>NC_135718.1:123608763-125092892 GCF_964656455.1 Halichoerus grypus
AGCCCCACATCAGGCTCTCCACTTAGCGGAGAGTCTGCTTCTCCCTCTACCTCTGTGATCTCTCTCACTTTCACTCTCTCAAATAAATAAATAAAATCTTTAAAAAAAATAAACACATCTGTAAATAATCCATGGATCAAACAAGAGATCAAAAGAGACAGTATTTTGAACTAAATGAAAATGAAAAACATAATAACAAAATTTGTGAGATATAGCTAAAGCAATACTTAGAGGTAAATCTAAAGCACTGACTACCTATGTTAGAAAACAAGGATTTCAAAACATTGACTCACCTTCTACATCAAGAATTAGAAAATGGGGGCACCTGGGTGGCTCAGTTGGTTAAGCCGTCTGCCTTCGGCCCAGGTCATGATCTCAGGGTCCTGGGATCAAGCCCCACATCATCAAGTCTGCTCCCTCTGCCACTCCCCCTGCTTGTGGTCTCTCTCTCCCTCAAATAAATAAAATCTTAAAAAAAAAAAAAAGAATTAAAAAATGAGGACCAAATGAAATTGCAAGTAAAGAGAAGAAATGAATAACTGATCTAAATTTCATATGAAGATGCAAAGGAAATAGAATAGTCAAAGCTACTTTGAAAAAGAACTTGGAGGACTTATACTACTTTGATTTCAAGCGTTATTATACAGCTACAGTAATCAACACAGCATAATATTGGCAAAAAAAAAAAACAAACAGATCAGTGGAAAACAAAATAATTCAGAAAGAGACCATTACTTATATGGTTAATTGATTTTTGACAAATGTGCAAAAGCAATTCAGTGGAGAAAGGATAGTCATTTCTTTTTTTTTTTTTTTTTTTTTTTAAAGATTTTATTTATTTATTTGACAGAGAGAGACACAGCGAGACAGGGAACACAAGCAGGGGGAGTGGGAGAGGGAGAGGGAGAAGCAGGCTTCCTGCTGAGTAGGGAGCCGGATGCGGGGCTCGATCCCAGGACCCTGGGATCATGACCTGAGCTGAAGGCAGACGCTTAACGACTGAGCCACCCAGGCGCCCCAAGGATAGTCATTTCTATAAGCGATGCTGCAACAATTGGTTATCCAGATGTAAGAAAATAAACTTTGATCCATACTTTGTACCATATGCAAAAATAAATTTGAAATGGCTCAAAAAACACAACAAACAAAATGATACAAGTTCTAGCAGAAAAACATAGTGGAAAATCTTTGTAACGTTGAGTTAAGTAATGAGTTTTTAGACACAACACTTTATAAAGAATAAAAGAAAAAATTGGTACACTAGATTTCATCAAAATTAAGAAGTTCTACTCTTCAAAAGCCACTGTTATGAGAATGGAAAGACAAGTAACAGACAAGGAGAAAATATTTGCAAGTCATTCATCTGATAAAGGACTTCTATCCAGAATAAAGAATCCTCAAAACTTAGAAAAACAACCCAGTTTTTAAAAGTAGACAAAGACTTGGGGTGCCTGGGTCGCTCAGTTGGTTAAACGACTGACTCTTGGTTTTGGCTCAGGTTATGATCTCATGGATCATGGGATCGAATCCCCCAGGTCAGTCTCGGCATTCAGCAGGGGTCTTCTTGAAAGATTCCCTCCCTTTGTCCCTTTCCCCCACTTACTTGCACTCTCTAAAATAACAAATAAATCTTAAAAAAAAAAAGTAGACAAACACTTGAACAGGCTCTTCATCAGACATATGGATGGCAAAAGAACGCATGAAAAGATGTTCAACATCATTAGAATTAGAGAAATGTAAATTAAAACACAATGAGATATTTTTAAAATTATGTTTGACTGTAGGAAGTGTTCCTGAGGATGTTACCAATGTATAAATATACAAAGAAACATATTGGGCAGACATACTGCATTGCTTCACCCGCTCAGAGCGGTGGTCTCATTGAAAATTGTAATGGACAAATAAACCAGGAGGAGAAAAGATGTGAGGACCTGACAAAGTCAATTAAGTGAACTTGTTCACACACTCAATATGATATAAAGAGCAAAGAGGAGACTCTACTGGAAAAGCATCTAGAACCAGAGGTGAAAATGAGAATGAGGGGTGATGGATGGAGTGATACCACTTTTTATTTTTTGTTCCTTACAAAATTTTCTTTTCTGTTGACTGACCCAGTTGTCTCCAGACCCGCACTGCACTGCTGTGTACTAGTGGAGCTCGCTATCAATGCACAAGATGCAACGTTCATACCATTAAAGTCGACAGTACGTGCTCCTAAAGGAATGTCAGAGCCATCACACATTTCCCTTATGTGGCCAAATTAGGGGTATCTGCTGTCCCATTACTAAGCAGCAAGGACAGTCCTATAATTCTTTATCTGTCAAATCTAACACTTCTCACTGGGAATAGGACAAATGGGAGGCCATGGTAAGATTGATGTTACTGTCTGCTTTACTGGTAATTAGTAAAGCTGAGCCAGGGGAGGAAGGTCTGGGTTAAAACAGCAGGCAAGAAAAGGAGCAGGAGTTCTGGCAAACAAGAGGATTTTACCTGAAAATACTCTTAGCTGTCTCTCTCAGCTCTGGTGCTAATGGTTAATGCTAGAAGCCACTTGACCCCTTTTTCCCAGAGAAGAAAAACTGGACTCAAGCTGATTTATGAGTCTGCCCAGTCTCCACTTGGACAAACTGGAGATGTGATGCAACACTGTCTGGGATTTGAATACCGGTATCTGCCTGGAGCCACCTTTTGGCTCACCATTTGTGGTCTAAATTTCCTTGATTGGTTTCCAGGTAACCTGAAATTAACAGTATCCCCAAATTGCACAATATCAGAGATCTGCAGGCTGACAGTGAGGCTCTGAATCAAGACGAGTGTTTCCTGGGAAAGCTGCCCGGGTATGATGGGAAGGAGCTTGCTTCTGCTTACCAGTAGTCAGTACCTTGAACACAAATGGAACTGAAAGGTCTTTTAGGAAAATGGCAATGGAATTCAGATGGCCTCAAGGAAAGTAACCATAGAAGGAAGACCCTGAGCAACACTGTAAATCAATGTCTTCAGTAACATTGTGAAAGTAATTATGTTATTGGACTATTCTTTTGATGTACCTTGATAAAAATCAATCGCAAAGATTGACAGCAAGAAGAATTTATTTCAAATATTCAAACAATGTTCGGCAGATATGAAACTTAATGATGCTTTGGCAAAGCAAGGGCAAAGTTTAGATCAAATTCATTTTGTTTTCATTTAGATCGTAATTGTAAAATTGTAAAAAATACCACTATTACAAAGAAAAATACCACAATTACAAATAAAAAGTTATCTGCAGTAATAATGAAATATTATTCATAGGATAAAACTCTATATTCTGAAATAGGCTTCTATAAATTTATTAGGTAAAAATGTGTCCTTAATTTACACAAGCTTCAGAAGCTGTTTTAGGTGGTCCTCCACAAACATTTCTTGAAATGAGCAAGTTTTTAGAATATTTCCTTCTTCCTTTACATAGGTTGGAAATTTTAACGCACACTCAAATATATGTGCCCTCAAATATAAATTGAAATAAATATTTCTCTGCATTATTTGAGAAATAATAAAGAAGTTATAACCAAAGTATTTTCATTGGGATTCTCCCTCTTTGTTGAAAACGGAACTATAGAAGATTATTATCACTCTTTCTTTACAATAAGAATCAATGACTGAACAATATATAAGTTAAAAGCAAGCCTATTAGATGGGGCACCTGGAAGGCTCAGTCAGTAGAGCATACTATTCTTGATCTTGTGTTGGGATTTCAAGCCCTATGTTGAGGGTAGGGCTTACTTTAAAAAAAAAAAAAAAAAAGCAAGCAAGCCTATTAGCAAATTTAGCTACTGGCAACAAGCAATCCAAAAGATAGCATTTTCTTATTCAGTAAATGTAAATGTACTAGGTTTTCATTGCTACAGGCAAAAATTTAGAAGTTACAAAGATAATAAACCTGGAAAAAAGTCACCTATTGAGAAAAATTCAACAATTTTGAATATAGAATGCCTAATGTGAATTTATTCCTCTCAAGCATGAAGCCAAAATACAGTAGGAATAACAAGCTGTATTAGGGATATATAGATAAAATTTTCCAAGGATCTAAAAGTATGTATTTTATTTGCAAAAATCATAGCTATATAACAATATATTTATTTATACATTTAAAACTAAATTAAAAATGATACTGTATGGGCATAATGACATCTACTGGACATTTGGGTTAATAACAGTTAACAAGAAGGTTAATTTGAAACTCACCTAACTTCATCATTAATAAAATCATGTAAAATAAAATTAGATTGCAGTTAATACATTTATTTTCCTTCTTTAAGTAAGAAAGGTTTAATTACTTCTCAACCAGTCCTCCCAATCATCAACACAGACACAGACAAGCCTTTTAGCCTTTAGGCCTTAGAATCCTGATATGGATTTATCACATAAATTTAGGAGGAATGTTCTTCATATAAATGTAGGATATTATATAAAACTCATAAAAATTTAGTCTGGGGCGCCTTGGTGGCTCAGTCGGTTAAGTGTTGGACTCTTGGTTTCAGCTCAGGTCATGACCTCAGGGTCTGGGAAAGAGCTCCCAACTCAGTGGGGAGTCTGCTTGAGATTCTCTATCTTGCTCTCCTTCTGCCCCTCCCCTCTCACAAGTACGTGCACGCTCTCTCTTTCTAAAATACATATTTTAAAAAATTTAGTCTGAGTTTCAACAATGGAAAATTTTTTAATATCTGGAAGTCGTAATACTATATAGAAATACTTTTTGGTTAGAACCATCTTAGGGGTGCCTGGGTGGCTCAGTTGGTTAAGCGTCTGCCTTCGGCTCAGGTCATGATCCCAGGGTCCGGGAATCGAGTCCCGCATCGGGCTCCCTGCTCCGTGGGAAGCCTGCTTCTCCCTCTCTCACTCCCCCTGCTTGTGTTCCCTCTCTTGCTGTGTCTCTCTCTGTCAAATAAATAAATAAAATCTTTAAAAAAATAAAAATAAAAATATTTGCTAAAAAAAAAGAACCATCTTAAAGGAAATTAATACCAATAAACATTATATCCTAGTGGTATAATTTACCAAGGTAAATAGATTGCTTATACTAAGATTTTGTTAAATGAAAGAGAAAAGCAAAATATTTGGGAAAGTCAACAAAAATGTTTGAAAAATACTGAGTACTGAGAATTCCTAAAACACTTTATTAGAAAGAAAAAAATGGCAAAGAAATACCAAAAATTCTACAGTTAATTTCAATATATTCTAATACACCAAAACAGTCTTTAGAGCTATCCTAACCAAATCTCAGCCAATTTCAGACTAATTAGGTTTAATCCTTATTCTAACAAATTCGTAAACTAAGTGGTTAAATGATCTCTGCATTTTTAGCTACTCTTTATTCATTTAAGAGAGTTAAAAACTTTTATGGCTTCCATATATGAACAGACTTTGGGATGCGATCAGATCTCAAACAGCCACTGGAATTAGGCTTCTGTGGTCCTGAAACCACATGGTTTAGTACTGGTAATAGTGACCCAAAGCTGTTGAAAATAACAAATTAGGTTTCAACACCTAATCATTATCAGGACTAGGCAACAAGTGTCTCTTGTAAGCAACAGCATGCTCTTTTCAGGTCAAATTATAACTCTAATCAGTTCAAAGTTAAGGGTTTTTAGTATATAATGGGCAGGTTGAATTTAATTTGCCTAGAGGAGCTCACTTGCCTATCTGGATGGTCCAGTCAGTCAGGGAGATAAATGGAGATGTTGTTTGTAGCATTTGTGAGATTATTTTGTCCTCTTGTCACTTCTAAGTGTGTTGGCAGAATCTTTTATTTCCAAAATTAGTTTTAGAAAAATGCTTCACCTATAAAATGAGAGTAATAAGCTATTCTTTCCCCTTTTGGAATATGATTATATTCAGACTAACATAATATTTTAAGATAATAGACATGAATAATAGTGTTAGAATCATTTTTATGACATAGTGGTTTCTTACATGCATAAAGCCATAAAATAATAAAAGAAACAACAAATACGAAAACAGTTTATTGTTATATATATATTTTTAAATTTTAATACAAAATCAGATTTTAGAAGTTGTACAAAAGAAAGCCAAAAACACTTTACACATTCATGATTAGCTTTAATATTTCTTTTTACTGTATATACTGAAAATGTTTACATTTACTAGTAAGGAATGCCAAGCGTGTCCATCACCATTTGAATAGCTTGTAGGGGATTTGTGATTTCTTCCATTTTATCTCTTCTCAAAACCCAATCTGGTTTAAGTCTGTGAAAAGAATAAAAATCTTGGATTAACAAAGTTCTTCTCTTAAAAGAGTTACCTTCACTATTTTGTTTTAACAAAAATGTGTCTCCTCCTGAACACATCACTTCCCTTACAACCCTCTCAAACAGGTGAGGGTTTATTGCCATTTACCACTGTCAGGCTATTTCTCACCATCCTTCCTCCTTTGAGGCTTATGCTATTTAGCTCACCACTGCCTTCTGGTCAACTATCAAACTCCCGGTATTTTGTTCTTTGTAAACTTGGTTCTTGGTCTTCTCTCAACTCCTGCCACCATTCTCAGTAACTTCAACATCCATGTAGCTAGCTGAAAATCCAACAATCTCATCTGTCAGTTTTGCACCCCCCTTCCTTCTGTACCACCTCAACCAACTCCTTCTGACATCATCACATGATAGTCTTCATCATCATCAGAAAGTACCCCACCACTGACATCTCAATTTGAGACTGCCATTCTCCCACCACTTCTGATTCATCCATGTCATTTGATTTAATACATCTACTGCACATATTCTTCCACCCCACTGAGATCTCTAATTCACTGCCCTCAACACGTACCCATCATCCATCAGAATGCTGACCTCACTTCCCTCCTTGTCTAGCTTAGGTCCATCAATATAATCTCCTTGGCAAATTTCATTAATGCTACTGTTTCTCTTTCTTATTAATTTCTAATGGAAAGTTCTATTTGGATTCCAAGTTGAATCCAAATATCTGCCTTCTCCATTCCTATACAGCTGAACTGGAAGAAAAAAAAGATCGCAGAACCAGGCTGATTGATTTTACATCAATAATTACAGAACTAAATGGGTGCCTGAAATTGCCTAGTATGCTTCCTTCCTCTTTCCCCAAGATGACCATTTTATTCCTTTCTTCTTTTCAAATGACCTTGCCACACCCTCTCTGGTCTGCTTTTGAACTGATGCTTATAATCTCATACTTCATTAAGAAAATAACATCCATTGGAGGGGAGCTCATACATCTTTCTCACATAACTCCCTACTATGTTATGCATTTCCACCTTCTTAGTCTTCCCATTTGGTTAAAAATCCAAATATCTATTAGTTGGTAAATGGTCAAAGTGTGGTATAGCCATACAATGGAACAGTACTCTGTGATAAAAGGAAATGAAATTCTAATTCATGCATCAATATAAATAAATCTCAAAAACATTAAGCTAAAAAAAGAATCCAGTCACAAAAAGCTATATACTGTATGATTCCATTTGTGTAATAATATAAAAAAGACAAAGCTAAAAGTATTGAAATAAGATCAGCAGTTGCCAGAATCTAGGGGTTAAAAGGAGATAACTGATTGCAAAGGGGTACAAGGTAACTTTGGTGTGATAGAAATATTTTATCTCAGCTGAGAAAAAGGGAAGCTGTTAATTCATGTTAATCACAGTTTTAAATATTTTATTTATTTATTTGAAAGAGAGAGAGAGGCAGAGCATGAGCAAGGGGAGGGGCAGAAGGAGAGGGAGAAGCAGGTGCCCCGCTGAGCAGGGAGCCCGATGCAGGGCTCGATCCCAGGACCCTGGGATCATGACCTGAGCCGAAGGCAGATGCTTAACCGAATGAGCCACCCAGGCGTCCCATGTTAATTATAGTTTTAAAAACATAATTAGCATTAAAATTTCCCAATTTCTTAAATAGAAATCAAATGTAGAAATGGTTCTCATTAGTAAGTTTCAAGCAAGTAGGCTCTTTTTTATGTTATACTGTGAAATATGTAAGCATAAAACCAATTTACAACTACTACATAGTTTATAATTATGAGTAATTATAAAGCTAACTGCTATGTAACCCAGGTCAAAAAACAGTGCACTGTCAACACTGTAGGATTTATGATTTGTAGAGAAGTGCTGAGTCATGGAGATGGAGACAGGCAGGGAAGGAAGGAAGTAGGAAAGGAAAGAAGGATATTAAACATCATCAGTTAACTTAGTTCATCAAAATCAATTAAATCTTTTATTAATAAGGTAAAACCAGAAAATGCTAAATTAATCATTTTTAAATAAAATTTTAATTGCCTCAGCAAAATATAAAAGTCATACCTGAAGTTCTAATGTTATAAATTTTGGGCCAAAAATGAATTCATAAATAATAACAATTTTGTAGATTAAATCAGTATTACAATTCTAATTTATATCATCTAACTGAAGAATGTTGCTAGAGTTCTCTACAACAGAAGATCAATTTTTGTCATAAGAAAATTCATCAAATGTTACACTTAATAAAAAGGATGAATTTTACTGTTTGTAAATTATATCCCAATAAACCTGACTTTAAAAACTATGTAAGTTTCTAAACGTTGACTCCACGCTTCTGAACTTCTAGCAACACAGAGCAGTAACTGAGTTTGCAACTGGGCATGGATCCAGGGGTAACACTTAGAATAGTGCAAAAAGGCAGGAGGTGATTCAGGTGTGCTTTTGTGACAATAATCATATTCAGATACTCTTGTGTACCCAGAAAGACAATATTTAGTGGTCTTATCTTTTTGTTATGTCAAGATTCATCAATAGATTTGATTATTGTCACCTACAAAGATTTAATTCATCTAAAGCTTTGTTATCAAACTTGCATGAATTGTGGCCTAAAGTAGACCTATTATTTCACTGGGGCTACAAATAATGATAGTTTCATATTCCTTCTACATTTATTAAACAATTTTTTTAATAGAAAACTCCTACATCAGCCATTGGGTTGCCCTAAGATACAGTATATATAAGAAAAATGGGACATACTTGATTTTTTCCTTTCACCCATAGTAAGCATCACGAGTTGTTTCTCTAGTATCCTTCAAGGGTAACCAATGATTTTTTTTCCTTAGTATCATCATAAACTCATGAATTTTTCATATGATGTGGTCCATTTGTTTTTCAATCCTCTTTAATCTATATGTGTCACCACTTAACCACTAACCTCCATCTTGCCAAGTCCAACGGGCATTTTTCATACCTTATCTAACAACCTCTCGGCAGCATTCCACACAGTTGATGTGACACCACTTTGGAATATCTTCTATCTAATTACCAATTCCTTTTCAGAGCTGTTGGCTGGTTCTTTCTCTGAGTTCTGGAGAAAGTGAGGTTACCCTGAGGTTTGGTTTGGGAATTTCTCTTCTAGGAATTCTCTTCCCCCGAGGTGATTGGATTTATTACCATAGCCTTAAATGTGATCTAATGATTCCTGAATCTAAGGATTACCAAATTTAAATCTCTAAACTGATTCTTCCTAGAACCTAGAATCAGGCCTAGAACCACAGCCCTGATTTTCTAAGAGCTTGTTTGTCTCTTAACTGTCACAGGAACCTCTCAGGCTTCCCAAAACAAAACCCATGATTCAATGCCCCTTCCCACTCTATCTTCTCCTGTCCTTTCTGACTTTTACTTCTTGTAACTATATCCCAGAGACAATTTCCCAGTTACACTATTTTAGCAGGTCCTCTGAGTTACTCTCTATCCTAGTAGCTACCGCAGTCTTTATTACTTTATTCACTTATTTGCCTATTTACTGTCATTCTCCTGAAGTATGTGGCTCCATGCTGTGTCATAATCACAAGTTCAGCACTTTAAAGCATAGGGTGCAGCTCCATACCATACTTACTCTGACACTGATAGAGGTGTCTACTTGGTTAACCAGATAAGCTAATACCCATTTTTTAAAAATTTCTAAAGGTACATGTCTTAAACTAGTTAAGCTACTATTATCTCTATAGGTTTGCTGTTGATTGAATGGCCACCCCCCCAAAAAAAGGTATGTCCACATCCTAATCCTTAGAACCTGTAAATATTACCTTATTTTGAAAAAGGGGTCTCCACAGATATGCTTAACTAAAGGATCCTGAGATCAGATCATCCTGTATTATCTGAACTGGACCTAAATCCAACACACGTCCTTTTAAGGAGGGTGGAGGAGAAGAGGCCCATGTGAAGACAGAGGCAGGGAATGGAGTTGTACAGCCATGAGCAAAGGAACACCTAGAGTCACCAGAAACTGGAAGAAAGGATTCTGCCCTAGAGCCCTCAGAGAAAGCGAGGCCTTGCTGACACCCTGATTTTGAACTTCTGGTTTCAAGAACTATCAGAGAATAAGTTACTGTTGTTTAAGGCCACCAAGTTTGTGATAATTCGTTACAGAAGCTCTAGGGAAACTAGTACAGGGTCTCATAAAGAACTTCTTCGGAAGGAGAAATTTCAAGTATCAGGATGATTAGGAGAAGAGCTGGAAGTTGATACTGTAGCCAGGTGGGATTTTTGGCAGCTTTCGAACAGTGTAGTTTGTTCTACGTGCAAGGAAAAAAAAGTTTATACTGCAAAGCTTATAAAAAGCTAATTGTTACACTTAGTACTTAAATATTTAATACAAGGAATTTATCAAATAACTATTAAATACCCAAAGCCACAGTGTTATTATTACTTCATTATTTCCTGAGATTGTCTACTTTAGATTTACCAAAGATTCTATTTTTACTCATATGTTGTTTCTCCATTGTCAAGTACAGTATCTTGCTTATAGTATGTACTCAAAAAATGTTTGCCAAATGAATGAATGAATGAATGAATGAATGAACAGTGACACAAAACTATAGAGTACATTTACTGCTTACCTTGAAACAATTCTGGTTCTTACAGGTGTTTCTGGAATAAAGGGGATACTTATAGAAGAATTCATCTTTTGTTTATAAAGTATTCTTTCAGTATTCATTTTATGTTTACGAGCTGTAAGCTTGTAGAGACTATAAATACGGTCAACAACTTTGGACCTACTTCGAACATCCTAAAAAAGAAAATATACATTTATTAAAACTAATAAAAATTTTGTATCCCTTCTATGCTAGTAAAATCAACCATAAAAACCACCATACAGTAAACTTATGAGTCTTTAACAAAAAAAGCCATGCTTTCCAAGTTGAGCAGTTAGACTGGTTTAAGTTATAAACTAATTTGTAAGACAATTACAAAAAAGGTAAATATTTAAAGATTGTATACCTAGCTTTATACTGAATAAAAGAGTAAATATTATAGTCAATAGACCTATTATATCCAGTTGCTAAGTCCTGTGAATTTTCTCTAGATTTCCAAAGTTATCTACTTATCTCTAACAACCCTAGGTCAAGTACAGTTTTTTGCTTAGACCTCTACATATCTATACGTCCCTCCTTCCTGGATGGTCTCCCTACCTCCACACACACTTTCCCAAATCCATTCTTCAATCAGTAGCCAAAGTCATGTTGGACCTTAAACTAGAACATACTCCCTCACGTAAAATCCTTCAGTGGTTTTGTTCTATCATAGCCTGTGGTCCCCCCATGTTTGATTGTAACACCTAGAGAGGTCTTACCATAGAAAAGCTTGAAATGTATTTATAGTTACAACAGGAGGATGAGGAGTCACATATATGTGGTATTCTACCTTGCTAGGATAATTTGTTACTTTCCTCGTAAATGGGAAATGGCTACTTATATAACTGTAATAAACTTTATTTTTCAAATTCAGTTTCTTTAATACATTAGAAAACCTCCTATATCAACACAACACACACAGCACACAACACAACATGCAAACAGCTCCTATATCAACAAAAAAGGCAGGTTTGAACATACACAAAACCCTATTTAAATTGTGACAATTACTGAAGGAAAAATGTAAAAGTCTTAAACCTAAAAACCAGGAAAGATAACCTCAAAGGAAGATAACTAATACTTACAGAGGCTCGATTTGTTGTTTTCAATAAAATAGCTAACAAACAACAAGTTTTTGTAAAAATGCTTCCACCCTTGTCTGCGACTTTGTCACCAGGCTTTTCTCGGTACATTTGCAAAAGGTCCAGCAATGTATCTATGCAATTTTCTACATCATAAACTGCTGCAGTAGTTTTCTCATACTTGAAGAGAACAGAATGAAAGCAACGTAACAAACACATGTTAGCCTTAGAAATAGCCCAAGCAAAAGAAAAGCTTACGGCCAACTTTTTGGACTATTTATGGCAAGTCCAAAGGACTTCAGGAAATGACTTCTTGATATTACTATCATTTCTGGATCCATTTTATATGCATATCTGCATTTTAATTGTTTTCTTCCCAACTGACTTTAAAGTTCCACAAAATATGAATCAAATCTAAAATCTTTGAACATGAACTCCCTAAAAAGCTTAATGACAAGGCAATTTTACTGAGAACCTCGCAGGAAAAAGATAACTTATCTGTGGTAGTTAATCACAGGGTAAAATAATGATAAAGACTAAGAGTAGGATATATTTTTCCTGCTTCAAATACCTAATTGTATCACTAGATTCATACTGAAATTTGCATGGGAACAAATAATGCTCATGATACTAAGATAAAAACAACAATAAACAATATTAACAGTTAACAATTTGGCACTTTTATGTATGAAGCACATTCTATATATTGACTCATCTCATTCTCACAATAACATTATGAGGTGGATACCATTACTATACCCATTTTACAGTTAAAGAAAGTAAAGCACAGAGAGGCTAAGTAACCTATAATAAGCTGCAGAGCTGTGATTCAAACCCAGGCAATTTGGCATCAGTCTGCGTTCTTAACCACCACTTCTCAGTAAGAAAGTATCAGGTAAAGTGTTCTAAGTTGTGGCTAAGGGGTTGGGTGGAAGACAAATCTGCCATCTCGGTATTTTTAAATGCATGCACTACGGTTTATACAGATACCTGCTACCAGTCCAAAGCCAAAAACCTTAAATGCTAATACCTACATGGAGTCTTACATACAGGGTGACTAAGTGAGAGCAGTATCTTCATCATGCTTTGCCCGACATGATTATAAGAGGTTCTACTGTTTTGATACAATGCAGTGGATAAGAACACCAGCTCTGGAGGTGGACAAAAATGGATCTGAATTCAGCTCCATCACTTATCACACTCAAGTGTTTAGGCAGGAGACTTAACTTCTATAAGGATTATTATTCCTTCTCTATAAAATCAGAATAACAACATGAACTGCCTGAGAGGATTATTGTAAGAAAAATTAAATGATGTATGAAAAACACTAGCACGTAGGAGGTACTCAATAAATGTCAGTAATCATTGTTATTAATATCATAAAGACAGAAAAAATAAAATCATAAAAAATTAGTGTTTTTATGTACAATTATGTTAACAGAGTAAACATTTTCCCCCCTAAGACTCTTGCACATAAATGAATTCTAACTGGGTGATCTAAGTTCTAGTGGTGAACAAGCATGAACTTAATTTGCTGGGTCAGATTTCTTGACCAATGAACAATTCATTATTAAAATGGAAAACTACCTTAGCGACATTAAGCAAGACTTGTACAGCATATCTGATGACTTCCATACAAGGAACGCTGCGATTACAACTTCGGATCAAAACAAATATTTTAGAAACTGCTCCACTCTGGGCCATGTTCTCACAACAAAGTGGAGACAATCTAGTAACTACCTCTGAAAGGAGGGGGAAAAAAAAAAAAAAAGAGAGATAAATTCATAGCAACAAAATGAAATTTTAGCTAATATTGTATTATAACATTCTTTGTACACTCAAAGGTAAAAATGCATTTCTAACCTTATACAAGATATTGTTAAGAAAAACTAACCTAGGTGCTTTAAAGCCTCAAGAATAGCAGAAAGGTGCTTGTAGGTCAAAAGATAATGAAGTGCAAGTGCAGTTCTTTTGTAGAGTTTGTTTTCTTCTCGAATCTCCCTGTTAACAAGTTGAAGACTTAGTCGTATAGCTTTAATTTTTGTACAATCATTTTTCTTCCTCCAAGAATATCCTCTCCATAATGCCTTAAAGAGACAAAACACAGTAATTTTAACATTAACCTCATGATATTTTGAACTTACATCTACATCTATTTCTACAAAATAAGTATTTTCAGTAAATTTATAAGATATAATCAGACACTTTGCAAATAAAACCTCAATTCATGTTCTAATGGTTAAACCAATTTTTATAAAAAGAAATATATATAATATTCCTGTATATAACCTGAACCATCACTCGTTGACCAAACATGTCTAAATCTATACAAAATGCTAAAATACTTTTTCACCTCAATCCTAAATGTCTCTAGGGAAATTTGAAAATAAAGGGCTTAATAATGATATAGTATTTACGAGTTATTCAACTGGCAAACCTCAGCTTTTTAAAATATGACTGTGTTTTTAAAATGTTAGATATCATGTAGGTGAATTATGAACCAAAGTCTGGAACTAACATCATAATATTTCCAGTTACCTGAATTTTACTGATTCCATTATTAAATTTTTCCTGTTTTTTACAGAGGAGAAAACGGCGTACTGCTTTCTGTATTACTGATGCAGCCCTATTTTGCTGGCTCAGACATTCTTGAATTTCATGCTGACTTCTGATGATGCTATGATACTTCTGAGAAAACCTCTTTTGCTGTAATTTTGTTCGAAACCATCTCTGTTTAAAACATACAGGAATTTTCTTTACTTCAGGTTTTTAAAACAAATAAATACATATATACACATACATACACAAATGAAATAAACAGAACATTATATTGAAATGTTTTTCAACCCTCCCCAGTGGCATTACTTCTCCACTCCACTGGGTGCAAATCCTCCAGTCCTCATTGGGTATGTGTGAATTTAACCCTGTACAACAGAGCCTTCATTTCACAACTTACTCAAATTCTAGCAAGCTGTATGTGTCATTCTGCAGTTTGTTTTCTCACTCAATATTTTACATATAAGTATATGTTAATGTATGTAAAGAGAGTTCTTATCCAAAATACATAAAGAAAGCTTATAAATCATAAGAAAAAAGAACATCCAAAAGAGGAAAGGCCAAACTATATGAAAAAAAAACACACACACATACATTAAGAAAAAGCACACAATACACAGATAATAATTTGAATAGCCAACACATGAAACATTTTTTAAAACTGCTGGCAATCAAAGGAAATCCAAAGCAAAAATGAGATGCAATTTCCCATTCATCAAAATAGCAAATATCAGAGTCTTTAACACTATGTGTTGGCAAGAATGTAGAGAAACAGGTACCCTCAGACTTTGCTATGAGTATAAATGAGTATAATTATTTCAGAAAATAATTCATAGCTTTATTCCTGTGCCTTAAAACATCAACCTATTTCTAACCCATCAAGCCATCCTAAATACATCATCCTATAAGCAAAAGGCTACATATTATATGACCTTAGCATAAGGTATTTGGAAATTATTTATTAAGATAGAAAATTTGTAACAAAAATTATACCACATAGTTTTACTGCTGCAAAGGAAAAGCTAACCTGAATACAGATGACTGAATTAACTTGCTTGTTAGTATTCTTCAAAGCCATGTGAAGTTTATATGCTCTTTGAATTCTAAAAGCAGATAGGTGATAATATGCAGCCGCTGTGAAGTGAAGAAGCCTAATTCTGGTTTTCTGTTCTAAAATCTAAAAGAGAAATAAAAAATTAACCAGATATTTGACTCTTAAGACAACTGATCAATGTTTATTTTTGTATTTCCTCAATACCAAATTATGTAAATTAGCAATAAGTTAACTTTTAATTATTAAGATTATTTACATTGTAACTCAAAGTGATTATAATCCTTTACTATACAATATTTCCACATGTGTAACCCCTAACTCAAGGTATAAAAAGCAAAATTATATTTTGGGCACCTTACTAAAAAACAGTATTTAATTTAACTAGGCTACACAAGAACAGCTAATTAGAGCTTTGAATGTACTAACTATAATGAAAGAAGTATATGAATACTAAACTCAAAACAAATTACAGTACTGGAGATGGTCATAGTAAGTCAGACAAAATTGTTCGAACCGATTTCTCCAGTTATTAGGCAGTCTTGCACAAATCTAGCACAAGACTCCTGTAGCAGAGCCTCTCATCAGTGGGCCTTTAGACTTCCAATTTATATTTAATGAACACAATATAAAAGATTTCCTTTTTCATTTCAAATTTTTTTGTCTTTGCCAGTGCTTCATATATTGGATGCTAAAAACATCATGAACTCTCTCAGAGGATTCTCTCTTCACTCTTCTTTCAGTTCCTTTGTTAAGATTCATTACAAGAGAAAATTTAGTTTGCATTTTTGGTGAGCATCTATGAGAAACAGGCTCAAAGAACAAAACTCGATAGCAGACAGTGATCTTGTTACATGGCTCTGCAGAAGCTGAATAAATTCAAGTTAATGGTTATATTAGCTCTGAAATTATTCTCCAAAATCTAAAATTTCTTAACACAATTTAATATCAAATACTTTCATTTCATAGGACTGAGATATTCTACTTATACTTACTCTTTTTCTTACTAACCAACCACGCACTAGTGCTTGCAGAACAACTGTAGATTTTTTTAATTCTACATATTTTATCCTTTCACACTTTCCGTCCTTCCTGGCTCGTATATATCTCTGTATGGTCAAAGCAGCAGACTTTTGCCGAAGAAAAACCTGCCTTCCTTTGTATCTTCTAAAATTCGCTTGGATCAAACAAGCAGCTCGATGTCTCTATAAGGAAAAATGTGCAAGTGGCATTAATAGAAAGGCTTAATAATTTCAACCCACTGGAGGGTTCTGAATTTCTCCATGTAAAATGAGATGGTATAATTGTGATTTTTCCTTACATTTTTAGCTTAAGAATGTCATATTTCATATACAAGAAAAGGTGATGGTGTATAATTTCTAAACCTATATAGGTCTACAGCTAAAAATTAAATTTTTATGAAGGTGCAAGCCAAGGTCAATAGATATCTGGTGCTCTTTCCCTCTCATCTTCTTGATACCTCTCATTGTGAGGGAGAAAAGGACTAATATTACCACAGGACAAATACACTTAATAAAAATGCTAGCAATGTAAAGAACAGAATGGGCATTGTAAACAGCTATCAGGGAAGCTGTTTGTTGCTTCAAGAACCATAGAGTACATCTTAAAACTAGCACATCTTAGTTTCAATTATATAACATCTCGACAACCAAATTCTAAGACACCTGAAGAAGTATATAAATTAAAATGGGAACTAGGTTTGCTTTAAAACATAGATTCCCCTGCCAACTGGCTGAATGACCTTGGGCAAGTCACTTTATCTCTCTAGACCTCAGTTTCCTCGTTTGTAAAATAGGTATGCTAATAATAACTACTTCAGAGGGTGACTATGAGAATCCAATTAGCAAATATACACTAGTAGGTATAATAATAATGGCTATATAATAATAGTGAATATTACATGAATGTTGAAATTTATAAGTAGAATTTTAGTTTTGATTTCTTTAATAAAAGGCTATACGTACTGCAGCTATTCTAAACTTTGATGTTAAATATTTTTAATAGATCACCAATTGTAGTTTAAAGAACATAGTATTAAGTGTTTGACTTTTAGTAGACAAAATATGCTACATCTATTAGGACTTCCTCCAAATAAATTATTTACTCTAAAATTAGTTACTTCAAACTTGGATTTGAGAATATTTTATAAATATACAAACAAAAGCATTCATAAAAAGTATTTTTATGAGTGAATACAATTTTTAATTAACTGCAATGATGTGTTTATTTTTTTTATTTTTTATTTTTTTTGCAATGATGTGTTTAAAATGTATAGTTAACAAAAAACAATTTTTGTTTCCTAAAATAGTTCTTTGCAAAGGAGCTATTTTTTCTTTCTGCACCTACTTTCATCATTAAGAAGTATTCACGAGCTATTCTTCCAGCAAGTGTAGCTCTCCATTTTCTCTGAATGATAATTGTTGATGCTCTCACATTCAGAAACCTAAAAAGTAGTTATTGGAAAGCAATTACAAATGTCTTTAATCTACTCAATAAATATGTATTGTACACCTCACCCCCCCCACGCCCCCACTAAATACTAGAGAAAGAAAATATAAGAAAGATGAGAATAAAAGAAAGTGGAAAAGTATAATTTATATTTAAATTGTAGCCATTAGAATTCTATACATACACATACACACACCCTGAACTGACACAATGAGAAAGAAGTTTTGCAATTAGCAATATTGGCAATATTCCAGGGGTAAGAAATATGAATTTCTAGAATGAGAAAGAATTCTGAACAGGATCAAAAGAAAGTACAATTATGTAGACCTAGACAAAGCCTAGATAAAGGGGGTGTGGGTAGAAATAATGGCAGAGTATAAAATCTGAGTCCATATTGCAATTGAGTCATTAAGCAGACGGGAGGGGGTCACAAAGAGAACTTGGGAGATTAGAAGAGCATCAGGCAAATGAGAAATGGACACTTGTTTGAAAGGAAAGCTAGGCATCATGTAAATATTTAAAAAGAAATATTCTGTAAGTAGAACTGGAGAAAAACTTAGAAAGTGAGAGCCAGAGATTAAACTTTAGGTGTCAACATGGTGTAATACATAAAAATTGAGAATGGATTTAACTTACATGTTGCCACATTTCTTAGAAAACAAAGCTGAGCATTAATAAGAAAAATTCAGCATTTTGGAACAGGAAACTTAGATACTGGTCCTTAACAGCTGATAGCAGCAACTATATCTTTATATGGTAAGCCCTGAGCTTCTACCCATGGAATCTATCAAGAAACTCTTCTAACACTAGTGTGTTCTCCTAACACAATCTTTAAAACCACCACTGATACAATAATTCATCAATTCTGGTAACTGAAGAAAAATTCTTACACTATGAAATAAAAAATAATATCGATAATCTGGTAAGAGCTTTAGAAAAGGTGTTTCAAAGAAATGAACAAGGAATAGGAAAATACAATGAACATAAATAAGTTGGTAATTAGGTCTTCATCATTAAGGTAAAAGAGTGTGGGGGCTAAGTTAAAAAAAAAAGAAAAGAAAAATGAGTGAGAAAACAAATTTTACCAGTAGCTAAACTGACAAACAAAATGGACTAATGCACTAATAAGGAAACCAATATTTTCCTGGGTTATTTTATTCACTTCCCCTTACCCTCATCCCCATATGAAACTAAATCAACTTTAAGTAAGTACTTTTTACTGAATTATATCAAGGCTCTATCTCAAAAAATAAGACAGTCTTAGAGATATACTTTGTTTCATTAATGGCAATAACACCAACAAAACAAACCATACAAGTTAGGCATAGCAAATATTTAAAAGAAAAATCAATAAGCACTATTACTTTATATAAAGACTTGGCTACCACACACACATACTCCCCCCTGCCCCCCGCCAACAGCTATCACATATTACCGTGTTCTCTCCCGTTTGGTATAGAAGCAACCTTGAATGATTTTAACAGCTTTTAGTACAGCTAGATATTCTTTATGTGCTTTCCAATACCTATACCAGGCTTGAATCTTGCAGGCAGCTTTCACTTTATGTAAATATTTTCTGGTTTTATAGCTCTTCCACACAGCCTATGAAACACATAAATATAACAAATATGCAATGAGATATATTTTCTTGTAAATTGAAAAAAAAATCAGTATTAAAGACAGCTAGTGTAAGATTGGTTAAGTAGACAAAAATCAATTGCAGAAATATAGTCATATAATGACTCTTCTTTCGATTAGGCTCATTCATTCCTGATACCTATGAGCCTTCTGAAAACAGATGGGCTCACCATAGTGAACACCTACTATGTACTTTATCACACATAACCTGTGGCTGCCTGAGAGCTAAGACTAATATAACCCTAACAAATATTTCTAAATTGTAATATATGTACAATGTCTGAAAAGCCAGATATGTGCATTGTCCTCACTATCTCAATCCATTTGGAAGAACAGAAGGAAAAGGAACACACTGACTACTCTACTTCCTGGGAAGGAAAGGAATCCTTCCCACCTCCCACTTTGCCTCCCTCACATATATCCTGGGTTTTGTGTCCAGGCTGCAGCAAATTCCTGAGAGCAACTCTCTATCAGAGGACTATCAGCTTTTCCAATTTCTGTGACCTTGAGGCTGACTAAATGTTTAAGTGACAGTACAACTTATTAAGCCCTTAGCATTGTACTAAGCGTTGCAGGTCCTTACAACACCATAGGTAGATAATATCATTATCTAATTTAGTGATGAGTAAATCAAGAGAAATTTAGTAACTTATTGATGCACAGGTAAAAGGGGAAAAGGTATCTTATTTTTTCTCTACAAATATTTCATGAAATGATTAAGATCTCTGTTTTACAAAACAGAAACTGATGTTGAGGAAGAAGAGACCTGTTATACCACATGGCCAGAAGGCAAGAGAGTCAAGATCCGAACCTGGGTCTGTTTGACCCCAAAATACCTAAAACAAATACTGCAGCCATGCCTTACATGGGGATCAGGATCCAAAGTCAGCTGACAGGCAAGAATTATATGAATGTCAAAATTACTCTTGTGATGTCCTTAACTTACTCGAAGTATATTATGTGTGGTTTTTATGTAAACTAATCTGAATATCAACATACTGGTATTCACACCGGGAGCCAGGCATCAGTATTTCTAAAAATTCCAAGTGATTCCAATGTGCACTAAAGTTTGAGACCACTGATTATATGTTAAAAACAAGATGTGTAAAATATAATTTTTAAATTTAATTATATACGAGAAAAATAGCCAAAATTTCCTAAGATTGTTATTTTGGCTTTTCTATCATTTCAGTTGAATATAACCCTAACTAATATATCCAATTAACATACTTCAAACATTAACTTCTTGGCAGCATTTGGAATTTGAGCATTCTTTTCTTCCTCCCTCAATCCTTGGTTTCTTGATACCATAAATCTTTCAGTTTTGCTTGTTCTCTCTTACTACCATGTTTTGGCTTCTCCTCTCAGTATTCTCAAATGTAGACGTTCTTCAGGGTTGAGTTCCAGGCAGGCTCTCTTCTTTTACTCATTTTCTACATTATTCCTGGCTGATCCCATCACCCTCACGTCTTTAATTATCACATGTATGCCAATAATGTAGAAGTCAAATTTTGAAATCTGTACTACTCTCCAAACTCCAGACAAACACAGCCAACTGCCTTGCTAGACATCTCAACTGAGACATCTGTTAGGTACTTCAACCTCATCATGTACCCCAGACTGAACTCATCATCAATCTTCCAATCTGCTCCTCTCCTCACTCCCTATGTCAGAGAACAGTAACATGTGCTGAGTTACTTAAGCCATACACATGGCTTGGATGCTTGTTCATGCTCTATATAATGCAAATACTACCCCTTCCACTCAAACTAATCCTCACAATCCCATTGTCACTACACCTTACTAAACTATCTTTCACCTGACCTAATGCCAATAGCCTCCTGGCTGGTCTCCGCTCCCCTTCCAGTCCCTCTTCCACATTCCTGCCAGAGTCATTTTTTAAAAATAAAAATATGATTCTGGTTTTCTCCTTTTTAAATTCTTCTAGAACTTCTTTTAATCCAGTAGAAGAGACTAAACTTGTGTCTATGTCTTACAAAGCTATGCACGATCTCAGTCCCAGTACTGCCAGCCTAGTCTCCTGTCATTCTCTATACTCTACCACACATACTTGCTCTCTCATTTCTGAACTCTGTGTTATTGCTTACAGCTGCATACATGGGATACATTTTATTGGGCTATTTTTAATTCATCCTTTGGCTTAACATCTCAACTTAAATGCCACTTGTCCTGGGAAGCCTTTTCTGAGCACTGGGACTAACTTAGGTTTCCCTTCTTTATGTTCCCAGCAACATAAACCTCTCATTTTGTTTTATAATTAAGCTTCCTTGCTCAATTAAGTGCTTTAAGGACAGCAACTAAGTATATCTGTTTATGCCAATCAACCATGATAGCATTTGAGCACATTGCCAGCACTGGACATTTATTTGCTGAACGAAAACAGTATATCTAAGTTCAACAGCAAACCAACAAGATACCAACATATCACACCAAGGTTCAAAGCCCAGGTATGAACAGGTAGAAAATAAATTGCTGAAGTACCTAGATTCAATTCCTGGATCTGCCTCTCCCTGTGTGACATTAGCAACTTATTTAACCTTTCTCAGTTCCTTCATATTTCAAGAGAGAGAATACTCTACACTTCTCACTCACTGATATATGTATGTGTGTAAGAAATGCAGATATATTTTTGTTATATAGAATATATATATTTTATGTATAATAATAATAATATAGTGAAAAAATTATATAAAATTGCTTTGGAAACCAAAAGTCTAAATGCTCTGAATAAAGTACACATGTCTATCTAGCTTAAGTGGTCTTATTAACAGATTGGTAGGGAATAAAGTTATACCATTTGGCCTAAATTTTGCCAAATCTCACTTTACCTTAGCGTATATTTCTCACTTAAAAATTTTTTTTACTCTGTAGAGAACTCCCATTTATCAAACTATATCCTCAAAATTAACACCTATTGAAATGCATCAAGCATAGAGTGATCATGTTCAGAAGAATTCCAGTTCTGTGTTGTATTAGCTGAATTATTATTAGTGCCCTTTTCCCATTCTCAAAAATGTTCCGTTTTGGAAGATAAATGAAATGGTCACATAAACGAAGTATTATTCTTTATGACCTGCTTAAGTTAATTTTACAAATTCTAACAAGTATTGGTTAAAGAAAGAATTCAAGCTTTACATTTAAATATACAAGTACCTGGATTTTTATGGTGCTATCTTTAATTTTCTGAAACTTCCGTTTCTGTATAAATCCTCTTGTTCTAGCTTGAATAATGATAACGCTGCTCCTAATTTGTAAATACACTTGTCTTTGATGTTGTGCAGACAAAAAGGCTCTGTGGTGATTTTGTAAAACCACTGCTGCCTTCCTATACAATAAAAACTGCCTTCTTGTTTGCCATGTCCTGAAATACTGCTGGAGGGTCACAGCCGCTCTTTTCTGCTGAACAAATCTTCTCCGATACACCGCCATCTGAAGGAAGGACTGAATTCGCAGGGCAGCACACATCTGCGTTTCCAATTTTCTTGTGACCATTTCACAAAAAGCTTTTTGAGTTGTTACTGCAGCCCCTCTTTGAGGATGCTCTGCCTCCTGGGAACAAGCCACTAGAGAAGCTCTATGCCACTTCTGAATCCTCAGTGCCGAGCTGTGAACAGCTCCATGCGGAGTTTCCATTCTGTGAGGGCAGAATGCAGATTGCTGGGCAATGGCTGCCACGTTTGCCTCCAATAGGTTTCTCAGTGTCTGTCTAACTTTCATGCCTCTAAAAGCAGCCTGAATAATTAGTACAGATTTCTGAACTGCTAAAAGTCTTTTTCTTTCCATTTTTACTCTGACATATGACCTATAATAATTCTGTATAACAACAACGGCAGTTTTCTTTGCTTGATAATCGAGTTTGGCCCTGTGCATTCGGTAGACTGACTGAATTAGTGTGGCAGCCAGGTGCATATGCTGGATATCCTTTCGCACCTCAAAACCTCTGTATGGAGACTGTAGACAAATGACTGCTTGGGTGCGCGCTGCAGTTAGCGCTCTGTATCGTCTTTGAACAAAAACTACTTTTGCTCTCAAGTGGAGATAACGCTTCCTTATTTTGGAGGCTTTAAAATGCTTCTGAATAATAGTGGCAGCCTGATGCTGTTCCTGAATCTGTCTCCTCATGATCAAGTCCGGGAAATCTGCCTGAATACAGGTTGCTGCTTTCCTGATGGTATCGTGTTGAAGAGCTTTCTTTTTATTTGCTCTGTATCTTTCTTGTATTACTTTTGTAGCCCACTGAATCTTTTGGTAAAATAGGTACTGTCTATACATTCTATATGTGCTTTGTATTATGATAGCAGCTCTGTGTTTTTCCCTTAAAAGTTGTCTTGCCTTCATTCCCTTATATGCGGCCTGAATGACCAAAGCAGAATGTCTTTGTCGGACATAATCTTCTCTTTGCAATCTCGCAGCCCTGTGTGTTCGGTAATGTTGCTGAATTAGAACTGAGGCATGTTTCCAAGTCTGAAATGTAACATATGTTCTGTGCATTCTGTAAGTGGCCTGGATGAGAACTGCAGCCCGGTGCATCTCCTGTAACTTCTTCTTTGCCACCAGCCTTCGGTAAGATGACTGGATTGTAATGACTGCCTTTTGTAATTTCAAGAATTGGTGCAAGTGATGCTTGGCACAAATGGTGGCCCGATATTTCCTCTGAACAAAAATAGCAGCTTTTTTGAGGGAAATGAATCTTTTCCTCATCATTAAAGATCTAAACCTGCTTTGAATAAGGGTTGCAGAGGAATGCATATTTTTCAAATGTCCTCTAGCTTTCATCCCCCTAAAAGCAGCCTGAAGGATCAGAGCAGAATGTCTCTCTCGGAGAGAACGTTGTCTCTGTAGCTTTGCAGCCCTGTTTGCTCGGTATTGCTGCTGGATTATGGCTGAGGCACGTTTCAAGGCCTGGTACCTCACATATGCTCTGTGCATTCTGAAAGCTGCCTGGATGACAGTAGCAGCCCTGTGCATCTCTTGCATCTTTTTCCTTACCATCCATCCTCTGTATGATGACTGGATTTTAATGATTGCCTTTTGTAACCGCAGGAATTGTTGGAAGTAATGCTTTGCACAAACAGTTGCACGATATTTTCTCTGCACCCAAAGAACAGTTTTCCTGAGAGACAGGAATCTTCTTCTCACCCTGAGAGTTCTAAATCTCCTCTGAATAAGAGTTGCAGCTAAATGCATAATTTTTAAATGTTGCCTAGCTTTCATCCCCCTAAAACCAGCCTGAATGTGTATGACAGAATGCCTTAATTTGTTATACTTTTGAAATTGTACGTTTCTTTCCTTCACTGCCCGGTACCTTTGTTGTACTGTTTTTGTTACCTTCTTTAACTTACTAAAATAGGTTTGCTCTCTGTGTCTTCTATAATATGACTGAATGAGTGTGGCTGCACTTTGCATCTTTCTGAGAGTCTGTCTAACTCTTATTCCTCTAAAACTTGCCTGAAGAACAGTGATAGCTTTCAAAATTGTCAAGTACTTTGCACGCTGAATTTTACCTTGACAATATGCTCTGTATCTTACCTGAATTATGACAGCTGCTGTTCTCATTTTATGGTATCTCATTTTTGCTTGATGCATTTTAAACATGGCTTGAATAACAGTGGCTGCCACATGCATGTGTTGGATTTGTCTTCTTACTCTAATACCTCTATAAATGGCTTGAATTTTAACTGCTGTCTTCCTGAAATTAAGATATTCCTTACGTTGATGGCTTGCAATTTTAATACCTCGATACCATCTCTGAATTATAACAGCTGAAGCTCTGCAGGTTGCATAGTATTTTTTGGTTTTGTAAGCTCTATATGTGGACTGTATGGTGACTGCTGCTTTGTTGCACTCCTTTATTTTTTGTCTTACTCTCATACTTCGGTAAGCTGACTGTAGAATGACTGCAGCTGCTCTGGTTTTCAAATACAACTGACGCTGTTTCCTTCCAACACTATAAGCCCTATAATACATTTGAATCAGACAAGCAGCTTTTTTCATGATTTCCCACATCTTCTGTTGCACATACATTCTATAGTATGACTGTATGATGACAGCACATGCGTGTTGCTTTTGGATCCTCCTTCTCACTGTTTTTCCCTTCCATGCAGATTGAAGTGTCAGTGCTGCCTTACGGAGTTCGATGTACTCCCTGCGTTGTTTCTTTCCTGCAGTCCATGCTCTCAGATGTCGCTGGATGACTAATGCGGCTGTTTTTAACAATCTAAACTGTTTCCGGGCTTTGGCCATTCTAAAAGCAGACTGAATCCTCACTGCAGCTTGACGTTCCCTTTTGATCTGCTTTCGAACTTTCCAGCCACGATAAGCAGATTGGAGAGAAATCACAGCTGCCTTGGTCTTTAAAAATTGCGTTCTAACACCACCAACAGTCCTGTGTGTCCTGTACCATGTCTGAATCTTGATAGTGGACTGAAGCACATACTGATATTTCTTCCTTCTACTATAGCCTCTAAAAGCAGTTTGAATTTTAAGAGCAGCTATAGATTGTTGTTTGATTAGCTGGCGTACTTTATAACCTCTGTAAGCTGCCTGCAAACAAGTAACAGCTCTTTTGACTTGCAAGAAGTTCTTCCTCTGACTGATCTGTGCTTTGTGCGCATGATAGTAGTTCTGAATGACGACAGTTGCTTTATAAATTTCCAGGTAGTGCTGCCGTGTCTTTCTCATTCTGAAGTAAGACTGTAGTGAGATAGCAGCTTGTCTTTGCACCCGCATCTGCTTCCGAACCAGGTGACCTCTAACGGAAGCTTGCAGTTTGATACAGCATTCCCGCACCTGCGTGTATTCCTGTCTCTCTAGTGCGGCCATTTTTGTGGACCGGTACTGTCGCTGCATACGTAGCGTCGCCGCTCTCAAATGTAAATATTGTTTACGAGTTTGTTTCATCTTGACAATTGACTGTAACTTCACTGTAGCACTTTTTAGTCTCAGAAATTTTTTTCTGGAAATATAAGCTCTGTAACATGATTGAATTTTTATAATGGATGTGAGGATGTGAATAAACCTTTTCCTGGCCTTCATCCCTCTATATGCAGACTGTAGAACAATGACAGCAGAACGTGTTTTCTGGTAAGATGCTAGAACTTTCTTTGCTAAAACATAAGCTCGAAAATGAATCTGAATTACAAGGGCAGCTTTCTTTACCTTCGTATATTTCTGTAATTGTTGCTGTTTTCTTACTTGTGCCTGCAATTTGGTAGTAATTTTCTTAAGGTTTAGAAATCGAAATCTGTCTTGCCTCATCCTCCAGTAGGACTGAAAAACACAAGCAGCTCTGGTTTGTCTATGTAGATTGCGAGCTCTCATCCTCCTGAAAGCGGCCTGCAGTCGGATGGCCGCAGCCCGTTTCTGCAAATAGCTGGTGCGCTCAGTTTTTCCTTTCAGATAGGCTTTGTAGTACTTTTGAATGGTCAGTAGAGCCTCTTTTTTTCTTTTATATAACTTTTGGGCTTGAAGACACCGGAATCTTGTCTGAATGATAATAACACAAGATCTAATGTGAATATATTTCCGTAATTCTTGGTGCATTCTATACCATGATTGTATGACAAGAGCAGATTTTTCTTCTTTAGCTCGTTTCCTGCCATGCCATTCTCTAAAAGCTCTCTGCAATATTATTGTAGCTTTTATTTGTAATTGCATTTTACGTTGCTTCCATCTTCTGAACATAGATTGGATTATGAGACATGATGACTTTAGCATCTTATACCTCTCTTGATCATGTTTTCTTCTTAAATAAGCACACCAATGTCTCTGAATTGTAACTGCAGCCCAAAGATGTCGTTTGTAAGAAGTAATAGCAATTATCATTCTTATCCTAGACTGCAGGATGATTGAGTAATATTTCAATTTCAGAAACTGTTTTCTAGTGGAATATCTTCTCCAGTACCTCTGAAAAAGGTAAGAAAGAAGACAAAGTAAAACACATAACTTTCTATACTCAACACCTCTGCAAGTATTAATTTTTCTAACCTTTTGCTTAAAAATAAACATGTTAAATTAAAAAACAGTATTATTTTTGGAAAATACTTGTCTCTTTTGTTTGTAGTTTAGTTTCTATATTGATATAGCTATAGCCAATTCAGAAATCCTTGTCTCAATCCTAGTGGTATTTATATTTGTATTTGCATTTGTATTTCTAGAGACAAAAGAAATACAAAGCAAGTTTATATTCTAATAGAATAACATATAAGAAAATAGTCAAAATAAATCTATAGTAATATTCTGCTATCTATTGATTCTAAGTAATTTCCTATGAATGTATCTTTGGATTTTGTATTTTCCCCTTAATATCAAGGCTGCTAAACTATCTTGTAATGATTGGAGTGTTATGTGAGGGATCCTACACAGGTCCAATAATATAAACAGAGGAATCTGAGAAACAAGTGAGCTAGATCATTCTTAGTCATATTTTTCATTAAGAATTAAATTACTACTTCTTCATAAGTTTAGGAATTATAGACACATAGTCAAAAAGTAGAATTCTGAAAAGATATGAGAAGTGATAAACCATTTATCTCTTGAATAGCCAAGGTTGTTTTCTTCCCATACCACCCACATTCCCTAACTCCTTCGTTAGGGCAAGAGTGGGGGGAGAATTCCCTACTGCAGCTTACTTTCTCTTATATAAGTGAAACAGTATAGGGGCTAGGTACTTCCGTCTCCTGGAGCCCTATACCCATTGTTATGCGCCTGTGCCTGGTCCAAGCACACCTATCCACAGAAGAGGAGAGTCAGGAACCCTCTAAGTCTTTCCCAACAGATATTGCCTTATTCCTTTACTATGTGTGGATTGTGATTTTGTTCCTACTCTTCAGCCTGGTAAGAAATAATGAGTATATACCACATTACTATGAAGAGATGCACAAGTAATTAAAACATTTATCCAACTATATTTAAGCATATTAATGCAAAATGGTGTTGAAAACTGTAAGCTTGATGCAAATGTGAAGTATTTTATTATGCTGCCTCAAAAAAGTAGTGATTGAGACAGTGTGGTATTGGCAAACTAATAGACAAACAGATCACTAGAATGGAATAGGGAGCCCAGAAGTATACCCATGCAACACAGTCAATTGATCTTTAGCAAAGGAACAACAACCCAACTGAGTAGATAAAGGATAATTTTGTTTGTTTTCAAAAAATGATGCTGGAATAAGCAGACAACCATATGAAAAAAAATGAATCTAAGCACTGACTCTTTACCTTTCACAAAAATTAACTAAAATAAAGCATATATCTAAATGTAAAATGTAAAAATCATAGAACGTATAGGAGATAACAATAGAACATCTAAGTACTTTGGGTTTGGCAATGGATTTTTAGATATAATGCCAAAAGTATAATCCATGAAAGAAAAAAAACTGATGTCAGACTTCATTAAAATTAAAAAGTCTGCTCTGTGAAAAACTGTTAACAGAACAAAAAGATAAGCCACAGACTAGGAGAAAATATTTGCAAAATACATATCTGATAAAGGATTTGTATCCAAATATACAAAGAAGCCCTAAAACTCAACAAGAAATAAAAAATGGACAATAAGAATTAAAAAAATGGACGAAAGATCCAAACACATCATGAAAGAAGATAAACAGATGGTAAATAAGCATATGAAAAGATGCTCAACATCATATAGCATTAGGGAATTACAAACTGACACAATGTGATGCCAATATACATCTACTAGAATGGCTAACATCTAAAACACTGAACACCAAATGCTGGCCAGGAAGTAGAGCAACAGGAAGTCTCATTCATTGCTGATGGGAATGCAAAATGGTACAGCTACTGTGGAAAACAGTTAAGACAGTTTCTCACAAACCTAGTTTTATCATATGATCAGGCAATCCCACTCCAAGGTAACTATCCAAAGAAGCTGAAAACTTAGGTCCACAGAAAAACCTGTACACAGATGTTTATAATACCTTTATTCATAACTGCCCCAAATTAGAAGCAACCAAGATAGCCTTCAGTAGGTGAATGGATAAAAAAAAAATACTGAGGTACACCCTACAATAGAATGTTATTCAGTGATAAAAACAAGTAAGTTATCAAGCCAAAAGAAGACATAAAAGCAACTTAAGTGCACATTGCTAAGTGAGAGAAACCAATCTGAAAAGGCTACATACTGATGGATTCAAACTACAGGACATTCTGGAAAAAAACAAAACTATAGAGACAGTAAAAAATATCAGGGGTTGCCAGGAATTGTGAGGAGGGGTGGAATACAGAGGATTTTCAAGGCAGGATTTTGATCAAACACACATAATGACACCACATAAACAGTGAATCCTAATAAACTATGGACTTTAGTTAATAATAATGAATCACTATTGGTTTATAAATTGTAAAAAATGTACTACAAAAAAATAAAGCAAAGCAACAGAAATGATAAACGTCTGCATTAACAGCATAGAATATTATTCTCATCTGTTGTTTAAAATATTTATTATGATTGAAAGCAAAAATTATAACATTCTCTGATGTGATTTTAATTGATTTATGTAGATGTAGTAAGCAAGACAACTAAACATAAAAGTGGGAGATGGGGCACAAAGGGACTTAGATAGTGGTAAGTTTTCTATATTCAACTTTAAGTAATAAAATATTAATTCTAAGCGGATTAAAAGTTACATATACTGTAACCCCTAGAGCAATTACCAAAAAACAAAACAAAACAAACCTGTACAAAGGGAAATAGAAAGAAAACAGACTAAAGTGTAACACTATCAAGTATTCAAAGAATTGAAAAGCCAGGAAAGGAGAAAGGGAAGAATGAAAGAATGGAAACATTCAGAAACAATAAAAAGATAGACCTAAATTCACAAATATCAATAAATGCTTGAAATATAAATAGTCTAAACCACCAATCAAAAGACAGAGATTTTCAAAACATAAAAACTAAATGCTGTCTAGATTTCATGTCCTAATCATGTAAGTAATTAACAAGTAAAAGGAAAGGAAAAAATATAACTTCCAGATGACAGTCAAGTCCACAACCAAGCTGGAGTAGTTATATTACAGCCAGCAAGGTAGACTTCAAAGCAAAGAAAACTATGAGGGATAAAAAAGAACATTACATAATGATAAAAGACCCAACTCACCAAGAAAACAGAACAATTTCAAATGTGCATGTGCCTAACAACAGAGCTTCAACATACATGATGATAAAAACAAAGAACTGAAGGAGAAAAACGTATCCCATTACAGTTGGGAGATCTGAACACTATTCTTTTACTGAGAGAGCAAACAGAAAATCAGTCAGGATATAGAAGAACTAAATACACATCATCAACCAAATAGATCTAACATTTAGAGAACACTTCACCCAACAACAACAGATTACATATTCTTTTTAAGTACTCAGACCATTCACCAAGACCAGGGATCAGGAAACTTTCCGTAAAAGGCCTATAGATTAGGAGAAAATAGTTGCAAATCACTGACAAAAGAATTTGTCTCCAGAATATGGAAAGAACTCTCAAACCTCATTAAGATAAGCAATTCAATTACAACAATAAGCGAAAGATTTCAACAGATACTTCACAAGGAAGATATCCTAAAGAAAATTAAGCACTTGAAAACATATACATCATTAGTGATTAGGGAAATGCAAAATAAAACCAAGATTAGATACCACTACACATCTAAAAGAACAGCTAAAAAACACTGACATCACAGTGTTGGAAGATGTGGAGCAATGAGAACTCTTATGCACTAGGGTGGGAATGAAAACTGGTATAGGCAGTTTAGAAACCAATTTGCCAGTATCTTATAAAGTTAAACATACACTTACCAAATGACCCAGCAATCCCATTCATAAATATTTACCTTAAAGAAATGAGATCACCTAAACCTGGGAACAACACAAGTATCTTTTAACAGGTTAATGTATAATTAAATTGTGGTACCTCCATACAACAGAATACTACTCAGCAATGAAAACAAACTATTGATACATGCAACAACTTAAAGGAGCCTCAAAGGCATTATGCTGAGTGAAAAAAAGTGAGTCTCAAAAGGTTACATACTATATGGCTCCATTTAGGTGACATTCTCAAAAAGGCAAAACTATGGTAACAGAGAACAGAGTTATGGTCACCTAGGGCTGGGTGTGGGTGGAGGAATGACCACAAATAGCATGCAAAAGTTTTTCTGGGTGATGGAACTGTTCTGTAACCTGACTGATGTAGTGATTACACAAATATGTACAGGTGTTTAAGTTTATGGAACTGCACAACAAAAAAGGTCTATTTTACTGAGTGCTAATTTAAAAATTAAAATTTTAATTAATGTTAATTAAAATTTTTTTAATCTAAATTTTTAAAAATGTATCATATAGATAAAAACAAAAATATTTAAGACCTCTTGCATCAAATCATAAAACCAAGTTAGGAGACATTTAAACAAGACCAAAATAAATAGGGAATAGATACCATGTTCAGTATTTATTAAATCTCAATCAAATTCCAACACTTTTAAACTTCAGATTCAAAATGTATATCAAAATGCAGAAGAATTAAAATAGCTAAAAACTTCTTTTAAAAAAACAAAGAAGGAGCGGGGCACCTGGGTGGCTCAGTTGGTTAAGCGTCTGCCTTCGGCTCAGGTCATGATCCCAGGGTCCTGAGATCGAGCCCCGCATCGGGCTCCCTGCTCCACAGGAAGCCTGCTTCTCCCTCTCCCACTCCCCCTGCTTGTGTTCCCTCTCTCGCTGTCTCTCTCTGTCAGATAAATAAATAAAATCTTTAAAAAAACAAACAAACAAAAAAACAAAGAAGGAGGACTTATCTACTAGTTACTCAGATTTCATGTAAAGCTAGAGTACAAGGCCCAAAGAAAGACAAAAAAGAACAATGGAACAGAAAAAAATTCTAGAAACAGAAGCACAGATATAAGAATATTTGATGTATGCTAAAGGTGGTACAGTAATGAGGCAAGGATGGTTGTTTCAGTAAATCAAATGAAACAACTGGATATCCATATATAAAAAAAGAAAAAATAGTTCCTAATACAAATCAGGAGAGATCTAAATGTGAAAGATAATACATTAAAGCTTTTAGGATATAATGTAGAAGAATATCTTCAAGGCCTTGGATTATGGTACACAAAAAAACACTAACCATAATAGAAAATTAAGAATTTTCATTTCATAAAACAGTAAATCACAGTCTAGGAGAAGGTATTTGTAACACCCAAATCCAACAAAATTCTAATAACCAGAATATTCAACACCTCTTACAAATCCACAAGAAGAAAATCAGAATGAAAAATTGAAAAAAAGAGACTTGAAATAGCACTTCACAAGAGAAGATTTCCAATTTAAAAAGGTGTCCAATATCATTAATTATCAAGAAAATGCAAATTAAGCCTACTCTAGGATACTACTACACAACCACCAGAATGGCTAAAATTAAACAATTTCCAAGTATTTATTTACCTGAACATGGTACATGAACACTCATAAATAGCTGGTGTGTATTACAATTGCTTTACAAACTTTTTGGCAGTATCTATGAAAACTGAAATCTATACACTCAAAAAACAAAGAATTGTACTCATAGGTATATATCAAACAGAGTGAATACATTTCACACCAAAAGGCACATTCATAGAAGCATTCATTACTCATAATAACTCACAAATGGAAAGCCAAATGTCCATCAACAATAGAAAAGATAAATAAATTACAGAATATTATAGACTGAAAGTTAAACCACAGTTACACTCAACACTGATAAATCTCACAAATTTAATAATGTAGAATAAAGAATTTACATGGTTTGAACCTAGCTACATAAAATTCAAAAAACAGGGAAGACAAAATTATAGTGTTTAAAGAAGATGTATAGAAAAAAAGTATATATTAGAATAATGGTTATGGGTGGGGGAGGGAAGGGTTAATGGATTGTGAAATGGCTTCTGAGAAGCTGACAATATTCTATTTCTTGACCTGGTAGTGGTTACATGGGTATTAACTTTGTGAAAAACTATCAGGCTCTACATATGTGTTCTGTGCAATTTTCTATGTAATATTTCACATTAAAAAAAGGTTCAAAAAAAGATAATTTATTAAATCAGAATCTTTCACTTATCAATAGTAATAGCCAGACACAAAAATTTCCAAATTTATAAAACATATAAAATTATGGGGTAAAGCTTCAATGACATTTACATAGGGTAAATTTAAATAGTACACCTCTCTGTTGTTATTAAAATAGGATCTAATAACATATAGATATAAAGAATATGTCTACTATGTAAAGTAGATATGTTAAAATTTTTTTTACTACATAGAAAACTAACATAGGCATTCTATAGATTATAGGTAATATTTTGTTATATGCCAACTAAATGTGCTACAGAGGAAAACGTGCACACATTTATCCCAAAATAAGTTTCCAGGACCCATAGTAGAGATTAAAGAAAGAGCTTGGTTGAGTCTGTGGATATATAAAGTAAAATGGTGCAGTATGTCATCATGTCCCATGGAGCATAAACCTCTAATATAAAACAAAGAAGACAGAAGAGGTAAAGAATTAGACTTCAGAGAAGAGGAGGCACTTCAATTTGTTTGAGCTTTATGCTGAATATAGTAAAGAGTTTTGGAGGTAGTAGGAAGGTATTTAATATTTGTTCAAGTACCAGAAAAATTTGAAAGCCTAAAATATAGTTGAAAACTTTATATTTTACTTTCTTCCTTAAAAATGTCATTAAAACTTTTTAAATTCAAAATACCAGGATACTATACCTGAATAACCAATGCTGATTCATTTTGAACTTTTTCTAGTTTTTCCTTTTTTAACATTAATAATTTTCTCTGTGCTAAGAGTCTTCGCCAATATTTCTGAATGGTCAATGTTGCATTAATCTCCTTTTTCAGTCGTTGTTTAGTTAGGAAAGCGATTATAGCTGATTGAATAATTCTTGCAGCTTTGTCTTGCTCCTAAAAAAAAAAAAAAGAGCAAATATGAATCAAAAGCTTAATTACTTAAGTTTGTAAGAAGATCATCTATTAAATATTAATCAAATTGATCCTGAAAATAAAACATCCCCCAGACTTAAGATATGCTTCTCTTTGGCGTATAGATACTTCCAGGAATATTGAAAGGTCTGATAGGTGGACATGCATATATATTTATATGATGGAACAAAAATTCCTAGGAATATAATCCTAAAATAAAGATCACAGACATGTTTGATTTATCACAGATCTTCAATAATCAATATAAAGGCAATTTAAATGTGGTATGTTTCTCAGATTACGGCCCAGAGAATTCATGCTTGGTTTTGAAAAAAGCAGTGGGCCATATGGAGAAATAAAAAAGAAAAAAGGAGACCCTAAAATAAACAAAATGCCTTACAATGTATTGCTTTGTAACAACTTGAACAAAAGAATTTACAAAAAGGGAGAAGCAGCAAAATATCTACTTTTAGCACAGAATACATTATGGCTTTAAGGCACAGACAATCAAGACGACAGAATATTAGGTTACGAGAAGTGGTAGCAGGACTGCTCGATAGCATAAGTGGCCGAAGAAGAGCTACCTGCCCTGGGAGCACTACAGGCTGGTACCCTACATATCTCTATTTCTGTTACTTCTAATAATGAATTACCAGCAAAAACAACATAGGTCAAATACTTACTAGGCTTCAGACACCATTCTAAACACTTCATGAATGCCCACACAACCATAAGAACAGATGAACAGGTAACACTTTTATGACTATGGGGAAACTGAGACAGAGAAGTCAAGTAGACTGTCAGTCCACTGGTAGGATAACCAGTGCTGGAACTACGCAATCACTTTGCCACACTCTCCAAGGCCAGACTTATCATTTCAGTTATCTGAATTGGAAACTAGAATATAAGTTACTCCCTTTGGTGGAAAGAACAATGTATAGCATGTCTGATAACCCTTTATGTAGCTATTCGGGACAGCTCACCATCCAAGGATGGGCTCTACACAGACATTAGATTCTAATTATTAATTAATTATAATCAGGTGTTGGTATCTATGGGTGGAAACTGCACAGTATGGGAACACATTCAACTATGGAAGGGATCAAACAGCCACTCTAAGAAAGGAAAAATGTAGTTAATGGATTGAAACAAATACTAAGAAATGGTTAGAGTTATATATTAGGTCACTCCTAAGTGAAAGAAGACTAGACAATTCTAAAATTGGGCTGAGGAATTATGTCCAACAAATTGATGAAGCCATCTAACATCACCGTCACTGCCCCTGTGAAGCATATGGCCTTTAAGACTGCAGATACCCAAATTAAAAGCATCCCCCCTCCCACCCACAATTTCAAAACATATTTCAAAGCTACAATAATGCCTGTGGTACTAGCATAAAGACAGGCATACAGACCAATGGCATAGAATAGAAAGCCCAGAAATACACCCTCATATACATGGATAAATGATCTTTGACAAGGGTGTCAAGAGTGATCAATGGGAAAAGAACAGTTTCTATATCAAATGCTGCTGGAAAACTAGACAATCACATACAAAAGAAAGAAGCTGGACCCTTTTCTTGTACCATATACATAATTAACTCCAGATGGATTAAAGTCCTAAATGTAAGATACAAAACTATAAAACTACTTACAGAAAACATAGAGAAAAATCTCATATTTAGCAATGATTTATTGGACGACACCAAAAGCACAAGCAACAAAAGCAAACAGACAAATGAGATTACATCAAAAACTTAAAAAAAAATTTGTTCAGCAAAGAACACAATTAACAAAGTGAAAATTTAATCTACAGAATGAGAAAAAAAATCTGCAAATCATATATCTAATAAGGGAACTTCTAGAATATATAAAGAACTCCTATAACTCAACAATAAAAAAAAAATCAAATAACCTGATCTAAAAATGGACAAAGGAATAGACATTTCTCCAAAGATGACATACAAATGGCTGACACACAAATGAAAAGATGCTCAACAACACTAATTGTCAGAGAAATGCAAATCAAAACCACACTGAGGTATCTCCGCACTATTAACAAGTATTAGCAGGGACGTGGAGAAGCTGGAATCTTTGTGCACTACTGGTGGGATTGTAAAATGCGACGAATAGTGACCAATTTGGAAAATAGTATGGCAGTTCCTCAAAAAAATTAAAAAATGAAACTACCGTGTATGATCCAGCAATCCCACTTCCGGGTATATATTCAAAAGAACTGAAAGCAGGGTCTCAAAGAGATACACCCATGTTCACAGCAGCATTATTCACAAGAGCCCATAGGTGGAGATAACCTAAATGCCCACAGAAAGATGAACGGATAAACTAAATGTGCTATTTACATACAATGGAATACTATGCTGACTGAAAAATGAAGGAAATTCTTCCACATGCTACAACATGGATGAACCTTGAGGACATATGCTAAGTGAAATAAGCCAGTCACAAAAGTACAAATATTGCATGATTTCACTTATATGAGGTATCTAAAATGGTCAAATTGATAGAAATAGAAAGTAGAATGGTGGTTTCCAGGGCTAGGAGGAAGGAGAAATGGGGAGTTATTTAAGGAGCACAATTTCAGGTTTGCAAGTTAAAAAATTTCTGAAAATTTGTTTCACAGTAATGTGAATATATTAACACTACTGAACTGTAGACTTAAAAAGAGTTAAGATGGTAAATTTTATGATGTGCTCTTTACCACGATTAAACAAAAACTGGGTTAAAAAAAAAAAAGCATTTCCTATTAGCTTAAAAAAAATAGTCAAAAGTTGCATTTGAGTCGAAAGTTCTAAGGGCAAGGGGCACTCCTAGATACAGTAGGCTAAGGTAAGTTGACACTTACCTGTTTGTAGACCATCTCAATCTCAAGCAAATTAAAATGGAACAATTTTATGTGACATTAGAGAAGCCACAGATGGAAAATAGACAAATCCAAAGAGGCAAATGTACTACAAAAACTAGCAACTGTTTGAAAACTTATATAAACTGATGGTAAAAATTCCAATCCTGGAAGTCACTGTTTCTTCTCTAAATCAGATTGCATGTCATCATTTTTAATTCTATACTGTTGTTAAGCCAACCTATTACAAGGTTGTTTTATTTTACCTTGCATATGGGCCACATACAGGGATTTACTTTGCTTTACAGTTTATGCCTACTCTTTGACAGGAAGAACTAAAAGGTAGAATGTGTCAGGTACCCTTGGATAATCCTGCTTCATTCATTAGGTAATTAGGCCATTGGTCATTTTTCACTTGTCACTACAAGAACTTGAGCCAGTCTATTCTCAATGGATAGTTTATATGAAGTATAAAAATGACATGAAAATACAACACGTGAAAAATTAGCTATCCCAAGGTAATATTTATATGTTTATTAGCTTATAATATTTCTATGAGAATATACAGGGGACCTACTGCTTAATGTTCCAAATAGCAAATGAAAAGACGTAATTGGATGCTAGTGTAATTGTATAAGAGATGGAGCATGGTCGCTTGGAGAAAGGAGAGAACCAGTGGTCTTCAAAAAACAGGGAAATTTCTACTACCTAGATCGGAAAAATTTCTACTTCCTAAATCAGGAAAAGGGATCTCACCAGCAAAGAGCTAATAAGAAATCTTTCTAGTTTATATCTTATTAGTATAAGGTCGTCTTGAGCAGAAAATAAAGCAGATTTCATTTACTACCCCCCCCCAATTCTGATAAATATCTGTTTCATGGGATTTTAAATCTCTCAATGTCATATAAACAGAATTAGTGAAATAATTTGAGGACCAGCCAGGAAAGAGTCTTTGCTGAAAACTCTCCTAAAGCAATTCTCCTATAAGCTTCCAGAAGTACAAAGTTATCCTCTAAGGAATATGTGGGCAAGGAGGCAGATTCTGAGAAGATAAGGGGCAAAAGAAGGCACAAAGAATATATACGGTAGCAGAAAAGACCATTTGTGAGTATCAGCCAGTTCTAGCCAGTACTGCCTAGTTCCCAAAAGTTATTACCAAGAGTTTGAGTGGGTAAGAGCAAATTATTTCAATTAGCGTTATTTCCGAGTCTGATAAACTATGACAAAATACATGGTATGTTTAAGAGTTGCCAAAATGTAGCTGTTTTATAGTTATTAAGAACTCTATCATAAATGCACAGTAACTCAAAACTGAGGAGGAGTATAAGGTGGAAAGTATTTCTGAAATATCTGATAAATTTATCAAGCATGGATGCTTATTTTGTTTGATTTTCCAAATAAGTGAATACAGGATCATTATAGGGGTAGGGAGAAAAAAGCATTAGAATAGTTTGTTCAACTTGATCAAGGAGACCATTTCACAGATGGTTAAAAATTGCATTTTTCTCAGAATTAAAAAAAAAAGCTTACATTAACGTAAAATTTTGTACTGTTGGGGTCACAAAAGGAAACAAAAAATAACATCACTATCCCTGTGCCCAGGTCCCAGACATTTTGAGAAATAAAACAATAGAAACCAAATTCCACATTTAAACTAATAAAGGATACACTGGAAAACAGTTTCATGACAGACAAAATGAGCTGGCTAACTGAACTGCAAAATCGGACACTGACACCCAGACTCAAGGGGCTCCAGCAGCAAGATCAAGCCTCCCAGAACACCGCGTGAAAAATTCATGGAAAACTGCTCCCAGAGATAGGTTAGATTCCACGAAGAAGAAAAGAGCTGAGTCAGGTATCCTCAGTTCATTTTGACAAATTTACAAAGGGGGTAAGTTATTCTACTTCCCCTAGAGCAAGCGAGGGGACAGTGGTTGGAAGATACACCCAGTGAAGGAAACATCAGGAGTTAGGGAGAAATACCCATCCCTAACTCAAAACACACACAATTATTAAAATTATGTCAATAACTTCATACATCAGTAAAATGTAAAAATCACATCAGGAATCAATCAACTGGTATTTTGTGAAGTACAATTCACATTGTAGTGTTTTCATTTTGGGGGAGTACCTGTTGGCGTTTTAGATCTGTTTTTAGTTTGTATTTTCTCCAAGTTGTCTGTATAAGTCTAGCAGCTCTTGCTTCTTTACAAAGATCCAAAAGCCTTGCACAAAGAAATGACAAATAAGTGATAACCACCTAAGAGAAAACAGAAGAGATGAAAACAGAAGTTTGACAGAGAATATGCATCTTACTGTCACCTTCTGAGACTCTTGTTATTAGTTGAGAAACTCTTACCTTTTCGTCAGGAATTGTATTGGACATATCTGAATGATTAATCATAGCAGGTATTCCACCAAGGTCTCTTACTGCAGACCTAACCAATTGAAAATTTTTCTTTTCATTTTCTAGAAGTTCTTTGTATAGTTCTGAAGTGTTTTCTACTATGTAAATAAAAAAAGAGATTAGACAGCTCCAGTCAAAAATCTGATGTGACAAAGAAAACACTTGAAAAGTTAATCAGGCAAAAGGGACTAACCATGATCAAATGCTCTGAGAGACAAATCCAGAGAACTTCCATCAGATTCAGATGATGAATTTAACACCACCGAACCAGTTTGTGTGCATTCTACGGTTTGAGTAGTACGCTGACATATAGCATCAAAAGGCACGTAGTAAGGATGGTAGTGATGGATCAGGTAACATAATACACGGCCATCTGAGAAAGACACTGTAAAATTCTCCACCTGATTGGAAATTGCAGAAAAATGATTAACTGTATTTAGACAGTAATATGGATATTAATGGTTTTGTAGTCCGTATTTCCTTTTAATAGCTATGAAAATCACATTAGTGGCTAATAGTACCTAGGATAACATTGTATTTATAGCCAAATTCTCATTTATAAAATACTCTTTCAAAAACAGAATTTGATTATTGTGCTAGGAGAAATAGGGTCTCTCAAAAAACTCATGTCCTTCCTAGGACCTCAAAATATCACATTATTTGGATATAGGGCCATTACAGGTTTAATTTTCACAGTGGAGTAGGGTAGATTCATTCTAATCCAATGTCCGGTAGCCTTATATGGAGAGAGACACAGAGACAGACACACAGGAAGATGTTATGTGAGGACAGAGGCAGAGATTGGAGTAAAGTATCTATAAGCCAAGGAATGCCAAGGACTGCCAGCAACACCAGAAGTTAAGAGAAAGGTAGGGAACACATTCTCCCCTAGAGCCTTCAGTAGCTCTCTGGTATTTAGTGAAAACACAGAAGATTATCCATATATCTGACAAATTTTCTACTAACAATATTGTTCAAGGTGTTAACAGTTTACTATATTTAGTAACATGTACTCTATCATTTTTCTGGCTTCATATTCTCTACCAATATTTTATTCATTTTCACATATTTACATTTAAAGGTACCCTTCATAAAGAAATACAGTATCAATCTAACAAATGATTACAAAACACTCAACTTAGATTTTTTTTCCTCCTCCTTGTACCCAGTGGTCAGGTTCTCTATTGTCCCCTTCTGCATGGTGAGTTTATTTGCATTTATCTTTAAGATAAGGGTGTGATCCTTAGGTGCCCCACTCTATACAAATGTCTCTTATTGAGACTCCTGACTAGGGCATTTTTTCTTTCTTAGTAATACATAAAAAGATTGTTCATTCTACAATTGTTGACAGATTAGATAAAATACAGTATGTGAAAACACCCTCACTCATTTGAGGAAAAGTTTGCTTATATATAAACTACATTATTTAAGAAATGCAATAAAATATTTTATGAATAAAGTTTGACTTTAACCAAAATGTACTTAAAGATAGTGAGCTAAAACAAAAACAAAGAAACTTACTTTTTTATTATAGAAAGCACAAACAGCATTTACCCACTCCATCAACAGCTTTATGCTTTCACTATATTGTTCAAAGGAACCACTATTTCTTTTGTCTTTTTTCTTATTGATAATAGCATCAGAATGGCATGATCGTGCAGACATTGTTTTCTTCATACTCTGTGTGTGTTTTAAAAAGTCAATTTCTTCTTTTAACTGATCTAAATTAAGGGAAATATCCACCTGAAACACACACAAAAAAGGATAAATATCTTTATGTTTTTCATATATCATTTTTAACCCATAGAAGTTAGTCACTGTCATCGCTGTCTTCTTCTTCTTCTTTTTTTTTTTTAAAGGCAAACATAGTTCATGCAGAAGTGATAGAATGCATAGCTGCTAATGTATAGTGTGTCATGTGTAAGATTTGGGGTCACACAAGCCTGGGTTCTAATCTCATCGCTGCATCCTATAATGCTATAGCTTCTAGCTTCAGTTTCCTTACCTATGAAGCAGTGATAACACCTACCTTACAGGGGTGTTGTGAAGATTAAATTGGAATATATATAAAGCAATTACCCCAGTTCCTGGGACAGAATAAACCCCAGTAAGGAACAGTTATTGTTAGTCTATTTGATGAAAAATGCTTTTATAAATCAATACTAAAATTTGATAAAAAGTGTAAAATTTACCAAATGTACAATACCTGAAAAGCAAATGCTATTTTCCAAAGTAATGCAAGAGTTTTTTCTCTGTGCCTATCCACAATATCCTTAGATAGGATTGTATTTCCTGTAAATGAAAAGACAATCTGTTAGCACAATATACGTACATATCAATTTTTGGTGAGAAGAAAAAGTTTTATCTTTACTCAATTTTTACCATGCTCATCATTTAACTGAATTCCTTGTGATCTAAGAATTTGAAGAACAATGTCAACATTGTGCATCTTTTGAAGACGACTTATTGCAGGAATCCTGAGTTTCTTTGAGAGATTCCAGTCCCGTGTGAGAAGTTCCATGATTCGCCTAACAATAAAGGAATTTTCAGATGACACTGTCATATAAAAACATATATGAAAAGCTCCCTGCATCAAAAGGTGGGGCTCAAACCAGGCCCCAAAATATCATAAATATTCTGCCTTTACCCTCCCCACACTGAGACAGTAAGGATCTGTCAATGTATGATTGTCCTTATCATGTGAAGAAATAAACTTAACTTTCCTTTAAAAAACAAACAAAAAATGCAAGATGAACTTTATTTAAATACAGTTATCACCCACATAAATCCCCTAATTTAAAGGATTTTAGGTGAAAAAGATCCCAAAAAACTAACTGAAAACTGTTGCTCCATAATTGGCAAATAAGAGTCATTTCTCATTTTAAGCCTGCGGTTTGAGGTCTATGAACAGAATGTAAGAAAAAAAGATGAGACATACACAAATGCACACATGAACAAATTAACAGAGTTCTATAGGAAAAAAGAAAAGGAAAGGAAGGGAGAAAGTATATTTATGGAGGGGCTACTGTATTCTACACACCAAGCAAGTACTTTCTTTTCTTATTTTAGTCCTCATAGTGAGTCCCACAGTCAGGCATTATTATCCCATTTTTTTTGCAGATGAAGAAACCAAAGCCCAGAGAAATTTAGTAAACTGCCTATAGTCACACAGTTACTAACAGTCACACAGTTAGTAGTATGGACTAAAACTCAGATTTAACAGATTCAAAAGCCATTCTGTTATATCTGTACCAGATTATTGTAAAAATATTTGAGCACCTACCTTAAAAAGACATATATACTACAACTTAAATTCAAATGCCTAATATCATCTAGGTCATTAGTATTTTATCTACTAGACAATAATCGATATTTCTACAGAAAAAGCAAGCCCCAATGGATTATTGTAGATAGCCAAAATTTGGCAGAATTGTTTACAGAACTAAAATTTGGCAGAACTGTTTATATAACCATAATTTCTGAAGGTTAGAAAGTCACTTAAGATCATTCCAAGCTAACCACCCAACTGACATATGAAGTATTTCTGCAACAGTAGACCAACCTGTTACCTATTGGCATTAGTGGACTAACCATTCTTAAGCATTCTCAAATGACCTTGAAGATCCAGGATCATTTTGCTGACACTGAAGTAAGCAGAAATCTAGTATGCAAAATCAAGTCTCTTAACTAGTTAGAATTCCTGACCAACTAAAAAGCATCAACATCCAACACTGCTAAATCCTTAGTAACTATCCTAAAAGCCTAAAAAATGTCTTCCATTGTGGAAAATAGCACTGAACATAAAACCAATCACTGCCCCCGCCTTGGAAAGTGGAGAAAGTCTAAAAATGTGAATTCCTATTGGCCAGAAACAGATGTAGTGGCTTGGATTTATGAAATGAACAAATTAAACAAATATAAAAATAACATATGAAACATTTTCAGCAAATGCTCTAGCCTATATGGAAACTGCTCAAGTGAGAAATAGTTACAGTAAGGTTCAAAAGACTATTACCTTGTTGTGAGAACATATAATCAGAAAAGAATGTTCATGGAAATTTAATTTAGAAGGAAGCAAGTGACATGTATGTTGTTTTTGAAGAACTAGGGATTCATAAAGATCCAGAGATCTCTTCCTCACAAATGTCAAATGTAATATCAACTGGAGAGTTTCCTAGAAACAAGACAAATGTCCCCCATGCAGATATCCTGAAGAGGCCAACTGCAGTACTGTACTGTGCTCATGGTCACTCCTTCCACAGCAGGAACTGGTAATTCACTGGACTCATACAAAAGCCAATTTTGAGGATTTTAGTTTGTTACCGAGAAATATTATATGATTTGAAGCCAGACATCCTGAATTTATGTCCCAATACCATGGTATAAAACTTGGTATAAAACTGTTACTTCTCATGTTTAAAACAAGGTTAATAATACTACTAGAATTGGTTCCAAGTAATAACAGTACTTATGAAACCCTGTCAACATAATGTGTTACTTAAATGTTTGAATTTTAATTAGTTCCATGCTTGTCCCAACTTCTATTCTGGGGCATCACTGGTCACTACTCACAGACCCTCGTCACTGTCAGCATGAAAAAAAAATGTGCATAGGCGACAAGGTTTCTGGACCTAAAATTGACACCATTTTACAAAAGTGTTGCAGATACTTATTCCAATCTTTTTTACCCTAAAAAAAATTTATTGCATCACATGAAAGAGCAAGAAAGAGGGGGCACCTGAGTGGCTCAGTTGGTTAAGTGTCCAACTCTTGATTTCGGCTCATTTCATGATCTCAGGGTTGTGGGACTGAGCCCCATGTTGGGCTCTGTGCTCAGCAGAGAGTTTGCATGAGGATTCTCTTGCTCCCTCGACCCCTCCCCCAACTCTCTTTCTAAAATAAATTAATTAATTAAAAAAGAAAGAAAGACTATGTAAGTACAGAAAAAAAGTGTTTTCCAGAAAATTTTAGTCTATTCTATTAAGTAAAATATTTCTATTTCTTATACTTACACAAGACGCACCCCACATTGCAAGTCTACAGCAAGATTTGTAACAGCAAAATCAAATTCATCAAATGGTGTCTGAACATGGTGAACAGGTAATCCCAATAAGCTAAGGTGACGGGAAAGGTCACCTTCACCACTTAGGAAGTCTCGTGAAAAAGCCAGAAGAATGTCTTTACTAGTCTGTGGAGAAACAAGTTGCAGGTATTAAATCCCAAAATTGTAATTTTGTTTACAATAACAACAAATTCTTATCTTGTGCATATAGAAATGAGGTAAAATTAATGGTAGCATAACAAAAGTCAGTTTCATATCATATGGTAATAATGTACATCTATTTCCAATTTAAGGCCTTTTAAAAAATTGCTCATAATTAATAACAGACTCCAAAAATCAGAATTCATTTGATAATATGCTAAATTAGGAAAGAAATTTCCCCTCCAGTTAATTCCTCAGAGTTCTCAAATCAACAAAACTTAATAGGGTTGTGTGCTGGTGAAAGGTCAACCAATAAGTTAGGCAGGGTTAGAACCACTAATAAAACAGACTAGATAGGTATTCCTATCCTATTCCACTCCAGAGTACTCTTCTTTGGGAAACTTAGAAGTTTTTAAAGAGAAAATATACAATAAAAACAAGTCAAAGTCTTAAATGTGAAATATAAAAGAGAAAATGAACACTATACCTTGAATTCAGCATCTTTACAGAAGAGACAAGGGTCATGATCAATAAGTTTGGATATTTTGGCATAATCAAGGAAACAAACCAACAGCAATAACTTTTTCAATGTAAACTTAGACAAAGCTTCTTCATGACCTTAAGTAAAAGTACAAAAAAGCATAGCAAGTTAATCTGTGAAAGACAAGTTTCACCTTAAAATATGATAACATACTAACAAAGAAAAGTAATAATAAGCACAAATAGAACACTATGTGCCTTTCTTAGTGCTTTAAATGTATGAAATTCATGTAATACTCATAAAACTGTATGCTTCTAATATTTCCAGCTCATGGAGGAGAAAGCACAGACACAGAGATATCAAGTGATTTAGTCTGTCTCATGCAACAAATTTTTAATAAGCACCTACTCTATGCCGGTGGCATCCTAGATGCCACATTTATAGTAACAAGCTAAAAGAAATATGATCTCCACAGGGCTTACAGCCTACTTGTGAGGAGAGGGTGGGTAGAGACAACAAAAAGGTAAAAATAATTACAGTGCTGGAGGAAGTGATGGGGAATGATGTGTGTAAAGAAAGGGAGAATATTTATACTGGCATCTCTAAGAAGGTAAAATTTAAACAGAGACCAGAAAGAATAAGAAGAAGCCATTTATGCATAGTGTGGAAAGAATGCAGTGGAGGCAGAACTACTCACCATCTCTATATAGATGAGGAACGGTGGGGTGTCTATACTCAGCGGCTATATCAGGATTCCAAAGTAAGCGATTCAGAATAAACACAGCCAACCCCATGACATCACTGTTGTCTTCCAAAGATAGAAGTTCTCCAAAAATTGTCTGAAAAGAAATTAAAGTCAAGACTACGTGACCTTTAAGAAGCAAAAGGATACAACAAGGGGAGAGCAAACTACAATCTTCTAAGGATTTGGCAATGTTCTATTTTCTAAGTAGTATGGAAATAACATGGATATTTGCTAAATAACCTCTTTAAACTCTATATGCTTTGTGCATTCTTTAGTGTATATGGTGTACGATGAAAAAAGGCAAACGCTCAGGACTAAGATAGATTCTTAAAAATCATCTGACAAACCATATTTACATTTTAATTTTTTCCTTCAAAGAACTATCAAATGTAGGCATGTTGTTCAAATTCAATTTTAATTATCCTACTAAGTATATCATGAAGGTACAACAGAAACTTAAATATTAAAAGTTTTCTAATAGTTAACGGGTAGAAACCCATCTGCAAATAATCTAAAATGATAATTTGGGAAGTTCAGATCTGTTTATAATTGATTTTTAAAAATTTGTTTATTATGTTCAGTTAGCCACCGTATAGTACGTTATTAGTTTTTGATGTAGTGTTCAATGATTCATTAATTGCGTATATCATAATTGATTTAAATATGAAATTTAACATCAATATGCTTATTACTGATTTTTTTTTTTAAAAAGATTTTATTTATTTATTTGACAGAGAGAGACACAACGAGAGAGGGAACATAAGCAAGGGGAGTGGGAGAGGGAGAAGCAGGCTTCCCACCAAGCAGGGAGCCCGATGCAGGGCTCGATCCCAGGACCCTGGGATCATGACCTGAGCCGAAGGCAGACGCTTAACAACTGAGCCACCTAGGCGCCCCATTATTAATGATTTTTAAAGCAATTAGAAAAAACTAAAACCATATCAAATTATATTTTATAACTTTACATTGACCAAACGTAGAGATAAAAGCATGGAAAATATATGCCAAAATAGAAAAACTTTATCTTTATTTACTAATTTTTTTGCCTTTGATGTTTTCTTAAAATCCTCAAAGGTCATGACCACCACCAGAACCTTAAAGTGTTCATAGTTACTCATCCCTCCTTTCCATCTAAAAGGATTATACATTCCCACCAACCAACATGGACTTGCTGTGTCTCTTGTGGGAGGATAATATTCCTACCTCATTTGTGTTTGGCCAGATAATGTGCTCTGGTCAGTGGAATATGGATGGAAGCGACATATACTACATCTAAGCAGAAGTTTTATTTTTTATTTATTTTTAAAGACTTTATTTATTTATTTGAGAGAGAGAGAGAGAGAGAGAGACAGCGAGACAGATAGCAGAAGCCGGGGAGGGAGAGGCAGAGGAAGAAGCAGACTTTCTGCTGAGCAGGGAACCTGAGGCGGGACTCGATCCCAGGACCCCGAGATCACGACCTGAGCCGAAGGCAGACACTTAAACAACTGAACCACCCAGGCACTCCCAAGCAGAAGTTTTAAAAGGAATTACAAATTTCATACTAACTCTCTTGCTTTTTACCTTGGCCCAAATAGAGGGGTTCTACTCCAATTAAGGTTCTAGAATTATTTGACATGTGAAAGCAGAGCCAGTTGATATGTAATTTTCTGATTAACAAAAAGCATACTAAATTGAAATAAGAAAACTTAGCAATGATACTATCAAACTGTGTGACCTCAGTAAGCTTATCATTTGTTCTCTTTGGGCCTCAATTTCTTGATAAATAAAAGCCAAATTATTGTTAACAATTCCTTTCAGTACCAAAGATCATTCTATTCTAACACCTGGAATAAGCTGAAGAATAGAATATCCTACATGACAATGGCAAAAAGCCTAAAGAAAATGTAAAAGTATACTAGTAAAAGATGAAAGAAAACTGGAAACATAGAGCATTTTTAAAATAGAATCATATCTTTAATAGTCAACTACTAGTGTCTTTTTCATTCAGTTAGTTTAAAACTCTAAGTATTACTGAGCCATGCGCTAAGTGAAAAACTCAAATTTGACAACATTTTTCTGAGAAGTGTTGCATCAAAATGGTTACAAGTTTAGGCTCTGGCGTCAGATGGGTATAGATTCAAATCCTGACTAATAACTGGCATAAAGCATGTCACTTAAAATCTAAGCTTCAGTTTTGTCAGTGAAGTAGAAATAATAAAACATACCTCACTGGGATTTGAAGAGGTTTAAATTAGAAAATATATTTAAAACAGCCAAGTATATCATCTGTAAAAGCTCAAAAAGGAGCTTACAATACTTATGATATCCAGTACCAAATTATATATATTTAAGAAAACAGGAAAATTACTATGTGATGATATGGCAATAATATATACTGGCAAGATCTAATTACCTACTAAGTATTTATTAAAGGACCTTAAATTTTATACTGAAAGACCAATGAAGCTAACAAAATGACTTTATAAGTGAAACCATATTTTATTAAAAAATCTATTAAAAATACATAATAAGTCTACTAAAGGTATATATAAAAAAAGTATATAATAAAAAATATAAAATTTCAAAAATTGAAGCATATACTTACCTCTAGGCCGATTCGTAGCCATAAAGGATTATATGACAACAGCCAATTCAGGACTTTTTGCCGTTCTCCTGAAATGCATGTGAAAAGCAAGTAAGCTCAGACCACTAATCAAATAGAGACAATAAACAAAATTTTATGGAGAGAAATCAGTGGAAAATAGGGATAATCACTTATATGAAATCAGTTAATTTAAATACATGCCATTCTTAAATATATATGATCATATTAAAGTACATGAGATTTTAGGCAGCGAAGTCAAATCATGTATATATTTGACTCTGAAATATAAAATCTTGAGTGTTTTTAAAGAATTAATCTCAAGTGGTGCCTGGGTGGCTCAGTCAGTTAAACATCTGACTTGATTTTCGCTCAGGTCATGATTTCAGGGTCCTGGGATCAGCCCTGCATCAGGCTCTGCACTCAGTGGGGGGTCTGCTTGAGGATTCTCTCTCTCCCTCCCCCCTCTCTCTCTGGCCCTCCCCCCACTCATGTACATGCATGCTCTCTCTCTCTCAAATAAATAAATCTTTAAAAAATATAAATAATCACATCTTTAGATATAAAGAATCTTTATAAAGATTTCTATAATCTTCTTACCCACATCTTTCCAGAGGTGTCTATCTTTTCTAACAATTAACCGCCTAGCTTCAATTTCAATTTCAAGCTTCTTAATAGCTTTAACCATTTTTTCAGAAGTAAATAAGCGACATGCTGCACGACGTAATCTATTCAACCTGCACCGAGCAGTATAAGCTCTGAGAGACATTTCATCTTTTGTAGGAGCTCTAAGAACACTGATTTTATGTTGACTCTCCACTCCCAAAAGAGTAGCAGCATTTACTGGGCAAAAACAAAAGGAAGAATGTTTCTGGTTAAACAATATATACAGATGTCCTTAAATCCAGCAATAAATGCAAATTTAAGATGGCCAAAACAGGGTCTATTCTCCGCCCCTTCCAAGCTTGCTCTTTTCTTTCCTATCTCAAAATATGGGTGTCACCATTCACTCAGTACCCTAGGCCATTCTATCATTGCAACTTGGGGCTCTACCTGCAAAATGGATCTCAAGTCTAACCACTTCTCACAACCTCTACCACTATTACCCAAGTTCACATACTATCATCTCTAATCTACGCTAATGAAATAGTCTCCCAACTAGTTTCTCTGTTTCCATCCTTTTTAATAAATTAAAAAAAATAAGTCTCTAAAGAATGTGACTTTAAAAAATCAATTAAATTTTGAAATGCAACTTGAATTTTTATAAAACATATTTTCTCTCAAGAAGAAAACTAAAAATCAGGCTGTGTTTACTTTTGGAGAAAAAAGAAAAGCTGCCTTAGAGATTGTCTTGCCAAAGGGCCTTTTAATGTAAACATGCTATACAGTATTCTCTAACAAATACAGACAGGCCTCTGAACACTGCAACAAAGGAGAAACTATGTTTCCTTAGCTTGAGTCGAACTGATCCTGTAATTTCTATGCAAGAGTGTCACAAGTGAAGTTTCCTTCTCTCTCAGGAAAAAAGCCTTCAAATGTCTGAAGGACAGCATGTTTCCATCTTGTTCTACACCTGAGTCTCCTCTTTTCCAGAACATGCACTGAGATGTTTGCCATAGAAGACTGTTAGATTTATTCACCAGGACATTATACTTTATTAATGTGGTGAAGAGTGAATTGGATTTCTTAGTAGCCATGTTTCACTCTTAACTCAGACTGAATCTATATTAAAATAAAACTCATTCCCCTGAAAGGCTGGAATTGCATTGGCTGATGAACAAGAATGGAAAGCAAAAGGAAAAAGCAAAGTTTAGTACCTTTAGTAAAGAATTCCCTACAAATTCTCACCTACACAATCTTTAGCATTCATGTCAATGAATTAGTGAACCATGCCATTAACTATAATATATATGCATAATTAAAAAATGACAATTCATATTAAGAACTGTTAAAACAAGAGCATTATTTAATTTAAACATTAATTTAATGTTTACCTTCAGAAATATTTGTTTTTACAGTGAAGTCATCAGGAGTTAATATAAAATTTAGCCACCAAGTAAAGCCCTGCTCCTGCTTTTCCTTCCAGCGTTCATCATAAAACATGTTTTTTGCAGCAAACGGCATTGGGTGTCTAGGAATATCTAAGAATACAGTTGGTTTATTGTGTAAGAAATTCTCTTTTAAATTATCATGCAATATATAGCAAAAGACCATTTTTTACTAGCAAAACCACCTTTAAAACACTGAACAATATTTGCTTTTCCACTACTTGCTAAAAACAGTTGAAAAGGTTTTAGGTATAAAATATAATCAAAGTTAGAAGGAAAAAAGTACCACTGTACCTCCTGGTTATTTAAAAATCCTAGTCACCATGAGTTAATTTCACCGAAGTCTGAGGAAATATCCTGTTATTTGAATACACATATTTACAATTCTCCAAGGCTTTAATTCAATAAAAAGTATCAATTTATTTCTATTTGAAATGCAATTAATGCTTCATCCCATGTCAGTTTTTCAGTTACTTAAAAAATAATGAACATTTACCTGTTTTTAATGGTTTTATGAAGGTCAAAGTAGACTGTGCCACAGCAACAATGGGTTTGGTCCTTTTGTTTGTTTTAGAATTAGGAGTTCTATATACTAATGAATCTAAAATAAATTAGAAAGCAGAATAATAGCATTAAAAATGAAATACGTTCCATGAATGAACTGTTTTAAAGTTGAATTTAAGTTCTTCAATATCACATCCATTTAGCAAATACTTAATAATTACTATGTGTCTGGTACTATGCTATGAACTTGGTGGTCAATAAAACCTACATCTGGAAGTTACAGACCAGAAGCTACACTTTATCTTGTGTCTGCAGAAGCTATGATTCACATTCAATCACCATTTATTGTATGTATATATTGCAGATTCGGTGCTAGGTGCTGAGAATGCAGAATTGCAGATATGGTCCCAGCCCTTGGAAGTTGTCAGGCTAGTACAGAAGTTTAAAAGAAATTATAATACACTACATAAGGGAGAAGTACATTTAAGCAGCTATGAGAACAAGAAGGGAGAGCTAACTTCACCTAGAAGGGTAGGACAGCCTCCCTAAATGCGAATATACTTGAGCTGACTCTTAAAGTGGAAGTCAGGCATGAGGAACGTGACCTGTTGACAGAACTGCAATGTGGCTGGAGTAAAAAACACCTATCAGAAAAACAATAGAAGAGGAGGTTGAAAAAAGTAGAAAAGAGTTAAATCGTAATAAAAATAGTGGCTAATGTTTGAATACTTTGTTGCAGGCACTATCACAGTCTTTTAATATAGAATACCTCAGGTAATCATCCTGGCAAACCTCTCAGAAGTGTACTATTATTATCCATATTTTATATAATTAGGATACTGGAGCTTAGAACAATTAAGCTACTTGGTCAAGGTCACACAAGCTAGTAAGTGGCAGAGCTACGCAGCATAGGCCCAGAGCCTGCACTATTAATCAGTTTGATGCACCTGGTATGCCAACGAAAGATTTAAATCTAGGAAGTAACACCATCATTTACATTTTAGAAAACAGTGGCCAATGGAATAAAAGCGGTCAAGACTAGCGCTAGAAAGCTAAGAGGAAGCTATCACAGTGGCCCAACTTAGCTATTATGAGAATTTAAATTAAAACAGACGCAGTGGAGATAAACTAGAAAGAAGAGTTATTTTAATAGTAGAACCTACAAGCCTTAATAATCACTGGCTAGGCGAATGGTAAAGAATGAGAACTTCAGAGGATTTCCAGGTATCTAACCCAGGTGACTGAGGGAGATAGCATGTGGTATCTACAAAGGAAACTGCGATAAAAGTCACAGTGGCAAAGTGATATAGTTTATAGGTTAATATAGGTTATATCAGAATAGCAGTTTACTCCCTCAAAAGCAGATTTCATACCAGATGATACACCTACTAAATATAAACAAAGAGCTAAGAAAAGGCAGAAGAGAGCAAACTATGACCCACAGGCAAAATCCAGCCCACTGCCTGTTTTTATATGGTCTACAATCTAAGATTAGTTTTCACATTTGTAAATAATTGGGGGAAAAAATCAAAATGATTGTATTTTATGACACATGAAAATGACATGAAATTCAAATTTCAGTGTCCATGAATAAAACTGTATTGGAACACAGCCACATTTATTCATTTACACATTGTTTGTGGCTCTTTTTCCTTCTATAGTGGGGGAGGTTCAGTAGTTGTGATAGAGATCATTTGGCCTGCAAAACCTAAATATTTATTATCTGGACCTTTAGAGAAAAAGTTTGCTTAGTTTTGATTTACTGGGATTGCAAATCTACGCCAATTGTGAAAGTAAGGAACACAGTCAAATTGTGACATATTTATGAGGTTATACGTCTCTTTGTATTTGAACCTTTTAAAAATAAAGAGGGAAAAGTCCTCATTCCAAAACACCACAGAATCTGGTACCTCTGCATGGAATCATTTTATTCTGTGGGAATGCTTTCATGGGACCATCTCACAGCTCCTTACCACTCAGAAAGGCCAAGTAAAGTGCCTCCCTTTCTGTGCTTCCATGATTCCCTGGGCATAGCTCAGTCAGAGGACCGAGAGCAGCTTGAAGACAGGAATTATACCTTTTTTCCTTGTATCCATAGATCCTAGAACAATGCATAGCACACAGTAGGCACCTTATCAATACTGAATAAATGCATCTTGGAAAATTGACTTCTTTCTTTGCTCTCATGGGTTTGCCAGAATGGAAAGAGTCAGTTATTCTTAGTGAGTGTTACCATGCTTTCATATGGGCTCATAAGTCAGATACTCAATGTGTCCAATTCTCTTTAAACCTCACAAAGAGGCCCAACTAGGTGGCCACCTTAAAGAAACTGTCATTCATTCATCATTTATTGTACATCTCGTAGGAGATCACAACAGGTATAGGTATGTTCTTTATTATCAAAGAATTTGTTATCTGGTCAGATAATATCTATAGGAAACAAGAAATACAAGCAAAGAAATAGAGTTAACATATGAGATGTTACATATGCTGAATTCAAATTTGCTTAGGGAACATACCTAGAGGGAAAGCCATCAAGGAGTTAATAAAAGTTGACTATAGTACTTGAAACAAGTGAAAGATTTGAATTAGTGAGAAAACAATAGGTAAGAAAGTTAACAAGAGGATACATGGTCAGGAATAAGACACGGATGCCCACTCTTGCCACTTTTGTTCATCATAGTATTGGAAGTCCGCACTAGAGCAATTGGGCAAGAAAAAGAAATAAAAGGAATCCACATTAGAAAGAAGTAAAAATGTCACTACTTGCAGATGAAATATTATATATAGAAACTCCTTAAGACTCCATCACAAAACTGTTAGAATAAACTAATTCAGTAAAGATGCAGGATACAAAATCAATATACAAAACTATAAGACACTGATGAAAGAAACTGAAGACACAAATAAATGGAAAGATTCCAGACTCATGGATTTAAAGAATTAATGTTGTTAAAATGTCCATACTACCCAAAGCAATCTACAGATTCAATGAAATCCCTATCAAATTTCCTATGGATTTTTCACAGGAATATAACAAATAGTCAAGATTTCTGTGGAACCACAAAAGCCCCCACATAGCCAAAGTAATCTTGAGAAAGAAGAACAAAGCTGGAGGCATCACACTCCCTGATTTCAAACTATATTACAAAGCTATAGTAAACAAAACAGTATGGTAGTGACATAAAAACAGGCACACAGATCAGTGCAACAGAATAGAGAGCCCAGAAATAAATCCACACATACATGTTCAATTGATTTACATTCAAAGGAGGGAAGAATATATAATATACAGTCTCTTCAATAAATGGTATTGGGAAAACTGAACAGCCACATGCAAAAGAATGAAGCTCTACTACTATATTATGCACAAAAATCAACTCAAAATGGACTAAAGACTTGAATGTGAGACCAGAAACCATAAAGCTCTTAGAAAAAAAACACAGGCAGTAAGCTCCTTGACTTGGTGATGATTTTTTGGATCTGACATCAAAAGCAAAGGCAACAAAAGCAAAAACAAACAAGTGAGACTATATCAAACTATAAGCTTCTGCACAGCAAAGGAAATCATCAACCAAATCAAAGGTAACATACTGAATGGGAGAAAACTCTGATGGGGGTTAATATCCAAAATATAGAAAAAGAACTCAAACAACTCAATAGCAAAAAAAAATCCCCCAAATAATCCAAATAAAAAATGGGCAAAAGATCTGAATAGACATGTCTCCAAAGAAGACATACAGACGGCCACCAGACACATGAAAAGATATTCAACGTCACTCATCATCAGGGACATGCAAATCACAACCACAATGAGCTGTTATCTCACACCCGTTAGAATGTTTACAATCAAAAAGAATTAATAGTGTTGGCAAGGAAGAGGAGAAAAGGGAACCCTGGTGCACTGTTGGTAGGAATGTAAATTGGTACAGCCAATGGAAAACAGTATGGAGGTTCCTCAAAAAATTAAAACTAGTGGGGCGCCTGGGTGGCTCAGTCAGTTAAGCGGCTGCCTTCGGCTCAGGTCATGATCTCAGGGTCCTAGGATCAAGCCCCACATCGGGCTCCCTGCTCAGCGGGAAGCCTGCTTCTCCCTCTCCCACTCCCCCTGCTTGTGTTCCCTCTCTCGCTGTATATCTCTCTGTCAAATAAATAAATAAAATATTAAAAAAAAAAAAAGTTAAAAAAAAAAATTAAAACTAGAGCTACCATATGATCCAGCAATTCCACTTCTGGGTATTTTTATGAAGAAAACAGAAACACTAACTCAAACAGATACATGCACTCCCATGTTCACTGCAGTATTACTTACAATAACCAAGATATGGAAACAACCTAAGAGTCCCTTCAATGGGTGAATGGATAAAGAAAATGCTATATATATATATATATATATATATATATATATATGGAATATTATTCAGCTATAAAAATGGATGAAATCTTACCACTTGTGACAACATGGAAAGACCTTGAGGGCATTCTGCTAAGTGACATAAGTCAGACAGAGCAAGACAAATACCATATGATCTCACTTATATGTGAAATCTAAAACAAAAACAAAAACAAAAACCAAGTTCATAGATACAGAGAACAGATTTGTAATTGCCTAAGGTGGGGAGGAGTGGGGGTGAGAGGGGTCAAAAGTATAAACTTCTAGTTATAAAATACCTAAGTCATAGGGATGTAATATACAGCATGGTGAACAGTTAATAATACTGTACTGCCTATTTGAAAGTTGCTAAGAAAGTAAATCTTAAAAGTCCTCATCACAAGAAAAAAAATTATGTAACTATGTATGAGGTTAACAACAGCAAAAAAAAAAAAAAAGAAAAGAAAGGAAGATAAATGGATGGAATGACAGGACTAGCATGGCAAAGAATGTCGTGGAATATAAGTTAGCAGGCAGGCTGGCTACATAGAGGTCACATGAGGACGACCTTAAATGGCAGAATAACAAGCCTGGAAATAATCTGATAACAGCAGAGAGCCACTCCAAGTTTCCTGAGCAAGGGAGTGGGAAAGCCAGATATTGGATACCACTCATTGCCTCCATCTATTTTGGCACATCAGAAATTTGAGGCCAGTGGATCCCAATCACTATCATCTTTGGTCAATGCCCAAAATAAAATCCTTACATTTACCTGTTCCTTCTCTTACTTAAACCATAACAGTATAGCAAAATATGGTAGAAAAAACATTTACTTTGTAGTTAGGGAGACTTGAGTTTCAATTATAAACTTTATTTTAGTAGCTTCTGTGACCTTGGGCAAGTTAGTGACCTTTTTGAGTCTGATATAAGGGAGTTGGAGAAGGAAATCATTCTATATAGATGGGACAATAAACTTGAAATACCCTAAGGACAGAGCATGTTTGAGGATTCAAGGATAACAAGGAAGCCAGGGTGGTACAAGCAGAGTGAGCAAGGGGGAGAGAGGTAAGAGTGAAGTGGGGAGATGCGTGGTAATACAAATCTTACAAGGCCTTGTACATCATTGTAAAAACTTTGGCTTTCAGTGAAATGGGAAGCCATTAGAGGGTACAGAACCAGAGAACATCAGAATCCAACTAATTTTTAAAGTATTACCCTGGTTGCTATATGGAAAATAGACTATAGAGAAGCCAAAGGTGAAAGCAAGATCTATTAGTAGGCTCTGCAATGAGAGACTAAATCAGGTGCCACTGAAAATGGTGAGAAGTGATCAGATTCTGTATTTAGAAGAAAGAGAAGATAGGATTCATCGAAGGACTGAATTTGGAATCAGACAGACTGAATTTATAAAGAGAAGGTTGGAGAGAAATACACTTAAGGACATTACAAGGTTTGGGCCTGAGATGAGAGGTCCCAACAAGAAGTATTGTGATGGGAATGACATGCCAGGTAGGAGTATCATGGTAGAGGGGACAGCAAAGGTTTGGCTTTGGACAAATTAAATAAAGATGTTCACTAGACAGTGAAGCAGAAATGTTATATGTTGGATAAAATAAATTTGAGGTCCATCCTAAAGATACAAAATTGGGAGGCCTCCATGTATGGATAGCACTGAAAACTATGAGATGGAATGAGATCACTAAGGGAATGAGTAAGACTCTGAATATGAAAAAGGGGGACGCCTGGGTGGCTTAGTTGGTTAAGCGGCTGCCTTCGGCTCAGGTCATGGTCCCAGGGTTCTGGGATTGAATCTCACATCCTTGCTCAGCAGGGAGCCTGCTTCTCCCTCTGCCTGCCGCTCCCCCTGCTTGTGCTCTCACTCTCTTTCTGACAAATAAATAAATAAAATCTTCAAAAAAAAAAAAAAAAAGTATGAAAAAGGGTCAGTAACTAAGCCTTCACTTATTCCAAGATTTAGAGGTTGGGGTGATAAAGAGCACTCCACAAGGAAAACTGAGAAGCAACAAGTAGGAAAAGAACCAGGAAGGAGTGGGGATGGCAACATCATGTGTTCCAAGAAGACAGAGGTTCAAAGTATCAGTTTGTAATAGTTCAAGATGAAGATTGATAAATATTTATCAGATTTAATAGTGTGGAAGGAGGTTTTAATAACCTCGACAAGAAAAGTTTCAGTAGTCAAAACCTGACTGAAGTGGGTTCAAAAAAGTGGAAACAGCTAATACAAGCAACTTTCTAAATGATTTTTTTACATTAAAAAGCACCTTTTAATTCAGGTAAATGTTTACACATAAAAGTATACATATCTCAGTGAACGATGACAAAGTAAATACTTAGGTTCTTTCAAGGAGTCTTGCTCAAAAGAAAGCAGAAAAATGGAGCAGGGGCTAAAGGAGGGATAAATGGTATTAATAAGTTTTCGTTTTTTAAGGGATGGAATAACAGCATATTTGTATCAGAAATGACTCAGTAGGTATGAGGAATTCTTAATCTCAGGAAACAAACTGAGGGTTGCTGGAGTGGGGGGTGGGGTGGGAGGGATGGGGTGACTGGGTGATGGACACTGGGGAGGGTATGTGCTCTGGTAAGCGCTGTGAATTGTGCAAGACTGTTGAATCTCAGATCTGTACCTCTGAAACAAATAATGCAATATATGTTAAGAAAGAAAAAAAGAAGAAGAATGTAGCAGGAGGGGAAGAATGAAGGGGGGGAAATCGGAGGGGGAGAAGAACCATGAGAGACGATGGACTCTGAAAAACAAACTGAGGGTTCTAGAGGGGAGGGGGGTGAGAGGATGCGTTAGCCTGGTGATGGGTATTGAGGAGGGCACGTTCTGCATGGCGCACTGGGTGTTATGCACAAACAATGAATCATGGAACACTATATCTAAAACTAATGATGTAATGTATGGGGATTAACATAACAATAAAAAAAATTAAAAAAAAAAAAAAGAAATGACTCAGTAGGGAGTAAAAAATTGGAAGATATGGGAGAAAGAAGACAATCACTAAAGCAACATCCTTGGGTAGAGGGCACAGGATCTCTCGTACCAGTAAAGAGCCCAGCCACATCGAGTGCATAGACACTTCATGCTTTAGTAAGTGGGAAGAAAGCAGTGAATGAAACACAAGGGTGGTAAATGTCGAGTGTGTTAAGGTTTTCTTCAATACTTCTACTGACTCAATGAAGCAAGAAGCAGATCATCAGCTTAGACAAGGTTCAGAGGATTATCTCTGGAGCCTAACTGCCTGGGGTAGAACCCTAGCTTTATCATTTACTACCTCTGCGATCTTAGGGAAATTATTCAACTTCTGGGTGCACTGATTTCCTTATTTTGAAAATGTATTGATAACAATTATTTTGTGTGATTGTTATTAGTATTAAAGGAGGTAATAGCAAAGCACTTACAACTGGGTCTGACAGAAGACATGCTCAGTAAGTGTTACCTACTATTCTCAATCATGGGAGAGGAGGAAAGAAAAGTGTTAGAAGTTTCAGGAGAAAAGAAGGGAGAGATGAGACAGTCTGTAGCCAAGTGATAAAAGTCAATAAATCCAAAAAGACATAGTCAAAAAGAGTTAAGGGCTTACTTGAGATTTGTGGTCATTAATTTAAAGACCAACCAGCAAGATTCAGGCACAGAGCAGGTAGAGTTGGACTGGGATTGGAATTTGCTAGACAAATATAATGAGGGGAAGAGAGATGAATGGAATGATCATGAGTTATGTAATCCAAGCTGTAGAAGTAGGAAAGTAAGGACATGTCAGAGTGAGGGCTGCTGAAACCATGATGGATTAAAGGACTGTATGTGTAGGAAGGGGAGAAAAAAATGTTTGAGTTGGGTTTCTAGAGAAAATGCTAAAATCATAGAGATGGTGATTAGAGATGGAGATGTTTTTAGGACTAAGTACGTTGGAACTAAAAGGCCCAGATATTGGAAAGATCCTACAAGGATTTTGAAATGATAAAAAATAATGATGGTTGTTTTGGAGAAGCCAAATGAACCAAATGTAAAAATCTTGAGAGTAGTCTTTCATTATTACAAAGAGGAATATAGGTGGAAGAGAATGAAAAATGAACTTCAAGCTGTTTTGTTGCTGTTTGTTTTCTTTTCGTTTGTTTTCAAGGATAAAGAAGAAAAAAAATAGTCTAGAAGTAGATGTAAAAAAAAAAAAAATAGAAGTAGATGTGAGAAGGAAGGTGGACCACTAACCCATCAAGAGGCCCAGGGTCAGAGGAATAGGAAAGAAAACAGACACAACTTGAGAGGGTTGCAATGAAAACAGTGTTTTCAGAAAAGCCGTTTCAGCAAGGTAACAGAATGAGGGAATGTTTATAAAAGACAATGCTAATGAAGGACCATGAGTTCAGAGGGCACAGACAGTTTAAAGAGCTGGAGATTAGGGGATGTTCAAAGAGAAATGAGATAATAAATGAGAGGATGTTCAAATTAGGGGGATGTTCAAAGAGAAAGGAGATAATAAATCAGAGAAATGAGATGTGTGATACTTCTTGGGAGTTCTAGGATTCATTTAAATTATCTGCTAAGTAAGTAGTGTGATTCGTTTTCCTGCCTGGAACTTGACTGTCATGAGGTAATTTGGGTCAAAAGGGCATGATGGAATTAGTCCTGTTTTTGAGGCAGACTTGACGGTAAGGCTGCGAGTAGTGGGGAAAGAACAGTGATGTTTTTCCCAAAGGAATGCAGAGCTCTGGGACCCTATCTTCATTCCTAATTAATGGCTAAGTAAAGGCTGAGGGAGAATAATGTCAGGAGGTGCACAGAGTATGCAAAGGCCTCTTTTGCATTTTCTCAGATGGTATGATGGGGGCCAAGGCACATCACTGGGTCTTCCAGTCAGGGCTTGGACCTTAGTGAGGCAAGTAAAGTACTTCCCCTGGGTATAAAACTTGAGGGGTGCCAAGTAATTCTGTAATCAAGATAAGTATTTTAATGCAGTTTTTTTTTTAACTGAAATTAATGCAAAATATCAAAGTTTCATTAAGAACAAGATCAAAACTATTTTAGGATTCGGCCCCATCTTCTGCTAAAGCAAACTGGTAAATGAAAAGTGCAACTTAATTCAAGCTTATCAATAGGAAATTTACTAAACCAAAAGAAAGAGCAAATATGCACCCTATAGGTATACTTTCATTAAAGATTTTATAAATGAGACTCACCAGTTTTCTTCTTCAGGTTTAATTTCTCTCTGTTCATATGTTTTGAGATGGGTATTACCAGTTTTTTCGTTTTTTTAACAGTTGATGTTTTAGATTCCACAGGAGAAAAATGGATTCTTTTGATTTCTTGTACCTCTGTATGTTCTGTAACTGTAATTCTAACATTTGCTTCATCCCTGTCTCCCTCACTCTTTCTTTTACGGGCAACTAAAGTGGTTTTTGAGGGAGGAGTTATTACATTTTTATAACTTATAGATTTATTGCATACTGGATCTATAACTGGAAGACAAGATTGAAAACCATCTTTCTCTTTTTGATTATCTGTTACTGTTTCAAATTTGCCTGCTATACTGTTGAGACATCTTTTTGCCTTTGGTTTATTAGTCTCTTTTTGGTTTTCTCTGGTACAAGTGGGTTTACTTTTAGTAACAGTGGCAGAAAGTATTGGGCGTCTTTTAAGTTTATCATGGCTGTAACTAGAAATATCCTGAATTGCAGAAAATTTAGGTCGATTTTTTGTAGAACTGTAACAATTTGACTTCATTTCTAAAGCTTTGGGTTCTTCAAAAATAGCTTTGGGAGATTCTGAACCCTGACATTCAGGAATATGAGGTAAAACTCCATTTGTTCTCTGATCTTGAGGAGACTGTGAGAACTGAGAATTTTTATTTGATGATGGTGATAATTTACATGTTTGCTGAGATATACATATATATGCCATATTATCTTTTACAAATTGATTTGGGGATAGAATTGGATTAATTGACTCTGATTCTAGATCCTGATTTAGTCCATAGTTATCATTTATGAAAGAATCAGGACTTAAGATTGTCCGGTAATTTTCATGTACAGTTTTTGATTCCAAATGCACATGCTTTGAATTATCTTTCATAAACGTATCTGATGAAAGACACGCCACTACCTCTAGTTCATTATTAGCTGCACGGCTGTTATTTACAAAGGAATCTGGACTTAGAAAATTTCCTTGGCTTTGTGTAATGTTCAAAGTGGAAGAACAGTTTGGGGTAAGGATAAGTTTACTATTCTCTTCAATTTGGCCATTAATATTATTTGTGGAGTTAAAGGAAGTTTCATTTACAACTTTCTCACTAAAATTAAAATCTTCCAAAACGCCGGCACCTTCTACTTTCAACAGCTCCCCGTTTTCACAGGCATGAAGAGATGTGTATGTTGTAGATCGACGTACAGAAAGAGGCAAGGAAGTCTCACTATGGCATTCTTTGAAAATGGGACTAATAGGTGATATTGGTATTTTATTTTCTTCAAGGATTAAAGAACTGTTTTCTGTTGGGGAACAACCTTCATTCATAGCCAAATTTTCACAAGCTTGTAGTGGGTTCCTAACTCTGTCAACATTTTGTGAAACACAAAATGTTTTGTTAACATTTTGAATACAGGAAATCCTCTTATTACTTGAAGAGGCTGACATTTTCTTCTTATTACTCATATTCCAAAGACTCCTCTGCAAAAAATAAGCAAAACATACAGGTTAAGTTGATAGCTATTGAATATTACCTTTAAATTAGCAATATTATATATGTTACCTCAAGATGTATCAAAATAATCTTTCAGAGGAGTTAAGATGATGGAGCAGTAGGGGGACCCTATGCTTGCCTTGTCCTTCAAGCACAGATAGATAAACAATCATTCTGAACACCCAAGATATCTAGAAATAAACCTAATCAAAGAGGTAAAAGATCTGTACTCTGAAAACTATAGAACACTTATAAAAGAAACTGAAGATGACACAAAGAAATGGAAAAACATTCCATGCTCATGGATTGGAAGAACAAATTTTGTTAAACTGTCCATACTACCCAAAGCAATCTACACATTTAATGCAATCCCTACCAAAATACCACCAGCATTTTTCACAGAGCTAGAACAAACAATCCTAATATTTGTATGAAACCACAAACGACCTGAATAACCAAAACAATCTTGAAAAAGCAAAGCAAAGCTGGAAGCATCACAATTCTGGACTTCAAGCTCTATTACAAAGCTGTCATCATCAAGACAGTATGGTACTGGCACAAAAACAGAAACATAGATCAGTAGAACAGAACAGAAAACCTAGAAATGGACCCACAACTATATGGTCAACTAATCTTCAACAAAGAAGGAAGGAAAGAATATCCAATGGAAAAAAGTCTCTTTAACAAATAGTGCTGGGAAAATTGGACAGGCACATGGAGAAGAATGAAACTGAACCACTTTATTCCACCATACACAAAAGTAAATTCAAAATGGATGAAAGATCTAAATGTGAGATAGGAAACCATCAAAATCCTAAAGGAAAACACAAGCAGAAAACTCTTTGACATTAGTTGTAGCAACTTCTTACTAAAAGGTCTCTGAAGGCAAGAGAAAGAAAAGCAAAAATGAACTACTGGGACTTCATCAAGATAAAAAGCTTCTGCACAGTGAAGGAAACAATCAATGAAAGTAAAAAGGTAATCTAAGGAATGGGAGAAGATACTTGCAAATGACATATCTGATAAAGGGTTAGTATCCAAAATCTATAAAGAGCTTATCAAACTTAACACCCAAAGAACAAATAATCAGGAGATGGGCAGAAAACAAGACAGACATAACAGACATTTCTCCAAAGAAGACATCTAGATGACTAACAGACACATGAAAAGATGCTCAACATCACTTATCATCAGGGAAATATAAGTCAAAACCACGAAGAGATAGCACCTCACACCTGTCAGAATGGATAAAATTAGCATAGGAAACAACAGATGTTGGCAAGGGTGCAGAGAAAGGGGAACCTTCTTACACTGTTGGTGAGAATGCAAACTGGTGCAGCCACTTTGGAAAACAGTATGGAGGTTCCTCAAAAAGTTAAAAATAGAACTACCCTCCAACCCAGCAACTGTACTGTTGGGTATTTACCCAAAGGATACAAAAACACCGATTCAAAGGGGCACATGCACCTCAAAGTTTATAGTAGCATTATCAACAATAGCCAAATTATGGGAAGAGCCCAAATGTCCATTGACTGATGAATGAATAAAGAAGATGGGTATATACACACAATGGACAATTACTCAGTCATCAAAAAGAATATGTTGCCATTTGCAATGAGGTGGATGGAGCCAGAGTGTATTATGCTAAGGGAAATAAGTCAGTGACAGAAAGACAAATACGTATGATTTCACTCATATGTGGAATTCAAGAAACAAAACAGATGAACATAGGGGAAGGGGGAAAAAAAAAGAGGGAGACAAACCTTAAAGAGACTCAACTATAGAGAACAAACTGAGGGTTGCTGGAGAGGAGGTGGGTGAGGGATGGGCTAAATGGGTGATGGGTATTAAGGAGGGCACTTGTGATGAGCAATGGGTATTATATGTAAATGATGAATCATTAAATTCTACTCTTGAAGTCAATATTACACTATATGTTAACTAGAATTTAAATAGAAATCTTAAACAAAAAAACACAAACAAAAGACTTCTCAAAATTTTTACATGTTCTTATTTTCTTAGAGTAAATCACAAAATGATTAAAATTGATTACCTTTTTCTTTTTCTGCTCTTCTGCATTTCCTAGTAATATAGCTTGGTGTTTCAGAACATCATTTACAAGAAATGTCACAATCTCTCTTACTCGGCCTTCTTTTAATGGTGTCCAGTTAACAGAAATAACTATTTTTTCTTTAGGCTATAATCAAAGAACACATTTTGAATGAGTATAAAATAGTGATGCATAATAATCAAAACATATTATGTACAGTTTAGAATACAGTAGATGATTAATAATTGTTAGTCACCAATGCTCTACACCCTAATAAGTTTAATAAGTCAAATATATTTTCTTACCCTATCTAATTTCATTATAAGGAAAAAAGCCACTAAGAGTAACAAGGTTCAACAAGAAAATAAAATTATAATAAAATCTTAATTGCATCTACACCCCATAGCCTGGCAGGAATTTGTCAAATGCAAAACCCTGACAATGACAAAACAAACTGTGTCCATCGTTTTTCAGAGGAAAAAAAACAAGTTTTGTTTTAAAGTAGAAACCATAAAACATCATAAACAGCTAGATTTTTGGACTCCAGGAAACAAACTGAGGATTTCAGAAGGGAGGGGGGTGGGGAGATGGGTTAGCCTGGTGATGGGTATTAAAGAGGGCACGTACTGCATGGAGCACTGGGTGTTATACGCAAACAATGGATCATGGAACACTACATCAAAAACTAATGATGTAATGTATGGTCACTAACATAAACAAAAAAAAACTTTAAAAAAGTGAACTGTTTTATAAAACAGCAAATTCTAACAAAATAAATTGAAAAACCCCATAAAACAACTCGAGTCCACATAACAAAAAGAAATAAAAAGTATTATATAGATGGAAAAAAAAAATCTATCTTCGCATAGAACGAAAAACAGGCATTCCTAAAGTAGAGGGGAGAGACAGGTTCTTAAAGTGTAACTGAACCACTGCTGGCTCACAAGTTAATGGACCTCAGATTAGAGCTCTTCCCACTACCTTATGAAGCAGTTGTATAGACTAGTCAGACTCCCTCAGCTAATGGTTTATTTTCACACTTTCAGAGGTTCTCAATGGGAAGGCCACAGCAGTCAAATAAGAATATAAATTCTCTAGCTTTTGGTAAGAGGGATGGGAACATTACTATGGCCAATGCAATGCAGAAAAGCTACCCAAGTTGTTCTTGAAGCAACAGTTGTAAAATTAAATTTGATTCACCATTAAAACGACACTGTAGCAGAGGAGAAAAAAAGGAGTATGATATTAAAACATATGCACCACCCATGCTTGTTTTTTTGCTGTAGACACATTCAGCCAAAACAAAGCTCACTATTTCACCTGCATAAGTAGTTACCCTGACTCTATTTGGAGTCAGTTTCCCTGATACATATGGACACTAAAACGCATATTAAGATGACTGATAGGAAGCAATAATTTTTTTAAAAAGCTGCTCTAACCAAGTTACTCCTGGCAATCCTAAAAATAAATAAATAGATAGATCTATTAAAATGCTTCTAAAGATGCACCCTGCACGCGCGGTGATGTGCTGTCACCGCCCAAATTAGCACTTACCCTAACCATCTATACCGCAGGTGGGATAAGGACTAGCCCAGAATCAGTGAAAAGGAGCTAAGGCGTCCTTCGTTTGTGGGTGTCTTTTCCAAGTCGCGCCCCGCCCCGCCCGCCCGCCCAAAGAGGGCACAGGAGAGCAGGGAGCGGGGGCCCGGGCCCGGGCACGCCCCGCCCACCACCTACCTGCAGCTCGAACCAGCGCTGCGAGACGCTAAAGCCCTGCTCCGCGGCTGGGAAGTGGGAGATCTTCACTTCAGCGACCTCGTCGTTAGGGTTGTCCAGGACCAGAGGCAGCGTCCGCGAGGCTCCCAAGCGCACATCTCCGAAGCAGAGGAAAGGCGACCTGCAGAAGTGGCTGAGAGACAGGACCGGCGGGGAAGCTGCCGCATCCTCGGCCGCGGTGCCCCGCAGCCCAGCCGGCGGCTTCCGCTCGGTGGGGCTCACCTCCCAGCTTCGCCCCACACGCCGGGTCGCCATGGCAGCTTCGAGACGCCGCCTAGAGATTCTGGCGCAGCTCCCACAAAGCTGCTGCGGAGCGGGGACCCCGGCCGCGGCCCCTCGGAGGCGGCTTTGGTGGTCGTACAGCGAATTCTACCCCCTCTCGTTTCCAGTGGCCGACACGCCGGAAAAAAAGAAACAAACGCCACAAATTCGCAAACTCCAAAGAGGAGCAAAACAAGTGTGGCCCTAACCTCCGTTTAAACTTCTCGCCTCCACCAATGGGCGCGCCCGGGAACCGCCCACTTCCTCACAAGGCCAATCAATGGGCAGCAGCCTCCGGCCAATGGGACGACAGCGCCTTATTTAAACGATTACAAGGGCAGCCGCTCGCTCTGCGTGAAGAGGGCGAAAACCTTGGTGGAGTCTTGGCGACACCCCGAAACCCGTGGTTTAGAATTGAAATTAGCTTATTTGTAAACAGGTTGGGTTAAAGGGGACAGAGTAACAGCATTTCCACAGTAAATGTAGCAATCATTGCGGGTGCCCGAGACAACCTTAGGTAAAACCGTTAAGTAGGCAAAATTAATTTAAATCATTCCTCTCATCTAATAGACCCCACCCAGAATTATATTAATTAGCTTTCCTTTTGCGGTTTCCTGGGGAGAGATGGGAGAAAAATGAAGAAAATTAAATTTACAGTTGTGTGAACGTGCTTATTTCAGTGACTGACCATACAAGTGCTCAGTAATTTTCCATGCTGGTTCTTACCTCAGGATTCAGGGAGCAAAACTAGATAAACAAAGAAAACCGAGATTCCCAAGAATTCGTAAGTAATGGTTTTGACAGCCAGTGCCCTTGACAACTTCTTGGTTTTTAACTGTAGGTATCTAATAATAATGATTATGGCTTGCATATTGCTGTTACTATATTCCAGGGATTGCTTAAAGTCCTTTACACATTTACCTCAACTTTCACTTCAACTCTGTGAAATAGCTCCTATTATTTGTATTTTACAGATGAACAATACAGAGCATACAAGACAGCAAGTTGCAAAGCTAGGATATGTACACAGGCAGTTTTTAGTCTTGCTCTTACCCACTATACCATACTGTCGCTAAAGATAGTAAGAAACTATAATGTATGGACGTGTGTATGGGTACACGGAGTATATAGAAAGCAAAGTCTGAGTAGAAAAATGAGAAAGGGGAGATATTAAATTATATTCACTGATGCCCAACATAACCTGAAGTTGAATCCTGTTACCTTAACAATTTTTAAACAAAATTATTGAGGTTTTTTTTGGGGGGGGGAAGCCTTTAGGATTGATGCACAATAAGAACACTACTAGTTTTTTTAAGCAAAAAATGTTAATATTAATTACAATGATTTTCAGGTACACTTAATTTATATTATTTCATATTATTGTTATTCATCAAATTAACATTGCAAATATAAGTCCTCTTAAAGCTTAAGTCACTGAAATGTTTGGTTCAACTCTTTTAACATGGTGATAGCACATTTTGTTTTATGTTTTCCCTTCATAGTTTTTCATGAACAAATGCTATTAACACAATTTTTTTTTTAAAGAAGCACTATGAACTGTACTGGATATTTTTTATTTGCCCCTTCACTTCTACTCCCCACTGTTTTCCAGACTGTTCTTTGCTGTGGGATTCTGATCTACATTCTGTATATGCTACATTAATAGCCTTTTTACTCTGTGGCTTCTGTTTTGCTTCAAACAGGGAGGTCACTAAAGAAAAAGAGGGAGGGGAGGGTACTTACTTCCTCCCCACTCCCACCTTGGGCTGACTACATCTCAACATTAAAAGCGACACATAGCTGAACAGGTGCCCTCTCCACATGGGTCTTTCCCCTCATCCCTTTGGATCTGGGGGAGGGAATACCATAGTTGTTAATAGTTCCTGGGTATTGCATTATTGCTTGTTTCCCTACATCCCAGTCACATCTTTGCAAATGCAGGTGACCTTAGAACAACATGGGTTTGAACTGCACTGGTTCACTTACAGGACTTTTTACAGTACTGTAAATGTATTTTCCTCTCTTATGATTTTCTTAACATTTTATTTTTTCTAGCTTACTATATTGTTAGGAGTATAGTATATAATACATATAACATGCAAAATATGTGTTGCTTATGTTATTGATACGGCTTTTGGTCAACAGTAGGCTATTAGTAGTTAACTTTTTGAGGAGTCAAAAGTTATGCACAGGTTTTCAACTACACCAGGTGTCAGTTCCCCCAACATCCACATTATTCAAGAGTCAACTGTATTTCGCAGCCTCTCTCTCAATCTACACCTTGGGAAAATTGGGGATTTCCTTATGACCATTTCGTAAAGGAAGGAAAAGCCTGGTTTATGGACAGAACTGTATGGTAAGCCAGATGTTCCATTTGTTTATGGTCTTTGCATTCAATTTTTAAGGAGGCATGCAGAGTATGTTCTGCATTCCCATGCTGTTAAAATGTGTTCAATAAAACCTAGATATGCTTTATTAGGACCAAAGAACTTTATATTTATTTTAAATATCAAAATAACACAAAGAACTAGTTCAATATACAATACACTTCCTAGTCTTCACAGAGAACTGAATTTTTCTATACATTTGTACTTATGAAACATGAGACAGCTAAAATATCTATGTAACTCACAAGATACTTCACACACAGTTGACAAAATAATGAATTTTGATATTTTAGATTTTTCTTTGTAATTGCTTTTAAGTGTCCTTTAATGATTAAAAACAAAACTTATGATTTGAGACGGAAGGCTAAGTTCAAAAGCATTTCCACTTTAATGTACATCATAAATCCCTTTAATTAGAACACTTACTACACAACATGGAGCAGCTAAATGCCCACCTCTGTATTCATTCTTTTTGGCAGCCACACTCATCTACTGTAATACAGTTGTATCTATAGGGATAAGAAAAGTCCAATTGTTGGAAGAAATAAAAATTTTGTAATTACACCACAGTACACTGTCCAACTTTAACGCAAGCAGGAATACCAAGCAAAGAGGCAAAATAACAATGAGTATACATGCTCTTCATTCAAGAAATGTTTTAGAATCTCCAACAATAATGCAAGCACTGAAATTACTTTTTTACTTAAGATTTAAAAAAAGATACGTCCATCTTTATATAACCTCTATTCTCTGAATATAATTTTTATTTTCTCTTTGTATAAATGGCTGCAGAGGCTAAATTTAAATTGTCTTGGGCTTCTTCAATAGTCATAGATTTAAGATCAATACATAGCAAGTTGAATGAAACATGAAGAGTAAACAAAACATAGTCACTCTACCAAGACCTTCTTTCTCTCATCTTCCACACAACCTAATCCTATTATTTCTATCTTATTAATGCTACTTCCAAAGAGAAGAGCAGAAAGCATGCTAATATTCTATGATAAAAGTATCTTTAAGTTGAAATAACATTAGAGGAAACAAGAGGGTGATCCCCCAAAAGAACACTACAGACTTCACCAAGAGAGGAATGTGTAAAAGAAAGGGGGAGGATCTAAGGAAGAATTGCCTTTAGTTCCTAGAAATTATTTAGAAAATTATTCTCACATTATCCATTATTCACCCTAATCACAAGTAACATTTATCATAACACTATTTAAAGTTTTAGAAATGCTACTTGTTCCTTATTAAAGAATACACTTTTAGTTACTTCAAATTTGGCACTGAATCTTAGAATAATCCAAGTATGAGTTTAAAAGTCCTAATTTTTCCTGAGTTCATCAACTCAAATTGTATGTTGGTTGGAATGTTGCTGCTCCTAATGAGAAACTCATCTCAAACCATCACCTCTAGTTCAGTTTTAGGCAAACTGAAATGAGAAGCCATTCAATGTAGAGCTGTGCAGTTATGGGAACTGATTATTTTTAAAAAGGGAGGGGAGGGTGAGTGGGAGGAGGAGACAGAGAGGCAGACACACTACTCATTTTATTTTATTTGTCAGATTCCTCTAATAAGCATCTAGAGACAGGCCCTGGGGTGGCTTCACAGTAACTATAAAGGCCACAAAAGAGATTTTAAAAAACCAAATGTTCACACTTGTACTTAGTGCCATTTTCCTAAATAATCATAAAATAATCTAAAAAAAAGTGTTGCCTGACCAGCAGGCAGCACAAACATAAAACCCATAACAACAACAACAAAATCAAAATCATTTATTAACCAGTACAATCTAGCCAGCAGAATCAATTTTAAGCAACTACAACACAGCGAAAAGGCACAAAGCATTCAATTCAGAAAAGACTGGGTATAAAAAGGACACTGTCAAAGAGCTAATGCTCTAAATCTGACTTTTCATCAATGATATGTTAAAATGATCTGGTAGGAAAAGAACTCAAACTTATAAACATACCAGTTTAATTGTGTTTTTGTTTGCAACTAAAGAGTGAAAAGCAATGAATGATATTTAATTACTTATTAGCCCTTAACAGTTTATAGTCACTCTGCAAAGATGTCTTGACACTTTTAAAGTTGACGGAATATTAGTGTACCTATTTCATGACCTACAATCACTTAAAAGGAAGTCACTTAATAAAGCACCAGTTTAAAACCCTATTTATGCTACTCCTTTTGTCCCAGCAATAAATGACTAAATTACTTAAAAGTATGCAAAGATCATTACCTTTACAGTTGTTGGTTAAATCTTGCTGGCATGAAGAACAAACCCTAATCTTAAATGGTATTTTAGGCTGCAAAAAATAGGTGGGGTTTCTTATAAAAATAAGTTCAACTTGTCTTAAAAAAAAATTCTAAGGCAAAATTATTTTAATAGTGTAGTGTAAAAAATAAGCTTATTATTTAGCATTTAATAGTGTCCACTTAAAGATAACATTTAATTAATTAAACTGAGGAAAACTGAGTATTCTTACTTGTAATTGGTTTGTCAGTATGACTATTCCCAGAGTGTTTTCTTCTGTTTTTATTTTTATACATATAAACACAAACACTTAATCTTAGTATTCAAACTAACGATTTTTTTTAAAAATCCATAATCCTAGGACTTCAACTGTGCTTCTTTGGACAAATATTTATTCAAACAACAAAGAATTTTAATTCTTTTAAACTATTTTAATACCTACTAAAAATCTTTGGTGCATTTAAGTAAAAACTGATTAGGTTAACAAATTTCTACACTTCATAAATTATTCAATTTACATATTAAGTGCTAACTGCTATCAGCTAAAAAATTAATTTAAAACAATAAATTATGTTCATAAAATAAAAAATTCTGAATGAGGCTAAACTTAGTTGCAAGAGTCAAAATTTTAAGTATAGTTACAAAATTAATGGATTTTAGAGTTAATGGAACATTTGTCCAAATACTCCAAATATTACAAAAGGTTAACTGAAAAGAGTAGGCCTCATTACATATTTTTTGTGCCAACTTCAACAACTTATATACATTCAGTTTGCCCAAATCCATGAGGTTTTCACAATTTTAAAATTTCCTACATTCTAATTTTGGAAATTAGAGGCAGCAGATTTGTGTGTGTTTGTCCACCCGCTGAGATAATTTCTTCGTAAGAATTATACTATCTAATTCCCAGACTGTTTAAGATTACATGAGAAAATGTAGTGCCTGGCACATAGTAAGCATTTAGTAATGCTGGCTTTCTTTCCCTATTAGTAGCTCTGACATTTATTAATGATGTGAGCTTAACTGAGTCCTTTATCTTAACCTCAGATTCTTCATCTCTAAAATGGGAATATAGCATGTCCTTTCTCTTTCAGAGCTGGTTATGAGGTTAAACAAGATAACTGAAAGCATTTTATGAAACAGTAAACCAGTATTCAAGTTTACCTACAATAATAACTAAATATAATTCTATTTCACTTTACATTAAGAGATGTATTCCAGAAAAGTTTTATACCGTAAACCAATCCTACAATCAAATTATATATTTAAAGCATTAGGAAATTATTATTAAAATAATCCTAAAGTAAATACCTTCAAAAAGCAAAGTATTCTTTTCAATGTGAAAATGCAACACCTTCTTTCTTTCTTGCTACCAAGCATACAATATACCATACAGACACATACATATCATCTGCCTTTTTATAAGTCCAAACTTTTCTATGATGGTTTATATGTAAGGCAGGGTATACTTTTAGGTATTATTTCGTCTCATTACAGGAAGTTTTTTAGTTAAAAGTCTTGCTGGTCTTTATGATAAAAATCATAAAGATCTGTATTTTTAAAAGTCAATTTGAAAGACTAACAGACTAACAATAGTACCTCATATAGTCAAGTTCAATCATGTAAGTACCCCAGATATAACATTTCCACACAAAAGTAAGAACCTTTTAAAAAGAAGAATACATTAATTATATCTACTGGTCCTAGATTAATTACAACCAAACCTTGACAACTGAGGCAAAATTCAGGTCGGTTTTGTTACTTATATGAGCTACTTTGGTTAACTGCCTCAATCTCAACATTTTTTCTTCTTTTGTTTTATTGCCACTAGTATGGTGAATGTTCCTCTAAAGTACCTTCATTTCTTAAGTGCTTCAGCAAACAAGTTTCCCCATTATTAAGTGGTTAAATTTTATTCATTAAAACTTCATTATTTTATTTGTGATTTTTTTCACAAGGGCTGGGCCAGACTTTACAGTTTACACACAAAAAAAAGTGCTTAAAGCAATTAGGAGTGTAAACAAAACTGAACTAGAAAACTCTTAAAATTGCTATTTTCCAGTAGTTTACATACAAATGACATGCTAATAATAAATCAACCCTGCCTATTCTAATCCTTCAAGCAGCTCTACTAGGAAACATTATCCTAGCTTAAGTTTAAATTGACTTGAAAATATGGAAAGTGCACATCTTTAAAGGTATTTTATAATTTTGACTGACTTTTTCCTCAATTAATTTTTATCAGTGAGGTTTTTGCTCTAACTGCTATTTCCTTTCACCAAGTCCTCAACTTTTATCTCCTACAAAAATAAAAATCAAGGATAATTACAGACATTAGGCTTCTGTGAAAAGCAAAATAAAGATCTAGATTACATGTAAATCTGTATACAAATAGTGGTTCCCTTTAATTAAAGTAAACATTAAGTTTAGTTAGGCATGAATTTTATAATTTGTTTGGCACCTTCCCTAACAATTATATATGAAATACCTAGTTCTGTTTCCCACAATTTTGTTAGCCAAAGTAAATGAGACCAAAAGTAGCATGTTAATTAAATTTCATTGATTAGTTATAATTGCCCCTCCTTTAGTGAGATGAAGATACCTGGTATGATGTGTTTTTGATGTTTCTTAAATGACAAAATATAAAAGATGAACTTACCTTCAAAGCTATCTAGTTAAAACTGTCATAATTTGTCTCTAATACATTTTCAACTTGTATAATTTAATGCCTATACATTAAAAATTTGTATTTCTTACTCATAATAATTGAAGCATAGGCAAAAACCAATCATTTGGAGAATTATTTCAATTCTAGGTTTCATTTAACAAGCTAATCTTAATTAAGTTAGCTTTCTGGCTTTGAGTTTGTCAAAAGACCAAAGGATTAATAATAACCTAAAATTAGGGCCACATAAAAAATAAAAAACACAGAAATATCCAAGACTTCCCTATAAATTTAAATTCCTAATTTCAGTTTTTTAAAATGTGGAAGAAACAATAATGAATCTTAAGTTAGGATAAGGAAGAGTTGTAATTATCAGTGTACTCTTATATTCTTTCTTAAAGGCTACATGGTCCTTAAGCTCATTTAGAAGATGGTGAAGGGAGAAAAAAGGATCGAAACTAAACAAGAATAAAAATTTCCATGGATAATTAAGAACAAAACCAAAAACAAAACCATAAAGTCAACAGCCAGTAATTTTGAAAAGTTTGAGAAACCATTAAAAATTAGCACTATGTCATCTTTAAAAATCACAAAAATGTCATTTCAAATATTATACCTCAAAATGTGTCCAAATATTCATTCATATGTTCAGTAAACAGATATACATATTTTTCTTGATTTGAAATGGTTCTGAGGACTGGAGAAACTAGAGAAAATGAAAAAATAGCAGCCTTACTAATTTAAAAGCCATCAGTCTAGGCTACCATTAGCACATAACCATCAAAAAAGTCTGTGGAATGTTTAGATATACTCATGAGTGATGCTCATTATTAGAAATACTTTGTACAGCAGTAGCATTATCGAGGCCTAGTAATGTTCCAAGATAAGACTGTTCTCTAGGATCTAGCATTTGTTCAGGTCGTACTGGATGAACTATATTTGCAGGTTGAGGAGTGAGAGTATACTTTTCCAGAAAAGCTAAATCAGCTGCTCGGGGGTAATCAGTTGCTTGTGGCTGCGGCGACAAGATCTCATGAGAAGGTGGTGGCAGCGTGGTTGTATGACGCACCAGATCACTCTGAGTGTCCGGCATCTGAACTGGAACCAATGTTACTGGAACACACACTTCAGCAGACACATTCTGTAACAAAGTCTTGGCTTCTGACTGATAAACTTTGGGCTGGTCCATATATTGTTTTGTTTCTGTTTGAAAGATTTTATCATCAGATGAGTATTCTACTGGCAAAGATACAAGTTTTTCCTCAGAAGTACTGAGAGGATCGTCAGGAGATTTTATGCCATGAACATGGTCAATGTGGTATTTCAGCTTGTCTTTCCGCTTAAATGTTGCATTACAGTGCTGACAGTTGAAAGGTCGGGCATCAGAATGAATAACCAGGTGTTTTGTTAAAGTTTTCTTAATTCTAAAAGATTGATTGCAAATTTGACACTTGTATGGTTTTTCACCTGTATGAACAAAAATGAAATTAAGTGTAAAATGCATTCGCTTGGTAAGACAGTGATTTAAAGTAACACATTTTCCACACAAATACTCACAAGAACTTAATAAAAGCAGTGATATTATATGTCATCACAATGAAGAGAACGGGCTCAAACATTAAAAAGATCCGGGTTTGAATTCTAGCTGTACCACTTCCAGTCAAACCTGGAGCAAGACAGTTTCTAAGCATTGTTTCTTCGCCGGTAATATGGAATAACAATAGTACCTACATCAGAGTTGGTAAATGGATTGCATGAGAAAATGAGTAGTGCTTAGATCTGTACCTGGCATAAGAACTTAATGGACCCAAACTATTATTATTGCTTTCTTTTACTCCTACTACAGCCCCTAAAAAAGTTGTAAAACCAAAACATCTGATTTCCTCCCACACAAGAAGGGCAAAAAGTAAAACACGAACTCTGATTAACCACGTTCTTAGAATCAGGCTAAGAAGTAGTTATACTTATGTCTAGCCTGAGGTTAACATAAGGAGAGTTGATCAGGGTAAAGAACAAGGAAACTGGACTAGTTTTCACTTCTTTCTGAGTCAGGTTTCCACATTGTAGTTTTGGGTTTGTTTTTGTTTTTGTTTTTTTTAAATATGAAACATTATAAATTCCTACGTTAGCCAATGTGATAGGCAGAATAATGGCCTCCCAAAGATGTACACATTCTGGGAGCTATAAATATGTTATTTTCCATGGCAACAGGGACTGTGCAGATCTGATTAAGATTAATGACCTTGAAATGGGGAGATTAACTGGATTATCCAGGTGGGCCCTATTTAAACACATGAGTCTTCAAAAGTGGCTGCTAACTGAAGAAGAATGGGTCAGAGAGATGCAACAGGAAGAGAATTCAACCCCTGCATTGCTGGCTTTGAAAATGGAAAAGGGGCCAGGACCCAAGAAATGTGGTGGCCTCCAGAAGCTAGGAAAGACTCTCAGCTTACAGTAAGTAATAAAACTAGAACCTGGGTTTTGGTCCTACAGCTTAAAGAATCAGTTCTACCAATAAGACAATTGAGAAGGAAACTGATTCTTCCCTAGAGCTGCCAGAAAGAAATGCAGCCCTACCAACAACTAGATTTTAGCCCATGTCAGATTTCTCACCAAGAGAGCTGTAAGATCATACACAATTATACTGTTTAAGCCACTAAGGTCGTAGTAATTTGTTACAGCAGCAATACAAAACAAATAAATCCAGACATACAACTGTACAACAGACACAAAGGCACATATTTTTAAAGCTAAATGAAAAGATTTTATATTAATTGTTATACTGGTTTGTTGATAGCACTGTTTTCTTCATCTTTCCATTTAAAACAAGGCCAATTCTAGAAAATTAAGAGAATTGCATCTTCAAGTTGAGCCACTAATATCAAACAATTAATTATTTGTTAAATATTATTGCTTAATTGTTATTTTGTAGACCATTAGAACTTTCAAATCCCAGTGAAGAAAATTTATACAGACTGGGATGCTGGTTTCTGGTACTATTAGATTTCTACTAGTTTCTAGACTAATATCATTACTGATGTCACTAAAGAAGAAGTAAGACATGAAGTAATACATTATATAAAGGGTTAAGATTCCTGAAAAGATAGTATTTGCAACTGTGTATAGAACACACTGTATCCAACATTTGATTTCACCTGAAATACCTAGAATCAGGGACAGTATGAAAAAGCTTATAAAAGACTGTCCTGAAAAACAAAATTACACTTCCAAAATGCAAGAACTATAAAGTTCTTTCTATAATTCCTGGCATCAAAACCAGTCACACCAGGAGCTTTTTACCTAGCACAGCATTATTAACACCACCACCAAGCACAGAATTTATTTTTAAAGATAAAAGTATTGGTTTTAAGTGTTCTCCTTCGGCACAGTACTAACCATGATAGTTTCTTAAGCACATTCATTAAGAAGCTTTCATAAAGGACTTAAAGTCCTAGTCAGTCAGTTCCAGTGTCCCACGAATACTTTTAAGAAACTGGGACCCAAACAGGCATATTTCTTTGAGAAGTTTCTATGGTTATTTTAAACAAATGTCATTTTCCAATATAAAAATCAATTTAGGTTTGTAAAAAGATAAAGATCCACAAAGGAAATGTTGATATTATTATATTTAAAAAGTAAATCTAGAGTGCTTAAAGATACATAGTGAAAAGGGTCAACAACTATGAACTTAATGAAAAGAGGAATACATATTAAAGAACCATACTTTCTACAGCAAGTCTTTCTGTAGCAAAATTACCTATTTGATAATAATTCAAGCTAGATGCATCTCAATTTCATGTATCAGAGACCTAAGGAAACAAAGGAAATGTCTCTTGCAAGATATGTAGAAAGGAGTCTATTTTTTAAGAGTAGGAGTAGATAAAACAATGCTCAAAGAAATATAATCTATTTCTCAGCTAAAATCATAGTAACTTATGAGTTTTTAGAATTAAAAACTGTTGGGGCGCCTGAGTGGCTCAGTCGGGTAAGCATCCGATTCTTGATTTCGGCTCAGGTCATCATCTCAGTCATGAGATTGAGCCCCACATCAGGCTCCGTGCTCAGCGCAGAGTCTGCTTGAGATGCTCTCTTCTTCTTGCCCTTTGCTCCTCCCCCCACTCATGCTCTAAATAAATAAATAAAATAAAATCTTTAGAATTAAAAAAGTCTTCCAGTGGATCAGTTATGTTTAGATTTTAAAAACTAGTATACGAAAATAGAACTCGAGAACTTCCATTCAGATTTGATGGAGTAGTTTATGTCACACTATGTCTCTTGCTGGTGAAGGGGAAAAGATACAAGATTTTTAAAAACTCAAAACAATCTACTCTTTAGAGGCACTGAAGTACAAACAAGGCAGCCAGGACGTAAGAGGCCAAGGTTCTGGAGACACAGGAAGATATGGAGGTGTTTTCTTTTCTCAGTGCACTTTCAGATTTAAAGTATAGGGAAACAGAGGCCAAGTGGCAGCCGAGGGCTTGATGACATTACACTGGAATGGAAAGATAAAAGCTGGAGTTTGGAACTACCAAGGATTTAAGGGGTCAAGAGCCTGGAAAGAACAACAAAGAAATGAACAAAAATGCCTCTATTTTTCAACTCCCAAGATGAACATTTGCTGGATGAGACAGCTAAAAACCAGAGGCTGGGATACTGAAGGTTTGAACAGATACTGCAGCAATCCCAATGGTACTGCGGAGACAAAGATTGGAGTTTAAGTCTCACCAAAGTGGGGAGACTCTGGTACAAACATCATACTTCAGTTGAGACCCCAGAATGATGATGAACTAGAAGAAAGGTAGAGTAGAAATAGACCAGAAAAGATCAATGCCATCTCAGTCTATCTGCTTGTGAGAAAATTAAATATATCTGGGAAAAAATACAACTTCAGGGGCTTCTACAATTTTTCATTCACAAAATCTAAAGTTCAATTCAAAACTGTCAGGCATATCAAGAAACAGAACCAAATGGCCAAACGCCAAAAGAGGGAGGAAAAAAAAAGATAACAGATACACCTAAAGGTAAAGAAAAATTATGTAAGACCTGAAATACTGAGTATGATTAATATGTTTAAGAAAACACAGAAAAGAGAATTTCACCACAGAATTGGAATCTATTGGGAAAAAGGAAATTCTGGACAGATAAATAATTGAGCAATTCGGTAGATGGATTCAGTAGCAAATTAGACACTACAGAAGAAATAATCAGTATAGTGGAAAATGGATCAATAGGAATTATCCAAATAGGAGCACACAGAAAAATAGGATTGAAAATACAGAAATATGCATGGGTGGCTCAGCTGGTTAAGCATCTGACTCTATTTCAACTCAAGTCATGATCTCAGGGTCGTGAGATCAAGCCCTGTGTTGGGCTCTGGGCTGGGCATGAAGCCTGCCTGAAATTCTCCCTCTGCCCCTCCCACCAGAATGCACATTCTTTCTCTCTCTCTCTCTCTCTAAAAAAAACAAAACAAAACAAAATAGAAAGAGCATGAGATATATATATATAAGACAAAGTAAAATATCTAACATACATAAATTGGAATCCCAGAAAAAGGAGAGAGTACAGAGCAAAAGCAATATATGAAAGACAAAATGGCTGAGAATCTTCTTAAACAATAGAAAGACATCTCAAGTCACAGATGCAGTAAGTTCTACAAACCTCACAAAATACGAAAAAAAAAAAAACCCTAAAGCCAAAAAGCACATCTGGGCACACTATAATAAAACTACTAAAAATCACAGATAGAAAAATCTTAAAGAACAACCAATTAAAAAGAGACATTTCTGGGGTGCCTGGGTGGCTCAGTCGTTAAGCATCTGCCTTCGGCTCCAGTCATGACCCCAGGGTCCTGGGATGGAGCCTCGCATCGGGCTCCCTGCCCAGTGGGAAGCCTGCTTCTCCCTCTCCCACTTCCCCTGCTTGTATTCCCTCTCTTGCTGTCTCTCTTAAAAAAAAAAAAAAAAAGAGGCATTTCCTTTAAATGAGCAACAATAAGAATAACAACAGTATACTTTTCAACAAAAACAAAAGAAGTTCAAAGAGGAAAAATGACATATTTACAATGTTGAAAGAAAATTAACTACTAATGTAAATTCTATAGTCAGGAAAAATATTCTCCGTAAAGAAAAATAAAAACATTTTCAGATAATCAAAACCTATGAGAACTTGGTGCCTAGGCACCAAAGGAGTTCTTCTTGCATAAGGAAAAAATTCCAGGTGGAAAAATGCAAATGCAGGAAGTAGTAACAGTAATGGGCAAATATATGGTTAAAAATAAATAATATGAGTTATTTAAAACCAAAAAATTATGTCTTATGTAGTTTAAAGTATATGTAGAATTAAAATACATACCATGCATAAAAGGTGAGAGCTAAGGGTATTGTAAGGTCTTTGCATTGTCTAGAAATTGATAAAGAACTAACTTAAGATAGACTCTAATAATTTATGAATACACATAGCAATCTTTAGGGTGACTACTAAAGAACAATGCAAGAACATACAACTGACAAGCTAATTGAGGGGAAAATGTATAATAAAAATTCTTCATGATTACAGGAAGTGAAGACAAGAGAAAGAAAGCATCAAGGAACAGATGGGACCAATAGCATGACAGATTTAAACCCAAATAAGTATCATGTAAAATTTTAATGACTAAACACATCCCAATTAAAAGAGATTATCATAATAGATAATAAAACAATGCTCCAAAGACACACATCTTAAATACAGGTCCACAGAGGGATTGAAAGTAAAAAGAATAAATATACATTGAGATCAGTAACATAAAAATACTTAGAAAAACCCCAAATATTTAGGAATTAAGTAATACAATTCAAAATAAGCCACTAATGAGAGAATAAATCAGAACAGACATTAGAAAATACTGTAACTGAACTATAATGAAAACATGAACCATAAAACAAAGTGTGGAATCTAACTAAAGGAATGTTTAGAGGGCAGCTTAGAACTTTAAAATATATAGAAGAAGAAAAAAGAAAAAAAAAAAGAAATGCTAAAACTTAGTAAGTTAGGCATGAATATAAAAAAGCTAGGGAAAAACAGAAATTAAACAAACAAAATTAAAAAAAAAGAAAAAGCAGAAATGAAATTAAAAAACATGTATAAAGAAGGGAAAAATCAAAAAAAAAAAAGGGAAAAATCAACAAATTCCTAGTCACTGAAAAGATACAAATATGGTAACTTGAATTCTGCTGATAGATTTTATATTTTAGATTAGAATTCTTTAAAAATAAAAGATAAATAAAAATTTGACAGCTCTGTAACTATTAAAGAATCTTTTATTGAAGTTCAGAGGGACTTATCAGTGAATTCCTCCAAATATTAATAAGGAAATAATGCCAACTTTACATAAACTCCTCCATTTCATTTAAAAAGATGTATTATTTCCCAAATCATTTTTTGAGGCCAGCAGAGTCATAATAACAAAACCTGTCAGGGACATTACAAGGGGGGAACAAAAAAGGAATACGTCTAATTAACATAGACAAAAAAGAAAAAAGATACAAAATACAAACTAAATTCAACTATATAGTAACTGGAAAATAAATAACCCCAATATGTGTTTATTTCAGGAACGCAAGATCTAATATTAAAAAATCAATGTAATTTATCTCATTAATAAGGGAAAAAGATATGATCACCTCAATAAATGCAGAAAAAAATCTGATAAAATTTAATACCTATTCATGACACTCTAAATAATTTAGGAATGGATGGTAATTTATCCGATAAACAGTATCTACAAAATATATAGAAAACATCATACTTTTTTTTTTTTTTAAAGATTTTATTTATGTATTTGACAGAGAGAGACACAGCGAGAGAGGGAACACAAGCAGGGGGAGTGGGAGAGGGAGAAGCAGGCTTCATGCAGAGCAGGGAGCCCGATGCGGGGCTCGATCCCAGGACCCTGGGATAATGACCTGAGCCAAAGGCAGACGCTTAACGACTGAGCCACCCAGGTGCCCCACATCATACTTTTTTTTTTTTTTAAAGATTTTATTTATTTATTTGAGAGAGGAGAGAGAGAGAGCATGAGCAGGGGAAGAGGGGCAGAGGGAGAGGGACAAGCAGACTCCCCGCTGAGCAGGGAACCCGATGTGGGGCTCGATCCCAGGACCCCAGGATTATGACTTGAGCAGAAGGCAGATGCTTAACTGACTGAGCCACCCAGGAGCCCCAGAAAACATCATACTTAATTATGAAATATTGAAAGCTTTTCCCTGAAGACTGCGAATAAGACAAGGATGTCCACTAGTCAGTATTTCTAGTCATATACCACTGGTGATGTCAACCAAAGCAATAAGGCCAAGAGAGAGAAAAGGATTTGAAAAGGGAAAAATTAAATTGTCACTATTCACAGATGGCCAGTTTGTATGCTTGGAAAATCCAAAAAGAGCTAAACTACAAAAATAAGAGAACTTATAAGAGAACTTAGCGAAGTTATTGGATAAAAAGTCAATATACAGGGGCGCCTGGGTGGCTCAGTTGGTTAAGCAACTGCCTTCGGCTCAGGTCATGATCCTGGAGTCCCAGGATCAAGTCCCGCATCGGGCTCCCTGCTCAGCAGGGAGTCTGCTTCTCCCTCTGACCCTCCCCCCCTCATGCTCTCTATCTCATTCTCTCTCAAATAAATAAATAAAATCTTAAAAAAAAAAGTCAATATACAAACTCAACTGCATTTCTATACATCAGAAACAAATACAAATAAAAATACAATTTATAATTTTGCACAAAAACATCAAACATCTAGATATAAATCTAATGAAAATGTGTGAGATATCTGCACTAAAAAGTTATAACATCTTTTTTTTTTTAAGTAGGCTCCATGCCCAATGGCAAACTTGAATTCATGACCCTGAGATCAAGAGTCACATGCTCCACCAAATGAGCCAGGTACCCCCCAAAACTATAACATCTTTGAAAAACATTTAAAAGAACTTAAGTTAATGTAGGGATTGTTCATGGATTGGATGATTCAATATTATAAAGTAATCAATTAAGGAAAAATTGACTATATATTCAATGACATTCTAATAAAATTCCGAGCAGGTGTTTGTGTTTGGAAATAAGATGTTTCAAAATTTGTATAAAAACATAAAGGAACAAGAATAATAAAGACACCAAATAGAATAAAGTTGGATAATTTACAGTACCAGATATCACAAGCCATAGTAATTTATGTATAGCAATGGTGCAAGGGTATACAAATAATACAAAAGAACTGAGCAAAGCCCCAAAACAAACCACACATATATGATCACTTAATTTAAATCAAATACGCCAATGAAATGCTGTTAAGGAAAGGATGGTCTTTCCAATAAATGGTGCTGGGGTAACTAGATAGCTACATGTAAAAAGAAAAAAGTAAAAAAGGAACTTTGACCTTTACCTAATAATGAACACAAAAGTAAATTACAGAAGGTTCATAATCTAAATATGTAAGTTAAAATAGATCTTCTAGAAGGTAACAGAAAAAAATATTAACAACCTCAGAACAGGCAACAATTTCTTAAAGAGGATACAGTAAGAAACTAACTAGAAAAAAAAACCTGATACATGACTTCTATAAAATTCAAAAACTTCAGTCACTGAAAGATACCATTACTAGAGTGAGAAGAAAGCCACAGAGTAGAATGAATCTGCAATTTAGATATCCAACAATGGACACATATCTAGAATACAGACATAACTCCTACAAATCATTTAGAAAAAGACAGACAATCCAGTTTAAGAAAATCAGCAGAAGAATGAATCAGGTATTCCAAGAAAGGGGGTATTCAAATGAGTATATGGGAATGTGCTCAATATCATTACTTTCACAGAGATGCAAATTAAAGCCACTTTGAGACAGTGCTACATATCCATCAGAATGGCTTAAAAAAAAAGACAGTATCAAGTGTTGGTGAAAACATGGAGCAACTGGAATTCTCATAAACCATATACTTACTGGATGGAATGCAAACTGGCACAATTACCTTGGAAAACTATTCAGTAGTGTCTACTAAAGTAGAACATATGCATATCTTATCAGCCAACAATCCCGTGGCAAGGCATATACACAAGAGAAATAAATGCATATGTATAATGAAAAATCATGAACAAGAATTTTCAGAGCTTTTATTCATTATAGATCCAAGTAAATACAAACCAAGTGTCCATCAAAGTACAATGGATAACTTGTGGTATAGTCCTATGAAAATTAAAAGAAACAAACCCATTTCTATGTATGAATCTCATAGACATCATACTGAGTGAAGTAAACCAGACAAAAAAAAAGAGTACATACTGTATGATTCCATTTATATCAAGTTCAAACAGGCAAAACTAATTAATGGTGATAGAAGTCAAAATAATGATTATTTTGCAAGGAGGTTATCAACTGGGAGGGACTGGAGAAGATACTTCTGCAATTTTGGTACTGGTAACATATTAATAACTTTATATTAATCTGAGTGGTGTTTACATAGATGTATTCATTTATAAAAATTCATTGAGCTGTTCATTAAGATTTGGGTACTTTACATACAGCTTAGAAAATTCTACCAAGTCTAAAATCAGGCCCTAAATTTATCAGCTTTAATGCCTATTTTAAATAAATGCACTACATTTCAACAAGACTACTGCTAAGAACAGATGTAATCACTACTCTGAGAATTACAACAAGCAAAACACCTAATGGATGAGAGTAAGCCATTTACAAAAGAAAATCTTGTATCTCTATTCCAACCAATTTCCCTAATTGTGTGGTTTGAAAACATCAGATAGATTAGAGGTTAGTCAAAGGTGAACATGATAAATTAATTCATTCAACAAATACTTATTAAGCACCTACTATTTGCAAGTCCTGGCTAAGCACTGATCATATTACTCATTTGAACCAATTAAGTATACTGACCTGGCCAAAACTGAAACCAATCCACTCGTTATAGCTCGCCTAGAGAAAGAATATATTACCAGAAAAGGAAAGGTCTATATGGAATCTAGTTAAGGGGATTCCAAAAAAACATGAATCTGTTTCTTTAAAAAAGCAGTACAGATAATGCACTAAGGGTATCCTGGCTAGGGAAAAAGAATTTGGGGAGCAAAATTATTCTGGTCACAAGAGAGGTACACTATTAAAACGGTAAGGATGATTCAGTATCCTTCACCATTTCCTTGATAAACTATTCCATAAAATTACTACCTAATTTTACTCTATATTTTTCTGCTTAATAAATTTAGCAACTTTGCTTCCTTGATTAGAGAAAAAGGATACCTCGGCTAGTACACTATTCATTCTCTAAAAGGTGAATAAAAAGCTGACATTCTCGTGAATCTATTTCCAGTGGTTATTACGAAGAACTCCTAAGAGTATTTATAACTCTCAGTGTACAGACATAAAAGTGAGTTTCTGGACCTATAAATCTCAGGAATGGACCGGGAAATATGGAAACCAGTTTGTCGAAGGGCCACACTGTGAAGTCCTGTCTGGTAGCCTGCTGATTACTTTAGATTAGAAGTTGGCAAACTATAGCCCGAAAGCTGAATACAGCCTCTTGCCTGTTTCTGTAAATAAAGTTTTATTGGAATGTGGCCATGTTTATTTGATTACACATTGTCTACAGTTGCTTTCATGCTACAGAAGCAGAGCTGAGTGATAGAGACTGGCCCACAAAGCCTTAAATATTTATTATCTAGCTCTTCACCAAAGAAGTTTACTGACCTCTGCTTTAGGTGATTTCTCCCTCTCATTTCATAACTGCGATAATCTTTGTCTTATTCTGTAATAGAGCTCATTTCTGTAATTTTCAATGGGCAGAGTGACTTGTCCCTAATTCCAACTAACTGAGATATTCAGAGATGGAAATTCCACATTGTCATTGGTCATTGACTAATTACTATAAATCAATGGTTTTAAAAACTGAATGCAATTATAAAGCCAGCCCTTATTAAGTTTCTCCTCTAAAATAATTCCTGCAGTTTTACAATTCTTAAATCATCAATGGTCTTGAATTAACTTTCTGTAAGTTCATCATTTCTTTCAAACCATGAGTTTATTAAGCTTATTATTTATAAATAATATGGAAGATAGCATTAATATGATTTCCTCATTTTATATTCCTATGTATGTACCCCCAAATTATGACTTTTTCCTTTGGAGGGGGTTGTATTTTATTTTTAACAGCAGCACCGTATAAGTAATAAATTCTTTGGTATTGAAATTTCCCAAATCCAGTTATTTTCCATTCTGATATTTATGAAATCAATTATTTTTCTCTTCTAAAACAGCAGCTTGACAAAATCCAAATAAATAAAAAACAGCCATAAATGCATAAATAAGTTTCTTTTTTAAAAAGAAAGAAAGGAAAGGTTTAAGAATTGTTAATTTCTATGGGAAGTCAAACAAGGACTATGACAACATATAAGAAAGAATCCAACAGAGTCTATATTTCAAAATATGGTAGCATTACCAAGGGGGAAAAAATAAAGGTTTAGAAAATGATTATCTTCTGGAGAGCAGCTGAAGCAAATCATTCTACTGTAACTACCTACAAATCACAACTGACTATGTGTAAAGGAAAGTATACAAGAGTAACTTGGTTAAGCAAGATAATCAAATCCTATCTGATTTATTCTTTTAAAAGAGGGAAAAAAAAAGGAATGTCTTCAGAGAGTTACATAGATATAGAGCAAATATAAACATCCAGAAAAGGGGAAAATTAGAGCTAAACATTGAGTAAATTCCCTATGAAGAAAAATTTGCCCCAACTTTACAAAATAATATTAAAAAATATTGAAGCTTACAGAGAATCAAAAGGCAGAATATCGCTCATTCATGACATCAATTTTAATAAAATAAGTAAAAATCGTATGGGGAAAAGACAAAAAAATTTAACGAAGAACAACAAAGTTTAAATGTCCATATTTTACTCCTGAATAATTACACAAAGATATAAATAAAGTACCCATTAGCTTTTACCTGAATGCGTCCGAAAATGCATTTCTAGACTTGATTTGCCTTTAAAAATTTTCTTACAAACGTCACATTGATGAAAGGTTGCTTTGTATCTAAGAAACATAAAAAGGGTTGAGTTTTCAATATAACTTTAATAACATAATGAAAATAGGTTAATTTACAAAATTTACATATAATTCTCACATTAATAAAGCATAGAAATCCAAAGGAATGTGGAAATACTTTTAAAGTACCAACCTTACCTCTGGCTCTTCCTCCTCCAGTTACATTCAACATACAAATTTGTAAAAAGAGGTCCTTAGACTTTTAACTTTAAACCACTTACTTTTAAGATTTAAATCACTGGACTTCTGTATTATTATTATTTGCTATTAAAAATATCAAAGGAAAAATTATAGGGACAGAAACAGATCAATGATGGGTTGAAGGAAGAAAAAAGGAGTTGAACAAAGAAGTCTGGTGGAAATTTAGGGGTGATGGAACTATTCTGTATCTTGACTGTGGTAATGATTACATGACTACATGCATCTGTCAAAACTTGCGGAACTATACACTACAAACAATGAATTTCTCTGCATGTAGAGTATAACAATTAAATTTAAAAAATAGATGCTGGGGCTGAATGAAGAGAAACTACAGCAACCTCAAAATGTGCCTTCATCAAAAAGGTGACACTGCTCTAATTGGTTCACTTAATAACACAAATAATAAATACTACAAACTTGAACTTAAATTTTATACCTAAATTTTAAAAGAACAAGATACCAGTCCTTTATTTTTATTACAGATTAATAGACATAAAAAGCTATAAAGTACTCAAAGCTACCTTATCACGCAGTAGAGAGCAGTACCTAAGAATATGTGTTTGTGATTTAAACAATCCTAGACTCCAATTTCATTGTGAGGGATTGTGAGGATTAAGATATTTGTAAAATGATTCGCATTTAAGTGGTGGTTATTAGGAAAGCCTATCATCTCACCTTGGAAGTAATTCATACCTGATGAGTACATGCCAAATAATTAACTCAAATATAGGCTACTATAATGTTCTGTAAGACAGTTTGCTTTTAACAGATCTACTGAGTCTTACTGGAATGTTTAGCATATCGTTACCAATATTCAATAGCAATAGTACGCCTAAGGTTTCAAATGCCACTCATACTTTTCAAGTCATTCAACTCAACATTTACAAAGTGGCTACAAAAACTCCATGCAAGGCCCTGTCTTCCAGAAACTTACTTCTACTTGATGAAACAGACATTTAAAAAGATAATCTAGATTTAGTGACTTGGGAGTGTCACTGATAAACTTAGCAAAAGACCTGTAACCAGTATACTTGGTTTGTCTTATTCTGTTCATATCTAGTAAATACAAACAGAGATACAAACAGGGTCACCATGGGCACACACACAGAGACACAGCGGTACTCAACTAGGGGCAATTTTGCCCTGCATGGGGTATTTAGCAATGCCTGAAGACATTTTTGGTTTTCACAACTGGGGGTAGGTAGGTGCTACTGCCATCTACTAGATAGAAGCCAGGAATACCAATAAATAAACATTCTAGAGTGCACAGGACAGCTCCCCAACAAAGAATTATCTGGCCCAAAATGTCCTCCCCTTAGCTATGGCTAAGAAATCATGGTCTATACCATGAACGGAGTGAAGTTTTAAACATATAGATGCTCACAACACTTTAAGTGTCTCACAGTGAACATAGGATAAAGATAAAATGTACAAAGACCGCGATGGGTCAGGCCCTATATATGTACCTCTCCCTTCTCACATGGATGCTAGAGTATAGATTTTCCAGGATAGGAGGGATAAACAGTTCCAAATGAAGCTGAGATGCCCAGTGTGAAAAGGACTTAAAAATGTCTATTGGAGTTGGCAATAAGGAACTTATACTGACAGCAATTTAAGAGGTAAAGTCAGAGGTCATATAGCAACAGCTTATTATAGTGAATGGAAAGTGGAGAAGTAGATAAGGATACTGAAATAAAGTCACCATTTTAAAACGTTTAAAAGGGAAGAAGAAACATTAGAAAATAATGGGTAGGAGGAGTGGTGCTAACCTTAAGCACTCCACATTCTTTCCCTGGATAATCTTATTTTATGTATTCACATATAAATCTTTATCCACAGGTCAGTCTTCACTCCTGAGATTTAGACTTAGATTTACCTATCACATTTCATGTTTGAGTTTCCATTAAGCATCTCAAAGTCAATACACACCAAACAATTCATCATCTCCCTCTGTAAACTTAGTCCATCTTCTGTTTTCTCTATCTCACTGGCCAGTTTATCACCCACCCACTTGAAAAGTGGAATTCCTTGAAAACAGGAATTATCCATGACTACTCCCATTATCTCAAAAAACTAAGTATTTTTCAAATAAGTACCTTCTACTATTTATTACTAATGCTACTCCCGAGTTAGGCCCTCACCATCTTTTTCCTAAATTCTAGCAGCTTTCTAACTGGCTGATTTACTTGCCTCGATTTATCCACCACAAATCCAGCCTCCCTACACCAATAAGAGTGATCTACCCCAAAAGAAATCCAACTGTGTCACCCTCTTGTTTAAAATCTTCAGTGGCTGTTTATCACATAGGAATAAGTACTGGTTCCATAAAGGCTTCATATTCTAGATCCACCATTAGCCAACCCTTGTAGAAAGTGGAACCTACAGCTTCTGGTTCCATAATTATCTAGGCCAGCAGACAGGCCCACAGGCTCTTGTGGCAGTGAGGGAATCCCAAAATTCTTTCACAGGGTTTATAAGATGAAAGTTATTTTCAAAATAACACCATAACATTATTTGCCTTTCTCGTTGTGTTGACATTTACACTAATGACATGTACAAAGGACATGGGAGGTAAGAGTGCCAGTACGTCAGCTCTAACAAGGCCGCGGCACCAAAATGTACTAATCGTCATGTGCTCCTCACTGCCAGGCACTCACAGAAAGAAAAGAAAAATGTGGTGAAGGAGTTAAATTACTAATTTTTCTCAGTTTCAACCTTTCAGACTGTGGCCTTTGTAATGTTCTCTGTGACGGAGTGGCAACGACACAGCACTTCACCGCACACCCAAGTACCTGAGTCTGAGCGGTGGGCTGAAGGAGCCACTTCCTCACGAAATACCATCTTACTTGAAAGAATAAAAGACAAGAAAGAAAAAAAGACAAGCCACAGTTACAGACTTGAGTATTTGGCAGATATTTTCTTGAAAATTAAAGGAAGTAAAACTGTTACTTCAGTATTGGTCATCAATGATAAAGTTTGAGCTTTCAAGCTAGTATAAAAATTCTGGAGAACTTGCAGCTGCCCTTGTGATGTTGACAGCTTCCCAATACTCCTTTCTGAGAGACTAGAGGCAATATTAACAAATGTGATTTGCTGATCCTGTACTGTGAAATGTGCTAACATTTAGAAAATTGGCATAATTTAGTGAACCCATATTTTCCAAATGACAAATGCATCATATTACAATTTATGCACAGGTAAAAAAATTCATTCAAGTACAAGACCAATAGACTGTAACAGAGTATGAAAACTTCATTAATCTTGTTTCAGATTGCACCTTGCAACTACCTTTAAGAAACTAGCACTTAAACAGTTTTAGTGTAGTAGCAAAGACTAATAACCACAATTATCTAAGACTGCTATCATAATACTCCTTCTTTTACCAACTATGTATAGAGAGGCTAGATTTTCTTCATTTACTTCAAATAAAATAATGCATGGCAGCAGATATGATAATCCAACTGTCTTCTATTAAGCCATTAGAGAGATTTACAAAAATGTAAAACATGCCACTCTTAATATTTTTAACTTGTTTTGTAAAGTAGCTATTCTTCACAAATTGCTTTTTATGTGAGCATGCAATGGGTATATTACTATTTTTAACTGAATTAATAAATAAGTACTGAATTTTTTCTCAATTGAATTTTTAATATGATTTATATAATTTATTTAAACAATAATATAATTTTTATATTGTAATTTATGTAACAAGAGCTCCTGAGATACTGAATAATTTTTAAAAGTATAAAGGGGTTGAGAAAAAGTTATAGACCCTCAGGAACAAGTGAGTCTGCAGTTCAGTCTGTTTTCCACCCATTCATACAATATGCTGAAATTCTTATTTCCTTTAAAAAAAAAAAGATTTTATGTATTTATTTATTTGAGAGAGAGCGCACACAAACGACAAGAGAAACAGAGGAAGAGGGACAAGCAGACTTTGAGCTGATCACAGAGCCTGACGCTGGGCTTGATCCCACGACCCTGAGATCACCTGAGCCAAAATCAAGAGCTGGATGCTTAACCGACTGAACCACCCAGGTGCCCCCTTATTTCCTTTTCTATACAGCATCATGTATATCTTTCTGTCCTAGCACTTAGCAGGATTCCTATTATCTCATGAATAAAAGAATTCAGTGACTACAATGAGTACATTGATTCAATGAGTGAATCACTGAACAAAATCAGTGAAAGAAAATATAAACCAGTATGTGAAAATATAAAAAATGGATACAAATCAGCACTTCCCACTCTTCTTCAAAGTGGTCTATCACTTACTACATTTAAAGATACTATGTATATTTTGTTGATGATGCTCAGTATATTAACCTAAGTTTCTTGGCACCTATTACTTAGCATTTGTTCCAAACACCTAGTCCAAGAACATGGATTCTCTGAACATTTTACACTCAACAACTCATCTCAGTTAAACCTGAATACTAAATTTTATTAAAAAGTTGGTGTTCAAAAGAAAAAAAAAAGAGACCAAAAAACAGACTCTTAGAGAATAAACTGATAGTCACCAGAGAGAGGTGGGCAGGGGGAATAGGTGAAATAGGTTCGGGATTTAAGAGTACATTTATCATGATGATCACTGAGTAATGTATAGAACTGTTGAATCACTATATTGTGTATCTGACACTAATATAATATTGTATATTAAATATATTGGAATTAAAAAAAAAGTTGGTATTTAGGATAGCACATGCCTCCTTCAAATAAAATACCATTTTAAATGCTCAGTCTGGTTAAAAAGAAATCTAAATTCTGACTAGAAACATGTCCCAATAATTGCTCTTATTAAGTATAATATATAGGGCAGCACATTTATACTTTTAGGTAAAAGCCACAGCAACCAAAGATAAATGAAATGCCCAAAGAATTTCAAGATTTTATATTAGTCATTAACTTCAATGTCTACCACCTCTAGCCTTAAGTCAACTGAAAACAAGTAAAACAAAAATGTTTCACTGAATTCTGTTAGGTCAGCAGAGAAGCTATAGAAGCCAGAAAAAAGAGAGCTAGTTAACCTATCCCCAATTAAACAAAATAAACTATGAGACAAGTTGTAACTTTCCTCTAACCTATACTTATCCAATGTAGTAATTATGGGAAACTGCTTTTTCACTTACTTTTGCCACACTTTCTCTCCCAGGTGTACACTTTTGTAATGAACAGTGAGATGATCCCTACGACCAAAACATTTTCCACATTCTTCACATTGATGAGCCTTCTCACCTTAAAGACCCAAATATTTTGATTATAATATGCAATTCAGTTTTCCTCCAGAAATATATTATCAAACAGTAAGATAACATGATGGGAAATATACCAGAAAAGTAAGGCCACCCTTTATTCTGGGCTATTTGCTTTATATTCCTTACTCAAAAACCTTTCTTCAGTGAACCTATGCTTATTTTCATGGATGTGAGCCCTTTTCCCTCACTTGGAAAAGGAACGAATAGGGTTTTTGCTGTAGACTTCAAATCTTACCTTTCAATGTAACAGGACAAAATAAATGAAATTACTTCAAAACTCAGTAATTTTTTAGGAATATAGTAAGTCTAGATGTCAAACACTTCAAATGAAAATACACTGAATCAAGAAGAGGCTGTTTTACTGTTAATAAAAAGGACCTGAACATTTTCAGATCTTTGTACTTTATTTTTATTTTTTTAAAAGATTTCATTTATTTATTTGAGAGAGACAGCGAGAGAGCACAAGCGGGGTGGAGGGGCAGGGGGAGAGAGAGAAGCAGACTTCCCGCTGAGCAGAGCCCGACAAGGGGCTTGACCCTGGGATCATGACCTGAGCTGAAGGCAGATGCTTAACTGACTGAGCCACCCAGGCATCCCTCTTTGTATTCTATTTTTAAAATATTTTTCATCTATGGGGATTTCATACATTTATTTGTAATGAGCCAAAACACAAATATGAAGTAAAATTCTAAATGAGTCCCATTTCTCATCTCTGTTCTTCAGTTACAGAGGCTTGGCCTTTAAAAACCACTGTCTCAACTTAATCCAGATGCAATTAAAGCATGTGATCTCTAGAATTAGGAATTTAGAATTCTCCTCCTAAAAACGAAAATGCGTAATTTCAGCGAGCATCTCTTAAAGTGTTGATAACAACTGCATCCTGCAACCTCACTGGGATCATTTAAGAAAATAATTATATCTGTTGCATACTTTATACTTAGATTATGTTTATAATAATAATAATCACCTGTTCTACTGTGCTCATAGAGATGGCTCTTTCCCATTATTGTGCTCATATAGTTGGCTCTCTTAGCACTTCCTGAACATCAATCTGAGAGGAAAATATGAAAGAAAGCCCCAGAATATGAAACTTATAAATATGGTATAAAGATCTGAAATTGATCAGGATTATTAAGGTACTCTTTTCCAAAGATAGGGTTTCAAAAATTCACTATTACATAAACTTTAACACCCAATTATAATCATTTCTCTTCAAATATGTTTTGCTAACTTCTTTCAAATCCAATTAAAATGAGCAATGTTATCTTGGCATCTCCATTTAGAGAAATGTCAATATCAATTATTGTATACATCCACATAATATGCAAAATGCAAATTTTGACAATTTGATTAAAACAAACATCAAAATATAGTCTGTAGTCATAAAAGGCAACCAAATGACTAAAATTACAGTGAACAAAAACATGTCATAAAATTATGTCCCTTTCAGATATTTAAAAAAAAAATTTTCAGAGTCAGCATTATCAATGTCAAATTATTAAAATTATAGCCAATATAAACATGATGTAGTATGTCCTCTAGCGGGTGCTTTTTTAAAGGCTTCTGTAAACATCATTACAAAGTACACCTTACCTGAATGTATTTTTTTGTGCTTTGTAAGATGGTCATGACGAATAAATGTTTTCCCACATTCATCACATTCATATCTTTTATCATCGTGATGTACTCGTAAGTGAAGTCTATAAAGAAAAAAAAAAACTGAAGACCATAAAAACTGGTGACACCAAAGGTAAAATCCTGATTAACTCTAAATAGGGAAACTGGACTCACTCACCCTTATACATTATTTGCTCCACTTCTAGGACTTTCCTCTTTCCCCACTCTTTCACTATCTAACTCCAGGGTTCCTACTCAGCTCTTTCAAAAAAACACCTCAACATTTGCACATACACTACGTCTACATGACCTTCCTTCCTGACTTAAATCTACTTCACTGAACATACTAAATGTCTAGGGTTGTTATCTATCTGACTGGTGGAGTTTCAGAGATAGCAAAAGTAGGAATGAGTCAGAAGTAATTAGAATCAGACAAATGGGGTGACTTAAACTCACAATACAGCAAATAATTAAGAATTAACCCTTTTCTGGATGACTGATACCACTTACAAATCGATAGATGAGAATTTAGCAAATTTTATAAGTAATCAACTTTCTGACAATTACATTCTGCTACTTTTCTTCACACTAACCAAAGTTAGTTCATTTTATAGTCACCCAAAGACAGATTATAAAAGGTTTAAATTATTAAAATTCATTTAACTTGAATTATTTTTAGCACCATAATCCTCCCATCTATATATATCCCAGTGAAATGAATAGCTTTCCCATTCAAGTTGCCAAAACAGATACTGATTCCATAACTAAAACCAGTAAACCGACTGAGCTGCATCTAAAAAGGACCCATTATGTTTAAAATTTTTTAAAAAGAGGTAAAAGAAGTAAATAATAAATGAAAGTGTAAAAATTAAAGCCTTAAGATTAAAAACCCTAAGAGCATTAATAAACATGTAAAATGTATACATCTCACAGTAGGCAGTCATTTAATCAATTATTCAGGAAAAAGTCAACTTTTCATAAACTTCAAATGTGGTCAAGGATTCAGCTATAAAAACAGTTACACAGGTTACAACTAATACACAGAAGACTTTCCAAAACTGAGAGTCCTAGAGTTTTCAATTTTGCCATATTTCATACCAAAATATTTTTTTGATAATCAAGAGTAATGAAATACACTAAGGTTAGAATATCAGAGTTTTAATGAGTTTTGAATCAAAGAAAAGTAATGAAATAAACATTTAAATGACAGTGACTTGGACAGTAAAGCATTTAGCAAACTTGGTGATGAAATATTTAATATTTTGTACTATAGAATAAAGACTATTAAAAGTTGTAATGTGGGGGAAAAGTCTGTAAAGTTTTTTTGCATAATTTTGTTTACTGTAAGTGCTAAGAAATATTTTAATTCAACAAACAACTAATGCAATGATAAAACAGAATTAAAATAATTTATCTTACATATTTAATATAGGGGAAAAATGGCTTGACTTACCTGTATGAACTTCCATGACGGAAACTTTGCCCACAAATACTACAAAGATGAGGTTTTTCTCCACTGTGGATTCTCAAATGTTCTTTCAAAGTAGTTCTGTGTTAAAAATATACATTTATCTAGAGACTTTTTTAATGTTATTATTTATATTAAACATAGGCTCCCAGGAGTGCCTGGGTGGCTCAGTCAGTTAAGCATCTTACTCTTGATTTCAGGTCAGGTCATGATCTCAGGGTTGTGAGATCAAGCCCTGCATAGGGCTCCATGGTGGATGTGGAGTCTCCTTAAGATTCTCTCTCCCCCTCTTCCCCTGCCCCTTCCCCTGCTTGCAATTTCTCTCTCTCTCTCTCTCTCAAACACGGTATTCAGAAAGCTTACTAGAAAGGTAATCAAGCTAACAGATGTTATGACAATTTTCCCTTTCTCCTACAGTATTTTTGCTTTTTACTGGATTAGTCTCACCAGCATATAATCACGCCTGCTTCGTCTCTCTTCTTTAAACACACACACACACACACACACACACAAAATTAACTTTGGCTTCCTTTGCCATCAGTTTGCTCAAAGATTTAACTGTATAGCTTAAGCAGCTATCAAGGAGTACAATGAAAAATGCTCAATTGTTACTACTGCATTAAGTAAAACTGATGTGAATTTTAACAGAGAAAATTTAATAATATATAAGCCAACCCAGTTTATCAGTACTATTCCTTTCAAATATGTGCTCAGTATCTGTGAAAAGAATGTTTTAAGGCAAAGAAAGCTTTACAGGTACTTGTAACTTCCAGATGCCAATGTGAAAAGGGAAAACCATATAAAGAATACAATTACGGTCATTCCTAAATCTTCCAGTCCTACTGACCTGGGATGCACTTGTTAAAATAAAAAACAGAGACCAGCCTTGAAAATTCCCCAAACAAACAAAACCAGTTTAGTCCCACAAACAAAGCCTAATGTAGCTTATTTTGCAAGGATAACTTGTCCTGGGTCATTTGTTTATGCCTCTGAAAATCATAGGCAAAACTTAAACTGTTTCCCAAGGTTGATGTGAGGTAACCATTTATGTCCGAGTCTCATTCTGTGTTCTGGTTTGAGTGCTCCTGGTTTGCAAACTGTCTTTTTACATATGCACAATAAGCTTTTACTAATTACTACTTTGGTGATTCATTGGTTTTGCTTCTGTTATTTCTGAACTTTTGGCAGGCTATTGTATAACCATTGCTGCTCCAAATACATAGCCAGCATTTCCTATAGTTCTAACACTCGGAGATTTCCTACATATGTAAAGTGCTGAGTAAGGATAGACAAAGTTATTTTGGGAGGAAAGAAATAAAAGGCAATGTGTCTGACCTTTGCAGGCTTTTGACTGTTTCTACTACTTGGTTTTTATTTTAATCCCACATCTAGTGAGTGTTAAGGCTGAACCTGAAATGAAGGCAGATCTACGCCAGTAGATGGTGCTCTTCTACAAGGCCCACCAACACTGGACAGGTGGGTCTGCAGGTATATTCTGCTTTGTGGAAATTATCCCTAAAACTACTCCGAGACCCCTGCCTACTAAGTAATTTAAAGTAAAAAGATGGAGAGATTGTTTTAGTTTTTGGTTTGCTTTTTGTTTTTATAGAAAGACCTTTAAGAAAAAAAGAATGTATAATGAATAAAATAAACTGTATCCATCTGTAGGCTAAGATCAAGTGTAGCATATTGGTTTTCCTATTTTACCATCATATCAATTTGATATTTTAAGAATGTGGCATTTCTAATGTTTTAAAATTATGGAACTTGTATATACTGAAGGATATAAAATGTATACATATTGTTTAAAGAATGCTATTATTACACTTAAATGCAGGATAACACCTAGAATATTGCTATACCTTAGAATGCCTCTACATGTTCCTCCTTGATCTCTCAGATAACCATTTATGTTAACTATTCCCTTTCTTCTTTGTTTTACTACTTAGTAGTATATATCACTAAACAATATACTGTATATTTTTGAAAAACCAAGTAGCAAGCACAAATCTAACAATATTGCCACTATTAGCTAAAGAGCCCACAAGATAGTATGAACATGGTCTCTTTATCAAAGTCTGGCTGTAGCTTGCCTGAGCATTGGCAAGAGTCCTTTCCAACATGTCAGCGGGTAAAGTCATAAATAAATACTGGAAAAGAGGGCTCATCACAATCAGAGCACCTGACAATCTAGAGTGGATCAGGTACTAGAAGTCTGGCAGAAATACAGCCAAAGTAAAAAGGCTGATGTATATATTTTGCTTCTAAACTTACTATGAACTACCTCTAATTCTCACAGATAGGTCAAAAAAGAATATTTCTGTGAAATGAAACAAGTGTCCTCAGTTAAATCAAGTAGCAAGGCAAAAATATAAGAGTACAATGGTGTATGCTAGTATACTAGCATACAGGTACTATATAGTGGCAGAGTATAGATAAGAATTTGAATCAGGGAGAGGGAAACAGGGAGCTGCTATTCAATGGGTATGAAGTTTCAGTTATGCAAGATGGGTAAATTCTAGAGGTCTGCTGTACAACATTGTGCCTTAACACAATAATACTGTATTAGTAACTTAATACTGTATTGTAACTTAATAACAATACTGTATTGTGCACTTAAACATTTGTTAAGAAGGTAGATCTCATGTTAAATGTTCTTACCATAGAAAATAAAAAATAAATTTTGGGGTCAGACCCACTCTCACATTCTGTCCCCTAGTTAAAAGAGGAAACATGCCAGCAGGGGTCTTAGCAGTGACAACCCTCAATCTGTCATGGGGCATTACTACTACTAGTGCGGACTGACTACCCATTGTTACATATATATTGCACATCTCACAACCTGGAAACTTCATGCACCATCCTCCTATGAATTCCTTTTGCCTCTTTCCAGTATTAGAATTTCTATTTCCTGTAGCCCTTGTCTTCCTCTTCATCAGTTTACTTTCTCATTCTGGTGAAGCATACCCTTTAGTTGCTTCATGAGAAAGAGTACATCAAAGGCCAACTTTTTGATATCATGAAAAATGTCAATGATCCTCAGACTTGATTGTTAGTTTGACTACGAACAGAATTCTAGGCTGGAAATAATTTTCTTTACGAATCTTCAAAGTACAACTGTATCATCTTATTTCTAGTGTTGCTGTTCAGAGATGTCCAAGTAATTCTAATTCATAATTCAACATATGTAATTTTCCCTGAACAATGAGAAGCATACAGAAGCTTCTCTTTGTCCCCAGTGTTCTGAAATATCACAGTGATGTATCTTGGAGTAGGTTTATTTTCATCTAATGTCCTAAGCATTTGATGGGTAATTTTAGTCTGGCAACTCATGTCCTTCAGTTCTGGGAAATTATCTTGAATTATTCAGTGACGATTTTTTCCCTTGCTATTTTCATTGTTCGCTCTTTCTTTCTGGACCTCTTGACTGGTTCTCTAATGTTCTAATCCTTATTTTACACTTCTGTATCTTTTTGCTCTACCTTTTGGGAGATTCCCTCAACTTTGTTCTTCAATCCTTCCATTAGGGTCTTTACTTTGTCTATCATGCCTTGAATTTCTGGGAGCTCTGATTTGTTATAGCACCCTGTTCTTGTCTAATGGATTCTAGATCTTCAACTGGGGATATTCATAATATGAATATTTCTCATGAAGCAACCAGTTGTTTGTTTATTTTTTTGAAAGTTTTCTTCTTTCTGAATAATGTTTCCTTCAAGATTGTTTTTTGTTCCCGAATTGTGTTAGAATCTAGCTTCCATGTTAAATGATTTCGTTCTGTGTTTAATTCTTCTGTCCATGATTACATGTGATAGACTAAAAAGTAGATGGCACAATCAAAGAGCATGCATAAGTGGGCCTTGATGACTAGGCTTCACAGTAGGTGACCTGAGTGTACTATTTGTTATGGAATATATTTGCCCTCTGGGTGCTCAGATTTTCAGGGAATTGTTCTCTAATCTACTGCCTGGGGGGTAAAATCTAAAATCCAAGACATCAGCAGGGATAAGGCCTGTGGCTCACTGCTTTCAGCATTCAGAATGCATTCATCATATAACAACCTGGTATACTCCAGTCCAGATATCTGCTAAATAGGGATAGGGGTAGGTGCTCAGCAGCAATGACCTGTGTGGGTGGCAGAAGAAAATCCAAATAATCTAACTTATAAAGAAGTTTTTACTTAAGTGCTCCCTGTTCTGCCTCTCCTTCGCCCTAGTTCCAGAGGTATCTGATACTGCCCACTCCTACACCTTTTGTGGATTCTATGATGTAAACCATGTTCTCAATTTCTCCATTGCCACCTTGGGATTTGTCTTTCTTAGATCTGCTAAGTCAGTTCCCACTGATCCACCTGCTTTCTAGCTCCCGAATCTGTGTTGCTCTTTCCACATTTCTGTTCTTCCTGTCTTTGTAGCTTACTGTCTTTTAAATCAATCAATAACCTTTAATGTAGTTTTAGTGGGGTTTCAGAAAGAGACAAAGTGGTATCTATGTGAAATTTACCATCTAAACCTGCAAATCCTGACTTTATATCATCTTCTATCGCATTTTACATAATTTCTTCTTCTGTCCTTAAATTTCAAATTAAAGTATAATTTTAAGTATATCTTGTATTACCCTAATCCTTATAAACTATACTCATTAATTATTTCTATATAACAGTTACCAGGATTTTTCTGGGTGTGTAGTAAATTCCTCACCTTTCTCGTACTGATTTTCCACAGATAAAGCAAGTCCATTTTCTCTTTCCACCATGGGTACATTCTATATGGCGTTTCAAATTTCCAGTGTCATTAAACTGGCGACCACATATATCACATGGAAAAGGACCTAAAAAGGAAAGAAGAATATATATTTAAAGTTTAAAGAATAGATACTAAGTTAAATTTAATAGGATAGGTATGTTATGAATATATATCTACCACTGTAAGTGCATATATTATAACACAATGCAGTTATTCATTTATAGTTTTCTCTTCTCTTCTAGATTATTTATTCCTAGAAGGCAAGTTACACCTGCCTTCTCTATCATCCCTATATGCCTAGAGCTGAGTTTACAGTGTGGCATCTAATATAGTAATGCTGTATAATCTAATGGGTTAATAAATTGAAATGGCCAGTTCCTAGTTTGAAATCAGACTGGAACAAAGTAAAAAATGTTATATACCAGATTTCTGGGAAAAGAAGGTACTGAGAAACTTTGGAAGAATAAACAAAGGACTTCAGAGAGTTCATAAACTGGAAATGAACTGTTGTTCCCCAAAACCACAAATTTTTAATGATGTTGCTTAGGTTGAAAATACTGTAGACTCTACTGTGAACTCTAATGAGAAATTAATTATAATAGAACAATGGAAAAAAAATGGCATTTGGACACTGAAATTCAGAAGCATATCTATAAGCAGAATTGTTCAGTAGCCACAGTAGTTTTGGGCGAGCTTCAACATGTTTTTGAGATGACCTCAAAATGTATTAAGTATCTTTAACATACTCTCATTTAAAATCTCTAATATTTCCTCTTTCATGAGATCTGAGCCTTTTATTCATTTATTAACTAATTCAACAAGTATTTATTGATTCTTAATTCATATCTAACACTGGGTTAAGTAGAGTAGTGCTATGGAAAATCCCTCACCTCCTTACATCCCTTCCCCCCCCCAAAAAAACTCCAAGAAGGTGGAAAAAAGGAGATTCAGCATTTGCACAGCTAAAGATAAATAGATGAAGCAAATAAAAGCGAAAAGTGCCAAGATGAGTACATTATGGCAAGTGTATATTAGGCAAAGAGTGAAATAACTATACCTATTTTTGAAGGCTCCAGCTAAGTGAAGAAAGAAAGGAGCATTCTCCTTCATGTTCAGTTACTTACCAGTTTTCCAAAGGAAATACCTACGTTCTTTCCCCTATATTAGATACCCAGTTTTGCATGCAGCTAAACCTCCTTGAACTTGTATTTATGAAGCTATGCTGGGAAGGTACTGAAGCAGTTTTCATGCCAACTCTCTAAATAGGATAAAATTAGAAGATTTGACTTTAAAGCCAACTATGATTTTTATACTTATACACAGAAATATATTATTCTTCTACCCTAACTGTTCAGACTATTTCTTAGAAATATCTCCCTCTGATTTACAGAATATATAATCCTAATGTAGGTAGTGTAAGTATGTCTTTGAATAACCTAAAGCAGTAATACACAGGTGTGTGGTATGTGGACCAGCATCATCAGCATCAACCTGGGAATGTGTTAGAAATGCAAATTCTTGGGCCATACCTCAGACCTGAACCACTCACCTAGCATACAGTGATTCAAGTAAACAGAAGCATAGAGGTGTGATATGTGTATACATAAAATGTATATACTACATATTATATATATATACATATATTATACATATATAAAACATATGCACACATAGTTCTAATTCAACCACCTTTTGAGGAATGCTTTCTTCAACAATTCTGTTATCAGTTCAAGGATCTGCTTGTATAATTTTACTGACAGGAAAATAACCATTGTGCAAGATAAGTTACTTCAATTTATAAGTTCCAATACTTTAAAAAATTTCTAAATTAAAACTAAACCTATACCTTAGGATATCCACTTAATATTCTTAGAATGCCTATGTATTTACTAAATGATGTATTTAACAAATGTTGAAAGAGAAAATCAGGAACAGAAAAAGGAAGTGGCAGCAACTATGTTAACCATAAAAATTATTATATTTTGCTATGATGTTTCTAAAACATGGGACAAAAAAAGATTACCTATGGTTTTCATCTCAAAAAGGAAGAAGCCCACCAATTTCCCAGGAGAAATGCTTTTTCCTGGAACTAATGTATAAAGAAATTTCTCACATGCCTCATGCGATCATGAACATGTCTCCAACTACAGTTCTAGTAAGTATAAAAACTGCCTCATATGATGGCTTTTTAGAAACGCTGATGAAATACTGTGATAGAACAACTTACTAAAGGCAATTCAAAAAGTACTAAGCTAAGAAAATAATCTTCCAGCATACATGTCTTATATACTAGAATTGCAAAGATTAAAGGTTCCTTATTGCACAATTGTTCTACCTTTCCCAGACAAAATATTTCAAGGTTCTTTCATGTAATTTTAAGACCCTGGGTCACCATAATTACCCACCTCTTGAGAATGTACTTGTCAATATCCATCTTGAATGTGGTATCCAGAAATGAATGCAATATTACAGATGAATTTAAAATCAGTGAGATAATTACCTCCCTGATTTTGAACAACAGATTTTTATTAACATAGTTTAAAACTATAGTGGTTTTTGTCAGTCATATGATATTATTGGTTCAGATTGTGCCTAAAAAGCTTCTGCTTTTAAGTCCATCTGTAAATAGAAGAGTTTGGATTCTGTACCATTTTACAGTTCTGCAATCCCCAATGACTAAAAGTCAGATAATTCCCATGTTTATGACTTTGTATTTACTCTTAATTTTAACTTAATTTGTTTTAACCTTTTCCATAGCACAAAGATTTTTTTTTTTACATTTTTATTTCCTGCCATATCAACTACCCCTGCCAGCTTTATGTCATCTACAAATTTTATAAGCATTAAGTATCTATTTTCAGCTGTCAATAAAAACATTGATCAGGACAGGGAAAAGGCTGCCTTCTGCTTGGAAGGCAGCTATGCTCACCACTATATCACCAATGCTGCAGAGCAAATAGCCTCTACTTTGGATGACAGTAATTCCCTATCAGTATTAACTGTCACAAATGTACCTAATGGTACTACCATCTAGCACACAAGTTTCCATCGTGACCATAAGCATTAGACAGAGGATTCGTCAAATACAATACTGAATGCCACATATACTAGGTTCATTTCATTCCCTGAAAAATGAGTTTTTCCAAAACAAAAATGCCTTATTCAAGCACTCACAGACCTACCCAACAATCAACTGTGAATAAATGCAGTTTATGACCACAGACACATCTGCCATCAAAACAGAAAATAAACATATTTACTCAACCGCAGGAATAGCAGCAAATCCAGTGTTCCTCCCAATTTATCTGACTTCCTTCTCCTAAAGTGGTTCAACAGCAGCAGGCTCCTCTAGCATGATGTGATAATCAATAATTGCTATGACTGGGGTGCCTGGGTGGCTCATTCAGTTGAGCGTCTGAGTCCTGATTTTGGCTCAGGTCATGATCTCAGGTTGTGAGACGGAGCCCCATGTCGGGCTCCGCACTCAGCACAGAGTCTGCTTGAGATTCTCTCCTTCACCCTCTGCTCCTGCCCCGCTAAAATAAATTAACAAAATCTTAAAAAAAAATTACTTAAAAAATAGCTGCTATGACTGCTCTTAGAAAAAGTAATTTGCTTACCCAGATGGAACTTTTCTTGATGCTTTAACCGTGCAAATCGTGATTTGAAATGTTCTTCGCAATAGGTACACTTAAAAGGTTTATCTTGAGAATGTAGAATCATATGTTCCTCCAAGTGTGGTCTTCGAGTAAAAGATTTCTTACAAATCTAATAGAAAATGTACACAAAATGTAAGGGAGCCTGAATTAAAAATTAAAATACCAAGCTCATGATGTGAAATAAACATATAAATTCAAGTAGTTAAAGAGAAATTTCTCCCATCAGAGAAGTTACCAAAAGTATAATCAATTTCTCATTGTGCAGAAAAAAATGCCTTGGAGGAATTATAGTACGGAGTTATTTTAAATTTGTACTAAAGGTAGCTGAATTTCAACTCCTTAAATTTCGAATAGGCTAATTTCTAGGATTACACAGCAATCTTAGTATCTTGATTCTAGTCAACATTTCTAAAATCCATTAAATTTGTATTTTAAATCACTTATATGTCACGAATAAAATGTTTTATTATTGTTGCCATATATTTAATTAGGAATAAGAATAAGAAACCACAGAAAAATAATTTTAGCATTTCTCTCTTAAAGTGGTCAAAAGGAAGAGATACAACCTTTTAAAGAAATCTGGCAGAAATGAGATTTAAAAAGGGGGAGGTCAATGTAGGTTCATCATTGTAACAGATATGGGGGGATGCTGATAATGGGGGGTGACTATGCATTTGTGGAGGCAGGGGTATATGGGAAATCACTATCTTTCCTCAAAAATTATGCTATAAAACTTAAACTGCTCTAAAAAATAAAGTCTTAATTTTTTTTTATTAAAAAAGTTGGGGGAGAAGGGGCTGCTATCACAATGACGACGACAACAACAACAACAAAACAACAATAATTATAGCATGTACTATATACCAGGCACAACGCTAAATAATTCATGGTTTATTTTACTTAATTCTCACAATAATCCTATGAGGTAGATATAATTATTATAATCATTTTACAGCTGAGGATGATGAAGCTTAGCAAGGAGAAGAAAGCAGCTTATGTAGATTCAAATAGTTAATAATTAACTTCAATCCCTAGAAGCTGAAATCAGAGAAATGGTAATAATTTTGTTGTATACATAAACTGAAGCCTGAAAATAAGGAAGACAAATGATAGCTTGTGACTCCTTCAAACAATATTTACCTATATAATGAAAAAAGTACTAGGGGGTGTGGCAGGATATCTAAAAATCCTTTGCTACTACTGGAAAAAGAGAAACTAATCCCCATCCCCTTAAATCTGACCTGGCTGTAGTGACTGTTTGACAACAGAATGTGTTGAAAGTGATGCTGTCTGATTTCTGAAGCTAGGCCATAAAAAGTCTGATAGTTTTGGGGTGCTTGGGTGGCTCAGTTGGTTAAGCATCTGACTCTTGATTTCAGCTCTGGTTGTGATCGTGCGTCATGGGACTGAGCCCCACGCCGGGCTCTGTGCTTGGTGGGGAGTCTGCTTGAGATTCTCTCCCTTCCCCTCTGCTCCTCCCCCTCTACTCACACGTGTTCTTACTCTAAAAATAAATAAATCTTTTAAAAAAAAAGTCTGATAGTTTTTATCTAGGCTTCTTTGAGCTTAGCTACCATGACAGAAAGAAGATTAAGTAGCCTCATGAAGAGACTACTTGTGGAGAAGAATCAAGGTCCCTAGCCAACTGTCCTTGCTGAGCCCTTTGTCAGCCAACACCAAGTTCCAGTCGTGTGAGTGAGACACTTGGAAGTGGCTCCAAACCAAACCAGACCACTTGTATCAGCTGAAAACAACTGAGTGACTTCAGTTGACACCACGTGGAACAGAATTACCTAGCAAAGCTGTGCTCCGAATGTAATTGTTGACCCACAAAATGGTGGGATATAATAAAACAGTTGTTAAAGACCACTAAGTTTTGAGACAGATAACCAGAAGTGGGGGGAAAGTTCTAACATTTTAATTCCTACTTACACAGTAATGTCAGTTTATATACACAAATATAAGCACATGGTATGGTAGTTACATTAAAAATAAAAACTAAGATTTTCATCAGGTCCACCATCTAAAAACTAACCTCTATGGGGCTTAATTTACAAATATTAGGATAACTTTGTATAAAAGAAGGATTCTAAAAGTGAGATAAGCTAGGTTTATATTACTCTAAAATCTAATTACTTTCCCCAAAGGTAACATTTCATTTATTTTGGTTTTCTACTAAAAATTCAAAGCTCTTACGTCGCATTTCCAACTTTCACTCTTGGTCTTCTTAATGGAAATAAATTCTTGTGCATTTTCAGGGTGAAATCTACAAGAAAAAAAAGACTATTAGGAAAAGATTATATTAGTTAAGTCCATATTCCATATGATCTGTCAACAGTAATTATAAGAATCAGGCACTGATTCCTTTCATAAAGAGACAGGCACATGTAAATACCTTAAGAATATAGGTATTGCTAACATTTAAAAATGTGTATGCCTAAATTTATGCAGAAAAAGTCAAAGAAAAGTCTAATATTTTAAATGTATTCAGGAACCTAGCTATTCACAGATAATCTTCAAGGTAATTCACTTTTTTTTTTTGATCCAAATTTCAGTAAATTTCCTTTCTTAAAATTAAATATGCAATACTATACTAAACATGCTTTCTTTCACAAATTTTTACACACTAAAGACAAAGTTGAGCATGAGGAATAAGTTTCCTAGAGTTCTAAAACCATGTATTTTGAAAATATACTTGTCAAAACCCAAAATAAAAAACAGGATAACCAAAATGCGGTCTTAAACCTCTATAGTTCTTGTTTCAACATCAAAAAACTTCATCTCAATAGCATTAATAAAAAACAAACTAACATTTATTGCTCTTAATAAATCTGTAATCAAATATATTTGCAATAAAAATTGTTTGGAAAATATTAAGCAAAGAAAGAATCGGAGACAAGCACTCCATGGATGTTTTTAGCTTACTCCATATTTAAATTAGAAGGCACAAGAAAGTATATTATGGAAGCAAGATAATACTTGCCTCTTAACATGCTTGGCTAAAGTCTTCTTGCTTGCATGAAGTTTATTACAGTAAGGGCACTTGTGCTCCTTCTTATGAAATTCTGTTTCATTACTGTGCTTCTTTCTGTGAACAGTTAGGTTAGACTTTGTTGAATAGCGCTGGTGACAAATATCACACTCAAAGGGCTTCTCACCTGTGTGAACACGTGTGTGGCTCTCATATTTCCCTATAAAAAGAGATAAATTAAAATTAAATTCAGTACATTTAGTACACAGTGACTGAAATTCGACAGTTGAATAAAATTTCATGATTAATAACATATTTAATACACACACCCACACACAAAAGTAGAAAAAAGTTTACCTAAATATGTATCTCTGATAAACTTCAAGACCTACTACTTTGATCTCACTGCTTTCCTTGAAAACTTGGGTCATAAAAAAAAAAAAATTATTCATGTTTACACATTTTAAAAATCAAGACTTTGGGTGCCTGGGTGGCTCAGTTGGTTAAGCAACTGACTTCGGCTGGGGTCATGATCCCGGAGTCCTGGGATCAAGTCCCACATCGGGCTCCCCCTGCTCAGCGGGGAGCCTGCCTCTCCCTCTGCCTGCCACTCACTCTGCTTGTGCTCACTCTCTCTCTGTCAAATAAATAAATAAATCTTTAAAAAAAAATCAAGACTTTGGGTAAATTTGCTTAAAATTCTGTTGGCAAATTCTCTGAACTTACTGAGGGTTCTAGAGGGGTGGGGGGTGGGAGGATGGGTTAGCCTGGTGATGGTATTAAGGAGGGCACATTCTGTATGGAGCACTGGGTGTTATACGCAAACAATGAATCATGGAACACTACATCAAAAACTAATGATGTAATGTATGGTGATTAACATAACAATAAAAAAGAAAAAATAATAAAATATATATATTTTGGGGGCGCCTGGGTGGCTCAGTCATTAAGTGTCTGACTTCGGCTCAGGTCATGATCCCAGTTGGGCTCCCTGCTCGGCAGGGAGTCTGCTTCTCCTTCTCCAGCCTGCTTCTCCCTCTCTGGCCTACCCCCTGCTTGTGTTCCCTCTCTCGCTCTCTCTCTCTATCAAATAAATAAAATCTTTGAATAAAATAAAATAAAATATATATATTTTTCAATTTAAAATTGACTTTCATCAAAAGTTCTACTCATCACTTAAGATTACTGTTTTTATACTTCACTTTTACTATGTATATGCATAAATAGAAAGAAATTTTCAGATTTGACAGTCCTTTTAAAAATACCTTAAAAAGGCAAAATAATATACTTATGTTTCTTATAATACATAACAGTTTTATCTATCTTCCCACAGAAAGTAATCTGGAAATGGTACCACATATCTAGATCACTCAACAAAACCTATACTTCACTACAGCATATTCATGTAAGATCTCTCCAACTTATAAGACATTAGAAAACAAGTAAATCACCTGTACTTGATGCATGCTTAACGCTAAACTGCTAAAGTCAACACATACGGGAAGTATCAAAGAAAGCAGGAAAAGGAAAAGATGAACTGGTATAATGCATAGACATCCAGAGTCATACTAATATGAGATTTGTATTATAATCTGAATACATATCTAAATTCTGTACAAATGTTACAGGTTTCTCCAGCAGGGAAAACAAAAACAAACAAAAAAAATCAAGAAATTTTAACATGGACCTTCCAGGGGAAAAGGTTACGATAAAAAATGAAATAAAAGGATATATTTTGGCTTAATTTTAATTTTTTTCCTATTTAGACTAAAATTTTTTCACATCATTATTTAGAATAGAAATTTCTAAAGTCCAGAGACAGAACAGCATCACAGGTAAGGGCACAGACCCTGGGTCCATGTACCCAGATATAAATGCTGGCTCTTAAAATAACAGGCTATCGGACCTTGGACAAATAACCTTTCTATGCCTAAAATCTTTCTCAAGTGAAAATACGAAATGAAAATATTTACTACATAGGATTGTCATAGGAATAAATGAATCAATACACATTAAAGCACTTCTAACAGTGTCTGACACATTGTAAACTATCAGTTAATGTTTGCTATTATTACTCTGGAATGAAAGCTGTGAATGTGCACATCTAGAGTAGTAGAAATTTCAACGAAGGACACTTTTGAGCAAAAAGCAATAAAAATAAGAAAAAATATATTGGTAAGAACAGGAGTTTTCAATTAAAAGCTTAGCTTTGCTCTGCAAAATAAGTGTATACATTTTTATTCAGGCCAAAACTAATGTAAAAGCGTAGCAGCATTTCAGTCATATACTTAGAAAAAATTCTATCTATGTCATGGAAATTAGGAAAAAAAAAAATTCCAGACCACTAAAGAAAAAAGATAATCACAATTATTTTTCCTCTTAGTAAAATAAATGAGTTCACCAATCTATTACATATATCTATGTATGATTAAATTTAGTAAACACATAGTATATTACCCAAAATTAATTCCACTGCACTTACATAAAGAATACCTAGGAAAGGGAACCAAAGTATTTTCCTCAAGGGAGGGGGAAGGCTGACAATTACAGGCAAAGAAAAACAGAAGTATGATGAAAATCTATTAGGTATTTATGTATAGACCACATAGATGATGTCGATGCATTATTTACATACATGTAGTCAAAAAACTCAATGTTTGGTTACCTGTTAAATTAGCTATGTGATCTTAATTAAGCTAATAATTTAACCTCTCTGAGTTTATTAATACTGCATGGGGTTGTGAGAAGTACACGAGTTAATATATACACAACGCTTAAGACGTTCTAGCACATAGTAAGCACTAATAAATATTAGTCATTTACTACTATTATTACATGGTTACTAGTCACAGTGCAGACATGTAGGTATACTTCAAATATAAATATGGATATAGCTGATTTATGAATATACATTACAATAGATCAGAGTGGGGTTTCAGCTGAGAACACTGTAAGAACTTCACTTTTTCCCCTTGCCATTGTTAAAATGGCCTAGTATTTCTGTCCTCTCTCTGCCACTGCTGGGGCATACTCTCCATTTACACATGCATACACATACCCTACCATCACCACTTCCTCTGCTGTGTTCAAGGGATGAGATTTAACACCGGCATTTATTGAGGGAAAGGTGTTCTTCTGTGTCCCCAAGTGAAATCTGAAACATCACAAATAAGTAGGTTCTATAGAACAAGAGCTGAGCTATGTTATGGTTTAAATCAGTGTTTTACAAACTAAAGGTCATTAGTGTTCATGAAATAAATTCCTTAGGTTGTGACCCGGGCGGGGGGGGGGGGGGGTGGAGAACAGAGTAGAAAATACGAGTAAATTCACATTAGTTTTGTGCAATTTTTTGCTTCAATTTATGTATGAGCACATGTGTAAATACGTATATTATATAATAAAATATGCATCTCTGACCCTGAACTATCCAAAACACTGATTTACATTACTTTTTGCAGGGTATAACCAGACCATTACTGTTACAATATCTTTGGGAAAATATTTTCTGAGTTGATCTTATCCTTTTTCTGTTATTATAATAAGGCATTCATGTATTAGATTCTTTAACCTTTATTACACATCAACTAGGTATAAAGTACAGAATCCAAACATTATTAGTATGTACTAAAATCCCACCATTTTAATTTCGAAAAGATTGAGGTCATTGCATGGAATTAAAAAGTTTTCCTTGATTGTGAAAGTTTCCACATTTCATTTTTATTAAACTTGCTTTTCAAATTATGTAAGTGACACACACTTGTGGTAAAAAAAAAAAAAAAAGTGTAAACAAATCAAGAGTATATAGTGTGATGTTTAAATGATTAACTTTTAAGTATTTTTTTTAGAATAGGCCCACTCTTAACTGCGCATTAACTGTGTATATTTAGTTAAAAGAAAACCAACCATCTAATGCTTAAATCTCATTTTTATACCCAAGTGAACAAAAACAGCAACTTAATAAAGTCTTAAAGTGTAAGAAAATTTTTTCACCATATTTTGTATTTCTAATGAAAATGGCTTTGATGAAAAGATGTTAATCATTAATAGCATTTTCCTTTTAATTTTTTCTTGCTTGCAAATACAAATTAAGTTACATGTAGTTGAATAGTAAAACCATCAAAATGACAGTTAAATTAAAAATCAAAAGCACTTTTAACTATTAAACTTCCACTCTCCTACAGACAGGAAGACTTAAGATTTAACCAAGAAAAAAAATTTTAGCCAGAAGAGCCAAAATTAAAAAAAAATTAATTTAAATAAATTAAGCAGAGTCCAAAGAGACCAGTGAAAATACATAAATTTGAACGATTCATTATGACATTAAGAATCTCTAAGGTGAAAAAACTTTTTTAAGTTATTAATTCAATTTTATGCACACAGGCATTGCAAGGCCAGTTACCTCTATGGATTTGATTTTCTGAATAAAAGAGACACAACTTCTGTGGAAACACTGAACCCATAAGAGTCAGGTAGATCTCCAGGGAATTTTTTCCCCAGTGGGGAAAAATTTTAATCTCTAAAGAAATTCCATGTTTAAAAAAACTGATAGCAGTGTGGGAGGTACAGAGCATAAATACAGTCAATATCTACATCTGTTTCTTCTTATGGGGTGAGGGGAGATTCAACAATAAATCAAAATGTGCATTTCAAATAAGTTTTCAATAAAAAATCATATTCCTTCAGAGAATAATATACTACATCCAACCATTCTTGATTACCAAAAGAAAACGCATAATATTAACAAATTTCATCCACAGAATTTTTCTGAAATGAATCCCAATATGAACTGTGTCCCAAACTAAAGAAATTTTCACATGAAAAAACTTGACCTTGTGCTTAAAAATTTATTATTCCCCCATATGGGTTATGCAAAATTACCAGTCAGATTTTGTGAGCAGTTTTCACAAAGAGAAACATTGCCAAATTAGCTCATTATTTATTTGATATTGCTAAATCTTCTATTATTCCTTGAATTTATTCATATGGCATACTCTAAAAAATACTTAACTAAAATACTTAACCTTAAAGAATTGTGTCATTGTTATAACTCTTCTCTATTAAGAACAAAGTGGAATCTCTGTCAGGTTGGTCTAAAGAGTCACATTTTTTAAAAGAGCTGTAAAGCATTTTCTACCTCTAGGAGAGATTATAAATTTAATCCAAGGGAAGATTTTAGTTCCCAGTAGGAACAATAAAAAAGATAAATTATCCAAATTTTCTCTCACCCCATCTGTCATCTTTTCCCTATTTTTGCCTTTTCACCCACTAGGTTTTTTCACCCACTTTAACCTTAAGGGGGAAAGGTCAAAGGACTCTCTTTGCATGAGAATACACTAAGGGAAGACAGCTGGTAGCCTAAGGAAAAATGTAACCGGATCAGGAGTCCCACTCCAAGCAACTATTAAATACATCAGAAAGGGTAAAAGATCCAAAGTAATGGAATCAAATTAGTCGACTACATATTGTGGAGCTAATGGTTCCAGCAGGTCTCACAGCTTATTCATTAATTCTCATAACTCACTCCAAGACACCAAAGTTAGAAGCTTATAAAGAAGCCCAACTGGCTTCTTACAAGTTCAAAGTTAAGTCAGACACCAACTTTTCAATTTAGTTCACTCAAATAGGAGCTTACTGAGCACTTGCTTTTTGAAATGACCTAGGGTATCAACAAGGGACAGTAATCAAAAGACACAAAATTTTCAGGCTTAAACTCTAATGAGAAATAAATAACCAAAAATCTAGGTAGACATTTTTACATCATATGATAGGAATATGGATGCTATAAGGCTTACTGGAAAATGGTCTTTAAACTGTTTTGTTGGTTTTTTTTAAGAATAAAAAGGACTTCTGATGGAGATGAGAAAGGAGGACATTTAAGAAACAGAGGTCTTCTCCTTCCACACATTTACATTCTATCCATCAACCAGTCCACTTAGCCTATCTATATTGAGTGCAACTCTCTGATCTTCCCTCGTCCTACAGCCCATTCTCAACGCTACTCATCTAACTAGTCCAAGCCTACAATATCCTTCTGGTCCTTGCCAATTTCATTCTCTGTGCTGAAGCCAGCATGACCTTCCTAAAACTTCAATAGGCTGTCATTTCCTTTGTCAAAGTTTTTTCAAGTTTCTATCACTCACTGGATAAAATCTAAACTTTCTATACAGCACAAAAACCATGCAAAATTTGACCTCTGCTTACTTGTCTTATCCTCATCTATCATTTTCATTATACCTCCTTGCCCATCTTGAAATCACCCACCCCTCAGCAATTTCCAGAACACAACATACCTCGATGTCTTTGTACATGTTGGTCCTTTTGCCATGTAAATTCTTCCCTATTCTTTAGTTCTCAGCTCTAATGCTATCTGCTCTATGAAATCTTTACTGATTCCTTTAGTCCTTTGTACTTTTTCTGGTAGGATTATCTACACTACAATGATTGTGTTTTTGCATGTACTCATTAAACTTTAACATTCTTGAGAACACACAAGATATAACTTCACTACCTGTTTATTGGTATTAGAGATACTCAGTAACTATATTAGATTAACAATATGAGCAGCTAGTATTCCTTGAACACCTAAATTTCACACAGTATTTTGAGTGATTCACAAGACTATCCCATTTAATTCTCATAATAACCTCCATGAGAAGGTACTATTAGCATACATTAGCATCATCCCACTCTACCTATGAGGAAACAAAAATACAGACAGGTTAAGTAACCTGCCCAAGACCTGGATTCAGAAATGCAGGTGGTCTGACATCACTATAGCTCATGCTTTTTTAACCAATATGATATATTCTCAATCTTCCTCTCTCTCAGTCCTGGGGAAAAGCAAGCAGCTCCATGGGAGACTTAAACAAAAGAGAAGGGTAGATAAAAGAGAGGTATAAAGTCCAATGCATTCAGAAAGGCTGCAGGTAAGTCTACCATGTGACCTATTGATTCTCACAATTATTTGGGCTGCCCTCGGTTAAAAAAGCTGCAAAACACCTTCCTCTTAGTATATCAGGAACTTAATCTTGAGCAGTGTTTTCCTAAATTGTGTGCAAGGAAATGTAGTGGGTTTTTTGGACATTAAAAAAAGTACCACAAAAATGTCTTACGATAAAATTATTTGAGGAAATACCAGACTAAATGAAATTACCAAGTTTCTTTACTAGACAATTTGACAGTTATTACAGACTATGAATTACAGTATATAGTTTTTCCAATCTTACTTGAACATAGAACTCTTCTCTCTTAAAGTATCTCACAGCCCTAGTGTTCAATAGGACAGTTCAGAAATCTAAGTGTTGGGGGGCTACAATGCCATTTGTGACCTGACCCCTGCTCATTCATCTCAAGTCAAATTAGGTCAAATTAAGGCAGAATAAAGAGGCATGTACTAAAAATATAAAGTTGAAGAAGCAGAATCTACTGAAAAGATAACGTGCTCTCAGGTATCTGAATCCAAAAATATTCTCTTCTCACAGTACTTGTTTATAGCTCTACGAGAGACAGCATTTATCCAGCCTGAGTGTAGCAAGTTCCTTGTATTCCTATGCTCTTCCGAGTTACTCATGAAAAGTTATTTTATTCATGTTTGTACAGAGTCTCAAACACAGTAAAAACAGTGACAAGGAATTATTAAATTGGACTGTCAAAATATTCTGATTTGGATTCAAAGGCATAATAAAAAGCAAAAAGAGGTTATCACTTATGCTATAGTATGTACTGTCCCATATTTTGAGAACAAATGATTACCAATACCTTATAATATCAATTTCCACCTAAACCAATAATGTAACTCAACACTGCAAAATACATGGGGATATATTAAACTGCATAAATAATATCACAAGGTCAAACTGCACTTAAATGTTCCTTTTAACATTTTATGTGGTGGAACATATTTCACAATTTCATAACTTTGATTTATATAGAAATAGTTTAATTGCTGCAATTTAAAAGTTCACATTAGAACAGTTCATGTAAAACACCTCCAAAAATTATTTTACTAGCAATATTAGACCTCCTGAAATTATATGTTCACTGACATTTTTAACTTAAGGTTATAGACCACATTTCCTGCATATACTTTTTTCTAATAAAGGAAAAGTTGATTTATTAGTTATTATAATAACCAAAGACTACTACTAATCAAGACGTTTCCTGGAGACTCTACCTACAGAATAAATTATATCCAGTTCAGTTTTATTCGTAACTACAAGCCTAAACTGAAACATTCCAATTCTAAACAGTACTAGATACTAGAGAAGTGACTGTATTTCTAACTCAGATATAGCCATGTTCAAGGGGAAATAGTATACAAATTATTAAACTGAATTAATATAATCTAATTTTCTATGACTCAAAAATAGCACTTATCTATGAAATTAAATCAACATATAAATCAAAGCACTACATTCATAATTATTAAGTCAGGAGTTTTTTCATACCAAATACTTGAACTAATGATCTGTCACCTTTTAATGGGACATGAGGTAGGGAAAATAAAAGCTAATAAAAAGTTAAATTCGTGAATCAAACAAATTTAAAACAACAGGATAAAATATGTATTGACTATCAAATACCCACCCTAGTTAAGTATCCTTTCAAAAATTACCTTCAAAGTTTGGTTTTTCATTATAACCTTTAAAATACCAAGAAAAATTAAGTTATTAGAGACAGAAAACAATCTTTCTTTTCTTACCTATGCGGTCAAATGTTTTATCACATTTAGGACATTGCAATATTTTTTTGTTACTGTTCTGAATGACTACAGGAGTTAACCCCTCATGAATATTTCCTACAGAATCACCAGCCTCAGGTTCCTCTTCTGCATCATTATGATCTTTTTCACTTTGTTCTTCAATGTCAGAGTATTCATCTGACATTTCCTCCTCTAGTTCATCTTCTTCAGCATTATATTCACTTCCAGGGTCCTCAGAATCATTTCTGTCTGACTTTTCCTTATCAAAATTTTCTTGATTCAAATTGTCTGACCCATCACCACTTTCTTGTTCATCATCACTGGTGTCATCAAACTTAACAGGACACTTCCGATTCCTTTTCGATCTTCTTGTGGAAAAACTTCTCTCCAGCATTTTTAACCCATGTTTTTTCCCTAATAAAAGGGACCTATGGGTTTTAGCCAAATGATTCTCTAAAGACTTTTTATAACAAAAATGTCTACTACAGAATTTACACTGATGATTATTTGATAGTCTTCCAGCTAATTCACTTAGTGTTTCTTCTGGTGATGACTTTTCAGCCAGCTCAGACTGAAAAGTGGCAACATTTTCATTATTTAGCAACTTAACTGCATCTATAATGTCCAGAAATTTTGCTGCCTCTAAAACAAGAGGTATTTCATATTTGTACACAAAAAATTCTGACGTGTAAAGAAATTCAAGCAAATGCTGAAAAACTGAGTGTGTTACGTGATCCAGGGTGACAACATCAGTGCTTGGATTTTTGCTCAAACACGCGTGAAAATAACTACTGCCAACAGCAACAACAACTTTATGTGCACTAAATTCTTTTCCTTCTACTATGATAAGTAAGTCACAGAAAGATGGTTGCTTCTGCCTATCATCATTTAAATACTTCAGCAAATTCTTGTTATACTGCAAAGAACTCAAAAGTTTTCTCTGATCTGGAGAAGGAGGAAGTTCCTGGTAACGGTGAAGAGCTTCAGGAATTGGTCTTTCTGTGGAATGAGTATAGGTTACTTCGTCACACTCCACTGCAACATTGCCTTCTGAAGAATCTTTATGATAGCCTAGATGGATCTTCTCGTCAAGATTTGAAGTAACCTTTCTCCTTTTCTTCATTGCAGTACAACAATTTCAGAACAAGAAACTTCATAAGTGTCTTAAAGGATTTATTTAAAAAAACAAAAAACTAGATTGTCTTGGTTAACAGCTTCTGGAGGGGCGTGCCCGAGGGTTTCATGGTCTGCAAAAGAGTAAGAACCACGTAAAAAAACTCCATGGCAAAGCAAATCTTAAATTAATTATTCACGGCATTCGTCTACTAATCCTTTCTAAATCAGAACTAAATTATGATAAAGTCACACCTCCTACTCGTGGCTAAGATTTTAGCGTGCAGAACAAGGAAGGCCGGGTTATAAAAGACAGCCAACAAAAGAATAATTTTAAAGGAAGCCGGAGCACACCTTTCAGGCCTGACTGACGAACGGGGTGGGAAAAAGAGGGGCCGAAAAGGGAGGGATCCCTCCAAGATCACTGAGGGTGCAGGTTAAGGCGCGCTACATTCATGGTTTAGGGGCGCTGGGCTGGTGACAATAAGGCCGTCGCGGCCGCGAAATCCATGTCTCTCCATTAACATGCCTTTTTCCAGGGCGGGCAAGGCACATCTCCTCATGGACAGAGAGTGTCCCACGGCCAAAATCACCCCGCAGGAGATGGCCCCAGGAGGGGCGCAGAGCAGAAGGAGTAGGGTCAACCACAGGGACGACTAAAGGAAGCAGAAGAGCCTTCCCAGGCCCTGCCCAGGCGGAGACAGCGCTCGCCGACGCGAACCCGCTACCCTTCCCACCCGTTTCCCTGGGCAAACGCCCCACAGATCCATTACCGGGAACCCAGGGCTCCCCCGCTGGCTCCCAGCCGCTGAGCTCCACTGTCGGCGCGCTCGCTCCAGCGCCTACCCACTTCCGGGTTCAGCCCCCCACCTCACCCTCCCTCTCTCTGCTCCTTCCCCTCCCAGAGCCTCGCCGCCTCCACAGCCACGGAACACGTCAACCGCGCGCAGCCTCCGAGCCTCCCGGAGAGACCAGCGCGCGGCCCTGCGCCGACCACTGCGCATGTGCGCGCACCCGTCTTTGCGCATGCTCTGTAAGTTCTCCTTGCTCCCTAGAGGACCCTAGCTACGCCCCAAATCCGTTACTCCGGGTTTTCGCGGTGGTTTGGTGGCCTACTGTGATTGAACCAGACGAAGCTTTGCAGGAAGCTTCGCTGGGGAATGGCGGGGGGTGGGGTGGGGAAACTGATGAGGAGTTTAGTACAAACTGGCAGAGGCACGACAGCACGAACGGATTTCATCCTCGTGGTTGTGGTCAACCACGTAGCAACGGACAGAAGCCAGTCTTAGCAAACACATTGCATCTAAAGAACAGATGTTGATGTCCTTTCGGTTTTGTTCTGCGTTAAATGGCCAATGCAGTTGCTCCTAAAATTATTTAACTTCTTAATGTACACAGAAAATATTGGAAAACGCATGTAAGTATACAGCTGTTAGGACAGGAAAGGCAGCCAAAACAAAAAGAAAAATCCACAAGAACAACTTTTGAAGCCAGTACCTAAGATTTTGCATTTCTAACAGAGTCCCAAGGGATGTTGATATTGCTGGTCTGAGGACCACATTTTTAGCAGCAAGGTCCTAGATCAGGTGATTTTACAGAAGCAAGGAAAATAAGAGACTGAGGCCAAATAGAATGGGGTAACCAGACTGGTGACCCCCACGCCTTCTCCCGCTCCACCCATCACCCTCCCCCCCCCACCCCACGCAAGGTATAGCGGGGAACCTAGAAGGGCCACCTCTCTCAATGAAAGAACTTGTGGGGGTGGAAAGTTTCTCCTACGAAAAGACGGAAACTTGACGAAACTTGACTGACTCAAATTTTCTTTGATTTGAAAATGGTTAAAACTTTTAATGAAAATTCCTAGCAAAAGCACTCACACGAATTCCAGACAAGGATTCCTATCACCTGGGTGACTCATTCCCACAAAAACCAGCCGTCTAAAATGAGAGTAAATAAAAAACAAGAGAGTAAAAGAACTTTAAAAACAATGTCTACAGGCTTCAGATACTGGATTTTTCAAAAACAGAAAATAAAATAAGTATATTTAAAATATTTTTAAAAATAAAAGAAGGAATGGAAAGGAAAGTGAATAAGAAATTACTAAAAATAACCAAGCAGTTTAAGAAAATAATTTAGATATGAAAGCTATCATTATATTAGTACTTAGAACATAGATGGAAATGTATAATTATGAATTCTTATATTAAAAGAGAAGAAAGGTTAAAACAAAGTAGGAAATGAATATATCCAAAGAAATGGAAAAACAAAACTTTACTGAAATGTAAGAAAGAGAAACAGAGCAAAAATCTGAATATTAGAATATTTGCAAAGTTGAGACATTTCTGGCAAGATTTGGTTATTAAGAAAAGAGAAAATACAAATATAAACCCAAGAGTTTATTTTCTTAATACTTTTGTAAGTCCTGTGGAATGTACATACTGTCACTGTTAACAAAGTGACATTCAGATGAGTTTTTTAGAATTGACCTTAAGAATTCCAAAAACATTCCATTATTATTATTTTTAAGATTTTATTTATTTGACACAGAGAGAGCAACAGCAAGAGAGGGAACACAAGCAGGGGGAGTGGGAGAGGGAGAAGCAGGCTTCCCGCCGAGCAGGGAGCCTGATGCGGGGCTCGATCCCAGGACCCCAGGATCATGACCCCAGCCAAAGGCAGACAGACGCCTAATGAGCCACCCAGGCACCCCTAAAACATTCCATTATTAATAATGTCTAAAAATGCAAAAGAGTTTAGCTGTTCTGACAGAATTTGCTAGTCCTTAACCTGTTATTCCCTGCATGCTTAACTGAATGAGCTGTAAATCTATTTGATGGATCGCCAAATCTTAGGAATATAAAGAGAATACAACTGAATGCAATAGCGATTAAAATGATGGATGTAATGCTCTAACAAAATATCAACCTGTACTTTAAAAATTGTCAGAACTGAAATGAGAAAGACAAATCTAGATTCATATAATAACTTATAGTAACTGATTAGATCAGAAGATAAAAATTACTAAGAAGGATACCATTTTTAAAAAAATTTTTAACAAAATTGACCTAAATGATCCACATGAAATAGTGCATCTAACAGTTAAAGTATACATATGGAGCACTTACATAAATTGATCAGGTAAAAAAAAAATGATTAGGTATTAAGCCATAAAGGAATTATCAACATATTTCAAAGAAATGTAATGAGATTATGAATGAATAGCAACAATAATGATGATAATTTAAAATTTTCCATATAATGGAAACTAATTTAACTTACAAATAACCTATGATTCAAAGGAGGAATCACAATGGAAATTACCAAATAATTTGAACTGAATGATAATGAAAATGCAACATATAAAGTTTATATCTTTAAATTAACATTACCAAAAAAAACTGAAAATTAATGAGCATCTAAGTTCTCAAGAAGTTAGAAGTTAGAAAAGTAAATTAAACATAAGAAAAAGAAAAGCAAGAAAAAGGATCAGATAGGAATTAATGAAATAGAAAGGAAACATACTTAACATATCAGCAAAGCCAAATGTTGGTTCTTTCAGGGAAAAAAAAAAGAAATTGATAAGCCTGTAGCATAAATGATGATACACACACACACACACACACACACACATATATGCACACACACATATATACATATACCCACACACACACCTGTATCAGAAAGGAGGAGGACAGGGGCCCCTGGGTGGCTCAGTCTGTTGGGAGTTGGACTCTTGATTTTGGCTCAGGTCATGACCTCAGGGTCCTGGGATCAAGCCCTGCATCAGCCTCCTCCCTCAGCTAGGAGTCTGTTTGTCTCCCTCTCCCTCTCCCTCTGCCCCTCCCCCAAAAAAAGAAAGGATAAGGACATTACACATCCTACAATTATTAAAAGTTAATAAGAATGCTTTTCCAATAAATTCAATAATATAAAATGGACAAATTATTCAGAAACCAAAATTTATTTGGTTTATTAAACTCTTATTATTTTAAGAGACTTATATAATTGATGTTACCAGAAAGAATAGTCAACAACAAAAGAAGGAACAAATAACATGAGGTACAAAAAAAGGTATTATTACAGATTCTAGTCACATTAAAAACATAACAAGAAGGTACTATAAGCAATTTATAACAATGTCAAAATTTATATAAAATAGACAAATTCCTAGAAAAACATAAATTATCAAAATTGAATCAAATAAAGATTTAACTGGCTTATTTTTAGTAAATTCATTATAAAAAGTCTTCCAGATAATAAATTCTATCACTTAAGGAAGAAATATTACCAATTTTATACAACTCTTCCAAAAAATGCATTTAAAAAGAGGAAGGGAGCAATATATATACCTTACATTATGAGGCCAGCATAATCATAATATCAAAACCTGAGAAGGACATTGCAGGAAGTGAAAATTACAAGTCAAACTCACTCAAAATCTTAGGTGCAAAAATCTTAAAGTCAAATCCAAGTGTTGTATATGTGTGTTGTGTGTATATGTGTGGGGAGTGGGAGAGAGAGGGAGGGAGAAAGAGTTACAATGCAACTAAATTGGATTTAATAGAGGAATGCAAGAATTGTTTAAATTTGGAAATGAACTAATGTAATTCTTAACTGAATAAAATACAAAAACTATTGACCATCTCAACAGATGCAGAAAAACATTTAATAAATTAAACTCAGAGTTATGACTTTAAAAAAATATCTCAAATTACGAATAAAAATATCTTCTTAATATGATAAATGGAATCTACCAAAAAAAAAAAAAAAAAAATCACCAGCAAATACCATACCTGACCAGAATAAATGTCAAGATTTCCACGGAGATTGAGAATGCACAAAGAATGCCTTTTGTCATCACTTTAATTTGACATGTTAATGGAGATCTTACCCAGGAGAAATAACCAGGGATAAGAAATAAAAGATATAAGGCTTGGAATGGAAGAATAAAATTATTATTTACAAAGACGTGATTAGACATTTAGGGAAAAAAAACTATGGATAAATTTTATTAATACAAAAAATTGTAGAACACAAAGTTAACATGCAAAATAAAATAATATACTATATGAACTGTGATGGATGATCATATCTGTCAATGTGGTCAAGTTGGTCAAATATCCCTCTAGATGTTGTTGTGCAGGTATTTTTTAGATGTGATTAACATGCATTTCAGTAGACTTTAAGTAAATATCCTCCATAATGTGGATGAACCTGTTAAAGAAAAATTATTCCTGACATTTGTTAAAGAAGTGTCCTAGCAGACTTTATTCAGCTGGTCTACTTCAATGGGGTTTTGTGGTAGGGAACAGAGATTGGCCTTAATTTCAAATACAAGGAAAAGTGAGAATTTACAGCTCAGGAGCAGGCTAGGGGAGAGGGCATGTCAGTGGGTGGAAAATTATTAGGAGGAAACATCAGGGTTAAGGGGGGATTTTGGCTAAACTGACCTGATAGGATTCTTGCTAAAGGCAAGCCATCTTGTTCAGTCATCACTTGTGGTTTGATGGAGGATGAGAAACAAGATAGTGGACAGTAACAGTGAGGGATTCTGACTAAGCTGAGTTAGTGGGTTCTTGATAAAATTGAACAATGAGGAAACCGACACAGAAGCTCAAAAGTCAGGGCCTGGTTGAGAGAGAGCTTAGAGGAGCCTCATTAAAGTTTGGTCAAAGACAGAATCTTTGTTAGACCTCATCTAATCAGTTGAAGGCTTTATGAGCAAAGACTGAGCTTTCCCTAAGGAAGCAATTCTCTCTAAGACTTCAACATAGAAACTCTGCCTGAGTTTCCAGCCTACTGCCCTGAGGTATTTGGACTCAACACTGGAATATCAACTCTTACCTGACTTTCTAGTCTGCAGGCCTGCCCTACCGATTTCAGACTTAACCAGCTCCCACAATCAAACATGTAAGCCAATTTCTTTTTTTTAATTTAAATTCAATTAATTAACATATAATATATTATTGGGTTCAGAGGTAGAGGTCAGTGATTCATCAGGCTTATGTAATACCCAGTGCTCATTATATCACATGCCCTCTTAATGTCCATCACCAGTTACCCCATCCCCCCACCTCCCTCCCCTCCAGCAACCCTGTTTGTTTCCCGTGATTAAGAGTCTTTGATTGTTTGTCTCCCTGTCTGATTCCATCTTGTTTTGTTTTTTCCTCTCTTCCCCTATGATCCTCTGTTTTGTTTCTGTAAGCCAATTTCTTAAAACATCTATCTTATTGGTTCTGTTTCTCTGGAGAACCCTGACTAATATACCAGTGAACAATAAAGAAATAAAAAATTTAGGGGCACCTGGGTGGCTCAGTCAGTTCTGTCTTCCTTCAGCTCAAGTCCTGATCCCAGAGTCCTGGGATTGAGTCCCGCATCAGGCTCCTTGCTCGGTGGGGGCCTGCTTCTCCCTCCCCCTGCTTGTATACTCCCTCTCTCTCTTTCTCTCTCTCTCTCTTTCTCAGACAAATAAATTAAATATATTTTAAAAAAAGAAACAGAAAAATTTAAAAATAATGCCTTTTAAATTTCCTCAGTTATATAGCACCAATTGCCATTTCTCCAAGGTGTCAGAAGTTTTTGTCAGAGGAAGTAGGTGATGGGACAAGGGCCCATGAGGAAAGAGCAGAGATAGAAAGCCACAAAAGAAATGAAACCCAGACTCTAGAATCTCTTCCCTGTGTTTTCCTTTTGCTGATCTGTCATAGTCTTAAATCAATATCCTTTAACAGGCTGTTTCACAAGTTTATATGAGTAAGTGAAAATGTTTTTCTTTCTTCATTTATTCATTGAATATCCATTGAACAACTAACCACTTTTCTTCAACATAGTACTGGAAATCCTGGCGATAGCAATCAGACAAGAAAAATAAAAGGCATCCAAAGTGGTAAGGAAGAAGTAAACTCTTCACTATTTGCAGATGACATGATACTACATAGTATGAAACCCCAAAGTTTCTACCAGAGAACTACTAGAACTGATAAATGAATTCAGTAAGGCCACAGGATACAAAACCAATATACAGAAATCTGTTACATTTCTATACACAAATAATGAAGTAGAAGAAAGAAATTAAGAAAATAATCTCAGTTAGACCAAAAATAATGAAATATCTAGGAATAAAGTTAACCAAAGAGGTGAAAGATTTGTACTCTGAAAACTATAAAACACTGATGAAAGAAATTGAAGAAGACATAAAGAAAAGGAAAGACATTCCATGCGCATGGATTGGAAGAACAAATATTGTTAATATGTCCATAATAACCAAAGCAATCTACAGACTTAATGCAATCCCTGTCAAAATATCAACAATTTTTCACAGAATCAAAACAAGTAATCCTAAAAATTTCTGTGGGACCAAAAAGACCTAAAATAGCCAAAGTAATCTTGAGAAAGAACAAAACTGGAGGTATCACAATCCCAGATATCAAGACATACTATAAAGTTGTAGTAATCAAAACAGTATGATACTGGCACAAAAATAGACAAATATATCAATAAAACAGAATAGAACTCCCAGAAGTAAACCCTCACTTATATGGTCAATAAATCTTTGACAAAGGAGGCAAGAATATACAATCAGAAAAAGACAGTCTCTTCAACAAATGGTGCTACAAAAACTGGACAGCTACATGCAAAAGAATGAAATGGGACCATTTATTACATCATACACAAAATTAAACTCTAAATGGATTAAAGACCTAAAACTGAGACCTAAAACCATAAAACTCCTACTAGAGAGCACAGGCAGCAAGGTCTCTGAAATTAGCCATAGAAACATTTTTCTAGATACGTCTCCTGAGCAAGGGAAACAGAAGCAAAAGTAAACTATTGAGACTACATCAAAATAAAAAGCTTCTGCACAGCAAAGGAAACAATGAACAAAACTAAAAGACAATCTACTGAATGGGAGAAGATATTTGCAAATAACATATCTGATAAGGGGTTAGTATGCAAAATATATAAAGAAGTTGTATAACTCAACACCAAAAAAACAAACCAACAAAAAACCCAAATAATCCAATTAAAAAGTGGGCTGAAGGCATGACTAGACATTTCTTCAAAGAAGACATCCCGATGGCCAATAGACACAGGAAAAAATGTTCAACATCACTTATCATCAGGGAAACACAAATCAAAACCACAATGAAATATCACCCCACACTTGCCTGTCAGAATGGCTAATTTCAAAAAGACCAGAAAAAACAAGTGTTGGTGAGGATGTTGAGAAAAAGGAACCCTCATGCACTGTTGGTAGGACGCAACTGCGGCAGCCACTGTGGAACACAGTATAGTGGTTCCTAAAACAATTAAAAATAGAACTACCATATGATCCAGTAAATTCTACTACAGGGTATTTACCCCAAGAAAATGAAAACATTAATTCAAAAAGGTATATGCACTCCTATGTTATTGCAGCATTATTTATAATTGCCAAGTTATGGAAGCAAGCCAAATGTCCACTGATAAATGAATGGATAAAGAAGTTGTATGTATATACGGTGGAATATTACTCAGCCATAAAAAAGAAACATGGATGGGTGGATGGGTGCAGGATGGGTGAAATACATGAAGGGGATTAAGAGTACACTTATCATGATGAGCATTGAGAAATATATATAATTATTGAATCACTCTATTGTACACCTGAAACTAATATAACACTCTATGTTAACTATAGTGGAATTAAAATTTAACAAAATCTGGAATTTGGAATTAAAATTTAACAAAATATGGAATTAAACCAAATGTCCAACAACAGGTGACTTCATAAACAAGTTGTATATTCAAAATATAGAATACTATTACTTTACAATAAAAAAGAACAAACTAATGATAAAGGTAACATAGATGAGTCTGAAAACAACTACACTGAATAAAAGACAAAATGAATATAGTCTGTAGAATTCCATTTTTCAAAATTCTAGGAATTGCAAATTATAAAGACAGAAAGCCAATCACTTTGTTGCTTGGTTACAGCAAATGGGGTCAATTTGTGATAGATTAAAATAGGACACAAAAGAAAAATTTTGTTCATTACTTTGATTGCAGTGATGGTTTCACTAGTGTATACATGTTATAACTGATCAAATTATACACTTTAAATGCATGCAGAGTATTGCATGATAATTAATCCTAAATAAAGTCATTAAAGAACAAAGAATGGCACACAGACACATGAATAGAGACATACAAATAAGCAATAGAAAAACAAAGCCTAGAGATTCAAATTCACAGATGAATTTAGTATACAAAAAGGAAAATTTCAAGTCTATGAAAAAAGATAGACTGTCAAGTAAATGAGAATAGTTAAAGAGGTGGGCATCAAAAATAAAAGTAAGTTGTATATAAACTTCTCAGCAGGTCAAAATAAATTCCAAATGGATCAAAATTTTCAATGTAAAGACTGAAACCATAAAAGTACTATAACAAAACACAAAAAACTTCTAATAACAGCAAAATGGGGAGGGTCACTCTAACCATGAATCAGAATTTCACAAGCAATTAAAGGATAAAATTTTAAATTAGCCATATAAACTTAAAAATTTTTGCATGGAGCTCAAACCAATTCTCCCACTGTGAACAGTTAGGTCAAAATGCTGTTTTAACTAAAGCTTCTGTTTTGAATGCATGAGATAGCTACCGAAGTGTGTAAGAAACTGTGAGGTCATGATCCGCAAGAAAAAAGCAGCTCAAAGAGTGATCCTGTCATGTCGGGGAGCGTCTCCCTCAAAGCCGTTACTGATTGAAAAACAACTGAAAAGCTGGTAAGATAAGCAGAGCTTGACAGACTCATGAAGCAAGGAGATAAAAATTGAAATTTAAGGATCACAAAAAAATGAAGTGCCCTAATAAACACCCCATGTTTTTAGCTGGGACTCTAAAAAACCTAACCTATGAGTAAAAAATGCACCCGAAATAGACAAAATCACAAGACTAAAGTCCTGAATATTTTTACTCCTTATTTGAGAAAGGCAATCTGGAATTGTTTCTTCTCTCAGCCTAGCTGTTGGCCAGAAGCAAAACTAAATCCTATTTCAATTAAGATGACATCATCCAGACTCTTCACTTGTTAATTTTTAATATACAATATCCAGCATCAAATCAAACACATACACACAAAAGGATGTTTCCAAGAAAGGAAGGGATAAAACAGACAAGTAGACAAAACAGTTCCACAGGAGATCAAGAAAATGAACCAAGACAACAACAACAAAGAAACTATGAGTAATATATTCAAGAAATTGGCAGAGAATATTGACGATTTCAAATAAGAAATGGAAATTAAATAGAAATTCTAGAATAGGAAAAGACAAATGATGAAATTAAAAACAATGTTTGAATTTAACCTGAGATTAGAAAGAGCTACAGAGAAACCATTGAGCTAAAAGATAAATCAGAAGAAATCTACAAAATAAAACACAGAGACCAAGAATGGATAGTACAGAAAAGAGAAAATAAAAGTGAAACACATGAATAGACCTAATGTAAATCTTAATAGGACCACAGAAGGAGAGGAAAATGAGAATGAAGAAGAGACAATATTTTAAAAGATAATGGGTGAGAATTTCCCACTAATGAAAAAGATCAAGCCAGAGATTCAAGAAACACTAGGAACTCGGGCAGGCTAAGTAAAAAAATAAAAAAAATTAAAAATAAAATTGGACATGTTATATTGAAAGTGCTGAAAATCAGATAAGGAAAAAAAGAAATCTTAAAAGCATCCAGAACAACCACAAAAAAGGTATTGGCATTACAGGAGCAAAATTAGACCAACAGCTGACTTCTCAATGAAAACCTTAGAATCCAAAAGACATCTTCATATCTTAATGATGCTAAAATAAAATAACTGCCAAGCTAGAATTATATAGCCAGTGAACAAATCCTTCGTATAAGAAGGGAAATAGAAACTGGTTGGAGTAAACCAATCTTGAGAGAATTCATTAGCTACAGACTCATAGTTACAGAAATATCAAATGGAGACTTTTAGGCAAAGAAAAAAATGATCATAGAGGAAACAAAGTAATGAAGGAAAGAGTAAAGAACAACATGAGTAAATATAAATAAATATTGACTTTGAAAACAATAATAATAATGATTTGGGATTAACAAAATAATTAACATAAAAGGCAAGATACATTGAATGGAATTAAGAGATTCTCAAGTCCTGTGTTGTCCAGCATATGTTAAAAAGTTCTAATTTATATATAACTTTAATAACTCAAGGATATTTGTTATGATCTCTGAGGTAACTACTAAAATCAGTATTAAAAGAACATTTGATAAGCAAGCTAACAGAAAAGGGAAATTGAACATTGAAAAAAGAATCCAGAAGAAGAAAAGAAAGGAGAGAAAAAGAAACAGAGCAGGTACAAAAATAGAAAAATATAGTTAAGATGGTTGATTTAAAACCAAATGTAATAGTTAATTATTTAACTGTAAATTGACCAAATTATCCATTTAAAAAGACAATGACTGACAGACTGGATTAAAAAAAGACCAAAACTTGCTACATGATGATTACTAGAGACAAACTTAAATATAAATTTAAAGAAAAGTTAAAAGTAAATATTTGGAAAATGATACACTATGCAAATACTAACCAAGATAGACTGATGTACCTATATTAATATCAGACAAAGTAAACTTTAACATAAGATGAGTTACTTGAGATAGGACATTTATAATAATGTCCATAATAACACAATTTGTGATCCATGAAGAAGATATAGTAATTTCAAATATGTATGCCCATATGAAATTATCTATATATTTTATACATTTACACATTTCTATTTATCGATCCATATATATCTATAATTACTATTTTATATCCTGACATAAAAAGATAAGTATACTATTATACAACATTTTATACATTAATTATTATATATAACATCATTATATACTTATTAATGGCAAAAAGGTAACTTAAAAACCCCAAATATTTGGAAATGCATTAATACATGGGTAGCCCATGAGTAAATAGCTTATCAATAAAAGAAAATAATCACAATGAAAATTAGAAAATATTTTTGAACTGAATAATAATTTAAAAATACATATCAAAACAAGTGAGATAGAGCTAAAATCATATTTAGAGGGCAATTTTAACTTTTTTTTTTTTTGCAATTTTAACTTTAAATGCATACACTAGAAATGAAAAAAAAAAGCTGAAAGTACTTGAGCTATACATTTTAAGAAATTACCAAAAAAAAATTTCAGAGATTACAAGGCTGGAAACAACAAAGAACAGGTATCAATGAAATGGAAAACAACCATTTAATAGATAGGCTCAATGAAAAAAATTTTTTTCTGGTAAAAAACAAAAAAACATGCAATTGATAAACCCATAAGAAGATTTACTTTCCTATGTGCCATTTATTAAGCTGTTGTCTACTGACTTCAAGTCCACCCTTCAATACTCTGCATTGTGATGCTGGGGCTAGAACTCAGCTTTGCAGGCTGGCTCCCTTTAGTCTCTATCAATAGAGAACAATAGAGAAGATTTACAGGAAATAAGAAAAGCATAGTTGGAAAGTGACACTCAAGCCCTCCATCTTGTAAAAGGACCAAAAAGAAAAGACACTATCAAGAAACTGAAAAGAGCACCCCAGAAAAGGAGAAAATATTTGTATATCATAAATTTGATAAGGATCTGGCATAAAGAATATATTTTGTAAAACTTATGAATCAAAAATAAAGCACAGTAATGCAACTTTAAAAAGCATTGGATTTGAATAGACATTTCTGTTAAGAAGGTAAAAGCCAAGAAACACATGAAAAGATGATCAACATCATAGTCTTTATGGAAATGCAAATCAAAACTATAATTAGGTACTTATGACTTCACACCCACTAAGATGGCCTTAATTAAAAAGACTGATAACAACACACATTGGCAAGGATGTGGAGAAGTTGGAACACTGGTACATAGCTGGTGGAAACATACAATGGGGCACCCACTTTGGAAAACATTCTCAAATGTCAGTTCCTCAAAAAGTTCAACATGAAGTTACCGTATGACTCAGCAGTTCCACTCATAGGAGAACTGAAAACTCATGTTCACACAAGAATTTGTGCATGAATATTCATAGCAGCATTATTCATAATTGCCAAAAAGTGGTAAAAACCCAATGGCCATTAGCTGATAAATGGATAAACACAATGGGGTATAGTCATACATTAAGTATTATTCTGTCATAAAAAGGAATAAAGTACTGACACATGCTACAACGTGGATGAACCTTGAAAAATTATGCTAAGTGAAAGAAGTGGAACACAGATGAGCACATATTCTATGATTCTGTTTAAATGAAATATACAGGGGAGTTCACAAAGACAAAGATTAGTAGTTGTTAGGGGCTAGGGAGAGAGGCAAATGGGGAATGACTGCTAATGGGTACAGGTTTCTTTTTGGGGTGATGAAACTGTTCTAAAACTAGATTGTGGTAATAGTTGTACAACTTCACAAATATCCTGAGACTCACTGAATTATACACTTTAAAAGGGTAACCTAAATGGTATATAAATTATATCTCAATAAAAATGGTATATTCATTTTTGTAATTGTAATAGCATGTAATAATTTTTACGTGTAAAAAAGTACTTTTTGTTCATATGGCATGGTCACATGTTTAGAAAAGAATTATACTGAGTGAAGACTGGAAGACATTGCACCAAAATATTAATAGAAATCTTCTCTGGGGGGCGCCTGGGTGGCTCAGTCGTTAAGTGTCTGCCTTCGGCTCAGGTCATGATCCCAGGGTCCTGGGATCGAGCCCCGCATCAGGCTCCTTGCTCCGCGGGAAGCCTGCTTCTCTCTCTCCCACTCCCCCTGCTTGTGTTCCCTCTCTCGCTGTGTCTCTCTCTGTCAAAAAAAAAATAGAATCTTAAAAGAAAAAAAAAAGAAATCTCTGGGTGGTGGGGTGATGTAAGATTTTCCTTTCTTTTTTGTTTTTTTTAAGATTTATTTATTTATTTGAGAGAGAGAGTGACCAGAGGGAGAGGGAGAGAGAGAATCTCAAGCAGACTCCCCACTGACCTCAGAGCCTGACCCGGGGCTTGATTCCACAACCCTGACATCATGACGTGAGCCGAAATCAAGAGTTGGACACAACCGACTGAGCCACCCAGGTGCATCAGATTTTCTTTTCTTTAATTAAAAAACAAAACAAAACAAAACATTTCAACTCTTCTATTGTAAATGTGTTTTTATAATAAAAATTTTTTTTTAAATACCATAAAGAAAAAGTGTCAGATAATGTCATAGTACTTGTGGACTCATACAGACTTTAGACTCCAAAGTCAGAGCCTTATCACATGTGTTGGGCAAGGAATAAGAAAAGTTTGTCATCTTATCAGAAAAACATCACGTCTACAAAAACTTCATGTAGTCTTAGGGAGTTCTCTGCTAAGTAGAGGGAAAAATAATTTGTTTCCAACTTTATTAAGGTATAACTGATAAGTTGTAAGATTTAAAGTGTACAACATGATGATTTGATATACACGTACATTGTGGAAGGATTCCAACCATTGAGTTAATGAACACATCCATCACCTCATATATTTACTTCTTTTGTGAGAATATTTAAGTCCTACTCTTTTAGCAAATTTCAATTATTCAATACAGTGTTACCAACTATAGTCACCATGCTATTCTCTCCCTACTTCCCCTAACCTCTGAGCCTCTAGCAACCACTTTTCTATTCTCCGTTTCTATAACTTCAAGGGTTTTGTTTTTTTATTTGTTTGTTTTGATTACCACATGTAAATGACACCATTCAGTATCTGTCTTTTTCTGGCTTATTTCATTTAGCCTAATGCCCTCCACGTTGTTGCAAAAGGCAGGACTTCCTTTTTTTTTTTTTTTTTTAGGCTGAATTATATTCCATTATATATATAACATATATATCATGTTTTTTATCCATTCTTTTGTCTACATGCCTCAAGTTGTTTTCATAGCTTGGCTGTTATGAATAATGCTGTAACAAACGTGGGAGTGCATATGTTTCTTTGAGACAATGGTTTTATTTCCTTTGGATATATTCCCAGAATTGAGATTGCTAGATTATATGGTAGTTCTGTTGTGAATTTAAGGAACCTCCATACTATTTTCTGTAGTGGGTATACCTGTTTACATTTCCACCACCACTATGCAAGTGTTTCCTTTTCTCTACATCCTCAGCAGCATCTATCTCTTGTCTTTTCAATAATAAACATCCTACAGGTAGGAGGCAATATCTCATGATTTTGATTTGCATATCCCTGAGGATTAGTGATGTTGAGCACCTTTTCATATACTCATTAGCCATTTGTATGTCTTCTTTGTAAAAATGTTTATTTAGGTCCTTTGTCCATTTTTAAATTGGGTTGGTTTTTTGCTAGTGAGTTGTATTAGTTCCTTGAATATTTTAGACATTGACCTCTTATTGGATATGTGGCTTGCAAATACTTCTCTGAAGGTTGCCTTCTCATTTTGCTGAATGTTTCCTTTGTTGTGTAGGAGCTTTTTAGTTTGATGTAGTTCCACTTGTTAATTTTTGTTTTTGTTGTCAAATGCAAAAAAATCATTACCATGACTAACGTCAAAAAGCTTACCCTCTATATTTTCTTCTAGAAGTTTTATGGCTTCAGGTCTTACTATTCAAGTCTTTAATCCATTTTGAATTGATTTTTTGTGTATGGTGTAAAACTGGGGTCCAGTTTCATTCTTTTCATGTGGTTGTCCAGTTTTCCCAAAACTATTATTGAAGAGACAATTCTTTCCCCATTGTATATTCTTGACTCCTTTGTAAAAAAATTAACTGACCATATATGCATGGGTTTCTTTCTGGGTTCCTTTTTCTGCTCCATTATGTTTTTATGCTGCTTTTATGCCAATACTATACTGTTTTGATTGGTATAGCTTTAGTAACATAGCTTGAAATCAGTAAGTGTGATGCCTCCAGCTTTGTTTTTTCTCAAGATTTTTTTGGCTACTTGGAGTCTTTTTGACTCCATACAAATTTTAGGACTTTTTAAAGAAATTTCTGTGAAAAATGCCTTTGGAATGTTGATAGGATGCACTGAATCTGTAGATTGCTTTGCATAGTACGAACATTTTAACACTATTAATTTTTCAGCCCACAAACACAGAATATCTTTCCATTTGTTTGTGTACTCTTTACCTTTTTTCATCAAAGTCTTAACAATGTTCCATGCATAGATCTTTCACCTCCTTGAGTAAATTTATGTTTAAGTATTTTATTATTTTGATGCTATTATAAATCAAATTTTTTTTATAATTTCTTCTTTTTTTAAAAGGCTTTACTTATTTATTTTAGAGAGAGAGAGAGTGCATGAGTGGGGGGAGGGGCAGAGGGAGAGGGAGAAGCAGACTTCCCGCTGAGCAGGGACCCCCACCACGGGGATCAATCCCAGGACTTTGAGATCATGTCCTGAGTCAAAGACAGATGCTTAACTGACTGAGCCACCCAGGCGCCCCTATAATTTCTTCTTTTTTTGGATAATTTGTTGTTGAAGTGCAACTGATTTTTATATGTTGATTTTGTATCCTACAATTACTGAATTAGTTTATTAGTTCTAATAATAGCTTTTTGGTGGAAGCTTTAAGATTTTGTACATATAATATCATATCATCTGCAAATAAAGACAATTTACTTCTTTCTTTCTGATTTGGATGCCTTTATTTCCTTTACTTGCCTCATTACTCTGGGTAAGTCTTCCAATACTAAAAGTGGCAAAAGTGGAACATCCTTGTCTTATTCCTGGTCTTAAAGGAAAATCTTCAGCTTTCCATATTAACTATATTAGCTGTGGGCTTGTCATGCTAGATGTGGGCTTGCCTTATTCTGTTGAGGTACATTTCCTATATAGCCAGTTTGTTGAGAGTTTTTTTCATGAATGGATATCAAATTTTGTCAAGCGCTTTTCTTCATTTATTGAGGTAATCATACAATTTTAACCTTCCTTTTGTTAATGCGGTGTATCATAATACTGATTTGCAGATATTCAACTACCTTTGCATTCCTGGAATACATCCCATTTGATCATGGTGTATGACCCTCTTAATGTACTGTTGAATTTGGTTTTTCAATATGTTTTTGAGAATTTTTGCATCTGTGTTCATCAGGGAAACATTAAACTTAAATTATATATTAGACCAGATGAACTTAACAGACACATACAGAACATTCCATCCAAGAGCAGCAGAATACACGTTCTTCTCAAGTGCACATGGAACATTCTCCGGGACAGATCCCATGTTAGCTCACAAAACAAGATTCAATAAATTTAAGAAGACTGAAGCCACATCAAGCATCTTTTCCAACCAAAACACTATGAAACTAGAAAACAATTACAAGAAAAAAAATTGGAAAAAAAAACCCCACAAACACACGGAGGCTAAACAACACGTTGTAAAATAACCAATAAGCCAACAAAGAAATCAAAGGGGAAATAAAAAAAATACCTTGAGACAAATGAAAATGAGAATGCAATGTTCCAAAACCAATGGGATGTAGCAAAAACAGTGCTAAGAGGGGAATTTATAGCAATCTAGACCTACTTCTGGAAACAAGAAAAATCTCAAATAAACAATGTAATCTTACCCCTAAGGGAAATAGAAAAAGAACAACAAAGCCCAAAGTTCGTAGAAGGAAGGAGATATGAAAGATCAGAGCAGAAATAAATGAAATGGAGACTTACAACACACACACACACACACACACACACGCACCCCAAAGATCAATAGAACTAAGAGCTAGTTCTTTGAAAAGAAAAACAAAATTGAGAAACCTTTAGCAAGACTCATCAAGAAAAAGGAGAGAGGGCCCAAACAAAATCAGAAATGAAAGAAAAGAAGTTACAACCAATACCACAGATATGCAGAGAGACTATAATTATATGTCAACAAATGGGACAGCCTAGAAAAAATGGATAATTCCTAGAAATATATAATCTTCCAAGACTGAGAAAGAAAGAAATAGAAAATCTGAACAGACTGATTACTATTAATGAAATTGAATCAGCAAAAAAAAATTACCCACAAACAAAGTCCAGGACCAAATGGCTTCACATGTGAATTATACCAAACATCTAAATAAGAGTAATACTTATACTTCTCAAACTATTACAAAAAATTGAAGAGGAAGGAATATTTGGGAAGGAAATACCAAAAGCAACAATGACTAGAAAGGAACAGAGAAAATCTCCAGAAACAATGACAAAACAAGTAATAACATGGCACTAAATTCATATGTATCAATAATTACTCTGAATGCAAATGGACTAAATGCTCCAATCAAAAAATATAGGGTGCCAGAATGGAGAAGAAATAAGACCCATCTATATGCTGCCTACAGGAGACTCATTTTAGATCTAAAGACACCTGCAGATTGAAAGAGAGGGAGTAGAGAACCATTTATCATGCTAACTGATGTCAAAAGAAAGCTGGAGGGAGCAGCCATACTTTTATCAGAAAAACTAGATTTTAAACCAAAGACTAACAAGAGATGAAGAAGGGCACTATATCATAATAAAGGGGTCTACCTGTCAAGATCTAATAATTGTAAATATGCCCTTAAGTTGGGGGCACCCAAATATATAAAACAATTAATAACAAACATAAAGAAACTCATTGATAATAATACAATAATAATAGAGGACCTTAACAATCACTCACAGCAATGGACAGATCATCTAAGCAGAAAATCAACAAGGAAAAATGGCTTTGAATGACACCCTGGACCAAATGAACTTAACAGATCTATTCAGAACATTTCATCCTAAAGCAAAATACACTTTCTTTTCGAGGCACATTCTCCAGGTTAGATCACATACTGGGTCACAAATCAGGCCCCAATAAATACAAGAAGATTGTACTTTCCAACCACACACTATGAAACTTGAAGTCAACTGCAAGAAAATATTTGGAAAGACCACAAATACACAGCAGTTAAAAAACATCCTACTGCACTGGGTGTTACACGCAAACAATGAATCATGGAAGACTACATCAAAAACTAATGATGTAATGATGGTGACTAACATAACATAATAAAATAAAATTAAAAAAAAAATCCTACTAAAGAATGAATGAGTTAACCAGGAAAAAGAACAAGAAATGAAGCCTAAAGCCAGCAGAAGAAGGGAAATAATAAAGAATAGAGCAGAACAGAGAGCAGAAGTGAATGATGTAGAAGCAAACAAAAAAACAGTAGAACAGATCAATGAAACTAGGAGCTGGTTCTTTGAATTAATAAAATTTATAACCCCCTAGCCAGACTTATCAAAAAGAAAAGAGAAAGATCCAAATAAATAAAATCATGAATGAAAGAGGAGAGATTACAACCAACACCAAAGAAATACAAACAATTAGAATATTATGAAAAATTATATGTCAACAAATTGGGCATTCTGGAAGAAATGGATAAATTCCTAGGAACATATAAACTAGCAAAACTGAAACAGGAACCCTCAGTTTGTTTCCTGAGATTAAGAATTCCTCATATCAGTGAGATCATATGATACATGTCTTTCTCTGATTGACTTAAAAAAAAAAAAAAATTGAAACAGGAAAGAAAACAAACAGACTGATAACCAGCAAAGAAATTGAATCACTAATCAAAAATCTCCCAACAAAGGGAAGTCCAGGGCCAGATGGTTTCCCAGAGGAATTCTACCAAACATTTAAAGAATAGTTAATACCTATTCTTCTCAAACTGTTCCAAAAAATAGAAATGGAAGGAAAACTTCCAAACTCATTCTACGAGGCCAGCATTACCTTGATTCTGAAACCAGATAAAGACCCCACTAAAGAAGAGAATTACAGGCCAATATTCCTGATGAACATGGATGCAAAAATTCTCAGCAAAATACTGGCAAATAGAATCCAACAGTACACTAAAAGAATCATTCACCACAATCAAGTGGGACTTATTGCTGGGTTGCAATGGTGGTTCAATATTCACAAATCAATCAACATGATGCACCATATTAATAAAAGAAAGGATAAGAACCATATGATCCTCTCAATAGATGCAGAAAACGCATTTGGCAGAGTACAGCATCCATTCTTGATAAAAACCCTCAACAAAGAAGGTTAAAGAGAACATACCTCAATATCATAAAGGCCATATACAAAAGACCCACAACTAAGATAATCCTCTATGGGGAAAGACTGACAGCTTTTCCTCTGTGGTCAGAAACAAGACAGGGAAGTCCACACTCACCACTGTTGTTTAACATAGTACTGGAAGTCCTAGCCTCAGCAATCAGACAACAAAAAGAAATAAAAGGCATCCAAATTGGCAAAGAAAAAGTCACTTTCACTCTTCAGAGATGACATGATATTCTATGTAGAAAACCTGAAAGACTCTGCCAAAACCGTGCTAGAACTGATACACATAGTCAGTAAAGTTGCAGGATACAAAATCAATGTACAGAAAACTGTTGCATTTCTATACACCAATAATGAACCAGCAAAAAGAGAAATCAAGGAATTGTTTCCATTTACAATTGCACCAAAACCCATTAAGGTACCTGGGAATAAACCTAACCAAAGAGGTAAAAGATCCATACTCTGAAAACTATAGAACACTTATGAAAGAAAGTGAAGATGACACAAGGACATGGAAAAATATTCCATACTCATGGACTAAAAGAACAGATATTTTAAAAATGTCTATACCACCCAAAGTAATCTACACATTTAATGCAATCCCTATCAAAATACCACTGGTATTTTTCACAGAGCTAGAACAAACAATCCTAAAATTTGTGTGGAACAGAAAGACCTAGACTAACCAAAACAATCCTAAAATTTGTGTGGAACAGAAAGACCTAGACTAACCAAAGCGATCTTGAAGAAGAAAAGCAAAGCTCAAGGCATCACAATTCTGGAATTCAAGCTATATTACAAATGACATATCTGATAAAGGGTTAATATCCAAAATCTATAAACTCAACACCCTAAAAACAAATAATCCAGTTAAGAAATGAACAGAGGACATGAATAGACACTTTTCCAAAGAAGACATCCAGATGGCTAACACACACATGAAAAGATATGCTCAACATCACTCATAGTCAGGGAAATACAAATCACAACTACAATGAGATATCACCTCACACCTGTCAGAATCACTAATATTAACAACACAAGCAACAACAGATATTGGCAAGGGTGCAGAGAAAGGGGAACCTTACACTGTTGGTGGGAATGCAAACTGGCATAGTCACTCTGGAAAACAGTATGGAGGTTCCTCAAAAAGTTAGAAATAGAACTACCCTATGACCATGGACTATAAGAGCTTTAGGTAACAGAGATAAATACTGTGTTTGCTTTCTTTTCAGAGAAAGATTTAGGTTGATTTGTGAAGGACACCAAATGTTTGTTTGGCAGAGTAGTAACACAGAGAGAAAATGTTATTTCCTAGCATCACTCTCTGCAAGTAAGAGACCTGTAAATCCTCTAAAGAGCATGTTGAGGTTAAAAGTTGGATTATCAGGCTTTTTTTTGCCTGGAGTGTGTAAGGTGTGTAAGATGAAGGCTAGAGAAGAATTATGGAAAGAGAAGAGATTTTCAGAGACCATGTTGCAGTAGAGAGAGGAAAGCCAAGGAGGGAGGAATTTTTTTTTTTTTAATTGAAGTATGGTTGACACACAATGTCACATTAGTTTCAGGTGTACAACATAGTGATTGGATAAGTTTATGTTATGCTATGCTCACAAGTGTAGCAACCATCTGTCACCATATGACACTCTTACAATATCGTTGACTATATTCCCTTTTGTCTCCCTGACTTAATCATTCCAATAACTGGAAGCCTATATATCCCCCTCCTCTTCTCCCATTTTGCCCATCCTCCATCCCCTTCCCACCCAGGAGGGAACGGATTTCAAGGATAGATGACAGTTAAGAAAAGGACCTCAGTTTTAGGTGATACCTGTGGCTGATTTTGATCGTGTGCCCCCGATTCATAAGCAACAGAAGAAGATAGTGCAAGGGGTCAATAACCATAGAATTGACACAGAGTATAGTGGAATGAGTTCAGTTTTGGAGTCAAACTGATCAGGGTTCAAAACATCTCTTACATCCTGTTAGTGTCAGCTTTTATGCTTCTCGGACTAGAGTGAAAAACAGAGACGTGATCAGTTTTCCAGTCCTTTGTAAAAACTAATAATTTTACTAACAGTAATTTTTATTTTCTACATTGAAAAAAATAATATACATTTTGAAGTAGAAAACCTTTGCCTGATGATATGGTATATCTAAAATAATTCTGTTTTAAATACATAGTCAAGGATACTCTTCTAGAAAATATTTAATTTATGGCCCAATCTTATCTTTTACTTTTCTTTTTAAATTTTTCTTTCCAAGTTTTTTTTTTACTTTCCCAACATTTAATGTACTATTTACATAACAGACTCTGAAACTCAGAGCAACTTCCTGGGGACCCAGAGGAAATGAAAAGTGGTTGATATACATTACTGAAGGTCATAAAACATAATTGCATTAAAAAATTTTAGGTACAAACACATTTGAATAAACAAACTCACAATGCAGAAACACACTAAGTTTTAAAGGATAAAGATTTTTTTTCCACTGGAGGGTGCAATTTGTCAGTGTATCAATATTTCCACAGTTCCTTAAATGAGTGTACTTTATAAATATTATGAAAGAGCTGATTATTTCCAAGACACTAATGTAGAATGCTGAGTAGATTTCATGAAACTTTAAATAAGTGAAATTTCACTAATAGGAATCTGGGCTTTATTCTACAATATACTTGTGATTTATTAGAATCAAATGATTTATAAGCTGAGTGTATTTATTCTTTTATTCTCTTTTTTGGATACTATTATGACTTTCTTGGTTATTAACACTGCAAGAGTATATGCTAATAATTCATAATAAAGAAAAATACAATCCTGCATATATTATTATGATTTTTGCAGTTGTTTTCCCCAGCCATCTAAGGATTCATTAAAATTCTCTACAAAATATAAATCACTTTCCTGTTATTAGATTTTACATGCAGTAATAATGTGTGGTCTAAAATTAAATGTAAATTTAATAGACATACTATTAATACATACATTTAATTGAAAATGTTTTCACATCGTATGAAGGCTATTAGATAATGTGTGCCTTACATATAATACTAATAAAGTATGAATTATAATAACAATCAATATTTATTGAACACCAGCTAGGTGTCAGGCAGAGTTCTACATTAATTAACTTTCCATTTTTAACTTACTTAATTCTCATAACAATTTCAACAAATAAGCACCATTTCCCCATTTCACAGATGAGGAATCTAAGGTGTCAAGTGATTTGCCCAAGTTGATTCAGTTAGTACCAGGACTCAACATAGGTGGCTTAAATCCATGGCCCATTCTTAATCACTGTTTAATAACTATGTGAAATTAATTGGTGCCAACCACTGCTACTTTGATAGTAATGTCTTGATTTTTATTTTAGATACTTGCAGATAGGCACTTTCCATTGTGGGGTTACTATCTCAAAAATATCAATCAAATGTTGTGTGTGGTTTTTTTTTTTACTTTGCCTACACTGTTAGAACTCCTGTTAATTATGATTTAGATAAATTATCTTGTGGTACAGACTCTTAATTGCCTACCTTGGCAGCCCATCTTCCCTGTCAGTAACAGAAGAGCAGGATTGTGTTGGCACATGTCACTCAGTAAAAGATGTGGCATTGCCAAATCTCATGCAGTCTCAGAGATGCATGGCTGCACAGCTAAGTGGGTAATGAAGTGTTATGTAAGTGTTGTGTAGGATATCCAGGGAGTATCCTTAAAAAATGAGTTCTGTGTCTTATAATACGTAGTCCTCCTTACTCTTTCCTACTCCCTGCAACACTGGCATGAAGGCAACTGGAGCTTAAGCAGCCACTTTGAACCTTGGGGCAAGATGAATGACAGAACGACAGAGCAAGACGGAAGGAATTCTGTCGCCTCTAAGCCTCTATTTTGAACTTTTCTGTTATATGCAACTGTATTTAATTGTATTAACAGTTAATAGATTTTGATAGGTTTTAAGAGCCCGTTTTATCTTTTAATCTCGTCAACACCAGGCCCCTGACTTACTCAACAGATGTGACTCTACCATGAGGTCATCAATGATCTTTTCAGACTATATTAATTTTTAATATTTTATTAAGCTAGTAATATAGGTTTACTTATTTTTTATACCATAATTATCTTAAAGATCATTTCTACCTGTAGTTCAAAATTTATTGTACAAATTGTTCTACTCAGGTTAACAGTCTGTGACCTACTTTTAAGTTGTCAATTATTTAAAATGTTTTAATTCATGCCAGGTTATATTTCCCTTTTTTATAACCAGGAAGAATACTATGGCATACTTTTCTTGAGGTCAAATAAATTAAAAAGTATTTTGTGAGATTAGTATCATGGCTTGGCAGTAAAGAATAAGTATGACACAGTCATTTTCTATAAAGGAACTCATAAACTTTATTTTCTGGCATTTCCTCTCTGCTCAGACACAAGCCTAGCTTCTGCTGTCTTCTCTTTAAACTTGCTGCTTTCCTCTTACTTAAGGGAAAAGAATAATGAAGTTTGTCTCAAGGCCCTTTCCTTGTGGTTTAATCAAAGTTTGGGGGGAAAACCCCATAAAATTCACTCGAGATTGGATGACCAAAGGTCTATGGGAGTTATGAAGATCGTACAGGCTTTAAGATTTTGCCCTATGTAATAATAACAGTAGCAATATAGTATGCTTGTTAATGATACCATATTACTTATGTCGTACTTATGTATTTGGCACAGTACTAAGTGATCTGTATGTAATGTCATTTAATCTTCACAATACCCTGAGAGGTACTATACTTTACAGTTGAGGGAACTGAATCACAATGATACTAAATAACTTGCTCAAGATCACTTAGCTATAGTGGAAATATCAAGACTCGAACCCATGCTTTTTGACTTTGCAATATTATTAAGAAGTATTAATACATTCCGGGGTGCCTGGGTGGGCTCAGTTGGTTAAGCATCCGACTCTTGAGTTTAGCTCAGGTTATGATCTCAGGGTCATGGGGTCGAGCCTTATATCAGGCTCCACCCTCAGCACGGAATCTACTTCAGATTCTTTCCCCGCTCCCTCCCCAGCTGCCCGTCGCCCAGCTCATTCTCTCTCTCTCTCTCTCATAAATAAATAAATAAATACTTTTTAAAAAAAGTATTAATACATTCAGAGAATTGTTGTAATTATTGCATTAAATTAGCTGAATCAAAAATACAATTGGAGAAATATAAAAACTATTAAATACAGTTTTTGATCTATGCTTTTCAGATCCTCTTTCTTGGTATTGAAATGTAAATGTATGTACATCACCATTTGAATATTTATTGCATTAATAATTTAACATTTTTAACTTTTTTTTACTAAATTAAATAATTTCCAAAGGAAACAGTCATAGCATTCATTCAAATTCTTCATATTTTTTTTATTTTTCTATGACCTCACCATATATAGGTATTAGGATAAATGTTTTAACTCGGGTTTAGATTCAATCCTGGGGAAGAATCACCAGGTGGAAATTACTCAGTTTCATAAGGTGCTGATTATGTTTAGTTCTCTTTACTTATACTTGGCCCAGTAGGTAAATAAAATTATCCACCTCCACATCTACCAAGAATATACAAAACAAGTGATATGTAGAGCTGGAAAGATCCTTTAAAATAAATTAAATATTCCCTATATTTTGTAGAGGGAAATAAGGTCCAGATTCATCAAAAAACTTGACCAAGATAATTTACTCAAGCAAAAGTTAACAGTAAAATATAAAGAGCATGTACTTCAGTGTCAGGAGATATAGGTCAAATCTTGGTTCTGCAATTCTTTAATCAAGAAAATTTGGCTATGTTGTTGAACCTCTGGGAGGGATCAAGTTTTTAACTAATGGAATTAGCTAATGATAATATCTTCTATAAAATTGTCATGAAGATCAAATGATAAGATACAAATGTTAGTGTTTTACAAACCAAGTGTGATATAAATGTTGGCTGTCATTAATTGGGTTTTGCTTTCTATTATAGAGAAGAGATACTATAAAATGTATACATCATCAGCAATTTAGAAATGATTCCCATACCAAGGCAAACACCTAGTAGCTTCTTTAAAAAATTTTTGTGAAGAGTTGTAGACATTAGGTTTCTGAAAGAGAAAAATCTGCAGCCAAGAATATTCTATCCAGCAAGACTACTATTCAGAATAGAAGGAGAGAAAAAGAGTTTCCCAGACAAACAAAAGTTAAAGGAATTCATGACCTCTAAATAAGCCCTACAGGAAATGTTAAAGGGGACTCTTTGAGTGGAAAGGAAAGACCACACATAAGGACTAAGAAAGGTAGGAAGCACAAAAGCAGTAAAAATAAGGATATCTATCAAAATTTGTCAAGGGATTCACAAAATAAAACGATGTAAGTTACGACACCATGTTAAGTATGATACCTAAAGCATGGGGGGTGAGGAATAAGTCACTTCAAACTTAAGGGACCATCAACAACATAGACTGCTATATGCATAGGATGTTATATACAAATATAATGGTAACCATAAGTCAAAACCCACTAATAAATATGCAAAAAATAAACAGCAAGAAATCCAGTATATCACTAAAAAAAGCCAGCAAACAGTGAGAGTAGAGAACAAAAGAAAGGAACAGAAAAGAACTAAAAAAACAAAACAAAACCATAACATAAGTAACAAAATGGAAATAAGTACATACCTATAAATAAATGAATGTAAATGGACTAAATGCTCCAATCAAAAGACATAAGGTGGGGCACTTGGGTGGCTCAGTTGTTGGGGCTTTGGCTCAGGTCATGATCCCAGGGGTCCTGGGATGGAACCCCACATTGGGCTCCCTGCTCAGCGGGAAGCCTGCTTCTCCCTCTCCCAGCACCCCCACCCCCACCTGCTTGTGTTCCCTCGCTCGCTGTGTCTCTCGCTGTCAAATAAATAAATAAAATCTTAAAAAAAAAAAAGACATAAGGTGATGGAATGGATAAAAAAGCAAGACCAATTGACATACTACCTACAAGAGACTCATTTCAGACCTAAAAACAAATGCAGATTAAAAGTGAAATGGCAAAAAATGAAGGGATGGAAAAGTATTTATCATGCAAATGGAAGGAAAAAGAAAGAAAAGGTAATATAATATAACATTCCGGGGTGCCTGGGTGGGCTCAGTTGGTTAAGCATCCGATTCTTGAGTTTAGCTCAGGTTATGATCTCAGGGTCATGGGGTCGAGCCTTATATCAGGCTCCACCCTCAGCACGGAATCTACTTCAGATTCTTTCCCCCCTCCCTCCCCAGCTGCCCGTCGCCCAGCTCATTCTCTCTCTCTCTCTCTCTCATAAATAAATAAATAAATACTTTTTAAAAAAAGTATTAATACATTCAGAGAATTGTTGTAATTATTGCATTAAATTAGCTGAATCAAAAATACAATTGGAGAAATATAAAAACTATTAAATACAGTTTTTGATCTATGCTTTTCAGATCCTCTTTCTTGGTATTGAAATGTAAATGTATGTACATCACCATTTGAATATTTATTGCATTAATAATTTAACATTTTTAACTTTTTTTTACTAAATTAAATAATTTCCAAAGGAAACAGTCATAGCATTATTCCGGGGTGCCTGGGTGGGCTCAGTTGGTTAAGCATCCGACAAAATAGACTTTAAAACAAAAACTGTAACAAGAGACAAAAAGGACACCATATAACTATAAAGGGAACAATACAATAAGAAGATAAAACAATTGTAAATATTATGCACCCAACATGGGAACACCCAAATATATAAAGTAGCTAATACAAACATAAAAGAAGTAATTGATAGTAATACAGTAATAGGAGGGGACTTTAACACCCCACTTACATCAATGGAAAGATCATTCAAACAGAAAATTACAAGGTAGCAGTGGTTTTGAATGATACATTGGACCAGATGGATCTAACTGATATATTCAGAACATTCCATCCCCAAAGAGCAGAATACACATTCTTTGTAAGAATATTCTCTGGCATTGATCACATATTAGACCACAAAACAAGTCTCCAAAAATTCAAAAGATCGAAGTCATACAATGCATCCTTTCTGACCACAATGGTATAAAACTAGAAATCAACCACAGGAAAAAATCTGGAATGAACACAAATACATGCAGGTTAAAAAAATGCTACTAAATGCTAATGAAACTAGAAATCAACCAAGAAGTCAAAGAGGAAATAAAAAAATACATGGAGATGAATGAAATGAATACACAATGGTCCAAAATCTTTGAGATGCAGCAAAAGTTGTACTAAGAGGGAAGTTTATAGCAATACAGGCATACCTCAAAAAAACCCAAAAAACAAAAAACAAGAAAAATCTCAAACAACCTAACCTTATACCTAACGGAACTAGAAAAAGGAGGAACAAACCAGCCCCAAACCAGTAGAAGGAAGGAAATAATAAAGATTAGAGCAGAAATAAGTGAAACAGAAACTAAAAAAGCCACAATAAAACAGGTCAATGAAACCAGGAGAATGGTTCTTTGAAGAGATCACCAAAATTAAAACTTTAGCCAGACTTATTTAAAAAAAGGAGAAAGAAGACTCAAATAAATAAAATCATAAATGAAAGAAGAGAAATAACAACCAACACCACAGAAATACAAAGGACTATAAGAGAATATTATGAGTAATTATAAGCCAACAAATTGGACAACCTAGAAGAAATGGATAAATTCCTAGAAAAAAATAACCTTCCAAAACTGAATCAGAAGAAATAGAAAATTTGAATAGACCAATTACTAGCTTTGAAATTAAATCAAGCTAGTGCAGCCACTGTGGAACACAGTATGGAGGTTCCTCAAAATTTTAAAAATAGAACTACCATATGATGAGTAATTCCACATCTGGGTATTTATCACACAAAAAAAATACTAATTCAAAAAGATATATGCACCACATGTTTATTGCAGCCAAGATATGAAAGCGGCCCAAGTGCCCATTGACAGATGAATGGATAAAAAAGTGTCATATATATACAATGGAATAGTAGTTAGCTAAAAAAGGAATGTAATCAGAGAAACTCCCAAACAACAAAAAGTCCAGGACCAGATAGCTTCATAGGTAAATTCTACCAAACAATTGAAGAAGACTTAATACCTATTCTTCTCAAACTACTCACAAAAATAGAAAAGGAAAGTAAGCTTCCAAATTCATTCTATGAGGCCAGCATTACCCTGATACCAAAAGCAGATAAAGTCACTACAAAAAAGAAAACTACAGACCAGTATCTCTGATGAACATAGATGCAAAGATCCTCAACAAAACATTAACCAACTGCATATAACAATATATTAAAAAAAAATCATTCACCATGATCAAGTGGGATTTATTCCTGGAATGCAAGCATGGTTCAATATTCAGAAATCAATCAATGTGCTACATCACATCAACAAGAGAAAGGATAAAAACCATATGATGATTTGAATAGATGCAGAAAAAGCATATGATAAAGTACAACACCCATTCATGATAGAAACCCTCAATAAAGCAGGCTTAGGGAGTATATCTCAACAGAATAAGGGGAATATATGAAAAACCCACAGCTAACATTATCCTCAAGGGTAAAAAAACTAACAGTTTTCCCCTAAGATCAAGAACAAGACAAGGAAGGACATCCACTCTCACACTTTCATTCAGCATAGTACTGGAAATCTGAGGCATGGCAATCAAATAAGAAAAAGAAATAAAAGGCATCTAAATTGCTAAGGACGAAGTAAAACTTTCACTATTTGTGGACGACATGATACTATATATAGAAAACCCTAAAGACTTCACCAAAAAACTACTAGAACTGGTAAATAAATTCAATAAAGTAGTAGGTTACAAAATTAATATACAGAAATTGATCGCATTTCTATACACTAATAATGAAGTAACAGAGAGAGAAGTTAAGAAAACAATCTCATTTACAATTGTGCCAAAAATAACAAGATACCTAGGAATAAACCTAACCAAAGAGGTGAAAGATCTGTACTCTGAAAACTATAAAACAATGATGAAAGTAATTGAAGATGACACAAACAAATGAAAAGATATTCCATGCTCATTGACTGGGAGAACAAATATTGTTAAAATGTCCATACTATCCAAAGCAATTTACAGATTTAATGCAATCCCTATCAAAATACCAACAGCATTTTTCACAGAACTAGACCAAATAACCCTAAAATTTGTATGGAACCACAACCACAAAAGACCTCAAATAGGCAAAACAATCTTGAAAAAGAAGATCAAAACTGGAGGATCACAATCCCAGACTTCAAGATATATTGAAAAACTGCAGTAATCAAAGGAACATGATACTGACACAAAAATGGACACATAAACCAATGAAATAGAAAAGAAAATTTAGAAATAAATCCACTCTTATATGATCAATTAATCTATGACAAAGAAGGCAAGAATATACAATGGGAAACTGGAAATGGTGCTTGGAAAACTGGATAGCTACATGAAGAAGAATGAAACTGGACCACTTTCTTACACCATACACAAAAATAAACTCAAAATGGATTAGAGACCTAAATGTGAGACCTGAAACCATAAAATTCCCAGAGCACAGACCATAATATCTCTGGCATTGGCCATAGCAACATTTTTCTAGATATGTCTCCTTTGGCAAAGGAAAGAGAAGCAAAATTAAACTATTGGGAGTACACCAATAAAAAGCTTTGGTGCAGTGAAGGAAACCATTAACAAAACAGAAAGACAACTTACTGAATGGAAGAAGATATTTGCAAATGACATATCTGATAAGGGGTTAGTATCAAAATACATAAAGAAGTTATATAACTCAACACCAAAAAAACAAATAATCTAATTAATAAATGGGCAGAAGACACAACTAAACATTTTTCCAAAGAAGACATTCAGATGGCCAACAGACACATGAAAAGATCCTTAACATCACTCATTGTCAGGGAAAAACAAACCACAATGAGCTATCACCTTACACCTGTCACAATGGCTAAATTAAAAACACAGGAAACAAGTGTTGGCAAGGATGCAGAGAAAAAGGAACTCTTGTGCACTGCTGGCAGGAGTTCAAGCTAGTGCAGCCACTGTGGAACACAGTATGGAGGTTCCTCAAAATTTTAAAAATAGAACTACCATATGATGAGTAATTCCACATCTGGGTATTTATCACACAAAAAAAATACTAATTCAAAAAGATATATGCACCACATGTTTATTGCAGCCAAGATATGAAAGCGGCCCAAGTGCCCATTGACAGATGAATGGATAAAAAAGTGTCATATATATACAATGGAATAGTAGTTAGCTAAAAAAGGAATGCAATCTTGCCATTTGCAAAAACCTAGGTGGATCTAGAGGGTATAATGCTAAGTGAAATAAGTCAGTCAGAGAAAGACAAGTATGATTTCACTCATATGTGAAACTTAAGAGACAAGACAGATGACAAAGAAAAAAAGAGACAAACAAAAAACCCAGACTCTTTTTTTGAGTTTTTTTTTTTAAGATGTTATGTTAATCACCATACATTACATCATTAGTTTTTGATGTAGTGTTCCATGATTCATTGTTTGCGTATAACACCCAGTGCTCCATTCAATACGTGCCCTCTTTAATACCCACCACCAGGCTAACCCATCCCCCCACCGCCCTCCCCTCTAGAACCCTCAGTTTGTTTCTCAGAGTCCATAGTCTCTTAAACATAGAGAACAAACTGGTGGCTGCCAGAGTTGAGATGGGCAGGGGGTGGGGGGATTAGAAAAACAGATAAAGGGGATTAAGAGTACACTTGTGATGAGGAGCAAGATGGCAGAGGAGTAGGAGACCTGGATTTCGTCTCCTCTCAGGAATTCAGCTGGATAGGGATCAAACCATTCTGAACACCTACAAACTCAACAGGAGATCGAAGAAAAGAATAGCAACAACTCTCTGAACAGAAAAGCGACCAGTCTCTGGAAGGTAGGATGTGTGGAGAAGTGAATCCGAGGCGATATTTGGGAGGATAGATGGCGGGGGAGGGGCCTCCGTGGGCTGCTTCTGGCAAGTGATAGAGCCCCGGAGCACAAAATCGGAACTTTTAGAAGTCGGCTCCGCTGAGGGACGTCACTCGAGTGGCTAAGCGGGGGGTGGAACCCTCGTGGGACAGTGTGGTCTCAGGACCCTCGGGGTCACAGAAAGACCAGGGGTGCCTGAGTGCGGCAGAGCTCCCAGGTATTGGAGCGGGGAAGCCGGCTGCAGAGATGGAGCCGAGGAGCAGGCTCTCAGCTCGGGGTTGCCGTAAACTGTGATCTGAGGCACAGTCGGGCCACTGCTCCTCCAGCAGGGACCCAACAAGTGGCAGATCCGGGGAGACTCACCTGCTTCCCCCGGGAGGAGAGGTGCGGGAGTGCACCGCAGGGATCTGCTGGGTTTGGAGACTCCACCCGGGGTCGGGTGCCAGAGATAGAAACGTGCAGTCACAGGCCAGGTGAGCACAGAGTGCGGCCGGAGACCGGGGAGATGGGAGTGACTGACTGCTTTTCTCTGGGGGCTCACTGAGGAGCGGGGCCCCAAATTCTCGGCTCCTCCGGGGGCGGAGATTGGGAGGCCGCCATTTTCACTCTCCGCCTCCAAAGCTGTACGGAAAGCTTGCAGGGAACAAAAGCTCCCGAGAGCAAACCCGAGCAGATTACTTAGCCCCACCCGGCAAGGGCGGGGCAATTCCGCCTCCGGCAAAGACATTTGGAAACCACGGCAACAGGCCCCTTCCCCAGAAGATCAGCGAGAACAGCCAGCCAAGACGAAGATTACCGATCAATGAGAATGGCAGAACTCCAGCGCTAGGGGAATAATGCACATAGAATTCATGGCTTTTTTACCATGATTCTTTAGTCTTTCGAAGTTAATTTTTTTTTTAACTGTCTTTTTTTTTTTTTTGAATTTTTCTTTTTCCCTTTTTCATCCAAAATCTTATCAATCCCTTTTTTAAAAAACATTTTTATTTTTCATTTTTAGAGTCATATTCTATCCCTTCATAGTAGTTACCCGTATTTTTGGCATATATATATAAGTTGTTCTCTCTTTAAAATTTTGAGATAGTTTCTTCTAACAGATCAAAATATACCCTAAATATCTAGTGTATGGTTTTTTTTCTACTCCCCTGCCTGATCACATTCTCTCCCTTTTTATTCTTTTTTTTTTTAAATCCTCTTCTTTCTTTTTTCAAACAACTTCTTATCAATTCCTTTTATAAAATTTTCTATAATTTCCATCTTTACAGTCATATTCCATCCCTTCATCATATCAACCCTCATTTTTGTACATATATAAGTTTTTCTTTCTTTAAGATTTTGGGAGGCACTTTCTTCTAACAGACCAAAATACACCCAAAATCTAGTGTGTGGCACTGATCTATATACCACCCTGATCATATTTGGTCACATTCTGGTTTTTTTGTCTTGTTCTGTTTTTGTTTGTTTTTATCTTTTTCTTTTTCTTTTTCTTTTTTCTCTCTTTCCCTTTCTTTTCCCACTGCTTCAGGTCTTTTCTGATTTGTTTAGAGTATATTTTCTGGGGACGTTGTTACCCTGTTAGCATTTTGTTCTCTCATTAATCTATTCTCCTCTGGACAAAATGACAAGACGAAAAAAATCACCTCAACAAAAAGAACAAGAGGTAGTACTGACTGCAGGGACCTACTCAATATGGACATTAGTACGATGTCAGATCTAGAGATCAGAATCATCACTTTAAAGATACTAGCTGGGCTTGAAAAAACCATGGAAGTTATTAGAGAAACCCTTTCTGGAGAAGTAAAAGAGCTAAAATCTAACCAAGTAGAAATCAAAAAGGCTATTAATGAGGTGCAATCAAATATGGGGGCGCTAACTGCTAGGATAAATGAGGCAGAAGAGAGCATCAGTGATATAGAAGACCAAATGATGGAAAATAAAGAAGCTGAGAAAAAGAGAGATAAACAACTACTGGATCACGAGGGCAGAATTCGAGAGATTAGCAATACCGTAAGACGAAACAACATTAGAATAATTGGGATCCCAGAAGACGAAGAAAGAGAGAGAGGGACAGAAGGTATAATGGAGCAAATTATAGCGGAGAACTTCCCTAATTTGGGGAAGGAAACAGGCATCAAAATCCAGGAAGCACAGAGAACCCCTCTCAAAATCAATAAAAATAGGTCAACACCCCAACATCTAATAGCAAAACTTACGAGTCTCAGAGACAAAGAGAAAATCCTGAAAGCAGCTCGGGAGAAGAGATATGTAACCTACAATGGTAGAAACATTAGATTGGCAACAGACCTATCCACAGAGACCTGGCAGGCCAGAAAGGACTGGCAGGATATATTCAGAGCACTAAATGAGAAAAATATGCAGCCAAGAATACTATATCCAGCTAGGCTGTCATTGAAAATAGAAGGAGAGATAAAAAGCTTCCAGGACAAACAAAAACTAAAGGAATTTGCAAACACGAAACCAGCCCTACAAGAAATCTTGAAAGGGGTCCTCTAAGCAAAGAGAGAGCCTAAAAGCGACATAGACCAGAAAGGAACACAGACAATATACAGTAATGGTCACCTTACAGGCAATACAATGGCACTAAATTCCTATCTTTCAATAGTTACCCTGAATATAAATGGGCTAAATGCTCCAATCAAAAGACACAGGCTATCAGATTGGATTAAAAAACAAGACCCATCGATATGCTGTCTGCAAGAGACTCATTTTAGACCCAAAGACACCCCCAGATTGAAAGTGAGGGGGTGGAAAACCATTTACCATGCTAATGGACACCAAAAGAAAGCTGGGGTGGCAATCCTTCTATCAGACAAATTAGATTTTAAACCGAAGACTGTAATAAGAGATGAGGAAGGACACTATATCTTACTTAAAGGTTCTATCCAACAAGAAGATCTAACAATTGTAAATATCTATGCCCCTAACATGGGGGCAGCCAATTATATAAGCCAATTAATAACAAAAGCAAAGAAACACATCAACAACAATACAATAATAGCGGGGGACTTTAACACCCCCCTCACTGAAATGGACAGGTCGTCTAAGCAAAAGATCAACAAGGAAATAAAGACTTTAAATGACACACTGGACCAAATGGACTTCACAGACATATTCAGAACATTCCATCCCAAAGCAACGGAATACACATTCTTCTCTAGTGCCCATGGAACATTCTCCAAAATAGATCACATCATAGGTCATAAATCAGGTCTCAACCGGTACCAAATGATTGGGAACATTCCCTGCCTATTTTCAGACCACAATGCTTTGAAACTTGAACTCAATCACAAGAGGAAAGTCGGAAAGAACTCAAATACATGGAGGCTAAAGAGCATCCTACTAAAGAATGAATGGGTCAACCAGGAAATTAAAGAAGAATTAAAAAAATTCATGGAAACCAATGAAAATGAAAACACAACTATTCAAAATCTTTGGGATGCAGCAAAGGCAGTCCTAAGAGGAAAGTATATAGCAATACAAGCCTTTCTCAAGAAACAAGAAAGGTCTCAAGTACACAACCTAACCCTACACCTAAAGGAGCTGGAGAAAGAACAGCAAATAAAGCCTAAACCCAGCAGAAGAAGAGAAATAATAAAGATCGAGCAAAAATCAATGAAATAGAAACTAAAAGAAAGTAGAACAGGTCAACGAAACTAGGAGCTGGTTCTTTGAAAGAATTAACAAGATTGATAAACCCCTGGCCAGACTTATCAAAAAGAAAAGAGATATTATCCAAATCAACAAAATCATGAATGAAAGAGGAGAGATCACAACCAACACCAAAGAAATACAAACAATTATAAGAACATATTATGAGCAACTCTATGCCAGCAAATTAGATAACCTGGAAGAAATGGATGCATTCCTAGAGATGTATCAACTACCAAAACTGAACCAGGAAGAAATAGAAAACCTGAACAGACCTATAACCACTAAGGAAATTGAAGCAGTCATCAAAAATCTCCCAAAAAACAAAAGCCCAGGGCCAGATGGCTTCCCAGGGGAATTCTACCAAACATTTCAAGAAGAATTAATACCTATTCTTCTGAAACTGTTCCAAAAAATAGAAATGGAAGGAAAACTTCCAAACTCATTTTATGAGGCCACCATTACCTTGATCCCAAAACCAGACAAAGACCCCATCAAAAAGGAGAATTACAGACCAATATCCCTGATGAACATGGATGCAAAAATTCTCACCAAAATACTAGCCAATAGGATCCAACAGTACATTAAAAGGATTCTTCACCACGACCAAGTGGGATTTATCCCTGGGCTGCAAGCGTGGTTCAACATCTGCAAATCAATCAATGTGATACAATACATTAACAAAAGAAAGAACAAGAATCATATGACCCTCTCAATAGATGCAGAAAAAGCATTTGACAAAGTACAGCATCCTTTCTTGATCAAAACTCTTCCGAGTATAGGGATAGAGGGTACATACCTCAATATCATAAAAGCCATCTATGAAAAACCTACAGCGAATATCATTCTCAATGGGGAAAAACTGAGAGCTTTCCCCCTAAGGTCAGGAACGCGGCAGGGATGTCCACTATCACCACTGCTATTCAACATAGTATTAGAAGTCCTAACCACAGCAATTAGACAACAAAAAGAAATCAAAGGCATCCAAATCAGCAAAGAAGAAGTCAAACTCTCACTCTTTGCAGATGATATGATACTTTATGTGGAAAACCCAAAAGACTCCACCCCAAAACTGCTAGAACTCATACAGGAATTCAGTAAAGTGGCAGGATATAAAATCAATGCACAGAAGTCAGTGGCATTCCTATACACCAACAACAAGACAGAAGAAAGAGAAATTAAGGAGTCGATCCCATTTACAATTGCACCCAAAACCATAAGATACCTAGGAATAAATCTAACCAAAGAGGCAAAGGATCTGTACTCAGAAAACTATAAAATACTCATGAAAGAAATGGAGGAAGACACAAAGAAATGGAAAAACGTTCCATGCTCATGGATTGGAAGAACAAATATTGTGAAGATGTCAATGCTACCTAGAGCAATCTACACATTCAATGCAATCCCCATCAAAATACCATCCACTTTTTTCAAAGAAATGGAACAAATAATCCTAAAATTTGTATGGAACCAGAAAAGACCCCGAATAGCCAGAGGAAGGTTGAAAAAGAAAAGCAAAGCTGGCGGCATCACAATTCCTGACTTCCAGCTCTATTACAAAGCTGTCATCATCAAGACAGTATGGTACTGGCACAAAAACAGACACATAGATCAATGGAACAGAATAGAGAGCCCAGAAATGGACCCTCAACTCTATGGTCAACTAATCTTTGACAAAGCAGGAAAGAATATCCAATGGAAAAAAGACAGTCTCTTCAACAAATGGTGTTGGGAAAATTGGACAGCCACATGCAGAAGAATGAAACTGGACCATTTCCTTACACCACACACAAAAATAGACTCCAAATGGCTGAAAGACCTCAATGTGAGACAGGAGTCCATCAAAATCCTAAAGGAGAACACAGGCAGCAACCTCTTCGACCTCAGCCGCAGCAACTTCTTCCTAGAAACATCGCCAAAGGCAAGGGAAGCAAGGGCAAAAATGAACTCTTGGGACTTCATCAAGATAAAAAGCTTTTGCAAAGCAAAGGAAACAGTCAACAAAACCAAAAGACAACCAACAGAATGGGAGAAGATATTTGCAAATGACATATCAGATACAGGGCTAGTATCCAAAATCTATAAAGAACTTATCAAACTGAACACCCAAAGAACAAAGAATCCAATCAAGAATTGGGCAGAAGCCATGAACAGACATGTTTCCAAAGAAGACATCCAAATGGCCAACAGACACATGAAAAAGTGCTCGACATCGCTCGGCATCAGGGAAATCCAAATCAAAACCTCAATGAGATAGCACCTCACACCAGTCAGAATGGCTAAAATTAACAAGTCAGGAAATGACAGATGTTGGCGGGGATGCGGAGAAAGGGGAACCCTCCTACATTGTTGGTGGGAATGCAAGCTGGTGCAGCCACTCTGGAAAACAGTATGGAGGTTCCTCAAAAAGTTGAAAATAGAGCTACCATATGATCCAGCAATTGCACTACTGGGTATTTACCCCAAAGATACAAAAGTAGGGATCTGAAAGGGTACGTGCACCCCGATGTTTATAGCAGCAATGTCTACAATAGCCAAACTGTGGAAAGAGCCAAGATGTCCATCGACAGATGAATGGATAAAGAAGAGGTGGTATATATATATATATATATATATATATATATATATATATATACACAATGGAATATTATGCAGCCATCAAAAGGAATGAGATCTTGCCATTTGCAACGACGTGGATGGAACTGGAGGGTATTATGCTGAGTGAAATAAGTCAAACAGAGAAAGACATGTATCATATGACCTCACTGATATGAGGAATTCTTAATCTCAGGAAACAAACTGAGGGTTGCTGGAGTGGGGGGTGGGGTGGGAGGGATGGGGTGACTGAGTGATAGACACTGGGGAGGGTATGTGCTTGGGTAAGCGCTGTGAATTGTGCAAAACTGTTGAATCTCAGATCTGTACCTCTGAAACAAATAATGCAATATATGTTAAGGAAAAAAAAAAAAAGAAGAAGATAGCAGGAGGGGAAGAATGAAGGGGGGGAAATCGGAGGGGTAGACGAACCATGAGAGATGATGGACTCTGAAAAACAGACTGAGGGTTCTAGAGGGGAGGGGGTTGGGAGGATGGGTTAGTCTGGTGATGGGTATTGAGGAGGGCACGTTCTGCATGGAGCACTGGGTGTTATGCACAAACAATGAATCATGGAACACTACATCTAAAATTAATGATGTAATGTATGGGGATTAACATAACAATAAAAAAATTTTAAAAAAAAGAGTACACTTGTGATGAGCACTGAGGCTGTATAGAATTGTTGAATCATTATATTGTATATCTGAAACTAATATAACGCTGTATGCTAATTATACACTGTATGTGGAATAAAAATGATAATAAAAAGAAAGGTTTAAAAAAGATTTGAAACAGGGAAAAAAAAGAAATTAGGTAGATTTATTGGGCAAATGCATTTTTTTCATCCTTCATAGAAAAGTGGATCAGAAACAGTTCATATTCATTTGGAATGGACAAAAGTATGCATTTACAATCTTGATTGAAGACTATATTAACTCTCGTACCATCTATCAACATATAATCCCAAAAGACCTGAACTGTGGGGATACACTGGTACACTAAATTGAGGACACTATGGTAATCATATTGGATGAGCAAGAAATGGTAAGTATCTTAGATACATCGATAAGGTACATTTACTTAAGAGGGAGATAAATGGGGGCGCCTGGGTGGCTCAATCTTTAAGTGTCTGCCTTCAGCTCAGGTCAAGATCCCAGGGTCCTGGAATCGAGCCCTGCATAGGGCTCCCTGCTTTGCAGGAAGCCTGCTTCTCCCTCTCCCACTCCCCCTGCTTGAGTTCCCTCTCTAGCTGTGCCTCTCTCTGTCAAATAAATAAATAAAATCTATTTTTTTTTTAAAAAGAGGGAGATAAATGTTATGAGATTTAAGGGACCTGCTACATCAGTAATATTTTAGAGGTCCAGTCATATGAGGCATGTCAAGTTCAAGATATCTTCTCCACAGTAAAGGACAAATTCCTGAATCTTGTATCTTCCATTATGAAGAATAAAATGCAATGCATGGGGCACCTCCCTGGGTTCTGAGGGCAGACTATTTGACACATGGGAATACTGCTCCAGCCCATATATTAAGTGACGTGAAAGGCTGACACTTTTGAGTGGGACCCAGAGCAGAAAAGAGTTCTGAAGCAAGCCCAGCAAATATGCAACTGACTCTGCAGCTTGGGTCAAAAACTCAGAGACCATGTTATTTTGGATGTATCTGTGGAATACACAATGGGAAAAAACGCAATGTGGACTCTATGGTAAAGTCCACTCTAAGAATCACAGTACAAGCCTTTGGAATTCTGGAGCAAGTTTATGCCATCTGCAGTGGAGAATTACACACTCTTGGAAGATAAATCTTGATGGGCTACTCGGCTTGGTAGAGAGAGAGAGACAGAGAACCTAGCTATGAATCATTAGATGATCATGCTGCCAGGGCTGCTCATCATGAGCAAGATTTCACCAGAAACACCATGTCACAAGGTCTGGGGGTGAGCTGGGGTAGGCAGCAGTAACCCATTTTGAAATGGAAATGTTACCTTGTGGATTAGATATAAACAGGGCCAGAGGGCACAGATACTCTAAAAACCTCCTGTCATTTGTAATTCATCTTTCATGAGACTTGGGATTATATCCTTGTCTTCACATAAATTCCAGGAGCAGTTTCTCCAGGATGCTAGAGGGCCTCTTCTGGAGGAATCTTTAAGGAGAACAGAAGTGCACTAACCACAGCACTTTCCATTGAAGCTAATCACAGGGATAGAGCTCATCGTCCTAATCTCTCTCCTCTACTATGAATTTTAGATGACCCTCATCCTCAGCACCTCTAGATGGATTAATGGTGGTATGACCCAGACCCTCATCTGTGAGGGCTCTGAGCCCTTGGCTCACCATGCCCTTCTTAAGACATAGCTGTTACACTTGCCCATTTACTATCGAGATAGGTTGTATCAGGAGCCACCCAGGTGGGAGTGAAACATATTCCTTTTGACGCTACTAGGATATGGTTAGCTGACAACTTATAGCTGTTTACTTATTCAATATCCGCCTCACCTTTTGAGCCAAGATTATGCTCTTCTCAGGGAAGCTAATGACTGAGTAAAATGGATCTAGTCATTTCTGCCCAAAGTAAGATCACTCTTACTTACTTTCTTATCGGTTTTTCTAATGAGTTATTTCCTCCAGAACTCCCCACTGAGTTGGCAATTTGTCAGTCCTGCATCATGATTTGGTCAATCCCCTGCCAAATTTTGTCTCTTCCTTTTCTCTTTCACAGATGTTATCTCCCCTCCCCCAACAATTTTTTTTTTCCTCTTAACTCCTTCTCTGTGTGTCTGTTTCCCAGAGAATCTCACTGACCTGCACAAAAAGGTAGTGCTGGTTAGAGACATGAGCACCTATGAAAGTGGGCACATGGTATAAAGACCTTTGTACTATAAAGACCTTTGTACCACTTGTGGTAGTGGTTTTAAATGTCCAAAAATTCTTTGATTCTTCTCTCTTCAAGAGGTAGAACCTTGTTCCCCTGTCCTTGAGTTTGGGCTGGACTTAATTCAAATGAATAGAATAAAGGAAAAGTAATGATGTGCAACTTTGGAGACTAGTTTATAAAAGGCACTATAGCTTTCTGCTTCTTCTCTCTTGGATCACTCTCTCTCCAGGAAGCCAGCTGCCATATCATGAGGACACAGGAAACAATGGAGAGTCCCATGTGGTGAGGAAAAAGGCTTTCTTCCAACAACAATGTGAATGCAGTACCCAAACTTCAACCATAGGCAATAAGTTTATTGCAATCTCTCCAGGGACCCTTAACCAGAACCAGCTGCTTTTGGATTTCTAAACATAAGCTGATACAAGGTAATAAATGTTTGTTGTTTTAAGCTGCCAAGTATTGGAAGACTTTGTTACATAACAGATTATCGATATACTTGTAAATCACCATCTAAAAGTATCCACTATTGAAGAAGCACTAAATAGACAAATGACAACTCACTTGTCATCAATCAGCCTCTGTCATCAGCCACTCCAGTGCTAGTAAAATGATTGCAGGAATAGAGAAGCCATGGGCACAGGATTGAAAGCTATTCACAGTCCCAACAACATGAGCTCCCATTCACTAAAGTTTATCTATCCAGTTACTGCTGCTCCTGGAACTCCAAACTGATAGCAATGGAGAACAACACTGAAACATTCTATGAGGAAACTAACCAGCCTGCTGGTAAGATAGCAACATTAGATGTTTTTCAGTGTCCAAGTTTAGAGAATTTCCTGTTATCCCTATGTTATTGATTTTTTGTTTGATTTTTTTTTTTTTTTTGGTTTATGGTTAGAGAATAAGCTGTTTCAATTGTTTTCAATTTATTGAGGTTTGTTTTTAGTATAGGTTATGGTCTATCTTGATATGTGTTCCATGTGAGCTTGTGAAGAATGTGTATTCTGCTGTTGTTGGGTAAAGTGTTCTATAAATGTAGATTAGATAACACTGGTTTATTGTATTTTTGAGTTCTCCTATTTCTTTGCTGATTTTCTGTCCATATTTTTGCCTCGATTTTTAATAAAGGGGTGATGAAGTCTCTAACTATAATTACAGACTTGTCTATTTGTCTTTTCAGTTTTACCAGCTTTTGCTTTACTTATTTTGCAGCTCTGATTTTTGGTATGTGCACATTTAAGATTGTATTTTTATTTCTGGTATGTATAATGTTTCTCTCTCAGGGAATTTTCTTTTCTTTGAAGTCAAATTAAAAGAATATTAATATAGCCACTTCTGCTTTCCTTTAAGTTTGCATTATATATCCTTTTACATCTTTTGCTTTCAATCTGCCTATATTGTTATATATAGAGAGAATATAATTAGCCCATGATTTTAGATTCACTTTGTGAATCTCAGTCTCTTAATTGGTGTATTTTGTCTATTCACATTTAATTATTGATACATTAGGGTGTAAGTCTGCCATTATAGTTTTTGTTTTCTGTTTGTTATTTCTCTATTTTTTTTGTCTTGGTGTGGGTCATAATTCCATTTTGATTTATCTATAGTGGTTTTTTTTGTTTAAGTTATTGTATTTTTAGTTCTAAAATTTCCATTTGGATCTTCTTACATTTTCTACTTCTTTACTGAGACCTTTTCTTTCTTTCCTGAGGATTTATGTTCTTTCATTTGCTTCAAGATGTTTGTAATTGCTCAATGAAGCATTTTTGTTATGGCTGCTTTGACTATTTGTCAGAGAATTCTAACATTTCTTTCATCTTGGTGTTCGCATTCATTGATTAGTATTATTATTTTGCTCATTCAGTTTGAGATCTTTCTGGTTCTTGCTATGAGAGTAATTTTTTTTTATGGAAACCCAGAAATTTGCATATTATGTTAAGAGATTCTGGGTCTTATTTAAGCCTTCTGTGTTAGTTGGCTTCCTCTGACACTTCTGCATGGGAATGGGACAGGTGTATTATAATTACTGTCAGGTGGGTAGAAATCTAGGTAACTCACTCAGTCTCTGTTGACACCCAAGAGTGGTGTGTCTTTTTTGGCGAGAGAGGAAGAAATGTGTTATTGCTCTCATGTGGCCTTCACTTACATGATAGCAGTGGAAGTGATCTCATTAATTCTGGGTAGTGGCAAACGTTCCAACTTTTCTATAAAGCTCCTATGATACCATCCCAGTGGGGAGGGATGCTTCATAACTGCTGAATGGGGTTGGAAACACAAGCAGTGTTTCCCCCCCTAGTCTCCATTGGCAATATGGGGTAGGGCCTGTTACTACTGCATGGGTATAAATCCTAGTTCCCTGCTTAGCCTTCTCTGACAATACCCCAGCAGGAGAGTTGGGGTGACTTGTTACAGCCTGATGGAATGAAAGTCTGGGCTCCCCACTTGACCTTTGCTGGAATCAGTAGAAATGGGACCACAGTTTTTTCCTATGGTATTTGACTAGAGTTGAGTGGTTGTTTAAAAGTTTTCTGTCTTGCTAGTTTGCCTCTTTCCTGGTCTTTTGGCTACAGAGGGCAGGTTTTTGCTGGAGCTCTGTTTTTCTGCATCCATTGGCATTTCTGAGCTGACGGTTTTTTCCATTTCAAATCTGGGATATATAATGACAAACAAAACAAAACAAAACACCCAAGGAACTTAATCATTTTCATTTCTTGAGCCCTGAGTACACCAGCCAGTCTGCTTTCTTCTATCTCTCAGAGTCTCTTTATGTTTGCTTTACATATAATGCCCAGGGTTTTAAGTTGTAATTAGCAGAAGGAATAGGGGAAAGTATGTGTACTCCATTTTCCCAGAAAGGTCCCAGGACTATTTTTATATTTTTAAGTGATTTAAAAAAAAAACACTAGAAGAATAAAATTCCATGATCCATGAGAATTATATGCAATTTCATTGTCTATAGCTGCTTTTGTGCTATCCTGGCTAAGTTTGAGGAGCTGCATTAGGGACTATGGTTCACAAACCGCAAAACATTTACTATCTGATCCTTTATAGAAATTTGCTGACCCTTGGATCACCTAATGGAATGAATTACTAGCATTTTATTAACAGAACTGAGTAGAGTACCACCTCAAACAAAAATAATAGAGAGGGATGTGTAAATTCAGATAGACTCTACTCAGTGTTATGCTCTGGTGAATACATCTTTGGTCGAAATGTTAGTCAGGAAAGATGATGCTATCAGAGAAGGTTTCCTGCACTCCTACTCCCTAGTATCCATATTTTTTATAACAATCCTTATTCCACCAATTCTGAGAAGTGCTTTTTCTCACAATTTGAACATCTCTGATGTGACTTACAAACCAGTATCTTGTCATAGTTTAATTGGCAGTATTTTTTCTTTCTTAGTCATGTATAAAATAATGATGCACCTTACAACTGATGATATCTTAGATTTATTGAAATATGCAAATGATCTGGAGCTATTACAAATAAATCCTTGTGTAGTTAAGAAAACATACCTTTTTGAGTTTAAGCCAAAAGCTACTCAGGTTATACTGAATGAGTTTTCCTTACACATTGACCTCAAAGTCACTTTTTAAATTCTCCTTGGAGCAAAACATTTTTCACCTATAATTTTTTTCCAATTAGATGTTTTTCTAGCAAAGTCTGGTATAAATATTCCTATATATTTTTTTTCTACTGTCAAAATGTTCTCCAAGAAGTTTGAATGTCTCCAGAAAACATTTTTTTCTATGATTGTACATGTTTTTGTGTGTTTGTAATTCTGTTTTCATGTTGTAATTGTATAACCAAGGCTGTCACTGTCATAATGTTGACCAATTCTTATCCTAGGAGTCATAAATAGTAAGTCCAAAACTAATTTGGAAAGGCATGATGTAAAGGAAAAAAAAAAACCCAATCGTACTCTTTCCCACTTATCTAACCTTTCAAGGGCACTTAGCAGTTAGAAGAACATTATAAGTACAGACAGATTTCATGATTAGAAGGTTCATTAGTAAGAAGGTACAGAATACTAATCACAAGACTTTCATTTGCACTGACAAGGTCTGACCTAGCTAGCATTCATCAGTGACAGTGGAATTGCTCCCTGGTGGTATCAACCACAGGCAAGGCGGGGAAAACATGTTCTTCATGGAGGAATTCATCAAAAGTAAGCAGAGCTGTATCACACACCATTGCTTTCAGGAACTCCCTAGAGAGTAGCCAGCATCTTATCTGAGTCAGTTTGTTTGGTCTATAAAATGCAAAGTGCTCAGAGGAAATTCGCATGTGAAAGAAAAACAGTTTGAACTTTGGAACTCTGGACAAACAACCATCACATGAATCTGTATCTTAAATAATCTAATTGACCATGAGTAGGTGCTTTAGTCAATATTAAATCCATAAGCATAGGAGTATACTCTGCGTTTAACCCTGTAGTAATTATAAATGTTATATACTCTTATAAATATTTCCCTTTTAAAGTACTGTGACACCAAAAAGACATTAATTACATTAATATCAATCAAAATTGCATATTTTAAGCCGGAAAGTATATTTTGATATTTTAATTATAAATGTATATTTAATGGCTCTTTTCCCAAATGTCACAACTTTCAACAAAATATGTCCTTATTATGTAAAAGCATTTTATGAATAATGATTAAGTTCTCACAGCTGTGCTTGGTGCTATGAAGGACAAAACTGACACTGTTAGTATTTCCATCTATAAAGAGCTTATTCCTAATTTGCTATAAAATTACCAAATGAAATAATTAGAAATTATACAAAACAAAATATAACTGAGTGGGAAGTATCCAGGCTCCAGTGCTTTGAATTTTTTTAATTACCTGACTCCCCTGGGCCTGTTTCCTTATCTACAAAATAAGACAATATTACCTAACATACAGGGTTGGGATAAGTGTTAGGTAAATGGTGATTACCGTAAACAACTCCAAATAATACAGTAAATATCTCAAATGCAGGCATACCTCATTTTATTGTACTTTGCTTTATTGTGCTTTACAGATACTGCATTTCTTTTTTAACAAACTGAAGGTTTGTGCCAACCCTGTGTTGAACAAGTCTATTAGCATCATTTTTCCAACAGCGTTTGTTCACTTCATGTCTCTGTGTCACACTTTGGTAATTCTTGCAAATATTTCAAACTTTTTCATTATTATCATATCTGTTATGGTGATCTGTGATTAGTGATCTTTGATGTTACTATTACAATTGTTTTGGGGTGCCACAAATCACATCCCGTTTAAAATGATGTGTATTCTCACTGCTCTACTGGCCATTACCCCATTTCTCCCCCTCTCCTCAGGCCTCCCTATTCCCTGAGACACAACAATATTGAGTTGAGGCCAATTAATAACCCTCCACTGGCCTCTAAGTGTTCAAGTGAAATGGAGAGTCACACATCTCTCACTTTAAATCAAAAGCTAGAAATAATTAAGTTTAGTGAGGAAGCCATGTCACAAGCTGAGATAGGCTGAAAGCTAGGTCTTTTGCAGAAAACAGTTAACTAAGTTGTAAATGCAAAGGAAAAGTTTTTGAAGGCAATTAAAAGTGCGGCTTCAGCGAACACACAAATGACAGAGAGTGAAAGAGCCTTATTGCTGCTGTGGAGAACGTTCTAGTGGTCTGGGTAGAGGATCAAAGCAGCTACACACTCTCTTCAGCCAAGTCTAATTCAGAACAACCCCTACCTCTACTTCAATTCTGTGATGGCTGAGAGAGGTCAAGAAGCTGCAGAAGCAAAGTTCAAAGCTAGCAGAGGTTGGGTCATGAGGTTTAAGGAGAGAAGCCGTCTCTGTAACACAAAGGTGCGAGGTGAAGCAGCAAATGCTGATGGAGAAGCTGCAGCAAGTTACCTAGAAGTTCTAGCTAAGAGACTTAATGAAGGTGGCTACCCTAAACAACAGATTTTCAGTGTAGAAGAAACAGTCTTATATTGGAAGAAGACACCATCTAGGACTTTCAGGGCTAGAGGAGAAATCAATGCCTGGCTTCAAAGCTTCCAAGGACAAGCTGACTCTCCTGTTAGGGGTAATGCACTGATGACTTTCTCTAAAAGCCGGTGCTCATTTACCATTCTGACAATCCTGGGGCCCTTAACAGTTATGCTTAATCTACTCTGTCTGTGCTCTATAAATGGAACAACAAAACCTAAATGATAGCATGTCTGTTTACAACATGGTTTACTGAATATTTTAAGCTCACTGTTGAGACCTGCTGCTCAGAAAAAAATTCCTTTTTAATTTAAGAGTACTGCTCCAATGTCCACAATAGCCAAACTATGGAAAGAGCCAAGATGTCCATCAACAGATGAATGGAGAAAGAAGATGTGGTATATATATACAATGGAATATTATGCAGCCATCAAAACCCCCCCAAAATCTTGCCATTTGCAACGACCTGGATGGAACTAGAGGGTATTATGCTGAGCGAAATAAGTCAATCAGAGAAAGACAAGTATCATATGATCTCACTGATATGAGGAATTCTTAATCTCAGGAAACAAACTGAGGGTTGCTGGAGTGGAGGGGGGTGGGAGGGATGGGGTGGCTGCGTGATGGACATTGGGGAGAGTATGTGCTATGGTGAGCACTGTTAATTGTGTAAGACTGATGAATCACAGACCTGTACCTCTGAGACAAATAATACATTATATGTCAAAAAAAAAAAAAAAAAAAAAGAAGATAGTAAGAAGGGAAAAATGAAGGGGGGTAAATCGGAGGGGGAGACAAACCATGAGAGATTATGGACTCTGAGAAACAAACTGAGGGTTTTAGAGGAGAGGGGGGTGGGGGGATGGGTTAGTCCAGTGATGGGTATTAAGGAAGGCACGTATTGGATGGAGCACTGGGTGTTATATGCAAACAATGAATCATGGAACACTACATCAAAAACTAATGATGTGGGGTGCCTGAGTGGCTCAGTCATTAAGCGTCTGCCTTTGGCTCAGGTCATGATCCCAGTGTCCTGGGATCGAGCTCCGCATCGGGCTCCCTGCTCCGCGGGAAGCCTGCTTCTCCCTCTCCACTCCCCCTCCTTGTGTTCCCTCTCTCGCTATCTCTCTCTGTCAAATAAATAAATAAAATCTTAAAAAAAAAAAAAATCTTAAAAAAAACTAATGATGTATGTTGACTAACATAACATAATAAAATAAAATTAAAAAAAAAAGAGTACTGCTCATTGACAATGTATTTGGTCACCCAAATCTGTGCTGGAGCTGTACAATGAAATTAATGTTGTTTTCACGCATGCTAACGCAAATCCATGCTGCAGCACATGGATCAAGGAGTAATGTTGACTTTTAAGTCTTATTATTTAAGAAATACATTTCATAAGGCTATAGCTATTATAGATAGTGATGCTTCTAATGGATCTGGGCAAAGTAGTAAAGTGAAAATTTTCTGGAAAGGATTCACTATTCTAGATGCTATTAAGAACATTTGTGATTCATGGGAGGAGGTCCAAATGGCAACATTAACAGGAGTTTGGGAAAGGTTGATTCTGACCCTGATGGATGACTTTGAGGGGTTCAGGACCTCAGTGGAGGAAGTAACCACAGATGTGGTGGAAATAGCAAGAGAACTAGAATTAGAAGTGGAGCCCAAAGATGTGACTGAACTGGTGCATCCTTATGATAAAACTTAAACAGACAAGGAGTTGCTTTTTATGGATGAATGAAGAAAGCGGTTTCTTGAGATGGAATCTACTCCTGCTGAAGATGCTGTGAAGATTGTTGAAATGACAGAAAAACATTTTAAGTATCACCTACACATAGTTGATAAAGCAGCAGCAGGGTTTGAGAGGATTGACTCCAATTTGAAAGAAGTTCTTCTGTGGGTAAGATGCCATCAAACAGCATTGCATGCTCCAGAGAAATCACTCATGAAGGGAGTCAGTTGATGTGGCAAACTTCATTGTTGTCTCATTTTAAAAATTACCACAGCTGCCCCAGTCTTCAGCACCACCGACCTGATCTGTCAGCAGCCATCCACACTGAGGCAAGACCCTCCACCCGCAAAAAGATTATGACTCGCTGAAAGCTCAGATGATGATTAGCATTTTTTAGCAATAAAGCATTTTTAAAATAAAAGTATGTACATTGTTTTTTAAAGACATGTTCCTACTGTGCATTTGATAAGCTACAGCACTGTGGAAACGTAACTTTAATGTGCACTGAGAAGCCAAGAAATTCTTTTGACTCACTTTATCGTGATACTCACTTTATTGCAATGGTCTGAAATTAAACCCGCAATAGCTCTGAGGCATGCCTGTGCAGGAAGACACCAAAAGAGAAAAAAGAGATCCATGAGATGAGTGAAAGATGAGCCTACTGGTGTCAAGCTAGGGCTGAGCCTTAAAAAGTCTATTTCATATACTAATAAAATTATTATTTTCTTACATTGGAAGTTTTCTGAAATTGATGTTAAAACAAATGGTGAAAAAACTAGCTAAGAATTAAATTATGATATGATTAACATTGACTACATGTCTGTCGATTTATGAGATACCCACAGGTGGGTGATTTTAACTCTAATTTGGATCTTACTACCGACTGAAATGGCTTCACAACAATTAAACTCTGGTTCAGGATTAAAACAAAACGTTATTTTCTAAACAAAATATAATTAAATGCCACAGATTTGTCAGAATAAATCATGAAAAATTAAGAAAAAATTTTCTTAATTTTTAAAGAAGTGATATAGTTATAAATTTAAAAATGGGAAGTATAAAAAGGCATGTTATGAATAATATCCCACTCACTCTTGTCCGTCAGCCACCCAGGTGTTCTTTCCAAAGTGAAAGTTAGTAAAAGTAGTTGGTATATTTTGATCCTAGGCAACAAGCTATGAGATCTTTTCCCTGTGTATACACTGTTCTGAATTTGGGTGGCCCTGGGAATATTTACAGCTAAGATGTCATCAATATGTACAAGCACCTTGCATTTCCATCTCTCTAGAGGAACAAATATCTATCTCTGGTTTTTCTCCGTTTAGTACAGTTCTAGTGTGCTGGGTTTCCACGGCTTTGGGGCAAGGGTTTTCAGGTAGAGTTTCTGTGCTCTTAACAACCACAGTAAAAAAGGCAGTCCCAAAAGGAAAATGCAAGAAAATTAGGAATCTGGTGCAAGAGCAGCCAGGAAGTTTGGCCGTAATATTACTAATGTTTTAAGATTCCTTATTATGTGGCATATTAGTATAGTAAGCAGTTTACATAATTAATATTTAATTTTTATAATCCTCACAAATGAGTACTATTACCATTTAAAGATGAGGAGACATAGATTTAGTAACTTTCCCTAGGCTATACAAAAAGACAGAGCTAGTGTTAAAAGCAGAGTGGTCTGGCCCCAGAGCTCACACTTTTAAATCTAAGCAAAACCACCACTTGTGCACCTGAGTGTAGACAGGAGGCTGGAGCTCCATGTTTCAGCATCATTTCCTACACCAGAGATTGAATGTAGTAGCTGTAAACTAGCTCTGGATCTCACTACGTAGTGGCGGTGGGGGCGAAGAGAGAGAGAACTTCCAATGTACAGATAAACTTAGCTTTCGTTGCTTACTGTTAATTAGAGACTAAGACTGCACTGAATGATGGCTGGAGGAGCCAGGAATGGAACTTTTTCAGGGGAAAAGGAAAAATTGGGGTAAAAAGTAAAATGGACTTGCTAGCATTGACTGTTCAGCAGTGCATCTCTCTCATCTATCTATCATCTATCTATCTATCTATCTATCATCTATTTCTCTATTAAAGTGCACGGTCAATGAGGGTAAGGATGGTGTCTGCCTCATATACTACTGTATACTTGACGCCCAATCCAGGACTTTGCACAGAGAAACTATTTCTTGAGTGAACAAATCAATGTTGTTCCATTTGTTATTGAAGTAATTTCAACTTTGATTGTGCTTATAGTTTTATGGAGAAGACTGATATTAATAAGACAATAATACAAACAAATGTAAAAGTACATCTCTCATTCATGGTACAAAGGGAAGGAATATTTTTCCTGGTATTTAAAGAATGAATATAAAAAGGGGGCTTTGATTTATGTTGGTATTATGGGTTGAATTATGTTTCCCCAGATTCATATGTTGAAGTCCCAACCTCCAATACCTCAGAACTTGACCTTATTTGGAAATAGGATCATTGCAGATGTAATTAGTTAAGATGAGGACATACTGGAGTAGGATAGGCCCCTAATCCAATATGATTGGTATGGTTACAAAAAGGGGAGATTTGGAAAGAGACAGGCACACAGGGAGAAAGCAATGTAAAGAATAAGGTAGAGATTGGGGTGGCATGGCAGAAGCCAAGGAACATCAAAACTTGCCAGCAAACCACTAGAAGTTAGGAGAGAGGTATGGAACAGATTCCTCTCTCATGGCCCTCAGAAGGAACCAACACTGTCAACACGTTGATCCTGTTCTTGTAGCCTCCAGAACAATACATTACTCTTGTTAAGTTACTCAGTTGTGGAACTTTGTTATGGTAGGCCCACGAAACAAATATAGTAGGCCATGAAAGACTTCCTGAGGAAATAACACTTGGTAATGACACTGAGCACTGAAGGATGATAAACCAGAGCATTTACAGGCAGAGAGAACAGCATGTGCAAAGGCCCTGTAGTAGGAAGAAGCCTATGCGACTTACCACTATTTTTCTCATTTATCCATTTGTTTTTCAATTGTTTCAAATACAAAATGTTTCTTTATGGTGTTTGTTTTGGTATTAGTGATAGAAAGTTTTCCCCATTCCAAAACGATGTTATTGCATCTATATTGTTATGCATTATTTATTGTTTTACCTTTTTCATTTAAATCATTCTTCCATTATAAATTTATCTTGACGCATAGTGTTAAGCAGGGAAAAATATTTTGAAAACTATTTTCAATTCTCCTGTGGCATTTTCTTATTCTGTCTCCTTTATTCAGTCAATTTCTCTCATTGCTTAGTTCTTGTTTTTTATTTTTTTAAAAGATTTTATTTATTTGACAGAGAGAGACACAGCAAGAGAGGGAACACAAGCACGGGGAGTGGGAGAGGGAGAAGCAAGCTTCCCGCAGAGCAGGGAGCCCGATGTGGGGCTCGATCCCAGGACCCCGGGATCATGACCCGAGCTGAAGGCAGATGCTTAACGACTGAGCCACCCAGGCGCCCCACTTAGTTCTTGTTTAATAAAGTAAATGTTTTCTTTAATTTCTAAGACAGTACAAAGCTCCTTTTCTCCTCTTTATTCATTTTTGAATATGGAGACTAGTATTTTCCAAAAAACTCCACGGTTAGATTCTTTCCAGACTCCCTTACTGTCTACCTACATTCTGTTAATGGCCCCTTTCAGATTTTACTTTGAAGGGTTGCTTGATGTAAATTATACCAGTTCAGCAATGTAATATATATTATTATATGTAATATATGTAATAATGTAATATATATATTATATATATTAAACATTAAAATGATATCCACATTAAAATGACATTAAAATGATATCCACAAAATATAGTTATAGCCACCATTTACTGAACAACAAAGCATAGACTTCATGCTGCTCTGTATATTTTATTTTATTTGGAGCAATAGAAGAGTGCAGTAGTTAAGAGCAGGACTACACACAGACTGATTCCCACTCACAGCTCTGCGGTCACAAGCTGTGGACACTTGTGCAATTTCCTTAACTTCTCTGAACTTTGATTTCTTCATCTATGAAATGGTGTCATGAGGATTAAAAGGAATACTTACAGTAGTCCTCCCTTAGTCTATGGTTTTGCTTTCCCTGGTTTCTCTTTCCCTGGGGTCAGCCACAGCCTGGAAGAAAATGATCCTCTTTCTGATAAACCATCAGAAGGTCAACAGTAGCCCAACAGGATGGCACAGTGCTATGTCATTCCCCCCACTTCATCTCATCATGAAGGCATTTGATCATCTCGCTTCATCACATCACCGAGTACAGGACAGTAAGATATTTTAAGAGAGAGAGAGAGAGACCACATTTGCATAACTTTTATTACAGTGTATTGTTATAATAATTCTACTTATTATCATTGCTGTTAATCTCTTACTGTGCCTCATTTATAAATTAAACTTTAGTATAGGTATGTATGTATGGGAAAGAACATCGTATATATAGAGTTAGGTACTCTGTGTGGTTTCAGGTATCCCCTGCAGATAAGGGGGGGACCACTGTATACAAAGTGCTTAGAAAAATGCTAAGCACACAGCCACTGTCCGAGAGTGAGCTATCTGTTGTTCTTTTTGCAGAGTGGTGGTGGTGGTGATTTGACTTTTACACAGTATAAGGTACTGGTTTAAACAGGTTCAGAGATGTTAAGCTCGTAAAATATCACGTAATTGCCTAGCATATAGTTGGTACTCATTAAATACACATTTAATGAGTGAAGTTACAGAGATAGACTTATATTGTGAAGATAGAGCTGACATCAAACTTGTGCTTTTAATCACTATTCCTCGAAATATCTCTCCTACTTACTTCCCACCAATTAATATTACTTTTTCCCAAAGCAGTTGCATGATGACTCTCTCTGGCTTCTTTCAGTCTCATTTTCAAAATATTCTGTCAAAAATGCCTTGAAATTTGTCCCATAGAGCTAGCTTCCTCCCCAAGTTTTCAGTGCAATATGGGATTTTCCAATATTTTAATGTTGTTTTCTAAAAAATCATTCCAGTTGGTGGTGTGGTGTTAGAAAGAAAAAGGAGAGTTAGATTATCTGCTTATTACCAGTTTACTCAATATTCTACTGCAGTAATATTTTTTCTATTTAGGATTTTTATCAGTTACCAGAACTTGAACTGGGTTAATATTTAGAGAAATTAATATTTTTAGGTGATGCTGATACTTTACTAATGGTGGTAGAATCTTTCTGAATGTAACTCATATTGGACCCAGCCATCCAGCTTGTTTATATCCTAGATTAGCAGTCAGCAAACTTTTCTGGTAAAGGGCTGGGTAATAAATATTTTAGACTTTGTGGACTACATGGTCTCAGTCACAGATATTCAATTCTGTCATTGTAGTGTGAATACAGACATAGACTTTATGAATGCAAATGAACATGGCTGTGCTCTAATAAAATTTTACTTATGGACACAGATATTTGAATTTCATATAACTTTTGCATTTTACACGTCATGAAACATTCTATTCAATTTTTTTCAGCTATTTAAAAATGTAGAAACCCCTTCTTAGCTTGCATGTTACATAAAAATAGGCAACTGTTTAGAGTTGGTCTGCAAACCATAGTTTGTATTCGCCCTCCTCCTGCCCTAGATGACCACAATCCCTATTATCCAGAGGATCCCACTTTATCCATCATGCCAGCTGGAATTATCATTCTTAAGTTTAAACTACTAATCTGATTTTATCATTTCCTTCCTATGATACTTTGCTGATTATCCAAACTCCTTGGCATGTCATTCCAGGTCACAGAATCTGCTGTTAGTTTACTTCTTTTAGACTATCTTTCAATATTTTCTCTTAGCATCCCTTGGTCAAGCCAATCCCAGTTATTTGCCAATTCCACAAATATGTTAATATATTCTACTCTCTCCTGGGCCTTGAATACCTTTATCACACTTTGCTACTTGGCATATTTTTACTTATTCTTTAAAAGTCTATTTAAAATAGCATCTCAAAAATAAAAAATAAAAATAAATAAATAAAATGGAATCTCTTCCATGAAGTTGTTTCTAAATATTCAGGCAGAATTACTGTTGCATTCATGCTTTCATAGCACTTTGAACGTGTTTTAAAACATTTATCTCATGATGTTCATGATTATCTACAACAATTTTAGTATGAGCTCTTAATATAAGAGACTTTATTTTTATTTTCTCATAACATGGTATATATTTGCAACTTGATGAATGACTTTGAATGCTACTACAAAAGCATTAGATTTGAATGTCCATGTCTGCCATACTTCACACAAAATGTGTTTTATAATGAAGAAACAAAAAGATACGCAGAACATTTTGGAAGGAAAATAGTGTATGGGTTTGTCATTTTGCAAAGCAAAGAATCACTTGGCAAATTAAAATTCACTCTAAAATTTGTTTTGAATTTTTTTTCTTAGTGGGTTTGAATTTTTAAGGCTATACTTTCAGTTGCTAAAACGATCTAGGCTTTAAAGAAATAACAGCTCTTTGTGCTGATAGTTTCTACTACCACTTACAGGGAGGCCCGGTGAGATGAAAATTCTAAATCTGAGGTTTGGGGTTTTTTTTTTTCAGTAATAAGTACTTGGGCACAGAAATATTCTCAGAGCTCATCCCAAATGTCCTAGGGCTGCTAATGATGAAAAAGCTTCAGGCGGCTATTGATCCAAACTCTGAGCCTCCTTTCTACTCTCTTCAGCTTCCAATTCATACATCCCCTCTTCTGCTCCACAGAAAGGCTAGATAAATTTATTTATAGATATAAGCATCATTCCAGGGAAGAAAGCCACAACACATGCATTTGATAAAAAGCTTCCTGGAGATTCTACAGGCCCAAGCACCTTGTGATTATTCACCTTGGATGGCAACTTAGGCTCCTCAAAGACCAGGGTCAGCACATGAATCCCTCTATGTCCCTTTGCCCTCCTTTGTCATGAGCAATGCACACAAAACTCTGTTTAATCATTATTCATATCAAGATCTAAGAAAAAATTACTATAGGGTGCTAAAGTTTTTAGTCCACTAAGGATTTTAGAAATTAATATTTATACCATTAATGACAACTACTCAGAATTGTTCATGTTCTTAATAATGTCACAATGATTTATGATGTGAACAGAATTTTTTTTTTCATATTGTCTCTCCTACCTGAATCCCAGGTTCTGTTGCTATTTCTACTTTTCTGTAGTGGTGATAACTGAATGAACAGAGAGAGCAAAAAAGGCCTCAGCTGTTTGAATTTCTGAGTAGATTTCTGACATAGATTAACTAGAACCAGGACTGCCTCCTGAACTCAGTAAATCAGCTTTTAAAAAGGTGTCTTTATATATCTTTAAATGAAATACAGTAATTTCTCAAGGCAGTTACAGGGTTTGAAAGAAGTAAGTTCATATATGCCAATAAATTAATCAAATAATTGCTTTATCTTATTATGTGACTTTTTACATTCATAATATTTGTGCTCTCCCTGTAATTCTAACAAATATCTCAATTAAACTTCCACAGAATTCAGTAACACAAATGAGGACATTTAAAAAATATCCAATACATTTGCAGTGAGACTTTTCTTCAACGGGGACTAATTTTTTTTTACATGTCATAGTGTACAATGATTTATTCATTGGATTTTGTTGTTGTTTAAATTTAAAAGCCTCTTAAGGATTCTCAAGCTTCCCAAACTTTGTAGGACTTAGCACTTTGCCATTTGCTGCAGTTTGGCAGTATTACGTGCACATCAACATGCACTGTCCTACCTTAGGTATGCTACTCTGACTCTCTCTCTGGACTTTGACAGATGGGAAAATGAAATTCATTTGAGTGATAGTAACCCTGATAAAATTATGTGATTTTTATTGCCTTTGAGTCTGCACTACCATGGTTCCATTCTATTCAAACCTGTTCTCCTGAGTTCATATCAATTCTATGAGGCATTAAATACTCTGCCAATAAATTCTTTGTTTCTTAAGGTAATCTGTTCCTTATAATCTAAGAACTCTTTCTCAGATATGAATATAGCCAGGGAAAATATTTATTGAGTCAATACCTCTCAATGGTTCACATCCTGGCTAAAAACGAGCATTAAGAATTGAAAGGAGGAGCCCACAACTGAATGTATCTCGATGACTGTCACACGTACCTGTTTTGGAGAAACAGACTCTCTTTCCTGTCCATCAGCTGCTTTATTCTAGCTTGCTCAGCTGTAGTCACAAGAGAACTTCCAACTCTAGGCTAAGCCTTATAGAGATGCTGACATTTTTGTCAAAGCAGTAGACACTGGGAACTGGAATTAGTCTGGTTGCCCTTAGAATATTCTCTCAATGATTATACTCAAGGCAGATTTACAATGGCTTAAAGGGCCTGCCAAGAACCAGTCCCTTCTTGCCTTCCTGACATCTTCAACCAGTCTTCTCCTTACTCAGTCTGCAAGCAAGTGGACTCCTTGCGGTTCCTCAAACCCATCAAGCATGCTCCTACCTCAGATGCCTTGATGATATCCCTACCTGGAAGTCTCCTCATAAAGGGTTAGGGTTAGGAATAGGGTTACTTCCCAAAGTAACCCACATGGCTTATTTCTCTACTTCTTTCAGGTTTCTGCTCATATCTCATCTATTGGCAGGTCTTCCCTGACTACTCTATATAAAATAGTAATCCTCCACCTGCCTGGCACATGCTGTTCCTCATATTCCAGTTAATTTCTTTCTATAGGGTTTACCACCTGAAATACATTTCATATTTATTTTTATTATCTTTTTCCTACTTCTATGAGAGTAGTAATTTTGTCTGTTTCATTTGCTGCTGTATTTCCAGCACCTATGACCATGTGAGCCAGGTAGTCAATGTTCATTTTTTTTTTTTTTTTTAAGAAAATCTGTTGGATTAATGAAAAGGATCAGGCTAGTAACAAGGAGACTGTTCTGTATAAATCAAGTCTAGATCTAGTCAACTAAAACAATGACTTCATTATGAACTAAAAAGGAGATTGCAACTAGAATGAATTAGAGGCATTTACTTTTCTAAACTATTACATGAACAATTTGTCTTCCATATTTAATGTGTCATGATAACTAAAGTATTGATGCAGTGCATTCTTGAAGTTGATATTGGTCTTTTTAAAGCAAAGAAGTTGAATTGTTATCTACCATTTATGTATCTGTCTATCACCTATCTACCATATATCTATCATCTATCAACTATATTATTTAAGTATATAGTTATATATTCTAGAGAAAATATATTTTTTACAAACATTCTACAAAAATTTTTGAAATTTCAACTTTATCCACTATTTTGGATGTTACTGAGCACCTGAGTTAATCACACCTTTTTATTTTCTGTATTTCCAATGCTTTGACATCTAGGATTTTTCTGACCTTGGAGAGACTGAGGGACTGTTCTGCCCAGGAATAGCCAATTCCTAGAGACGTTAAGACTCCCCTGCAAGCATGTCTTTCATATGTAAACTAATTAATTCAGACCACACACACCCCCACTTGCTTTATCAGACTCTCATACTCCAGACCACCATTCTTTTGCCCAAATCGCCCCTGGGTCAGTTATCAGACAACTAGAGACAGCCTCTATACCCCAGAGCCTGCTAAAATTATTCAGATTAAACCTGCTTACACTGTCTCACCTGTTCCTTCCTGCAGAAATCACAATAATTGCCCACATTTTCCTCCCTCTCCCTCTGTGTCTTGACTGACCATGGTGCTTCCCTGTCTGTCCCTGCATAGCTTGGTGTTTCTCCTGCTCTTGGACACTGTGAATAACAAACTATCTTTTCAGTGGCAATCATCTACTAATCTATTGGCCTCACCATACATGAATAATAATAAAGCTTACATTTCAAAACAGTGTCTTTTTAACATGCTACATGTTTATGTGTCTTTGCTTGGATTTCCTACAATGATGCAAGGCTTAAGGGCTAATTTTTGTTTTAAGATTTTATTTATTTATTTGACAGAGAGAGACACAGCAAGAGAGGGAACACAAGCAGGGGGAGTGGGAGGGAAGAAACAGGCCTCCCGCCAAGCAGGGAGCCTGATACAGGGCTCATTCCCAGGACCCTGGGATCATGACCTGAGCCAAAGGCAGACGCTTAACGACTGAGCCACCCAGGTGCCCCATTAAGTGCTAATGTTTTATTGTAGGTTTAATTCCAGAGCAGAAGGAATAAGGAAAGAGGTAAATGAGAAAGAGAAAAGGATGGGAGAAAATATAAAGTTGTACTTTCCTTAATTGTCCCTTCCTTCATCAGTCACACACAAAAAAAGCATTATTTTATTCTACTGGGTTCAGATTTGGTAATTAGTATTTTTCTACAAAATTATGCACTGAATCTAGATTTCCATATTTATTTGCATAGAATTATAAAAAGTAATCTCTTAAAATTTAACAACATTCTTCTTTTCAATCATTGTATCTCTCTTATCATTTATAATTTTGTTATTTGTGCTTTTTGATCTTTTCCTTGATTGATATATATATATATTTGTATTTGTAGTATGTTGGGCTCTGTAAAATAGGAGACTTAGGATCCACCCTAAGGGATTATTAGATGAGGGTCAACTGATCTGGAGGAATAGAGAGGTGGTAATAGAGCTTGACTCTGGAGAAGTCAGTGACAGGAGACAAAAGAGTAAGTTGGACCTGGTTGAGGGTGGGAGAGGTGGGGGTAGATTAGAAATAGATGAGTCAGCTTGGGAAGACTATGGTTAATCACCAAAGAGACATGGGGATGTTGAACCAAAGCCTGATATCATTCTTATCCATTCTTGTGAGCATATATTATCGTTTGTATGAAAGAAGTGGCCAGTTGTTCTCCTGGTTATTGCAGAAGACTTTTCTCTGACAACTTCCTATGGCCTGTGGATCATCCAACAGAAAATTCCCTTTCATTCCCAGTTGCTCTGGTCTACACTTGTCCTAATTGTCCCATGTGTCCTCAACTCCTTGTTGTTAAAAGACCGGGTTTCTTGGACGGTTTCCCCAAAACAGAGGGTGGAGCCCTTTACTCCTTGTAGGGCTATGATATTGTAAAAGAGAAAGCCCTAGCACGGGTACTAGGTACTCCTGGTTCAGTATTTAATAGAATGTCTTGTTTTCCTTTATATTGTTTCTCTTATACTTGTAAGAAACATACCTACTCTTATGGACTATAGATAGACTATAGATAATGTTCATATCAAATTAATGCTAATTTTATTTAGTTGAAGATCGACTTGAACAAGCACTTAAAATCCATTCATGAAACCTAGCTTTCTTTTTTGTTTTTATAGTCTACAATTTTTTCAAATCTAAAACAAAGTTCAGAAACCAATGAAAAACTCTTTAAATCAATACTATGGGAAAATGCCATTATAAACATTGGTAGTATATAATCAGAAAACAGTAAGATGAATGGAAAAGAATTAAGGTTAAAAGATTTCTCTGGATTAAAAAGTAGCTCTCCCATTTTGAATACATAGATTTTAAACTCTTGATACGAAATGTATTTTTGGATAATGTTTACATATAACCCTTACTTAGAAAAATAATTGATATTTGGGAAGAAGATTACTGAGATCTTCATGAACCTAATTATAACAGAGATCAGTTGCATAAACAAAAAGAATGAAAAATGGAAATATTAGATTATAGGAACCCAAAATAGAATCATAACCATACGGTTAAAATGAAGTGAGTACAAATATCTCTTGTAGGTATTTTATCAAAACTCAGTTTTAAGATTATCATTAAGCAAGGGCACCTGGGTGGCTCAGATGGTTAAGGGTCTGCCTTCGGCTCAGGTCATGATCCCAGGGTCCTTGGATCAAGCCCCAGGTCTGGTTCCTGTCTTGGCGGGGAGCCTGCTTCTCCCTCTCCCTCTGCCTCTTCCCCTGCTCATGCTCTCTCTCTCTCTGTGTCTCTCTGTCACAAACGAATAAATAAAATCTTAAAAAAAAATAAGATTATCATTAAGCTCTTTGTCTTTTTACAATTTATGACATTAAAATTATTCAGAGAATTAGACATTACATCTAAAATTGTCCTAGGCAATTTGGTATAGATATCAACCATCTGGAAGAAATATTGACCATTTAAATTTATGTTAGTTGAGACAATATTCAACCTTATTTTCAAATGACAAGATCTTACCAGATCTAGGAAAAGGGAATTCATATAAAGCAGAAATGTATGTGCCAGGAAATACCCACTGATTTCAAAATTTAAGAATTTTTATATTTTGTTAAGGATTTACAAATCAAATCTAGAAGCAAAAGGGCTCCAGTAGTGTAAAGCTACCTGAAAAGAGATTCTACCTCTTTTGAGGAAATTTTTAATATATATTTTTTTACATTCTCTAAGCAAGAGAAAACTACTTTTCTCACTTTCTCTATTCTACTTCTTCCTAGGTCACAGAATATGAAATTAAAAAGATTTGGGAGGCATATTAGAAGTCCTTGAGGAGAAAGCTCTACTTAGTTCCCCTCCCAAATGGTCATAAGCTTCTTAAATACCTGCATATCAAGGTAAACTTTATTAACCCATCATTTCCTTAGGCTAACCCCAAATCTACTTTCTTGTAATTTCCACCAATTGTTTCCAATATAACCTAGATCAGGTCTGATCAGCAATCTCTTTTGTATTTACAGACTTCAATATCCCACTGCTGGAATTCAACCTCAGTCCCACATCATCTGTTCCTCTATCAGATCAAGACCATCAATCCAATGGGACCTTGTTTCTTTTTTGTCCGTTAATCACTTTCCTCATTACACAGCTCAGCACCCATTGTTTCTTGCAACCACTTAGGAGTCCCTCCATCACTTACTTACTCTTCCATTCTGAAAACTCCTATCTCTGGAGGAATCCCCTGGTTTGCCAGCTATGCTTCCACATTGGCAGTCCTTTTGCTGCTGCAAGATCATGCCAGTGTGTTTATTAGCAGCATTACGAATGACTGAGACTGCGATTCAGTGGGACCCTTCCCTTCCTGCTGTTATTGTACCTGGCAGGTGACATGTTCAGTGATTCTTCAATTCTCACTACTGAAGTACTTAGTATCCTATTTCTTCGGTTTGAGGCTTACTCTCATTGGAATCCCATTTTCCCCATCACCTCAGGACGCTTGCTCCATTAAGTATCCCTTATCTTTTCCCTACCTTTAACTTTACTGGTTCCTTCTGTATTTCTCATGTATTTCAGTGTTAAAAAGAAAAACTTCTGCCATACATCTCCTTTTAACATTGCCTCTCCTACCCTATGTTTTCTTCACAACTAATTTTTGGGAAAGTGTAGTTTGCATTCACTGTTTCTACATTCTAACCTTCAAATCATTCATAAAAGTAACTGAAGTTTGAATTCCATCCTAACACTCCATTGATACTCTTCTCACAAATCTCCTTACTGCTAAATGCGACTGACAATTTTTAGTCCTTATCAAACTTAACTTTCCTGTAACATTTTCATTGTCTATAACTCTCCTTCCTGATCCTTTTTCCTTTCTTTGCTTCCATGATACCACATTCTCCTCATTCTTCCTCTTCAACCTCTGACTTATTATCCTCTTATTAAGTACTGGAGTACTGGTGTTCTCTAGAATGTGGCTATTGTCTTTTCCCCCTTCTTAGTCTCTTCCCTTCCAAAGTGACACCCTCCAGTCTGTGACACCTGAGACAAATTACTGAATGTGTGTGTTTTTATCATCTTCATAATGGAAAAAATTAGAACCTACCTCATGGTGTTATGGTGATTAAATGAGAGAATGCATACAAAGACCTTAGAAAGTGTCTGACATGTAAGTGACTCAATATGTATACTATTCAGATATGGGAAGATTCAACATCGAAAATACATGAAATTATCCCCAAATTAAGTTATATAATGACTCTTCTGTAGAGTCTTTCTTCAATAAGACAAAAAGCAAAGGTCATAAAATAAGTAAATGTGTGTAAGATAGTAAATTTTTAAATAAAAACTTAAAACTTTATAAAGAAAAACTACAGGAAATTTAAAGGACAATGAATCTATTGGGAGCAAACAAATATTTTCCATACTTACATCTGACTAAGAATCAAGATCTAACATTTATAAAGAAATGCTATGACTATATAAGTAAAATGAGAAAAAGAGCTAACAGAAAAGTAAACAGGATATGAGTTGCAAATCACTGAAGAGAAAATACAAATGTCAAAAAGATGCTCAATCTTTCTAAATATGAAAAATATGCAAATTAAAAATCTTAAGTTTTATTATTAATTTTAAAAATCCATACAAAAGCAGAATAAATAGTATGATGAACCTCTGCATGCCCAATAGCCAGCTTCAAAAATTATCAACAAATGGCCAATCTTGTTTCATATATTCATTCCCCTCTCCACTGAAATTTAGATATACCTTTTACCCTTTGATATTACTGAATGTTGAGGAAAGTATAGAGAAATAGTTTCCTTCACACATAGCTGAGAAGAGTTGAAATTTTGTGAAGTATCTATTAAACTAAAAAATGAACACAATGTAAAACCCCAAATTTCTGCTTTTTTGGCATTTGCCATAGAGAAATTCTTGTTTAAAAGATTTATTTATTTAGGGGCGCCTGGGTGGCTCAGTTGTTAAGTGTCTGCCTTCGGCTCAGGTCATGATCCCAGAGTCCTGGGATCCAGCCCCGCATCAGGCTCCCCGCTCAGCAGGAAACCTGCTTCTCCCTCTCCCACTCCCCCTGCTTGTGTTCCCTCTCTCGCTGTCTCTCTCTCTCTGTCAAATAAATAAATAAAATCTTTTTTTTAAAGATTTTATTTATTTATTAGAGAGTGAGTGCTTTCAAGAGAGTGAGACGTGGATGGGACCCCAGGATCATGATCTGAGCCGAAGGCAGATGCTTAAGCAACTGAGCCACCCAGGCGTCCCTAGAGAAACTCTTTTAAAAAACTCTTCTGCATTTGTACAAACAAGTGTGTAAAATAACTCTTATTGAATTATTATTTGCATAAAGAAAGTTGGAAACAACATTGGTGCCCAGAAAAAGGATAAATAAGCTATGGTATAACATATGTTAAAACAAATAAACTATGGTATGGTACATCCATACTATAGGATGCCACGTGGCATTAAAAAGTGTGAGCTATCAAAAAAAAAAAAAGAATGAAATCTTGCCATTTGCAACGACGTGGATGGAACTAGAGGATATTATGCTAAGCAAAATAAGTCAATCAGAGAAAGAGAAGTATCATATGATCTCACTGATATGAGGAATTTGAGAAACAAGACAGAGGATCATAGGGGAACAGAGGGAAAAATGAAACAAGATGAAACCAGAGAGGGAGACAAACCATAAGAGACTCTTAATCTCAGGAAACAAACTGAAGGTTGCTGGAGTGGAGGGGGGTGGGAGGGATGGGGTGGCTGGGTGATGGACATTGGGGAGGGTATGGGCTATGGTGAGCGCTGTGAACTATGTAAGACTGTTGAATCACAGACCTGTACCCCTGAAACAAATAGTACATTATATGTTAATAAAAAAATTTTTAAAAAAAGTGTGAGCTAGATAGATTTTATAATGTGTCAAAATATCTGAGAAACATTGTTGAGTGAGAAAAGCAAGCTGCATGATAACACACATAGTATGATATCATTATTTTAAAAAAAACATGAGAAGAAAAATGATTTTTACATCTATCAACTATCATCTGTATATCTATCAAACTATGTTTGAGAATGGTATAAAGCAATCTTCACAAACAATAACAATGGAAGAAAACTATTAGAAAAGACCCAAGAGGGGGATGAATCCAGTCCAGCCTGAAAAAAATCTGCACCAGGTTTGAAAAATCACTCCATTCTCCCGTGTAAGATGCTTAGAAGCTTTTTGAATCTAAGTCCCTGTGTTTTCCAGTGAAGCAGCTGTAAGAGGCGCAGAGGCAGGGATGGCATCCGGAGACTCTGGGGCATCCGCTCATTTCTGAGTCAGACAGGGGTCACGAGCGGACTTGGACCAGAACCACCAGCAACACATCAGAGTATGTCCTCTGAATAAGACCATGGCGCTTATGAAAATTAACTACTTTCTCATCTTCTACCTCAGTTTCTCACTGCTCACCTACATAAAAAGTAAGCTTTTTCCATTTATTGAACTTTTGGCACCTTTCCTGACTTAAATATTTCTAGCAAATAGCTGATAATGTTGCATGTTCTACAGAACACAACACTTAAAAAAGACGTACAAAGAATTTGATATAAGCAAGTGTCCTGTGTTAAGTCAGTGGTACCAGCCAGTGTGAATAATATTGATTCTATGATTTCCAATAACTAGACATAGAAAATGTTCTTTTTTAACCCTTACAGTGGCAGTGAGCAGGGGGTTGAAATGGCCACATAGAAAAGAAGGTATTTTATTGTGTTTACACTTTTACAAAATAGATTTGGCACTTGATAATTGATATCCTTTAAAAGGAAGTTCATCATAAGCTATATTGCATTTTATTCCCAATACAACGTATTTATCTTCACTTTTAAAGAACTTTGTATTGCCACCTTTGCTCTCATAATCAAGCGGATAATCTCAATTTTCCCCAAAGGATAATGGTTCAAAGCACCAGAGAGAAATGGGCTTCTTTTCTATTGTGTTTGCTTCTGTTTTATAAATGAAGATACTATATTCCACAAACTTCCCCAAATAAAAAGAGAAGTAATGTTTCTAGGGTATCTTGTCAGATGTATCACAGTGTGGAAAATCAAAGGAGACTGAATGGCCTCAGCTGTGTGTTTATGAAGGACAGTAGCTACTGAATACATTTAAAATGAAGACAGGCAGAGTGTGTGCTTGTCAAAGGGGCTATGTGATTTGTGTCTGTTGAATTTGAATATCAATAAGGCAAAGCATAGAGCAGCAGCCATTGAACAAGACAACTTGGCATTAATGCACAGTGTTGTATAATCTGGGTCACCTTCTGTAGCCAGTGCGATTGTTACTTGTACAGTTTACATCTGAGCATGTATCAGAGGTTGGGCAAAGATAGGAGTAGATTCTATAGGTAGGTAGCGCAAGGCAATTACAGAAAATCCAGGTCAACTTTAAATAAATGAACAGTAAAATTTTACCTGATTGCAATACACACACACACACGGGATTTTGTTTTTTTGGTGATGTATTTGTTGAAAAGCGTTGTTATTTAAAGATTTTTTATTTCTTTCTTTTACTTATTTGACAGAGAGAGACACAGTGAGAGAGGGAACACAAGCAGGGGGAGTGGGAGAGGGAGAAGCAGACTTCCCGCGGAGCAGGGAGCCCGATGCGGGGCTCGATCCCAGGACCCTGGGACCATGACCTGAGCCGAAGGCAGACGCTTAACTACTGAGTCACCCAGGTGCCCAAAAAGGGCTGTTATTTAAATAGTTATTCATCCTCCTTGAAACTTCAAGTGGGCCCCGTGCAATGGGAAGTGAGGAAGGGAAGTGTTATGTTGAGATATACAGGTGGGGAAGAAAGGAAGCAAAAGAAAGGACACATGAAATGCAAGGTGAAGTGAGTTTACAGTACATTTTATAACAAAGAACTTGTAATGTTAATGCAATATGTATTAAAATTCCTAGCATTTGATGCAGTTAGCTTTTACGGAGATGAATATATAACCTCTAAAGCAAGCATCTCTTTTTTTAAGGGTCTTATAATTATGAACCTATAATTATATACAAATAATTCTGAGTGGGTGATTTTATTGCTACACTCTAAGTACTTTGTAATTATTTGATTTATTCTCTAGCACACTATTTCTAGAGTTTAAAAAAATCTGAAGCTTCGCTTGAATTTTTAAGCAGGCCAACTTTTACCTGTGTTAATATATTTGCTGGCAAGACATGATGATATTGCCTTCCGTGTTAAAACACTTACTTTAGATTTTTTTTTTGTACCTGACTTTAAAACTTTTACAACCTGGCCTTAGCCCTCTTTTCTACCCTTATCTTTTAGTACTCTTGAAAACGTTCCAGTCAAATGAATAAAATAATAGCTAGTTGTATAAGTTTTTTTTTTTTTTTAATTTTTTTTTTTAAAGATTTTATTTATTTATTTGACAGAGAGAATGAGAGAGAGAGCACATGAGAGGGGGGAGGGTCAGAGGGAGAAGCAGACTCCCTGCCGAGCAGGGAGCCCGATGCGGGACTCGATCCAGGGACTCCAGGATCATGACCTGAGCTGAAGGCAGTCGCTTAACCAACTGAGCAACCCAGGCGCCCCAGAATTAATTTTAGCTTCTATTTTTGGATACTTATCTAAGGTGAATCAGATTTTTCTGAAGAATTGCATTTTTTCATTTTTTTTTTTAAGAAAGTATGGAGGGGCTGAGGGAGAGGGAGACTCTTATGCAGGCTCCATGCCCAGGGTGGAGCCCCACACAGGGCTCAATCTCACAGCCCTGAGATCACGGCCTGAGCCGAAATCAAGAGTCAGATGCTTAACCGACTAAGTCACCCAGGTGCTCTGCATTCTTTTTTTCATTTTTGGTGATTTTAAAAATTATCATTAATGGTATTAAAATATCATATTTTGAAATTCAAGTGGACAAGAAAAATCAGTTTTTAGTTACCTTTTAAATGTTATCGCTGATTTCAAATAAATAAAATCTTTAAAAAAAAAAAAAAAAAGGCGGCGCCCGGGTGGCTTAGTCAGTTAAGCGTCTGCCTTCAGCTCAAGTCATGATCCGAATGTCCTGGGATGGAGCCCCGCATCAGGCTCCCTGCTCTGTGGGGAGCTTGCTTCTCCCTCTGCCTGCCGCTCCCCCTGCTTGTGCTCTTTCTCTGTCAAATAAATAAATAAAATCTTTAAAAAAATGTTACTACTGATTTATCAGGAAATCTGAGATGTCCAATTTTCTCCATTTAGAAAATGAAAATTAAAGTATATCTCTTTCCCATTCACACCATCTCTGTTCATTCTAGGTTCAGCTTTGTGATCTATACTTACATTGCACGCTGTATTTATCTTCCATGGTATCAAAATTTGGAATTATTATTTTTGTGTTGATTCATTTCTTTTTTACCTATGAGATTATACTACATGACTCTAAGGAACATGGGTGTTTTGCTAACTTATGTATCCTAAACCAGTGGGAGGCAACTGTGTAACTCAGGGTAGTCACTCATGGAACAGTTACTAAATAAATAAAAGAGGGAATTTTTATAATATTTGCTATAAGAATTGAATATCTTCCCTTTTCATGACATTTTTGCATGATTTTTAAAATTCTTACATTAACTTTTTTATAATAGACTTAATTATTTTAGAATAATTTTAAGTTCACAGAAATACTGAGAGGATGGTACAGAGGGGTCCCCTCTATCTCACACCCAGTTTCCCCTATTCTTAACATCTTACATCTGTATGGTTGATTTGTAGCAATTAATGAACCAATATTGATACATTATTAACTAAAGTCCACGGTTTATTCAGATTTCCTTAGATTTTACCAAATATCTTTTTTCTATTCCAGTGTCCCATCCAGGATACCATGTTACATTTAGTTGTCCTGTATCCTTAGGTTCCTCCTGGCAGTGACACTTCAGGACTTTCTTGTTTTTGATGACCTTGACAATTGGGAGTACTGATTAGGTATTTTATAGGATCCTCCAGTATTGGAATTTATTTGATGTTCTTTTCATGGTAAGACTGGAGTTATCGGTCATTGAGAGGAAGACCACAGAGGTAAAATATCATTCCCATTACATCATATCAAGGATACATACGATCAACATGATTTGACTATTGATGTTGACCTCAGTCACCTGGGAGGTGGTATTTGTCTGTACGCTACTCTTAGAAAGGAAGTCACTATGCCATCCCACACCTAATGAGTGGGGATTTATGTCCCCCCACTCTTGGAGGGCAGAATATCTACATAAATTATTTGGGATTCTTCTGCATGAGAGATTTGATTCTTCTTGTCCATTTATTAATTTATTCAAGTATTTATTGATATCAGCATGGACTCATGGTTATTTATTTTATACTCTGGGCTATAATCTAATACTACTTTATTTTGTTACTCAAATTGTTCCAGCTTTGGCCACTCAGAGTTCTTTCAGTTGGCTCCTGTCCTCTTTTAACTTACCCCCTGTCAATGTGAGGTGTTTTTTTTTTTCCTTTGAAAACTACCTTACTTTCTGGCTCTACAAGATGTTCCAGACTTATCTTGTGTATTTCCTGCCCCAGCCCTAGCCTAAGCCCTCATTCCAACAGGCCCTGGTTCCCTTGTACTAGAGAATGGCAAACTAAACCAAGATCTAAATGTAAGGTATGCTTGTTGCCACTGGGGTGTCATTTGTTTTAGGCCACCTTAGTTGACAGAGCATAGAAATAAATGTGTGTATGTTAATATGTGTATATATATATATATGTACATCAGTACATATTAAGCTAGATATGAGTTAATACTAATACCTCTAACTTTATTATCACATGGGTTGGATTGTCCTAGCTTCCTCCCCTGCTTATCTGTAAATTCCCACTCTAACAGTAAGAAATTTGGTTTCTACCATCTGCCATCCATTTATTTATTTAAATTCAGTAAATATAGTTTTAAAAGTACATAAAATATATAACAGCATCAAATTCTTCACCCATAATTCTGAAGAAATAACTATGAGTTTGAGTATAGCACGTATGTGTATTTCCTTTTGTCTTTAATCTTAACACTCTGCCTGTTTCTAATGCTACTTAAGTCAGTGCCTTTTCCCTCACCCCCTTCTGTGTGATTGTCTCATGCATTTATAATACAGTTAGATTGTTGTGTCACAGTCAACATTCCTTCCTGGAATCCCTTGACTTTCGAAATGATTTTTAAAATTTGCATACAATAAGGTTCTCCCATTGTGCCCTAAAGTTCTGTAGGTTTTGACAATATGATACATTGCAGTATTATACAGAATAGTTTTCCTACATTAAAATTACCTGTGCTTTACTTTTTTTTGACCCTCCTTTCCTTCCCAACCCCCAGGCAATCCCTGATCATTTTATTGCCTGTAGAATTTTGTCTTTTACAGGATGTCATATGATTGGAATCATAAAATCAGACTAGCTTCTTCCAAGTTGCAATATTCGTTTTTAGGTCCTCCATGTCTTTTTGTGACTTGACTCATTTCTTTTTATCACTGAATAATATCCTGTTGTATAGATGTACCAGTTTGTTTATTCATTTACCTATTGAAAGTTATCTTGGTTTCCTCTAGTTTTTGGCTATGGTATCAGTTTCCTTAGGCAACTGTGACAAAGTACCATAAACTGGGTGGCTTAAACAACAGACCTTTATTCTCCCATAGTTCTGGAGGCTAGAAGTCTGAAATCCAGGTGTCAGCAGGGCCATGCTCCCTCTAAGACTCTTGTATAAAATATTTGCCTCCTCCTAGCGTTTGGTGGTGGTCTTCAGTCCTTTGCATTCCTTGGCTTGCAGATGCATCACTTCAATCTTTAATTACCTGGTGTTCTCCTACTGTCTGTCTTTTCTTCTTCTTACAAAGACATCAGTCATAAAAAAAAAAAAAGATATCAGTCCTATCGGATTAGGACCCATCCTACAAACATCACCTTAACTTGATTGCAGCTACAAAGACCTTGTTTACAAAAAAGTTATAACCACAAGTTCTAGGAGTTAGGATTTCAACATATCTTCTTGCAAGGGGGCACCTGGGTGGCTCAGTTGGTTAAGCATTTGCCTTCAGCTCAGGTCATGATCCCAGGGTCCTGGAATTGAGTCCCCCATTGGGCTCCCTGCTCAGCAGAGTCTGCTTCTCCCTCTCCCTCTCCCCCTTCCCCCTGCTTATGAACACACACACACACACACACACACATACACTCTTTCTCTCTCTAAAATAAATAAAATCTTTTTAAAAAATATATCTTCTTGGGAGATACAATTCAGCCTATAATATCTACTCAATATAACTCTGATATATGATGAAACTGCTTGATTAATACCTCTTTTATTGGGCAAAATTAACTTCATATGCACACTGAATTATAAAAAGATTTTTAAAACATGTAAGTGGTCAATACAGTGTGCTCATATTTTGCTCCTATTTTTCATCTTTCTTTACACTATTCCCACCTTTTACATGTTCAACCCTCTGGCTTGAATTGAGTGCTCAGAAATCTTCTCCTTTATAGATTTGCCCTATGAAATTAAGTTAGCATCTGATTAATATTGAGAGTTGGCACTAGAATTGGGCATAAATGTGTTTCCATATTTTCTTGGGACAAATAGCTTAGCTCTTTACCTAAATAAATGTTCATTACTTTAAGCTGCTTTTCTTTCAGAAATTGTATTTGTTACTTGGGGCACCAAAAGATTACTGTGTCTTTCATTATCAATCTAAAACACTGATTATAAATTACTATGCATGCATTATTTGTTGTGTTTATTAATATGACTTTCTTTATTTTCCTCTTATGTTTTTGTCATAACAGTGAAATTAGAGAAGGAAAGTAACTCAGTCATCTAGCACTAGATCCTATTTGTTGATATTGTTAATATTTTTTAATCAATCTTCTAGAGTTTCTTTCCCAATTTAATAAAAAGCAGCGATTTTTCCAAAGTTTTACAGCAATATGTTAGGTAGGTTGTCTTATATTCGCTAGCTTTTCCTTTGTTCTCAGCAAAGTTCTGTTAAATGGAAAATTCAAGCCAAAAACAACACTAAGGGACACAGAATGAGAGAAGACACTGTGGTAGGAATGGGAAGGACTATTTAGAGCTGAATGGTTTTGGCTGCAACTGAAAGTTTCTTGGTTCTAGAGGGAAATCAAGATAAGATTAGTTGTCCCTAGCCTCAAGACAGGATAATTAATCAATGTTCAAAGTTTTTTATTCAATCACTTTATTTATTCCACAAATATCTACTAAGTCCATATGGCTGATACTGTTCAAGGCTCTGAGGATGCAGTAGTCAAAAAAGAGACCATAATCCTTGCTATTGTAAAGCTTATACTTTAATGGGGTGAGAGAGACAAAAACCAATAAGCACAATATGTAATTGTGAGCTGGCAACAGTGCTTTGGAGAAAAGCAAAGGATGAGAGAAAGAGAGCAGGTGAGATGTGAGGATATCTGGGTAAATAATATTTTGGCAAAGAAAATAGCAAGTACAAAGGTCTTGAGGCAGGAATGTGCCCATAGTGTTTGAGATATTGCAAGGTGTTCAACATAGCTGGAGGAGATTAAGCAAAATAAAGCAAAGTCATAGGAGAGGTGTCAGTTATATGTATCTATTCTTACAGTGATCCTACACAGCAGCCATTATGAAGCCAATTAAGACACCTAAGGCCAAGATAGCTTATGTAAAATATTTAAAACACAGTTCAAATATTAAATATATTTTAGGTGATAAAATAAACATTTAAACTCAGGTCTGTCAGGTTCTAAGCCTCATACTAGCTCACAAAAGCCAAAAGGTAAACATTCAGGAATTTTGCATGTCTGTTATTAAACTACTCTAGTTTGCAGGGGTGAAAGTAATTGCATCACAGAAATTTTGGCAAACACAACAAATCAGAAGGCTTTTTTAAAAATTATTATTCCTAGATCACTAAGTATCTATTTCACCTTTAAAACTTTTCCAAATTAAAAATGTTTACAGTTTCAACTGCTATCCCACTCTTGTGACTAATTTCTGCAGAGGCAGGAATTGCTCATCTGTAACCTAGATTACTCTCACTGTAGTCTTTTTGGTTCTTTACATAATTGTCCTGATAATTCCTAATGAATAGTTCTTTTCTCTAAATTCAAAATTCTTTGACCCTTTAAAATAAGCCTACTTTAGGCAAATTAGTGAGAGCAGGCGGCTAATGAGGTTGCGTTTATGGTTCAATCTCAGGACATTTCAGTCTGCTTCACGCAGAGACCAAGTCTATTCAACAAGTAATGGTCTGTCCAGTCAGTGTCAGATTTGTAGTTCTGAGCACAAGGACAGAGAATGAAAAGAACTCTTAGAAAACTGAGTTTTCAACTACTGGAAAAATCAACTGCAAGTTAGCAGCAATAGGTAGATGAATTATTGTGATTTCTTATCTTTCTATAATTTTAGTTATCTTTCCTTCTAAATGTAGTTGAAGAACAATTACTTATATTTTTAAATATGTAGCACCAACTTTTAAATACATAGAGTCAGGACATTCAGATTCAGGCCCTGGTCCATCATTATTTAGTTGCCTGTCCATAAATGCATCATTTAAGCTCACAGGTCTCTAATTTTCCTCACTTGTAAAATGAGGGGGTTAGATTATATAATTACCAAGTTTCCTTTGAGATCTACATTTTATGATTCCATGATTATTTTAAATAATTGAATCATAGAGTTTCATAAGTAAAGGGTATTTTTAGTAATCTCACCCTGTATGAACTACCTTTCACTAGGTTATGTTGCAGCAACAAACAAAGTCAATATTTGAATGGTTTAAAACAACAAAGGTTTATATTGTGTTTCCATAGTACAGTTTGACTACAACTCTACTTTGTGTCTTTTTCATTTAGGGACATAAGTGGAAGGGACGGTCCCTTCCCAGAAAATGGTGTTTTTATGGCAGAGGGAAAAGAGCAATGGTAGAACCATGTAAAGGCTCTTAAATCTTTAGCTCATATGTGACTTACATCACTTTGGCTCACATTTCATAGTCCAAAGCAGGTCAGGTAGCTAAGCCTGATGTCACTGCACAAGGGATGTATTAAGACAGAAAATATTTAAAACAAATAATATAGTCTGCTCCATTTTTTCTGTTGTTTCCAACTTCCAGGAAGATATTTCTAAACAAATTTATTTAAGTAACCATGAATATCCAAAATGAATGAATAATAAAAATTTAAATGACACTGACAAACATTTCAACAAATACTTATTAAGCAGTTAATATGAATATGGTATTGACTATAAAAAAGACCATTATCCTCTGGGCATATCCATACTATAGTGGAGTGAACAGATGTATAAAGGCTGTTCACACATTGCCAAAGAGAATAATCACACTCTGAGATATTGCCAGATGTCTGTGCACTGATCTGGGCATTCTTTCCAGATGTAGAGATAGAAAATTTAGTCCAAAAAGGTCAAACTAGTCTTGTGATATGAAGAAATATTTTCTTTTTTTTTTAAAAAAATTTTTATTTATTTGACAGAAAGAGAGACAGCAGGAGAGGGAACACAAGCAGGGGGAGTGGGAGAGGAAGAAGCAGGCTTCCCGCAGAGCAGGGAGCCCAATGTGGGACTCGATCCCAGGACCCTGGGACCATGACCTGAGCCAAAGGCAGACGCTTAACAACTGAGCCACCCAGGCGCCCCCGAAGAAATGTTTTCTGAAAGGAAATATAACCAAACTTGCCTTGAAATCACTGGCCCTAATAAAATTATACTTTGATTTTAATTTCAACTCAAATTTAGGGAATAGCTTATCTAGTTTGTATGTTATAAATTCCTATTTCTCTTTATCTTCATTTCTTTTTTTTTAAGATTTTATTTATTTATTTGAGAGAGAGCTCAAGCGGGGGTGGGGAGGAGCAGAGGGAGAGGGAGGAGGAAGCTCCCCACTGAGCAGGGAGCCCCACGACACTGACAGCGGGCTCAATCCCAGGACTCTGGGATTATGACCTGAGCCGAAGGCCGATGCTTAACTGACTGAGCCACCCAGGCATCCCTTCATCTTCATTTCATTTATCATTTGAACCTTGAAAGGAAAAACAGTTTCTCCCTCTACTCACTACCTTACTCATATCCAACACTTCAACACTTCTAGCCACCAAATGTGTGGGTTTTCCCAATTCTCTGTGGATACCAACTCGGTGTCCTATAATGTAGTTCAATTCTGACACTATTTACCTGGGGTCAGTGCAAACCCCACAGGTTAAGGGCTCTGTCCCACCAGACCACCCACCCCCACCTTTCCCACTTCATTTACCAATTGCAAGTCCAGGTTGTCACTCATGCTTCTGACAGACTGACTATAAACCAGAGGTTCCCACAACCACTTTCTCAGGCTTGATAAGTTGCTAGAGTGGTTCACAGAACTCAGAAAAAAACAGTTTACTTACCAGATTATGGACGTATTGTAAAAGGATACAGCTCTGGAACAGTTAAAGGGAAGAGATGCATAGGGCAAGGCATGGAAAATGGAAAAGGGTGCAGAGTTTTTGTACCCTTTCCAGACACCTCCACGTGTTCACCAACCCGGAAGCTCTCCAAACCCCTTCAGTTAGGATTTTTTTTTAATCAAGGCTTCATTACATTGTCATGATTGATTAAGTCATTGACCATTGGTGACTAACTCAACCTCCAGCTCTTTTCCCCTCCCCAGAGATCAGGTGATGGGGCTAAAAGTTCCAACCATCTAATTACAGGGTTGGTTCCCTAGGCAACCAGCCCCCACCCTGTGGCTATCTAGGGGCTTTCCAAAAATCACCTAATTAACAAATACTGGTGTGCTTAGAGGGCTCACTATGATTAACAAGACACTCCTTTCACCTTTATCACTCTGGAACTATTTCAGGAACTAAGGACAAAAGACCAAATATTATAAAAATGATGCTCCAATGGCTCTTAGGAAATTAGAAGAGTTTTAGTTGCTGTGTGCCAGGAACTATGGATGAAGACTTACATCACAATATCACACACCTCTACCAGAGGTTGGGTTTAAAAAAAAAAAAAAAAGAAAGAAAAAGAAAAAGCAAAGCTTTACATTTTAGGTGTCATCGCCTAAAAATTACATCAAACGCACTATTATAAGAAGCTATAGTTAAGAGATAAACTGAGGCAAATTACACATATTAAGTTTATTTGAACAAAAAATCTATTCGAATCAGGCCGTGCCAAATGGGAAATGGAGCATTTCCCTGACAAGAGCTAGGGGAAGGACTGTTACAGAGAGAAGGCGGAAGCAAAGTAAGGCAATTATTTGGCCAATGCTTAAGCTGTTGCTTTTATTTAGGAAAGCCTACTTGGCTGTTTGTGATTGGTTGTCCTTAGGTTTTGATTCCTTAACCTTGAGGCTTTCCAGGTATAGGTCTTGGTTTGTTTACGAAGGCTTGCTAAGGCATTAGGGGCACCTCAGTGTAGTCGCCTCCATGTTTAATTAATACTTTCTGGACTAAAAGCCTTAAGAAAAGTCTCTTCAATATGCCTGTTATATTACTGACTGTATCTCTACATTTTCTCCTAAGCTAATCATAAAATAATTAAAGAATTATTTTCTCTATTTATAAACTTAAATAATTATAGAAATAAACAGAAATCTTCTCCTAACTAACCTCATTATATCTAATTTATTTTGCCTCCTGGCTTCCTTTATGCAACCCTCTATGGATGGAGCACTGAAAACAGGGTATGTATGTGCATTTAATTTTCTGCTCAGCTGCAGCAGTTGGCTGACTAGCTGTTGAACTGTTTGAGGTTCTGAACAAACCCTAGAACTAAGGCAAAGTTTGTATAAACTTGCGGCTTTCTCTAGGCTTAGAAGAGCAAGAAGAGATGAGATGTGTCCATATCGAGGGACTCAGTGTCAAAAGTAGAAGCAACCCAATAAGCCCTACTCTTACCTAAAAAATTTTTTTGTTTAATGTACTTTTCAATATAGGCATATCACACATTCAGAATTTGGAAATATTGATTCCAGTATTCACGAGACCTCTTAAACATTGCACAATTTAAAACTTTTGGTCCCTCAGAATTATATAGCCCTTATAAAGATATACTAAGAGAGTTCTGCCTCCAGACTTTTGGCTTTATGAAGGAAAACATTAATATAAAATAACTGGCAATCATAAATCAGAAAACATAATCAAGGGAGGGAGATGCAAGGGGAAGATCATCAATTAAGCCTGTAAATAGTTTCCACCTGTGAGTAATGAGCTACTGCTTAAGTTATGAGAAAGAAAGGGATTAAATAAAAATTATTTATTGTGTATTCATTGATGTGAGATGGTGGGATCTGGGAGTGAATAATCAAGAAAGAATTCTTGAGCCATCTTTGGTGGTTTTATTAAAGCACGAGGACAGTACCTATGGGCAGAAAGAGTTGCACTGGGATTGTGAGCAATGGTTGATTATATACTTTCAAACTGGGAGGGGGTTAGGGATAGTGTAAGTCTCTAAGGAATTTGGAAGCAAGGTTTCCAGGACCTAAAGGGGCTAGCTGTTGTTAGGAAAAAGTCAATTACTACAGTCTAGTAAAACCTGAGTCATGAGACCCTTCAGATGTAGATCAGTGGGTCATATGCTTGGAGGATGATTGCTAACATCTATCTAAGGTTGCCTTTTGCCCTTAGCAAAGTATTAACATTGTAGCAGTTGAGTTCCTGGAGGAAGGTCACTCTGCCTGTCTGAAGTACTTATCAATGGGCTGTTAAGTTGTAAGGAAATTTAATTTTTTTCTACATTTCTTTTGCCTTTGTTATCCACGTCATTCATTACCAGTGAATGTGCTACAAGGATAATTCCAAATATCAACATACTGTATATCCTCAAAGGGAAATTTGTTGTGAGACAGATGATAGAATTTCAAAGAACCATGAACTTGGGGAATAAACTGGCTTTTAAAAAATCCAAATATCATACTGACCATGTTTTCTACCAGGCACATTTCTCTAAGGCATTTTTATTTACTCTAATAGGGAATCATTTTTTCACTTTAATATTGGAACTGCTTAGAGTATAGATTATCATAGAGATATAGCTTATTAATTCTTAGGGTCAATTATAGCCCTACCATGAATATAACCATTTATTTTTTAAATGAAGGGTAGTTTTCATGTTCTTTTTCTTGCAAACATTTCACTGAATTTTCTTACTTAACTCTTATTTGTTTTTGTTGTTTTATGGCATATCTTAACCATGATTTGTAAACTATATCAGTCAGTGAGGTTTTGTGTATAGTAATGTTTTACACAATTTAATGTGTAAAATAAACACATGGGAGGTGATTTAAGTGGTGGATTTTTATGGGTTCCAAGTCCAAATGTTATGATTCAGTTATTCCTGGGTGGGACCCAGGAATCAGTTGTTTGTTTGTTTGTTTTTTTTTAAACAAGCCTCATGTGATTCTGATGCATGTTATTCACAGACCAGACGTGTAAGAGACACTGATACATAGTTTAACAAAACAGGACCTGGGAGATTATTAATTCTCAAAGTGTGGCAAAGGCTGGTGTGAGGGAAGAAGTGGGGAGAGTAGGGGAGTAACGGGTAAGAAAAAGGCAAGAAGCAACCAAGGGTGTGGTGCGTTTGGGACCTATTAACAGAAAAATGCACCAGTGGGGCAGTGATGTGAGATAAGGGGGTGTGGGTGGGGTCCAGGTAGAAACAGGCTTTAAAGGCTATAATGAAGAGTTATCTTCTTGTCAGAGTTGCTCAAGTGTTTTCACATCAAGGCCCATAGAGAAAGGGTAATACATGCTTATCACACTTGCCCACACTGTCAAGACTGTTGACAGCCAAGGATGACCACCTGGGGCCTCCTATAGCTCTGTCATTCCTGTAACCTCTCTTTGCACACATACTGGGGAGAGCCACTAAAGAAGATGGGAAGACACTGAAGGGCTTTAAACAGGAGTGTTGAATGCTCAGCCTTGGCCTCAGTGAGGATGTACTAAGGAGGGGAAAGGCTGTAGGTAGAGAGGCTTAGCATAAAGTGATGGGGACCTGAAACAGTGTGGTCATAGCAAAGAGGAGGAAACGGGGAGGACTTAGAATACTTAGGGGGAAATTAGCTTAGCATTTGGTGAGAAATGAGTGAGAGGGAAAGGGAGTATAGTGAATGATGACTTCCAGGCTTCTAAATCTTAAATGGTATGACATCATCTCAAATAGTAAATGCAAGGAAGAGTGCAGGCTAAATACCTACAATTGAAATTTTTATTTTGAAATATAATGGGGACATTCAGGTGAAGATGTCCCTTAGGCAGTTGGAGATGCCCTTCCAAAGTTCAAGGGAGAAAGCCAATTAGGAGATGAAGATTTGAGTCCTCACTTGCTAATAACTATCACTAAGCCCATACTGTAGACGATTTACCATGATAGGAACAGAAAAAGTCTAGAGAGAAAATCTATAAAATTTTTTTACATTATGGATCAAAGCCTTAAATATGAATGTTCATACCTAATGACCCAGTAACTCTTCTAGGAAAATAATAATTGAAAATGAGGTCAAAGATTAACATGCCAAGGTAGCTATAACATTTGTATATACTGAGAAATTAGAAATAGCCCTAATGAAATCAAACACATTCGTACTAAGAAAATATTTGAAACATAAATTGTGTTGCTTTATGTTCTAGTATCTAGAGTTGCTTTCAAAAGATAGAAACACAATCCAGTAACCAAAATTAAATTAAAGCAATTTAAATATTTTGTGGCATCTCTCAAACACATGGAAATACAGAATATAATGCACAGAAAAAAACTTCAAAAGAAATACTCTTTCTCCATTTTTATGTTTTCAACATCTCTCACTACTTCCCCAGGTCCAATCTCTCAGCCTTCCCAGAGATCCTTCCTCTTGAAGGCCTTATAGGTTCCCCCTTCTTTTTCCCTCTTTGAAACAAATCTCAACCCTTTCTTATATAAGTCCCCTGTCTTGGATTCTCAAATCCGTTTCTCTCTTTCCTCATTATATTAATTTTGCATCAGAAAAACTCACGGATAAAGCTGGCAAGGATAAAATGATTCATAGAGGTTGGAAGAGGGGTAGGGAAGATGAGCAAATAAAACCAAATTTACTCTAGAGGGCAAGGAAAGGGGGAAAGAATGTCAACACTTATGCAAAAGTTAACTTTTGTCTCCCCAAAAATATAAGTGAAAAAAAAAAAAAAACCACGCAGAATGTCAAATTGTGTGTCATGCACAACATATATGTGATGTAAAAAAATAGGTAGGCAAAAAATCTTTAATAATCATAAAATAGAATATTATTTATACTATCTTTTATTTAAAAATAATATAGATATTCTAACAATAAACTTTAAGCCACAGAACTCCTGCTAAGAGGAGCTATTTATAGACAAAAATATTAAGTAAATATTTCCTATTTTTAAGATGCTGAAAATATATGCTTATTAGAGAGAAATCAGTTTTGAAAATGTGTAAGAAATGAGAAATACTTTATTTCAATCATAAGCTGTATGACCTTGACCTGTTTTACTTAAAATCTATATTTTCTCAGCAGCAAAATGGAAATGGTGATTATTTCTAACTGCATTGGAGTACTGTGAGGATTAAATAAAATAATGTATGTGTGACACCTTCTGCTTTACCAGGAATTGTGGTCTTAACTTCAGATTGAGAAGCTCAAGATTCACAGTAGGCTTCGAGCACTAAGGTTGGTTATCTTTAAGACAGTTTACAGGCACCTGGGTGGCTCAGTCATTAAGCGTCTGCCTTCGGCTCAGGTCATGATCCTAGGGTCCTGGGATCGAGCCCCGCATCGGGCTCCCTGCTCGGCGGGAAGCCTGCTTCTCCCTCTCCCACTCCCCCTGCTTGTGTTCCCTCTCTCGCTGTCTCTCTCTGTCAAAATAAATACATACAATCTTTAAAAAAAAAAAGAAAGAAAGTTTACAGGACAAGCATTGTGGCACATACAACATAGCAGTGGTCTCATGATTCCTAGGTACAGCTTTGGATGTCCCAAACATCCTGCACACTGGGTGTGTGTAGTCACAAGAAACAAAGTTGATGGGATACAACTTCAAGCTCTGCGAAGCCATCAGCTCTGAGGGCCCTTCAGCTTTTATATTGAGCCATATGCATATAACTGTCTCGTCTAATCTCCTCAGGTTACGCGAATAGCTCCCACACTGCAGGGCAGCTCCATTTCATTAGTTCCCAATCACTCATTAAACAGACTGGACAATGAGTTTCAAGTGCTTGGTCCAGCACACAGCACTTTCGTTTATCTTATATGCAACATAGGTAATTTATAACCATTCCTGAGTTGCTGCTGCAAGACTAAAGGTCAAACCTTCAGGCATGCCTGACTCTAGGGAAAAGGCCAAAGAAACAGCTGTTAACCCTTCTTTTCCAGTATGTAAAGTGCTGAGACACAGTAAGCAAATAAAAACCTTAGTCATTGCATTTATCTTTTAAAAGCTGATAGATCAAATGTTCATTATAATACTATAATTGTTTTAGAAGGAGAACAAGGGAATCCACTGCTTAGTTGGAATCATTTCCTCTTTGATAGTTTTTTGAAATGATCATTGCTAAAATCATTGCTAAAACCTATGCCTCTGTCACAATCCTTTCACTTTTAATAAAATTTAAACTTATTCTGTCCTTCAAATCGCATTGTGTTGCAGGTTAATGATAATCATAGAAGACTTTAAAAATTCAGTGTCAAGAGATTGAGGGATGATGACAAGCTGTGGTCTTGAGAGCTGGTTGCTGAAACAGGATGGGGATGAAGGCTACTGAAGTGTGAGGTAGTCATTAAACTGGGAAGGATTGTTCCTACCCGCACTGAAGTCCCTCTGGAGTGGGAAGTTACTATATGGTAGTTGGGATAATTGTTTGGAGGGAGTGAAAAGGTGAAGCTCCATCTCCCCTAAGGGCACGGCTTCTAAGAAGATCATGCAAGAAAATGATAGTTAAACCACCTTTAATAATAAATGGTCATGAATGTGGGGGTCAGAGAGTAAAAAAAGAGACTGTGGAGAAAATGAAGAATGAGGGAAGAGACTGGTCAACTTGGCAGAAAGTTGATACCTCCAGAGAAAAACAGCCAGTGAAATATTCCTCTCTGAGGGATGTACAAGGGACTAGGGACAAAAATGTCAAATTCCAATTTTAACTCATCTGTATTACTGCATTTTAAAGCCACTCTGTGTCTCCAAAACTTCTGTGAGATTTTATGACTTTTATGGCCTTGGGGAGTGGAATGGTGAATAATGGTGAAATTGAGCTATAAACAAACAGGTATAGTGTGACTCAGGTTTGCCTCTCTGCCAAGGCCAGTGTGATGGGAACAAGAGTTTTTTGAGAGATCACAGTCCAGAAGTTTGAGGTGGTGACTGACAGCAAAGTGAGGAGTAGCCCATGGTGGTAAAACATTCTATGCACAGGTAGAGCGCAGATGCATTACTCAGGAGACAAGGCTTTTCCCATTTTCACTACAGGAAGGTCATGCCAGGGGAAAGACACATGCTGATTAAATAATGAGGAGAATCATCTAGATAGAATTGAAACTTTCTCAGTAAATTATAATTTTTAATAATTACAAATTTAATTTTGCTTATTCTCTGAATTAGAGGAGAATATTTTTTACATATATAAAGTTTTCTTGGGTCTTTGTGTACTTCTAGGACTTCTTAGCCAGCACTGTAAAGTCATAGTGTTTTGTTAGAATTAATTTTCTAACTCTGAAAATTATAATAATATAATATATTATATTATATATAATATAATAAATATAATAACCTAACTTCATAGGTTATTAGTGCCTGAAGACCACTGCATACCTTGGATGACCTCTTAATGCACCATATGGCCTTATAAAGAAATCACTGATACAGCTCTCATTTTTTTGCATTATAATTTGATAAATATTTTGTTTATATCTGTAATTTAAAGAAAAGCCATATGGTCATCAAAAATAATTAAAATTTGATTTGATTATTTAAGCATGTGAATCATTTTCTCTGGTTCAAGGGTAAAAGGAAAACTACTTTGAATTCTATTAATTTTCTTCTTAGAGTATTAGACATTTATGAATAAAAGTTCATAAATATCAGAAAATTCTCAAAGTAAACTTAGGTTGATAGATTAGTTCATTGTGTAATATTTGTATGCTTCTGGAATTCCAAAAATTCAAATTGTATCACGTTGTATTAACATTCATAGGTCACAGGACAAGTAAAATGAATTTCTGGAATATAGCCTGAATAAGTAGGAGTTAATTAAGAAATAAAATAATATATTATGTTATATATTATATTTTAGAATCAGAAAGGCAGAACTTGATAATAAAGAGGCTGAATTTGATAAACCCCAAATTGGGAAGGTATCACATAGGTGGTTCTAGCCCTTGGAACTACAGAATATCTTCATTCTACTGTAACTAGCCTAATATATCCAAATAGTCTGCTGCAATACCTGAAATTTTCTCCTCAGAGTTTATTGCTTTTGTTAGTTAAGACTCCACAGAAGGCTCATTTATTAAAAGGCAATTCTATATTAATCCATCAATTCATCAACATAGATTTACTTTCAGTTTATTAACTTAGAGACTTGAAGCAAGAAGACCTAAATAGATCACCTGTGGAAGAGTTTGGAAAAGTTTTCAAGCACATGAAATTGGTTATAGTGGCCCCCATAATGGGGATCCCGATTGATCCCAGTGCAGAATGTGTACGCTGACCTCTTACTGTGAGGAACAGAGGTGCTAAAGAAAGATGTTAGAGGCAGTAACAAGGCAACATTCACTCATGCTCACTTTACCTATGGCTTGCCTGGAAAAAGGAATCACTCTGCTCATGAAGGAGGAAGAAATACAACTAATCAATTTATCTACCTGGAATTGCCTTCCTTCTTAGCTATACAAACTTAGGTAAAAATGAGCAAGAAATCCATTGCCTTTAAAGGTCATAGTCTGAAGGGCACTTCTTCTTCTGAGCAAATGGAGTAACAGGGACTGGAATTACCCTCCTGCCTGAAGCAATAAAAAAACTGACAAAATATATGAAACAATGGTTTTCAAGACATGGGCTATTAGGTAATGGACAATCCTCCCCAAGTACTGGGAAACAAAGAAAGTGAGCCCTACCCGTTGCTTGAGCTTACTATGTTGACAGAGTTTCCAGGCAACAGCATAGGAAGGGGCACCTGGGCTGAACCCAGTAAATCACTGAACTGAAGGGGAAGTTGAATGTTTGAGGACACTCAGACAGAAAGAATTCACAGTACAGAATACTAGAGAAGATTTCTGCACAGAGACAGAATACCAGAGATCTGCAGAAGCTTCCCCTTGAGTATTCAGCTGAGTTCTGATCAGCTCATACATGTGATGAAACTACCCAAGACCTGGGAAAGGATAGGACCTGAAATGATTAGAGGTTATAGTGGCCAGCACTTACAGAGTGCTGATAGCAGCAACTGTCCTCACTGGCCAGATCAGATAACCTCATGATTTATAGGACATTGGATAGAGTAAACAGGGTCTTGCTCAATATTGGTGAATAATTAGCTCTAGACTTGGCCTACTCTTGTCATGCTTAACAAATCTTAAAAATAAATAGGAAACAGATCAAACTATTTCCAAATAACTGCATCCCAGAACACACTTCAAGAATATTTATAGGAATATAAAAATAACCAGCACCTAACAATGTAAAATACACAATCAAGTAAAAAAGGCATGCAAAGAAATAGGAAAATAAGAACCAAATGAGGATAAAAATCAGTCAATCAAAAGTAATCATAAACTGACACAGAAGTTAGGATTATCAGATAAAGACATTAAAGCAGGTATTACAACTGTATTACAGATGTTTAAAAAAGCTAAGTAGAAACATGGTAGATATAAAAAAAGATTCAAATCAAACTTAGATGAAAACAACAGTATGTGAGATGGAAAGTACATTGGATGGGATTAATGACAAATTAGACATTGAAGGAAAGATTAGTGAAATGAAGACAGCAATAGAGACTATCCAAAATTAAACACACAGAGAAATTATGATTAAAACCAAAACAAAGTAAAACAAACAAGCAAAAAAACCCACCATAAAACAGAGCAAGTGATCTGTGGAACAACTTTAAGAGGTCTAATATATGTGTAATAGGAGTCCTTGAGCAAGGGAATAAGGAGAAAAAATATCTGAAGAAATGATGGGCAAACTTCTGCAGGGGACAAATCACAAATCAAACAAAACAAAAGAAAAGAAAAAACAAAAACAAAAAACCCTCAAAGAACTCAACATCCCCTTCCCCCACAAAAACAAAACCCCCAAAACACATCCCAAGGATAAAGAAAACTACAGAAAAATACATCATAATCAAATTGCTCCAAATAAATGGCACAGAGACAATCTTAAAGGCAGCCAGAGGAAAAAAAGATATATGACATACAGAGGAACAAAGACAAGAATGAGAGCATTTCCCCCAGTTCAATATATAACTGGTGAGGCATCTCCTGGCAGATTGATTATAGCACATTTAATGTGGAGGGGAAGTGACTAATTCCAACTGAAATGGACAATTATTCTACATTTGGATTTGTTTCTCCTACCCACCATAGTTATCAAAGCAACACAATCCATAGACTCCTAAACGCTATAGTCACATCATGCTATTCCACACAAAATCATTTCTGTCTTTTCCTATTGCTATTGTATCTTATATTGGGAATATTGTTGATGTTTAATATTATAGTTTAGTTCATAGGTTATAAAATGTCAGGATAAAATTTTGACTAGATGTGGAAAGAAATGTAGTAGGCATCCCTAAGATGGCCCACAATGATCTTCCCTACCCCACCATGGTATTCATGCCCTTGTGAAACTCCTCCTCCTTGAGTAGAGACTGAACCTAGTTCTTAAGGAACAAATAATACAAAAGTAATAGGAGGTCTCTTTCAATATTAGATTATAAAAAACTGTAGCTTCCACCTGGGGTGCTTACTCTTGTTCTCTTGTTTGCTTGCCCTGAGGGAAGCTAGCTGTTGTACTCTGATCTTCCCTATGGAGGGGATCACATGGCAAAGAATTGCCCAAGGTAACAGCCAGTGAGGAACTCAGGCCCTCAATCCAAAGATGTAAGGAACTAAACTCTGCCAAAAACTACACTGGTGACTTTGGAAGCAGATTGTCCCCTTAAGCCTCCAGATGAGACTGCAGGGCAGCCCCAGCCAACAGGATAACTGTCACCACATGAAGGACCTTGAGTCGGGGGTTTCCAGCTAAGCTGCCTAGATTTCAGACACACAGAAACTACACATTAATAGATGTTTGATGTTCTAAGCCACTAAGTTTTGAAAGTGATCTGTTATACAACAATAGATAACTACTACACTCAGAGATCCTAGAATTGGAGAATGTTGTGTCAAAAATGCAGAAATAGGAAAATTAAAACCACCAAAATCAATAAATAGTATTTAGTAAGAGTTCATGGTACATATAAGAACAGTTCATGGACTGGGAGCTTTTAAATTTAAAGACTGATATGAATCTCAAAGGTATGATTTTACAAGAAGGCTTATAAAGTGAAAATGAGGATGTTGTTTAACCTTTACAATGATTGATTATTACAATGGGGGTTTCCAGATTGCAGGGGATTGGTTAAAAATGGTAAAAATGGTAATCTTATACCATTTTTAGGAAGATGACTTAGTTTTCTTGTATGATTATCAGAGACATTTACAAGAAATATCCTGAGTTTCATTTGTTTTGCAGAATGAGTTAAATTAAGTTTCACTTACGTGGTTTTCTTGCTCAGGGAATTTCCAAGTCTGGTCTCCATTCTGTATTTAACATCTATGAATGATGAGCATATGAGGGGAGAGGGTTCTAGTGTTTTCTTTTTTTAGAGGAAGGATTTTATTATATTAGGGTGGAGTCTACTATTTTATTTTATTTTTGAAGTTTACATATGGAGCAATGGTGCATGTTGATGACCAGTAGGCATGCATAGAATTACATGATTTTTGTTATCTCACAATTTTTTAAAAACCATTTTTGTATTTAGGCAATTTCCCACTTTGTTTTATCTTCTCAAGATAAAAGCCAGACTTCTTGATAACTAGAACACAGGCATGAAATCTAGATTCTGCCAATCAGATAGACATGCATGAAACTTGGATTTGGAAGTAGGCAGATGAGGTGGCAGATCTGCCCAGTGGAACTGGTATAATAATATTCTGGCAAGCATGATGATAGAACTGTTTGTTTTTCTTCAAAGTCAAGTTGGTGGAATTCTGGCATCTGGTACTGAATGTTACTGAGGCCAAGCTGCAGTAGCAGTGGAGTTTCCTTTAGAGAAGTCCCTGTGGTAGGACTGCCATTTTTCTTGGCTGCACACTTCAGAGCCAGGATGTCTGACTTTCAAGTGAGGCTCTGGGCTATACAATATTCTTTTATAAAATTCTTTTCTGTTTAAAATACTCAGGCAGGGGGGCGCCTGGGTGGCTCAGTCGTTAAGTGTCATGATCCTGGGGTCCTGGGATCGAGCCCCGCATCAGGCTCCCTACTCAGCAGAAAGCCTGCTTCTCCCTCTCCCACTCCCCCTGCTTGTGTTCCCTCTCTCGCTGTGTCTCTCTCTGTCAAATAAATAAAGAAAATCTTTAAAAATAAAATAAAATACTCAGAGAGGACTCTGTGGTTGGCAACTAAAATCATTTTTCCCATAGATTATAACTTACTGAGTGGCCCATTATTTTCCCGGCAACTTGTCATTATACTTCTACGTATGTATATATGGTTCTAAATGAAGGCTCTTCGTGGTTCCACTCTTCTTTTATCTACCCCTGTACCAGTACCACATCATATTATTAGAAATTTTTAAAATGCTTTGCCTATCAATTTTTAAGATTACTGAACTAAAACTTTTTTTCATGGTTGGCAAAGGATATGGAAAATTATCTTTGTAATTTCATTGACTTCTGGTCTTTCTAAGCTTTGTTTTATGTGCATACAGTATGTTCATGATTATTGTATCTTTCCAGTGAGTTGTCTCACTTGTAATTATTCCTTTTTATTCCTGATAATATATTTTCTATAAAGTGTTTGGTATTAATTTAGGTATAACAATTTTATTTTGGTTTATAATTTTCTGGAGTGACCTCTTTATTCTTTCATTTCAGCCTTTCTGTATCATCACATTTTAGGGTAATTTCTTGCACATGAACTATAGCTAAATTTTGTTTTTATATCTCATTTGAAATTTTTCATCATTTAAGTGGTGATTTTTTTAGTTCATTTATATGTATCATGATTATTAAAGATTTGAATTTGCTTGTATCATCTTATTTTGTGCTTTGTTTACCATGCTTTTTCATATTCTGATTTCCTTCTTACTCCTTTCATGTTGGGGTTGATGCAATTTTCTTTATTCCTTCCCCCACCTCCATCTCCTGATTTGATATTATTTGTTTCTCTTCTTTTAGTGTTATTCTTATAAATTTAACAGGCACAATCTGATTTTTAAAAGTCTAAAGACAGGGGTGCCTGGGTGGCTCAGTCAGTTCATTAACCGACTCTTGATTTCAGCTCCGGTCATGATCCCAGGGTTGTGGGATCGCCCGTGTCAGGCTCCGCACTCAGTGGGGAGTCTGCTTCTCTCTCTCTCTCTCCCTCTGCCCCTCCCCCCACTCATGTGCTCTCTCTCTCTCTCAAATAAATATTTTTTAAAAAGTCTAAAGATAAAAAATAGCCCTGCACTCCTGTTGAATGAGTGTCTTATTTGCTTTACTTTTGACCATGCTGTTCATATATTTGTCGTGTTACTGTATATTTTCTTTGCATCTCCTGTTTTATACTCATAAGTTTATTTATGTATTAATGATTTCTTTGCCTGTAAGTTTTAACATATTATCTTTTCCATCCAGTTTCAGTTTTTCTCTTTCTTAAGTATATGTCTTAGTCTTCCATACTACTGTCAATAAGTGGGAAATGTCCTCCTGATAAATCATTATTTTCTCCTTAACTCTTGAATGGTATCTTTGAAGGTATTATGTCTTTGTCTTTAAGCCAATATTGTTTCTGTGGAGAATTGTGATCTCACCCTAATTTTGGTTCCATTGGTGTCTCTGTTTTCTCTCTGGTTGCTTACTAAAATCTTTTCATCTTCTGTATACTGTGATGTGCCTTGGTTGGGAATTTATTTATTTTTATTAATTTTATTTTATTTCATTTATCATGTTCAAAACTTTTTGAGCCTTTTTTTTTTTTCTGAAGCTTCACAACTCTCATGGGTTTTGAGGAATCTGAGCCTTTTATCACCTGAGTACTATCGCTTTCCCATTCTTTCTGTTCTCTCTGTATACCCCTTTCAGATGACTATGGAGCTTTCTCTTCTATCCTTGTTATCTGTTAACCTTGCTAACATATTTCCTCTTTTTTCTCTTCAGCTGTGTTTAATTTATTGAGTTTTAAATGGCTACATATATATTTATTTTTATCCAGTTATATAAAAGTTGCATTTGTCAGCCTATTATCTCAAGGATTGGGGTTCAGTCTCCTGTTTATTGCTTCTGTTAACTCGTTGCTTTTGTTTCTTTTATGACTTGTGATTTTTTTTTTATTGTGATCTTTTCTTTGAGAGCTTTCTTTAAAATTTTTAATTTATTCTGTGAGAACATTTTGTGATCAGAATTATGGGAGCTTCCCTCTGAATACTTTTTTATTTGCTTTTGCCAAGAAGCCAAGTGTACCACTGATGCAGGAGCAGTTTTTATGTTCCCTTTCTTTGTGTGTGTGTGTGTGTGTGTGTGTGTGTGCAGGGGAGGGGGACCTCAGGTCATATGCACACTATAAATGGGACCGATACAGTCTCACAGTTTTGATTCCTTGGAGATCTGAGGTGCAAAGGCTAGGAAGTCATTAGCTTCATGGTTGCTCCCCCATACACTTGATAGTGGGAAGATTGTTAGTCCTTCTTTTCACTGAACGCCTTAATTCCAAATCCCCAAGCCCCTTTCCATGGGCATAAAAAACAAGCTCCTGATATGCAAGATCCATATTCCGCTCTTCATTTCTCCCCCCTGTTGATGAACACCCACACAATGTTGATATACATAATTATCCTGCCGATTTGCCGCTCCTTCTTTGTGTCACCTGGTGATCTCTCTTTCCTTCACTTACACATTTGTTTTATTTGATTTAGTATTCCTGAGTATTTGTAATGGGGGAATTTTAGGTTTATATACATTGCAATCTTGCTAAAAAATGTTAATTATCCATTCATTGAAGTAAAAATATCTGCTGAAATGGCAGGCTGTTACTGTTTCTTGTGCCTGTCCCCTGGTAGTAAATGTAAATACATTTTTAATTGTAATGGACTCTTATCAAGACAGAAGCCTTCTTTAAAATAAATACCTTTCAAAATAAAAGATGAAACTAAATACACCATGAACATTAACCATCTCTATTTTTACATATGCCAATCTCAAAATTGGCTACTTCTGTAAGTTTGCATTTAGTAGGTTCTAAGTAAAGGTAATAATTTCAAGAACCAGAATCACTTAACATCTTAAACATTAATACTTAATACTTCAATATCTGTACAAGATTAACTCATTTCTTAAACAATATACTCTTTAAAAACTCCATTTGAATGGTGCTATTAATAACAAAAAAAATTAAAATATGTAAGAGGGTGGATATGTATGTCTTTTTCTTCCATTCTAATGAACTGAGTTTTACTTTTTTTTTTAAAGATTTTATTTATTTGAGAGAGAGAGTACAACCAGGGCAGGGAGGAGCCGAGGGAGAGGGAGAAGCAGACTCCCCGCTGAGCAGGGAGCCCAACAAAGGTGATCCCAGGACCCTGGGATCATGACCTGAGCCTAAGGCAGACGTTTAACAAGCTGAGCCACCCAGGTGCCCCTGAGTTTTACTTTTCTATCACCGTGGGCTAGCAATCATAAGACACTTTCCAATTAGTTTATTGTAGCTTTTCATTACATGAGATAATTTAATATTAATATTAATATTGTTATAATTGATATTAGTCATCCTAATATTAATAAATAAAATTATTTTTCCAATATTATCTGATTTTATGGGATTTTTTAAAGTTAATGTTCTTGGTTATTGCAAATATTCCACACTCAAAATAACCTCAAATTACATGGTAAAATCCCATTTGATTGACTTTTATATCAATTCAATCATTAAAAATATATAAAATTGTCAGATATTAGTTCATGCTATTATATTTCTATAGTAAAATCAGAATTAGCCAGAGATTTTATATCTATTTCAAGAGGCCTCAATTATTGGTCTTTTCTGTTCCCAGACTCTTTAGTGCTAAATTCCCAGACAGCTGGTCTTTATCCATTTAAATTTTAAATTACACATATTACATTATTTAGATATTATATTTAATAATATATGTATGCATACGTAATAGTGCAAGTTTCATTATGTACCACTCTTTTCTTTCCAATCTATATTCTCCTGGGAGGTGTGTGTTAGATCAAGACCTCAGATTATTTTACTTGAGTATTTGGGTGGGGAGTAATTTTTTCATATTTGATATGAGTGATATCCTAATTCTTATAAAACTACAAACATTTGTCAACCTACTGGCAGGGTATAGGATTCTTGATTTTAATCTTTTTCAGTGGTCTGTAAATGCGGTTCTGTTGCCCTCTGGCTACTAGTCAGTCCAAGGTTTGCATGAATGTCACACTGGATGGTGTCGTCTGAATATCTGAGTATCTGAGGACCAGAGCTGGAAGTCAAAGTAATGTGTTAAATCCAAAGAGGCAGGTAAGAGCATGGATCAGATGTAGAAGTAGGGACAACTGAGAGGAGCTTGGGATGTCCAGGTTAGAGCAGCTAAACCTGGAGAAGTCACTTGGGGCTGAAGGAAGTGTTTTGTTATAGGACAGAGATGTCTCAGGATACAGAATTTTTGAGCCAAAGCCTGGGACCGACCAGACACTCAAGGACTCTACGATCTCACTGGGTTTGTGTCTCATCATGGTACATTTTGTAGGTTGTATTTCACTGATAATGGAATGGCCCCATCCCAAGCCTTCATATCTGTGGCACTGCAACATTTCCTACCTGCTCTATATTTCAGTAGCTTTAATTTAGTCACTCTCCCTTCTTCCACCCACATGATTAAGATTTGTTAATGGAGATATTTGTCGGACAGAACAAGATTGTGAATTAGATTTTCTTTTAAGTGTGACACATGGCTGAGGAACTAATCTCATTTCTGAGACCCAGTGTACCTAGGATGACCCTAATAATGTATTGTGTCTTCATAAAGACAAAAGCCAGGCATATTGTAAAGTGTGGCATCACATAGCTGGAAGGGAGCTCCTTTTGTTTCTGCCTGCTGGCTCTAAGAAAGATGGCAGCTGAAATCTTTTGAGATTTTTGGTTTTCTCTTCAGACAAGACAAAATATATTCCTTCATGAATGCATTTTATGGGAATAATGGGGCTTTGAGATTATGAACACCAGACTGGGAGATCTGAGTTCTAGAACTGACTAAACTATAAAATACAAACTGCTTGATCTTCTGGGATTGTTTTTTCCGTATGCAAAACAGAGGTATAAGTAATGTCCAAAGCTGTAGTAAAAGAAAACATTTTTTCATAGAAGAGTAGAGTCTTTAGACCAGACTGTGGGGGTTGAGTCCTGCCTCCACCACTTATTAGATGTTTGGCTGGAGAAAATTATCTTACCAAGCCTCAGTTTTTTTCCATCTGTAAAATAGGAATAATAATTATATTTACACAAAGCAGTTTTTATAAAGCTTAATTGATATCATAAGAGTAAATGATTTAAGACCGTGCTGAACAGTGCCTGGCACATAGTAATCAAAGTGATTTACTATTGAGACCCCGCTTAGCTGACACTGGAACCCCAGGCTTTCAGGAACCGGTTTCTCCTGGTAACCAAGTCTCTCACCATTGATTGATTTACATTCTTTGTTCTTCAGTCCCAACAGGTGAGTTTGGTTCCATTAACTTGGTCTCGCCAGCACCTGGATTTTCTCATTTTAATATGTAGTTTCTCTATGATTGGATGGCTGAATCCTGTAGTGAGATTCTCTACCGTGAGCACTTGGGCCATCTGAAACATCTCCAGTTACTTACCATGATCTCAACTATGTTCTTTATTTGGACCTTGCCCAGCAGTCTTGCTATTCAAACTGTGCTTTTTCTCTTTTAAATGATTTTCTTAATGATTATCATCTGATCCTGTGTCCCTTTCTAGACTAAGAGAATACTGGTTGTGCTATTCACAGGTATGAGATGTCTTTGAGGTTACAGTCTACAAGATTTGATGATTAATTGAATGTGTTGGTAAAAGGGAGGAAAGAGTCAAAAATGACACTCCAGATTCTGGCTTGGTCAATCATGTGGCCAGTGCTTCCATAAACTTCTAGGTGAGATTTGGAATATGGCAGGAGGAGAACTGTTGGGTGGAAGTGCAGGGATAAGTGATGGTCAGGAATGTTTGCTTGTGTGTAAACTGAATTAGGATGGAGGTGTCGAATAGGATGTTAGATCCACAAGCCTCAAGCTAAAGAAGGAGAGGTGCCCTGGAGATTCAGATTTGGGAGACATCAACTTATACTTAACAAGTGAAGACAGGATGGTTGAGGATTGCATAGGCAGAGAGAGGGTACCGGGGGGAGGAGAAGAGGGCCGTCCAGAAATATTCATTTTAAACGATAGATTGAGAGAAGAAAAGAATTCACAAAAGAGCCTTCAGGGCTTATAGGGGTTCAGACAGAAGTCAGATAAGTGTGGAATTATGAAATACTCGAGGGGGGAGCTTTCAAGAAGGAGAGACCAGAGAATTCAAATGTCAGGAATTCAAGTAAGAAAATGACTCCAACTGCATTACCCATGACTCTGGCTTTGGTAGGTTCACGGAGGGGTAAGGACAGTAGTTAGATAGCAGTTGACTGGGTACTGAGTAAAAGCTGAGTAAGAATCACTGGTGGGCACAAACAACTGTTTTGAGAGGTTGGCTGTGAAGAGGGAAAGACATACTATAGTAGCTATGGGGAAATGAAGGATAGATAAAGAGGGTTATAATACATATTTTACTTCTTTGTAAAATATAAAACTAATTTTCTGGAAAGCAGTTTGACATTAGTTTATAAATCTGACCATGGTATCATCTAGTAATTCTTAGGAATACATGCCAAAGGAAAAATCCTCAAAGTGTATGTGCAGTGGGAAATGTGTATAAAAATGTTCATACAGTATTGTTCCTAACAACAAAATATCTTGAAAAAAATGTGTTGACCAGAAAAGGAATAAATAAACTATATTTATATAACAGTTAGAGAATATTGAAATGAGTGAACTACTGTTATATGCAACTACATGCACGAATCTCAAAAATCTAACACTGAATAAAAGAAGCATGACTCCATAGACTATATGATATAGTCATGAAGCTCAAAATTAACCAAAAACTAAGTAAAATAAAGGCCTAAAAAGGGCCCGAAGCACACAAGATGAGGGCAAAAGTGGCTGCTATTGAGTTAAAATATTGAGAGTCAAGTCTGAGTCAGCTGCTCTGTCTCAGACTGACTAACAGACAGAATAAAAAATCCAGGAGAAGCTGGAGAGAGAAGTGAACACGTCACAGGCCATAGTAAGAAAGTCTAAGATAAGATCTCATGGCAGAAAGCGGAGGATATGAACTAGGGGCGTGGGCGCCTCTTTAGGTCAGCTGGAACTAAAATCTGTCAGTGTTAGAAACCGCATCAAATTAAAATCAGCAGAACTGAACAGGTTACTGAAATTAAATACCCCTCTAAGCAACAGAAGCAAAGTAGGAAGCTATGTCAAGTTCTTAATGGTTAAAGATACATTCTCAAGGCATACCTAAAATCACACGCATTTTCTAAATTTCTCATCTTTAATGAGGCTGCACTAAATACAAGCATTTTGGGTGTTATTAACTTGGTCTCCAGCATCCTACTTGCTCATTATCAGTCATTTGCTAAAATGAATCCCAAATCCAGACAGCTAGGCCAATTATGCCTAATGAAGAGAAAACCTCGTTCATTTTTTTCTGTTTTTACTCTGAAGTAAAAGACTTATGACTCCTAACATTAAATAGAATATAAAATAACAAGAGTGCCAACTTATATTTTTATATAGCTCTGGATATTGTTTAAAAGTATCTATTATCTAGCTTTATTCTCTCAACACCTCCATTAAGTGGCAAGTCAGGTGTTATCATCCCAAGGTTAAACATGAAGAAATTCAGACACTGGGAAAATAAGTCACTTATCCTGGGGAGGTTAATGATAGGACCCAAACTAAAATTTTAGATCTTTAGTTTCATGTCCTCCTTGGATAAAGTCTAAATAGGTCACTTTAGGGGCGCCTGGGTGGCTCAGTCGTTAAGCGTCTGCCTTTGGCTCAGGTCATGATCCCAGGGTCCTGAGATCGAGCCCCACTTTGGGCTCCCTGCTTGGCGGAAAGCTGGTTTCTCCCTCTCCCACTCCCCCTGCTTGTGTTCCCTCTCTCCCTGTGTCTCTCTCCACCAAACAAATAAATAAAATCTTTTTTTTTTTTAAGATTTTATTTATTTGCAAGAGAGAGAATGAGAGACAGAGAGCATGAGAGGGAGGAGGGTCAGAGGGAGAAGCAGACTCCCTGCCGAGCAGGGAGCCCGATGTGGGACTCGATCCCCGGACTCCAGGATCATGACCTGAGCCGAAGGCAGTCGCTTAACCAACTGAGCCACCCAGGCGCCCTAAATAAATAAAATCTTAAAAAAAAAATTAAGTCACTTTAGATTTCCCATGTCTATTCACCTTCATATGGTAGGTAAGTTTATTTTTATTGTAACATTAAAAAAGAATATCATATACTTGGGAAAAATACTGTTTGAGAATATTTAAAATTAGACATTATGTTTTAGAAAAATAATAAAGTCATACTCTAGAGATCTTTCAACAAATCTTCAGCATGCCTTTAAAAATAGAAGTTATGTGTTGACACGTGGTTATGCTATTGGTGGATCAGGAAATACCAGGAACTCCGGTTCCTATTATATAGAAGCACCAAGTAAGATAATCCTGTCCCAAAATACTCGAAGCACAGCTCTCAAAAATGGAATATAATATACTCCTTAATAATATTATCTAATTTTTAAAATTCAAGTTCAATTTGGTATTTGCTTTTCTAATGGCCACATTAGAAAATATATTGATATGAATTTCAAATGACATTAAATGTTTAAGCAGGGCAAATGGAATTAGCCATTACAGCTCAGTAGAATGTTCTGTGTTCTAGCCACATCGTGTTGTCAGTTACGCTTCTTTGCATCACATTAATAAAAGAAATTTGATTTGTAGAGTCTGACAGTTTTCTCCCTATAACTGTGAAATGTCAAAATGAAGGACTTCTTAGCTTTATTTTATTTGGTTCAAGTTTCCTTTGAATCCACGTGGTAGCTGGAGGCCAGAAAAATAATAGCTAGCATTTATTAAGCACGTTTTATTTGCCTTGGACTTTACATACAATATTTAATGCAATAGTCTTCATGGAACTCAGTAAGTGCTCCTAGAGCTGAGGAGTAGTGAAGGGTTTAGACCCATGGTCAGAATTATGGGTTCAAGTTTCAGACCTATCTCTAAGTGGCAGAAACCTCGAGCAAATTACTTCCCCAGTCACCAATCTTCACAGTTATAAATGAGGATTATGAAAACTGTTTTATAAAATTGACAGGATAAAAGGGTTTTATATGTGCATATAGGTTTTTTAAATATATGTTTATATTAACACAATACAGTGTGCTAAACAGCATGCAAGTCCCTGGGAATACAAAGGAAAATAAGCTGTGGTTTCTGTCATTGAGATCTTGAGTCTGAAGGAGACAAATACACCTAAGTAACCTTAGAGAAAACAGCAGGAACTACGAGGGAAGAGAGGAGAAGCTTGCATGACGGTGGCTAAATAATATCCCTACCTAGACCACAGCTGGTGCTCAATAAATGCTGATTTTTTGTTGTTTGTTTAAAATGTTTTAAAATTTAAAAACAATGGGGGTGCCTGGGTGGCTCAGTCAGTTAAGTGTCTGACCCCTGGTTTTGGCTCAGGTCATGATCTTGCAGTTGTGGGATTGAGCTCCACATTGGGCTCTGCTCAGTGAGGAGTCTGCTTCAGATTCTCTCTCCCTCTCCCTCACTTTCTCCCTCTCTCTCAAATAAATAAATAAAATTAAAAAAATTAAAAACAATGAACAGAAATGTCCAAAAATGATCACTGATGGGTAAGCTGATTTACAGTAAGGGATGATGGGTTACTCAGTCTAATAGTATTAGAAGCTTTATGGTGCAGTGGGCAAGAGCCATGACCTCGGGAATATTTCTTATCCTCTCTACCTGGTTCTTCCATTTACCAGCTACACAATCTTGAGCAAGTTACTTAAACTCTCCGGTCTGCTATTTCTTATCTAAAAATGGGGGATAACAACAGATGTTACATCGTAAGATTTTTGTGAAGTTTAAATGAGCTAATCTATATAATAAACTGCTTAGAAAAATACCGGCAAACAGTTTAGATTCAATAAAAGTTATCTAGTATTGCTAATGTTATTTTCAATATGATGATGGTGATGATACTTTGGCATATTTGTTTGTAAAATAGGGAGAATAGTAAGATTTACCTCTTATTTGTGTTATAAAGATTAAATTTTAAAATGCCTGATATGGGGGCGCCTGGATGGCTCAGTCAGTCACACGTCTGCCTTTGGCTCAGGTCATGATCCTGGGGTTCTGGGACTGAGCCCCACTTTGGGCTCCCTGCTCAGTGGGGAGCCTGCTTCTCCCTCTCCTTTTGCTGCTCCCCCTGCTTGGGCATTCTCTCTCTCTCTCTCCTGCTCTCTGTCAAATAAATGGATAAAATCTTTAAAAATAATGCCTGATATGATAGGTCCTCAATAAATGTGAGCTATCATGATAGTGATTTTTAAGAAAAGTAATTCCCTACCTGTGTTTAACACTTCGTATTACACCAAATGCTTTTATAGAAATATATAAATCTAAAAAATGTACAAATATATATAAATAAATATGGATGTTATAATATACAGATGTATATTCAGTGATGTTCGTAATAACACAAAGAGATAAACAGGACAGATTGTTCTGTTCCCATTATTACTCACATTTCGTTGTTCATTTGTTAGAATAGTTTGGACTTCCATGAAGATCTTTGAATGTCATAGTGTGCCTTTGCTGAAACAGACATAAAAGTGATAGTTGGTATCTGCACTGACATGAGCTCTTCTATGCAAAGGTATTCTGCATTCTTTTCTCCTTCTGCTTCTTCCATTGCTTCCCTACCTCCAAAAGAATAACACCTCAATCCTTATATTTAAAGAATTTTACTTCTTGACTCTAGTGGTTCAAAGTGGGACTACAGGGAGCTTTCGAAGCAGAGCATGATATTTATAAGCACACTTGCATCAGTGTAGGATCCTGAATGTAGTTTTCAACACTCTTCTAGCCCAATGTACACGTGCTGGTCTAACATTATGTTTAAAAAGAAGAAAATGAAAGAAATCCACACTTGTCACATTGGTTGATAAAACGAAAACAGGTTAAACTAGTGATTTTAGCACATAGCTTTCTTTTAACTTTTTCATTTGGCCTGAGAAACATGTGTGCAATGGCATGGTGTTTATATGGTTTTGAACGATGTATTTCCCTGTCCACAGAGGTGACCCCACAGTGTGGGGTTACAAGAAGTCACTGCCCTATTGAAAGCAAAATAATTAAATTTTCCAAGTCAAACTTCAAGTAAGACCCTACTCTTGAGAAACTCCTTCTCTCCTCAAGGAATGAGAGGAGCCCAACTGGTTTGGCAATTTTCAGAGTAGGAAAATATAAAGGAAAAATTGAGAATTTGGGAGCTAAGGAGAACACATTCTCTTCCTATTGTCTTTCCCATTACAAAATCTTAGGAGAATGTTGTAGTATCTCAGTTGTTTTCCCTTTATGAAGTTGGAGACTGGGAGTTGTCTCCTTGGTCTGGAAGTTGTCAGACCCCTGCCATCTGTAAACTGCTGTTTTTGCTGCTGATTAGACCTCAGGCAACAGGGAAAGGGAATTCCCAAGATAGTGGTGAAAGGAAGCCCCAGGGTAACAGCTATATAATTAGCTTGTTGAGTAGACAGTCTAAGAGGAGAATGGATTCATAAATTTTTAAAATATGTTTTTACTATATATTGAGACGTGCTTTAGAATTCTACCAAAAAACCTCTAGATCAATGAATTAATAGATATACAGAAAACCCAGTGAATGAAAAAGAAGTTATATATATATTTACTGTGGTTCACCTGAGAACAATATTTGCATAATTTTGATAATTACATAGTGACTTTTAACAAAAAATAATAATATAAATGTTTAGGGTGACTGGAGGTGGTAGGAAACATTATGTGCTTCTATTTGCATTATGTCTGTTAATATTCCCTTGGCCAAAGCAAGTAACATAGCCAAACATGTCATGTATAGAGTAGGGAAATATATTCTACCCATGGAGGGAGGAGAAAAGTGAATATTTTGCTAAATAATAATCTTTATCTACAACACCTATCCTACATCTGGCACAGAAATAAGTTTCAGATGAATTAAAGATCCAAACATGAAATATAAAATATTCTTTCATTTTAATTTTAAAATTTTGACATAATTTCAGACTTCTAAAGTAGTTGCAATAATAGTAAAAACCATAAAATATCTGAATAAAATATTAGAGAATATTTTTTATAATCTTGGAAAGAAAATGATTTTCCTAAGCAAGACAAAAAACCCTGAATTCATAAAAGGAAAATACTATCAGAATATTGGTCAAGATACTTTTGCCTGCAAGTTTCCAAAATGTGACTCAAATTTGGAAATTATGAATTGGCTGCTGGCAATAAGACCTTGGGCAAGCTACTTAATTAAGTAACTTAAACTTTTAGTTTTCTCATCTGCAAATGAGAAGGCTCAGAGGTCATATGTCTGGACCATGTGCAGAGATAAGGGTTCAAATGCAGATCTTTCTTAACTCCCTAGAGTACATCCTTCCATGTAATCCAGTTTGATTATTGGCTGTTCAACTTAGCAAACATCTCTGAAATAACTCATATGATATCCAGTGTACTGCCTTGGCTAATTTCAGATAAGAAACAAATATGTCTTTCCTCCTTCAAAACAATTATGAAACAAATATCCTTAAAGTAATTTTTGGTTCTCCTTAAGTAAGGAGCCTTAGTTGTATTATCTAGGATGTACGGTTAGCTGTAAGTAAGCTGTCAACCCCTGTTAACACTAACTGGATTACCAAAGCATCTTTAATCTCTCATGCCAGTTTCAGTAATAGACTGCAATATTGTGTAAAAATAAGTACAGTTATTTAGAAAATGAGCAGATTTTTAAATACTTGGGGTTATTTTAGATGACGTTGCTTTAATGACTAGAAGCTTTAAAGATATTTTGTTGTTGTTGACTCTGTCAGATAGTAAAGTTTCTTTCCCACTGAAATTTAAAAAAAATAAGTTTAAAATTATTTATGTAGTGATGTTCAATGCAAGTTTGCGTAAAACCTAAGGATTTTCTCATACTGTCTGCTGTTCTTTTCTGTAAATTACAGTTAAATGATCATATCCTAGATTTCCCATAAACAATATATTTAGGCACGTTGCTCCAGATTTGGCAAGATAAAAAAAATTTTAATTTCTCTGAAAAAAAAATACAAAACTATAAAAATAAACTTTAGGATGTAAGGATACTGTTTATTAGTTGCTATTCAATAAAACACACACAAAAAAAAAACCCACCACAGAAACCAAAGTATGCAAATTTTGTCATTCAGAACACACTATTCGGGTAGGGAAAACACAGTACACCTACAAAATAGGGGTCATTATCCATTCAAATATAAGAAATGAAAGTGCTTTTATACCGTACTTCTTCAAAAATTACATATAGCAACATTTAATAGTATTCTTGTATTTTTCATTCTCTTCAGTATATCAATTAATGGAATTAAGGGAATTGCCCCATGTACAGTCGTACACGTGGTAAGTCCGTGGGAGGAGGGGTGTTCAGGAGATTTCTATGTCACCATCTTGGCCCAAAATTCTTATTTCTTAAATTGGGCATAGGGACACAATTTTTTTTAAGCATCATGTTTACATATTCTATAAGTATATTATTATTTATATATATATGAAATATACCGAAAACCCCACTAAATTTTATATTCATTTTTATCTTAAATACTATAAAAATGTTTGTATAAAAAGTAAAAGAATCATATGGCATGAAAAGGGTCCTGAAATAGAGATCTAATTTGACTCTAAAACACTACACGGTTTTAATAAAATGCCCACTAATATTGATACCACTTTTTTATAGACTTTAGAAGCTACTTGTCAACTCTGGCTTAAACTGAGAACATGAAATCATTTAGAGAAGAAAATGTTGTATTTCAACTTAATATTGAGTGTCAAACAGAAATAGAGTAAATCAATAGCATTTAAAAAAATTACTTATGTATTCCTTGGTCAATATTTAGATGTATTAAAATCTTCTTATTCTTTTAACAAGGTAAAATTTACTTACAGTGAAATACACAAATTTTAAGTGTATAATTTTTTTTTAAAGATTTTATTTATTTGACAGAGACAGCACAAGCAGAGGGAGAGAGAGGGAGAAGCAGGTTCCCTGCTGAGCAAGGAGCCCGATGTGGGACTCGATCCCAGGACCCTGGGATCATGACCTGGGCCGAAGGTATCTGCTTAACCGACTGAGCCACCCAGTCGTCCCTTAAGTGTATAATTTGATGAATCTTTACAACTATATACCTTTAGATAAGCAACACCACAATAAAGATAATAGATGTTTCCATCACTCCAAAAATATCCCACACACTACCTTCCAGTCAGTCCCTACATCCAAAGGTGATCATTGTTCTGATTAGTTTTGTCTGGTTGTAAACTTTCAGTGCAAATAATGCAGGGCAAAAGGAAATTAACATGTTATTTATATTACGAAAATAACTTTTACTTCACAAATTCCCTAAAAAAAGGTTTCCAGACCCCAGAGGTCCATGTACCACACTTTGAAAATTGCTGCTCTTATAATAACAGCATGTATCATTAACTTATCACTCTCAACTTAGATTTAATATTGTTCCACATAAAATGTGATAACAACAGTAAAATTCTATTTACCTTCTCTGTCCTTTGTGTTATTTCTGACACGCATTTTACATTTGTGTATGTGTATACCCCACAACACAATGATTAATTTTGGTTTAAACAGTAAGTTTTCTTTCAATAAAATCAAGAGCAAAGCATATGAAGCCTTTTGTATTTACCGAAATATATTCTAATTCCAGTGCTCCTCATTCCTTCCTATAGATGTAGGTTTTCTTCTTTTTTAAAAAAGATTTTATTTATTTATTTTTGAGAGAGAGCAAGAGCAAGGGAGCGCATGAGCTGGGGGAAGGGGCAGAGGGAGAGCAGACTCCCCGCTGAGCAAGGAGCCCGATACGGGACTTGATCCCAGGACCCTGGAATCATGACCTCAGCTGAAGGCAGATAACCGACTGGGCCACCCAGGCACCTGATGCAAGTTTTCTTCTGATGTCATTTCCCTTCAGCCTGAGGAATGAAATATGCTGCTGACTGATGAATTCTTTCAGCTTTTGCTTATCTGAAAATGTTTTTATTTCATCCTCATTTTTAAAGGATGTTTTCACTGGTAGAGAACTCTAGCTTGACAGTTCTTTTCCAACTTCAAAGATTCCATTCTATCGTCTGCTGACCTCCATATATTTCTAATGAGAAATTAGTCATCAATCCGTTCATCTGTATGCAATGTGGTTCTTCTCCTCTCCCCAATCCTTAAGGATCTTGTAAGATTTTTTAATTTATATTTTTTGTAAGTAGTTTTATTATAATGTGCTTAGGTATAATTTTCCTTGTATTAACTTTGATTAGGATTTGCTAAAATTCTTAGATCTCTAAGTTGTTGCTTCCTACCAAATTTGGGGAAATTTTGGTCATTATTAATTCAAATATTTTTTTCCCTGTTCTTTTTTCCTGTCCTTCTAGAACTTCAACTACACAAATGAGAGCCTTTTGGAATTATCCTATGGTTCACTGCAACTCTGTTCATTTTTTAAAATATTTTTTCTATTTCCCAGATTGTGTAACTTCTGTTAATTGTGTTCAGATTCATGGATCCTTCCTTCTCTGGCCCCAATATGCTGTTAAGACCATCAAGAGTATTCGTCATTTCAGATAATATACTTTTTAGGTTTAGAAATTCCGTTTGGCCTTCTTCATAGTTTTCATTTCTCTTTTGAGATTTCTTATTTGTTTACTCATGTTCATTCTTTTCTTTAAGTCCTTGAAAATATTATTGTCTACTAATTTCAACATTTGAGTCATCTCAGTATCTATTTCTAATGATATTTTTTCATGATTATCGGTCACATTTTTCTGCTTTTCACATGTCTACTAATTTTTTATCAGATGCTGGATATTCAAATGATAACTATAGGGCTTCTTGATTTATATGAATTTCCTCGGAAAGATTTGGATTTTTGTCTGGCAGGCAGTTAAGAAAGGTTTTTCCTTTAAATCTTGCATTCTATTTTGGTTTTGAACAGCTTCCTTCTCCTATGACATCTTCCTTCCCCTATGGTGTGGTCCTTACTCCTAAAGCAAGGGCTTTCTGGCTTCTAAATGCTTGAGATGTTCAGTTAAGTGTCTCTACTCTAGCTGGATTAGAACCCCAACTGTCCAATTTTTGGTGTTTTAATTTATCTCAGTCTCTCAGCAGATGATCTCTGGTAAGATTCCCAAAAACTGTGATGAATAATGGATCTTTTGGCTCATCCTTTTGTTCTTTGGTGCTCTGACCTGCAAACTCTAATTGCTTCTGCAGCCTATGACTCTGATCTCATCCTCTGTAGCTCGAAAACATTGCTACTTCTCTGATTATACTTCTATCACAACATTGAAGTCATTCTATATATAAATCCCAGGAGACCATAGGTGTCTTTATTTCATTTCTAACAAAAATTATAGTTTTACACTGTGCTCAATGCCTGAAAATAGTTAGCTCATATATTTCTCCCTTTTTTTAATTGTTTACAGAAAGAGGATAGGTCCTATGCTAGCTACTCTGTCTTGGGCAGAAGTGGACGTTGGTGAAAGGCACTTGTCCCTTAAAATTAATATTAGACACTCAGTAGCATCTTAATAAACAACGACAACAAACCAAATTGGTTTAATGATGTGTTCAGGTGTAAGAAGAATGCAATTCAAGACTAGATAAGAAAGATATATGCACTGGCACCTGGGTGGCTCCATTGGTTAAGGGTCTGTCTTCGGCTCAGGTCATGATCTCAGGGGCCTGGGATTGAGCACTCCATTGGGCTCCCCACTCACTGGGGACTCTGCTTTTCCTTCCGCCTCTGTCCCTTACCCCTACTTATGCTCTCTCTCTAATAAATAAATAAAATCTTTTAAAAAGAAAGATATATGCACTATGATCACAGTGAGTATGATCTCTTAAGTCAGTTTGAATAATCACAGAAAAGCATTTGGTACCTGACTCTATTGAAATGGCCAAAGTGGCCTTTGATCACACACAAAGTTGTATTAAATATTTCCTGTGTGTCTGTGTGTTACCTACTTTTCGACACCTACACACTGTTGATTATCGTATTGTAACTACTTTGGAAAAAGCCTGGAGTTGACTATAAATACCATTTCAACACAATTCAGCCAGACACAGTTTTAGAGAATTCCCTTCTTTCAGCTCCAAAGCTATGCCTGAACAAAGTTAAAATAAACAGAATGGAAGCAAAAAGTGCCGAGGGTTACAAAAATTCACAAGTGTGAAGAAAAGTATCATAAACAACATTTATTTTTCCATTCGTATAGACTGAGTTGAATTATACTTCATGAATATAAATACCCAAAGACAACCAGATGAATCAGTAACATATTTGAATCAACGCCCATATATTTGCTTAGACTTTTCTAAAGAATGTATTTAATTAAAAATCACCTTCAAGTGCAATGAGTTAGGTTGGTTGGTTTGTACAAAGTATCTTGCTCTTATCCGAGAAATAATTAGATGCATTTTTGTGTTTGTTTTGGGTATACTCTGATATACTGAAAATGGCCAACACTCCTTTGAATGCTTGAAATTATTCCTTTTCAAATAACATGTTTAGAAAATGATAGCAATTGTTCCTTGTACTAGACATTCTAAAAGGATAATCTTAGAGGTGAACTGAGGTTCATAGCAGTACACTGAGTTGAATAGTGTACAATATTTATCTTGACTTCATGTACTTGAATATTAGCCTTTGATTTGGCAACAATCTTTTCCTACTGAATACATCATTGCTTCAGGTCTTGATCTAAGATGGAATCCTAATTTCTAAGACATTAACTGGGGTGACAGGTTTTAAACATTATCGCCATCATCAATTTGTCACTTTCTCAGCACAGGAGTTTTGTTCCAAAAAACTCTGACTGCAAACTATTTCAAAGTCAGTTTTATGTATGTGTCTGCTAGAATTTTAAAACTTAAAACCCATAAAATCCAACTAAGATTTCATACTTATTAACAGACAGGGCAATTCAATATGGTAAGATGAAGTCTGAGGCAAGAAGGTAAAGAAATCTTTCAGTTGGTTTTATTTATTTAGAGCAGTTTTTCACAAAACACTGCCAACATTTAGTATCACATTGGAATTTTAAAATTCATTTCATGCTTATGGAGAAAGAAGCAAATTAAATTATGGTTATCAAAATATGACTTTTTAAATATTATATACCGTATTAGAACCTAATAATATAAGAAACTTAAAATAAATTTATATTATGTATTTAATTTGATTTAAACTAGGACAAAAAACACTAGGCAAAGGCATATATTCAATTGGGAAATTCTCTGAAATGTTCAATGATGGCTTTAAAATATGAGAACAGCAATATTTTACATCTAATTTTCATTACTTTGAGTCTGAAAAGATGGAAATAAAGAAATTTGATTTCCAATTTAAAATCTGATTTGGGGGCACCTAGGTGGCTCAGTCGGTTAAGCATCCGACTGTTGATTTTGGATCAAGTCATGATCTCATGGGTCATGGGATTGAGCCCTGTGTCAGGCTCTGTGCTCAGCGCAGAGGCTGCTTGGGATTCTCTGCCTCTCCCTCTCCCTCTGCCCCTCCCCCAGCTTGTGTTCTCTCTCTCTCTCAAATAAATAAATGATCTTTAAAAGCTGATTTGGTTGTCTAATTAATAATTTCTTTTCTCTATAAAGTATAAATGAAATAAACTGAATCTCTATTGCTTGTAGTGTTGCCCTCATTTCTCTCTCCCTCCCTCCCTCTCTCTTTCCCTTCCTCCCTCTTTCTCTCTCTCTCCCTCCCTCATTCCCTCCCTCTCTTTCCCTCCCTCATTCCCTCCCTCTCTCTCTCTCTTCCCCACTAAATTTATTTACTCTTTTTTTCTGTTTCATTTCCAGCAACAGAGGAACATCTAAAAGCAAAACTATTTGGGGAGGGGAGATGATAGCAAATGAATGAAAAACTAGCTTCTTGTCTTCTGGTGGTTACTATAGCAATAATCATGATGGGAGATTTTCAGCCTCAAGTGGTTTCTATAACAACATGATAGGGTGCTTTAGAAATAGTCCTGAGGTAAATAGATTCTTTAAGGGTCTCTTAATCCTTTTTATTCCATAGATTAGCATCCTCTTGAAGGATAAATATTAGTTGGCTTATATGATGGAAGCCTTAAAAATATTGTTTTTATTTTGTAAAGATTAAACATTTAATATTATTTATTTTTTAAGATTTTATTTATTTATTTGACAGAGAGAGACACAGCGAGAGAGGGAACACAAGCAGGGGGAGTGGGAGAGGGAGAAGCAGGCTTCCCGCTGAGTAGGGAGCCCGATGCGGGGCTCGATCCCAGGACCCTAGGATCATGACCTGAGCCGATGGCAGACACCTAATGACTGGGGAGCCACCCAGGCACCCCAATATTTAATTTTTTTTAAAGTTCTGGCTTTAGCTGATAGGATCTTAGGCTCCTTCATTTCAGAAAATAACTGATAGCACCCTTATTCTATGTCTACATGATGACATCTAGTCTTAAAGCTATTCCTTTCATTGTATTACCCTAAAATGTGGAAAGCAGTAAACATTCCTCATTATAACATATATTAATTCTCTCATGGATTACCTGAAGGCTCTTGTTTAGTGAAACCTTGTCCACACTATTACTACACCTGTTAGGTTCCCTGACAGGTGGTGATCTTTCTGCTCTAACAAATGGAGCCTGCTTACTCATCCAAAGTAAAGACACTTTGTGTTAGTAAACAAAACATTAATTGACTTTTAAAATTCACCAGTTTGAAATTAATGAATTATTTGCTTGTATTCATCTTCCCTTTTTCGCCACTTAACCCCCAAATATTTTAAATGTAAAGGCATATCCATACCTTCCTAAAAGAAATGATTATTGGCATATTTGAGCAAGGGTGATTTCATCTAAGGGACAATACTTTATGTCTTCACATCAAGTTTCACTTCCATGCATTTTCGCAACAGAGCTATATCCTTATACTTATATTTACTATTTTCTGTTTAGTGAAGCTGCCAGTTCCAAATATGACATATTCTACTTCAACTCTCAGAAAGATGTCAGCAACCATGCAACTCCCTCTGAGTTTTCAAACAATGCTGCGGTATTCTCATTTCCCTGGTGTTCTGTGCTCAGTAACGAAGCCTCAGAATTCGTTACGTATGTACTTGCCATAGCCTTCTGGGATAGAGTTTGCCAAATAGGTCCCTGGGAGATCAAGACCCATTCTCCATGTGTGTCATGGGGCTGTGCAGATGAGCTGAGGCATATCTGTATACATCAAGGCCCTGCTCAGAACAGCATGTTCCAGAACACACCGGGCAGGGAGCCATTCATAAACTCTTCAAATCCAGACCAAAGGCACAATAGCATTGTACTTGCAGCGCTCAGGACCATGGAGCTTTTAGCTGAATAAAAAGCGAATGAAATATATTCACAATGTCTTCCAAGTTATCCAGTAACCACAGTAACCTGGGTTTTCCCCAAATAGAGTCCACAACGTAGAGTGACCTGGCAGAAACAAATCATTCTCTCCCTGTTCAAGTGTAGTGAGCCATAAACTGAGCAGAATAAATTTCCTTGGGGTAAAACCAATTAATCAGCAAACAATCAGTATGTATTTATTGCACCACTCAGGAGCTGGTATTCAGACCCAGTACACAAAGCGTATATGCAGACATACTAAAGAAGCATGTATTGTAGTTCCTGAACTTAAAGAGTTCATTTGCTAATTGTAAAGACAAGTGTCCATACATGAAATGGAGAACAATTAAGGAAATACATAGATAAGTGTAAAGTTGTGTCTTAACAATGATAAGCTGCTCAGGCTAAGAGATCAACAAGAAGGCAAAGATCTGGAAAAAATTCATGAAAAAATTACTTCTAAGGATATGCACAATTTGGATATACATCATAATTAATAAACCCCTAAAAAGTACTTTGAAATGTCTTTATTTGTGGTTATTACTATAATCATGTCATAAAAGAAGATAATTTAAATTCTCAAGGACTAATGTCTTACTCATAGTTGTACCACACATTATTTTTGTACAGGGAAATATGTGCAAAATATGTACAAAAATATGAAAAAACTGTTCAGATCTACATTGTCCAATATAGTAGCCATTAGTTGTGTGTGGCTCTGAGCACTTAAAATGTGAATAGTTGGAACTGCGATATGCTGTAAGTGTAAAAGACACACAGGATTTCAAAGACTTGTATGAAAAAAGTAACTGTCTCATTAATTTTTTTTTAAAGATTTTATTTATTTATTTGACAGAGACAGACACAGCGAGAGAGGGAACACAAGCAGAGGGAGTGGGAGAGGGAGAAGCAGGTTCCCCGTGGAGCAGGAGCCCGATGTGGCACTCGATCCCGGGACCCTGGGATCATGACCTGAGCCGAAGGCAGATGCTTAATGACTGAGCCACCCAGGCGCCCCTGTCTCATTAATTTTTAACACTGATTACATAATGAAATGATACTGTTTTAGTTATATTTGGTTAAAAATGTATTATTTGAGTTAATTTTACCTGTTTATCTTTGCTTTTTAATTTAATTTTTAATTACACATTTTACTAGAAGACTTAACATTGTGTGTGTTAATACATAACATTACATACACATTACATTTCTGTTAAACACTTGCTATTCAAAATGTAGTCTATGAACCAGCAGCATCAGCATCAGCATCCTCTGGGAGCTTATTGGAAATACCTAATCCCAGGCCCACCACAGACCTGCTGAATCAGAATTGGCAATTTCATGAGATCCTCAGTGGTTCATATGAATGATAAAGTTGGGAAGTGCTGATCTAGATACTTGCAAGGTGTTTCTTTTTCATGATTCTATTGTCTTCCTTTTTGTTTTGATTTTTTTTCAAATAGATGTTTTGAGGTCTTCTTGGCCCCCTAATCTACCACATATTAACTGCATAACCCAGGGGAAGTTATTTAACAGTCCTGAACCTCAGTTCTTATAAAATGGATATAATACCTCCAACCCTGTAAGTTTTCTATAGGCATTAAATGAGACACTAAGGGTTATGCACTTATCCCCAGGAACCAGTAGATTGGAGACATTTGTATAATATCAATAATAAAATTGAAAAATTATTCAATTTTGTTTCATTCTCTTATTGTCTATACTATTTTGGTACACAGTGCAATGGGCTAAAGTTTGAAGGGCAGTTTTCAGTTATTTTACCAATTTTGTGTATTTTTTTTCTTTAACCTTAATTGTCTATAATATACTTACTTAACATTCTGGTACAAATCTAATGGAAAATATTGGAACTTTCAGGCCCCTTTTTAGAATTAAAATGCCATGTGGCTAAATTATTCTGCACAATGGGGGCACCTGGGTGGCTCAGTCGGTTAAGCATCTGCCTTCGGCTCAGGTCATGATCCCAGGGTCCTGGGATGAGTCCGGCATCGGGCTCCTTGTTCAGCAGGGAGTCTGCTTCTCCCTCTGCCTGCCCCTCCCCCTGCTTGTTTGTGCTCTCTCTCATTCTCTCTCTGACAAATAAATAAATAAAATCTTTCTAAAAAATTATTCTACAAAATGGTTTTAGAGTTAATGTTGAAATTATATTTGTTAATCATTGATCACTTAAAAAAGTGATGGCTTCATAGAGTGGGAAAAAACTTTTTTCTTTTTATTTAGAACATTTTTAGCTCTGCAGTGAGATCTTCAATTTGCTAGAGGCAAAGGAGCTAGTAAAATGTAAGTCTATTCCATAAGTAAAATAGGTCACTGAAAAGTCTGTCATTATTAAGGTATACATGGGTTATAATAAGGTCAGAGAGTCTAGGCCTGATTAGCTTTAAATGAATTTAATGTCAAAGGAACAAAATTAGACCCTTATTAACATTTTCAATGATTGACATTTAGTAAAAATGACCTTCACAATTTGCATTATTTAGTTATGTTGTAAGGATGACAAAGGGCAGGGCATCTTCTCTAAGTGTGTGTGGTTGCAGTGTGCATTTGGTTCATCGCTCTAGCCCTGAGGACAGACACCAAATCCAATCTTGACCCTGTGCTTAGGTGTGTGGGCTATGTAGATGAGGACCCAGAAGGTTTGATTCTCATGAAAAAGCTTTGAAGGCAAAAGAAATCTTTAGAGAAGCAGGCCCCTGATTTCATCAGTGATAATGCTGATGATCAAAAGTTTTGTGTAAAAGCACCTAGCAAAATGGTGGTCTTGTACAGCAGATTTAAAATATCTTCATGGAAAAGTTTCTCAGTGAGTCCATGGACTCTATAGAGGAGATAATAGAAGAAGGATGTTGAAATACAGGTGACACCAATGAAATCTGGCCACAGTCTTCTCAACTGGAGCAGGAAGTTTCAGAGTTTGCATGTGAGTTAACTGTTGGCAATATTGGGCTCCTGCCTAGATTAGGAGACAAGATTATCAGAGAATGTGTGCTGACAATAGTATTGTACATCCTGGAACTACAAAACTAAACACTCTCTTTACAATATTGTATAGTCTCACTTTCCTTGGATTTATTCCTTTATTAAACATGCATTTACAAAGCATCAAGTGTGTGCATGGTACTTTGCTAGACAATAGAAGGGTCCCAAGCTTTGGATCCTGCATTGAAAGGAAATAATACTGATTAAATAATTATTTTATTCCATACTTTTACAGGGAACTTTATGTATGGTATTTTTTCACCCCTCATGATAATAATAATAATAATAATAATAATAATAATAATAATAATAGCTCCTAATATTCACTCTGTGCCAAGCATTATTAGGCATTTTATGTACATTAACTCATTTAATCTCCACAATAAACCTATGGGGTATCATTTTTACAGAAATGGAAACTGAGGCACAGAAATGTTAAGTATTTTAATAAAACCCATACAGTTAGAAAGTGGCAGAGCCAAGATTTAAACCCCAGCTCCAAAGTCCATGCTCTTAAGCACTATGCATCTCCTTCCCAAATGAGGAAACTGAGGCTCAGTGACAGTGGTTTGGCAAGGAGCAGAACTAAAATTTAAACCTCTGTCTGTGTGACCATAAAATTATACTCTTGACATTACATGAAATTGGCCTCAGGTTAGTAATTAGACCACTATATGATAATGATTGCCTCATTTTCCAGAGGCCATAGGAAAGCAAAAGAAAGGAATGGTCTTATAGAGCTCATCTACTTATTTTAACTGTTTCATGTGGATCCTATCACACCATACATCAAAGTCAGTGATTTACCCGATGATTTCCTTGATTTTATCAAAAGAGGTGAAAGTAAGAACTTTACAGCAAGGCTTAAATGAGAATTCAGGTTTTTTTGCTCACTCATTCATTATTCAACAAATTTCTATTGACTACATACCACACGTAAGCCATTTTGGCTACGTCCTGAATAAAGATGTGTGTCTCCTGCACTCACTTCTTCTGCTACCTGGCCCCAACCCTGGGATGAAATTTTGTTCTCTGCAGAATGTCTGGCTAAGGAAAATTCAACAAGCTACTTTCCCCTTATAAATTGAAATTCTTAGATCTGGAAATTTCTATTCTATCTCCAATAGTATTATTTATCCCTTCTATTTTAGCAACTCATTATGGATGTGATTTAAAACCTGACACACACCAAATATTTGCTGTTTCAAGTCCAAACTATGATTGAAAGTGTTCGGTGGTTCACCAAAATGTCAAGGGCCATCCAATCTGTCAAATTTCTGAATGTAATTGAGGAGACAGTAAATCTTGAATAAAGAATAATTTTTTCTTTGACAGCTCAGTTAAGTCCTTTCTATTAAGTCGATGGTGTGTCAGTGTATAGAAATCAATTTTGGCTTTCGAAAGGTAGTTTAATAAAATATAGAGAAGTGCATTCTAAAAATATCAAGGATATAAACAAGAACCTATGTAAAGACATGAGTTTGTTGTTTTAATAAAAGCAAATCAAAAGTGAAAATAAAATAAAATAAAAGCAACTCATTAGCAAATGTTTACTTATTAATTCATCTATAGGAGAAAATCTTTTATACGGAAGAACATCAGAAACCATTCAATAGATGCTGCTGGAAATATCAGATTTTATGTTCACAATTCCTCTCTTCCCTTTCCCATTTTTATTTAAATGAAATTAGATTAAATGTATATTAAAAATAGAATTAAAATAGAAAAAAACCTGTGCCTTTGCATGTTTAAAACATCACTCCATACCACAGCTAACATATCCTTTTCCCATCCCAGTCACCTGCTTCCCCAAGTCCCTACCCATCTCTCAATAGTTTAAGGGAAAAACACAGTAAAATACGTGCCCAGAGCAGTGAGAGCAAACAGCTTTATTTGTACTGTTGGGAGTACATTGGCGAGTGTTTACTCTAACTCATATGAGGCATATTAAAAATTGCCATTTTAATTTGGTATGAGCATTAACAACTGTTCCTTCCAACACTTCTGCTGATGGAGGATAGATCTGACTTTTAAGCTTAGTATCAATAAAAATGAGAACTAGAGACAGAGGTGGTTAGAGAGTCATATGGGGATAATTATGTTAGTAAATCCTAAGAAAACACTAAGGATAGTTGTGATAAGAAGGTATTTAAATGAAAAAAAATAAAAAAATAAAAACAACCCAACGGTCAATAGTTACTCGTGTGCGTGTGTGTGTGTGTGTACATATGCATATGCAAAGTTTATACAGAAGGGGAAATCTTTAAGGTAAGGATTGTGGCTTTGACAATTAATACCCCAAAAATACTCATTGAGCATTTGTTGCAGATAAACAGGCACTGAGGAGGGCACAAATATAGAGCAGATCTTCTGACAGTGAAAGCCTTTCACAATTTTCACTTTGTGCAATATTTCTTTTAGCCAAAATTTTACGTGGTACTCAAAATACAGAGTCAGATGTTAAATATTTTCTTGTGAAAACCAAACCCTGGAGAACAGATCTTTTCTATGATGTTTATCTTCATTTGATCCTAAGCAAGTCTGGATACTTTATGGGAAAAATGTCTGGCATGTTGAATTAGCTCATCAACAGGTTCCCTACGTAAGGATATACTTGGGCTTGTTTGTTTTCCATAATAAATTTCCTGCAGTGAAAATGGGGGGGTTATTATTGTTATTGCTATATTTTGTACTAATCTAGTAAATTTTCTATTAAGAAAGCAGAACTATCTCTAAACATCTTAAAACAATAAGAACTAACATTTATCGAGCACTTACGATATGTCCACCAACCATTTAAATCTAGTGACATCATCCTCACAAAAACCCTAAGGAGTAGGTTTTACTATCCTTTCCCTTTTTTTGCAGCTGAGGAAACTGGGTGTGAGTGGCAGAGCTAGACCGGTTACTGCAGGGACTTTGCTCCTCACCACTACACTGTCCTTTTTCCCACTGGGGCAAATCTCCCATGGTCGGCAAATACAAAAGTTACCAAAAATAGTGATAACAACAACAACAAAACACTTGACAAAAATTTCAGATTCTTGACTGATGATTTTTAAATCAGAGAATTACGCACTTGTTTCATAGGTAAGTGCATGAAAACCATCAAGGACAAAGGAACAAATATTATTTATAATAATCTCTGGGAAACTAAAATGCTCTTCCCTGAGATCACCTTGTAGTGTTTCTTTGCTCTGAATAAATATATTCCACCCTATAACTGAGCTAGATTACCAATATGGCTGTTTTCCAAGTACATTGAATTATTAGAAAATACACACACACACACACACACACACACACACACAATAAATACGTTTAATGCTTGGGCATTTATCTTCTTTGAAACTGGTCAAGTTAGTTTTTTACTTCTCTGAAAAATATTTATATGTATATATAAATATATACATATAAATAATTACATAGTGCATATATACATGTATGTGCATATATACACGTATGTACATATATATGCCCAAACAATACCAAAAGAGCAAATACAATAAGCATTATAAAAACCATAGAAAATATTGTGTTTTCTCCTGAACAGAGATTTTTAAATTGCTATTCTCAGCCCCTGGGCTCCTTGGAGGTATCTCCTTAAAGAGCAGGAGGCCACGTGACTGGGCTGCAGGGTCTCCTTCCCTTCTTCAACCTGAGTTGGTTCACATTCTGATTTTGTATACTGGGATTATTCATGATATTTTCCTTGAAGGAGAACTGCTGTACTTACAGAAAGAAAAGAAAAAGTCTGAAACCCACAATTCTAGAACTTCTTATAATATCCAGTAGGTGGCAAACTTTACTGCAAGGAAACAGTTTGGCAGACTATAAATTGGTCTGAAAATATCAATTACACTTCACATCCAGGAAAGTTTCTTGCTCTGGATCTAAGTCTCAAATGCAAGCTGGGAACAAAATTCTCAATGGTCATTTCCCTTGGAATTAAATTCCTCCAATTATAGTTTTAATTAGTCCTATAAGGTTTTGTGTGTGTGTTCATGTAAGTTTTGTTCTCAAGGTACTATTACTATGAAAATTATTTTACTGTTGACGGTTTGCCCAATATACTAGGTACAATATAATAGCATAGATGACAGATTTTTTCAATTAGGTGCACAAAACTGGAATAATTACAATCCTTACTTCAAGACATCATTGGTCTGTGCGTAGTTTGCTTTTATTTCCTTAGTGGCTGTTTAGTTATTTTTTATTAAAGATTTATTTATTTATTTGAGAGAGCTAGCGAACAAGCACAAGCCAGGGGAGGGGCAGAGGAAGAGGGAGAGAGAGAATCTCAAGCAGACTCTGGCCTAGCGGGGAGCCCCGTGAGGCCAATCCCAGGTCCCCAAGATCATGACCTAAGCCTAAATCAAGAGTCCGACACCTAACCAACTGAGCCACTCAAGTGCCCCTGGTTGTTTTTAATACAGCGATAAATTGCAATTCATTTATATGTTTGAAAAATATAATTTTCTTTTTGAGAGGCAGTTGTCTTTGCTCATTTACTACAGTCAGCTGAAGTGTCAGTTAATAATGCCTAGGTCCATGGGCTGCATTTCTAAGATGGCCAGTTAGCATCTTGCCCATGGACACACCATAAACCCAGGAAGTAAACGTGCAAATGGTGCAAATGTCACCATTCACCCCGGAGGAGATCCAGTAAAAGAATGTGCTTCATAGATGGTTTTGTCCAGAACCAGTACTGAAAACATAATTCAAAGTGTATGTGTAAACAAAGTGAAGGGGGGCAGTGTGTGTGACCAGATTATAAATTTACCTGTTTTGTTTTAAAAATATTTTTATCAAATGTGTTCAGTAATACTTTAAAAGTCTCTAAGGGTTATAAAGGAAACAATAGTCCACTTTTTACCATCCCCATTCCTCCTTCTTACTCCTACTGTGCACTCCCCAGAAGCAACTATTTAAAACTCTCAGTCATTTCTTACAGTTTTTATTTGTAAACTTGTAAATAATAAGCTGAGTTTTTCCCTCGTTTTATTTCATTGATTTATCTATCTATTTATTTATTTAGAGCATGGGTGGGGGTGGGCAGAGGGAAAGGGAGAGACTCTTAAGCAGGCTCCATACCCAGGGTACAGCGGGAGGCAGGGCTCGATTTCACAACCCTGAGTTCATAACCTGAACCCAGATCAAGAGTCAGAAGCTTAACCGACTGAGCCACCCAGGCTCCCCTCCCTTGTTTTAGATACTAGCATAATCTATTGGAATCCTGCTACAGTAAAAGTAGATTTAATTTTCCTGTAGTTCTCAACCACACACACCCACGGCCCCCAGCACACATGCAACTCCACTGCTTTAGTTAAATCATAATTATCATTATTGTTATTTATAAAGAACAATGCAACCACATAGTATATTATGATTCGTTTCCCTTTTTGCACAGGCTTTTCCCTAGAATTAATACTAGTAAGAGTTTAAAAACCTTGTTCTATTTCATTTTCCTTTACCTCTCTATATGGTACTCTGCATTTTTCTTCTCTGAGCTCCACCTTCTTTTTTTGCCTTCAGCACTAGTGAATCTCTATGCTGACAGCATATCTGTAGTCCAGCGAGTGATTTTTGGTAAAATGTTTCTCTTCTTTCCTTTATTAGATCCCTTGTATGCTAGATTCCATGTCTCTCATTTTCTTGGTTATACTCTCACTTTCATAGAGCTTATCTTTTAGAATCTTCCTGAAAAGTGAGCATGAAAGCTGAAAATTTAAATTTCTGAATTTCTGCAAATATTTGTCTTCCCCTGCCAACGTTTGATTGATAGTTTAGCTGGGCATAGAATTCTAATTTAGGAATTATTTTCTTTCAGGATTTTTAAGGCATTTTTCTAATATCCCCTAGCTTTCAATATTTCTGTGGAGAAATCAAATGTTACTCTGATTTCTGATGCTTTGTAAATGAGTGGTTCCCTGTCCTGCTTCAGGGAAATGATGTGCTTTGCTGTGGATCTATTTTTTAATTCTTTGTGTAGGGCACTTAGTAGAAGCTTTAAATCTATAAACTTGTTTGTTTTGGGGGGCGCCTGGGTGGTTCAGCCGGTTAAGTGGCTGCCTTCGGCTCAGGTCATGATCCCAGGGTCCTGGGATCGAGCCCCGCATCGGGCTCCCTGCTCAGCGGGGAGCCTGCTTCTCCCTCTGCCTGTCTCTCTGCCTACTTGTTCTCTCTCTCTCTGTCAGATAAATAAATAAAATCTTTAAAAAAAAAACTTGTTTGTTTTTAATTATAGGAACAATTTTTATATTTTTGTCATAATTTTAAGTTCCTTCTCCCTCCTCTCCTTGCCTACTTCACCCCCACCCCATTTCCTTTCTTCTCTTACTTTGAAACGCCTCCTTGACTGATCCTCTAGTCCCCTATTGTTTCTACCTCTCATTTCCAATCTCTTAGTATTTTTTTCTAGTGTCTGGTCGATTTTCCTTAACATTATCTTTCAATCACTTAACTGGATTTTTTATTTCTACCACTGTATTTTTCATTTTCTTTGTGTGTGTGTGTGTGTAGTTTTTTTTTATTATGTTCAATTAGCCAGCATATAGTACATCATTAGTTTTTGTTGTAGTGTTCAACGATTCATTAGTTGCATATAACATCCAGTGCTCATCACCACACGTGCCCTCCTTAATACCCACCACCTGGTTACCCCATCCCCCCACCCCCCTCCCTTCTGTAACCCTTGGTTTGTTTCCCAGAGTCCATAGTCTCTCATGGTTTGTCTCCCTCTCTGATTTCTTCCTATTCAGTTTTCCCTCACTTCCGCTATGATCCTCTGTGCTATTCCTTATGTTCCACATATGAGTGAAACCATATAATTGTCTTTCTCTGCTTGACAAATAAGTCAAGCAGAGAAAGACGATTATTGTTAAGCAGAGAAAGACATCTACCACTGTATTTTTAATTTTAAAGCCTCTTTTGTTCTCTAGAAGTTTATTTTAATAAACACCTATACTTACTTCATTGCTGCACTATCCTTTCTTAACTCTGAATCTATTAATGCTCAAATTTTCATAAATTGTTGTCCACTCCTTAAATTGTCTTTGTCTCTTCCAAGTTACTTAAAAAAATTTTTTTTGTGCATTTGGTGTTAGTGTTTTATCTTAGAGGTTTTCCTCCATGTGGTAATCTGATACAATCTGTTCATATTTAATAAAGAGGTACTATTGTTTCTTAAGCTTATTAATGGGTACAAGGATGTTTATTTATCATTATTCTTTAGAGTATAATTGTAATATAATTCAAAGTATAATTAAAGGACAGTAATGCCATATATATATATATATATATATATATATATATATATATGCCTGTGTTTGTTTAAAAGAGCTATTTGAAAGCACTTTTATTTCATGTTACAGAGCTTTCTAGCTTATTAAGATTTATTCTGCAGTGATTGGGCTGGCTCATTTCAATGGGTGACACCCAATATCAGCATCTGTAAATATTTTCTCTCGGGCTGGTTAAGAGAAGTAATTGTTTCCTGCTTGGGGAGTAAATCTGGCTGCTGGCATTTTTAGAACTGAATTGAAAATGAGGTTGGGGAGTGTCTCACAATTCTTTATGTAGACATTCACTTCATCCCCCTGTTATCAAATCAGACCCGGTCACTCCCACTAGTTGTGCTTGTGCCTTTGAATCCCCTTCATGCGAGAAGGGCCATCACATAGTTTCCTGGGGTAAAAATGGGATATGAGAATCTAACTGTGCTTTTGGTAAGTTTTCCAAACAACCTCTCCATTTTCAGCACCACTTGAGTACATGGAGCCTCTAATTCCTGAAATTTTGAGGGTTCTACTGCTTCAACTGTCTTGCTTTTAGGTTTCTCTCAGCTGGGGTTTTGCTTATTCTGGTAAGTTAAGTCTATTACAACTCACCCATCTGCAGCCTAGCTTCCCTCTATGTATGAGTGTATGTATATGGGTATTTATTGCTGTCCCCTCAACCTCTCTTCTGGCTCTTGTGAATATGATAATTTCATCCCTTTTTGTCCTTTTTTTCTAGGGCTTTTTTTTTTTTTTGTCTGATTTATTGAGGTATAATTTACATACAATAACATTAACCCAATTTCATTGGCAAACGCTTATGGTCAGTAACTATTACCACAATCATGACACAGAATATTTCCATAAAAACTTCTTCATCCCCTTTACAGTTAATTCCCTTCACCCACCTCCATTTCCTGGTGACAACTGAGCTGCTTTCCATCATTATAACTTTGCCTTCTCTAGAATGTCATAAAATTGAATCATACAGCCAACAGTCTTTGTGTCTGGTTTCTCTTACTTAACATAATACTTTAAAGATTCCTCCATGTTGTTCACTGGGTCAGTAATTTGCCCATTTTATTCCTGAGTAGTAGCCCAGTGTGTGATATATTAAAATTTATTTCCCAGCTGATGAATATTTGGATTTTTTTCCAGTGTTGGGCATTATGAATAAAGCCACTATGAATTTTGAAAGCAAGTTTTTGTGTGGACATTATGTTTTCATTTTCTTGGGGGAAATATCTAGGTGTGGAGTTGCTGAATAAGTGTATGTTTAAATTAATAAGACACTTGGAAACTGTTTTCCAAGGTGGGTGTGCCATTTTGCATTCCCACCAGCCATGTATGAGATATATGACTGATACATGACTGATATAGCAGTACAACAACAGGAAAAGTAGTCTTTTAAGGTATGAGGCATTACTAAAGATAAAAAGGATATTGTATGAATATATGAGGGTCAAACCAGCAGGACAATATAACCATTTTAAATTTCTATGAACATAAGAACACAGCTTCAGAATATAGAAGTGAAAATTGTCAGAACTAAAAGAAGAAATAGGAAATTCATATTCACTATAGGAGATTTCAGTGCATCAATCTCAATGAAGAGAAATAGTAGGAAAAAACCCCAATGCTATAGAAGTTCTGAATAACACAGTTAACAATAATGTAATTGATTTTTATAGATTTTTTCCATAGGTCAAAGAAGAAATCACCATGAAAATTAGAAAATATTTTTATTTGAATGATACCGAAAATAAATTTATAAGAAATGCAATAAAGCTGTGCTTACACAGAAATTTTTAGTCCTAAATTAATAAATTAGGAATACCTGAAAGAATAAATAACAATTAAACCCAAAGCAAGTAGAATTAAGAAAATAAAAAGGCAAAACCAGAAATCTAGGATAGAAAACAAAGGTATTATAGGTAAACTATATAAAGTCAAAGGCCAATATTTGAAAACACTAATACAACTGGTAGCGTATAGGCAAGAATGATTAGTTAGAGAGAGAGAGAGAGAGGGCACGAAGGAGACTTCCATTTCTCCACTTCCTGTCAAACCCGGTATTGCCAATTTTGTCATTTGGCCATTCTAGTGGCCATTCTAGATATTGTTTCTAATTTCTGTTTCCCTAATAGTAAATGATGTTGAGCATTTTTCAATATGCTTACTTGCTATCCTTTATGTCTTTCACAGAATTTTGGAAAGGAAGAGAATTAAACATTTAATGTGAATATCATCAGGTTTACATAAGAAACTACCCAATAAGTACCCTAACTTCTAAAAGAATGCAGTAAAAAGAAATGGACAAACCAGAGGTTCAAATCCTACCTCTCTTTGACACTATGCAAATGACTTAGTCCTTATAAAACTTAGCTTTCTATCTGGTAAAATGCTTTACACAAATATTATAAGAAATCCATTTTAAAAGTTGCATTGGAGGGGCCTTGGGTATAAATGCTAATTTCCTTTGCTGTCTGTCTTTCCACACAAATGCTTCATTTCATAGCTTAAATGATAATGCTTGATTATTAAAGGAAGGAAAAAACCATCACCATCATCACTAACAAAACAAAAATAAATGGAAAGCCTAAATTCATAAATACCCTTACTGGTGAAGAGGGCAACTATAGTATTTAATTGAATTTTCTCAGTTTGGACACGAACTTTAAACGCTGAAAAGTTTGAACTTATTAAATATTTCTTCCTATTCCTCCCCATTTGCTGCCCCACACCCTCTCATGCTTTTCTTATTTTTGACAGAGAATGCCAAAACTCTCATGCTTTAGTTCTTTCTTTTGCAAATACTATCCTTCCTTCACTTGCATTCACTGAAAAACACATCTCAAGGCCTTTTCTTCATTGAGACTCTTCCTGGTAACACTTTTCCTGGCCCCCGTGATTGCACAGCACCCTTCCATGTTTCTGTTGTGACATTTCCCCTCTTCCTTCCGATGATAAGTATGTATTGAGCACCTGCAATGGGACAGGTGATGTTGTAGACCCAGGACATATGGAGACACAGGTCTCTTTTCCTCCATGATAACATTCTAATGAAGAAAACAGAAAACAAACAAACATATACACAAAGAAATAACAGCATATATAAGATAGCAAATAAAACTTAGAAAAGGAGTTCAGAGAAAGCTCTCAGGAAGTGACACGAAGACATCACATCTGAAGATGTGATAGGAAAGCCAGCATCTGAGAAAAAAAAAAAAAAGCTAAAGTATAAGGATGATTAGTTGAATTTTCTCATAGGGAGAAGAAAATGTTTGGTCTCTGATCAACCCTCCTGATAATATAGAAGCATATGTTAACTTTCTATGCGTAGGCACTAGAGGAAAATTGTTGGCTGCCAGGAAGACTCCACAGAAGATAATTATGAAAATCTTCTCACTCTTGTATGATGCACCAATTAGTCATTTATTTTCAGTATCTTCCCATTACCCTGTTGGTGGCCACACCGAGTTATGAGAACCACCTCTTTTTTTTACAGGAAGAGGGAAAGATTTACCGTTACATATTTCTCAAAGTTTATACACTGTTTTCTTCTGACAATAGTTGATTTATGTCTCATGTCCTAAGAGCAAACTCTCCATTTTGTACCTTTTTTTTTTATTACAAGCCTGTACTGTTGCCCGCTACTATGTTTGTGAGCAATATTGTGAGAAAGGAAATAAAAATAAGAGAATGATACAGTAGATGAATCCACACGCAAGACAGTGTTTTGTGGGATAATACAATTGAGCTGACAAATCATAAAGCTTCTCCGTATACATGACTAAGAAAATAACAATGCTGCGATCATAATGTATATATATTTGGGGAAAACTTCCATACATACAAATATCCAAAGAGTTTGGCAAAAAATTAAAGAATTATTGTTTTTCTGTTGGTTATTATTCCAATTAGAATTTCAAAAATGTATCCGCTAGAACAGAGATGCTTTTAGAAAAACAAATTCCATAAACTTTACTACATCTATTTCCTTGCAGAGGGATTTAATTTGTCATCTGTAAGATGTACATAATAACACTGTGTTGCTGTGAGGATTAGAAATAATATATGTGCAATACCTGGCAAGCTTGGTACAAAGAGTAGAGCTTCAACAAATAGTTGGTATTTTATTTTGTTTTAATATTTTCATTTTTCTATGCTTTTTTTTAAAGAACATAAATGGTAATTGTGATAAAGCAGTTATAAACCAAGTTATAACATTCACTTAAATATTAGTTTCAGTTAGACTATATTCAGAGACAATTTTGTTATCTCATTTCCCAGTATACTCCAAAATCCTCCACGAGAGAATGTGAATTTCAAAAATGTATGTGTACAGGACAATTTAACAGTTGCTTCAATTCACCCCATTGCTCAGTGGCACTTGGCCCTGAGAAAGGGAAGTGGAGAAGCAAAGAATCTCAAATCAGCTATTTTTGTTTCTTATTAGCAACTACATGAAAAGATTTGACAAATCATCATTAATGAAAAACCTCATCATTAGACATCATTTGATAAAGCTCATCAAAAGAATGCAGCCAACTGTATTTCATTAATGAGTTTGAGATGGCATAGGAGCAGAAGGATCTTTAATTTTATCCTTAGCCATTTATTTGTAAACTTCATCTTGATATTTTTTATTTCCTTGTAGGTTCCTTTTGCAATAAAAATGACACCACGTGCCTCTCAAATTCTTGCCAAAACAATTCTACATGCAATGATTATTCAAAAGACAACAACTGCCATTGTTCAGACGTGGCCATTAATTTGGACAAAGACTGTGACAACATGAGAGATCCATGCTTCTCCAATCCCTGTCAAAGAAATGCCACTTGCGTGAACACCCCTGGAGGAAGGAGCTTTCTCTGCAAATGTCCTCCTGGTTTTAGTGGGACAACCTGTGAAACCGCTATTGTTTTCTGCGGCACAAACGCCTGCCAACACGGAGGTATCTGCCATCAGGACCCTGTTCACCCTGTCTGCATCTGCCCTGATGGATATGCTGGAAGGTTCTGTGAAAAGGATCTTGATGAGTGTGCTTCGAGCCCTTGCCACAATGGGGCCATGTGCCAGGATGGAATCAATGGCTATTTCTGCTTCTGTGTCCCAGGATATCAAGGCAGGCACTGTGACCTGGAAGTGGATGAGTGTGTCTCAGATCCCTGTAAGAATGAAGCTACATGCCTCAATGAGATAGGAAGATACACTTGTATTTGTCCCCACGATTATTCTGGTAAGTGTTATCACATATGAAGACCAGAGGATGTATTTAGCTTTCCCTTTTTTTAATAGGACAGAAGCAGAGGTGACTCTTTAGGTCTCATCCAATTGCTTATGAAAATGGTCTTGGCAGGAATTAATCACTAGATAGAAAGCTTCCTAAACCACTAAATCCACAGAGCCTAAATGTTTGCCAACTGTCACTGTTGTTGTTTTAAATGGAGCCCTTATATTATTTAAATCTTAGATTCCGTCTAGAATTAGTGGGCTCTATGGGGCCTCATTTTCCAGGTCAGGGCCCTTCAAGTTTCCTCATGAGAAGACGCCTTTTGTCTTAGCTAAAGTGTACCTGCGAACACCCAATGCCTGCCACTGCAGCCTCCTGGGAAGGACAGACATGGAATGGACAGACCTTAGTGGGTTCCAAAGTGCAAGCAACAGACTAATGATAGCAAGGCTGATGGAGCATGGTAAATAAGATAAACCACAATTTTATTAATAAAGAAGTCACTTTTTAAAATAAAGAAGTCACTTTAATTTCTTGGAAATAGCAAATAGTAGTACCTCCTATCTATTCACCAAGTTTCTATTGACATGGTATTTTAGTACAGAGTAACAAGTTGACCATTCATTCACTAAAAGGGTACATGCTATTTATTATCCTCGTGCTCAGTGTCTATGCTCCCTATCCTCCTGAACCGGTTCCCCAGTTAGATCATTTCTTCATGGGGCCCACCTTTCTTGCACTGTTTTACTCTTCGGATTCTCTACGATGAGGGGGCAACTCATGTATTCTATGCTTCCTCACATTCATTCATTCATTCTAACCTGCTCACCACTTTCCTGTGCTTCCTGACTCACATCTGTGACATTATTCACATTTTAATGCCACTTTTCCCTGATCTCTTGCCACTTTTATAACCTCTTGTGGTATCTGGCTTTCAACTTACCTTCTGCTCTCAACCCTTTCACACTTACTTCTTTGTCTTGTCATTCTTTTCCCGAGTATGTTAAGCAACATAATTATTTGGAAAGTACCTCTCTTCAAAATTTATACCAGAACCCTCCAATATCATCTTGCTAATATTACACATTCTGGAAATACCTCTTTTATAAAATAGCTATATCCCTAGTTGTTCTGACATGAAATTTGCTCCCTTTCCCTCAATCCTCACCAACAACCAATCACCAACAACCAATCTTCAAAATCTATTTGGACAAGCAAGATGTCTTCCAAATTCAGCTCCTCCACTCTCTTACCAGTGCCTTGGCTCATGTCCTCATCATCTTGTGCATACTTACGATACAACCTCCTAAACCTCCAGCCTCTACCTTCTTCAAGTTGTTCTGAACAGTGCCTCTGAAATAATCCCTCTAAAATAGATCTGACTGTGCCATTCCTTCTGAAGAATCTTGAGAGCTTCCTACCACACAGAAAAATTTTAACTTCTCATTGAAAACCCCCTTACATATTAGTCGTATCTCCACAACCCCTTCCACCAAAGTATTTCCTTTCCCTGAACTGTCTTCATTTTTTATTCAAGTGATTTGCCTCCCTCTGGGATGTCCTTCCTCAATTCAATTCTACTCTGTGAAGTTCTGTACTTTCAGTACTTTGTTCACCTCTCGCCTAACTCAAGAAGCATTTCGGATTTACTATCTGCTGAAATAATACTTCTAAGCTGCTATAGTAATTATTTATTACTTCCCTAGTGGTTTGCCCCTCCATTAAAGAACTCTGTCCTATTCTTCAGATATCTGTGTTTTTGTCTCCTCCCACTGAAGTATTAGTTCCTAAAGGACAGAAGTCATGTCTTATATTTATTCTTTAATTCATCAATATTTTGGGGGTATTTATTATATGTCATTCATTGTATTATGAGGAGGCACTATTCCCAAGGTGCCCAGCATAGTGAATAATGGGTGCTTAATAAACTGTTTCTGAATTGTTCTAATTGCCTAAATTCTTCCATATATTTCTGGGCACCCTTTGTGGTAATGAACCTGAGGTAAACAGATATTAGAGTTTACCTTCTCTATGTATACATTATGATGGTAGAATGATGTGTTAGGATGAAAATTATTTTATTGGTTGCCTTTAATTACCAATACTAAGCTAAAAGTTATAAGGAACAGTGAAGGGGTTTATGAAAGAGTACTTATACATGAAAATCTCCTTATTTATATGCCAAATCATCATGTCCATTGTTTAAAATCATCATGTCCATTGCTCTCAACAGCAATTCAATTTCAGTTTTTAAAATTTTTGAGTAAAAATAAGAAATAAATTTTTGTGGGGCTGGTGTGGGATTGCTTTTGTTTATAATGGACACATTATTTATTTATTTATTTATTTATTTATTTATTTATTTATTTATATTTTATTTTATTTTTTTGTTTTTTTATTATGTTAATCACCATACATTACATCATTAGTTTTTGATGTAGTGTTCCATGATTCATTGTTTGCGTATAACACCGGGTGCTCCATTCAATACGTGCCCTCTTTAATACCCATCACCAGGCTAACCCATCCTCCTACCCCCCTCCCCTCTAGAACCCTCAGTTTGTTTTTCAGAGTCCATAGTCTCTCATGGTTCGTCTCCCCCTCTGATTTCCCCCCCTTCATTTCTCCCTTCCTACTATCTTTTTTTTTTTAACATATAATGTATTATTTGTTTCAGAGGTACAGGTCTTTGATTCATCAGTCTTACACAATTCACAGCGCTCACCATAGCACATACCCTCCCCCATGTCTATCACCCAGCCACCCCATCCCTCCAACCCCCCACCATAATGGACACATTTAACAACCACTATGGTTTATTAAGATAGTATCTTCTATTTCCTGCTGCTAGTACAATATTGTGAATGGTGACTAAAAGAAACAGACATGACATCAGAGAAATGTTTCAGCCATTTTTGCTAGTGTTCTGAAATAGTCTTCTAATTGCAAAACACAGCTTGAAAAATGATGTTTTACAATGCATGTGTTTTTATTTTTTTACATTTCAATGAACTGGATTATAATGAATCCTTTCAGTGGTATAAATTTAGGCAAAAAAGATGTCAAGGGTATATTCCAAATGTAGTAAAGTACCTCCATAATAAGGTACTTTACTCTACAATGAATTAATTGATACTGTGGATATATCGTATCCCTGCTGGGCCCAATGAAAATCAATGTCTTTTTCTCACTATAACGTTAGCTCAAAGCCCACAGTGAGGACACTTCCCTTGCTCAAACCCTGGTATAATAGAGTTGTTCCCTATTTGACTATGTTCTTCTCTTGTTTTCTAAGAAATCAGCTAAATTTTATTTTTTAGCTCTGCTGACATAAATATAACTTGTTTACAGAAAGAGTTTAAATGACACTCATCAGGCGGTAAGAATCATGTCTGTTATTAGCTAGTTAGGCTTATTTGGACACAAAGGTGCAATTTTAGGCTTGATCACCAATCTCCACAAGTAAAATAGCCCACATTCTGGGAGCTCATCCGTGGTTCCCAGCCCTGACTAGACATTAGTCATTACCCAGAGAGATCTGAAACAGAGATGCTCAAACTCCACCTTCAGAGAGTCAAATTTAATTGACGATTCTAATGTGTAGCTAGGGCTGGGAGGCAGAAATTGGGTTTATGTGAACTTAATTTAGAAACTTTTCTTGCAATATCCCATCATCTGGACCCACAAGGAGGCTTGCTTACCTCGGTGCCATCCCCTGGCTACCGTATTTGTGGCAATTAAAGAGAAACCCAAAGAAAGTCTATAGGACCAAGGCCAATTAATGAGAAATCCAAAGAAGGTCTATAGGACCAAGGGAAAAGCCGGAGCTGGGAAGGGAAGAAAAAGACTATTAGTAATCAGCATGGATGCTTAGATACTCTGGCTCAACCTAGACCTCCCAATGAATCCTGGAAGCTATTACAATAACCTAGCTGCTGTGTGCTACATCCAAATTTAGAGGCTCATAAAGAACCTAGCTTACAGGAAAAAGCCTGTGCTCCTCAGAGCAGCAAAGTAAGAAAATGTAATAAATTTTAAAAGACAGAGAGGTAGGAGAGGAAAAAGAGTGGTAGCACATGGAGAGAGGGTTCACACTGCGGGAATCCTGCTCTGTGCACTCCGCTGGGCTTCCTAAGTGGTGATTCATGAACTACAGAAATAGGCTCAGAGAGAGCCACTGAAGATGCTGGTGAGAATATGCCAGGCATAAGCAAAAACTCCAATTTAAGCTGAAAATAAACAGCTGCAAACTTTTTTAATGAAAAGAATATTAGCCTTGAGCATGTGACTGCTTTGAGTTCAAGTTTATGCAATGCATCATTCTTTCACTGAGGTCTTTCTTAAAATTAGCAGATTGATGAATGAACGTTTTTCACATTAAGATGCCTGAAGTATGAGAAAAATGGGCCACAAGAGGGCAGGAAAAGGGCAATCAGATGCATGATGAAGCAAAACACTATTGGAAAAGATCTTATTTCCGCCATTATAAAATAGGTCTTTGGTATAAAAACAATCTTGTGGAAAATAAGAAAAAAAACCCATTTCATCAAATTTACTTATTGACTGTAAGATGCATCTTCATTTCAGAAATTAAAACATATGAAAAAAATTCATTTTATAGTCAAGAAAATGTGTTAGCGTATGGATACTAGTTAGACTAGTTAGTGACTAGTTAGTTAGAAAGCCACTACAATACCAGGGGTAAGACATTAGGACCTGGCCTGGAAGACTGATTGTAGGGATGAAGGGGAAGGTAGGTGTAGGGCTCACTAAGAAGAAGACTCACTTGTCATTTATTAAAGCCAGAATATTCCCAAACTTAACTGTACCCAAGAAAAACTTGCAATCTCTAATATGCAAAATAAGAATGCATTAAAAGTTCAATTTCCATTTCCAACTTAATAAACTTATCTCTATCAGTGGTTCTCAAAGTTTAGCATGCATCAGACTCACCCAGAGAGCTTATTAAAATACAATTTCTGATTTAGTAGATTTCTGGTGGGGTCTGTGCATTGATAACAAGTTCCCATATGATACTGATGCTGATGCTGCTAGTGTGGGGACCACACTTCGAGAAACCACTGCTGTAGACAATTATGTGGATTTTCATGTGACAACACAAAGTAGTGTGTGTGTGTATGTGTGTGTGTGTGTAGTATTTATTGATAGTAACAGTTCTGGATAAATGATATGAATAAAAATAAGTATCTGTTGAATTCATTCAGTTGTTACTTTTGTCAAAACACAAACACACTCATGTATGCATATATACTGAGCTAGGCATTATTATAGGTTTTGTAACTATAAGAATAAAGAAAAGTGATGAAAAAGTCCTCTTACAATCTAGTGGGAAGAGACAGACATTATAAAATAAGTAATAAATAAAATATATAGTAGCTTAAATGGTGATAAATACAGTGGAGAAAAGCAAAAGCAAAACAAAAAGGGGGAATTAGGAATTTAAGTTGAATGAACAGGGAAGGGCGTACTTAGAAGGTGACACATGAATAAAATTCTACAGAGGTAAGGAAGGGAATGAGGCAAATGTCTTGAGGAAAGCATTCTAGGCAGAGGAACAGCAGATGCAAAGGCCCTGAGGTCAACGGTACTAGAATGTTTGAGAAGCAGCAATGAAGATGATGTGACTGGAGTGGAGTGAACAAGGAGAAAGAGACATAATAGGACTATTGGGACTTGTGCACCATTAAGGACTTTGCCTTTTGCTCTTAATAAGATGGGAAGTTGTTGGATAGTTTTGAGCAGAGGACTGAAATGATTTGACTTACATTTTAAGAAAATCACTCTCCTTGTTACGTTGACGATATACTGAAGTGGGTGGTTAAGGTAGAACTAGGTGCCCAGTAATACAATAATCCAAGTCAATGGACTATTATTAAATGGAAAAAAGCAAAAGAAAAGTACCAAGTTTTAACAACAACATCTTTTTTCCTCCTTTAAAATTTAAGGTAAGAATTAACACAGAAGGATCATGGATCATGCAAACGAAATGTGAGCATACCTTTCCTGACCTGCTGTCTATTGCCCTCTGGTGGGAGGTCTAGATTATGCAGGACAGGTCTATCCTTAAAATAGTTCAGGAAGTGTGGTTTTCCTTACTAGTTTATATCAACCCCGTTGTCATATGGTCTTTCACATGCACACCTGAAATTTATTCTACCTCTCTGCATTACATGGTTACTCATTTATAATTTCCTATCAGACCTTCTTCCTTTAAAATTTTTTATGTTGGGGCGCCTGGGTGGCTCAGTCGTTAAGCGTCTGCCTTTGGCTCAGGTCATGATCCCAGGGTCCTGGGATCAAGCCCAACATCAGGCTCCCTGCTCAGCGGGGAGCCTGCTTCTCCCTCTCCCTCTGCCCCTCCCCCTGCTTGTGCTCTCTTGCTCTCAAATAAATAAATAAATATTTTTAAAAAACAAAATGGGAGGCTAAAAATTCATCTCTCATCATCAGTTCTAAACCTCACTCAGGGGGTGCCCGGGTGGCTCAGTCGTTAAGCGTCTGCCTTCGGCTCAGGTCATGATCCCAGGATCCTGGGATCGAGCCCCGCATCGGGCTCCCTGCTCGACGGGAGACCTGCTTCTCCCTCTCCCACTCCCCCTGCTTGTGTTCCCTCTCTCCCTGTGTCTCTCTCTATCAAATAAATAAAAATCTTTTAAAAAAATTTTTTTTTATGTTCCTTTCTGTGCCTTCTCCAATAGTCCTCATCCATTCTGATGAATAAGACTAACAGGTATGATGTCACTAACTCTGACGCTGCCATTACAGTGGCATTTATCAATAGCATAATTTGAATTTCAGTCAATGTGGAGATTTGAATCTAGGCTTAATGCTCCATCTTTTCTAAATATATTTTTGATCAACTACATCACTTTTCTAATATCATTTTTCTATGACAGATCATACAGATAATTTAATGGTCATGAACATAATTTGGGGAAATAAAAGTATTATATATTATAAAATCTAAGCTTATTTCATGAGAAAAATTGTTATTATCATTATGATTACCATCATTATGAAAGTTTTTTACTGATTACTGATTTACTGATTACTGATTTATTGATTAAAGTTTTTCCATAAACTTAATACGTAAGTTAATACAAAGTTAATACATAAACCATTTAATAAACTTAAATAAATTTATTGGGAATAATTATTAATAGTCCATATTTATATAAAGATATACAATATGTAAAACATGAGTTTAAAGAACATTTAAATATTGTTTCTATGAGCATCAACCAAAATACCTCACATTTCACTCACCACCTAATATATATGCCCATAGCAAATATCTTTCACACCCAAAAGGCAAGTAATGTATGCCAGCCAAAAAAGAATATTTGAATTTCACAGGTTGTATCTTCATGTTCAAAGGAAAACGACTGTTTTTCTGTATGCTCTTAACTATGAAATTGATCATTTTTTTGTAGTGTCATATAAAAAAACTAAACCTTGTTCAGGCTTTTGCTCAGAACGGGAGTCCTGTGAAATACTTTTATGAAGAAATGAAGTTGCTGGCTTTGGCAAATGTTTGCTGAATGAGTAAACAAAATAACACATGTTATTCACTCAGCAATTATTTATGATATACTTGCATGGCACCGGACATTGTGCCAGACCGTGGAGACATAAGGATGACTACGACAAAATTTATGCCTGACAAATACTCACAGTTTATTCTGGGAGGAGGTGTGCAAACAAAACTCACAGTCTCTCTCTGAACAGAATGCTGAGGAAGCACAAAGAAAGGAGCCGATGACACTGCTTAGGGTCAGGAAGATCTTCATAGATCAAGTGGCCTATGAGCAGAGCAAAAACGCATTTCTTTCAGGATGTTGAACTGAAACTTATGTCCTCTGACTACATTTGTTAGTATTATTATTGTATGAGTAATAATGAGCTGAATAGCAAGGGGGGAAGGACTGTAGAGGTTTTAGAAAGGGGTGAATGTCAGGGCGCCTGGGTGGCTCAGTCAGCTAAGCGTCTGCCTTCAGCTCAGGTCATGATCTCAGGGTCCTGGGATCGAGTCCCGCATCGGGCTCCCTGCTCAGCAGGGAGTCTGCTTCTCCCTCTCCCTCTGCCTGCTGTTCCCCCTGCTTGTGCTTGCTCTCTGTCAAATAAAATCTTAAAAAAAAAAAAGGGGGTGGATATCTCTTCTGTCATCTTTGCTTTGACACCTGGTTTGTGGTTTAGCTAGCAGATGTGAATGGCATGCTCCATTTTAAACTCTGAGTACTTCTCCTAGTGACTTCCTAGCTATCAGCAGGGTGTGTATGCAGGTCTGAGTGAGGAGGGGATGAGCTAAAAAATATGCAGTAATATGAAGCATGGGTGGAATGGGAAGACTGCGGAATTTGAAAGCAGAAGACAGGGCTTCCAGTCCCACCTTTGATGTGTTCTAGTGGTTTCTAGTGGTTTGACATTGATAAATAGTTCTAAGCTTCTGTGTCCTCATTCTAATATACATACATAACTCTCAGGGTCATGGCGACAATGAAATGACTTGCTGAAAGTTTTTCTGTGAACTATAAGAAGCCACAAAAATGCTGGTTGTCACTAATTTAATATCTTCAAATATTGCTGCTAGCATTTAACAATATTTACCTATACTTTTTACAGGTATCCTTTTCTTATACTGAATTGCTTTCTTTTTTGAATATATTAGAACCATACTCAGGGATAAATTAACTGAGGTCATAATCTCTGCACTCTATTTATAAGTTTAAACTGGAAAATTATGATATGTGAAGGCAAGAATTTATTGTCTGAAGCTGCCATATCATAAAACAAAGGATTTAGGAATGTATTAGTATTATAACATTTCAAATATTCAGGAATAACAATTCTCCTAATGAACAAAAACACAAGAAAGATATTTGTTATGATTAAAACATTATAATTACGTGTGAAATGTATAACATTGGCATAAAATGCAAATATTACAATTTTCCTATTATCGTCCCAAGAAACTCACAAAATTAAGCAAGATAGAAACCATTTATAAAAGTAGAGTGTTTTACAAACATAGCATCTTGGAGACTTGGAAATGGGTTACTCCGAATTAAACTTCATATATATTTTACCAACTTTATATATTAAAAATATACATACACATACATATTAAATATAGGCAGTAGATTGAGGAAGTCATGCATGTTAATTAGGAATATAATATTTTAAAATCAAATAACGCCTTCATAAATGTTACGATATTTATGATAGGAGTAAAGTGGGAGGAAGAGCATAAAGACTTTGAGAAGAAGGAAGGAAGGGTGAGTTTGTTAGCGCTGGGAGAAGCAGTAGGGCGTGGGGGACTAGAATATTTAATATTTCCACAGACAACCGTACCCCTGAAAGTATCATTAGATTCAAGAAAGCACAAGAATCCCCTCCCTTTTCTCTGCTCTTAGGGCTGACCAACAGGAGCCAGTCTTCCTATCCCTAGAACTAGTTCTAGCCTCCATGATTTTTCTAGAAAGATGAGAATACTGCAGTAGCGTCAAGAACATTCTTCAACCCGCACCGACGGTAGGAGGAGAAGACGGGAGGACAAATAATGAGGATTAAGAAAACCAGCAAAAATCAAATTTTTTAAGATTGAAAGCTGAGGTTATTCCAGTTATGTCTCTCTGTGAAAGCAAATCCTGTAGAAACGAAAAAGATTTCCATATCTATAATGACAAATAATAAAATCAGTTCATAAAGAAAACAGTACATACCGCGCACGAGCGTGTCTTGCCATTAACAGTACCCAGAGACTGGGGAGAGTTCGAGGGTCGTGGAGACACAAGGCAACCCCCCAATTGCAGGCCCCACCATACCTAATGGCGCCTATTTCCCCAAAGGCAGGCGTGCGGGGACCTGACTGCCTGGCCGGGCGGGGCGCGGGCCTGGGGAGCCCTGGAGGTCGGCGTGGTGGCTGCGGTCTCCGGGCCCGGAGAGCTAACTGCGCATGCGGGACCCGCTCCGCGCTCGGGAGCAAGCGGGAATCCAGCCCATCCCAGTTCCTGTTCTGGGCCAGGACCGGTTCAGGGGAGGCCGGTCCCTATTCTGGGCTTAGGGGGAAGGGCAGGCATCTGGCCACGTTCAGGCCTGCACCTACAGAAAGGACCCTGACATCCAGGAGCCAGTTCTGTGAGGAACTCTGAAGCCTTGCTTCGTGGCACCTGGATGCCCTGGAATAAAAGACATCTGGGATCCGTTGTTCTTGGAGAGGCCTGGGTCCGTATCAGGCAGCACGTTCAGATGGGGACTGTCGCCAATTTGCGGCCACCGCCTCAGAGTGATTCACAGGGTTGGGGCACCCCTGCACCCAAGAGGATATGCAGGTGGTTGGCGCCAGACCCTAGCTCCACAGTCCTGGAGGAGTACTAGCTGCTCAAAACTTGCTGAAGGGGTATGTACTGGGCTTGCCCAGGGTGCGGTTCAGGGAAGTCCGGGATCTGGAAGCCGCCCCGGGTCTGCAGAGGCCAGGTCACTGGAGGGGGCTCTTACAAGAAATAAGCATCTGCCTAATTCCAAGTCACAAACAACCTAATGTTGACTATTCCCCTTGAAGGCAGATCTGGGGGATTTGACCGTCTTGCCAGGGCCAGGTGGGGCAGGCTTGCCTGGGGATCTTCCAGCTGGAGACACCAGGGAGTCCTAGTACCTGGAGAGGACTGGCTGCTGGGATCTTGGTGCCGGAGAGCTCACTGGGCATATTGGTCTGGCACAGTTCTCAGGAGTAAGCAGGAATCTGGTCCAGCTCCGGTCCCTAAACCAGGCGAGGACCGGTTCAGGAGAGGCTGGGTCCCTATGGTGTTCTATGTGGGAAACCAGGCGTCTGCACACGTCTAAGGCGCATCTTCACAAAGGGACCCTATCACCCCGAACCAGATATCTTGGGAATTCTGAAGCCTTGCTGGGAGGGACCAGGGCGCCATGGAATGAGAGACATCTGGGATCCCTGGTTCCTGGAGAGGCCTGGGTCCCCATCAGGCAGCACGTCCAAATGGGCAGTGACTGTTGCCATCTTTGTAGCCATAGTATCAAATTGTATTGTGGGGGAGGGGCGCCCTCCACCCACGAGGCTATCCAGAATGTGAGGCTGGGCCGTAGACCTCAGGCCTGAAGGGCTCCAGATGCCCGAGGCCTGGAGAGAAGACCATACTGCACATGCTGTGCAGTGCAGTTCCAGGTAGCCAGAGATTGCAGTAGGACCCCAGTCGAGAGATGCCAGTTCCCTGGAGTGAGAGTTTAGGGAACAAACATGGAATTCCATCCCTAACCTAGCTATAGGCACCTGTTCCTTGAAGGCAATCTAATGGGAATATGACTGCCTTCCTTGGCTAGGTGGGTAGGCTGACGTGGGGATCATCCAATGAGAGGCCAGGGAGCCCTGGTCCATGGGTAGAGAGAGGCCAGGTCACTGGAGTGGACTCTTGCGATAATAATAAAATATTAATAATACTAATAAAAATAATAATAAAATAAATACAGTAAGCAAATGCTATAAAATAATATAAAATATGAACCAATTTTCATATTTCATCAGAATTAATCACTGATAGTTACCTTGATTTCATCTACATCAAGAGAGGAAAAATTTACAACTAATATATAACACAACACCAAGACACTATTGATTATGAAGTGCATCATAATTCCTAGATTTAAACCTATGACAGAGAAAAGAGCAGTCTTTAAATTGATAAAATTCAGTCATCTTTCAGAGATGAATCCTAGGCTTATAAAGTCTACTTTAAGTGACTATTTTGTAAAAGATATTTGTTACTTTTTGGTGTCCTTAGAAAAGGTATATCTAAATGCACAAGCTAGAAATCTTACTGGGTAAAAACTCAAAGATGGTCCCACTGAAAATAAAAAATCTGCCTTTAATCTTTCATAGTATCTTGCTAATCAATATTATGCTTGTTTTACACTATTAATCAGAGCACAAAGTCATCAGCCTCTTTGCTCTAGGATGTTAAAAATATTATAGCTATGATATAGAGGAGGAAAAGGTAGTATAAATTTATAGCTGTAATGGTAAGTGGTGCTAGAGTACCTCTTTGCAGTGATACTTGGTTCAGACTTGCACTGATAAGTGTTGTAATAGAAACACCATGCATCATTCTTTAAAGAACCCAGGAATAGTGTATATAATTCTTATTCGAAAGGAAATATTATGCATAGAGGTCTGTTAGATATTAAATATATTGAGCGGACTCTGAAACTTAGGATGATAACTAAAAGCTAGAGTATAATTATTTCCAAAGCATGGGCTCTGCAGATAATGAGAAAGGTGTTTAGAGTGGTCTGTCAATGACATTGTGCATTCTCTCCCCACTGTAATGAGTGATGAGCACAACATCAGTGACAAGACCTGCTCCAGGCTGATAACACACGATGTGCGCTATCTTGTGGCACAGAATGTTAACATTGATCTGTAATTGCTGAAAGATGCATATTGAGGTGGAAAATCTAAATTCTGGTCAGAAGTTTAAGGCACAATCATTCGGAAACAATGTTTCGTTTTAAACACTTGCCAAAGCCATAAATTTACCTTTATGGCTTTTGATTTAGAGTGGGCCCAGGCTCTCAGAAGCATGAGGACCTCCATCCTGGCAGACCAGATTGCCTTCTGAGACAGATGATGGATTAATCCATAGCTATGACTGGATCATTCATTCAAAGTTCATTGAGCATTTTCCTTTTTTTTTTTTTTTGAGCATTTTTTATATTCAAGAATATGTGCTAAATGCTGTAGATCTCAGTGTTAAAAGACAAAAAATTCACATTGATGGTTTTGTAGATAAAATGAACAGATAAGTATTTGTGGTAAAATGTAATACATACTTTTATATTACAGGGGATTATAAGAGAACTGTGGAGTGGAACCTAAGGCAGATATAAGTAGTTAAGTATAGTGTCCCGCATCATGTGATACTCAAACTCAGTTTTTCAGAATGAATTAGAACTAACTGGGGGGAAGTGGGAATGAGGAGTGGGACATGGCAAGCAAGGGAAAGCCCTATGTGCAGCCCAAAGACATGAGGCGGTACCAATCGAGTCCACAGCTTTTTGAATCTTCTACCACATTCGAAGGCTTTATCCTGGAGAGAAGAGGAGCTATTTATAAATTTTGCACAGACAATGATACAATCACATTTGTATTTTATAATGATCACTCTCAGAAATGTAGAGAATGACTTGAAAGAGAGATGTCAGTAGCAGTAAGACAAGAAGAGAGATGGTGAGCCTCTGAATAAGGTTGGAGCAATGGGGATGGCCCTTTAGATCCATTTCCGTGGGGGAAATGGCAGGATTTGGTGACTAATTGGAATATGGGAAATAAAAACAAGATGATGATAACTCCTAGAAATCTGGCTTGGGTGATTTAGAGATAATCCCATTCACTGAGACATTTGGAAGGGGTAGGGGTGTAGGGGATCAGTGAGGGTGGATTGAGGAGAGTTTATATTTGGAATTGTAGAATGATGTCTGTTGGAATAGTTGGAGAAGACATCCTATGATAGTTGGAATCAGAAGAGTAATGTGGCCTAGAGTCACAGACTGCTAATGTATAGCTTATGTGAAGAAAGCACAGGAAAAACTTCCTGACACTCATTAGAATGGTCACCTGCTTCTAGATCCATAGTCTTTTCTTAAACACAAGTTAAGTAAACACAACACTTTAATCTTTTCCGAAGTGCCTTTAATTCCTTCGCCTTTGCTGGAATTTGGCATTTATCTGATGAAACCACTTTCTATGCAACCCTCCTTAAAGATTTTTTTTTTTTTCTCGATTCTCAAGGCCAGGAGAGAAGGTTAGCTTTCTCTAACTAACCCCCCTACTCCTGAAAGACCACTGGTTCATCATTCACTTACCGCTTACACTACTCTTTTCTTTTCTTCACAAGCCATTATTTCCTAACCTCCAGGATACTCCCAGTATTCTCAATAACTTCTGCTCTTTCCCAGTCAACTTCTTCACATTTGGTTCAATTCAGCAAAATGTGCTAAACACCTGTCACGGGGCAGGTGTTTGCTAGACACTGAGGATATAGATCCTTGAAGAACATAAAGCACTGGGCTGTGATGTAGCCTCATGGCTAATATTCAGACTGCCTGTAATCTAATCCCGGCTCTAGCACTTTCTAGCCTTTTGGTCTGCATCAGGTTTCTTAACTTCTCTGTGCTTCAGTTTCATAACACCTCATGGATAATTTTTTGAAGATCAAATAAAATCAAATAATGTACACAAAATGCTTAGCACAATACCCGATGTGAAATAAGCTCTTGATGAGTCTCAGCTATTACTATTGATAATAAGGAGGGATCCTTGTCCTTAAAGCAGTTACTAGAGATAAGGAAGTAACAAATAATAAAACATAATGCTGTAAATGCTATGAAAACACAAGAGGGTGGAACCAGTAAGGAAACCAGGGAATATACTTCATTGAGGATGCGGCATTTAACATAAGTCTTAAAGGATGACTTCATCAGATGGACAAGTAAGAAAAAAACCTTCGAGAGAGAGCATCAGTGTGTCCAAACTCTTGGAGGTAGGGGTATATGGTGGGTTTGAGACAAAGAAAATGATCTGATACGACTGGCATATAGAATGATGATAGCATTGTGATATGAAACCAGAGGTATTACCAAGGTGTTTAGATGTCAAAATGAGAAGTTTTCACTTTATCCAAATCCAGTTAGGAGCTATTGCAGAATTTTATGGACCATACTTTTCGCATTTCTTGAGCTTCCTATTTTCAGTGACCTGCATCTCTATTCTACTACAGCCATACACTGATGCAGTTTCAAGTTGGACTCTCTCATCGTTCCAAACTGCTTTCCCGCCAAAGTCCTCACCACAACCAGAGCTTCCAGTGTCCTTGCTTCTGTTGAATTCTTACCTCATCTTTAGCAGAATATCAACCACCTGGCTTCTCTATACTCATACTGTCCGAAGCTTCTTCTCTATCTTGATATCTCCTTATGAGCCTGGACTTTGTAGAGAGTAGAGCTATTCTACTGATGTGCCTGTATTGTTCTCTGAACCTTCTTGTTCTTGACCTGCAATTATTTCCTTGCAGATTTCCAGTTCTGGAGAGCCCCTCATTGTCTACTCTTTTCTCGTAATTTAAAGTCGATTAATCTACCTCAGATATTTACTACCTAATTTGGGCTATATATTTACTATTGCTCACTAGCTACTTATATGTCCATTGTAGCCCTTTTTTAAAAATCATATTTAGTATAGTGGCTGCTCCAAATTTGTCCAGTCTCTAGCTCTTATACTCATAGTATGCCATCTATATTTGTTTCAGTGGAATTGGAAGCTATTCCAAATTCCCTTCCAGGAATATGTTTGCTTCCAAAGACTTTTCAAAAAAAATTTTTTTTATCCTATCTACCCTGAGGAATTGAAGAAGGAATAGGAAAGAACAAATAGATTGTAGGTAATACCTACCATTCACTGAGCATTTACTATAATCCAACCTCGGTGTTAGCAATGGCAGAGCAGAGCTAATCCTGAGTCATCTGTCTACAAAATTCATGTTCTCTCTACTCTTCCATGATGAATGGCAAAGGAAAAGGGGAAGAAGGAAAATAATAATAGCAGGTACAGTTTTATAATTTCCTAACTCAGCATGATACAAAAATACTTGTTGGACTCATTTGAGAAAGCATTTGTTTGCCTTGCATGCTTCAATAAGCATTCTCTATAAAACCATCTAATTTCCATCTACCCAGGTCCTACACAGTTTTCTCTGCTCTATCATTATGTACTATGGTGGCTCGGAAATTATGTGTGTCCTGATGTCTTTCCAAAGTTCTTTAAAGGAAGTGGAAACAACTTCTCTCCTGGGATCCCAACACTTATCTGGGGTGGTATCAAATTCCCAACTCACTGAGGGTGAGGCTGAAGAGTCTGGGACTTCTGCTCCTCCTTCATTTTTGGTACATCTTTCACTTTCTGCTTGTCTCTCACCTGAGGTAGACCAAAAACTGAGCAGTTCTGCTTATTTGAATATTCTACTCAAATCTTTCCTATCTCGGGTCTGTGTATCAATCAGGTTTTGATCAGGAAAAAAAGAACTCATTCTATGTATATCAGTTATAAAAAGCTCAAATGGGAATTAAGGGCTTATACACGGAAAGGCTCCATAATTTGTGGGTTCTGCTGCAAAATAAAAAATGTGGGGCCCCTTGTTCAAAAATTATTAAGAATTTCAAGATGGTGACAGAAAAACAAACCAAGCAGGAGTCTGTTAGGATTTAATTTTGACCTCTCCCAACACACAAATTCCTCTGTTGAAGTTCTAGACCCTATGTCGAAGTACCTCAGACTGTGACCTTATTTGAAAACAGGTTGTTGCAGATACTAGTTAAATATTTGGCTGTGAGAAACTTTCTGAACTTCTTTTGACAGTTAATGCAAATTGAGTAGTTAGAGTGAAACTATCCCTTACTGTCAGGAATTAATGATCTGACACCTTAGGTCATCTATATTTATGTAGGGATGCCTTTGTGGATATTGACACAGTATTCGTTATAGTGAGTTACCAAAGCTAATGATGTCAGATTTTTTTTTTTCCTGTCCTATACTTTCTTCTTTTGGTGCAGAGTTCTCCTTGTCCTGTATTTTTTTTTTTAATATACCCTTTCTATTTTCTTGTTTCATACTATTAGCTATTAATGAATTCCAACAGATTGGTTTGGTTCCTGGGTGGATTTTTGTGAAAGAACTCTACAATTATGAATTTTCTATTTCTTAGACAATGAACCACAGAAATACTACTCACTGTGACTCTATTCAATTTCTGTTACCACATATAGTTATAATAACATGGTGCTGTACTTACTAACACTAGGCATAAAATGAGTGTTTCCAGATAGAATGGACCACACAGTTCAGGTATATTTTTGAAGGTTGATTACCTGTATATTTAATGGATGTAAGCATGTGACTGACAGTAAGTATCCAAATGAAAAATGCAAATCATAGTTAGTTATCCAGATGTTTTATCTATGAAGCCAGCATCTGGAAATACAAAGACATCTGGATGACTGACTATACTTACCACATTTCATCTGGCTATTTTGGCATCAAGCAGACATTGACCCAGTCATTTTTGTCTATATCAGCAGCAGTGATAAGCTGCAATAAAAATCATATAGTTAAGTAATATCAAGGTAGTACAAATAAATTACCCCAAAGTAACTAGCTGAATTGAAATTGTATCTAAACTATGAAACACATCAGGATCACTTTAAAGCTAAAGTAGTTGAGCTAAAACATATAAGTGGAGCTTCAGAATTTAAAATAATGGTTTATAATGTATTTCTTAAGCACTAGGAAGTAATCTGGGTGTATATCAGATGAATATATGAATTTTGAGTTAAAAAATAAAATTTAGAAAAGCTTTAACAAGTTCTAAACCACTGATTTGGCTTGATATGTTAATATTTTCCAGCAAATATAGATGACTAAAATACCAAAGGACATAGTCTAATATCACATGGGCAAAGGCACTATGGACAACTGGATTGACAAGAACGGGAATATGTAGTGATAGGAATTGCACAAAGGCAGTCATTGACGAGCATGGGACACAGGCAAGAATGCATGTGAAATCACCATGCCCTGACTCTGCATATGGCAGGTGTTGAGTAAGTGCCAGTTGCCCTCTGCTCAGAGAGCACTATGGGAACCTATAATGACTAAACATTCCTAGGTGGACACAGTTCACTCTGCTTAAAGTTGTGATTGATCATTGTCACTTCAGGGGAGGTAATTTTGTACCTTGTAATTACCGAAAACTGACCCATTACCATTTGAGTTGCTATATATGTTACAAAATAATTATAAGAAAAAATATTTTAAAGAACTTATGGTTTTTGCCTTACACACAATCTTGGAAAATAGAGATCTCTATTATCATATTATTTTGCATGGCAGAAATAGAGATACTAAAATATTACTGAAAAGCCATTTCAGAGGGAGAATGAGAACCGCAGGTCTTCTGCTAGCCAGTTCAGCGTTTTTTCCCTTCACCTTACTAATGCCAACTAAAACAGATATGATTGATCTCATTCCCAGACTGGGTAAGAAATAGCCAGGCCTCAAATAGTGCAACCCATTTACCATGCAACAAATACTGTTCCACAGCTTTCTATTTTTATTGACGTAAAACTTAATTTTTAAGTTTATTTCTTATCAAAAAACAATCAAATTTAATATGCTGGCCTCCCTTTTCAACTTAGGTATTTATGGAATCTAGTCACAGTTGTAAATGGTCAGCAGTGTTAGAATATTCTACCGCTTTTTCTGTCAGGAAAGGCGGCACATAAACTACTAACAACTTCTGAGTCCTTTGAAAATCCTTCAATATCATTTTAATACATAATTTATTATCCTGGCTTATAGGCATAGAAATAAAGATATGTAAATATAGATATTCCCCCTTTTGTGTCTTTTAAAACGTATGCAAATTTGATTATTGTATATCAGATATTATTTTGATAGATTAGGTAGGGTAATTTGTCTCCATGTGACTACTTTTGTTAACCTTAAACTTCTTTTGCTTACTCAATAATCTTCACTTACTATTTTGAGGGGAATAAATACAGATTTTTTTTATGTAACATTACCTTAAAATGAAGTAGCTCCTAATAATGCCACTAATTATATTAAGTTTAAATCACAAACTGATTTCCTAATTAAAAGTAGTATTTTACAACACTAAGAAAATTTAAATTAAAAAAAAAGTCTATGCAGAAAGAGCACTTAAGGAAATAATTGCACGTTGTATTTGAACAATAAATGTAAAAGGAACAAGTATTGTTTTTTTTTCTCCTCTAGCAACATTTAATATGTTCCACCTACTATCATAAGCACATTGTAATTTTAATAATAATCCTGTGAGGTAATTACAAGTATTGGTCCCATTTTTCAAGTGCAGAAACTGAGATATGGAAAGGTTAAGGAATTGCCCGAGGTCACACAGCTAAGTGGCTTTGCCAAGATCCCAACCCAGCTCATTTGGCTTTGGAGTTTGAGCTGTTACCCACTTCTCTATATGATGCCGAACTAACTGTTTAAAAATAATTTAAAAACATTGACCAGTCCCTTTTAAGCTTCCAACAAAAGTGCAGTTAACAATAACTTTGTTCTAAAAATGACTTGTTTCAACAGACTAAAAAGCCACAAGCTGTTGTACGCAACAGTTCTTTGTAAGGAACAGCTGCTCTGCATTGTGCAGCTTCCCACAAGCATGCCAGAAAGTTAGTATCAATTACAGTTAAGGAGGAAAATTATTTTGGGTAACATAACATCTGACAAGAGCTTTGGTAAATAAAGCACTGGCAAAGAGCTAAAATACGAATGCTGTGCTAAAACTTTTCCTTTTTTCTGTGCTGACTCTCTTAAAAGGTGTGAACTGTGAAATGGAAGTTGATGAATGTGGGTCCCAGCCCTGCCGAAATGGTGCAACTTGTCGGGATGCTCTGGGGGCTTATTTCTGTGACTGTCCCCCTGGATTCGTAGGTGATCACTGTGAACTCAACAGTGATGAATGCGCCAGCCAGCCGTGCCTCCATGGAGGGCTGTGTGTAGATGAGCACAGCAGGTACGTTTTCTCCTATGTTTGGGTGGTTAGCTTGGAGAGAACTCACAGACCAACAGCTATTGTACCACTCTGGGGAATTTGGAGAGCTCATGTCCTTAGCTTAAAATGTTCATGTTGCTTTACACTTTAAGTGACAACAAGAGTAACATTCAGATATTACTTAGAAATGCATCCTTCGGAGGTCACTTGTCCCAAGAGTGAAGATTTTCTGAGTCACTCTTGTAATCGTTTAGAACTTTATGTTACAGAAAAGTACCAGCTTTTCAATTCCATGAAATAAACCTGTTGTAGATAGGGGCAGTGCAAAAACAAAGCTAGAGATAATTCTATACGTAAATATTAGGTTGTATTTACATAATAACAAGCATATGAATCAAGTGGTGAAAAATACATCCTTTAGGAATTTTATATAAACAGTGTTGCAAGGCAGTGATATTAAATTCATTATATCTTGAATTTTCAGGTTTTCGGGGAACTGGGTGAATACTTTTGAAAGAGTAGAATGGCGAGAAGTAGCCATGTGGTTCTGCTCCAAAGTAGATTCTACCATTGGCTTTTCAGTAAAACAATAAACAAACAGACAAATAAATAAATAACACCTTAATATGATATATATAATAAATGTAGGTTATGGTAGCTGAATTCATATAAAATATTTTATAGACCTTTCTGATACCTATTTTTTTTAAATAGGCTCCACATCCAGCATGGAGCCCAACATGGTGCTTGAACTCATGACCCTGAGATCATGACCTGAGCTGAGATCAAGAGTCAGAGGCTTAACCAACTGAGCCACCCAGATGCCCCTGATACCTATTTTAACCACAAATATTGAGTTATTAAGTGCATAACGATTTGAACAGCATTACTACTTAATGTCTTATTGGGTCCTTCAACAGCTCAGTGGAAGGCAAGGTGAGCATTAATATTCTCCCATTACATTAAGGTGTCTAAAGTTCAGGGAAGTTAGGTGACTCCCACAAGTTCACACAGTTAATTCTTGGGAAAGGAAGGACTAGAATCCAATTCTCCTTTATTTAATAAGTAAGATAGAATTTATCCCAAATCTGAGTTTCAAAGAGAATCGGACTCAAAAGGAGAACAGTAAAAGGCACATGTACTACAACTATCAGCAAAATGATATAATTCTAAATAGAACAATGTGGGGTGCCTGGGTGGCGTGGTTAGTTAAGTGACCGACTCTTGGTTTTGGCTCAGGTCATGATTTCAGGGTCATGGGATTGAGCCCCAAGTTGGGCTCTGCACTAAGTGTGGGGTCTGCTTAAGATTTTCTCTCTCCTTCTGCCCCTCCCCTTCTCTCAAATAAATAAATAGAACAATGTAGTCATGTATTTCTTTTGTAAAGTATAAAGCCTAACTTCTGATCACATTCCACATCTTGCCTCTGACTTTCAGTTTTACCCAAATCATTCTCCAGGGGCAAGAATCTACATTCCTGAAGGCAGTTACTGACCGACATGCAGACACACCAGAATGCAAGTTTCCATACATGCACTCCAGAGGAAGAGCAGGAGGTCTTCCCATCCAGGCTTTGCTGTCTGCAGAAAGCATTAGACAGAAAATACACAAAGCTTTTGCTTCCTATGGAAATGCAAGCAGAACAAGGCTGACTCCTGCCACCTTTCATTTCTCCAACTCACGTGCCATGAATAATTTTTCTTTTACCCTTATTTCTCTTACTACCTAAATTTTGAGAAGATAATCACAAGGTCAATAACTACAACTTGATTTTAATTTCCCACAACAAAAAATTAACACATTTGCTATGAGGTTTATGGGAGTTAGAAACTACATACACGCACACACACACACACACATACACACACACATACACACACACACACACAAAATAGGTTCTTGCAGACCAAAGGAATCTGTACATAGAGTCTCTAATTCTAGGAATTGAGATCCACTAGCCAGCCTCAAGTACATGGCTCTTGTCTCTAACGTCTCATATATAGTAGATTTTTAGTAAATGTTTTTAATTAGTAAGAAGATTTCTCACTAGCAATACATATAAAAATTATAGTAACTTAGTACATTTGTTAATATTTCAGTTTCCTTAGTGAAATCTTAATATCTGTGTTTGGTGGTAAATATACAGACAAGCCATCGTGAACAGGATTCCAACTCTTTATAAATTCATAGGTGTTCTTTCCGCCAGACTTTCATTTTATCTAAATTGAGTGTGCAAGCCCCTCTTTTTACAATACTAACTCCTTGAGGAGATCCCATCTAAATTAAAAGACTCCTCTTAATAAAGTCAACAAGTTTTTCCATCAGATTTGCGTTTTGAATCTGTCAGATAATCTCACTCAACCAATGAATGGTTAGGAATAGCAAGACTCAAATATTTCTGTAATCTAAAAAGAGAACATAAGTCACAATTCATATAATGAGAGCTTTTCCTGTTTTTTAAATGATTTATTGTTTCGTTTTCCATAAGGGACCTTATTAATGGGCTGTATATGTAAAAGAGTGACACAGTGGTATAAATCATTCTGTACTGCCTTCACAAATATTAACAACTTTATTTAGTACTACTTAGTAGTAATTCAATATTTTCTGATGCTTCAGATACTGTGTCTATTCTTTATATGCACATTTATCACAATAACCCTTGACGTAGGTATTATTATCTTCAATTATGAATGAGAAAACTGAAGGACATAATCGTGGTTTCCCAATAATTTTGTATGAAGCCATACTATAAATTTAAAAAGATAATCAGATATTAGTATGGAAATACATAATGTTTTCAGACTTATAGGGATAATTCCCCAGAGTTTCTGAGATAAGTATTAAAACCATGCCCTGGGTCTCAGATTGATGGACAGGGGAAGAGACAGAATAAAGATATTTGATCTCAATATGACCAAGAGTTGATGTGAAAATTTCATTTTACTCTCCAGCTATAGCTGTAACTGCACGGGTAGTGGATTCACAGGGACACATTGTGAGACCTTGATGCCTCTATGTTGGTCAAAACCCTGTCATAATAACGCTGCATGTGAGGACAGTGCTGACAATTACACTTGTCACTGCTGGCCTGGTAAGTGACAAAGATCTTCCACAGTTTTTTTTTTTTTTTTTTTTTTTGCTTAGAATAGAAAAAAATCACAGCAAACACAGACTAAAAATTCTTATTGTTAAAAGTTTAAAACCAACTCCTTCTTCTACTTATCATTGTTTAATTTAATTGTATTCTTCATTGCTCACACATACCTACTGCTACACTATGCATTGTCTAAAGTAGGTTACCAAGCTGCCCAATTATCTGAACTTTCTTGAAGAAACAGAGAGGAAAAAATGAATAGAAAAATTAATTCCAGCATGGTCTTCATGCAGAAAAATTCACTTGAAGATGCTTCCTTTTCTTCCAAGAAGTTTTCTATAATACCTAGAATATATTGAAAGTCATGAAACAATATTAAAATCCTAGGAGATTGTATTATAACTCATGGAGTCAGTCAACATAATTCTGATGGTCCCCATAGAGGATATAGAATGGTATTCCAGAAATGGGTGTATTCTCCTAGGCATTTATAATATAAATGAGATTACGAATTTAATATACATAAACTGTAACTAAAAATTACACATGAAGGGTAATTAGACAGGAGTGTAAAGGTGATACTAGAATGAGTAGAAAACATTATATACCACTTAAGTCAACAAGTCATCTGTAAATATTGATGTTAATTTTGGCAAAAAATCTGCTTGACATATCTTTAACCTAATTCTCACTAGGATTTCATTGATAGAAATAAAAGAGCATGTCTCCTCTTTCTTGATCCACTGGTAAAAAATGATAAGCTTATGATTATTTAAAATCTAGTTGTTAAAAGCTTACTGATCATCTCTCCCTTTTTTCCTTTCATTTTACTGTCTAAAGAAAAAATAATCCTGTGGTTGGGGAGGAAATATGGAGACTGGGGTCAATCCAATTGTTAGTAGCTTCCCGTTGAAAGACATCTCATTGTCTAAGGGACATTTAGCATGCTTTGGTTACATATATTTTGTAGGTAAAAAACAAACAATGTGAAAGTGTAAAAGGAAGCTCTGAATTCTGTGGCTCAGAAATCTTTGTGAGTCATATGTCTACCCACTTCCAGATAACGAATAGGGCATGTTAGTTATCCTTTGGTCATTAGCTTGACTTAAATACTGAAAATATTCCAAAATGTGTGTTTTCACATTCTTGTCATCAATCAGCACTCAACATTCAATCAACACTCTGTACAGGATCTCTATCTGGAAACAGGGGTAGGGTAGACAGTTTGGGAGTAGAACAATTCCATCACTTATTAACTGAGTGAACTAGGATGGTTACCTCTTATTCCTAAGTTCCTCATCTGCAAATGAGGGGTGAAAAAAATGACTTGTATTATTATGAAGAATAAAATTATAAAAATAGGGCCTGGAACATATTAGGTACTCAAAAAAAGCAACTGTTGTTACATACCAGGTTCTACAACAGGAGGTAGGAATTACATATGAGAATGGTTTCTGTTCTCTAGAGGGTTTGTAATGAAGTTAGGCAGTTAAGAAGACCTACCTTAAAAAAGACAAATCAATATGTATTCCATTCATTCATGGATTCAATCATTTAAGCCACATGGATTTCAGTGCCAATTATATATAGATCAGGGGTCTGGGAATCAAAAAGACATGGTCCCTTCTTCCAAGGAATTTAAATTCTAGTAGAGAGACAGTGTGAAAAAAAAATGTGCATAGTACAATTTTTGGTACAGTAAAAAGCTGTAATAGATTCTATAACAGGGAATAAGGGGAGAAGAAGTATAGAGATTGCCTGATCCAGTAGGCACCATTTTAGAAAATTTGAAAGATCACTAAGCATATCCCAGGAATGTACTCACTAGCTGTGTGACTTTGGACAAGTTACTTTACTGCTCTGAGCCTCAGTTTCCTCATCTATAAAGCAAAGATTATAATAATATCCACCTCGTAGAATTACTTTAGAGAGAGATCCAGTAATATATATAAAGTTCCTAGCTCAGCCTAGACCATAGTAAGCACTCAGTAAATGTTAACTAGATACCAAAATTAGGAGACTGACCATTCTAGACCCTCTGGCTAGCACATAGCAGCTCATAATTTATTCAAGGAAAGAAGAGAGGAAGGAAAAGGAGGATAGAAGGAAGAAAGGGCTATAGGCACACATGGAAAAGAGCATATCCAGTTGTAGAAATTTGATTGTTCCAAAATGCTGGACTACACAGGGCTGGTGGTGGAGAGTTGAGGCTGAGGAACAAGACAAGACTCAAGCCAGATCACACTGTTTGTCTGCCCTGAACACTATGGAGCAGAGAGGTAGCATAATCTGACCTGTTGATTTAATAAGAACAGTCTAGCACTTTAGTGGAAGATGATTGAGAGAAATAAAACAAAAGGCAGAGATTCTAGTAAAAAAAAAAAAAAAGTTCTGCAATAGTTTAAACAAGAGATAAGGCTATTTGCCAGAACTATGACTACAGTGTTAAGGGTGGGGATGGGGAAATGGACAACCATGAGACTCATTTAGGAGGCAGATATGATGTGGGCATTAAGAAAGGGGCACAGACTAAGGACAGTTCTGCTTGAGTTTCTTTCTTGGGTTACTGGATGATGGTAATTTTGCCTAGATAGAAAATTTCAGAACGTCTTTGTATCCTATTCTTACTGTTATACATAAAGAGAAGATTTAATGCTACAAACTACCCTGTATCTAAGAAAAAGAGACCATTCCTTTGGATTACAAGACCACCACGACTGAAGGCAATGGCAAGAATCCACCACCATAATTGCCTGGGGTCCTCATTTCAAAAATAATTAATTACAAGAAGTGTCAGTCATCTTAAATGCTTATCTTAAAAGTTTTCTTGTTACCCAGGTAAGATTGGATTTGTTTAAAAAAAGAAAAACGTAAGAACCCTAGGGACTTGACTCAATATCATATTGTTTCTTTATACAAAGTTTTGTAGAAAACCTTGTTAAAACTATTGAATATAGCCTTGACTGAAGGAGTCTATTAATATACATGGTTAAAGGGAGCAGCAAACAAAATTCCCACAAGGCCCCAGTGGTGGGGACAGGACTGGGAAGTCCATAAATCAGAACCTTCCTAATGTTCACTATAGGAATAGGATAATGCATGAGTCAGAAAGCAAAAAAAGGATTTATGAAAGTTTTAAATTACTTCCTAGCCTGGCCTGTGTATGAGTCTTGAGACTTAAACTGAGAAGAAAATTGAAAATAGTTGGAGCTTTCTTCAATAAGTTCAGTGTAGCACAATGAATACCACTTTATAAAAACTTGGGAAAAGTAGATATTTGGGTTTAAGAGACCTTGGGTTCTTGGCTGGGGGAGGGTTACCACAAAAGATTGTGGGATTTGATCTGACATGTGCTTTTAGTTTCCTGTTCCTCTCTAAGTTTCTTCTTCAGATGGTTGAGAAAGACCTCAAGGGTCATATGTGACAAATGTATTATACTGTTGAGCAACAGAATTTATGTTGTGGTTATGATTTGACATATGACCCCATTCAGGTTTTTATTTAAATTACAAAATGAGTAATCATATCATATTCTCATTATTTGCTTATTAATAGTCAATTCTCCAATTTACTTGCTAAACTAGAATTGTAAACTAAATTATTGATTATTACTCTTTGAATCTCATTCAGTCATTGATTGAAAGCCTACTATTTATGCATTGTTCAGAATTGGAGCGGTGAATAAAATAAAAAACAGTCCCTGCTTTTGTGGAGCTTATAGTCTATTGAGGGAAGCAACTATACATAAAAATAATAAAAATTATTTTAAGAGCGATGAAAGAAATAACTGGGTGATATGAGAGAAAACAAAGGGATCTTATTTAGATCTATTCATGAGAAAAAGCCACTCCAAGAGAGTCATACAAGATTAAATCTCAAAGCTAAGACTTAGCCAAGCACAGCCTTGGAGGAGCATATTCTAGGAGAGGGAACCCTGTCATGAAGGCCCCGGGGGAGAAAACATTCCAGGGAAGGAATGTAGAGATGGGAATGGGGCCAGATAATAAAGGGCATTTTAGGTTAAGGATTTTGAATTTTATTTTGTATGAAAGCAGAAGCCATTCAATGATTTTAAAGTAAAGAAGTACCATGATCAGATTTATAAGTTTTATAATTTTGGATTGTAAATTTCATTTTAAGAACATATTTCTCAGCAGAGTTACGTGACATTGCAAAGATCTTTAGTTGACTGTGAAGTCACTTGTATTATAAGTCAAATTATGTTCTTTAAGAACTTCATATTTCAGCTTATGTATATATTGTGCTATATAAATCATAAATTAATCAGAAAGACAGTCTAATGGGAAAAACAGGAAAAAGATAGGAAATGATTTTTTAAAAATCCAAAAACATGTTAAATTCAATAGTAACTGGGGAAAATGTAAACCCAAACAACAATGAAGTACTATTTTTTTTTTAATCTAACCAACTGGTAAAACATTTTATTTGGTATAGCAATTGTTGACAAGGGTTTGGAGCTATATGCACATTCATCCAGTGCTAGTAAGTATATAGATGGTACAACTACTCCCAGAGGTGTTTATCAGTATCTATTAAAATAAAAAATGGGGGCGCCTGGGTGGCTCAGTCGTTAGGTGTCTGCCTTCGGCTCAGGTCATGGTCCCAGGGTCCTGGGATCAAGCCCCACATCGGGCTCCCTGCTCAGTGGGAAGCCTGCTTCTCCCTCTCCCACTCTCCCTGCTTGTGTTCCCTCTCTCGCTGTGTCTCTCTCTGTCAAATAAATAAATAAAAATCTTAAAAAAATAAAATAAAATAAAATATGTACATAATCTATAACCCAGAAATTCCGCTCTAGGCATAGACCCCGGTGTTATACCCAGACATTTACATAAACATGCATATATACATAATGCTATTCACTGCAACATTGTTTGTAATAGTAAAATGTATATCAATTCATTAAGAGATAGGTTAACCTATGGTACTTCCATGTTACAGAATACTTGGCAGTAGTTAAAAATTATGAGTTAGATCTATATTACTAACATGGATAGATTGTGCAAGGGACTGAAAAAAGCAAGTTATAGAAGGATGCATATAGTGCAATTTCAGTTATGTTAATATACACACAATAAGACTCTACAAGTGCACTTGTATGTAAAGCCAAAGAAATAGTTCTGGCAAGGACGGTCTTCTATATTTAATATTCAAATTTTTTTATAAAGTACTAAATCATTCATGTTTTATTGTCCTTAATAAAATGACCCAATTAAATCCATTTAAATACAAAATAATTTTTTATTCTGTCTTACTCAGTGTGAAGAAGTAATCATTTACCTTTGCTTTGAGTTCTGAGAAAAGAATTTAGGGCTGGCTGTGTAGTTTCTGCTGACTTTTTGGCTATTTTCTTTTTGGCTATTTTCTTAAAAAATATTTTTTTCTTGCTAAAAATTTAATTGGAAGTAGGGACCCGAAAGGCTACGTGCACCCCGATGTTTATAGCAGCAATGTCCACAATAGCCAAACTGTGGAAAGAGCCAAGATGTCCATCAACAGATGAATGGATAAAGAAGATGTGGTATATATATACAATGGAATATTATGCAGCCATCAAAAGGAATAAGATCTTGCCATTTGCAACGACGTGGATGGAACTGGAGGGTATTATGCTGAGCGAAATAAGTCAAACAGAGAAAGAGATGTATCATATGACCTCACTGATATGAGGAATTCTTAATCTCAGGAAACAAACTGAGGGTTGCTGGAGTGGGGGGTGGGGTGGGAGGGATGGGGTGACTGGGTGATGGACACTGGGGAGGGTATGTGTTCTGGTAAGCGCTGTGAATTGTGCAAGACTGTTGAATCTCAGATCTGTACCTCTGAAACAAATAATGCAATATATGTTAAGAAAGAAAAAAAGAAGAAGAATGTAGCAGGAGGGGAAGAATGAAGGGGGGGAAATCGGAGGGGGAGAAGAACCATGAGAGACAATGGACTCTGAAAAACAAACTGAGGGTTCTAGAGGGGAGGGGGTTGGGAGGATGGGTTAGCCTGGTGATGGGTGTTGAGGAGGGCACGTTCTGCATGGAGCACTGGGTGTTATGCACAAACAATGAATCATGGAACACTATATCTAAAACTAATGATGTAATGTATGGGGATTAACATAACAATAAAAAATTAAAAAAAAATAAAAAAAATAAAAATTCAATTGGAGTATCTGAGGAGATGGAGTCTTTAAAATAATCAGGAAATCAAAGTTATCCTGAAGTCCCAATTTATTTCAAGCCTTCTTAATCAAATGTTTTTAAAAATATTGGTCAATATTGTACAGTGTTTCCTTTGCTACTGCTGTTTTCAAGGAAACTTCTCTTATCAGCTTTTCCTTGCTAGCTCCTTGAGGACAGCACATCGTCTTGTTAATTGGTGCCAGCACAGTGGTCAGCCTCCTTTCAGGCATAAACTCTGGTTGAGGAGTGTTGACTCAGCTGCTTCTCTGAACTTTTATCCTGCAGGATACACTGGTGCCCAATGTGAGACCCACATCAACGAATGCAACATGAACCCCTGCCAGTCTGGTGGGACATGTGTAGAGCTGTCCCCAGAAAAACAATATGGACGCCTTGCTCAGCTGCCTTCCTCATTCAGCCACCCTGAAGCCTCAGGTTATGTTTGTATCTGTCCGCCTGGACTCACAGGTGAGGGCAAAGCGGAGAGATGACTTGACTTTCTAGCACCTTATGGCAGATCATGCACTCAGTCAAATGGTGTATTAGCAATAAGATCTGTGCAGTATAAACTCGGTTGCTATGGTGCAAAGGGTCCCCCTTGCGGGCATGAAAAATACCATGTTTCATATATCCTAATTCTTCAAATCGTGAGGAAAATGTTAAAAATAAAGATAAAAGAGCTGTAGGAAGGGGAAATATTTTTATACATTATGCTGGGAATTGGAACTCAACTCCAATTCTTTATTTTATAAACAGAAAATGTTAGAATTTTTATTTTATAGTGATATCAAACTTTTATGTTATTCAAATTTGCTCTAAAAAAAGTTAATGCACTTACTTATATTTATACTGAGAACAATTATATAGTCTCAAGTAATCTTCCTCAACTACTTTATAGCTAAAGTTGTTCTGTATGTCAAATTTAAGTGACTCTTGTCTTTTTCTACAGCATTCTTACTCTGAAACCCAGAGGAAATTTGCATGTATATTTTCCAATGAGCAGTTGTGTTTGTCTGCTTCCATGTTCTGAAAATTTTCAGAAGTTTGGAGATAAAAAAATAAATAAATTTGGAGACAGTCCCCATATTTGGTAATGAGTAGTAACTGACCTACAACTGCATAGATACCACTGAGAAAACGAATTACAATCTACCTTTCCACCTTATTTCTTTCTCCATAGATTAATTGATACCTGAGGAAAATATTTCAGTTGTTATTGAAGATTTCTGAGAAAAGTAAATGAGGAATAAGAAAAAAAGGGGAGGGTGGGTGTCTCTCTCCATTTACTATTCCTTTTCTTTTAGTGTTTCAGTTGTGAAATTTAATGATCTTTGATTCATGGCAGTGTTTGCTAGAGAAGATATTTTCTTATTCACTGTCCTCTCTATCAGAACACATAGGAGAAAAATCTCCCCATTGTCAATGTCAGGATAAGTAGTATTTTTCCTGAACAACTTCTATCTTGCATGCTTTTTCCTTTAATAAAAGGCATGCAAATAAATCTTGATAAATGATACAAAGCATGAAATAAATTCATGGAATACATCATATTTCCCAATTATGTAGGTGGCTAGAAATCTTACTGGTTAATGTGGGTTCTATAGCATTAGCTTTTTTCTGGAACATATTTATGTATTTATCTTACCTGAGATTATTTAAATTTCCTGTTTCTGTTTCTTATGGTTGCCCTTTTTTCCTCTGATTTTTTTCTAAATTATTTGATCTTGGTATAGTGTATGTATTTTTGTCAGCTACTCTAAATTCTCCTTGAAACAAGGCAGGAGAGTTATAAATGTTTTTAAATGTCAGATTTTAGGTTATAAAGAGGAAATTATATCAAACCCAGAGGCCATTGCAGATATTGCCTCATTGGACAAAAGGACATAGTTGACCAATGAATCTGCAGGTCCAAACAGGAGAGGCAGTCGAATATTCTGGAAAAGTGTGTTGGCCTCAATATCTGAGGAGCTGCCAAGAATGACTGTATGAGTTCAGAAGTCCTAGCTGCCCCACATCACTATGGCTTAATGAAATAATCACTTATTTTTCACTGATGTCAATTCCAAAAATAGGTTCTTATGATCAGTTGTCCTCTGAATAGTGATTCAGGGTCACAAGCTCTTCTCTCTCTCTCTTTTTCTTTTTTCCATCTTCAAAAGCAGTTTCCAAGTTTATCATGCTCTTCTGCAGCAAGCCACTGGAGGAGGAAAGAGAATGGAGCATGGCATCTAGAAGGTTTTTATGGGCCAATACCAAAAGTAGTGGCTATCTCTTCTATTCACATTCCATTGGTCAAATTTAGTCATATGGCCACATTTAACTACAGCAAAGACTAAGAAATCTAGTTTTGTTGTGTCCCTAAAATAAAGAGAAAAGAGTTTTTATGAATAATTATCCCCTTTGTCTTCTCATTCTCTTGACATTGTCTTTTATAAAGCAAAAGTTTTAAATTTTAATGAGATTCAGTTTGTCACTATTTCTTTCATGGATCATGCCTTCAGTGTTATATCTAAAAAGTCATCAGCTTACCCAAAGTTATCTAGGTTTGCTCCCATGTTAGCTTCTAGACATTTTATAGTTTTGCATTTTACATTTAGGTCTGCAATCAGTCCATTTTGAGTTAATTTTCATGAAGGATGTAAGGTTTGTATGAAGATTCATTTTTGTGCATGTAGATATCCAGTTGTTCCACTGCCAGGTATTGGAAAGACTCTCTTTGTTCCACCATGTACTGAAAAGACATTGTTTTGCTCCTTTGTCCATGATCAGTTAATTATATTTACATAAGTCTGTTTCCAGGCCATTTATTCTGTTCTAATTATCTATTTGTGTATGTTTTGCCAATACCACACATGATTACTGTCTGGAAGTCTTGAAGTTGGGTCGTGTCAGTTCTCCAACTTTGTTCTCTTTCAATATCATGTTGCTATTCTGGGTCCTTTGCCTGTCCATATAAACTTTAGAATCAGTTTGTTGATATCTATGAAATTATTTGGTGGGATTTTGATTGGGATTGCACTGAATCTATAGATCATATTGGAGAGAACTAATATCTTGACAATATTGAATCTTCCTATCCATGAACATGGGATATTTCTCCACTTATTTAATTCTTTCATATCTTTCATTAGAGATTTGTAGTTTTCCTCATATAGATCTGGTATATATATTGTTAGATTTATACCTAAGTATTTCATTTTTGTAGTTCTAATATAAATGTGTTGTTAATTTCTAATTCCATTTGTTCATTGCTGTTATATAGGAAAGCAATTGACTTTTGTATATCAACTTTATCCCTTGCAACATTGGTATAATCTTTTATTAGTTCCAGGAAAGTTTTTATGAATTCTTTCAGATTTTCTACGTAGACAGTCATGCTAAAAAAATTAGTTTGCATGGTATATCTTTTTCCATCCTTACACTTTCAACCTACTTGTCATTGAATTTGAAGTGAGTTTCTTGTAAACAGCATATTAAACAACGTATTATTGGGTCATGCTTTTTAAAAAAATTATCCTGTCAATTTCTGCCTTTTAATTAGTGTGTTTAGACCATTAACATTTAAGTAATTATTGATATTTTCAGGTTGAACTCTGTCATTTTATTTTTTGTTTTCTGTTGGATTCCTTTGTTTTTCTTTTCTTACCTTCCTATTGGTTACTTGACCATTTTTCAGGATTTCATCTTGATTTATTTATAGCACTTTGGATATTTTGTGTAGTTTTCATAGTGGTTGTTCTGGGTATTACAGTATACACATGTGATCTATTAAGCCTATTGGTATTAACATTTTACCACTTTGAGTGAAGTAGAGGGACCTTACTTCCATTTAGCTCCCTTTATCTTCTCCATCATTGTCTTGAAGATCAGATGGTATTATAATTCTTATGTTAATCACTACATATAATTTAGAAAATTCATGAAGAGAAATGACAATTCTTTCAGCATTTGAAAACCTATACACACTTTTTTTTTTTTTTAGAGATAGAGCAGCAGGGGAGGGGCAGAGAGAGAGAGAGAATCCCAAGCAGGCTCCATGCCCAGCACAGAGCCCAATGAGGGGCTCAATCCCACAATCCTGAGATCATGACCTGAGCCAAAATCAAGAGTTGGATGCCCGACCAGCTGAGCCACCTAGGTGCTCCTCTATTTTTAACTTTTTGAGGAACCTCCATACTCTTTTCCGGAGTGGCTGCACCAGTTTGCATTCCCACCAACAGTATAAGAAAGTTCCCCTTTCCCCTCATCCTCACCAACATCTGTTGTTTACTTGTTAATTTTAGCCATTCTGACAGGTATGAGGTGATATCTCATTTTTGTTTTGATTTGTTTTTCCCTGATGATGAGTGATGTTGAGCATCTTTTCATGTATCTGTTAGTCATCTGTATGTCTTCTTTGGAAAAAATGTCTATTCATATCTTCAGCTCATTTCTACACTGAATTATTTGTTTTTTGGGTGTTGAGTTTGATAAGTTCTTTATAGATTTTGGATACTAACCCTTAATCAGATATGTCATTTGCAAATATCTTCTCCCATTCTGTAGGCTGCCTTTTAGTTTTTGAAGTCCCAATAGTTCATTTTTGCTTTTGTTTCCCTTGCCTCAGGAGATGTATCTAGTAAGAAGTTGCTATGGCCACAGTCAAAGTTACTGCCTGTGTTCTTCTCTAGGATTTTGATGGTTTCCTGTCTCACATTTAGATCTTTCATCCATTTTGAATTTGTTTTCATGTATGGTGTAAGAAGGTGGTCTCTTGCATGTCGTTGTCCAGTTTTCCCAACCATTTGTTGAAGAGACTGTTTTTTTTCCATTGGATATTCTTTCCTGCTCTGTCAAAGATTAGTTGACCATATAGTTGTGGGTCCATTTCTGGGTTTTCTATTCTGTTCCATTGATCCATGAATCTGTTTTTGTGCCAGTACCATACAGTCTTGATGACTACAGCTTTGTAATATAGCTTGAAGTCTGGAATTGTGATGCCTCTAGTTTTGCTTTTCTTTCTCAAGATTGCTTTGGCTATTTGGGGTCTTTTGTGGTTCCATACAAATATTAGGATGGTTTCTTCTAGCTCTGTGAAAAATACTGGTGGTATTCTGATAGGGATTGCATTATATATGTAGATTGCTTTGGGTAGTATAGAAATTTTCATAATATTTGTTCTTCCAATCCATGAGCATGGAATGTATTCCCATTTCTTTGTGTCATCTTCAATTCCTTTCATAAGTGTTCTATAGTTTTCAGAGTACAGATATTTTACCTCTTTGGTTAGGTTTATTCCTAAGTATCTTACAGTTTTCAGTGCAATTGTAAATGGGATCAATTCATTGATATCCCTTTCTGCTGCTTCATTATTGGTGTATAGAAATGCAACAGATTTCTGTATGTTGATATTGTAACCTGTGACTTTACTGAATTCATGTATCAGTTCTAGAAAATTTTTTGGTGGAGTCTTTCTGGTTTTCTACATAGAGTATCATGTCATCTGTGAATGGTGAAAGTTTGACTTCTTCTTGCTGATTTGGATGGCTTTATTTCTTTTTGTTGTCTGATTGTTGAGGCTAGGACTTCCACTACTATGTTAAACAGCAGCAGTGAGAGTGGACATCCCTGTCTTGTTCCTGACTGTAGGGGAAAAGCTCTCAGTTTTTTCCCATTGAAGATTATATTAGCTGTAGATCTTTTGTATATGGCCTTTATGATGTTGAGGTATGTTCCCTCTATCCCTGCTTTGTTGAGAGTTTTTATCAAAAATGGATATTGGTTGTACTTTGTCAAATGCTTTTTCTGCATCTATTGAGAGGATCATATGGTTCTTTATCCTTTCTTATATTAATGTGGTGTATCACATTGATTGATTTGCATATATTGAGCCACTCTTGCAACCCAGGAATAAATCCCACTTGATCATGATGAATGATTCTTTTAATGTACTATTGGATTAGATTTGCTAGTATTTTGTTGAGAATTTTTGCATCCATGTTCATCAGGGATATTGGCCTATAATTCTCTTGTTTAATGGGGTCTTTGTCTGGTTTTGGAACCAAGGTAATGCTGGCTTCATAGAATGAGTTTGGAAGTTTTTCTTCCATTTCTATTTTTTTGGAACAGTTTGAAAAGAATAGGTATTAACTCTTTTTTAAATGTTTGGTAGAATTCCTCTGAGAAGGCATCTGGCCCTGGACTTCTGTCTATTGGGAGATTTTTGATTACTGGTTCCATTTCTTTGCTGGTTTTAGGTCTGTTCAAATTTTCTATTTTCTTCCTTTTTCAGTTTTGCTAGTTTATATGCTTCTAGGAATTTATCCATTTCTTCCAGATTGTCCAATTTGTTGGCATATAATTTTTCATACTATTCTCTTATAATTGTTTGTATTTCTGTGGTGTTGGTTGTGATCTCTACTCTCTCATTTATGATTTTATTTTTGGGGGTCTTTTTTCTTTTCTTTTGTGTAAGTCTGACTAGGGGTTTATCAGTTTCCTTAATTTTTTCAAAGAACCAACTCCTGGTTTCATTGATTTGCCCTACTGCTCTTTGTTTTTTGTTTTTAAAGATTTTATTTATTTATTTGACAGAGAGACACAGCGAAAGAGGGAACACAAGCAGGAGGGGTGGAAGAGGGAGAAGCAGGCTTCCCGCTGAGCAGGGAGCCCGATGCGGGGCTCGATTCCAGGACCCTGGGATAATGACCTGAGCTGAAGGCAGACGCTTAACCGACTGAGCCACCCAGGCGCCCCTCCCTACTGTTTTTTGTTTGTTTGTTTCTATATCATTTATTTCTGTTCTAATGTTTATTATTTCCCTTCTTCTGCTGGCTTTAGGCTTCATTTGTTGTTCTTTTCCTAGCTTCTTTAGGTGTAGGTTAGGTTGCATATTTGAGATTTTTCTTGCTTCTTGAGGTAGGCCTGCATTGCTATCTACTTCCCTCTTTTGACTGCTTTCGCTGCTTCCCAAAGGTTTTGGACCATCATGTTCATTTGTTTCCACGTATTTGTTTATTTTTTCTTTAATTTCCTGGTTGACCCTTTCATTCTTTAGCAGGATATTATTTAACCTCCATGTATTTGTGGTCTTTCCAAATTTTTTTTTGTGGTTGACTTCAAATTTCATAGCATTATGGTCAGAAAATATGCATGGTATGATCTCATTCTTTTTGTATATGTTGAGGCTTGGTTTGTGACCTAGTATGTGATCTATTCTGGAAAATGTCCCATGTGCACTCAAAAAGAATGTGTATTCTGCTGCTTTAGGATAAAATGTTCTGAATAGATTTGTTAAATCCATCTGGTCCAATGTGTCATTCAAAGCTATTGTTTCCTTGTAGATGTTCTGCTTAGATGATCTGTCCATTTTTGTGAGTGGGGTGTTCAGGTCCTCTACTATTTTTGTATTATTATCAATGAGTTTCTTTATGTTTGTTATTAATTGTTTTATATATTTGGGTGCTCCCAACTAAGGGGCATAAATATTTACAATTGTTAAATCATCTTGCAGGATAGAGCACTTATTATGATATAGTGCCCTTCTTCATCTCTTGTTACAGTTTGGTTTAAAATCTAGTTTGTCTGATATAAGTATGGCTGCTCCAGCTTTCTTTTGACATCCATTAGCATGATAAATGGTTCTCCATTCCCTCACTTTCAATCTGCAGGTGTCTTTAGGTCTAAAATGAGTCTCTTGTAGACAGCATATAGATGGGTCTTATTTTTTTATTCATTCTGATACCTTATGTCTTTTGATTGGACCATTTAGTCCATTTGTATTCAGAGTAATTATTGATAGATATGAATTTAATGCCATGTTATTACTAGTTTTGTCATTGTTTCTGGAGATTTTCTCTGTTCCTTTCTAGTCTTTGTCCCTTTTGGTCTTTGTTTTCCAAAAAGTTCCCTTTAATATTTCTTGCAGGGCTGGCTTAGGGGTCACAAATTCCTTTAGTTTTTGTTTGTCTGGGAAGCTCTTTATCTCTTCTTCTATTCTGAATGACAGCCTTGCTGGATAGAATATTCTTGGCTGAGTATTTTTCCCATTCAGCACGTTGAATACATCATGCCACTCACTTCTGGCCTGCTAAGTTTCTATGGAAAGGTCTGCTGCTAACCTTGTAGGTTAGGGACTTCTTTTCTCTTCCTGCTTTTAGGATTTTTTCCTTATCTCTATATTTTGCTAATTTTACTATGGTATGTGTTGGTGCTGGCCTGCTTTTGTTGATTTTGATGGGAGTCTTTATGCCTCCTGGATTTGGATGTCTGTCTCCTTCCCCTGATTAGGGAAGCCCAGCTAGTATCCTTATTATTCTTGCTTTAAATTTGGATTAGGCATATTATTTATATCTGTTTCAATTAGATCCCTAGCCATGACCTTTTCTTCTTCTTTCTTTTGGGATGAATTCTTCCGTCTTGGCATTTTGTCTAGGTTTCTGTCTTCTTCTATGTGTTAGGAAAGTCTATTATGCTTCCTGATCCTGAGAGTAATGGCTTTATTAAGAAGAGGTTATATACTGTTGAGGGCCTGGTGCTTCAGGAAGTGTCTCTGGTGCGTGCTGTGTGCACTCTGCTGTTGTGTTTTGGCTGCTCTTTCCCTCAGGTCAGTTCTCTGCAGTTTCTCCTTGCCTGCAATGGGGAGTATTTGTACCTTGGCCAGAGTGTGGTGAGTTTTAACTAGGTGTGCTCTGGTCTGCTTGTTAAAAGAGACCCGATGCTATTTCCACTAGAGCTGAAGCTTTGCAGAACTCTGTGGTCAATAGATATGGGGTGTGTGTGTGGAGGGGGGAGGTTGTTCTGGTCTTCTGGGGGAGGGGCCTGCTGCTTTGGGTTTTAGGTACACTTGCCCAAAAAAGCAGCACCAGCAGCACACGGGGCGGGGGGGGGGGGTGAGGGTGGGGGGCTTAATGGTTTAGACTGCCAGTGTTGGTTCTGTGCTATTTACTGAAGTTAGTTTATGCTGAGGGGCCAGGGAGGCAAATGGTGCCAGCCCCCTCCCTTGACCCTAGAGAGGGGAGTTTGCGCCTACACCTGTCCAGGATGCCCTCCCAGAAGAGCAAACAATCTCTCCTTGTGTTTCCCAAGTGTCCTCCAGATCACCACCTTCACCCTGACTGTGTCCAGGCTGTCTGCCCACCTGGCAGTGCAATACACCTGTGTTCTATCCCAGGCAGGCCTGCTGAGTTTTAAAACTCCAAACTTTAGGGACCTGGCCTGGCAGGGACCCATACTGGTCCTCTAGGAGAGGGTCTTACCATGCTGGGACTGATGCAAGTTTGTCCCAGAAGGGCAGTTGCATCAAAGCATGGGGGTGTAAAGTTTGGAGTAAAACACTGCAAAGAACCAGTGTCTAGGTTAGCTGCCCTCAACAGATGTCTCTGTGCCCATGCTGAAGGGTGGGGAGTGAAGTGGTGCCAGCTAGCTCTTTTGTTCCTGGAGAAGCAATGCCACCTCTCCCAGATGTGCTCCAAAAAGGGGGAACCATCTCTCCCAGTGTCCCAGGGGATCCTCAGATTACATCCTCTGCCCCCAAGCTATATGCCATCCTTCTCCACAGGAGCACTGTGGAGCCCACTGGGTTCTACACCAGCCATATCTGGGACCTCTCTAGTCTTTGAGGGGCACCTGGGTGGCTTAGTCGGTTAAGTGTCCAACTCTTGATTTCAGCTCAGGTCATGGTCTCAGGATCATGAGATCGAGCCATGTGTGGGGCTCTGTCCTGGGCATGGAACCTGCTTAAGATTCTCTTTCTGCCCTCCCCCACCCCGCCCTGTGTGTGCACATGTGTGTGTGCGCTCTCTCTCTATAAGAAAAAATTTTAAAAAAACAAACTCTAGTCTTTGAGATCTGCTGGTTGTAAAAATTCACAAAAATCAGCCCCTCTTGTTTTCCCAGTCAGTGGCTTTGGGGAAGTGTTTTCCCTTTCTGTGCACTCCCTTTCTCTCTCTCTCTCCTCTCTCCGTGAGCAGGGCTCCCTCCCTTCCATAGCACCCCCAATCCGTTTCACTCCCAAACCACGTCTCCTCACCTCCTACCTTCCATGATGTGGCTTCTTCTCTCCCTCTAGTTGTGCAGTTTGTTCTGTCAGTCCTCAGATTGATTTCTTGGGTATTCAGTATGATTTGATATTTATCTAGCTGTGTTCAAGGGACGAGGCAAGCCTAGGGTCCTCCTACTGCTCTGCCACTTTCACTCCTCCTCCCTATACCACTTCTTTCTTTTTTTTTTAAATTTTTTATTGTTATGTTAATCCCCATACATTACATCATTAGTTTTAGATGTAGTGTTCCATGATTCATTGTTTGTGCATAACACCCAGTGCTCCATGCAGAACGTGCCCTCTTTAATACCCATCACCAGGCTAACCCATCCTCCCCCCCCCAGAACCCTCAGTTTGTTTTTCAGAGTCCATCGTCTCTCATGGTTCGTCTACCCCTCCGATTTCCCCCCCTTCATTCTTCCCCTTCTGCTATCTTCTTCTTTTTTTTTTTTCTTAACATATATTGCATTATTTGTTTCAGAGGTACAGATCTGAGATTCAACAGTCTTGCACAATTCACAGCGCTTACCAGAGCACATACCTCCCCAGTGTCTATCACCCAGTCACCCCATCCCTCCCACCCCACCCCCCACTCCAGCAACCCTCAGTTTGTTTCCTGAGATTAAGAATTCCTCATATCAGTGAGGTCATATGATACATGTCTTTCTCGGTTTGACTTATTTCGCTCAGCATAATACTCTCCAGTTCCATCCACGTCGTTGCAAATGGCAAGATCTCATTCCTTTTGATGGCTGCATAATATTCCATTGTATATATATACCACCTCTTCTTTATCCATTCATCTGTCGATGGACATCTGGGCTCTTTCCACAGTTTGGCTATTGTGGACATTGCTGCTATAAACATCAGGGTGCACCTACCCTTTCGGATCCCTACTTTTGTATCTTTGGGGTAAATACCCAGTAGTGCAATTGCTGGATTGTATGGTAGCTCTATTTTCAACTTTTTGAGGAACCTCCATACTGTTTTCCAGAGTGGCTACACCAGCTTGCATTCCCACCAACAGTGTAGGAGGGTTCCCCTTTCTCCGCATCCCCGCCAACATCTGTCATTTCCTGACTTGTTAATTTTAGCCATTCTGACTGGTGTGAGGTGCTATCTCATTGAGGTTTTGATTTGGATTTCCCTGATGCCGAGCAATGTCGAGCACTTTTTCATGTGTCTGTTGGCCATTTGGATGTCTTCTTTGGAAAAATGTCTGTTCATGGCTTCTGCCCATTTCTTGATTGGATTCTTTGTTCTTTGGGTGTTGAGTTTGATAAGTTCTTTATAGATTTTGGATACTAGCCCTTTATCTGATATGTCATTTGCAAATATCTTCTCCCATTCTGTCAGTTGTCTTTTGGTTTTGTTGACTGTTTCCTTTGCTTTGCAAAAGCTTTTTATCTTGATGAAGTCCCAATAGTTCATTTTTGCTCTTGCTTCCCTTGCCTTTGGCAATGTTTCTAGGAAGAAGTTGCTGCGACTGAGGTCGAAGAGGTTGCTGCCTGTGTTCTCCTTTAGGATTTTGATGGACTCCTGTCTCACATTGAGGTCTTTCAACCATTTGGGGTCTATTTTTGTGTGTGGTGTAAGGAAATGGTCCAGTTTCATTCTTCTGCATGTGGCTGTCCAATTTTCGCAACACCATTTGTTGAAGAGATTGTCTTTTTTCCATTGGATATTCTTTCCTGCTTTGTCAAAGATTAGTTGACCATAGAGTTGAGGGTCCATTTCTGGGCTCTCTATTCTGTTCCATTGATCTATGTGTCTGTTTTTGTGCCAGTACCATACTGTCTTGATGATCACAGCTTTGTAATAGAGCTGGAAGTCAGGAATTGTGATGCCCCCAGCTTTGCTTTTCTTTTTCAACCTTCCTCTGGCTATTCGGGGTCTTTTCTGGTTCCATACAAATTTTAGGATTATTTGTTCCATTTCTTTGAAAAAAGTGGATGGTATTTTGATGGGGATTGCACTGAATGTGTAGATTACTCTAGGTAGCATTGACATCTTCACAATATTTGTTCTTCCAATCCATGAGCATGGAATGTTTTTCCATTTCTTTGTGTCTTCCTCCATTTCTTTCATGAGTATTTTATAGTTTTCTGAGTACAGATCCTTTGCCTCTTTGGTTAGATTTATTCTTGGTATCTTATGGTTTTGGGTGCAATTGTAAATGGGATTGACTCCTTAATTTCTCTTTCTTCTGTCTTGTTGTTGGTGTATAGGAATGCCACTGATTTCTGTGCATTGATTTTATATCCTGCCACTTTACTGAATTCCTGTATGAGTTCTAGCAGTTTTGGGGTGGAGTCTTTGGGGTTTTCCACATAAAGTATCATATCATCTGCAAAGAGTGAGAGTTTGACTTCTTCTTTGCCGATTTGGATGCCTTTGATTTCTTTTTGTTGTCTGATTGCTGTGGCTAGGACTTCTAATACTATGTTGAATAGCAGTGGTGATAGTGGACATCCCTGCCGCATTCCTGACCTTAGGGGGAAAGCTCTCAGTTTTTCCCCATTGAGAATGATATTCGCTGTAGGTTTTTCATAGATGGCTTTTATGATATTGAGGTATGTACCCTCTATCCCCATACTCTGAAGAGTTTTGTTCAAGAAAGGATGCTATACTTTGCCAAATGCTTTTTCTGCATCTACTGAGAGGATCACATGATTCTTGTTCTTTCTTTTGCTAATGTATTGTATCACGTTGATTGATTTGCGGATGTTGAACCAACCTTGCAGCCCAGGGATAAATCCCACTTGGTCGTGGTGAAGAATCCTTTTAATGTACTGTTGGATCCTATTGGCTAGTATTTTGGTGAGAATTTTTGCATCCATGTTCATCAGGGATATTGGTCTGTAATTCTCCTTTTTGATGGGGTCTTTGTCTGGTTTTGGGATCAAGGTAATGCTGGCCTCATAAAATGAGTTTGGAAGTTTTCCTTCCATTTCTATTTTTTGGAACAGTTTCAGAAGAATAGATATTAATTCTTCTTGAAATGTTTGGTAGAATTCCCCTGGGAAGCCATCTGGCCCTGGGCTTTTGTTTGTTGGGAGATTTTTGATGACTGCTTCAATTTCCTTAGTAGTTATAGGTCTGTTCAGGTTTTCTATTTCTTCCTGGTTCAGTTTTGGTAGTTGATACATCTCTAGGAATGCATCCATTTCTTCCAGGTTATTTAATTTGCTGGCATAGAGTTGCTCATAATATGTTCTTATAATTGTTTGTATTTCTTTGGTGTTGGTTGTGATCTCTCCTCTTTCATTCATGATTTTATTTATTTGGGTCATTTCTCTTTTCTTTTTGATAAGTCTGGCCAGGGGTTTATCAATCTTGTTAATTCTTTCAAAGAACCAGCTCCTAGCTTTGTTGATCTGTTCTACTGTTCTTTTAGTTTCTATTTCATTGATTTCTGCTCTGATCTTTATTATTTCTCTTCTCCTGCTGGGTTTAGGCTTTATTTGCTGTTCTTTCTCCAGCTCCTTTAGATGTAGGGTTAGGTTGTGTACTTGAGACCTTTCTTGTTTCTTGAGAAAGGCTTGTATTGCTATATACTTTCCTCTTAGGACTGCCTTTGCTGCATCCCAAAGATTTTGAATAGTTGTGTTTTCATTTTCATTGGTTTCCATGATTTTTTTTAATTCTTCTTTAATTTCCTGGTTGACCCATTCATTCTTTAGTAGGATGCTCTTTAGCCTCCATGTATTTGAGTTCTTTCCGACTTTCCTATTGTGATTGAGTTCTAGTTTCAAAGCATTGTGGTCTGAAAATAGGCAGGGAATGATCCCAATCTTTTGGTACCGGTTGAGACCTGATTTATGACCTATGATGTGATCTATTCTGGAGAATGTTCCATGGGCACTAGAGAAGAATGTGTATTCCGTTGCTTTGGGATGGAATGTTCTGAATATGTCTGTGAAGTCCATTTGGTCCAGTGTGTCATTTAAAGTCTTTATTTCCTTGTTGATCTTTTGCTTAGATGATCTGTCCATTTCAGTGAGGGGGGTGTTAAAGTCCCCCACTATTATTGTATTGTTGTCAATGTGTTTCTTTGCTTTTGTTATTAATTGCCTTATATAATTGGCTGCTCCCATGTTAGGGGCATAGATATTTACAATTGTTAGATCTTCTTGTTGGATAGACCCTTTAAGTAGGATATAGTGTCCTTCCTCATCTCTTATTACAGTCTTCGGTTTAAAATCTAATTTGTCTGATAGAAGGATTGCCACCCCAGCTTTCTTTTGGTGTCCATTAGCATGGTAAATGGTTTTCCACCCCCTCACTTTCAATCTGGGGATGTCTTTGGGTCTAAAAGGAGTCTCTTGCAGACAGCATATGGATGGGTCTTGTTTTTTAATCCAATCCGATAGCCTGTGTCTTTTGATTGGGGCATTTAGCCCATTTACATTCAGGGTAACTATTGAAAGATATGAATTTGGTGCCATTGTATTGCCTGTAAGGTGACTGTTACTGTATATTGTCTGTGTTCCTTTCTGGTCTATGTCGCTTTTAGGCTCTCTCTTTGCTTAGAGGACCCCTTTCAAGATTTCTTGTAGGGCTGGTTTCATATTTGCAAATTCCTTTAGTTTTTGTTTGTCCTGGAAGCTTTTTATCTCTCCTTCTATTTTCAATGACAGCCTAGCTGGATATAGTATTCTTGGCTGCATATTTTTCTCATTTAGTGCTCTGAATATATCCTGCCAGTCCTTTCTGGCCTGCCAGGTCTCTGTGGATAGGTCTGTTGCCAATCTAATGTTTCTACCATTGTAGGTTACATATCTCTTCTCCCGAGCTGCTTTCAGGATTTTCTCTTTGTCTCTGAGACTCGTAAGTTTTACTATTAGATGTTGGGGTGTTGACCTATTTTTATTGATTTTGAGAGGGGTTCTCTGTGCTTCCTGGATTTTGATGCCTGTTTCCTTTCCCAAATTAGGGAAGTTCTCTGCCATAATTTGCTCCATTATACCTTCTGCCCCTCTCTCTCTTTCTTCTTCTTCTGGGATCCCAATTATTCTAATGTTGTTTCGTCTTATGGTATCGCTTATCTCTCGAATTCTGCCCTCGTGATCCATAGTTGTTTATCTCTCTTTTTCTCAGCTTCTTTATTTTCCATCATTTGGTCTTCTATATTACTGATTCTCTCTTCTGCCTCATTTATCGTAGCAGTTAGTGCCCCATTTTTGATTGCACCTCATTAATAGTTGTTTTGATATCAACTTGGTTAGATTTTGGTTCTTTTATTTCTCCAGAAAGGGTTTCTCTAATAACTTCCATGCTTTTTTCAAGCCCAGCTTGTATCTTTAAAGTGATGATTCTGAACTCTAGATCCAACATCATACTAATGTCCGTATTGAGTAGGTCCCTGGCAGTCGGTACTACCTCTTGTTCTTTTTGTTGAGGTGATTTTTTCCATCTTGTCATTTTGTCCAGAGGAGAATAGAGTAATGAGAGAACAAAATGCTAACAGGGTAACAACGTCCCCAGGAAATATACTCTAAACAAATCAGAAAAGACCTCAAGCAGTATACCACTTCTTTCTACACTCCATGGTTTAAAATCAGAAATCTGGTGTCATTGAAATTGGTGTTGCCATAGAAGTAATGCATCATTTCTCTGGCTGCTTGAAAAGAAAACACATGGTAGTGATAATACCTTCGACTTTGTATTTAGTTTTCAAAATTTTATTTATGACGTGTCTTGGTGTAAATTTACTTGGTTTTGTTCTATTTGGGTTTCATTCAGCTTTTCAAATCTGGATTTATGCCTTTTGCCAAATTTAGGAAGTCTTTTTCTCAAGAGAATTTGTAATCGCTTATTGAATTATTTTATGATGGTTTCTTTAAAATCCTTGTCAGGTAATTCCAACATCTGATGTAACTCAGTGTTGATTTTAGTTTATTTTCTTTTCTCACTCAAATCGTGGTTTTCTAGTTCTTGGTATGATGAGTCATTTTCAATTGAACCCTGGACATTTGGGATGTTACTTTAGGAGACTCCAAGTCCTACCAGAATGTTTTTAAATTTTAGCAGTCGGTTAAGTGTCCAACTCACCTGCTTAGTTTTGATAAATAGGTCCTGGCCTATTTTGATGGGCTATGGTCCAATGACCAGTTAAATTGCTGAGTTGTTGCAGTGTTGTTTTGGTCTGCTCAGTTCATCTGGTGCCACTGGGGCTCCCACTGTTCTCTGCTAATGATATAAATGCCACACAGTTTATTTTTTACAAGCCATGCATTTTTGAAATTCTATCCCTTGTTAGATTAAATAAAATTTCCATCATGATAAAAAATGTAAGTTTTTTAATACATTTAATGAGAGAATTCCATTCAAAGAAACCACTAGAGCTGTTAAATATAGCTACAAACTATTCTTTTTTATTATAATTAAGGATGTATTTATTACTCCTCACTACAATTAGAATTACCTTCTATATTGAAAATGGTTGTGGTTGCATATGCAATATAATTTTCTAACTTTTTATAATTAAAAGTGAACTATACTAGAGTAGAAAGTAACTCAGAGTCCTGGAAGACATACTGAGAGAGATAGAAATAAAGAAAGCTTGAGGTTACAGAAAGTGAGAAATAGTGAAAACAAGGAGGCAGAGTATTCTGGTGAGAAGATCCAAGCCCCTCTGAAGAAGGACTAGCTTTTATTCAGGGTTTCTTCTGGGAATTACAACAAGTAAAGCAAGTTATCATGGCCCAGAGAAACCAAAAGTCTCATTCAATGAGATAATTGAGAAAAATATGAAGATCCATTTAGGTATTTTAATGACTTGGAAGCTCATGGGTCTAGTTGCAGTAATGGTTACTATTCTCTAATTCCCCAAAATCATTAAATAAAATTTCTTTGGCAAAATATCTTCACATACTGTCATAACTGTTTTGTGCCCATAGCTGCAGTGCTCAAACTGACATAATAATGGTGCATAAACACTTGATTTAAAGGTTGATACATTTATTTAAACCCACATATTCACATAATTTTAATGGAAAGTTAAATAAATGTATAATTAAAGAAGGCCTGTAGTTGAATAATACTGTTCAGTCCATTCCAAAATCAGTAAATTAGCTTTATTTTGTATGACCATCCTTGACCGTTACGGGAAGGAATGTTGGCTGCTTCTTCCTATTATGTTTTAGCTTTCCAGTTTGGGGCAATGGACTCAGTTCTAGGGATATAGTGATGAAAATACATGATGTCTTCCTGAAGGAAACTGAAAAACCATGAGGAAGAAGATGCACAAAAATACAAGATACAATATAATAACTGCCACAGTGAAGCCATAGAAAAGCAGTCAGTCAAATCAGAAGAGGACCTATTCATGCTATTTATGCCAGATGGAATTTATTGGAAATTATAAGAATCCAAACGACTTGATAAGTTAGCCTTTTTTAATACGAAGGACCATGTTACTTCTAAAAATTAAGACAGGATCTCATGACCCGTGTGCTTACCCTCGAAGCATCCTGTTCTAACCAACCAAGCTTAATTGTCTCTGTTTATCAAAATATGGTAGTGATAATACCTTTCACAAGTTTCCCAACTGTCTCATAAACCAAGTCCAATTTTCAATTCTAGCTTTCACTCCCAACTCCAATTAGCATTTACTCCAACTAAAAGCAACACCATCACTGGTCTCTGGAATGCTACCTTGTTGCCTCTGAGGCTGGGATTTATTCGCCTTCACCCATCTGCTCTCTGCATGGAAAGAATTGAGTGCAGCAGGGGATCTTGTGAAGTCCTGGCTTCAAACCTCAGGCAGAAATAGCAGGGTTTTTAACAATAAACACCCCGATGAGAGCCACCTGGCAAAGTGACTGTACTCAGGAGCTCTCAATTCTCAGGTTCATCTGCTTCCAGTACAATGTTACTAAAAATGAAGCATTCACTTTTCCTTAAAAATGAAATCCTCTCCCTTTACCTAAATCCGACTGAAACAGCCATATAGGGCCAAACATATAACGTTGAAAGTGTCATCTATTCATGAAGCATTGAGGAATATGGGACAGTCAACATCTCCTGCCTAAAGAGAGATGTTCAGGGCGCCTGGGTGGCTCAGTCGTTAAGCGTCTGCCTTCGGCTCAGGTCATGATCTCAGGGTCCTGGGATCGAGCCTCACATCGGGCTCCCTGCTCGGCGGGAGGCCTGCTTCTCCCTCTCCCACTCCCCCTGCTTGTGTTCCCTCTCTCGCTGTGTCTCTCTCTGTCAAGGAAATAAATAAAATCTTTAAAAAAATTTAAAAAAAAATAAAAAAAAATAAAGAGAGATGTTCAATAGAACTTGTTCATTTGCTGGCTTTATGTTTTAGGCTTATTGTTGTTCTTAGAGATGTACTGTTTTTCTTACTTACAATTTCATGTTTGAGAGTATAGATCCTAAATAACTTGAACAGATATTAGATATACATATAAAACTATTGCTCTGAAAGATCAAATGTTGCTTCAATCTTTATATACTTAATAAAACATGCATTAGTATTTCCAATAGATGCATCTAATTCGCTTCCTTTGCCTTTGTTATGCATATTCTATACACAAAACTATTCGTAGTGTGTATGAGCACATTTCTGCTTGTACTACTTTTGGTTTTGCCATGGTCGCTACAACAATTAGGAAAAGTGTGCCACCTACTTATACATAGGTTAATTCTGAAAATCATGTTTATTGTGCTTACTATCTGCTATCTACGAAGATATTATAGCTAGTAGGAAAATATAATGGTCATGATTTGGTAGACCAAATATAGAACAAATACAAAGAATGGGCATGTCTGTGATACCCTAATGACAAAAATAGATAACCATGACATCAAGGGTCTTGGCTATTTATCAGGTTAGTGTCGTTTTGTTGACTTGAAATCAAAAGACCTAAGGAAAAGCTCTCAAATGAATAATCAGCAGAGAGATGCCAGCTCTCCAAATCAAATATTTCGGCCAACATGCATTAGAAAAAGACTAGTTTTCTGAAACAAAAGAATAACACAATTATAAATTCTTCACTAGGAAATTAATAATTAAATTCTCAGTAATCCACATTGCCATTCCATAGGTGCTGTCCTTGCAACTTCGAGGACCTGAATAGCACATTTTCATATCAAGATCCTATTTTCATGTGAGAGATGTGGGCCACCACCATTTGAAAGAGCTGTAAGAGCAGTAGCAGTTTCTAATAATATGCAGGTGTTTATTAGTGCAAGAAATTGAACAAAACATTCAGAGAAGAGGTTGAAGATATGAGGAATTATGTTTGCAGTAAACAATACTGCAAACCTTCATATGACCTGGTCACCTGCATACGTATATTTACTGCTTGTGAGGATGGCCATTTTGACACCATTTCTAGCTGCCCAAGATCCCCAAAAGTTTCCCTACGCATGCTAATCATTAGGAAGAACAGTATCAGTGACCTTCACCTGACCTAATCAATGGTTACAGCTTTTATGCCCAAGTTCGCTGCTGTGGTTGTTGAGAGGGTCTATCTTCTGACATTAACACAGAAGACACTTCAGAAATACCTTTGTTCCCCACATCCTCCTCCCAACCACCTCCACGTCACATTCACTTGGAGTTTTACTTAAGTCCTGATCAGCTGAGGTCCCAATTCTAAGGAAGATATTCAAAGCCTTAGATTAACTAAATCTCTTACAGAAGAGTTGGATCTCTTTTGCCATGACCTACAGGTGGGCTTACCTCAGTCATCCCTAGATGCCCAGGCATCTCAGGTCCTTTCATGCCAGGTCCATTGAGCCTCGGTCTCTTGTCTCTTATGCCAAAATGCTCTGTGTATGGCTTAATTTTATCCAATTTCCCACCCTTTTCTGGACTGCCCACTATGTGCTAAAGATCACAAGCTTTACTCTAAGCTCGATTACTAATATCCTTAACCTCTTATCAAAACGTTTCTTTCACCTAAGCTCAATAAGCAATATCCTTAACCTCTTACCCAAACATTTCTTTCACCTACTTGGTTTAGCTGAAATCTGGCTATTTTCTCAGGATCCTATTTCTTCTGCAACCCTTTCAAATGGGGGCAGTTTTCTATTCTTCCAAATCCCGTGTTCTGAAAATAAACTAACTGTCCTTCTCATTTCATTGCTACTTCTAGGCAGTTACTCCTCTTTCTTCACTCGAAATCTCAATTTATTTTATTTTATTTTTCCTTCCCTCCCCTTATGTTCATCTGTTTAAAATAAGATGAAAATTGAGAGGGACGCTATATGTTACTGAAAATGAAGCATTCGCTTTTCCTTCATAAGAGATGCTGAACTCTAGGAAACAAACTGAGGGTTGCTGGAGGAGAGGTGGGTGGGGGGAAGGATAACTGGGTGATGGGCATTAAGGAGGACACTTGGTGTAATGAGCACTGGGTGTTATATGCAACTGATGAATCACTAAATTCTACTTCTAAAACTAATTTTAAAAATCTCAATTTATTTTAAAGCATGTGTCTTTAGACAATGCCACCCACTATCTCTCCTTGCTGCAACCTTCTTTCTACCTCCTGGTACCTTCCCCTCTGTCACTGAAGATCTTAAAATCATACTCCTTTCATCATTCTTGGAAGCTTCAACACCCATGCAGAAAGTCCATGCACCCATTATCTCCCACTGGCCTACTTATTTCTAATGACTATGACTGCCACCCCACAGCTTCTACCCACTCTGGTCACAGCTTTATTATCACCAATAACCTCACTAACATAACGCACGTTCAATCATTCTATTGTCTAACCATAACCTCTATTTTTCCAGTTCTCTTAACTCTAAGATTTTTTTAATTGTTCCTAGTCAATTGTTTTAACCATTTTTTTTTCTTACTAATTGCCTCATCCTTTATCTCAGCTTGAATTTCATGGTCTAATACTATATTCCCTTGCATCTACTGTCAGCAACCCTGATCCTGTCTCTCTCTATTGTACTTACCTGGCAAAAGTACACTTATGGTTAAACCTAACACTCTACCTTCTCCACACCTACAAGCAATTTGAATGGGGCTAGAGAAAAACTGACAAGTCACCCACTGTACTGATGAGTATCACTTTAAGTTTATGACCCCCATCTCAAAGAAGCTCTTAGCACTAGACAACAATCCTTTTGGAGTTCTACTTCCCAAGATGACCATTTGTACTTTCTCTTTCTTCAAACCTCCAATACTCCTCCCTCTTTGTTACTGGATTTTCAAGTTTCTGATTTCACTTGAGAAGAACTACCTCATCTCCCCTCTACTAAACCTATTGTTGGATTTGATTTTACCCTAATTACAAGCTCATAACTTAGTGTGGTAATGCTTCATGGATGTTGGTAGATGACATAAGATTTTTGAGTCATGAAAAAGGCCCACACAGCAAGCAGCATAAGCATCAGATTGACCTCGATTGCTCTTGCACCCAAGCCCCACAGAGTTGACATTATACATATGGGCCAGATGAGTACTACACAGATACAACCAAAGAATACTGAGTTGGGGAATTCACTGTTTTTATAGCAAGCAGTATGAAACCTACTCTTTGTCTGAGAGGGAGACATTAATTACTTCATCCCTCAAATTTGCTTGCTACCAAACCAACCCCAAGAAATGGCCTGGGCATGGAGCAGTCAGGGCCTTGCATTCTTGGCATTCTTAGCAAGAGCCTGCAAGGACGCACAAAGCCCAAAATTGATTGTTTCTTCCAGCAAACCATCCCGTTGCTGTACACGTTCCTGGCTAAACTTGAATTTTCATATGAAATATGCCACTCCATTAGCCACCCTGATTAATCTGACTGTCAGAGATTGGGACCAAATCTGTTTTATTTGCCTCATACAGCATTTAATTAAGGATACTGTCAACAAGACTCTAAGAAATAGGATGAGGTCAGCATGTAATATTGACTTCAACTCTACTCCCCAAGGTCCTGGACTCAGCAACTGAATAAATCCCAGGGGTACCAGCGGGTCTTATTTCAGATAGCCATGATGTAGTCTAAAGCCAGTCTGTGACCTATGCAAGGGCATTGAGACCCACCTGCTGATTCTTTGATGTCATTACTAATAATTACAGGGACAAAAGATGAGTAAACCTCACCCTCAAAAGAAGGACATTCTTTCACATACAAATATATAATACAAAGGAACACACTTCACTCCGGTTTGGAATTTGTTGTTGAACTTGATTTAGATGATGGTTATGTTGGTTTGGTTAATGTGGTACATTGGGCAGTGTCACTGAATAGTTGCAGCCTTGATTTCTATGTGTGGCAACCCAAAGCTACTTGGGCATCAGGAGAAGCATATAAATTTGTATCATTAGGATTGACACAAGATTATAGAGGCCCATCCATTGTACGCATACAAGATTGAAAAGAGGACAGGTTCAGAAACTGCCACTGATGGTGTCAGGATGGCAGAGCAGTTTAGGATCTGCTGTGTCCTCAGAGTTTTTATAGCATGTAGACAAATCCAGTAGTGAGTTAAATTGTCAGCTGCAGATGCTGCTAGATTCAGTTAGACCATATGACGGTTTGCCAGTCTGCAATGCTGAGTCTAGGGGACGAGGAGAATATGAATTGCTCCCTTCCCCTGAACCATCTTGGGGTATAAAGTGTCCTGTCCTCGGGCACTAAGATTGTTGTTCTCCTTCCGTGGCCTTGAAACTGGTGTGTCCCAGCCCAGGAGCTGTAACTTTACCTTTTCCCCAGTCATCTGTTTGAACCAATACCTGTCAGTGAGAGGAGTCAGATATAAGTAGGAAAAAGCGATTTTAAAAATTTACAGCAATCCCCATTATATTTTCCAACTTGGTCCACCTGAGTCATTGTAAGTAGAATTGGTGGGCAATATTTTCAACCAAGTGGTCATTGTCTTAATGATCTAGGACCATGTTAATTCAATAAAAGAATCCACATAACCTAATCAGAGTTAAGTCTAAATTCCTTAGTCTCTCCTTTAGGTGGGCTGCCACTCAGAGCGTATACAAACCAAGCTGGCCTGGTATTGTCATTAGGGGAAAGAAAGAAACTTCAGGCTCATTAACGGTAAGGGCAGAATTATGAATTTTCAGAATAATCTGTATGAGCCTTCTCTCCTTTCATCCTGATCATTACCCAGGAGGCGGCCTACACAAGATATTTATCTGGTGATGGCTATGTTTTGTGCCCTAACTACCTCAATAAGGGGTGTGGACCAGAAAGAGGTGAAGGAGATAGAGTCAAAAATCTTTTGGGATTGGGGCACCTGGGTGGCTCAGTGGGTTGGGCGTCAGACTCTTGATGTCGGCTCAGGTCATGATCTTGGGGTCGTGAGACCGAGACCCCATCAGGCTCTGTGTTCAGCGTGGAGTCTGCTTGTTCTTCTCCCTCTGCTCCTTCTCTCTTTCTCTCTCTCAAATAAATAAATAAAATCTTTTAAAAAAATATTTGGGGGTTGATTTTTCAAAAGTCTGCCCTGCATCCCTCAAAGTTGCTTGCTGTAAAAAACCACCCTGAATATTGGCCCAGGTAAAGAATGTTTAGGGTCTTGCATTCTTGGCACACCCAGCAAGAATTTGCAGGGATGCTGAGTGCTCAGGGCAGTTTGACTCTCTGAGACGTGCCCATTTACCTGTTTTTCATTACTCACCACCTCTGCCCACGTTTGGACTACCTTCCCATACTACACTCTCACCCAAGGCCCTCTAGTTATGCATTGGATCCTCAGTGACTCAAGGACTCCCCTTTACCAGTTATTTCTTCTAAATTTTACATCATTGATTTCTACTCTATTCTAAATCACTCTCATCAACGTGCTTATCTCCCATCCGAAAAAAAAAAAAAAAAGGTCTCTAGAATGCATCTCCAGTACCATCCTACTTCTCTATGCCAACCTCCTCCAGAGAGATGTCTATACTTACTCTACTTTCTCACTCTCTTAACCCTTTCCAGTCAGGCTGTCCCCATAGCTTCAGTGAAAACTTTGTCAACAATTCCCATTTTGCCAATTCAAAGCTTAATTTTTGGTTCTCATCTTACTTGACCTCTCAGTACCATTTTACAGTTGCTCTCCCCCATCTTCTGGATACAATTTATTTAACATCTCTTTCCTTTAGCTTTTCCCCTTAGAAAATGAAAATGATTTTTAAACATAATGTACTCCAAATGAAACCTTTTTTATTTTCTTCCTCCATGCATTCCAAAACAAGAAAATCAAACTAAAGCAAACAAGCAACAACAAAACTAACAACCACAACATTGATAATAATAGCAAAAATACTTTTTCTTCCCCATTTTGATAATGTTAACAACATTCACCCAGTTTGGCCAAAAATCTAAGAAGTCATATTTGATTTCTCTCTTTCTTTAACTTCACATTCAATTCATCTTCAAGTTTTATAGGCTTCTCCTTCAAGATGTATCCCAAGCATGACCATGCTTTCCCACCTCTCCCATTTCTACTTGAGAACAAGCCCCTGTCATCTCTTACCTTGACTAATGCAATAGCTATCTAGCTTTTTTGGATGTTTCTATTCTTAACTTCCTAAATTCGTTTTCTATGCAGCCGTTGAAGTAACTTTTAATGTACAATAGATCATATAAGTCTTTCATTCAAACAATCCAATGGCTCCCCTTACACTGAGTAAAACCCATATTCCTTAACATGTTCTACAAGCCCCTGTATGATCTCACCTTGGCCTTCCTCTCCAAACTCACTTCCTGACTTCTCACTCTATTTTCTCAAACTAGACTGGATTCTCTGAGTTACTTGATTAGGCCAAACTTAGTCCTGAATGGCAGCTTTACATTTACTTTTCTCTCTTTTTGGAAGATTCCAAGTCACCATGATGGTGTTTCATTTATAATTTTAGATCTTTGTTCAAATGCCACTTCTCCAGAGAGGTCTTTCTGGACTTCACTAAATAAGATGACCCCACTCTACACCCCAACATATACATACACATACTCTATTTCCTTACCTGCATTACTTTCTTCATATTATTTATTACTACATGATCAATGCACACGTGCTTGCGTGAATGCACACACACATGCACACACACACGCGTGCGCGCACACACACACACACACACACTTCTGTTTATATTTTAGCTCCCTCCTCCCAGCCCTGACTAGAATTGTCCACCATGAAAGAGGCTTTGAATGTCTTGCTGATTATATAGCTCCAGGCCCGAGCACAGTGCCTGGCCATAATAGGAGGCCCAACAAATATTTGTTGGATATAAGAGCTGAAACCATTCAGTGGAAGCTTCAATCAAATCTCAGGACTCTCAGGGCAAATATTGATCATCAGTCCACATATCAGGTAAAATTTTGCTCTCAGCAGCTGAAAACAGTAATGAATCCTCGGAAGATTCTTTCATTCTCCTAAACCAAATATAATTCGTTGAGGTTCAGAATTCTTGCCCCAATTATGGTCTATGCCAATTTTGATAAATTAAGTTTTCCATGCCAGTTGACATATCATAATTTGAAAAATGTGTTCTGTATATTTCTGATTGATCTTCAATAAAACATCTTTAAGTTTCTCAGTTCCAACTTTCTTCTTGTCAAGAATGTAAATATTTGCAAAGAAAAACTCAAATGCGTTATAAGAGCTTGTATTTTTGTGAGAAATCCTTTTATTAAAAATGAAATCTTTTGGGGCGCCTGGGTGGCTCAGTCATTAAGCGTCTGCCTTCGGCTCAGATCATGATCCCAGGGTCCTGGGATCGAGCCCCGCATCGGGCTCGCTGCTCAGTGGGAAGCCTGCTTCTCCCATTCCCACTCCCCCTGCTTGTGTTCCCTCTCTCCCTGTGTCTTTCTCTGTCAAATAAATAAAATCTTTAAAAAAAAATGAAATCTTTTAAAATTTGATTGAACTCTTTTTTATAATTTCATGATCTCTTTTTTTAATGGATCATGCCAACTCTGTACAAGTTATTGGGAACGTGACTACAAGCACTTCATAGCTTAAAATAAGGTGGCCCTGTCTCTGTGCCTAGTGTTTCCCTCTGGCATTATCTTTGAGTCAAATGAGTATTTTTAGTTCATTGGTTTGCGACAAAAGTAACTTTACCAGTTAGATGTTGTCATATAGCTATCCTTGTTGAGTTGGCTTCTCAAGGCAGGGCACAAGGTTTTGTTGACATATAACAATGTTTTTGAATTGTTTTTTCCATTTTGACTTCCCCGGTTTATCTCCCATAATATGTGAGGAGGGAAAAAAAGGATAGGATAAGGCTGAGTGTGGGTAGGCCCTTTTTGGCACATATGAAAACTTCAGGACTTTCCAAGTATCACACAATGATGAAGATACTAGGCAATCGCTTAAGATTTTTAAAGTCCAACCAAGCAAAATAATCTGCTCTCTACAAAGAAGTCTATTTTTATTTAAGTTGGACTCACAGTTTAGATCAAGATCTCTTTATTATTTGTTAATTTTTCCAGGTAGTTATTAGATCGCTGCTCTATAGGTAGAGATTAACCTAATTTACTCTCATCTTTCTTTATGCTTAATCTCTCTTTCCCTCTCTCTTCATTCTTGCTCACATCTCACTCTCAGTTACAATGATTTTTATATGAAGGATTCCTCAACCCAAAACTCTGTCAAAACTTCTTGACAAAAGTGGATGCATCTTTTGATGCATCTGAGAGGCATCTTTGTAAATTTCAGGCTTGTTGTTAACTTCTCTGATGTTCATCTGACCCCAAAAAGGAAGGTCTGAATGAAACATTTCATAAGTGTCACAGATATTCAACTGGTTAAAAGCTATCTGTGTTTTTTTGCTTTCCTCAATGGGTTTTATTTAAAAACATCTCTCTCAAAGCTGCGATTTACCTCCTACGGAAAAACTGCAGTAATTCAGATATAGTGATTTCACTTCTTTTTTTTTTTTTTTTGCTTTTGTCTCCTGTAAGCAATTTATTGAAGTATAACACACAAGCAGAAAAGTGTACACTTCATACATTTGTAGCTCAGTAAATTTGTTAGCTACTTTCCTCTGAAGGAGACAACTAGAACCTGTGTGGGTAGTAACAGAGGCAAAATTCAGCTCAATAAAAGGAATGACTTTCAAATAACTAAAGCCATATACAAATGGGACAAGCACCATTGTGAGGAAACAAGGTTCTGCATGATTGGAATTATTTTTCATAGGTAGGAAAGAAGAGGTCCTGCACTGAGTGGTAAGTTGGACTAGATGACCTCTTTGATTCTTTCCAATTCTAAGAATATATGTAAAAACAAATTGAAAAACAATGTCCTAGAGGTAGCATCAAAACAATTATAAATGTGCATAATGAAATTCTATTTTCTAATTATCAGTGAAGATGATATTTAGAAGATCCTTAAAAATAACTTAAGTCCATTCAGTAAGTACATTGAAAGAAAAGTGGGATGGGTTTTTTGTTTTCCACATTCATAGAATATTTTATTTTAAGTTAAGAATATTATCACTGAGGTCTGGGGTTAAAGGTTAGAGTAAGTTTCATAAGATGAAAGATATATATCTAATCCTGTTATTTGGGTGAATTTTGACCAATAGTGAAATTTGTAGGTCTCCTCTTATTAAAGCTAACATAATTTTATTTTAACACAAAAATGTTACCTATATGATGACTATAAAACTTTTTCATAGCCATGCATCCCAAATTCAACAAGAGAATTAAGATTTCATTTTTGTGTACTTTTCCATGATGAGGACATTTGTTTCTTTAATATTCTTCCATACGCTGACCCTTTCATTTTGTGATTTAAATGTTTTAATATGCTATTTTGTTTCAGTGATTTAATAAATAAGAAAAGAGGAAATAAAGATAAAAATTATCTAACTTTCTCCTTAACACCTGGGTTCTACAGAGTCCAAGGTGATTAAATTGAAGGCAGCATTGCTTTGGAGTTACCTATTAAACAATATTCTGGAATATCATCAAAAGTTTTGGCAAAGAAGAATCATTTTTTGGATGGGAGGTTAAACAAAGGCCCAGGCCTCAAATTTATCTATGTCTTTGAGTGAGTTTTAACACCATTGACCTGGCCAAACTCCAATACCATTCATTATATCTTGGCTGTCTCAATCGACCTTGAAATTTTAATAAGGCCCTATATTTCTTGTCTTAACCCACTTTCATAATATTGCTTGGAGCAGCCATCCAGCTGTGGTTTTTCACTTAAGTAGCCAGATTTATCTAGCAGTTAAGGGCATCCCTGTATCTCTTATTCCCCCACAGAAGCAGGAAGAGGCTCAGTGAATTTGTTCCAGTGAAAAGATTTGAAGAGCTTAGACAAATAGGTAAGAAAATCCAAGTAAGATAATCCAATTTCTCATACTGCATTCATTAGGAAAAATGATAGAAGCAGACACCCAGCTGAGCACTTAACTTCAACCATAGTTAAATTCTGCAAAGCCCCAAAAGGTAAAATGTTACAAGAAATTAAAACACCGGGAAGCTTTACACCAAGATACATTCCAGATCATCTGAAGCCTTTTGCCTTTGAATTCTCACAGTTGGCTCTTGGGCGCTTTGATCCATCCTGTCTGAACACATCACCATGCCAAGTTACACAAAGCAGCCCAGCAGGACTGACAAGGCCCAGGAGCCAGCACAAGTGTTATCTGGCGCATCTCTCCTAGTTGAACTGTCCTCATTGGTGAGGATTTTTAGCATGCAAATCATGCACCTAAAAGCAGGAAAATGGAAGAGATTCCTCGGCTCCTCCCTGTGTCTAGGGAAGGATATATTTCCTTTCATGACCGCACTATCTCATCTGACAGCCATTCCCATTTGAATTACTACTCTTAGATCCTGAAAGATCATTCATTAATATCAGCTTTATGAGTCTTCATCTAAGCAATACCTCACTAGGACCTTTAATCAATTTCCATTAAATGGGTTCCTCATTCTGGTTTTCTCTCATTCTCCCCCTTTTCATATTTTAGCCTATCCAAGCAATATATATTAGAGAAATTAGAGGATTTTTCAGCAATTTTAAGGAATATATTGTAGTAGAGAAATAAGAGGAACTTAGAGTGTGACTATACTTGAGTCACTCAGCTTGCCTGCATAATCCCCATTTACTCCATATTTCATAGGCAAGTATAGATCGCAAAAAGCATGCTGAGAAAATAAATACAGTATTCTTTCAGTTGCACAGAATAAGTGCAGTTAACCCTTCAACAGGTCAACCCCACGTGTAGTCGAAAAACCTACATATAACTTTTGACTCCCCCCACCCACAAAACTTAACTATTAAATAGCCTACGGTTGACTAGAAGTCTTACCTATAACATAAATAGTTGATTAACACATATTTTCTATGTTATACTTATTACACACTGTCTTCTTACAATAAAGTAAGCTAGAGAAAAGAAAATGTTATTAAGGAAATCACAAGGAAGAAAAAAGACATTCACAGTGCTGTGCTGTATTTATCGAAAAACATCCTCATGTAAATGGACCTGCACAGTTCAAACCCATGTTGTTCAAGGGTCAAATGTAATGATTGTCTTTAGGGCCTTACAGTGATGTCTTACAAAGGTTTTCTATATGGAGAATTTAGGCATAAATTTAATTTGTATATGTGCAACTAAAAGGGCCTCCCCAATGAATCTAATTCCGTTTTGTCCTTTGTAGTAAATTCTCTAGCTGTAATGTATAAAATTGATTTGGTCAAACCCAGAACCCATAAAAAATGATTAAAAAACAAGAGGTGATACGTACAGCCTTTGATTTGTCAGATGACAGTACAACTCATTGCAATAGTAATAATGAGCATTGTTCCTGTCTTAATATAAAAACTTTCCACAGCCACTTAATGCACATGAAAAATTTTAGATATTTACACACTGATTGGCAAAGTCAAGTACATACTGACCAGTGAGATAGTTGGACTGCTTAAAAATGTTTTGCACTCTTTAATGTGAGGGAGCCAAATAATTTATGGGCTTTGAGGAGTAAACTCTTCTCTGCAGATGTGCTTGATGCTTTCCAAACAACCTCTCCTCCTTTAGGCCATAAGAGATTTGACTCAATATGTCATGTTCAAATACATACAGTGTGCCTAGCACTGCGCTCGGCATTCCTTATTGAGCAAAATGAACTGAAACTGTGATGTGATGGTGGTTGGAAGCAGGGGCTGTGGAGCCAGACTTCCTTTGTGGGAAGGCAAATTATGCTCTGTGTCCTTCTATTTCCTCACTTACAAAATATAGATAATAATAGTAACCTAATTTACAGAGTGGTTGTAAGGAATAAATGATGATAATATGTACAAAAAGCGAAGAACAGCTTCTGGTGCACAGAAAGCCCTATATAAGTATTTTCCATCATGGCATATCCCCCTTGAGCCCAGGGATTTGTGGGCTCACAGTTTTCTCTCCAATACTTTGCACCATGCCTGGTGCAGACTGAATAACCAATAAAGTATGTGATAGATGAATGATGAATGAACAGATGAATGAATTGAAAAAGTCTTACTTCTTTTAATGATAGATAGACATTTCAAATTTGTTAATTCATTCAATATTTTATGCATTTGTTAGTATAAGAAAGTAAATCTCAGATCATTGATACTATAATGATCGTTCTAAGATGATAAAACATTTTCTAAAGAGCCATCTGTGTATAAAGCAGCTTATTTTCAGTATCCAATGAACCTGTTTCTCAGTTGTATTCGGCCAAAGCTACAAAGTAGAAAATATGCCAAAACAAAAATTGTCATAAAAAAAAAAATCATATGTGGGGGCGCCTGGGTGGCTCAGTCTGTTAAAAGTCTGCCTTTGGCTCAGGTCATGGTCCCAGGTCCTGGGATGGAGTCCCCCTTTCCACCCCCCCCCCCCCCCGCCGTGTCGTAGGGCTCCTTGCTCAGCAGGGAGCCTGCTTCTGTCTCTCCCTATGCCTTTCCCCCTGCTTGTGCTCTCTGTCTCTTTTTGTCAAATAAATAAATAAAATCATTTAAAAAATCATATGTGTATGTATCTGAATGTACAATAACAAACAATTCTGATCATGCACTCAACAAATATTTATTAAGAGCAGACTTTGTGCCAGACACTGTTGCATGCCCTGAAAATACTAAACAGACAATAATCTCTGCGATCATGTAGCTTATATTCTAGGGGAGGAGAAAGACAATAAAGGTACACTTACTAGAACTCATTTTCAGGGTGTATTTTGTTGCTCTTTTAAACCTCGCTGACCTGTCAAGATGCAGGCCTGTTCCAAATCAACCATTCTACAGGAGTTAGATTAAAGTTCTTCTGTAATAGAAGTAGAAAATTGGTAACTGCCCTCAAAAAATCTCCTAGGATAAGGTTATCTGTGCTGTTTTTGCTGCAGAATTCTGGAGCTCTGTTCCAGAATCTTTCAAGGACTTGAATGGGCTCACAGTTACAGTTTGAGAATTCTTCACCTCCTATGCATTCTCCACTCCTACTTGCTTACCCCTCTATCCCCCAATCCACACACATCCTTGCCTTGTGGGGTAAACGGATCTTTTTTTAGTCAAAACATATCTATATTGCTTTAGCATTTCCATATGGACCCATACTAAAATTGTTGATACTTGGGAAAGCTGAAAAATGGGGATTATACTAACAATTCTTACCTCAAAATTTTCTAAGCTTCATCTCTGTGTGGTCCAGATATATCTGGACAGGTTTACCCTCTCTTTCTGCCTCTTGCAAATATCGCTACATGGCTAGGAATAAGCATGCTCAGAGGGCTGAATTAAGGAGCTGCTACATATGGAAATTCTCTACTTTTTCAACACAACTGCTACTTAAGTCCCTCTTTGTTAAATTGTCCAATGCTCCTTTTACAAAGACCCATTTTAGAAATTTTAGAGTTCAAAGTTGAAAGAAATCTCTTTTGACAATGTGATATGCTACCTCCTTTTATTAAAGGACAATGTGGTCCCTACCATTTCTGACACTTCCCTTTTTGTGTTGGCTGCCATGAAGCTCAGGGGTCATTTTCTCTTCAGTGTCAACAAGTTTTCCAAGCTTTAGTTTTCTGGGACACTTACTCTCCTCTTTATACATTTTCATGCTATTAAAATAACCTGTGCATTCTTTGTTTTACTGACTACCAGTTTAGTTGAAAAGATGGCTTTTAGTGTCAGCTAGCAAAAGTCTAAGTCCTTTTGCAAATGGAAAGAGAATATACAAGCAAATAAATAATTCCGAACAATGGCTATTAAACCTTAAAACCAGCAGAAATTCATAAGAGCTTTTTCAGCAGGCTCAAATAAGCTAAGTGCAGAAGTCACAGACTGAGGGCCTTGGGCCAGATTTTCACTTTGGATGTGGTTTATTTATAGCAGACCCAATAATTTTAAAAGAAAAACCAGTTATTAGCATTTAAAAGTTAGGAAATTCCAAATACAAAACTGGATTTCTGACTTCTTTTAAATGGTAATAATGGCTCATAGTAATCATGTTCTCTCTGTGCCAGATGCTGTTCTAATATTTAATCTTCCAAAAAGTCCTCTGAAGTGCTACCCATATTACTGTCTACATTTCACAAATGAGGAAATTAAGGCATAGAGAGATTCAGTAACTTATTTTCCAGGATTGCACAGCTCACAACCAGCACAGCTGGGACCTGAACGGGCTGCCCCCCACCCCCCCACCCTGGGCTCCATACACTCCCAGATAGATCATGCTGTTACCTGAAAAGAGAAATCCAAAGGCCCAGACCCACATCCCCACTTGACAACCTGGTATCAGTAGCCAGAACTGAAAACAGCCTTGTCTCTTCAGATGATCCCCTGGTGTTTGTAGGCATTTCAGTTTATGACCCTTGCCTTAATTCTAACTAAGTTTAGAGCCTATAGGCTTGGGAAGGGAGCTGCATTTTGAATGCGTTTTCTGCATTCGTAGGTATAGTCTTTGCTTGAGGTTAATTAACATTCATGAGTCCCACAGGCCTTGAGAGTTCCTGTGAAGTCCTCAACACTGACACTAAAATGGGTAAATGAGAACCAAAATACATCTCACTGTGGCCCAGCACATAAAAGCCATTTTACCTCAATTATTCCCCGAAGCATTTCACGCTTAATTGTTTCACATTTACGGATAATAAGGACATGAATGACATTTGCATATTTATGTTGCTCATTTGCCCTGTATGCAGTAGTCACTGCTTTAGAAGGATTTGTATACCACCTGTTCTCTGTCAGTTATCTTTTCTCTGTGGTAAAGATTCGTGGATAGAAAAAAAGTGAAAGTAAAACTAATCTCCTTCATTAAAGGTGGAGAGACTTTTAATAAAATGGGACTTGCTCTGCACTTCAGAGGATAAGCAGAAACCTTTGAAGGATTTTCTGTCTGAGGAGTTTCCAGGGAGGAAAGGATATGATTTAGTCAGCGAGTCAACTAAGCTCATTAATTCAGGTAACTTGTTTCTAAAAAGGGAATTTTCCTCTGAAATGCTGCTATTGCAGACCTTTTTTTCCCTCTATATCACAACTTCTAGCCCCTGAGACAAACCACTATTGTTAATTAGCTGAATTAGTTGTACAATTGTACATTATCATTTGTTAAAATTGTGTTCCTGATTCCCAAATTGTAATTTAAATAAAAAAGCAATCGAAAATTGCTTTTCCCAAAATAATGGTTTTTTAAAAAATGCAAATAGATAAAGGAGGCATTTCTTGAAACTGCTCTTTGTTATTCTCTTTGATATTCTATCAGGAAAGGATATTTCTATAATATAGGACATAAAATTGTGAAATAGGAAGTAAGTTTTCAGATTTCTCTCCTTTCTTTAGTTTTTTTCCTCTTATCACCCCAACTCTTCATGGTGCTAAGTTCAACAGGTTATTTCTAACAGTAGTAATAGCAATAATATATGAGAATGTATTATACTATAATAATATGTATTCTATACATAAAATATTAGTATTAATAGAATATGTAAATATTAACATATGGTATTATTATACTAATTGTTATATTAATTCTAATATATATAGTATTAATTATCAATTATATGCTACCATAAATATACCATTGTTATCATTAGTTTTATTATTCTATTATAATTTTAGGCAACTTTTAATTCTCTTGTATTGACTGAAGGTGATCAAAGGGCACAAACTTTCAGTTATAAGATGGGTAAGTTCTGAGCATCATACGTAGAGCATGGTGACTGCAATTAACAACAGGGTATTGAATACTTGACGGTTGCTAAGAAAATAGATATTAAAAGTTCTAAAAAAAAATTCTTACACAAAAGTAAATATGCAAGGTGCTGGATATGTTAACTAACCTTCTTGTGGTCATCATTTCACAATACATTCGTGTATCAAATCATCACGTTGTACACCTTAAACTTATACCAAGTTATATGTCCTTTATATCTCAGTAAAGCTGGAAAAAAAGAAAGAAAATAAGCTAATTAAAATATTTAAACCTCCTTTTTTTTTTCACGAAAAAGACAACCCAGGGGATTCTCTCCTTGATTCTCAGTGATCAAGTGTCTTTCTAGACAGACATTTCCTGTTAAAACTATCCTTTTCTAGCCTGAGGCCTTTAAGAATATTTTGTGATAGGATTTAATAATAAGGTTATGCAAACATAGTCACTTATCCATTGCAGATTCATATATTTTAGAGCAAAATTAAAAAAAAAAAAGTCTTAGGAATTATTGAAATACTTTCCCAAGAAACTATTTCCCCAGGCAAGAGTTGAAGGCAGAAACAGTTCTGTGGTAGACAGCACAAGGGATTACATGCCAATTGCAATTAAAAGAAGCAAGAGAATTCACCTAGAGACCAGAAACACAATTCCTTTTATGGCATATTAGAAACATCCCAGTCTCTCTCAATAGTAGTATTCATCAAACAACTAACATTCTGAAATTCCCTTAAGAGGTTGTTGGAGTGAAAACAAATTTGTTTTTAGTGTGGTATCCTCAGGAAAGAAGCCTTATAAAATCATTTGCCTTGTTGGCCTGTCCACCTCCTATAATAACTATTGATCCCATAGGCTAACTTCACCCAACTTTGATAGAGGGGCAGAGGGTCTACAGCTGGACAGAGTCTCATAAATTTCTTGTAGTTTCTTTTGATCCCTTCAGAAGAGTTGTTTAATGATATCATTTCGAAGAGAATAAAAAAGCAAACCAAGTTTCTGCTGTGAAGTTGTCACTGTAATGGAAGATGATTACATCAGAAGAAGTTCAAATGGAAAAGAATGTTTGTAGTTGCCTTGTAGTTTCCTGTTAACAAGCAAAGTGAGCATGATATGTAACTCCACAGACTAGCAGGCATCTTTGCTTCTGATCGTTGCATCCTGAAACTTTATAATAAATTCCACTCTTGGGTTTTGCCCATCTGAGTGGCTGACTTCTTGTTTATTACAGTTGAACTTAACCAGTGCCCAGAAGTGTATTGCCATAATGGAAGGGCTTTCTAAGAGATGCTCGTGAGTCACACTGTGGATGGCACAAACAAGAATTAAGAAAAGTGTCAGGAAGGAAGCAGTACACTTTCCTACAATAATATATACCAACATGACAAGTCAAGTTCAAGTCTTGGGTAGAGCAGTATCTGAGAGGACCCAGGTCTGAGTATGCTGGGGATCTGCTTATAGAGTTTGCTGCTGAAATTTGGGACTCCCAAAGGCACAATTTATTATGAGGAATGTATTCACGAAGTTAGGGATGAGCCAGGGGAGGTCTTCCAAGGCTGGTACAGGATACAGCATCATGCAGTGCTCAAACCCCATGGAGTAAGGAACTCAAGAATCCTGCTAGCACCTCATCACATTCAATTAGAGCTACCAAGATGGTGTGGCTAACACCTGAGGGCCTTCCCCTACTCTTACTCTACACCTGTGGTTCTAATTTTTCTCTCTGATGACAACCAAAAATACATGCATACAATTTTATGTATATAAATTTTAATATAAAATTTAATATAAAATCTATTTTGGGGTTTTATACTTCAATTTATATATGATATGTACATAATTTTACCACTTGCAAGTGAGGAAAATCACACCTAATATCTTGCTCTAGCTGAGACCTCAGAGATTGTATAACTGGATGAGAAGTCCTACAGGTTAACAGGATCCTAATTACAGACAGCTGGAATAAGGCTTGGGCTGGATAGGAAATGAAGTTATGAAGATGGTTCAAATAATTTGCTTTCATAATTTCCATATTTCAACCCTTTCTACTTGAACTTTACACTCTAAGTGGTAAAGAAATAGGTTATATAGAAAATACACAGAATTATTTGCTAAAGCACAATGTAAAAAGTAATACCGACTTGGGAGTTGGCCAGATTGGAAAGTGTATATTTAAATTTTGTTGAAAATAGTCCAAATGGCAACAAATACCCTTCACACTGATATTTGGAAGGTTAGCTTCTCTTAGGTATAATAATGATTTCTCCTGGTACCATTACTAGATACTCATTTTCCGAACTCTGTGAGCAATATTGTCGAATGCCAAGAAAAGACCCAAGGAAGTACAAGGGAAGAAGGAAATGGGATGAATTGTTTCCATGAAACTACTGCTTCAGAAAATGTGGAAGAGCAGAGCTCTAAATCCTCACTTAAATGGATCATTATGACTACATAGAGCTTGTAATAAAACACAACTTTAAGAAATGCTGTGGAACAGATATAAGATGGGCAACTGGATAGAAATTCGACAGGCCCTCAGTGGACCAGGGAAGTTGCCCTCACAAGGATATTAAGTCCTATTGGAAATGAGAAAGTGTAACTGCATATGTGGAAATTTCATTTTCTGGAGCTGCCACCACAGTAGCCAAGTAGGGAGTCAAGTTACAAAGTCTTTAAACTTGGCACTTGATGACATAAGGCCCAAGGAGAAGATGCATCCTGGCTCTCAGAGAATATATATGTGTGTGTATATACACACACACACACACACATATATATGCATAAATGCTGTGTAAATAAAGCAGGTGATTAAGTCGAGTGTCTCTATTACAACATAAATACAATTAGGACTGTAAATCAAGTTACAGTTTTCTCATGGCATTAAAAATACAATTAAAAAATAGATTAAAATTTAAAAGTACATGCAAAAGAAGCACAGGAATGAACATAAGACCAAAAAGATAGGATTGCTCTCTCAATGTTTTATTATCCTTTCTAGAAGTCGTCATGGGAACTAACATAAACCACTGTTTCTTAAAAGCAAGGCTTGCTGATGCTAAATTAACAGGATCCCAACCTCTGCAGTGTGCTAAGTGGAGAATCCTCAGTAAAGAGCAGGGAGCCTAGCAACAGCATAGCAAGAGAAGGGGTGGCTAGAGTTGCTCAGTAGCTAATATTTGCAGTTAAATTGCTGGGCTGTTTTCAATTTTCCTTTGCAAATCTAGATGACTGTACCAGGTACCCGCAGCACTACTAATTGCTTAAAAAGTGTTCATTTTTTTCAAAGGGTAAAAATTCATTATTTAAGAGGTGAAACCGGTGGGGAAAAAATACTATTATTTTACTTAAAAAAAGGTCTAAGGATTTAGGGATTTTAGTAATCAAACTCTTACAAGAAAATATTGCCCAAATAGTCCAAACTAGTACCACAGATCATGTTTCACCCAATGGAATTTAAAATGTTTGGGTTATGACATATTATTCTAATCATAGTCCTTTATAAACTCTACTTCCATTAGCAAGAATGGAATTTTTATGAAGATTAGGTCATATTGGTGTGTTTTTTCACTTTATTTTTTTCCAAACTACTTACCTTAACAAAATGCTTTGGAAAACAGAATAAAGGGAGGTGAGTATATAGTAATAAAAGATGCTTCTGTTAAAATATTTTTCTTTCAAAATTACAATAAAGGTCTCAAGACCAATTTTAAAATCTCACTATATATAAATAGTGTTCATGCATCCTTTAAAAAATTTCCTACAAAACTTATGAAGTTTTGAGTGGTATTATATATATCTAATATCTACATATTATAGGTAATATAAAAGTGCTTATTTTGTACCAATTAAAACAAATTATAACTGCATACATTAATTTATATACTTATAGATTATAATTTATTTTATCCAAAAATCCTAATAGTCTTAATCTTCAATTTGCTTTTTGGTATTTCCTTTCAAGGAATCTTTCTCTATTTTTTTTTTTTTTAAGATTTTATTTATTTATTTGACAGAGAGAGAGACAGCGAGAGCAGGAACACAAGCAGGGGGAGTGAGAGAGGGCGAAGCAGGCTTCCCGCTGAGCAGGGAGCCCGATGCGGGTCTTGATCCCAGGATCCTGGGACCATGACCTGAGCCTAAGGCAGACGCTTAACGACTGAGCCACCCAGGTGCCCCTCAAGGAATCTTTCTTATTTCACTTTTATTAAAGTCACTTTTAATTCAGGGTCATCATTCTGGTCAATGATAGGATTAGCTGTCACTCTATTTCTGTAGATTTGGTGATAACATTTTAATTCAGCGAGTTATCTAAACCATTCACAGGATCTCTATTTTATACCAGAGCACCTATATTAGGTTGTGCTCAAATGAGACAGAGTATCTCCAAGTTATATCTCTGTGTTTTATGCCTTCATTAGTTCCTAAGGCAACAAGAGAAATAAATAAGTCTGACTTACTCTAAAATCAAAGAGCATTGTTTACACCATTTTGTTTTCATATCAGCCCTGACCTGTACTTGTTATTACCAGCCTTGTAGAGAGAAGAAAGGTTGGGCCTCAGTGGTTAAGTGACTTTCCTGAAGTTAGAGTTTCCACAGAAAGTTAGAATTTGAAGAGCTACTAATGGATGTCTCCAGAGCATATACAGCAGGAAAACTTTTTGAAAGAAATAACTATTTCTACTCCATAAATGAAAATTATCTATTTGTTATATTCCAACATTATTCAGAGTGATAGTTGAATGAAATAACTTTCTAAAAAGGTTTCTTCTGACTGTAAGTTAGGTACGTTATGGCTGAAGCTATTTGAAACTCTGAAATTTTCTACAAATGGAAACAAGAAACACATTAATTATAAGCCAGAAATATTTTCCCACCTTAGGTGCCTGCCTTTGGTGAGTTGCTTAGGAGATTGCATAATATTCACTAGGGAACTGTAAAAATAGAGATGACTACCTCAAATAAAGTTGGAGCATGAGAGAAATGCTGTATAAAAATAAGTTAGGTTGTGTTTCTATATACCCCCTGCCTTTTTTCAACCTTAAGAATCCCCAGATCTTCCCTGTGTTCTGATCCTCCTTTATTACCCCATCTACTTAACACCCTCTCTCTGCCGGCATCAACTCTACAGGCTAAACACACACACACACACACACACAGCTTGTGTGAATTTTCTGTTCTTTAATAGATGTCAAATAACTGCCTTGAGTAAATCAGGATATTGCTGATGGTCCAAAGACTAGGTAAAGTGATCCTGTGTGCCTGCTTCCTCCTAGCTGGAATATACAGAACTGAACAGGTGAGGAAACAGTATGGATGTTGCTTGCCTTTGTGTTCTAGTGCAGGGACCTGAAGGAGATGTTAGTAGTTTTTGAAAGGTAGTCAACAACCCAAAGGGAACTAGGCATATAAGGAAATTCTGGAAAGAAAACAAATCAGACAAAAATTGAGAGACAACAAAAAGATTATTTCCAACAAATGGGGAAGGGCAAGTTCTAAAGCTTAGAATGATAAACTATGAAGTTATACACAGGTAGATGGGTGATAAAATAGGTAAAATAGGACCAGGGGTGTGTGTCAGGAACATCTGTTTCTCCTGCCCCCCTTAGCCTATAAGCAGAATTTCTCAATGTTCAGTCAGTTCAACATCAAGGGGTTACAGATGTCTTTTTTCTTTTTTTTTAATTTCAATTTTTTATTTAAGTTCTAGTTAGTTAACATATATGGTAAAATTGGTTTCAGGTATAGAATTTAGTGATTCATTACTTACATATAACACCCAGTGCTCATCACAATAAGTGCCCTCATTAATAGCCATCACCCATTTAACCCACCTCCCTCCATCAACCCTGAGTTTGTTCTCTATAGTTAAGAGTCTCTTATGGTTTGCTTCCCTCTCTTTTTTCCCCCTTCCCCTATGTTCATCTGTTTGTTTCTTAAATTCCACATCTGAATGAAATCATACAGTATTTGTCTTTCTTTGACAGACTTATTTCACTTAGCATAATACACTCTTGATACATCTAAACAGATTTTTTGGGGCGCCTGAGTGACTCAGTTGTTAAGCTTCTGCCTTTGGCTCAGGTCATGATCCCAGGGTCCTACAATCAAGCCCCACATGGAGCTCCCTGCTCAGTCTGCTTCTCCCTCTCCCTCTGCTGCTCCCCCTGCTTATGTGCTCTCGCTCTCAAATAAATAAACAAAATCTTTTTTAAAGGTATTAAGCAGGTTTTTCCAAGCATGAAGTTAAGAACTTAACCAGATCTTAGAAATTCTGTGGCCTAAGAGCCAGCTGGGTCTTGAGAAAAATTCAGAGACAACTGTGTGTTTTCTGGGCTCAACCATATCTATCAGAGTCCCTGATAGAGTTTGGTCAGAGAATTTCAAGAGATCAGTGCCATGATATACCTAGACAAACTGAACAAATGGTTAATACCCCTGGAGAGAAAAATTAATTGCCCTTTGCCAATTAAAAATGTACTGTATAATTATACTATGCTAAGTACTAAAGAGTATCTAAATAATAATGGGACTTTTCTTCTCCTCTCATAAAGCCTTTATTCCAATTAAAAAGGTAAGGCTCATGTAAACATAATGCTAACCATCAGTGAGGGTCATGTGATATGCCACAAGAGAAAAGTTCTAGGGAGTGAAAGGTTAACTTATGCTGGGGTAATCAGGGAAGACTTGTGATAAAGGAAAGAAATAATAATCTGTGTTAGGCACTCGTTCATAGACCAGCATTTGAAAAATCTGCCTTTCTTAAGAACTCTCACTTAAACAAGGGCTTTGGTTATATCTATAGTTTCTTCTCCTAAAGTTGCATTATCATTCAGTTCCTCTCTTTTTCCCATCTCCCATGCTGTAAAGCAACAGCAATAACAACAAAACTTTATCAGGTATACAGTTCTTCTGGCTACTCTCCCTTTTTCTCTCTTTTCCAGTTTCCCACATTTTGGATCTCTAGTGACAATACAGCAGAGACCTAGCCTCACATTCAAGAAAGCTTTAAATTTAAATTTTTAAATTTACCACCAAGAGTCTGCTGTTTGTATGGGTTGGTCCTGAACTATTAATTTAATTAATATAAACATTTAATTCATAATCCAGTTCTTGAACTCTGTTTTTGTTGTTCTTCATTTTAATAATATAATGGCAATTTCAGAAGTTAAAAGTAGCTCTGGTTTTGTCTAGAATGCAGAATTCTGGAAAGAACATCACTTCTACCCTAACTATAAGACAAACACAAATAAAATACAAAATCATAACTCTTCTTGGACTCATAAAAGAATTTAGATAAAAGACAACCAAATAGATTGAATTCAAAGGAGGGACAGGTTGAGGAGAGTCACACATATTGATTCAACTATGGCATAACATGGGAGAAAGAGACACCAGTCATCATGCAAAAGAGTAAAAAGAAATCAGTTTTGTTAAATTGCTAAAGGCCAAATGTAGGCTACTATGACAACATAGAAGTGACACAATGGGAATTTGCACTCAGTTGTAGTCCCTTTCCACAGACTTTCAGTGGGAACTCCCTAGAAAGATTGCCGGAAATAAGGCTACAGACCAGAGAAAACTGCCCTCTTGTGCAGGAAATGATCAGCAACCACTGCAGAGAAGGAAAAAAACTCACCCCTCTACTCAGATCCTTCTCTCATATGGAGCAAAAATCTTAAGCCACTGGGGAAGGGACAGTAAACCTTGTCATTGTCAGAGCACAGGAAAGACCCATTGCTGCTGGGATAAGAGTAGAAGAAAAACCTCTTATCTTTTGGGAGAGATGGAAAAGAATCCTGTATTCAGTTTCCTATACTTACAACATTGGAAGCCTTCCACCACTGGAAGAGAGATCAGAAATTCTCTCTTGTACACGATTAGCTGCAGACACAAGACAGAATCACTCCATGAGAAGGAGGGACAGGAGTGCTGAAAAGCCCCAACCTCAAGACCTAAGCACATGAAGCCTACCTAACACTGAGGCTCTGCTAGCACAACAGAGCATACACCTGCCCTAGCAAGCATTTGACAAACAACAGTTTACCACCAGAGGAGACAAGAATAGACAGAGAAATGACTTCTGTGCTGCAGGCATATGGGAACAACTAAAAGCTAAGGCCCAAAAATGGCCCAGATGTTGGCGCTAGCAGATAGGATCTTTAAAATAACTATGATCAATATGTTAAAATACCTAGAGAAAAAAAGATGAAATATACATACACAGATTGTTAATTTCAGCAATGAGGTCAAAATTCCTCTAAGTGTCAAATATAACTGGAATAAATTGCTTAAAAATACAGTATCAGAAATGAAGTATTATTTTTACAACTTCAACTAAGGAAAGAATCAGTGAACTTGAAGATAAGTAAATAGAAGTTATCCAAACTGAATATGAAGAGAAAAAAAGTGAAAATTAAAAAAAAATAAATAAAAGACAGTACATCCAAGAGCTGTGGGACATCAAACAGTTTAACATATCTGTAATTGAAGTACCAGCTAGAGAGGAGATGAAACAAACAAAATATTCAAAGAGAAAGTAGCTTAGAATTCTCTAAAAGTAATCATAACAAAAGACATCAAATCCCAAACTAAAGAATCTGAGAGAACCCTAAGAAGAAATACACACACACACACACTCCTGAATACATCATTTGAAACTGCAGAAAACCAAAGATAAAGAGAAAATCTTGTAGTTAGCCAAAGAAAAGAGATATATTACATACAGAGGAACAAAGATAGGAATTTTAGCAGACATCAGGTACTGTGTCTGATATGACATCTTTTTTTTAAAATTTTTTTATTGATATGTTAATCACCATACATTACATCATTAGTTTTTGATGTAGTGTTCCATGATTCATTGTTTGTGCATAACACCCAGTGCTCCATGCAGAACGTGCCCTCTTTAATACCCATCACCAGGCTAACCCATCCTCCCACCCCCCTTCCCTCTAGAACCCTCAGTTTGTTTTTCAGAGTCCATTGTCTCTAATGGTTCATCTCCCCCTCCGATTTCCACCCCCTTCATTCTTCCCCTCCTGCTATCTTCTTCTTCTTCTTCTTTTTTTTTCTTAACATATATTGCATTATTTGTTTCAGAGGTACAGATCTGTGATTCGACAGTCTTGCACAATTCACAGCGCTCACCATAGCACACACCCTCCCCAGTGTCTATCACCCAGCCACCCCATCCCTCCCACCCCACCCCCCACTCCAGCAACCCTCAGTTTGTTTCCTGAGATTAAGAATTCCTCATATCAGTGAGGTCATATGATACATGTCTTTCTCTGATTGACTTATTTCGCTCAGCATAACACCCTCCAGTTCCATCCACGTCGTTGCAAATGGCAAGCTCTCATTCCTTTTGATGGCTGCATAATATTCCATTGTATATATATACCACCTCTTCTTTATCCATTCATCTGTCGATGGACATCTTGGCTCTTTCCACAGTTTGGCTATTGTGGACATTGCTGCTATAAATGATGTGACATCTTTAAAATATTTTTTAAAAAGTCATCCCAGAGACTTTATGCCCAGTGAAAATATCTTTCAAAAATGAAGGCAAAACAGAGACTGTTTTTAGACAAACAAAAGCTAAGAGAATGCATTACTGGCAGTCTAGTGCTACTATAACTATTATGTGAAGTCTTTCAAGCAGAAGGAATAGAATACCAGAGAGAAATTCAGATCTATCCAAGGAAATGAAGATCTTGAGAAATTGCATGAAAAAAAGTAGACTCAAGCAAGGTAAGTATAAAAGACACTTGGTCTTGCATCATGCAAGCTTGTGTTAACTTATCTATTGAATGGGAACAATAATATTTATTACCAGGGGTTGTTGTGGACATGAAGTGAGATAATGTCTGTATGGATGGATTTATTTATGTCTGTACCAAAAAGTAAAATGGACACTTGCTGGGAAAAAAAAAAAAAGACACTTGGAAGACTGAATATTTTCTCTCTAAGACCAAGAATAACGCAAAGGTGCCCACTATCAACCATTTCTATTCTATATTGTATTGCTGGCCCTGGCCAGTGCAGTATGATAAAACAAAGAAAAAACCCAGTTATACTGATTGGAAAAAATAATTAAAATCCTCTCTATTAATAGATAATGTGATTATTTAAGTAGAAAATCTCAAATAATTTGCCAAAAAGCAGCTAGAACTAATGAGTTTAATATGGTTGCAGGATGCAAAGTAAATATACAAAAATAATTGTGTTTCTATATACTAGTATTGTATATGAATTTGAAATAGAAATACTTTTCAAGTATCATTTACAATAGCACAAAAATCATGAAATACGAAATAGGTATTAATGTAACACAATAGTTGTACGATTAGCATGTTGAAAACTATAAAACACAGATGCAAGAAATCACAGAAGCCCAAATAAATGAGATATGTACATGAGATATGTTCACTGATTGGAAAACTCAATGCTGTTAAAATATCTAGTGTCCCAAATTTGATCTATGCCTGTAATGTAATACAAATCAAAATACCAGGAGGATTTTTTTTTAGTACAAATTGACAAAGAGATTCTAAAATTTATATGGAAAGCCAAAAGATATAGAATACCCAAAACAAATTTGGAAAAGAACAAAGTTGAAGAACCATACTACCTGACTTCAAGATCTACTATAGAGGTACAACAATCAAGATATTGTGCTATTGGCAAAGGATAGACATAGGGAAATGGAACACAATAGAGTCCAGAAATAGAACCACACATATATGATTAATTTATTTTAGACAAATATAAAAACAAAAAATATAAAAACAAATAAGTGGAGAGAAGGTAGTTAAAAATAGGTCTGCATTTTAGGAAGGGAGTCAAGTCATTACATATATATGTGTAATATATGTAGTATATACATATATTACTATAAAATATAGATATATATTTCCTATAAAATATAGATATGTATATATGTATATATATACAATAAAAACATGTTTCTACTTTTTTCAGGAGTCAGGAAATATTCCATTTTCTATGTATTTCCATGTGCTTTTTTTCCATTTGCAATTTTATTTTTAATTCACCCTCCATGACTATCAGTCAGTTCAGGTGTCATCTTGAAGAGCCCTTCCTTGATTTACCTCCTGCATTCAGATGCACCTTCATCCCTATTCTCATGCTGTTAGATGTACATCTTTTGTGCATTATAATTTTACATTTAAACACTCTAATGAATGTAACATTTAGGATACCCTAATGCAACTGTTGATTACTTTAGTTGTCATTTTTCCACAATAAGATTGTGAGCTTCTTAATGTCTTTCCTCTCTGCATCCCAGTTCCTTATACAGTGCCTGGCTTGTGGGAAATATTTAAACAGAATGGTAGCATTATAGAGTTGGTAGGTACATGGTTTAGTAAATCAAACAGATCTGATTTTGAATTCTACCTCTTGTATCTACTAGTATGCATGCTTGGTTAAATTACTTAATCTCTTTTGAGATTTAGGTTTCTATAAGACAGGGATTATAATGCTACTTCCCTCAGAGAGTTATTGTGATGTATTAGTTATCTACTACTGCTTAACAAGTCATTCCCAAAATTCTGCAGCTTAAAATAACACCCATTTATTACCTCAAAGTTTATGTGTGCTATCGTTAGCTGGGCCCTCTACTTCAGAGTCTCTCTTATGTTTGCAGTGAAGGTGTGAGCCAAGGCTGGGGTCCCAGCTGAAGGCTCAGTTGAGAAGGAATCCACTTCCAAGCTCACTCATGTGGTTGTTGGTGGGATTCAATTCCTTGAGGGTAGTTGGACAGAGGGCCTCAGTTCCTTAACAGTGATGGGCCCTCTATCAATGGTAATTTGATAAAAGTCATCAAAAAAGAAAGCTATCTGGCAATATGGAAGTCATAGTCTATTTAACATGATCACGGAAGTGACACCCCATCACCTTTGTCGTATTCTATTTTTTTAGAATCAAGTTCCTAGATTCCAGTCCAAAACCAATTGGAGGGGATTACACAAGAGTGTAGATACCAGGAGATGGGGATCATGAGGGCCATATTAGAAGTCTGCCTACCATTTGTGAGGACTGAATCAATAAAACCAAAAGGTTCAGCAAAATGTCTAAATACACAGCAAGTACACAAGCAGCTATTTTTATCTCATGGATAAATGAACTAATGAATGAATGAATGAATGGTTCTGCAGTTAGCCTGAGTTACCACTAGATGGTGGTACAACCTTCGTAGCATTCTGTCATTAAAGTGGGGTCAGAGATTTTGAGTACTGAGGCCACCAGCAGAGCCAAGAGTAAAAGGACATTTACAAAAGATGAAATCAACAAGGATACATTTTAAAACAGAAATGTTAAGCAACTAATGAAAACTCTTGAATCTCTATTGCTCTTACAAAACCTATCCTGACTTTTTTTTCTAGAGTAAACCATAAACTATGCAAACAAAATAAACAAAAACCCCATTTCAGCTTCATTTTGATAGGTGAGATTTCTCATTCAGATAGTACTCATCCCGTCCTGCTTTAAGTTTTCATTGTTTACTTGGGCTTTCAGAGACTTGGACGCTTTTTTGTGTCTGTTTTCAAATATGATGTCTATTACATTTTTCTAAATCAAAGTAAAGTAAAATATGCTTGTTGTAGAAAACTTGGAAAATCCAGAAAAGAATGAGGAAACTGAAAAACAATTCTATCCCACCTAGAAATATTTTTGTGTGTTTCTTCCGCCTTCCTGTCTCTCTACTCCAAAATATTTTCTAAAAACATAATTTTGGTGGACTATGTAGCTCTGCAGATAAATCTCTGGTTTTGTAAATCAGAGCTAAAATTTAAATGAAACAGCATGAGGAATGAAAGGAAAGTGGCCTTTAGGATTCAGTGGACAGAGATTCAAGTAAGAAATCAGCCATTTACTAGTTGTGTAAACTTAACCTTTCTAAGGCTCCATTTCCTAATATGGAAATAAGTCTATTTTCTATAGTTATTAAAAGGATAAAATGAGCTAATGTTCAGGATCTAGTACAGTGACTCAATTTTAAATGTTGCATAAACGTATTACATTTTGTTTGCAAATAACTTCTTTCCAATAGTACAATTTTTGTTTCATCTCTTACTAGGATGACCAGATTTGATGACAGACTTCAAAAGGTATATTTAAATGTAATTATGTGTTAAGATTAATTAATATGTAATTGATTATAATTAAGTATAATTAAATCTCTACTCATTAGGTTCCTTTTTTTTTTTTAGGTTCCTGATTTTACCTTACTCAGTGACTATTATATGTGTGATTGGTAAAAGATAGATGCACTTTATCATGTTGATCTTGCATGCTTCTATTTCACAATTCTAGCAGAATGTTATTTTCTAGATATGGGGTTGAATTTTATTGACTTTTAGTACCTATTCAAAGTATTGTGTTTTTGTTAGTATACAGATTAATGTATGCTGTTGACAAATTCTCCAGTTTTAGACCATATCTGTATTTTTGGAATTATCATGGTTTTGAATTGCTTCCTTGGATGTGTTTTTTAAAAAGATTTTCTTATTTTTTACATTTTGCGTTGTGATAAAATACACACAAAAATTTTTCTTCTTAAACATTTTCAAATATGCATGTTCAATAGTGTTAAATACAGGGGCGCCTGGGTGGCTCAGTCAGTTGTTTGTGGCCAACTCTTGATTTCCGCTCAGGTCATGATCTCAGGGTCGTGACATTGAGTCCTACATAGAGTTCTGCGTCTGGCTCTGCTCTCAGAGCCAGATGGGAGTCGGCTTGAGATTCTCTCCCTCCCTCTCCTCCCCCACCCCCGCTCCCTCTCTCTCTCAATAATTTTTTAAAAATCTTTTTAAAAATAGTGTTAAGTACACTCATATTATTGCACCATCTTCAGAACTCTTCTCATCTTGCAAAACTGAAACTCTGTAGCCATGAAACATTTCCCTCCTCTCCCCAGCCCCTGGCAACCAGCATTCTACAGTCTGTCTCTATGGTTTTGACTACTCTTGGTACCTCACATAAGTGGAATCACACAGTATTGCTGCATGTATGCATCACATTTTGTTTATCCAGTCACCCAAAGACAGACACTTGGCTTGTTTCCAACACTTTGGCTATTATAAATAATTCTGCTATGTATATGGATGCACAAATATCTCTTTGAGACCCTGCATTCAATTCTTTTGGGTACATACCCAAAGTAGGATTGCTGGATCCTATGGTAATCTTATTTTTCAGTTTTTGAGGACCAGCTGACTGTTTTTCCTAGTGGTGGCCCCACTGTATATTCTCACCCAGAGTGACAAGGGTTCCAATTCCCTCACATCTTCATCAACGCTTGCTATTTTATGTTGTTTTGAGAATAGCCATCTTAATGGGTGGTATGCCACATGGTTTTGATTTACATTTCCCTTAATGCATTATGAATACATTTTTAATTTTGGAACAGTGTTACATTTTCAGTATTATTTCGAAGAAAACACAGAGTTCCCTTACATTCTACACCCAGTTTCCCCTATTACCTCTTTCACAATTCATGACCCAATATTGACACATTATTATTATGATTAACTAAAGTCTATACTTTACTCAGATTTCCTTAGTTTTCCCCTGTTGTATTTTTTTCTGCTAACTCCATCCAAGATACCACATTACATTTAGCTGGCATGCCTCCTTAGGCTCTTCTTGGCTGTGACAGTTTCTCAGACTTGCCTTGTTTCTGATGACCTTGGTAGTTTTGCAGAGTATTGCTCAGGTCTTTTGTAGAATGACTCTCAATTGGGATTTGGCTGATGCTATTCTCTTAATTAAAGTGCTTTTGGAAGGAAGACCACAGAGGTAAAGTGCCATTTTCATCACATCATATCAAGGGAACACTCTCAGTATGTCTTATCATGTTGACGTTAACCTTGATCACATGTCTTAAAGGTAATGTTTGCCAGAATTTTTAAAAATGTATTTCTAATTTAGTTTGTTAATATCTTACTTAGTACTTTTGCACCAATATACATAAATATGATTGGCTTATCATCTTTTTTGGGTAATATTAGGTTTAGATGCTGACTGTATGCTAGCTTTATATAGTGCACTGAATACCTATCTTCTTCTCAAAGAGACTATCTAGCATGGGCATTAGTATTAATTTATAAAAATTGTTTAGTACCTGAACCTTTTGTTGGTAGACACCTCTCGCAATATTTCTCCTAGCTGTTATAACATTCATATGTTCTATTTCTTATTTAGTCAGTTTTGTTTATTTTTATTTCCCAGAAAATTATACATTGTTTTCAGATTTTAAATATCTTATGATAAATTATAAATTGCATTTCTATGTGTATTTTAATTTTCTTCCTATCTGGTTTATGGTAAATTTTTCTTTGTTCTTGATTTTAAATTTTTTTCTTGAGAAAATTTATGTTATTTATTTGTATATTTATCTGTTGTATATTTTTGTATATATCTTTTTCCCTCCATTGAATTAAAAACCTATAGCTCTTGAATCTCTCAATTCCACTGCTTGTTATGATTTCTCCTTCATTAATCTCTGCCCTTATAGGGTTTATCATTTACGCTGATCTTTTTATTTTCTGCTTCCAAAATTTAAAATTAGAACAGTACTTATTTTTATTATGTCTTTAAGACTTGCTTTTGAAAACAGGTTTAACTATTTTAAATGTTTTCACGTATTTTACTATTCACATTCTGTTTTTATTTTAAGAACACTTAACATAAGATCTACCCTGTTAGCAAATTTTTAAGTACATTATAGTGTTATTGACAATGAGCACAGTGCTCTATAGTAGATCTCTAGGACTTACTCAGTTTTCATAATTGAAATTCTGTAATCTTTGACTACTACCTTCCTGTTTCTCCCTCACCCCTACCCCTGGCAACCACCATTCTTCTCTCTGCTTCTATGAGTTTGACTATTTTAGATTCCACATATCAGTGAGATCATACAGTATTTGTCTTTTTCCCTCTCTCTGGCTTATTTCACTTAGCACTTAGCATCATGTCCTCTAGGTTCATCCATGTTGTTGCATATGGCAGGATTTCCTTCTTTCTTAAGGCTGTGGTATTGATTGTTAATGCCTTCTCTTTCATTTCTGATTGTATTTATTTGAGTCTTCTCTCTTTTTTCCTTGCCTGATCTAGCTAAGAGTTTGTCTATTTTAATTTCAAAAAACCAGTTCTTAGTTTCATCAATTTTTTCTATCATTTTTATTCTCCATTTTACGTATTTCTACTCTAATCTTTATAATTTCCTTCCCTCTGTTGACTTGGGGCTTAGTTTGTTTTCTAGTTTCTTAGGTGTAAGGTTAGGTTATTTATTTGAAATCTTCTAACTTTTTGATATAGGCATTTGTCACTGTAAATTACCCTCTTAATCTTGCTTTTGCTGGTCCCATGAGTTCTCGAATATTGTATTTGCACTTTTGTTTATTATAAAGGGTACAACTCAGGAACAGCAAAATGGATGTGTGGTCCAGCAAGGTATGCCAGGTGGTGGGGTGTGGAGCTTCCATCGCCTCTCTGAACATGCGCCCCTCCCTGCACTTTGATGTATTCACCAATCTGAAAGTTCTCTGCACCCCATAGTTTGGGAATTTTTATGGAAGCTTTATCACATAGATAGGATTGGTTGCTAATAATCTCCAGCCCCTCTCCTCTTCCTGAAGGATGTGGGGTAAGGATGAAATTTCCAAACTACTAATATTGGCTTGGTCTTGCCGGTGATCAGCCCTGTTCTGGAAGCTATCCAAGAGCCCACCAAAGTTGCCTCAGAACAAAAGACCCTCTTATCACCCAGGAAATTCCAAGGGATTTAGGAGCTCTGTGTAAGAAGCTACTATCACCAGTTTCACTCAGGAAATTACAAGTTTTAGTAGTCCTATGTAGAAACTGGGGTTAGAGAGCAAATATATATTTTTTATTATGTCACACATGGCAACCAGTTTTCATGCATATTATCACAAAAATAGTGTAATCTCCTAAAATTTTCTTCATATCCCTTTATAAATAAAAATTTAAAAAAATAAATTATTTGACTACTTAGAGTAATGTTTTCTTTCTTTTGTGGAGCACTAGGGATGTGTGATGGATATATGTTATATTGTCAACCACGATGTATTCCTTTTTTCCTTACTCCGTCCTAAAAGAGCATTAATTTATTTAATATAAATCCCCTTTTCCTAGCAGCCAGTTATCATGGGGAAGCTGACTCTACTCTCAGTTCCAAAGGGTAATCTTATTCCTTCTCCCTATCTGCCATTGATTCCTTTAGGAATGGATATAAGTAAAGATTTACTGATGGTTTCTAGGAGAGCTCTTATTTGTTCTTAAGGAAGACCTAAGGGAAGAATATGAATGAGGACGCATGTAGATAGAGGGCCACTTGGCAGCCATCCCATAACTATGAGAATAGCTCTGGGATGAAGTTGAGCCTTCACCCAGCAGAGTGGAGAGCTGGTAGATACCTGATTTCTTCACCTTGTTGAGCCTTGAGGTCAAACAACCGTGACACTGTCTTTTCTTGGACTTCCTCTTTAATGAGCCAATAACCATTATTTAAGCAAGTTTCATGTAGGTTTTATACCGCTTGATGCCAGATCATCTTAACTTATACATGACCTCAATCCTGTCTCCTTAGCAAGGACACAGCGAGACCCGGTGTTTGCCGACAGAGTAAATTTGTGAGCTACATTGTACATGTTCACTGACTACCGTAGGTAACAGTCAAATCGCCACCTCAGATCAGCGGTAGGAAAGTAGTTACTGCTTAATTTTAGGTGGCTGGTACTCATCTGCTGCAATGCTACTGAAGTGGGATCTTACCTACCCGGCAGATACTTCAGACCAGTGGAATACAAGCAAAGCTCCAATTCCAGCCAGGGTTTTCCCTCTCAGACAGGCATTTCAATGGCACTTGTGGGATGCATTACACAAAGTATACTTATCTGCCTTTACCTTTGCCTCATTTTCTCTGCAAGTTGTCATTTCTGAAGGCACATGCCTTCAGAATATAAAGATGGAAGAGGGAAATCGTACTCTGCCTCTAAAAGGCAGCTGAATGGCATTGCCTGTTTTTCTCATTTTTCTCATTAATACAGACCATGTCTTCAGACTCTCCCTTTGGGGGATGGGGTTTATGAGATAAGTTCAGTTATCAGTTCCGTTGCTACTTTTTGTTTTGTCTTAGATTTATGTATTACATTGGCTTTGTTTAATTCCACTCCTTTGATTTTATAGTTAGGCATTTTCCCCAGTTTAGACAGTAAGTTATCTTTTAATTTTATTTTTTGATTATTTTGTTAGCCCTCATCTTTTTCATGTCTTGACATATGTATTTTGTGGCACATGGACAGGAGCTACTAGATAGATGACAGACAGATGTGCCCCTGCTAAAAAGCCATTACTATTATTGTTGACGGCTGTCACTGTTGTTTATACTTTTCAAACTTATTTCTTGTGACCACTATATAGCCACACATATGACAGATAAATAGTAAGTATAAAGAAAACTTTGATAAAATAACATAATCTTTAATTAGACAGTCTTTGGACACTGCCAGATGTGAATATAAATTCTGGTTCTGTCCCTTGCTAATTCAGTGATCTTGGGCAAATTTATAAGCTCAGTTTCAATTTGTTCAGCTTCATAATACTTATCTCACTGTGAAGTTACAAGAAATAAACTGTAGGAGTGCCTGGGTGGTTCAGTCGGGTAAGTGTCCGACTCTTGATTTCAGCTCAGGTTGTGATCTCAGAGTCGTGAGATCGAGCCCCATGTCAGGCTCTGCACTGGGCATGGAGCCTGCTGAAGATTCTCTCTCTTCCTTTTCCACTGCCCCGCCCCCCTCTAAAAACAAGAAAGTATAAACAGTGTTTATTTTTTATAAACAAATAATATTTAAATACTTAGCACAGTGATCTGAACACAGTACAGTAGGCATTGCTAATAGTGTGTTCAATATTCTGCATATTTTAATTAAATAGCTTAGAATTTATATTTATAAAACAGACATATTTCTAACATAAAATTAACATTTCAAATAGTTCTCTTGTTACTTAATTTTTAAAATAATGATATTTTTACTGTTTTTAACCAAACAACAAATTTAAAACATTTAGAGAAATATATAACCCTACAGTTGTATGGTACTTTATATTTTCCAAAATATTTGCATACTACTTGCCTATTCGATTCTCACAACAGCATGTGGGGGCAAGCAGGACAATGTGTTCACTTCCCCTTTGCTACTGACAAAGCTAAGACTCAGAGGAACTAAATGATCTCTTGTAGGAGCACACATTAAATGGAACCATTACTAGAAATGTTTGACCCCCAAACACCTCCTTCCTCTACTATATTTATTGAATAGTCTAGTTATTAACATATGAAAAACAGTTAAGAAATTATGTCTGTACAAATAGCTACATTATGCCAATTTTTTAAAAAATCTTAAGAATGTCCTAAGGAGGGGCGCGGAGCAAGATGGCAGAGGAGTAGGAGACCTGGGTTTCATCTGGTCTCAGGAATTCAGCTGGATGGGGATTAAATCTTTCTGAACACCTACAAACTCAACAGGAGATCGAAGAAAAGAATAGCAACAACTCTCTGAACAGAAAAGCGACCACTTTCTGGAAGGTAGGACGTGCGGAGAAGTGAATCTGAGGCAATATTCGGGAGGATAGACGGCGGGGGAGGGGGCCTCTGTCGGCCCGTTTGGCAAGTGATAGAGCCCCGGAGCACAAAATTGGAACTTTTAGAAGTCGGCTCCGCTGAGAGACGTTGCTCCAGTGGCTGAGCGGGGGGTGGAATCTTCGTGGGACAGTGTGGTCTCAGGACCCTCGGGGTCACAGAAAGACCGGGGGTGCCTGAGTGCGGCAGAGCTCCCAGGTATCGGAGGGGGAAACCAGCTGCAGAGATGGTGCCGAGGCGCAGGCTCTCACCTTGGGGTTGCCATAAACCATGATCCACGGCACAGTCGGGCCACTGCTCCTCCAGCAGGGACCCAACAAGCGGCAGATCTGGGGATACGCCCCTTCCTCACCCAGAAGGAGCAGCGGGGAGCGCACTGCAGGGATCTGCTGGGTTTGAAGACTCCACACTGAGTCGGATGCCAGAGAGAGAAACACTCGGTCACAGGCCGGGTGAGCACGGAGTGCGGCCGGAGACTGGGGAGACGGGAGTGACTGACTGCTTTTCTCTGGGGGCGCACTGAGGAGTGGGGCCCTGAGTTCTGGGCTCCTCTGGGGCCGAGATTGGGAGGCCACCATTTTCACTCTCGTCCTCCAAAGCTGTACGGAAAGCTTGCAAGAACAAAAGCTCCTGAGAGCAAACCTGAGCAGATTACTTAGCCCAGACCGGGCAAGGGTGGGGCAATTCCGCCTCCGGCAAAGACATTTGGAAACCACGGCAACAGGCCCCTCCCCCAGAAGATCAGCGAGAACGGCCAGCCAAGACCAAGTTTACCGATCAATGAGAACGGCAGAACTCCAGCTCTAGGGGAATAATGCACATAGAATCTATGGCTTTTTTTTACCATGATTCTTTAGTCTTTCAAAGTTAATGTTTTTTTTAACTGTCTTTTTTTTTTTGAATTTTTCTTTTTCCCTTTTTCAACCAACATCTTATCAATCCCTTTTTTAAAAAACATTTTTATTTTTCATTTTTAGAGTCATATTCTATCCCTTCATAGTAGTTACCCTTATTTTTGGCATATATATATAAGTTGTTCTCTCTTTAAAATTTTGAGATAGTTTCTTCTAACAGATCAAAATATACCCTAAATCTCTAGTGTATGGTTTTGTTCTACTCTCCTGCCTGATCACATTCTCTCCCTTTTTTTGTTTTTTCTTTTTTTTTTAAATCCTCTTCTTTCTTTTTTCAAACCACTTCTTATCAATTCCTTTTATATAATTTTTTTATAATTTTCATCTTTACAGTCATATTCCATCCCTTCATCATATCAACACTTATTTTTCTACATATATAAGTTTTTCTTTCTTTAAAATTTTGGGAGGCACTTTCATCTAACAGACCAAAATACACCCAAAATCAGGTCTTTTCTAATTTGCTTAGAGTATATTTTCTGGGGACGTTGTTACCCTCTTAGCATTTTGTTCTCTCATAAATCTATTCTCCTCTGGACAAAATGACAAGACAGAAAAAATCACCTCAACAAAAAGAACAAGAGGTAGTACTGACTGCCAGGGACCTACTCAATACGGACATTAGTACGATGTCGGATCTAGAGTTCAGAATCATCACTTTAAAGATACTAGCTGGGCTTGAAAAAAGCATGGAAGTTATTAGAGAAACGCTTTCTGGAGAAATAAAAGAACTAAAATCTAACCAAGTCGATATCAAAACAACTATTAATGAGGTGCAATCAAAAATGGGGCACTAACTGCTAGGATAAATGAAGCAGAAGAAAGAATCAGTGATATAGAAGACCAAATGATGGAAAATAAAGAAGCTGAGAAAAAGAGAGATAAACAACTACTGGATCACGAGGGCAGAATTCAAGAGATAAGCGACACCATAAGACGAAACAACATTAGAATAATTGGGATCCCAGAAGAAGAAGAAAGAGAGAGAGGGGCAGAAGGTATAATGGAGCAAATTATAGCAGAGAACTTCCCTAATTTGGGGAAGGAAACAGGCATCAAAATCCAGGAAGCACAGAGAACCCCTCTCAAAATCAATAAAAACAGGTCAACACCCCAACATCTAATAGTAAAACTTATGAGTCTCAGAGACAAAGAGAAAATCCTGAAAGCAGCTCGGGAGAAGAGATATGTAACCTACAATGGTAGAAACATTAGATTGGCAACAGACCTATCCATAGAGACCTGGCAGGCCGGAAAGGACTGGCATGATATATTCAGAGCACTAAATGAGAAAAATATGCAGCCAAGAATACTATATCCAGCTAGGCTGTCACTGAAAATAGAAGGAGAGATAAAAAGCTTCCAGGACAAACAAAAACTAAAGGAATTTGCAAACACGAAACCAGCCCTACAAGAAATCTTGAAAGGGGTCCTCTAAGCAAAGAGAGAGCCTAAAAGCGACATAGACCAGAAAGGAACACAGACAATATACAGTAACAGTCACCTTACAGGCAATACAATGGCACTAAATTCCTATCTTTCAATAGTTACCCTGAATGTAAATGGGCTAAATGCCCCAGTCAAAAGACACAGGCTATCAGATTGGATTAAAAAACAAGACCCATCGATATGCTGTCTGCAAGAGACTCATCTGAGACCCAAAGACACCTCCAGATTGAAAGTGAGGGGGTGGAAAACCATTTACCATGCTAATGGACACCAAAAGAAAGCTGGGGTGGCAATCCTTCTATCAGACAAATTAGATTTTAAACCGAAGACTGTAATAAGAGATGAGGAAGGACACTATATCCTACTTAAAGGGTCTATCCAACAAGAAGATCTAACAATTGTAAATATCTATGCCCCTAACATGGGAGCAGCCAATTATATAAGGCAATTAATAACAAAAGCAAAGAAACACATCAACAACAATACAATAATAGTGGGGGACTTTAACACCCCCCTTACTGAAATGGACAGATCGTCTAAGCAAAAGATCAACAAGGAAATAAAGACTTTAAATGACACACTGGACCAAATGGACTTCACAGACATATTCAGAACATTCCATCCCAAAGCAACAGAATACACATTCTTCTCTAGTGCCCATGGAACATTCTCCAGAATCGATCACATCCTAGGTCATAAATCAGGTCTCAACCGGTACCAAAAGATTGGGATCATTCCCTGCCTATTTTCAGACCACAATGCTTTGAAACTAGAACTCAATCACAAGAGGAAAGTTGGAAAGAACTCAAATACATGGAAGCTAAAGAGCATCCTACTAAAGAATGAATGGGTCAACCAGGAAATTAAAGAAGAATAAAAAAATTCATGGAAACCAATGAAAATGAAAACACAACTGTTCAAAATCTTTGGGATGCAGCAAAGGCAGTCCTAAGAGGAAAGTATATAGCAATACAAGCCTTTCTCAAGAAACAAGAAAGGTCTCAAATGCACAACCTAACCCTACACCTAAAGGAGCTGGAGAAAGAACAGCAAATAAAGCCTAAACCCAGCAGGAGAAGAGAAATAATAAAGATCAGAGCAGAAATCAATGAAATAGAAACCAAAAGAACAGTAGAACAGATCAACGAAACTAGGAGCTGGTTCTTGAAAGAATTAACAAGACTGATAAACCCCTGGCCAGACTTATCAAAAAGAAAAGAGAAATGACCCAAATCAACAAAATCAGGAATGAAAGAGGAGAGATCACAACCCAACACCCAGAAATACACACAATTATAAGAACATATTATGAGCAACTCTATGCCAGCAAATTAGATAACCTGGCAGAAATGGATGCATTCCTAGAGATGTATCAACTACCAAAACTGAACCAGGAAGAAATAGAAAACCTGAACAGACCTATAACCACTAAGGAAATTGAAGCAGTCATCAAAAATCTCCCAACAAACAAAAGCCCAGGGCCAGATGGCTTCCCAGGGGAATTCTACCAAACATTTCAAGAAGAATTAATACCTATTCTTCTGAAACTGTTCCAAAAAATAGAAATGGAAGGAAAACTTTCAAACTCATTTTATGAGGCCACCATTACCTTGATCCCAAAACCAGACAAAGACCCCATCAAAAAGGAGAATTACAGACCAATATCCCTGATGAACATGGATGCAAAAATTCTCACCAAAATACTAGCCAATAGGATCCAACAGTACATTAAAAGGATTATTCACCACGACCAAGTGGGATTTATCCCTGGGCTGCAAGTTTGGTTCAACATCCGCAAATCAATCAACGTGATACAATACATTAACAAAAGAAAGAACAAGAATCATATGATCCTCTCAATAGATGCAGAAAAAGCATTTGACAAAGTACAGCATCCTTTCTTGAACAAAACTCTTCAGAGTATGGGGATAGAGGGTACATACCTCAATATCATAAAAGCCATCTATGAAAAACCTACAGCAAATATCATTCTCAATGGGGAAAAACTGAGAGCTTTCCCCCCAAGCTCAGGAATGCAGCAGGGATGTCCACTATCACCACTGCTATTCAACATAGTGTTAGAAGTCCTAGCCACAGCAATCAGACAACAAAAAGAAATCAAAGGCATCCAAATCGGCAAAGAAGAAGTCAAACTCTCACTCTTTGCAGATGATATGATACTTTATGTGGAAAACCCCAAAGACTCCACCCCAAAACTGCTAGAACTCATACAGGAATTCAGTAAAGTGGCAGGATATAAAATCAATGCACAGAAATCAGTGGCATTCCTATACACCAACAACAAGACAGAAGAAAGAGAAATTAAGGAGTCAATCCCACTTACAATTGCACCCAAAACCATAAGATACCAAGAATAAATCTAACCAAAGAGGCAAAGGATCTGTACTCAGAAAACTATAAAATACTCATGAAAGAAATGGAGGAAGACACAAAGAAATGGAAAAACGTTCCATGCTCATGGATTGGAAGAACAAATATTGTGAAGATGTCAATGCTACCTAGAGCAATCTACACATTCAATGCAATCCCCATCAAAATACCATCCACTTTTTTCAAAGAAATGGAACAAATAATCCTAAAATTTGTATGGAACCAGAAGAGACCCCGAATAGCTAGAGGAATGTTGAAAAAGAAAAGCAAAGCTGGCGGCATCACAATTCCAGACTTCAAGCTCTATTACAAAGCTGTCATCAAGACAGTATGATACTGGCACAAAAACAGACACATAGATCGATGGAACAGACTAGAGAGACCAGAAATGGACCCTCAACTCTATGGTCAACTAATCTTCAACAAAGCAGGAAAGAATGTTCAATGGAAAAAAGACAGTCTCTTCAAGAAATGGTGTTGCGAAAATTGGACAGCCACATGCAGAAGAATGAAACTGGACCATTTCCTTACACCACACACAAAAATAGACTCCAAATGGTTGAAAGACCTCAATGTGAGACAGGAATCCATCAAAATCCTAAAGGAGAACACAGGCAGCAACCTCTTTGACCTCAGCCACAGTAACTTCTTCCTAGAAACATCACCAAAGGGAAGGGAAGGAAGGGCAAAAATGAACTACTGGGACTTCATCAAGATAAAAAGCTTCTGCACAGCAAAAGAAACAGTCAACAAAACCAAAAGACAACTGACAGAATGGGAGAAGATATTTGCAAATGACCTATCAGATAAAGGGCTAGTATCCAAAATCTATAAAGAACTTCTTAAACTCAACACCCAAAGAACAAATGATCCCATCAAGAAATGGGCAGAAGACATGAACAGACATTTTTCCAAAGAAGACATCCAAATGGCCAACAGAAACATGAAAAAGTGCTCAACATCGCTCGGCATCAGGGAAATCCAAATCAAAACCTCAATGAGATAGCACCTCACACCAGTCAGAATGGCTAAAATTAACAAGTCAGGAAACGACAGATGTTGGCGGGGATGCGGAGAAAGGGGAACCCTCCTACACTGTTGGTGGGAATGCAAGCTGGTGCAGCCACTCTGGAAAACAGTATGGAGGTTCCTCAAAAAGTTGAAAATAGAGCTACCATATGATCCAGCAATTGCACTACTGGGTATTTACCCCAAAGATACAAAAGTAGGGATCCGAAAGGGTACGTGCACCCCGATGTTTATAGCAGCAATGTCCACAATAGCCAAACTGTGGAAAGAGCCAAGATGTCCATCAACAGATGAATGGATAAAGAAGAGGTGGTATATATATATACAATGGAATATTATGCAGCCATCAAAAGGAATGAGATCTTGCCATTTGCAACGATGTGGATGGAACTGGAGAGTATTATGCTGAGCGAAATAAGTCAAACCGAGAAAGACATGTATCATATGACCTCACTGATATGAGGAATTCTTAATCTCAGGAAACAAACTGAGGGTTGCTGGAGTGGGGGGTGGGGTGGGAGGGATGGGGTGACTGGGTGATGGACACTGGGGAGGATATGTGCTCTGGTAAGTGCTGTGAATTGTGCAAGACTGTTGAATCTCAGATCTGTACCTCTGAAACAAATAATGCAATATATGTTAAGAAAAAAAAAAAAGAAGAAGATAGCAGGAGGGGAAGAATGAAGGGGGGGAAATCAGAGGGGTAGACGAACCATGAGAGACGATGGACTCTGAAAAACAAACTGAGGGTTCTGGGGGGGGGGAGGATGGGTTAGCCTGGTGATGGGTATTAAAGAGGGCACGTACTGAATGGAGCACTAGGTGTTATACACAAACAATGAATCATGGAACACTACATCAAAAACTAATGATGTAATGTATGGTGATTAACATAACAATAAAAAATTAAAAACTAAAACTTCCAAAAAAAACAAAAAGAATGTACTAAGGGTGAATGGAAAAATGATTAGAGGAAAAAGACAAAATGCGGAGAGAAAAGCCCTGGTGCATATTTAATATGTTCTGTTTATCTCATGAAGGACATAATGAGATTTAATTAGTTAATAGGAGGCATATGGTATGATCCACAGTATGTTAGAGACTTCACGTTTTGGCTAAATAGTAATTTTAAAGAAATATTTTGGTAAAGTAGCTCCAGACTTTAACAAGAAACCTCTATCAACTTATTTGTTTGTTCTGAAAGCCACGGTCATGGTTAGGGATGGTTTAAAATGTCAACTCAAAAAATAAAAATAAAAAATAAAATGTCACCTCAGCGCCAGATTCCCCAAATTGATACCTTTTAATGGGTAAATATAATTTGTATCTATACAAGAGTTTTCTTTCCCCAAACAGAGTTGTTTGGGCTTTTCTGGGATAAAATAACCCTTTGAAATCTTGTTGAAATTTTAGACCATGTCTGAGGAGCACCATTATCAGAATTACCTGGGATGCTTGGAAAAATGCAGCTATCTGGGCCTCATCCAGATTTATAGAATCAGAGTTTCTAGAGATGTATCTTAGGAATCTGCATTTTGGAACGTATACCTCCACTAAGCATTTCTAACACTATTAGAGAGTCGCTCCTCTAAATTCTCTATCCAGAAAAAGGCACAAAATATGATAACAACAAATCACAAAATATTTCATATATTTTTCAAGGGATCAATAGACCTGTAAGGTCCATTCGTGGATGATTTAGACATCTATGACTGTCAGGTCCAAAAAGCTTATATAAAAGCTAGAGTTGTCTTCCGACGCATTAGACTCTGCTTCTGTGCAGGAGGAGACTGGATGCATATTTGCTTGAATTTTGGAAACTTATGACAGTATTACCCACCCTTCATCAAACACACACACATTATACTGCACTATCATACAGTACAGTTTACAGTATAGAGTCTTGTATTAAATGATAAGTATTCTAGAAAGTAAAGCTAGAAAGAGGCATTCACACTTACAGTTAGAGAAAAGCACATCACAAATACAAAACAGTAAATCACAATACAATGTAACCTACACTGAGTTCCAGATAGACAAGCCTCAGATGTTTGAAGCCAGACAATGTCTGAGTTAGGAGGGAAGACATTCCACAGGGTAAGTGCCCACCAAGCTGAACCGTGAAACAAAGTTGGGTTTTGAATAAGTCAAGAGACGGAGAGAGCTTTGAAAGTCCTTTAATTTTTACTCTCCTAAAAATGTTTTAATACAGACCCTTTATGTAGTGAACAGTGGGGAAAGTAATGCTGGTGGGGGGAGGGGGGCGCGGAAGGGGGATAAATAAAAGCCAGATTGTCCAGAGCCTTGAATGCCAGGCCTCACCAGGTCAGCAATTTACTTGGCCTTTGACATTATTTTTGGGGCTGTGCAGAGCAAAAATATTAATAAATTTGTGAGAAATGACAGTCAGCACTACTAAAGAAGGTAAAGCCAATTCTTACCATGGCAGAGAGAAAACAAACATTACATGGACTCGCAACACATCCAACCCAATACAAAGCAGGTTTTTGTAATTCACCGTAACTCCAGTGTTTAATCATTCACTTTTGACAAGAAGAGGGAAAAAAGGACCAAGCAAGAGCAGAGCCATTTCTGATGATTTACTGATCAAAGCCAATTAGGATAGCTCTGGTTGAACTGGATTGAGTTTCAATGAAATTACTTTTCAAAGTAAAGACAACAAGAGTGAGCCTGTGCCATGCTGTATTTTCTACTTGTTAGTCCGTAAAAAAAAAAAAAAAAAAAAAAAGAAAGAAAAAGGAAAGAAAAAGAAAAAAAACCCAGAAAAACTAAAAATCACTTACCTATATCCACTGAGCTTCAAAGTGTGACTTCTGAAGTGCAAAATCAAGTAAAACGTAGAACTGAAATGCAAAGCTTTGTGGTAGCTATTTTGTCTTTCGTTTGAAGATCTCAGAATACTTTCCACACAATAGACTGAATCAAATCTTCCTCTGGGCTCAGAGTTTTTTGTTTTTTTTTTTTTATCTAAGCTACCGTATGGTTCTGAACAAATGTCAGGTCTAGAGTGTGTGTGTGTGAGTCTCTTGAATCATAACTTTAAAGCAGCGTAATAACAAAATAGAACACAGGAATGGATACTGAAGAAACAATCCTTTGCTTTGTGTATGTTGCACACACACACAATCTTAATAAACAAAATAAATCACCAACTGTACCACATTTTCCTGGTATCATTCATCTTGGGAGTGACCCACATAAAAGAGCTTTTGCATAACACATTTTTATAATTTTCATGGGAAAATTTGTTTTCTTTTCATCATTTTGTTTTAAAGTACTTCAGAACTATGTTGCCAATTTTCTTGCATTTCTGAATTAAAAAAAGTATTGCATGCAATTTGTATTTAATTGATGACTTACTTTATTAACTCCTGTCATCGCCTTATGCTGTTTTGCAATGAGGCCTTGAGATAGGTATCAATTTCCTCCTATTTTCAATATCTCCAAACTGCTGTACTTTTTAATATTATTTTATGCCAGCTCATGATATAGTTTTCCTTGGAGGCAGCATATTGTAGGGGAAAAAAAACTGGTGGCTCATCTCAGGAGTTAAAGAGACCGGGGCACCACTCACAACTTGGCTCAGTTTCATCATCTGTGAAATGAAGGTGGCAACATAGTTTTCATCATTTATGGAAGTGTTTACATGGCCACACAGATGAAGCCCTTAACACAGTGCCTGGCACAGTTCCATCCGCCCACATTCACCATCCAGCTCTCAACTCTCATTTCCTGTTGCTGAAAATACACCTGGTGGCTCCCCCATCCCTTTCTTTTGCTGATTCTATTTCACTGCAAGCTCTGATACTTGATAATCAAGCTTATTTTAGTTGTGTCTAAAATAACAATAAATGATGAATGAGGGCCTGAGGAAGTAGTGGATAAACTTCGCAATCTCTATTTTTAAACATAGAAGATTTTAAGATAAATCCTAAATTGATCTTGATTCTTAATTATGTTCTGGATACTTGAGATCACTTAGACCTCTGGAAAAATGAAATTTAACTATAATCCACACAGAGAAACTTTAGGGTTGTCATGAAGCCTAACTGTCCTCTTCAGCAATTAAAAATAGAGGTAGGGAGGGGCACCTGGGGGGCTCAGTCAGTTAAGCGTCTGCCTTCAGCTCAGGTCGTGATCCTGGGGTCCTAGGATCGAGTCCCACATTGGGCTCTTTGCTCAGCGGGGAGCCTGCTTCTCCTCTGCCTGCCGCTCCCCCTGCTTGTGCTCTCTCTCTCTCTCTGACAAATGGGTAAATAAAATCTTTATTAAAAAACGGAGGTAGGGAATTATGGCAAGATAAGATGTGTTCCATAAGCACCGACAGTGACCGAGAAGGACATGCTTTGAATGGTTGTCTCATTTAAGCCTTATAGCAGTCCTCTGAGGAAATTATTGCTTTCCCCTTTTTATAGATTTCTAAAACTGTGACAAAGTTATGAAGATGGTAGAGCTCACTATATTCAGCCTATTCTCCACCTAGAAATTCTCTACTTACATTATCTACTTAGAAATGATGCATGTAGCATATTCTTTACTTAGAAGTGAGGATTGAATCTCAGGACTAGAAGAATCATTAGAGGCCATTGAACTCTACACCCCCACCAGTTCTTAAATTTCGTTGAAAACACCCTTTCTGATTTTGTACATCTTCAATGTCAGGAAACTTCCTGTCTCCTAAGACAGCTGATTCTATGCTTGATCAACATCAACTACTAGAAGATTCTGTAAAGTGAGCATAAATGTAAAATTCTATGGCATCTTACCAACTGGTGACCATTTTCCCTGGTGGAAGCAAATAAAACATAAAATGTCATGGGATGGGCTTTCAGCTACATGAAGACCCCTCTGATGTGCCCTGGTATTTGCTTTTCTCCAAGTGAAACATCTTCGTCTTCTTCAAGAATTTCTCTAATGACATGATTTCAAGTAAATTTACTATTCTATTAGCTTTCTTTATTGGAGTGTGCATCTTGTCCTCTTGAAGGACTCAAAACTTAATATGAATATTTTGAGATAACTAGAGAAAACTAGAATTCCAGAGGGATTACCATTTACTTTACCCTAGATATTGTCATTCACTGTGACAGCCCCAGAGCCACATAAAATTTTGGAAGCTATATCACCATGGATCCATACTTCAAAGATAAATTGGGATAATATATATGAAAGTAAACCATAAACTACATTTCATAATGTTAATACTAATTATCATTGATTGTTATTAAATTTATTATCAATTGAAACTGCTCTGCCTTCAACTGATAAACTATGTCTCCTCCATCTAATTTTGTAGTTGTTTAATCTCAAATGAAAAGAGTTAAGCCTTCTCAGTTTACAGAAAACTGTCCTATTTAGTTCACATGAGAATCTTGGCTTAACTGTTTTATTTCCATCCTATTCTTTTCTATTCTATTCTATTCATTTCCTTCATCCCCCATTCATTTTTTCTCTTCTCCTTTTGGAAATCTCAGTAATATATTGTATATATAAGCTTCATTCTGCATGTATTCATATAAATTCTTGTTTTGTTAATACATATATATTGTGTTAAAGGTCCCGTTTTCTTTCTTCCTTTTTTTCATTTGGCATCATGTTATTTAGCTCTATCCATGGTGCTGGGTATACATCTGTTTCTAACTGTAATGTACATTTCCAGGATGTACATCCTACCATTTTTTTCTAATTCATGCCCTCATGCCCTACCCAGTTTTTATGCACTCTCTCTAAGTTTTAATAAAATTTAAGGACAAAATGTACAAATTTACATTTTTTTCTTTGATAAAGTTCCTTTTAGAGTGCATCATTTAGGCCTATAAAGACCTTTCTTGATCCTGATAATTGTAACATCATTAGTTAGGTTGCTTTGGGTCACAAAGAAATCTGACTTAACAAGGATCCCATTCTCAGTATCTTACATGATTTTTAGACTTAACCCCCTAGGGCTGTAGCATGGCTAATGCAGTTCCAGGAACACATCTATGTAAGACAATATCAGGCTAAAGGTGCATATCTTTTTTATATTAGGAATGAAAGCCTTTCTCAGATTCCCCCTAGCAGAACTCCTCTCAGGTCCTATTGACCAGGATTAGATCACTTGCCTGTGACCCCACTTGTGGAGGAGGGTGTGAAAAACTGTATTTGTCACGTGCGTCCTTTTGGGCGGGAGGTATGTTCTGCCCATAAGGAAGGTGGGGAAGATGTGTTGGGGAAAATACTGCTGGGTAGGTAAGCATTATTTTTGATTCGAGTCTTCGTGATCTTTAGCAAGTTCATGTTGCCTACAAATTTGGTAAGTATGCCTTTTATATTTTTATCCAAGTAATTTGTATTCACATTCACTCCCCCAAAAAACAAAAAACAAAAAAAACCTGTTGAAATGATTTTGAATGACTACTATCCTCGAAGAATTTATAATTCTCATTTTGCATACACAAAAATAACTGTTTAATATGCTTTACTATGTCCACTTCATAGATGAAGAAACTTCAGCTTAAAGAAATTAGCTATTTGCCCAAGGTCTCATAGCCTCATAAGTATTAAAGCTGGGATTTAAAACACATTTTTGTTTGATCTTTAGTCAATGTTTATTCTACTTCATTCTGGATCCCTGAAGACTGCTAGAAACTCTCTCCAAGATGATCCATTAATAAGAACTCTGAATATGTTGCCTGTCCTCCCCACCCCACCCTCACCAGCTAGCCCCAGTGGATTAACATCTTCCTTCAGTTTCCAAGGTCCCTGCCTGCCGAACATTCCCTACTGTTGTATACTTGGCTAAACTGTATGCCCCATGAAGCAGGACTATGTCTGGTTTCACTCATCATCATATCTCTAGCTCCAGCACCTGTTAAAAGGGTGAATGAGTAATAAATGAATGAAAAAAATACACTGTTACAATGTCTTTTGCTTTACATCTTTTCTGTCTTATCACCTGGTTTCCTTCACAACTTATCTGATGTCAGTTCCATGGCAGATTTTGAAGCTCAGATACTAGTCCATGATAAAGCACCAATGACTGCCTCATGATACAGTTACCACCCCTCTCAGGTAATACTTTCATCTTTACCAAGGCTCCCAAGAGTTAAGATCTCAGCCTAAAGAAATTGTTCTAACAGTTAGAATTTCAGGCACCATGGTAGTCTATGGGACTCAGTGACCTCCCAGCCTATATCGCCCAGGTGAAACCTCTCTCTGTAGGTCTTCAGGTCCCCCTCTCAGAAAATGTAAAAAAAAAAAAAAAAAAAAAAGGTCAACCACCCATTACCCTAAGTATGTCCCAAACACCTTACCTAGTCAAAGTATCCTGCTCTATAAAATGAAATACAATTATATTTAAGACTAATAGAAAATAGTTATTCTTTCATAGAGAGTGGCGCTTAAGTCTGAGAGCACCACATAATTAACTCTTGGCACTATCTCAGGGAAGTCCAATGAAGTCTAATGAAGATTAGACTCAGTGAAGTCTCCTGCTGTTTTCTTAATTTCTCGTTTTCATTCCCTGCATAGATATTCAATAGATTTGAAGTTTCCATGAATTTCTTAACTACTCATTCAAAAGCAAAATAGAAAAAAAAATTAAAACAAAACCAAAAAACCCACCAGCATTCCCACTGGTGTGAAGAAAAATAAAATCAGGCTCTAATTTTCCATAACAGAAGTTACCAGAAACACCAATCTCTAGATTCCCCAAAACTCATTTTTCCGTGATAATAGTGTCGATGTTCAGTGTAGGACCATATTAACATTCACTAGTTTGACTTAAAAAGGGGAGGTACCATGTGTTAAGTAGAAAGAGTATCTAAAAATATAATAAGTCTGCTTGGTAAGCAGCACAAATGGGTCTTACGCTAAGCCCCACTGACCCAGCCTGGGAGGGGAATGAGGCAAGACTAAGTCCTCACACTCTTTACCTGAGAGAAAGAAGGTGACATTGAAAAAGAAGCCCCCACTTTTGAAAATGGTATGAAATCATCAGAAACTGGCTCTGTCAACCCATTAGGTGTTTGGATGGATCTCTTTTTCTACAGAAAAATGTTTGGATCCAAGACACAAGGTTTTCACATTTTAATGGCAATGCTCATAGGTAACTCTCTTTTTTATTACTTATATAAGCTAACTGATACCATTGTTAGAGTTTTTAAGATGTTTATTTAACAATTTATGTTAATGATATAATAAATATTACTATCAAGTGAAGATTTGAACTTTTGAGTGAAATAAAGTCACCCAAAGCAATGAGTAAAGGAAATATTTATGTATTGAGTCCTTGGTCTTTATATTTAATTTTTTTGGATTTCTATTTATTAAAATAAAAAATATTTAATCAATTAAAATAGAGAATGATGAAACTCATTTGTATACAAGTTTTTGTAGAAATAATTTTATTAGATATTAAAAATAATAATTTTATTAACTATGACTTTCAAAAAAGTGAAAATGGAAGCAAAAGTCATTTTAATAGCTGATGATAATTTGTATTAAACAAACTCTATATCTTTTTGATCCATTAATATTATATATTCTGATGAAAATATGGGATATACCAGATAGTAAAAATTTTCCCTATCATGGTTATTTTTGAAATACAGTCTTATCATAGAACCAGGCACTAAACTAAAAGAACTTTAGAAAAATAAAATAAAGTGGCAGTTTTTATTTAATTAAATAAACTGCCTTCACATAAACAAAATAAGAGTAAGCTTCAAGCAATCCACTTCATACTATAAGTACATGGACATAAATAGCCAATTCATTGTCAACTAAAACCCAATTAAGAAGACTGAATGACACAGGTAATCCTTAATCCCTTTATCTTGATTGACAGCAGATCTTATCTTTGCCAGCCAGTAGAATAGCCAATAAAAGAAGTTACAATCTTGTTTCCCACTTTTAGTTTGCTGGGTTCATCAAATGAATATGTCTGACCTTATTTTACACTGGAGATGTTAATAGAACTGGTTTTAAACAAAGCAAAACTACAAATAACTGCATTATTCTACTTTTAATATCTAATTCTGTTTATTTTCTTTAGACAATTGACCTTCATACAGGCTTTCTCTTCTCTCTCTCTCTTTTTTTTTTGTTTCAGTTTTTTCCATGATGGTAAAATCTAAAACTACCTTCTCTGCTTATACTTAAAGGGAAAACATAATCAAGTTATTGGTAGTTATTTTGTGAAAGATCAAATGTGTAAACATTAAGAATCATAAGAAAAAATACAATAAGCAACAGAAAAGAAAGGACTACCATTTGCCCCTACTTGCTGACCAAGGATAAGTGGAAGATTAATACCGTAAAATGTAAGAAATTAAATGTCTTGTAGCAGACGCTAATAATCTTAGGTATAGACAATTTTAGTAGCTGTCTCTGTGTCTTATTGTGTCTGGTTTCTTCTCATTTTACTGTGACAAGTCCCTGTGTCACTGATTGTTATGAGAAACCATGTTAGTCTTCCATTCAACAATTACCCATTTTTCTCCACTGCATTCAGAAAATAAATAAACAAACACATAAATAAATAAAGCAAAACAATAAAAACTGGTTATCCCCAGGCCTTCTCCAATCTGGCTGTATTTAGTCTTTCTGACTTGATTTTTCCTTCATAAATCCTCCATGCCAACAAGATTGACAAATTCACCATCACTTCTAAGTGTCTTATGCTTTTCCATTGATGTGTTTTTGTTTATTCAGTTATTTCCATATACTTTTTTGTCAAACTGATCCACACTTAAAAACCTGTATTAAATCCTTTTTCCTTCAAGGCTTCCTCAACCAGGCCATCCTGAAGAGATATCTCTGTCTGGAGACTCATCATTATTGAGTTATTGCTTATACAATTTACTTGGAATTCATCATACACCGTTTAGTGATATCTCTTCAGTGTTGTCTTGACTCACACTATCATTTAATTTTTTACAAGTTTTTCTCCAGTAAACTCACTGAGGACAGAGACCAGTCCACGTTATCCACAGTACTTGATATGTGGTAGTTATGTAATCAATACGTTTATTGATTTAATTTACAATATTGAGTTTTCATAGGTACAGATTTATGATTATCTCTCATTCAATGCCTTTCCCCTAAAACTTTGTAAATCTTCTCTAAAGTTCCCTGAGTTTGAGCCTTACATATTAACCATACATTCATTGAGAACCTGCTCTTTACACTGTATATTCATAAGTATGTGCTATGTTATTCTAATGTAATTATAATGTAATATTATCATGGTAAGCATATTGAAGACAGGTCTGTCTCTTCTGCTTTGCAATCCTCTGTGAGGGTAGGGCACAGAGAAGATATTTTGTAAATCTGAAAAACCAATACACTGAAGTTTCAACTAAGAGGTTAAGATAGGGTCACTGTGAGGTACCAAAGCGAAAAAAGACTATAATGCAGAATGTCAAAATAAATACTAGGCTTCAGGCTTTGAAATGTTTATGCATTTTAAGTATATATGAAAGTTCCTAAGAGGCAATTTGAAGCAATGTGTCTGTAAAGAGAGTTTTTTGGAGAGTTTTGCTGCTGTGCTCTGAGTTGTACCCCACCACACAGTTTTAGGGTTGGAAGCTGGATTCTGACCCCAAGCAGAGCGAGTTGCTTTAAGGAGAATCCAGTCTCATCTAAATTTGAGGAAGGGGAGGGTGGCATAGGCAACTTAGACTGGATTCTCTAGCTACCTAAGGAATCTACAATCTAACCTAAGGCAGCAGGAAAGAGGGAGAGAGAGAGAAGTGCTGCCATTGTTGTGCTGGGAAGTAAATGTGCCCCCCTCCAACCACAGGTCAAAGGCACATGAATCCCCAGGCCCACATAGGGAACTCAGGGTAAGAATATCAGTCAGCGGTCAGTGTGAAAGAGATCCTGCCCAACAGGCTTCTGTCAGGAGGTGAGAGAGCCCCAACAGAGAGAGTTGGTGAAGGCTTGAACCTCAGTAAACCAAGAATGAAGGGGTTGGGGAGGGGCAGTGTGAGAGCAACTGGTCAAAGGAGAAGCAATGCCTGCCTCACGGGTCTCTGGCGACTCAGATGGAGGAACAGAGTGGGGGAAGGAAAAGTCTTCCCTCAGTGAAATGTATTTAAAGGCACAGTGGGAGGAAAAAAAAAGTATTTTGCTTTGATTATAACCCATGAGTTGTTCAATATTCCTCCTAATTAATGATTACGGATTACTTTTTTTGTTCTCAAAATCCTGTGAAAATCAAATTTAAGTAAAATATCTTCCAATACAGGGGCACCTGGGTCGCTCAGTTGGTTAAGCAGCTGACTCTTGATTTCGGCTCAGGTCATGATCTCAGGGTCCTGGGATAGAGCCCCACCATATCTGGGCTCCACGCTCGGCGGAAAGTCTGCTCCAGGATTCTCTCTCTCCCTCTGCCTCTGCCCCTCCCTCCACTTGCACACTCTCATTCTCTCTCTCTCTCTCTCTCTCAAATAAATACATAAATCTTAAAAGAAAAAAATCTTCCAATACAAAAATTTGGACTTTTCATTAATTCAGTTAAATTAAATTTGCATTAGAACACTCCTTTAGAATATAGCCTGTAATTCCTGTGTCAGTTTTCTTTATTTATAAGGATGATTACATAACAAATAAATCAGTTCAATTTGGTTTTATTTTTCCTGCTCAATGAGCTTTTCATAATGCATATATGCTCAGCACTGTAGAGGTGCTGTGGGAGGTTCTAACTAAGAGAATAAATGTTCAGTCTTTTCACAGAGCTTGAAATATTTTTGGATCAAGAAAGATTGTGTGAAAACAATCCAAGTAGTGTAAAAATATAAGTATAACAGGATTCTATCAAGAGTCTAAATGGCATACATAATGGCAATGGGCAAAGATTAACATTGGATACATTTATCTGAAAATATGCATAAGAAGAGCACTTCAGGTTTGGGATTGGATCAGATTAAACGCATTATAAATATTTTAATCATATTACAAAGGTCATCATTAATCAATTCAAAAATTACCAAGCGTTAAATGTGAGCCAGACACTATGTTATGGTTTAAACATATTTTGGTGAATAAAACAGACAATTTCTCTTCCCTCATGAAGAGTAATGAGATTCTAGCCTAATATGCTCATTATGTAAAGTTATGCCATTTGTGGGTCACTCCATATGCGCACACCTTCCAAACAGTCTCTCTCAATGACTGTTTTTTGAATTTTGTCATTAGAGGGTATTTCCTTTGGTTATCACTTTTTAATAACAGCCAACACTTACTGAGAATTTATTACAAATCAAGCAATGTTATAATTGTCTTATGATCATGTTATATGATCATCATATAAGACGTGAGATTAATTCTAACTTTTTTTTTTTTTTTTAAGATTTTTTTATTTATTTGCGAGAGAGAGAATGAGAGACAGAGAGCATGAGAGGGAGGAGGGTCAGAGGGAGAAGCAGACTCCCTGCTGAGCAGGGAGCTCGATGTGGGACTCGATCCCGGGACTCCAGGATCATGACCTGAGCCGAAGGCAGTCGCTTAACCAACTGAGCCACCCAGGCGCCCCTAATTCTAACTTTTAAAAGTCCTGTGATGTAAGGACTATTAATTAACACCATCTTATAGATGAGAAAACAAAGACACAAAAAGTGAATGTAACCTGCTCACAGCTTTGCTGGGATTCAGATCCAACCCTTCAATATAGGAGCCTTTGATTAAATTTCTATAATTTAAATTTAATACTTAATATTTTATATTTTTTATGTTTTATGTACTTTTAATACATATGTTTGGGCATGGAATAAAATGGGAAAATAAGAACACATATGAGTAATGACAACAAATGAAAATGCACTAAATTGTCAATTAAAGAACGGATAGTGTCAGATTGGATTTTAAAAACCTAGAAAACCGATTGTGGGAGTGCGTTGGAGTTTAGACTTCAGTCTTTCTAGGTCTCAGTATCTTCTGAGAAAGAGAGCTAAGAAAATCTGCACTGAAAACCTCAGAAGACTGTGGTAGGCACAGATACATTATGTGGATGAAGGTGTTGGGGAAACCATATAGTGCTCTACACATGTCCATTGTTGTCATCCTATTTGTTCATTTGAACTAGAAAAGCAATAACCATCACTCTTGAAAGGTGTTGTATTTCTTCTTGTTACTTTGATTGCATGAATTTTAATAATTCTCTAATTAGAGACTTGGAATCAGGAAAAAGAGTAAAAGAAAATGAAGTTAAAACTGTAAGAGCATGTTATGGGATATATTTCATGGTTTATACTAGAATTATGGAAAGGAGGAAACAGGGCCTTCCATTCATCTTAGAAGCTGTCCATGGTGAGGGTTGTCTAGATTATCTATGTATCTGACAAACTTTGGTTTTAGGGATTATTGGGGAGGTAAAAATAAGGTAAGAGGCAAAATCACCAATTTCAAGTAGAATAGAGTAAAAGCAGCCTGGGACAGGATATACACTATCAGAGAATGGAGTCCCCAAATAATTTGTATCAAGCATCACTTTTTCTCTTTTATCATTTTTACGATATTGAGTTCCAGATGCTTGTCTGACAATAGTAGTTTGAGTCAACCCCTATACTTGGCAAATAGTTTATTTCTAGAGGAAGAATTCAGGGTCTTCCGTGACTGCATTAATCGATTTTAACTTCCTCAATAACTATTCACATTTTATTCCATTATGGTCCTAAACCTGAGCTAGCTCTTCACTTCCACTGATTATACATGGAAATTATGTGAAACTTCCATTTCTGATCTGAATATATGCAATTTCAACCTATTCTTTATTATTTAACAGGAATCCACTGTGAAGAAGACTTTGATGAATGCTCTTCAAACCCTTGCCAAAATGGTGGTACTTGTGAGAACTTGCCTGGTCGTTATACTTGCCACTGCCCATTTGATAACCACTCGGGAACATTTTATGGAGGAAGGAACTGTTCTGATATTCTCCTGGGCTGTACCCATCACCAATGTCTGAATAATGGAATATGCATCCCTCACTTCCGAAACGGCCAGCATGGATTCAGCTGCCTATGTTCCTCTGGCTATACTGGGTCATTGTGTGAACTTGTCACCACACTTTCTTTTGAGGGCCATGGCTTCCTGTGGATCACAAGTGACCCAGTTACAGGCAAGGGCTTAGTCTGTAACGTAGCCCTCGGGTTCCAGACTGTTCAGCCAATGGCCCTTCTATTTTTCCGAGGCAACAGGGACATGTTTATAATGCTGGAGTTGCTAAGCGGCTACATTCACTTATCAATCCAAGTCAATCATCAGTCAAAGGTGCTCCTCTACATTTCCCACAATGCCAGCGATGGGGAATGGCATTCAGTGGAGGTGATGTTTGCAGAGGCTGTGACCCTAACTTTACTGGACAACTCTTGTAAGGAGAAATGCATCACGAAAGCTCCTTCTCCATTTGAAAGTGATCAATCAATATGCGCTTTTCAAAACTCCTTTCTGGGTGGTTTGCCAGGAGGAATGACCAGCAATGGCATTGCTCTGCTTAACGTCTATAATATACCATCCACACCTTCATTTGTAGGCTGTCTCCGAGACGTTAAAATTGATTCGAATCACATTACTCCGGAGGATATTTTATCTGGCTCCTCTTTAAATGTCAAGGCAGGCTGTGTGAGAAAGGATTGGTGTGAAAGACAACCTTGTCAAAACAGAGGACGCTGCAGCAACTTGTGGCTTAATTACCAATGTGATTGCTACAGGCCCTACAAAGGCCCCAACTGCCTGAGAGGTGAGAGAAGGCGGAGCACCCAGGAGTGCTGTGTCTCATAGCATCACGGTAACGAAAACAGCCAGTCTGCCTTTCCTGTTGTAAAACTAATGACCCCTCAGGACTTCTGCTTCTGGTTGCCAACTGACGAGAAAAAAAGAGGCTAGTAATGTGCATTAATTAATTTTGAGTGTATTCATTAGACACCAAGGTGTCATTCATGCAGAGAAGTAAAAAAAAAAAAAAAGCGGATAGCTCCTACCTAAATGAGTTTTCATCTTGATGTGTTTACAAAGTGCTATTACAATTTGTGGTGTGTCAGAAATGTACTGTAAATCATATTTAAAAGAGAGATAATCTTTTGGAAAAAAGGACCATTAGACACAAAATTAGTCAATGCCAAGTATTGGCACAATCTCTTGTGCATAGTAGACTCTTAGGAAATATTTACTTCCTTGCTCTCTGTTCTATGCAATTCACACTTGCTCCAAAATCATGTTTATGTTTAGCACTTTTATAAACCACTGATTCTAGTCAGAGGTATATTTTCCAGAGCTGCTTTGAAGGAAATGGATATTCTACCTAGGTGTCCTAAGGAAAAAAAAAAGAAAGAAAACATGGATAGTAACAACAGTGAAATTTTATAGATACCATAAACTAATTGATCTGATTTTTCTAGCAAATCACAGTTTGAAATGTATTTTAAGTTTTTTAAGTTTAATTTTAATCCTAAATTTAAAGTTTAATCCTAAACTTCCAACATCGTTCCAAAGACTGCTGTTGATAGTGATCAATACATACCTGTTTCTTTTTATTATTATCATGCCTTGAAAATGTCTAAGAGGTAATTGCAACAGACTGCTTTGAAGTTCAGCTGTAATTTACCCTAAGATTTTAGAGCAACTTGAAGTAGGACAACATCTGGTAAATAGTCTTCTCTGCTTTATATGCAGTAAAATTAAAACCAGTCTTAGCCTATACCCTATTCCATGTATGAATGGCTAAGAGTTATTAGAAACTATTCATGGGTCTCCCCCTGCCAACCACAATATTCATTACAAATCATGGACCTGTTTGACAATGAGGTATGGCATCTACTAGCTCAATGTAATATTTTAAATAGAATGGCAGGTTGTTTTGTGATTTTTTTAAAGGAGAAAAGGGGAAATTATGCTGAGGCACTGTTCACTTTTTGAAGAAAAATTTAATTGACCCATGGCAATATTTTTACTACATATACAAAATAACAAACAGATGCTGACTCGTTTTGACTGGTTTCCAAATGCAGCGACCCATAAGGTTAATACTGACCACGGTGATGCTACCTGTCCTGGTAAATAGTTTCAAGGGATGCCAATCCAGTGGGTTCTGGTTTTCTTTAGTTTATTTATTCCAACTTGAAAAATTATGATGTTTTTAAACCAAGTTCCTGAATTGGTTACGTGCCCTACCTCCCGTAGTTTCCTTATCCCCCTCCCCCTCGCCCACCCCCGCACTATCTGAAACTGTTCAATCCTCGTGGAAATGCTTGGCTTCAAAAGTGACCTGCATAGGGAGGGAGTTCTGTAAAATCTTCTCTTTCCCCAAACTTCTTAATGTAAGTTTAAGAAAGATTATATTTTTCATATCGCCTCAGTCATAAAACTAAAATATTCTGTATTGGTGTTATTTATTATGTTTGCTGGGGAGTTTATTCTCATTACAAAAGAGGCTTACAAGCTGCAGAGAGAAGAGGGAGCCTTTCTATCATTGCACACATACATGCAGGAGGGAGGAGAGGTACTAACATTTACCAAGGCAAACTTCCTTCAGTTCTTGATCTTGGCTCAGTATTTCCCAACCCATTGCAATGAACAAGCAGGATGGATGGAGGATTTAGTTGGCTGACTAAACATGAATGACATGGAGATTTCCAATATTTTTACACTGATCTTTTAAAAATAATCAAATGTCTCAATAAGGGGAGTTCTGGAAAGTGTTTCTCAAAGCTCAGTTCCCAGAACTGTCTCAATGTATCTTCTTGTGTTGGCTGTGTATAAGACCACGGAGCTGCCAAGATACCGTTCAGAATGAAGACCTCTTGCCTTCTAGAGAATATTTTTTATTTGCAGAGGCAATTTACATATGTTTTCTCTTCAGTCATACATCTAGACTTTGAGACTCTTACCCAGTTAGAATTGCAATTTCTTAGATATAGAAGGGGCTTCACCAATTACTGTATTTTTTAAACTATCATGCCTGCCGAGGGTAGTGACCAAACTTCTGCTTACACACTTTTAGGAATGAAGAATTCATTTATTCTATCTTGCCAGAAACTGCCCCAAGGTTGTTTCTTATACTGAAATAAAATATGATTACTTATAGCTTTCATTCATTGGCAGCATTATAACTCTTGAAATCATACTAATATAAATCTTACAGGGATCTTCTTGAGAAGACTTCAATATTTGAAGTATCTTATACCATCCAAGCCATCACTTCTATCATGCTAAACATATCCAGTTTCTTTTAATGTTTTCCATATGACATAACTTTCAGACACTTCATCAGCTGCTTGCTTGTCGCTTACTTTGGAATAAATTTGCTTATCTGGTTCCTAGATGTGCCTGATGATGCAGAGTGACACAGGACTATAACCTCTCTCATTCTAGACAATGTTCTTCTGTTTGCAGCCTAATATTACATTGACTTTTTGGCAACCACGTTCTACGCTTGGCTCACTTTGAGTCATTCTTACTCATGGTGCCATAGAATTCTGCTTCTTCCACCCTAAATGAGGTACATTTAGAAGCAAGAAGCTTTTATTTATTCTTAGTAAATTTCACCTTGTTGTATTCTACCAATCATTAGAACTTGAAGCATATTTTTCATCTGCATTTGCCATCCCTCTTCATGACATACCAACAACACCGTTGAGAATCATTCCTCCCATGTTCACAAGTCATACATGGCTTCAGGTGTTTCTAAAAATCATGTAGTAAATCACCTCCTCTGACTACTTGCTTGTGATTTCTGAAGAACAATGGGATTGCTGGAGACTCAAGCTTCTGAGAAAACAAAACAAAACAAAACAAAAAAACACACAAAAAAACCCCTAAAAGAGCTCTGTGTTCTGTCTTTTAATTTGGATCCACGGAGTGATCTGCAGGCATCCTAGGATGACCAGCAGAGTCCCCATCACCCAGGAGGTTGAATGATTTTGTGCATATTCTCAAACCTCAGGAGCTTCAAGAGCCACATTTTCCTATTAAACATTTTATCTCATATGAAAGTGCTGCAGTGTATTCAGAGATGTTAACCTCTTCCAATGGGTTATTTTATTTAACAGTACACTTTGAAAGCTACTTGTAGTTGCCTGGAGCAGCTGGTCTCCAAATGCAGATTCAAAAATGCAATATTCCTGTAGAAAATCAAGTCAGAATTCTGAAAATGTAGCCTTTTATGCAGGAGGTCTTCAAACACAGATGGTTGCCTAAGCAAGTTTTAACTGTAGTTCAGCTACACTAAAATATGTCTTACCTTTGCCCAAACTTCAACTGGACCATGACGATATTTAAACACAATGAAATATGGTAAAATCTGTCTGGTTTCTGGTTAGCATTGGGATGTAAAAACTTGAAGATAGCCATCTCTTCAAGACCTCTCTCATCACATTCATCAGTGATCTCTAGATTACAGAGTTCAATGGTCCATTTTTAGTCCTTATCTTACTGCACCTCTCTTGATGTGATACCCATTGCAGCAACAGTAAACACAGTTAACCACTCCCTCTTCCTGACAAACTCTTTCCTCGCTAGGCTTATGGGACATCACTCTCCCTTGGTTCTCCTCCTATCTTACTTAAGCTGCTCTTTTGTCATCTCCTTTACCTCCAGATCCAAATGTTTGGTGCTTAAGGACTCAGTTCTTGGACCTGTTCTTTTCTCTGTGTATACTCACTGTCTTGATGATCTCATCCAGTCTTGTGGCTTTAAATAGCATTAATTACACTGACAAATCCAAAATAATTATAGCTACCCCAGAATGTCTCCTCTGCACCTCTGTAGCTGTTTACTAGACAGTTCCACCTTGATGGGTGCATCTCAAATCTAGACAGTTCCATCCAAATTTAATGTGGACTCTCACTTTCCCACCAGATCTGTTCCTCTTGTTTTCTTTTCAGTCTCTGCAAATGGAAATACTTGCCCTAGAAAATCATGTAGGTTCTTCATGGTATTTCCTTCAAAATATTTCCAAAATCTGACTATTTCTCATCACCTCCTCCGTTACCACGGATCCAAGCCACCATCCCTTCTCTCTTAAATTTCTGCAACAATATCTCTACCTTCTTTCAGTTCTCATTCAAATGTTATCTTCTCAGAGAGTACTTCTCTCACTACTTTATTAAAAAATCGCAACTCTACTTCTACCCCCAGCCCTCCCTATTCCCTTTCCCTACCTGATTTATTCTATACCTAAAGACTTATCACCACCTGACATGCTATATAGTTTGTTTCTTTATCTGTGTCTGGTCTGCATCCACCAACTAGAATATAAGCTTTAAGAAGACAGGAACTTTAGGGGCACCTGGGTGGCTCAGTTGGTTAAGCATCTGACTCTTGATTTCAGTTCAGGTCATGATCTTGTGGTCCTGATCTTGGGGTTGTGAGATCAAGCCCCGTGTCAGGCTCTGCACTGGGCGTGGAGCCTGCATCAGTAAGATTCTCTCTCTCTCCCTCTCCCTCTGCCCACCCTACCCCCAGTCACTCTCTCTCTCAAAAAAAAAAAAAAAAAAAAAGACAGGAACTTTAGTTCCTACAATATCATCAATATTTTGGAAGGTAAGGGTTCATTTTTATACATCTCGAGAGTTTTCTTGAGTTGATGTACCCCGATAGTATTGCCAGATTAGTGCATTACTAGCTTCTTTAAACAGGAAATTCTGGGTGAGTTCAATGCTCATCTTTGCCTCCCTCCTTCTATTTGTCTGTCTCCCATGCCTCTCCCAACCAGGACCACAGAAGGAAGATTCTTCTTTCTTTGTTCAACTCCCTTGCCTTTTATTATTATTATTTGGAGTATCATCCCCAAAGAGGATTTGCGAATCTAATTCTTGATTTCTGTCCTTTAGAAAGAATGATTAGATGTAATGACATTTGCTTCAGCGTGTCCTCAAATAGCAAAGATGACAGATGCCTGAACAGTCTGCTTTGAGATGTTACAGTAAGAGATCTTATTCCTCAAATGTCTTCCACTAAGTTGGAGGACAGTAGTGTCTGATATTCCACCATTAAACCCCAGCGTTTTAGGGCAGTGAAGGAGAGGTAAATCTTAAGTTTATCAGCACAGAGATCTTTTCTCTTTCCGTTTTGTGATCAATGGGCCTCAACTATAAACTATAAACCAAAATGTAGTTATTTTCAGAAAAGTCAGTAAACTGAGTAAATTTCAGTAAACTCAGAAGTTTTGAGAAATGAGGCCAAATTGTCATTCTATTGAATAAGCCTGTTCTAAACTTTAAAAAAATATATATGGGTGTGTGTGTGTGTTCATCTTCTGGCCCTTCTTACTTGTGAGTCTTAAAATGTTTCTTCTTTGTTTCTCCTGCTCTATTTTGACACTGAAGAATATGTGGCAGGCAGATTTGGCCAGGATGACTCCACTGGATATGCTGCTTTTTATCTTGACAAGAGTTATGGAGAGAACTTTACCATCTCTATGTTTGTTCGAACACATCGACCATCAGGCTTACTCCTAGCTTTGGAAAACAGCACTTATCAATACATCCGTGTTTGGCTAGAGTATGGCAGACTAACAATGCTGCATCCAGGTTCTTCCAAGTTAGCAGTACAGTTCATTCTCAGTGATGGAAATGTCCACTTAATATCTTTGAAATTCAAGCCAAATAAAATTGAACTGTATCAGTCTTCACAAAACCTAGGATTTATTTCTGTCCCTACATGGAAAATCCAAAAAGGAGATGTCATCTACATCGGTGGCCTTCCTGACAGACCAGAGACGGAAGCTAATGGTGGCTTCTTTAAAGGCTGTATCCAAGATATAAGATTAAACAACCAAAATCTGGAATTCTTCCCAAATTCAACAAACAATGCATCCCACAATCCAGTTCTTGTCAACGTGACCCACGGCTGTCCTGGAGACAACACGTGCAAGGTAGGATTATTCACACCAACTATGTCTATATTGTATGCTAAACTGTTGTTTCATTAAATAATTTGTTATAGCCATTCTTTGTATGTGAAGATAATGTTACTGACCCACCAGCCATAGAATAACACTTCATCAATATTTTTGCAGCAAGACTGGGGGATTTATATGGAGCCATAAAAAAATGGCCTTGATCTTGGTGGCATCATGGTCTATTTAATCATCCAAGATAACTCCAGCCACATGCTTCTACTGCCACAACAAACAAATTGCTCAAGAATAATAGTATTTTAATCCCCAAACTCTTAATGGCATCCCAGAGGTTTAACTGAATTAATTCATTTTGGAAGAGATCATCATATCATTTATATTAAATGCCCAACTACCGTTGTTTTTGACTATGAAGTCAACAACAACAAAAAACCCTGAGTGGTAACTTTCTTCTGGTAGTTGGATTTAAAATTCTCTGAAATATATTTTCCCTGAGGCTACGTTTTACTTTATGTATTTTGTATGCTCTTCCAAAAACTATTTAAATATGTGAATTTGTCAGCTCTGCATGACCTTTGAAAGGAAACACATTTATATCTGTTGAACATTTATTGAACTCTGACTATTGACATGCACTGGGCTTGCTTCTAAATGTACAAAAATGAATCATGTTGACATAACTTGAGGAGGACTGCCAATGTGGCAGACACTACTTTACATAGATGAATCCATTTAATTCTGTTGAAGGACTGCTATGTACAACAGGCATTGTTATTACCCATTTATGTCATTTACAGATAAGGAAATTGAAGTTTAGGAAGGTTATGTAACTCACCTAAATCACATCTTAACAGTGGGACTGAGATCAATACCATCTCAGCTCTCAGAAATTCCCTTTTAAATACTTTCATTTTGGATATTTTGAGAGAAACCTTTTAAGAACTCAGATAATAATAGTATGTCTCTGACTGAGAGGCAGGGCAACTGAAGAGGTCACTGTATCTGGACCCAGAGGATGTAGGTACCAAGCTTCAACGTTTGCCTTTTTATTAGGATCTTGGGTAACAGGAGGGCCCTCTGCCCTCATTAGTGCAAACAAGAGTAATAACCTCTACCTCAAATGGTAATTGGTGTGATTGAAAGTGCCTGGTAACTTGGAAATTCCAGAGAATGTTTTTTTTTTTTTTTTAAGATTTTATTTATTTATTTGACAGAGAGAGAGACAGCATGAGAGGGAACACAAGCAGGGGGAGCGGGAGAAGCAGGCTTCCTGCCAAGCAGGGAGCCCGATGTGGGGCTTGATCCCAGGACCCTGGGATCATGACCTAAGCTGAAGGCAGATGCTTAACCGACTGAGCCACCCAGGCGCCCCTCCAGAGAATGTTATTACACCTTTTAAAATCCTCCTTGTGTTGTAGAAAATTGGCTTTATCTATTTTCTCTTTCTTATTTCATCTCTTTCTTTTTGTTTCTTTCTCCCCATTTCTCTTTTAGAGAAGAGTTGGCAACGGTAGCAGTAAGTTTTTTTCCATTTGTTAACCAATGGATATAAAAAGTTCAAAGTGTAAATATGTAGAAAATTAGCATTTAAAAATAGCAGTTATGGGGTCTTGCCTTTACTATTTCCGCAGTTAGTTGCCAGTGTTTTTTATGCCTTTGCTTTCTTTTCTGCTCAGTCCAACCCCTGTCACAACGGAGGTGTGTGCTATTCCCTGTGGGATGACTTCTCATGTTCCTGCCCTGCGAACACAGCTGGGAAAGCATGCGAGCAAGTCCGGTGGTGTGAGCTCAGCCCGTGTCCTCCCAGAGCCCAGTGCCAGGAGGTGCCTCGAGGATATGAATGTAGGTGGAGTTTAAGGTTGTCACCCATCCAATTAAGTTGGGTATTGCAGTTCCACAAGGCAGCCCAGAAAAAGAATTCAGACAAAACCTGCTTCCCAAAGGAACCTGTGGCTCTCTGCCCCGAGTTGAGCAGTACAATAAACCTAATATAATAATAATATCCAGATTGGCTTCATGCCTCATCCTGTCCCTGGGTTTCCGTGGGGGTGGAGGTGTGGTGGGGAATGGAGGTCAGAACAACACCAGACCTAGATCTTTGATTATTTAAAGCTAATTTCTGAAGAAATTAACCAAGTAATATTTGGCTTTCCTTTCCTCATTATTGGAATACAGAGTCAAGTGCTAGTGTGAGCTCATGGACTTATGTTAACTATGAAGGCTCGGGCAGTTCACATGATCTCTGTAATCAAAAGCTTTCTCTCTAAATAGGGATAAAACATCTGCTTGATAGGCAGATAAAAAAATTTTGTGTGTATGTGATGATTTTACAACCTTAAGTACAAAAAGGCAAACACATTGGGCATTCTGTTGTTTTCCGAGTATTTTCCTCAATCTGAAATGTTTCCTTGCCCATCTTCAGTACTAAAGACCACAGTTTTCCAAAAGTTAGTAAATTTGAATACTATTTGACAGTCTTGACATGTCTACATACTAACCACACTATTATTTACATTTTCTCTTCTCTCCTACTTCAAATAATGCAGTCTAATCGTAATAACAAATCTTCATGTTTGCACTGAATTCTAATCTCCCCCCTTTATTTGAAGATTTTGCTTCTAAAATTTTTCTCTCTTCAGCATCATTACCTTTTCCATCAATGTATAAACACACTGCCACATTTCCTCATTACAAAAAATTTCCTTTGACCACCCCTTATCCCCACCAGCTACCATCCCATTTTTCGCTTCCTTTCATAGTGTGATAAATCCTGTAAAGTGTTGTCCTCAATTTGCCTCTGATGTCTTACTCCATACATTCTTCTACCTCATTCCGTCAGGGCCCTCACACCCCACCTCTGTCTTGAATTTGCTTAACTCAGAGCTTGCGCATGTTGCCTTCATCACTTCACTCAGTTTCCAACCCAAGTATCGTCTTACCTAGCTTTATTTTTCTTCATATCTCTTATGATTCCTTCATGTTTTGTTGTATATGTATTTGTTTACTTGTTCATTATCCCTTTCCTCACTAGAATATAGATTTCAAAAGGGAAGGAAATTTCCTATTTGGTTTCTCACATTACTCTTTGCACTTAGAATCGTGCCAAACATATAGGAGGTTGTCAATAAGTGTTTGTTAAATGAACAAAATAACATTATTTTTCTTCAAATTAACTCAATATTTTCACTTAACTGCTCCAGACTTTAAGTGATACATATATCACCTTGGAAAACATCGCACTAAAATAATGGAATGGAACCAGAGAATAGAAAGACCTCAGATTTATTGCAACAGCATTCTGTTTCAACTGAGCTGCAGTGACTGAAGAAAAGAGAATATATTTCCTTTTCTGTTTCTATATTTTCAAAACATATATGAAAAGGATGGATATATGAAATGTGTTGTCCTATATATATACTTGGGAAAATTTTCCAGAATACATATACTTTTATGTTTCATGTTTTAAATGCATATACTATATTACAGTAGAGTATTATGGTATATATGTAGTATATAAAGCATGATGAGTTGGCATAAAGAATGCAATTTGGTTTCTAACATGGCACCAAATTTTAAATACAACCTTTCCATTGTTCTACCTCCAAACTGCTTGTTTAAAATAATGTATTATTAGTTTTATTGTCAATCTTTTGATAGAAATCTTAAAGTTCTAAAGTTCTTAGTCCCAGTTATGTTCTACAAAAGGGTTTTACATCATTTGGAATATTTTCACAGGGGGGAAAAAAGAATAGGATTTCTAAAAACAATGGCAGACCAAGAACCATACCCCTGGTGTGTATTGGTCTTCAATCTATACATAAAGCAGTTTAGGATTTGGACATACCGCGTCAGAAAGAAGTTAAGTGAAACTTCACTGCTACTGCATTCCCACTACAGAAAGAGTAGAAAGTTTGCCTCTGATCTCCCAAAAAGTCTCAATAACATTTTTTTTTAAGTACGACTTATCTTAACGAAGGAAGAAAATGTAAATCAATAGGAGGGGTGAATTTTTACTAATTGACAGGTATGAACCCTAGAACACACTTTTGCTACTTTGTGTAATTTTAATTTTATGTGATCTTATGACCCTATTGTATTTTCTTTCAAGTAAGATATACTGAGATTAGGTCTAAAAGAATAACATATAGCTCATGCATCAGCCTGAGTTTGCCTCTGATGTCTTACTCCATACATTCTTCTACCTCATTCCGTCAGGGCCCTCACACCCCACCTCTGTCTTGAATTTGCTTAACTCAGAGCTTGCGCATGTTGCCTTCATCACTTCACTCAGTTTCCAACCCATCACTTCACTCAGTTTCCAACCCAAGGGCATCCTATCAGAAAACCAAGACTTCAAAATTTACAACCCACCTTATACACACCTTATACACAGGTGTGTTTATTACAATACAGTTCCCCAAAGAAAAGGTGAAATACAAATACTGTTATGTGTATACTATTATGTGAACATATTCTTCCTTTCGGAGTTGGAGAGAGCTGATGAGTTTGTTATTTTAACATTTATTTAAAAACAAGGACTAAGACGTTGTTGCTCCTTTCCTCCCTAATTCCAGCCCCAAACTTGGTGGGAAAATCACTACAGTCAAAAGTAATAAAAGTAATAAAATCAAATGAAACTTTAATCCAAATAATACATTTGAATTGAACACTTGAATGATACACTTGAATTTTCTCCTGCAATGGTTTCTAATCATTATCTCCCTTTCCAGAACTGAGGACACAGGAGTTATTTTTACAGATTATATATTTAGTAATGTTTACCTACTATATGTCTGGCAATGTTCTAGGCATTGAGATTTAGTAATAATCTAAACAGAGAAAGTCCCTGATCTCAGAAAGCACATGTTCTAGTGCAGAAACACAGTCAAAGAACAAGTAGGCAAATGAACAACATAATTTCAAATAGTTATAAATACTAGGAAGAAAATAAAACAGAGTAATGGAACAGAGAGTGGCTACAGGGAAGAAGCTATTTTAACTTGGATAGTCAGGGAAAGCTTCTCAGAGGAGGTGACATTTGAGCACATAAGCTGTGGGAAGATCTGGGGTAGGAATACTCTAAGTATAAATAACAGCAAGTTAAAAGGCCTGATTTGGGAACAAGTTTGATGTCTTCGAAGAATGGCAAGAAGTTTTTGTGGCTGTAGCATGTGAATAAGGAAGAGGGTGATAGCAAATAGAATTGAATAGTTAATCAACGGTCAGATCACAGAGACTTTTGCAGGCCATGGTTTAGGATTTAGGATTTCTTTCTAGATGCGACGGTAACCGATGGAGGTCTTGAGCTAAGGAGTGGTTGTTATATTGATCTGCAGAGTGACAGAAGAAGGGACACTGAGAAATAATTAGAATAGTCTATATGAAAAGAGTTGTTTGGGTGTGGTGCCCCACAATTGAGGCAAAGACAGCATTTTTAAGGTCAATTTTTACTGAAAAGTGCAAGAAAATGAGAATAGAGAATTGACTTCTACACTGAGTAACAGAGGTCATTATGACACAGCAAGCTTGGCTTAGGTGAAGTGATTGGCACAAAAGGCCGAGCAGCGTGTATTAAAAAGAAAATGAGAGATGAGAAAGTGGAGACAATGAGAATATAAAACTATCTGGAGAAGTTGTGCCCGGAAAGCGAATAGAGAATTCAGGAAGCAGCGGGGTGAGGGGGAGCTGAATTGTGCTCTTGGGTCTTGCGTGTGTTTTGATTTTCTAAGACTGGAGCAGTTACAGTATATTTGTATGCTAATGGGAAACAATGAAAGGATAAGGAAAATGATGATGCGCAGAATTGCTCGGTGGGGGAAAGCCCTACACATCTGGTGTCACAGGTCCTGTGAATGCAGAAGTCGCACGAGAGGAAAGGAGACCCACCCAGGAGGTGGAGAACTGGATTTTCTCTACTCAAGTGAACAATTGTAGGTTTTTCCAATACCAAGCTCCACGTCTAGTCATGCATTGAATCCCATTCATTTTCACCTTTTTTAGACGTTGTTTCTACATGTAACCTTTTTTCAATGGAAAAGAAATGTATAGTCTGGGTTTTGGTATCAGACCATCCAGGTTTGGTATTCTGGTCTTACTATTTATTAGTCACCTGACTATGAAAAAAATCACTTAACTTCTCTGAGTCTCAATTTCTTCTTCTTTGAAATGGGGATAATAATAGTAATAATAATAAAAATGTGCTCCAGAATTCTGTATTAGAAATAATATAAAAAGAACTAGCACAGTGCCTAACATATATCAAACAATTGATACATGATGATATTAACCTGATGATCATTTTTAGTAATAAAGGTAATAAAGCCAACATTACAGATTTAATAAAGTTGCTCATTGGTGTTGCCTTCTCTCTTTAGGTATTGCAAATGCTGTTTTTAATGCACAAAGCAGTGAAATATTATTCAGGAGCAATGGGAACATTACCAGAGAACTCACCAATATCACATTTGGTTTCAGAACAAGGAATGCAAATGTGATCATATTGCATGCAGAGAAGGAGCCTGAATTTCTTAATATTAGCATTCAAGATTCCAGATTATTATTTCAATTGCAAAGCGGCAACAGTTTTTATATGCTGAGTCTGACAAGTTCGCAGTCTGTGAATGATGGCATATGGCACCAAGTGACTCTTTCCATGACGGACCCACTGGCCCAGGCCTCCAGGTGGCAAATGGAAGTGGACAACCAAGCACCTTTTGTGACCAGTGCAGTTGCCACTGGGAGCCTCAACTTTCTGAAGGATAATACAGACATTTATGTGGGTGCCCGAGCTGTTGACAATACGCAGGGCCTGAAAGGGTGTCTAAGTACAATAGAAATCAGTGGCATTTATCTCTCTTACTTTGAAAATGTTCCTGGTTTCACTAATAAACCGCAGGAAGAGCAGTTTCTCAAAATCTCTATAAATTCAGTGGCTACTGGCTGTTTGCAGTCGAATGCCTGCAACTCCAACCCCTGCTTGCATGGAGGAAATTGTGAAGACATCTATAGCTCTTATCACTGCTCATGTCCCTTGGGATGGTCAGGGACACGCTGTGAACTCAACATTGATGAATGCTTTTCAAACCCCTGTATCCATGGCAACTGCTCCGACGGAGTTGCAGCCTATCACTGCAGGTGTGAGGCTGGATACACCGGTGTGAACTGTGAAATGGATATAGACAATTGCCAGAGTCACCAGTGTGCAAACGGGGCCACTTGCATCAGCAACCCCAATGGCTATTCTTGCCGCTGTTTTGGAAATTTCACAGGAAAATTTTGCAGGTGAGCATGAAGTTCATGTAAAGCTCGGCCTTTGGAGCTATGCTCTCCATTTTCCTCGTCAAACTGGAAAGCTCTCTCAGCTACGCATCTGTAGGCTGTGCTGAACAGGAGTGACAGGAGCCCCTTCCATCATGGTTTGGTCATGTAGATGGGATCTCACATGGTGGGATGTTCTATAAGGAAGAATGGTAGTGTTTTGACCAGACTTTAAGCAAAACGTTTTCTCCGACATCTTTGTTAGAATATGTCTCATGAACTGTAGCCCCAGAGTTTGATAGCTTTAAGGCCTCAAGAAACAAATATTTTTTACAATAAATGCAAAATCTCGGTTTTCTTTCTTTTTTTTTAGATTCATTTATTTATTTTGAGAGAAAGACAGAGAGCAAGTGGGGAGAGGAACAGAGGCAGAAGGAGAGAGAATCCCAAGCAGACTCCCTGCTGAGCACAGAGCCCAACGCAGGGCTCGATCTCATGACTCTGAGATCATGACCTGAGCCAAAATCAAGAGTCAGACACTTAACCGACTGAGCCACCCAGGTGCCCCCAAAAGCTTGGTTTTCATATTGTTCGAAGAAGCATGACTTCTACCCCTAAAACAATGCCCTTGACTATTTCAGGCAGGTAAATCTCATAAAATCTTGAAAAGTCTATGCTAAATTATAATTTCGAGAAAGTGAAATTATGACTCTCATATAAATGAACATGTTTTGATGTTTTCATTTAAGTCATTAATTAATGAGGAAATGAGTAAGATATAAAAAAGTGTCAAAGGACAACCTAATTATTTATATATGTACATATATAATAATTGCATATATTTTTATTATCCACATAAACACAAATATATATAAATAGAGATGAGGGAATGAAGTTACTAATGAATGCAAAACTATTTAATTTTTTATAGAGCAACACAATTAATATTTGAAACTATCTTTTCTACCCTGTGACAATTTTATCACTACGGACAAATTCATTTGCATTTCAGTGAGCAGGATCCATTTATATTAATGTCATTTTTCTACAACTTATAGAGTCGTAAAATAGCTTAGTGAAGAAAATCTAAGGCATACATACTACAAAATCAAACAATCCTAGAGTGTCCTTTACATAACACCCAACATTCCATTGAAAGAATACTCAGGGGGGGCCTGGGTGGCTCAGTCGTTAAGCATCTGCCTTCAGCTCAGGTCACGATCCCGGGGTCCTGGAATTGAGCCCTGCATCGGGCTCCCTGCTCCGTGGGGAGCCTGCTTCTCCCTCTCCCACTCCCCCTGCTTGTGTTCCCTCTCTTGCTGTATCTCTCTCTGTCAAATAAATAAAAAATCTTAAAAAAAAAAAAAAAAGAAAGAATACTCAGGAATATCTTTTGCCCATTTCGACATATTTCACAATTTTTTCTAAAACTACTAAAGCAGTGTTTTAATTCTAGTAATGACCTCCATCTCATGTTACATAAACAGAAATAAGAAACAATATTTTCCTGCTAAGTCACATGGCTTCAGTGTTTCCATGTAAGTAGAATTCATTATTTTATAACTTATACTGCTTTTAAATCCACTAAACAATTGAGTCATTATGGGGAGGTGAGAGGATTATTAGTAACAAGTAATATATTCCCAGACTTTGGCAGGAGCACCTGGAGTGGGTTGGCAGCCTGTAGACATAACACTAACTGAGAGGTGGTACCCTAATGGGATGAATCTCCCAGCAGACAGAACAGGTAGCCATACCTGTAAGAAAATGTATTTAGGGGCGCCTGGGTGGCTCAGTCAGTTAAGCCGCTGCCTTTGGCTCGGGTCCTGATCTCAGGGTCTTGGGATCGAGCCCCACGTCTGGCTCCCTGCTCAGTGGGGAGTCTGCTTCTTCCTCTCCCTCTGCCCATTCCCCCTGCTCACTCTCTCTTTCAAATAAATAAAAAATCTTAAAAAAAAAAATAGAAAATGTATTTATCTCCATAACATTCGTTCAGAACCTATGAAGGCACAGTATTAGGTGCTAAGTGCTGACATTTCAGTTATATGTCACTTTCCATGAGTTGAAACGGGCTCATTTGCCAATAGACAAAGTGCCTGTTTAAAAGCAAAAGACATTCAGGATCAAAATTAATAGTATTGCCGCGGTGACTTTGGATAAGTAAAGTAAACATACATGCCCCAGTAACTAGTTCTCCAGTATTTTTTCCTGCCTGATTCATCAAAGTCAAGTTCTCAAAGATTAAAGTTCTCAAAAGTACCTTCTAATGAGATTCAAAAATTGTTTATTAAACGTAAGATGTATACAAAGCTTCACATTTGCATTGCTAATTGACCCCTTTCAAAGCTGGTTGACATTTTTCATTCGTTTGAAAAGTCCTTATGATATTTTCTTTTTAAAGCCGAATTGATTAGTTCTTGTGGGAAGAGACACACTTACCGACAGATAGGCTAGTTTCTCCATATTAGCGGCAGCGCGCACAACAGGACAAAATTAAATGCATCTTATATTTCCTGAACATTAATTATGTATCAGATACCATGCACAGTGGGTCAAAGGACCTGAACAACACCCTTAAAATCTCTTCTAATCCAGTCCTTCACACCTCTGGATCTTGCCTTGTAGTCAAGCTCTGCTTAGCTTCTAACAATTTGTTCTGCCTTGTATAAGGATTCCTTAATATGTGCAGCTTCGTTGTTATACAAAAGAGCCACCCTCCTGAATTCACATACAGTTGCCACTGAGTGCTATCTACAGTCCTCCTGGACAGCATTCGGCTTGCATTCGGCTAAGCTATGAATCATTGGATAGAGACCAGCAAGTGTTGGCGGGGTAACAGGAGTTCAGCTCTGAAAGCCTACAGAGAAATCACATGAGTGCTTGGGTACCAGAGTGCTGTCCTTGCTTTCTTGGCCTTTATAGAGATGCAATTTTCCGTGGCCTGTGTTGATTTATTATAAGCAAGGCAGCAGCAAACCAAGCTATAGCAAGTTTCTTCCCAGCCCTAAATTTATTGCCACCCCACGGCACAGATCTTATCTCACCAATGAAAACTGTAGAAATGGAAGATATATAGCCATGCTTGTTATAGCACCCTCCAGCAGGAGCCGTTTACCCGGAGAAAGTGACTGTGTATAATGCAGCACAATCAAGCGTCTGTAGCTCAGCCAGCCTGAGTAGTTAATTAGTTTGGCATTGACTACATACATGAACTTTTCCAAAAAGTTTTCTTGAATGAAATGAACAAGATGAACAGCTGTGGCTGCTACTTTTATGTCTCTAGGCACACCAGATTACCCTCAACAGTCTGTGGGAATGAGAAGACAAATCTCACTTGCTACAACGGAGGCAACTGCTCGGAGTTCCAGGGTGAATTAAAATGTCTGTGCCGGCCAGGTTTTACTGGGGAATGGTGAGTCACATTAGAACTTTATAGAAGAAAATTCCGGGCTGAAAAACAGTGGGATTATACAAGGTTGATTTCTCCTCTAGTTTTTCATCTCAGTTCCCATAGGAAAATCCATGCTGAAATGTAGGTCCAACCAGAGTCAAACAATAAAAAAGAAGAAAAATCACAGTTTAGGTCAAAGTAAAGAACACTTTATTAGCCAAGACTTCAAACAGGAAAATATGTCTTTTGAAAAAATGTAGAATGTGCTAGTTTTCTTTCTGATAAGTACTTCTGGATTCACGTTTCTTTCCTGCTGACTCTAATAAGTAATGCAAATATAGTTGCTGTTGAAGTAAAATAAAATATACCTAAAAGATTGCCTCATAGAATGATCTAGAACCCCGAAAGTATATGCACCTTATCCATATGAGTCTATCTTTCCCAGAGAAACCCTTCAACAGTTCTTCACTTAATACGGGGATTGTTGATATGGAATTGGCCAGTGGCTTCAGACAATGGCTGAAAATGCAGCCAAATTTGGATATGCATTTGACTAGCTGAAGGTGAGGTCAAAGATTAAAAAAAAAAAAAAAAAAAAGAATATACTCCACAGCTTTTATCAGCTTCTCAAAAGGATCAATGTCCTGATTATATACCAGGGCTCTCTATAACCTCTTATATATCTCTATATGAGCAGATAATAAATAATCATTTGTTGAGCACTAAGTCATGCATCTTATAAATATCATCTCTAGTTGTTATTAATCCCACTTTGCATTTGCAAAAACTGGGGCTGAGGGGGTAAGTTACAGGTCAGGTGCCAATCCAGATGTGTGCTGCAGTGAGGTCAAGCTGCCCTCAAAGCCTGTGCTCTTCTTTTGGATGTGCTGACAGAAATGAATAAACCTTTGCTTGCAAAAATTAAAAGAAAATGGGAAAAGTACTCCTTCATCTCATATGCCGTCCAGCACAAGGTAGTGATCTCTGATCACACTTCCCGCATTGAACAAATTAGATAAATGAAAATACAAAGCATTTGAGAGAGAGAGTTTGAGTGAATGAATTTTTCTCAAAAGGGAAGTTAATAAAATTATGGGTATAATTTGTGCTCCATGACAATTGCAATTGGATTCATTTGAATTTTCTCTTTTCCAGCTGGCTCTTTTGGCACGACAAGATTCAGCTATTTTGCCGCTTTTATAAAATAGCAGGCAATCTCGGATATACCTGCCTTTTACCCATTCAGCATTCAGTGACAAATCTAGTTCTCGCCTTCACAGCCTGCTTTCAGTGCTTGGCTCCAAGCCGTACAGGTAGACGAAGCATATATGTGCACGGAAGGACATAGCCTTGGAGCATAGTCTACTTTCTATTGAGCCACTTTTTACCATGCAACGTATTGTTAACCCAGAGACCATTCAGCAGGCCTCCAATTCCATATCCCTCCGAAACAGTGCAAATATTTCCTTGACCAACTCTTTCACTATATGTAAGCGCTGGTTATTTCCTGCCTCCGTGTCACAGGTGAATGCTTCATGTCACATTAATGTTCAATGGCACAATGCATAGACGCATCCGAAGCCTTGGACTATTTTCTCTGCTACTCACGCATTATCCCTATTTACAATAAACGTGTCCCTTTCCTCCAACATTTGTTTAAAAGAATAATCTTGCATTTAAATGCAAATCCTTTCTTTGAAATGCGGTAAGAAAAGGAAGCTTCAAGTTCTCCTTTCTCTCACGGGGACTCTCCTCTGGATCAACTTCTCTGCTGCAAATGGATTTCTAAAATAGTGAACACATGTTCAATAGATGCTGTACTTTCAAAGTCCTTAAGCATGATCAGTTAATTCACTGGATGTTAATAGATTTATTTATTTTGATTGCCGATCTATTAATTAACCTCTAATGAAAGCTCTGTAATGTTTATAATGAATTTGTATGCGTGGTACACTGTTTGGTTCAAAAGAGAAATGGATAAGAAATGGGGAAAGAAGAGCCAGAGGAAGACTGGAAAATACTAGACAGTCTCCCAAGGCCTAGGGGAATGGGACTTCCATAACGTCCAAAGATATTGAAAAGCTGTCTTCCTGCAAATTGCCTCCTCTTCTGTCTGGCTAAACCCCCAACTTTATAGTGTCATCCTGGCAGGTCGTAAATGATGGATGGTGTGAACACTCTGGCCCACCCAGGACAAAGAGTGCTTGGCAGGCTCTCACAAGTTGTCAGGTTTTGCTCAGATCTAATCGGAGAAGCTTCCTTCCAGTCCAGAAACCCGAGCCAAAAAAAGAAAACAAAATGTCTCAGCTATGCTTGTTATCCAGCAGGATAAGGAGCTGTTTTTCTGGGAAGAAATCTTTTTTTCCTTTATACCTTGGGTTGACCCTCCCTACCCACCCCGTTACCCCCCTTCATTTTGAGCCTAGTGATTAGTCGATGACCCAGGCATGCAAGTTTTACCTTTTGGGAGGCGAGGAATGAAAAATTGTTTACATTACACTTCGACGTTTTAAGTTGCTCTTTAGGGATTCTTGGAGCTAACATTTTATATGAATTTCCCAAAGTAAAAGAGATGGCTTTAGTTACTGCTCTATGCTGAGACCTAACAGTGTTTGGCACATGATAAGTGCTAAATACATACCAGACTGAACAACTGAATGAAAGTGACTGGTGAATTAATCGGTGAATATATGGAAAAACAAGTTGTTGGTGGAAGGTCGGGTGAAAGATGACAGTGTCCCAGGGAAGAGGAAGATTTCAATATACCTTAGAATTGATATCATTTGTTTGAGAAAATTTAGCTCTTGAAAGTCATTCTACCTGAATATTTTAAAATTACACTTAGCTATGAAGCATATTTATTAGCAACTGAAATATTCTAATTATCTACTTTTACTTTTTGTCGAAAAACAGGATTCCAAAAAGAAAAAAGAAAAATAAGATTCCAAAGGAAAATAATCCAAAATCTTCAAGAATAAACCGATTTTTTCCCCCTATTTTTGGTGGGCTTTCTTTCCCCCCATAGCCTAAGGGCATGGATGCATTAGAATCCTGACAGCAGGAGCATAGGTCGGCTCTGTAGACTCCAGGTTGGCAAAATATAGCCTCATGGTTCCCATGCGCCCCCAGTAAACCGAACCGAAGATGGCAAAGATGCTAAATGCTCTTCAGAGACAAACAACCTTTTTTCAGGTTTTTTCTTGGTTTCTAGGTACTTGCACCTGGTTTCTCATTCTAATTAACTGTGCGTGTGTACAAATTATTTCCCTTAAAAACAAAATTTGTTACAGGAATTTTGAGGAATATGTCCCACATCAGTAAGTATATGTAAGTTGTATGGGAGTTGGTAAGTCAGACCGTACTGTTCCAAGTAGATAAGGCGACAACTTTTATTCTTTACCCCATTTCCCAGCCAGTTTATTCAACAGAGACCAAGTTTGCTGCTATTTCTGTTTCTGTTCAAGGTGTGAAAGAGATGTTGACGAGTGTGCCTCGGATCCGTGCTTCAATGGCGGTCTGTGCCAGGACCTGGTCAACAAGTTCCAGTGTGTCTGTGATGTGGCCTTCGGGGGCGAACGCTGCGAGGTGGATGTAAGCGGGCTCTCCTTTTACGTGTCTCTCTTACTCTGGCAGAATCTCTTTCAGCTTCTTTCTTACCTCGTTCTGCGCATGAACGACGAGGCAGTTGTTGAGTGGGGTGAACAGGACGATGACTAACACTCATTGAGACATTCCTAAACTTAAAAGCCATCAAAGTTCAAGAAATGCCTTGACTCATTTTAGACTCGAAAAAAGAAAAAGAAAAACTACCTTGAAAATTAAAATAAATTCAAGGACTATTTTAAGCGAGAGTGAGAATATTAAGTATTTGGTATTTAGTATTAAGTATTTACCTATTTCAGCTATATATGTAAAAAATATTGTTCTTAACATAACTGGAAACTTCTTATCATTGAGTATACTTCGTACAAGTACATTGTCTTTCTTGGTGCTTCCATATTGGAGTGACCGCTGCAATGAGAACTGATTTTCTCCCACACTCCATTTCTGTGTGTGCTTTTGTGATGGAAGTTGCCCCGTGCACCCGGATCCTAAGGCATTTACGTTCTTTCATTCCCATCTATTATTCGTGACATGACAGTTTGAAGATTACTGATTAAACCTTTTTCACATCAGTCTATGTTTTCATACATAGCTGTTCAAATGAAGTGTTGCCAACTCTCTGGGAAGTTAAAAATATATATAAAAAGAAAGCAGGGAATCACATGAGATCCCTAAAATGGAGAAAGAAAATTTTCTGATATAATTGGTATCAAAACTCAAATTATGCCTCACCAGTATACTTTCTGATTCCACAAAACCTCTCCTTCAATAGGACAGAGAAGCCCTACTTTCATTTCTTTTTCCTGCAATACTTTCTATTCAAATAGAGTACTTTTTGGTTAATTGCTTATAAATTTATGAGCTTGCTGACATTTCTATCAAATGGACTGATTTGAATTGCTTTTTGATGCATATTAAAGGAAAAATAAGTATTGTTGTATATCTATACACCAAAAAATATATATTATAAAACTTGATTTCTTGGAGGCATATTTTTTAAAATTTGCAAGTAAACGTATCATCTTTAATTATCTTTCTGAAAAAACCATAGAAGCATAATACCTTTCATTATCAAAATATATTTGGCATTATGTTTTTTTAAGATATATACATGATATGATGGCTCTACCAAGTAAATTAATGAGATATGCAAAAAAAATTATATACATTTCTTTTAATAGACTAAATATAATAGTAATTTAAAAAAACCTTATTTGAAAATATTTTTAATTCCTTCCACTGGCATGTTAGAATTTCTGCTAAATATCTCTGTACCGATGTACCCTTCCAAAGAAGACATTATGCTCATTTAAAGGGAAAAGTGGTTTGATCCTATGAACTAATTTAGAAAACAACTACAATAACAACGACCTGACAAATGTAATTTTGTAAATGTGTCTGTGTCTTTAGGAGCTGCCCTGGTTTGACAACACGAGGGCGATTTATCCATTGGGTGATATCTAATCCTCATTTAGTCCCAATTGTTTAAAGAAAGTTGTTTTTCTGTGGAAATGACCAAGGAAGACCTAAATATGCCAATCAAAACAAAAGGACAAAATGGTATAGTATAAAAGCAAAGGAAATGGATTCAATTCTATTTTTCAATAGTCATAGAAAATTTTATGCAGCAAATTCAAATCCTCCAGGAAACTGGCAGTCATTTCAAATGGGAAGCAACTGATTTTGAAGTGTTTCTTTATCCTCCTTCTTCTCGCTCCCATCCAGGCAGCATGTGCCATACTGCTGTCTCAGATGGATCCGTTCCAAACTTAGACTTTGTGACAAGAGACTTGGGGAAAACCCCCATCAATGTTTGCATTTCCAGATGTTTGAAGTAAGCATAAAATCGATTATAGCTACATACATATGGCTTTCATATTGACTCCCTTTTTGGACATATCTGTACTTATATACTTACAGACCACTTCGGTGTTAATTTGTTATCTTCCAAATATATGAGTCATTCACGAATGCTTTCTCTGTGAAATTCTGATGTCTCTGTTGTCATTGTCACTGTCAATCACTTTTCTATTTTCCAAACGTCCTGTCATGAGATACCTGACTTAAAACAAAAATACTTTCCTTTCTCTATTTTTCTCTATTTTTAATTGCATTGTGTGTGATTATGCCTTTTACATATTTACACAGAAAAATAAAACTTGTGTTTCTGTATCTCTACTTCTCATCCTCTGACAGCTGTCTTCATTTGCCTTGACTGTGTCTTGCATGGTTAAGATGTCCACAAGCCAGGCAGGCGTGTGCGTGTGTGCGTGTGCACACACACACACACACTCACATCACATAATGAACACACAGCAATAGTGCTCATCTTCCTGAATGGAGGTCTGCTTCCCCAGATGTGTCCCCGCAAAGGAAATACTGGTGGCCCTCAAAATCAGGGCCCCATGTGCTTTCCCTCCTTGGCAAGTATTCCTCTGGCTGGCATTCTAGAATTGATTATATCCCTAATTGTTCTCTCTGTTGGTTTACAGTGTCCCTGCCCATAGTAGGCATAGTTCAACCTGGCTCCATGGAGGGGCCATCTCACCTAAAGGACAGAAATTCACACACACTCCTCTAGAACAAGCTTCTGAAACGAAACCTGTATTTAGTTGAATAAAAGATCATTTCTTTTTGCTTATTTTTAAGATTTAACATTTGGACTAAATGAGGCCACGTCTCTGTGTTTGGCCACGCCTCTTCCTTCTTTGTGTGTGTGTGTACATGAAGAATGGTTTTTATTACTCTCCTTTTTAGGGAGAAGGAAAGTAGAGAAAATAGGAATATCTGCAGAAATTAGTGTTCTGGCAGCATGAGGAAACAATTTTAAAATTCAAGTAGCACTATTGAGAACCTACTCTGTGCCAGGTACTGTGATAAGCTGTTTTTAAATATATATTTTTTCAATATAAGAGCAAAGTCTCTCACCTCCCCAAATCTCCACTAAATTGTGTTCAAATATCCTTTTGCCATTTCTGAAGTTATTCAGCTTAATTTTGTAAAATTAAAATGGAATTCTTTCTGGAAATGGTGATACATAAAATTTGAGTTTATTGATTTAGGTAGGAAACCAATGAAAAGAAATCTGTATTGTCCAACTACCAAAAGTATTACTAATATGGACTATTTCCCTTCTTTCCTTTTTTAATTTATGCAACAACTTAATGAATACCTACTATGTGCCATGCTCTGGATTAGGTAATGGGAATACAACTATAAATTAGACACAACACTTGCTCACAAGTTGAAGGTCTGGTAGGGGATGTAGGTAAACAAACAGTAAAGGACAGAGTCTGGGTCAGTGTTAGGATAAAACTAAGTACCAGCAAATATATTTCCATGATGATTGATGATTATTTCAAATTATTTCAAAAAAAAAAAAAAAAGTACCAGCTATAAAGGAGCACTTGGGAGGGGCATTTTGCCCAGTCTTAAAGGTGGATGGGGAAGGTCTCAAAGCCAAAGCTGGGATTCGAAGGTAAACAGGTGTCAGGTTGTGACAGGAGGGATGGCACAGTAGAGAGTGTTGCTGGCAGAAGGGGCTGCAGGGCTTGTGCAGGAGGGCTGGAGCCTGAAGGGCAGTGGGAACACAGTAAGACTGAGGCTGCAGAAGGAGCAGAAATGAGTCCTTGTAGATCAAATCAATGACCTTGGCTTTTTCTCCTAAGAGTTATGGGGAGTCTTTAAAGGAGTTCAATCAGAAAAGTAACAAGATCACACTTGCACTTCAGAAATATCAGCTGGGCTTCTATGTAGAGGCTGGATTAAAAGAAATGCAAGACTGGACCCCAAAAGACACATGTAGGGGGCTATTGCAGTAATACAGATAAAAGGAAAGGACATTTGGCACTAGCTTATATAGTCGAAGGGGATCAGAGGAGGGGTAAATGAACAAAGTTTGAAGCTATAAGACCTACCTCATGATTGTTTGGAGAAGGTGTAGTTCTGAGGGGATACTCCAGTTAAATTTGGTGAATATTCAAAAATATTTGTCGATTAAATAAACGAATAAATATAAGGTTCTGTGGGATATCCAAGTAACGTTATTACAGTGTGAATATTCCAGTCTGGAATTCAAGAAATAGCTGAGCTGGGTGTCTAAATTTGGGTGTCATGTTATAGATCTATTGATCTTTTATATTTCATTCTCCATATCTATAATCCACTTGTATTTTTTCTTAGTATCTATTCGAGTTTTATTGAGATATAAATGACAAAGAACATGTGTAAGTTTAAGGTGTACAACTAGTTGATTTGATACACTTAGATGTTGCAAAATGGCTGCCACCATGGCCTTAACTAACACCACCATCTCATTACATAAATACCATTTCTTTTCTTGTGGTGAGAACATCTTCTACCACCTATTTTCTTAGCAACTTTTAAGTGTGCAGTACAGTAGTATTTTGAACTGTTAGTCATCATGCTGAATATTAGATTCCTAGAACTTACTCATCTTATAACTGAAAGCTTGTACGCTTTGACCAGCATCTCTCCATTCCCTCACCCTCCGCTCCTGGCTACCACTATGCTACTCTCTGTTTCTATGTTTTGTGCAGTGTTTCTAGATTTTATATATGATTGGGATCATACAGTACTTTCTATTTTCTGTCTGAATTATTTCACTTAGTATTATGCCCTCAAGATCCAAATGGCAGGATTTCATTCCTTCTCATGTGGAATAATATTCTCTTGCATATACGTACCAGATCTTCTTATTCGGTTATCTGTTGTTAAATATGTACGTTGTTTTCATACCTTGGCTGTTGTGAATAATGCTGCAATTAACATGGGAGTACAGATAGCTCTTTGAGACAATGATTTCATTTCCTTTGGATATATATACCCAGAAATGGAATAGCTGGATTATACAGTAGTTCTATTTTTAACTTTTTAAAGAATGTCCATACTGTTTTCCATAATGGCTACACCAGTTTACATTCCCATCAACCATGCATAAGGGTTACCTTTTCTCTACATCCTCGCCAACACTTATTATGTCTTGTCTTTTTGATGATAACCATTCTGACAGGTGTGAGGTGATATCTCATTGTGGTTTTGATTTATATTTCCATGACAATTGATGATGTTGAACACCTTTTCTTGTGGCTGTTGGCCATTGATATGTCTTCTTTGGAAAAATGTCCATTCAGTTTCTCTGCCCATTTTTTAATTAGATTGGGGCTTTTTGGCTATTGAGTTGTATGAGTTCTTCATACATTTTAGATATTAACCCCTTATCAGATATAGGATTTGCATATATTTTCTTGCATTCCCTAGGTTGCCTTCTCATTTCATTGATGGTTTCTTTTGCTCAAAAGCTTTCTAGTTTGATGTAATCCCACTTGTGTACTTTTGCTTTTATTGCCTTTGCTTTTGGTATCAAATCCAAAAAATCATTGCCAAGACTGATATCAGGGAACTTACACCACATGTTTTTGCCTAGGAATTTTACAGAGTCAGGTTTTACATTCAAGTCTTGAATCCATTTTGAGTTGATTTTTGTATATGGTATGAGAAAGGAATTCAGTTTTATTCTTTGATGTGTGGCTATTCAGTTTTCTCAACACCATTTATTGAAAAGATAATCCTTATTTTTGGCTCCTTTATCATAAATTAATTGGCCATATATGGGTGGATTTATTTCTGGGCTCTTGATTCTGTTCCATTTGTCTGTGTGTCTGTTTTTATGCCAAACCCATACTGTTTGAAATCAGGAATTATGCTGCCTCTAGCTTTGTTCTCCCTTTTCAAGATTGCTTTGGCAATTCAGGGTCTTCTGTGGTTCTATATACATTTTAGGATTGCTTGTTCTATTTCTATGAAAAATGCCATTGGAATTTTGGTAGGGATTGCATTGAATCTGTCAATTGCTCTAGGTATGGACATTTGAACAATATAAATTCTTCCAATTCATGAGCACAGAATATCTTTCCATTATTTGTGTCTTCTTCAATTTCTTTCATCCCCATCTTATAGTGTTTAGTGTACAGATCTTTTACCTCCTTGGTTAAACTTATTCCTGAGTATTTTATTCTTTTTGATGTTATTGTAAATGGGATTATTTATTTATTTCTCGTTCAGATAGTTTGTTGTTGGCCTGTAAAAACACGACTTCTTTTTGTATGTTGTAAAAACCCTTAGAAGGAAGCATAAGGAAAAAGCTTTATGACATCAGTCTTGGCAATGATTTCATGGGCATGGCACCAAAAGCACAGAGAACAAAAGCAAGAATAGAAAAATAGAACTACCTCAAACTTCAAAACTTCTTTTTTTAAAATATTCTATTTATTTATTTGTCAGAGAGAATGAGAGAGTGAGAGAGGCAGGCAGAGGGAGAAGCAGGCTCCCCACTGAGCAAGGAGCCCGATGCGGGGCTGGATCCCAGGACCCTGGGATCATGACCTGAGCCAAAGGCAGACACTTAACTGACTGAGCCACCCAGGCGTCCCAAACTTCAAAACTTCTGCACAGCAAAAGAAACAATCAATTGAGTGATTTTTGTCCTTCACTCTGCTAATGTGGTGTATTACACCGATTAATTTTTATATGTTGAACTGTTTTTGCATCCTAGGGATAAGTCTCACTTGGTCATGATATATAATCCTCTCAGTCTGCTTTTGAATTTGCTTTCCTAGTACTTTGTTGAGATTTTTGCATCTCTGTTCATCAAGGATATTGGCCTGTGGTTCTCTTTTCTTGTGGTATCTTCATTTGGCTTTTATATCAGGATAATGTTGACCTTCTAAAATGAGTTTGGATATTTTCTCTCATCAGGTTTGTTTTTTTTTTTTTAAGTGTTTGAAAAGGATTAGAGTAAATTCTTCTTTAAATGCTTGATAGAATGAAGACATCTGGTCCCAGGCTTTTCTTGGTGGGGAGGTTGAGTGATCAAATTTCTATAACCAAAAGAACTGTTGTGAAAAGGTAGAAAAGGAATAGATGATACTTTTGAAATTGTGAATAATGATTATGCACTAGCACTGTTTTCAATTTGAGAGGCTCTCATATTTGTAAGTCCAATTTTTCCCCCTCACAATATCTCTGAGAGGCATTATTATCTTTATCTTAAAGATAAATGGAGATTTTATTTTTTAAAAGATTTTATTTATTTACTTGAGAGAGAGAGAGCATGAGCATGGGGAGTGGGAGAGGGAGAAGCAGACTCCCCTCTGAGCAGGGAGCCTGATGCGGGGCTCGATCCCAGGACTCTGGGATCATGACCTGAGCCGAAGGCAGACACCCAACTGACTGAGCCACCCAGGCGCCCCAAATGAATAAAGATTTTAAAAGGTTTCCTGAATTTCTCCAGGTAAGTATCCAGGAAGAGTTTATCCACATCATTTACTTCCAAGTCTAATGCTAAAGAGAGTTTTGAGGTCTGTCAGGACCCAGGAAAGGGATCTTGGAGGAATTAGCAGGAGTTTCCTGTGATTGTCATCCAAACTGGTCAAGAAATATGTCAGGGATGGTTTGGAAAACCAAATGAGAACTCCTTTCCAACGCAACCCTAAATTTTTGGTGCCTGTGGCTGGTCACCACATCTCTCGAAGGAACTCACACAAGTAGAGATGATAGCAAAGATAACTAGAATAACCAAAGATGCAGGATTTGAGGAGTAAGCAGGCATGTCTGACTGTTAACGTGACTCTTTATTTTGGCTAAATGAAGAGTCTAAGCATACATGCAAATTAATGGATGACCTGATTGAGGGAACCTGTTCAGAAAGTTCCAGAGTTCCAGGATGGGAGGCATTCATTGAGACACAGTAAGTCTAGCAGGTGATAGGAAATTCTCCTTCACATTAAAAAATTTATAGAACTCATTAAACTAAGAGAGTAAAGCAGAAAGTAAAAATAAACTCAGCAGGGATTTGGAGTCATTTGTGAATGACAGAGTCACAGATGGTTTCTGAGAGGGTTAGAGCTGTGCTTGATCACAAAGGCTGATGTCAAGGATGATGCCAACTGACCCACATCCTTGGGCTTCTGTGAAGAAAAGACCACTGGCCAGTGGCACAAGATGCTTCCTCTCTATGGCAGTCTCCTTGTGCTCTCAATTTAGCCTTCAGGAAGGAGGTACCCAGAATGACATTCTCTACAAATTACTATTTTAAAAAACACTGTCACTTATCACTGAGTTTCCACTAATTAGCATTCAGGAAGGAGTAAATATAGCACTAACATAAGAAACGGTTCTGAAATGTTATTTTGATGTATTTCAATCACTAGAATCAGGTCGAATTCAGTTCACTAATCTGTTTTCCTTTCATCTTTTCACACATTATTAAGACTTCTGCTTCACCAAGTATAATTAATGCTCTTCATTTCTTAATGTGGGGTCATCACCACCAGCTTCACAGAAATCACGTAATGTAGACTTTCACCTTCAGAACACATTTCTCCATGTGTCCAGAATAGAACAGAAACAGGCGATAGAGAGTGGGGCCCCTGGATTGCAAGTATAACTAAAGTGGTTGGTGTTAAGCCACAGACAACTGTGAGAAATAACCAGGTTGAAGTTTGCCACTGAATTGACTAGCTAACCAAAACAAGTGGCTTTTTGGTACATGTCAAATTAATCTCATCATCTTTTAAATCTCCCTGATGGGATCATTGCGTTGCTACAATATTGGACTTTGCGGAAACTGGTTTTTAAAATATTTATTTATCCATTTGTCCACCATTTATCAAGAGTCTGCTGTAGGCAAAGCTCTGAGCTGAGCATGGTGAGCAACTAAAATATGCACAAAGGATGTATTCCTGCTCTCAAAGAGCTTAAGAAGGAGAACTGAGTGACTTCCGTGTATAGCTCCCCCCATAAGTTTTACAACTTTGTAAATCATGAAGATATTTGAAATGTGCCCATAATGATGTATGTTGGTTATGACAAGGGTGACCACATTATTTATTGTTCGACTGGAGTATTTTGAGAGTGAAAGCAAGAACTATTAATAATCATGCTGGGACAACAGCCTACACTGATATTGTTCTGTGCAAACTGAGATATATCCGAGTTATTGCCCTAGAGGGAATGCATTATGTTTCACTGGATACACTTCCATTCTCTTCAAAATGTGGTTGAAGTCTATTATAGATCATTTCAGAAATGAGATGTACATGATACAAGCCAATTAGTTGGCCAAGTGACTCAAAGCAAACAATGAGGTCAGTTGCATCTTGTTAGTTACCATTTTCTTGAATTATCTTCCTTGTTTTATACTCAAGAAGAACTTTGGCATTGGTTCCATCTATGCAGAACAGAGTTGTGATCAACCAAACTGAAAACTGCTGGTATGCAATCAAATATCATGCTGTTGTCTGGTTTGACATGACGTGAATTTAATTTTTCCTAAATTTTAATTTTTACAAACGGAGAGTGTAGACTCTTATGTAATATGGCTTTTCTTCTTGAATGACTTATATTCCCTTTAGGAAATGAGGCTTTGGCTCATTGAATCCATAGCTGATCTTTTTTGTGAGAGCAAATGGAATGACATGTAGAAAAGTAGGTACACTCAAGAGAATTTAACATGTGAGCACATTTAAATATCAAGATAACTGACTTGGAATTAGTAATTATTTTAATATTATTTCTACTTAAAACTTTCTTGACTCATAATACATATTTGTGGAGTGTATGCATATTATTTTCCTAACCTTTGTAAAAACAAAAAATTCTTTATTTCTTAAAGGGCATAAAGATCATGGCTATTATCTCTTACTCACAATTATAATTTCACAGGTAGAAGAAATTAAGCCACAAGTAAAGTTGTGTGCCTGTGAGCAAAGAGAGCTCGGAATGCCCAATACACATTACACATTTCAAATATCTTCATGATTTACAAAGTTGTAAAACTTATGGGGGGAGCTATACACGGAAGTCACTCAGTTCTCCTTCTTAAGCTCTTTGAGAGCAGGAATACATCCTTTGTGCATATTTTAGTTGCTCACCATGCTCAGCTCAGAGCTTTGCCTACAGCAGACTCTTGATAAATGGTGGACAAACGGATAAATAAATATTTTAAAAACCAGTTTCCGCAAAGTCCAATATTGTAGCAACGCAATGATCCCATCAGGGAGATTTAAAAGATGATGAGATTAATTTGACATGTACCTAAAAAGCCACTTGTTTTGGTTAGCTAGTCAATTCAGTGGCAAACTTCAACCTGGTTATTTCTCACAGTTGTCTGTGGCTTAACACCAACCACTTTAGTTATACTTGCAATCCAGGGGCCCCACTCTCTATGCAACACAGTGTGTTGCATGTAAACTGTAGAAATCTATTTGAAACTACTTGTATACAGAAAGGAAGCAACATATTAATACAGCTCATCCAAAAACAAATGGGCATTTGCAGCGAAATGTATTTGATCACTTGGAAAGCATATTCATGATTGTCTCGTTGTCTACCTGAGTTTAATTTAGTTCCACAGGTGGCTCTGAATGTATATAACTTTTATATATATATAATTACTATATATATTTCCCCTAGTATCTCTTTGATAATCCTATGCAGATAGCAAGATTATGCTATAAAGGAAAACTAAGGTACCAGTATATTTGTTATTCAGAGTGGTAAAGTACATAGTAATGCCTGATAAATGACTGAAATCACTTGAGTTGATAACCTAAAACTCAGGGAAAAAAATACATTTTAAAAGTAAAATGTTCCTTTGAATTTTTAACAGCCAGCATCAAGTTATGTACATAATAGGTACTCGATAAATATTCACTAACTTCCTGATATGATGAGTGTTTCTGAAGTACGTTCAAAGTGGCAGTTTCTAGCTTGGAGAATCATGTGTGTATATGTGTTCAACTTGCCCCACAGTTATTGAAATTAATGAAAGTGATAATACATATTAGAAAGTTGGCCCATTTTTTTCCTACCAATTTTGCAAAATGCAAAAGGCAAGTCTCGGTCATTAGTAACCACTCTGGTAATGAGATTGTCTTAAGGATAAGTGAGTCACACTCTCCATTAAGGGAACATTTCCATCCAAATACCAAATGCACAGAAACCCTATTATTTATGCTGAAGTGGAATTTGATATAAATTGGCTTTTTCCTGAGCCAATCCCAGAGGAAGCTCAGATCCATAAAGACATGGGCTCACACCGGTAACATAATCACGTGGACACCCAAAGAGACGCTCAGAGCAGCCCACATTTAATTTGACTTTATGTTTGCTTTTAGAAAAGCATTCCATTTTATCAGATGGACAGAGCCCCTCAAAATCTTAGTGACTGGGGAGAGGAGCGTAACTTCTGCTCAAAGATAAATATGGTTGAATTATTAAAATCCATGTCCTCTTAACTCATCTTCTCTACAGCAAGACCCAACCACTGTTGCAACCTTGAAAAAGACATTCATTCCTCTTTGCCTAGTCAAATATGTATGTTCTCAAACCTTGCCCATGAAACCTTCCTTGCTCCTCTCCCCTACCCAATCAGTTACTGGGAGTGTCGTCACGTTTCCACACCATCCCAAGTGCACCTCTATCCTCTATCATAACATTCCCTATTTGTGGAGTGCTTACTCTGAGCTAGACACTGTGTGCTAAGGTCATTACACACATTATCTTATTTATCATTCACAACAGTCCCAAGACTTAGGTAATGGTATTTTCCCATTCTACTGATGAGAACCCAAAGTCAGGGAGAGGTTAGGTACCTTTCCCAAGGATATCCAGCTCAGAAGTGGCAGTAAAGCATCCACATTATGGGGTGTGTTTACCTCTAACCAATGAGCAATACTGCAATAATTTATTTGTCGCCTTGTCCTCCATCCTGTGAGCTACAGGAAGGCACAAAAAATGTCTTGTTTACCTTTGTGACTCCAGTGCCTGGCCATGGTGCCTGATGAAGCCGGTGCTTCAGTATTTACTGAAGAAGTAAACGACTGGGGGAAGGAATGGTATGTGGTTCGCACAGAGGAGGAAACGAGGATGTTTCCAGAGGTGGGGAGAAAAGAAGTTTCACACACAAGATCTATGATCCAGGTCTTAAAGAATGAGCAGGAATTTTCCTAGTTAAACAAAAAGAGCGTTCCCCCCCTGCCCCCCACCCGGAAGTGTTTTTGTTTTTTTCGTTTGATTGTTTGTTACCGAAGTGTTAATTACACTGTTTTTCACTGAAGAAATTAAGCCACAAGTAAAGTTGTGTGCCTGTGAGCAAAGAGAGCTCGGAATGCCCAAGTCTTTATTCCTAGTAGAAAAGCCACAGTATGTGTATAATTATCTGCTGCCTTGACTCTTAGTTCTTCTTTCTATAACTGCATTTTGATATGCGTGACGGTTTGAGAAAGGAAAACCTGAGAAGCCGCCATCAGAGCCACAGACTTCCACAGGGATCACGGAGCAGGGCTTAGAGATAGGAGAGAAGGAAGGAAATTTATGGCACTGGCCCCCAAACGATAATAAACATCACACAGATTGTCGGAAAGGCCCGAAGCCATGAGAGGGGAAAATATGCTTAGGAAAAATAGCTGGTGCCAGGAGAACAAGGAGGATCCAGGAAGGAGCCAGAGGAGTTCACGAGTGGAAAGAGCCCTCCGGCAGCCCCAGGAGGAGCTTGGGGACCTAGATGGAATCTTCTGTATTTGCCCCAAAAGCATCATCAGGGAGACCAGAGCTTACCGTTGTTTTTTACAAAACCGCTGGTCAGAAAATCCTCCCACAGACGTTTCCAAATGTTCTCCCTTTTCCGAATTCAGCGGAGCCTGAAGGATTTATGCTGTCCAGTCCCACCTCCCCCTTGCCAGCTTGTCTCCCCTCTAAGCCACCTGCCCTGTAATAACTGCTCCTGGCTGGACAGATGGACATTCTGGGCCTCTCGGCAGGAAATGCGGTGCCCGGTCTTCTCGTCAGTGGCCGCGGGCCTTCCGCCTCTCCCCAGCAACTGAGAGAAGGAGAGTCGCTTCCCAAAGTGACCCTTCCGTCCACACGTTTGTTTTGACAACGTGTCCGACATGGGTAGGACGGAGGGAGAGAGGGCCAGGGCAGGGGGTCAGGGAAATAGAGTATATAGCCCCGACTACCCTAACTTCAAGAAAACTACAATCTAGATTCAGAGGGAAAAAAATAAGACATGTTGAAAATAATTAAGCCCTAATTTTGTTCCTGAGTGAAAAGCACAGGATGAATTCACGTAATTTTGGTCACTATGAGCTGTTACAGGAGGGGAAGTTTCCATGGAGCATATGGGAATTAAGCTAGGCCATGAAATATGAGAAAGATTATTTGGAGGACAGAAAATGGGAGAGCATTCAAGAGAGAATAGAGGTCATAAGTAAAGACGTGATAGTGGGAAGAAGTTTGTGTGACATGAACTCGGGACAGTGGAGAGGCCTGCCTGGAACAGGCAAAGGATGCCGGCAAGTAACGGGATATAAAATTGGACGGATGAAGGGTAGGGCTAGATTGTAGATTAAATCGCCCAAGCTTCTATTAAAAGCCAGCCACAGAAGGAAGAGTTGCTCCATAATTCGGTGATTTAGGCCTGTGCTATGTTTTCCTCTGAGCTATTTCCTGTCAGAATCACCCGGGAGCCGCCACTCACTTTCTCACTAGAAGGGGCTTACCCCAAAAATGGTAGCAGCTTTCTTTAATGATGGTTTTATTTAATTAATGAAAGCTCCCCAATGACATTCTTAGACTTATTCTTTCCTATTGGAATCCAAACCAATACAAACTATTCCTTGTTCCAGAAATTCTTTTTTCTGTATAACGTTGTACCGACAGGGAGTTTTCGTTGAGCAGGTTTTGGGGGGTGGTGGGGGCGATTGGGTTTTTTTAACTAGTCTATAAAAGGCAGATATTCTTTTTTTAAGATTTTATTTATTTATTTGAGAGAGAGAGAGAGCACGAGCAGGGGGAATGGGCAGAGGGAGAAGAAGCAGACTTCCTGCTGAGCAGGGAGCCCGACGGGGGGCTCGATCCCAGGACCCTGGGATTATGACCTGAGCCAAAGCCAGACGCTTAACCTACTGAGCCACCCAGGTGCCCCAAGGCAGGTATTCTTTAACCCAATTTTTTATTTCTGCTAATTAAAAGTTTTCTGTGGGCATAGTTTTATTACTAAGTCTTGCTTTAAGCACTTTTTTTTAAAAAAAGAAACAAACTTCATTTGAATCTTTCTAAAGTTCTTATTCATTAATTGAGGATTTTCAGGCCTGTGATGTTTTGGTCTGGGGAGGTTGAAATATAATCAGATTAAGTCTCCCTTCAGTGAAAATTGAGCAAATTCCCTAGATCACCACTAAAAAAGAGTCTTTGGGGCAATACACAAAATGTTACTTCTCATCATCCTAAAGTATATAAAATCAAGAAATATATTTATTCACTTAAAACAATGTCTCACTGGGGCGCCTGGATGGCTTAGTCGTTAAGCATCTGCCTTCAGCTCAGGTCATGATCCCGGGGTCCTGGGATTGAGTCCCACATCGGGCTTCTTGCTCAGTGGGGAGCCTACTTCTCCCTCTGCCTGCCTCTCTCACTCTCTCATTCTCTCAGACAAATAAATAAATAAAATATTTTTTTAAAAAAAACAATGCCTCGGGGCGCCTGGGTGGCTCAGTCGTTAAGCGTCTGCCTTCGGCTCAGGTCATGATCCCAGGGTCCTGGGATCGAGCCCCACATCAGGCTCCCTGCTCGGCGGGAAGTCCGCTTCTCCCTCTCCCACTCCCCCTGCTTGTGTTCCCTCTCTCGCTGTGTCTCTCTCTGTCAAATAAATAAATAAAATCTTAAAAAAACAAAAACAAAAACAAAAAACAATGCCTCATTGAGCAGATCAATATAAAATGTACCCTATATCTAGCAGTAGGTGGTTTGAACATTTTTGTGATTAGTGCAATCCATTTTCTTTTTTTTTTTTTTTTTTAAAGATTTTATTTATTTATTTGAGAGAGAGAATGAGATAGCATGAGAAGGGGGAGGGTCAGAGGGAGAAGCAGACTCCCCGCTGAGCAGGGAGTCTGATGCGGGACTCGATCCCCAGAGTCCAGGATCATGACCTGAGCCGAAGGCAGTGGCTTAACCAACTGAGCCACCCAGGCGCCCTAGTGCAATCCATTTTCAAAGCTAAGGAAGCCAGGAGACTCTGAAAGTGAGCCATTAACTGTCGGCAGGGAGTTAACAGCTCAGTGCACGAGAAACCCCACTGTTGAGGCCTCAGGTGACAGGGATTTTCATGGTGCCTCTTCTGCCTGCAGCTGAGCCTTCTCCGATAGGGACTTATCCTCATGACCAAAAGCAGCCAGCACGCGATGCCTCATTTAATCCTAACCACGAGTAGAGGTGTAATTTCCAATCTACAGGTGCCAAAACTAAGGCCTGAACAAGTTAACGAATCATTAACTAAACAAGAGTCATGCACTTCATCGAAACTCAAGTCCTTGTCCTTTTCTCTAATATACAGTCTTGGGTTTCGTTTCCTAATTTGTAAAGTGCAACACTTGGAGACTGTTTTTAAGCAGACCACCCTACCTGAAAATTTTAGAAATGTTAACATTTCTCAGTTGTAAATGAGTGTTTAAAATAGGTACCATTACAAATGATTTATAAAAACACAAGTTTTTCATGAAACCAGCTATACCCAGGGAGGTCGGTGGAATTTTTGGAAGAACAGTTCGGGGGAGCAAATGAGGAATGTAAATGGGAAAGAGACTGTAAATCCGCTCTATGTCCCTAATGGGATCCAATATGTATTTATTTTTGCCATTAAGTCCTGTGAATGCTAAAGATATTAACAGCTGGTAGTATGTAAATTATCCCAATTTGCTGCTTCTTGAGGTGAAAGGTTGTGTGTATTTGGGCTGATAGAACTCCATTGCCACCTAATTGCCATTATAAATGCTCTTGAATTATAGAAAATTGTAGAAACCACTATAAGCACCTCGATTTAAATATTTATTTGCAGAACCTTAAGTAATAGCGTTGAGCTTCACATTCACCTCGTGGGGTGAGCTGAAGAGGTACAGATTCTATATAACTGTGTAACTTGTCTTCTGCCCTGAGACAGAATTCTTGTCATGACCGGGGAATACGGACCATTACTCCTTTGAGGAAGAAAATGCACACCTTTTTAAAGAGGCATTCTGGGACGTAAAGAGCCTGGGATGCATTATGAGAACCATGAAGGTGACGGGCAGGTACATAAGGGCAAAACATCTACGTGGCTACCTGTTAGAATAAAAGAGTAGGCTGTGTCTTGATTATTGACTTACAGAGCACTGTTAGCCAGAGTGGGATAAAGCAAGGACACCATCTTAGGTTCAATTCCTTTTTAAGGATTTGGTCACTGATTTATTCATTCCAGTGAACCCAGATTGCAATCAGCATCACAAACTCCTACTACATTCTTCGTTCAAAGTGAGGTCCAGATTGGGGTGCATGGATCTCTAGAGCTTTCCTCTCTAGCTGGCAAGTATCCCAATTATCACCTGGCTCTCTCGGGAGCTGCTCATCAATTATGGTGAGGCGTCTGTTTTTGCATTTGTTTAAATTATGCCATGTAAGTTATCAATTCAGTTCAAAAAATTTTGGGCACCTACGATATGTCTTGAACTCCGAAGTTGACAGAGGAGGAAAAGATGGTATATTCTGTTTGAATACAGCTTTGCAAATATAGAACAGTATGGATCTTGAAATCCTACATTAAGGCAGAAGTATAGATGCCTTGAATTGTAGGAATCCATGGCGGAGAATATGCCAATTAGAATTTTTGCTACATAAAATAAAAGTATGTTCTTATAAATAAACGTAGTTAGACTTTATAGCATTTTCTACATATGCAGTTTTGTCTTTCTTGATTTTCTAGTGGTGGTGTAGGATAACCGTCTTGCATCAGACTTTTTATATAGGTGGTCCTGTGCCATTGCAATGAGACAGCTTAAGTGCAATTCAGGGGCTCCTGTATCACTATCCTCATCAACTGGCATTTATTGAATTCAGGCACTATAAATAATACTTATATCCCTTATAGATAGTGAAATATGTGGGCATGTTTTCACATAAATAATGTTGAGGCCATTTTTTTCTATCTATAAGAAAATAGGAACTCCAATGGTTTTGAAACTTAGTGTCTCAAAAGGAGTATAAAAACAACTCTGCGGTTCTCCATGGTCATGGAAGCCTTCAATCCTCAGGCAATGGGTGAAATGGGAAAGGCTTCCTTAGTTTGCTACTAGATGTTCCCCAGGGTCCTAAACACATTATGGCCTCCTTTATTCCAGCCAGAGGCAAAGGTACCAGTGTGTTTTGGGAACCAGGTTTAAACGCCGTGGCATCCAAAAGGATTAGCTACTTGTACTTGGAGATTAGCAAATGGATGTACAATTTTTAATTATGCATAAATTTCAAACTTTCTATCAAAGTCAAATTGTGCTGATGTTAGTCAAACCTAATCTAGGCATTGATTCAAGAACCTGCTGATGGAGTCAAAAATACATGGAAACTTGTTAACAAGAAGTACAATTATCTACATCTCAGCAAATAAGGCCAGGGTGTCATGTAATATGCTGAGCTCAGGCAGCCCAGAGCCAATGAAGATCTCTTTCTTTTCTTCACCGTTAATATTTACAGTTGGAAGCAATACATGGCTGCAATCTAAGTGCTGCACCTAAAAAGGGAGTTGTTGGCTTGCTACCTTGTTTCCTGACCCTGTGAAGCCCTGAAACAGCTACCTTCTTAATCATTGCCTGATAACATTGTGTTAGCACGAGAGGGTAAGCACATGGCTGTTTTATACAGGCAACAACCCTGGGAGATTTTCTGCATTGTTTAGTTATTTTACTTCTTGATAGACATGCTGGGGTGTTAAAAGCATAGGACTCAAAGTTGTGAATTATGGGTCCTTTTCTTTGTTCTCCTGCTGATTTTTTTAAGGTCTATGCAGGCACTGTTTATAGAAGCAGCTTGCCTCCCAGACACCTACTGTGTGCTAGGCACCTTCCGAGAGCTCACAAAGCCCTGCCCATCCATCAGCCGGCTTTACTGAAGCGAATTCTTGCATGCAAAGTCCTAACCAAAAAGATTAAGCAAACATTGATAAGCAGGGATGCATGGCTCGTTAGATAAGCAGTGTACATAGTAAGAGACCTGAAAGATAAAATCACCATTATTATTCTACTCTCTGTGTGTAAATATGTCAGCTAAAGGTAACAGAGTTGAAATTGAGGGTAGATTTGAGGTCACCGCCATATCGTACATTACCTAGGATGCGTCTGTGCATCACTGAACAAGCTCTGACAATTTGGATGCTAGGTCGGCTGCTTAAAAGCCATGTGACTTTGGACAAATTGCTTAAATCATCTTTTAAATAAGGGCAATCATCTCTGCATCATTAGGTTGTTGTGAAGATTAAGATGAGATGCATGTAAAATGCCATGAACCTATTAAATCCCCCGATTTTAATTACTTTTCCTTTTTCCCTGTGTATCACCTTCTAGTTCCAAAGTATTTTACAGGTAATCCCACTGTAGAAAATGAACTAGATATCAAGAAGATTGATTGCCCAAATAATCAAAACCGGGGTGTCATCTTCCCGGTAGAATTATGTATCTATTCTACATTCCCGAGACTAGGAAAAGAGCCCTCAAAAATCCTAGCAAACAAATGTCAGTAAAAGATACAATGAAACCACTTGATGGAGGACCAACTTCTATGACCCACTTAAGAATAAAGATGCCTTTTAATGTGGAGGTGGTGTGTCCTCAGGCCTCCCGCACGAAGGGGAGTGCTTGGCTGAGTGGAGCTATGTTGTGACTCCTTTTCTCTTCCCAAACTTGTAGCTACTCCTTGTGTTGTTAAATCGCAGCAGATGGCTTCCTTTTACACCCAGTGCTGTCAGTGGAATGTAAATGCATCTCCTCACAACACTGAAAATACTGAGGCTGTGTGTTTAATCTGTGCTGTGCAAGCAGGATGACCCTGAAAAGAACATGAGTACTGAGCACGTTTGGAGGATTGGCATCCGTCCTTGTAAACAGAATTGGGGAGGGTCTTTCAAGCCTAGTGACTAATCACGGTTTTCTTCCTGAGGCTCTTAACACAGTCCTATCCCTGAGGACAAGTCATCTAAATGGTGATTGAATAGAAAAGTTACAGACCCAAGGGAAATATTTTTTTTAAAGCAGGGAGAGGAGTGCTATTCTGGGGTGTGGGAAAAAGAGGAAAGAGATGTACTGCATCACGACATTGAAGAAGCTTCATTTATAATTTGAATTCTCAGTTCCAAGTCTCTTGGGGAGTTTAGAAAACAAAAATTTCCTTTTGATTCAGATTATTTAAGTTAATAAGAGGAATATTCTTCTGGCAGTCACTTCAGAATTCAGAAAAAAAAATGTATATCATTCCAATGTCAATATGACACAGGATACGAAAAAATGCAATAATCAACAGAGATTATCCTGAAAAAAAATCTCCTTACATTTTGAGAATATTAATAGTAAATTATAGAAGTAAAATATAATCAAATACTTTAGCTGGGTTATTTCATTTCTTCTTAAATTGATCTACGAACTGGGTAGGAAACAGAGAATCTGACCTTCTATTTCACTAAAATACTAAAAAAAAATCACTAAAAATTAGTCCATGGCAGAAGGAGAAGAGGAGTCTGCATGTGATTTCTCCTTTGAGCCTTTTGTAGGAAAGGAACAGAATACTTGGCACGTCCAAGTCCTGTCTTTTCCGGCAAGGATCTCCTAAACTATTATTTCAAAAAATAATGCAGACATTTTTAATATTATAATTAATGTATATACTTAGACTTAGAGACCCAAAGGTACAAAATAACCATCTCAGCTACATTGTCTGATCTAATTTTATAATAATCTATTAAGTTCTGTGGTGAATTTATACCTAGAGTTAGGGTAATTTTAGTTTGGCTATATTTTTAAACTAATAGGAAAATGCTGTTAGACTTTATTTTTGTCTCCCCAAAAAAGATTGCTTTACATTCCTCATTACTAATATAAACATATCCTTTTCTCCATTTGTGTTCTTGGGCATTTAGGTGGACTGTTAACAAAGTCAAACATAAGGTTTTCCTGTGTGTGTGTGTGTGTGTGTGTGTGTGTGTGTGTGTGTGTGTGTGTGTTTTAATCTTGCCAATTTAAAAACCTACAGATTTTTACCAAATGGCTTATTTGGAATTTGAAAGCCTGACTTCTGAAAGAATTCTTTATTTCTAAAACTAAATACTATTTTATTTTTTTTATTATGTCTAAATACTATTTTAATATAAATCTTCACAATGTGAAGTTTCCTATCTTTGATGGCTGTAAGATACCTTGGTGTTTTAAGTTGCTTACAAACTCATAAATTTTAGTAATGTTCACTTGGGATCTGACCAGTCTCAGTTTCACAGTATCCATCTCTCTTTAGACATACCATGTCTCCAACTATTTTGGACAGAGAAAGCTGTGCAGTTAAAGGACCCCCCATTAAAGCATGCTATGTGTCTTTCATCTTGCACTAGGCAGACTTTGAAACTGAAAGTCCAATAATTTGATGTAAACAGACAATGACGATCGAAATGGCTACTTAGGAGATTATTTAAGAGAAGGTGCAGGGTAGAGACATTCATCAATGAAACGCTGGAAGAAAGGGTTTTTATTTCTATGTTTGCTTTTTAAAATAAGAATAGAGTAAATGATACAATAGATTATATAAACAAGGACTTCAATGACAAGCTGCCCGAGTAAAAGTAATATATTTTACATGGGTGACTTGACGCCACACTTTATCACCTCCACGAGGGGAAGCCAATTTGAGTTTGGTCAATAAAATACAACGTCCAGAGTCGGGCCCCGGGCACAGCTGACCGTGTGGTGGAGCCTGGTGATTTGGCATCCCCTTCGGCTGGGACACAGCCAGAGGTGGCCCTGCTGCCCATCTGGGGGATGTCGGATGTTTCGGTTCTGTTTGACTCATAAACACTTCCACAGGTATGTCAGGAGGGATGGGGCCGGTGGCCCTTCATGCTCTGGTAATTCAACGCAGGTCTGAAGCATAAGCGGGACTGGTTATTCCAAAGCTGGATTTACTGCAGTCTCACAACTGTTGAAAATTGAACTCCGTGTGCTGCAAGGCAGGGGTGACGGGGGCATCTCATTATAGGAGGCGATTTTCTTCCAGAGGCTGGAATCTCTGAATTACTGAGGGATTTACTCAAATGTAGACTTGGACCAAATAATTGTCTGATAAGTTGGCCATAAATCCTCAGTAAAATAAGCTTGGTGTTCTCAGCATATCTATTGGCTTTTTGATCATTTTTATGGCTTTCCTTTTGCTGGTCAAATTATCCTTATATGCTCCTAAAGCTCCTCTGACATGGATTAAGTCAACACAAACCAATAGACCTTCATTACTTTGGCAACTGGTTTTGATTTGGGGGCAATAAATACAATGACACAGACTAGATTACCTTTGCCAAAAGGATATGTGATAAGCCCTAAGGATGTCAGGGATCCGGCAACTCTTTTTCCTGCATAATGTGAGAAGGAATTAATAGCAGCTTTTGGACCAACTGAAGAGAGTTGGAAAGAAGAAAGAAATCTGATAGAGGAAAGAGCCAAAGTGCAGCTTTTAGGTCAAGAATGAGGATGCCAGTGGATCATGGGCAGGTCCGTGCAGGCCGGCTGTGTGCCCGGCACTGTGCTAGGTGCTGGAAGACAGAGTTAGGACCAGATCGATGAGGAAGCTAACATATGATGTAAGCCATGAACATCTTAGTGTCTAGTAGGGGAGATAAGACCAGCAGTGGGAACAAGATTTACTGGGCAATAAACATATAGAGAAGAGAGAAATCAGCAAGATCTGGAACAGCAGAGGAAGATAGTGGAAAAGCAAGGTCTACAAATTTGGCATTTGGAGGAATTATTTGCATTATAAACATTACTTTAAAAATATTATTGTTCCAAGTTTTTTCTGAGGGGGGGAAGAAATGGAAACCTAAAGAAAATCAGAAAAAAATAGTATAATGAGCACATGTATACCCTTCCCCCAGCTTCGACAACTTTTTTAACATTTTGCTACTGTTGTTTACCTCTGTGGATATACACACACATTTTTTTGCTGCCTATTTAGAAAGTAGGTTGCAGACATTTTAACATTTTATCACTATTTCAGCAAGTATCTCCAAAGAAAAAGACCTCCTTCTAGAGCCATAATACTGGTATCACATTCAAGAAATTTGTCATCACCCCACAGTCAGATTTCTCCAATTGTCTCAATAAAGTCATTTATAGATTTTGCTGTCAATGCAGGATACAATCAATTGCATTCAGTTGCTAGTTATCATGTCTTTTTAGTATCTTTTAATCTCAAAGTCCCTCTGCCTTTGACTCATTTGCTAAATATTCTCTTGCTTTTGAAATTATGTATAAAAATCAATTGACATATGTATCAGTCACCTTCTAAAAACCATGCATGATGGCGGAGATGGGGTATAAAGAAATTGAAACCCTTTTCTGCCCTACAAGCCCCAGGTTGGTGAAGGTCTCTTGGCATATAAATAGAAAGAGAAGCAAACATTTGAAGTGGATACATTTGTAATAAGGGGCACAGGTCATACGCACTAGGGGAGACCCAGCAGAGAATATACATGAAATTGCTCCTGTGATTCTTGCCCCCTCCACTTCACTGAGGGGGGAGAAACGAAAACCATCCTGGAATGGTATCGAGGTGGGTTCCATGCCCAGGCTTTGCTGACAAATGTGCTGCTATTCCTCATTCTACTTCTGCATTTGTGGCTCTCCATAAGCACACAGTCCTCCCTAAAACTTCTCAGGCCAGCAGGAAATGTGCCAGCACCCCAGCCATGCTTCTTGTTCTTCCTGCCGCTGGATCCTGGTGCTGCCCTCTGCCTCCAACACCTTTCTTTGCCTCATTCTTCCAGTGACTTCCTTTGAGAAACTTAAAGGGTGTCATGAAGTCCACCTTCCTTCTCCTTTTCTTTTCTTTGCACTCACCTGGAACATCACACCTCTCTCATGGAACTGCGGTTGTTTATATAGCTACCCCAACCCCCAGGCACTACCACCAAATAGTGAGTTTTTAAAAGACAGTGACGATGGCTTTGAATTCCATATGCCCAGGACCTAATATGCTGCCTGAAACTTGGAAGGCATTCAGTAAAAATTTATTGGGTGAGTGAATGAACGCATGAACAAATGAGCAAATGAATTTCACTACCAATCAACTTTCTGGCCTATTTTTTTAAAAAGATTTTGTTTATTTTTTTGAGAGAGAGAGAAGGGGAAAGCATGAGCAGAGGGAAGGGGAGAGGGAGAGGGAGAAGCCGACTCCGCGCTAAGCGGGGAGCCTGATACGGGACTCGATTCTAGGACCTTGAGATCATGACCTGAGCTGAAGGCAGACGCTTCACCAACTGAGTCACCCAGGCACCCTTTCTGGGCTATTATACAGAACTCTTCTTATGACTGAAAAGAATTTAATAGTGCATGAAACAGAGCAATGAGCATTACATGTGTGGGAGTCAGTAACAATTGATCAGCCCCTTTGTGAAAAACACTGAACTTTGTATTATTGAAAAGTTCCAGAGTAAATAGATACTCATTCCTTACTGTCCTAAGGGGAGGGCCAGAATTTGGCCAAACCCACAATGAGCGACAGGAGCACATTCAGGTGCACACTACATGGTGTGTAGACCCGGATACAGCTTGCCTCACACGTATGGTGAGCCCTGGCTTTGCTGTGTAAGAGACTCTGTGAGTAGAGACACATAGGCTTCCCTGGGGAGGCTTTGCCGAGCACAGAGAAATTTCCAGTGGTGTTCTAAAAAGAGGCGAAGTAGGATTGAATAAATGGCACGTTTCAACATGGAGAGGTGGCATTGACAAGAGCAGATGATTCCTACCTGAGAAGGGGCAGGTAAAGAGAGTGGCTGTGCCCGGATGCAGGGTGCTAGTCGGGCTGTACGTGATGATGTCCTTCACAAGGAAATGGGGGGACATGAATAAAGGAATGACTTAAAACTTAGCAATTTAGGTTTGGGATGGTTACATTTGATATAGTAAGCTCCCATGGTCTTCCATGCCAGGTAAGCAAGGTGATTTACTTATGTATTGTTTATTTGCTGTTTATTTTTTTATAGGGCTGGATGGATGGAGTAGATTCTAGGGGGAGACACAGTGGCTAGAGGACAGGTAAAAGAAAATCCGTGTATTACCCCGGCTGTGACTGGGAATGCAGAAGAGAGAAACAGCAGTGGTAGGGGACTCGGGTCTGAGCAGGTCTGATGGAGTGGTGAAGAGGGAAAGCGCATCAGGACTGACACACTATGATGTTAGCAGCTCACGATGCTGTGTCATTGACATGCGGAGTCTTTAGTTAACAGCCACTGTTCTCTGGAATGAAGAAAGAAACGGAAGAAAAAGGGAAAGGAAGTATGATTGTCCACCCACTTTTACTGCGACCAAAATGGGCCGAGATAATGTCCAGTGGTTCACCTAACAGAGACAAAAAGAATGTTTCACACGTAGCAAAGGATAACGGGCAGCTGCTTGGTTTTTTTTTTTTTAAATCATCTCTAGCGGCTCCTGCTTGTGCCACCAGATAATTTCATCCTGGCTATCAGGGGTGGGAAAAAGGTAAAAACAGACAGATTCTTTGTGGCTAATTGCACACAAAGGAATAATATCAACTGTCTGCATGGCCCTCTGGCTCCTGGGCTCTGTCGTTCCTCACCTGCCCCACCAGTGCTGACCGGCAGCCCCCCAGCGACGGTGCCCACCCTCCAGCAGGAGTCTGAGAACAGGTTACTTCAGTTCCTCTGCCAGACACGCGCTGGGGTCTGCATTTGGTAAGAACCCCAAGAGGGAGAAGTCCTGTGTGGATGAAGTCTAGAGCTCACTGCATGCTGCTGGACAAGCCCTTTAGCTTTCTGTCATAGGGCGGTCATTGCAGTGTCTCCGTGGGACGGACTTTGTTCCAGGCACTGGGGAGACAGATGGGAACAAGGAAGACAAGCATCTGCACCTCGATGGGGCTTCCGTTCCAGTGGGGGAGACGGGCACGAACCACATAGATGTCGCGGGGCGTTGTGTATTAGAGAGAAATAAAGCTGATTGCAAATAGAGGGTGATCGGGAGGGCCTCCTTGAGAAAGTGAGAGGAAATGATCGTCCCTCCCTAGTTGGGTTGTTAAGAGAATTAAAATAGTTTCTGTGTGCACAACATCTGGCAAACCCCTGACCCTGGGCCGGCAGAAATGGTAGCTATTATCTTGGAACAATAAATTTACAAAAAAACATAATAAACTCTTGACTGTGGGCTGCTGGGATTTAGTTCTTGTATGAGACAGAGAGAGAGAAGTTTTATTCATAAGGCCTGTGTTCCTAGGAAAACGATTCTATCACTTACGCCACCCGCTTAAGGAGAGAAAAATGCAAAAGCAGTGTCTCCAAACTTTTAGCTTCCTCTGTGCTCCTGCCTAAAATCTGACATCTTAAGGAAGAAAGAGGTTGGAGACATCAGGACAAGAATTACAGACCCAGGGCCTCAACCAGCAGAGACAGAGTTTCGCTCCCCTCTGTATTTCTAGCTAGCATTCCATTGGTACAGAGTACGTGATCAATAATTATTTGTTGAATGTAGGAATAAGTGTGTCCTTTTGTGACCAATGTCACAATGCATTTCACATCTCAGAATAATCGAGCTCTTTCTCTTAAGGTCCACTGGAGGATGCACGCTCTTCTTGGACTAATGCATAAAAGAGGCTGATGGTTTCAACCAGAGCTAGAACACCACACATGTAGCCTTCTGCTAGATCCAGGTCTTGTTGCTCCTCTATCTCCCATGGATCCACACCAAATTTCCACAGTAGCTATTCCAGACTTTTCAACAGACCAGATACGGAAATCACTTGGGAAGTTTCCCTGGACAGCACCTTCCAGTGCTGGGGTTGGCCGAACTCTCAGCTCAGCCTGGTTTTTCCATCCCCAGACTGTCGTGACAACCCCCAGTCAGTACGGCCCACAGGGAGTGTGATTACATGGTGAGAAATAGTGAGAAAGACTTCATGTAGGAGTCCTTTTTCCAGGGAGGGACTTCAAACACTAAGTGCAGTCTTCCACAGTCCTGGGAGGGAGCTGGAGCTCACTGTCGTCTGGTCCGCAGGAATCCCCAGGGGGAGCATGAGTGTTTCTAAGAGAAGCAGAGCAGGGGATGAGGAGGTGGAGCAATGCCAAGGAGAAAATGCTCCTCAGCTTGCAGTTTAGACACCCTGTCCCTCCTCTGTCCCCTGACGCTTGCCCCCTACTCCGAGGGAAAGGTGCAGGAACCCTGTGATGTCCACCCTTTGTTCACCTTACTAAGCCTTTTATTCAGGGAGAGGCACGTCTGGCTGAATTACCCGCTCGTTGTGCCAGGACACTTCCTAAGTCCTCTCTTTCGGCTTTCCCAGACTCTATTTTCCCCCCTTATAACTGTAAAGTGGACAGTGTATTTATGATTGGAAATTGGCTGCTGCAGCAAGTTTAATTTTAAAAACAGAGTTCTGGCAGGTATTCAGTATTACTATGGAAATGGCTGTTTCTAGCTATTCACTGATAAGCTATAGTTCAAGGACGTAAGTCTGTGTGGGAGGTTTTTAACATCCACCAAACGGAAGACCTACTTGTTGAAATAGTAATTCACAAGCACTGCTCTCCTCGGTCTTAAATATGGAATGTTCTTCTGTTTTTTTTTTGTTGTTGTTAATTTGTGGGATAAGAGCTTAAGCCATGTCCTCATTTTGCATTGGATACATAGTTAGGAGTGACATATTATAACCAGCTTTTTAAAAACACATCTTTAAGGTAATTTTCCCATTCCTCACTAATTCTCATACTAGTACATAATGGCCTCACTTAGCTACTCATGTCACACAAAACAGCACAAACTAGTTTCAAAAACTCACATACTGAAGCTAGAATGTAACTGGTGGTCAACAGGCACATTCAAACATTTTAACTTCCCATCTTAAACTGCCTCTAAGGATTTTTACATAACATGTATAAGTGAATTCTAGGAAGGATTGTAAGTAGTTCACTCCACGTAGTGTTTTCCAGGAGCCAATTTTAAGCCGCAAGCATCACTACTGTTTAACCACAAACGTACTTTTCGCTGATGTTACAAAACCCAGGCTCGAGAGAAAGACGTTCTAACAGGTGGTAACTGTAACACCAGTCCTTGACTGTCCTCGCTGTAAGGCAAAGCTTCGGTATTTTCACTTGGAAATGTGAGATCAAGTTTCCCGAGAAACTCTAGAATGTTTTCTCTTTTTCCCAGGCTCCGGCCAATGTGTGTATTGTTTTCACATCCTTCTGAATGCTGTCACCGGCCCTAAATATTGTGACAGGCAGATCCTGATGCTGAGGACAGAAGTGGTCTCATTTCTTATTCTTTCCAGACAGGCCAGCTCATTTTGTGTTTTCAAAATTAGGTGAACTGTTCAGCAATCAATTAGTGAGGGGCCAGTGGATCCTGGGGCCAGGATGTGCAGGCCCCCTCCGTCCCCACGCTCGGCCCTGAATGCTGACATTTGCCAACAGCCAGTGTGTGGCTGGGAGCAGGACCAGGGACACCAGCCAGGGAGCGGTCACTCCGGGTAATGATAAACTAGAGCCACGACGAGGATTGAGTCCACACCTCGTGAGCCGCTCTCTAAATACCCGAATGCTATAATACTCGGACCAGTTCTGAGACCTGGTGATTCCTATCCCCACTTTACAGGTGGGGAAACTTAGCCTATCTGTAAACTACACCAGTTGCAAAACTGCATTTAAACCCATTTCTGTTTGTTTAGCAAGTGCATACTGTTTCCAGTCTCCCTTCAGAAGAAATACAGTATTAAATTCCCTTTAAAGAATTAAAAAAGGGGGGGGGCATCTGGGTGGTGCAGTCCGTTAAGTGTCTGACTCTTGGTTTTGGCTCAGGTCATGATTTCAGGGTCCTGGAATAGATCCCCCCATTGGGCTCTGCACTCAGCTCGAGTCTGCTTGAGATTCTCTTTCTCTCCTTCTGCCTCTCCACCTCATGCTCTCTCTCTTTCTCTCTAAAATAAATAAATTTAAAAAAAAAGGGGGGGAGTATGGTTCCAGCATATTCCAGCATATTCTCAAGTGAAAAGAATCAAAATAAGGCTTGACAGTTTCCCCTCAGAATTCCAGAGTGTACCCTTGCCTTGGGTCTTATGTAGGCTACAACCAGTCAGTCAGTGTTTCAGAATGAATCCTCTTTAGGGGAAAAAAAAGGAACACCTATTTATTTTATTCTGCAAACACAGAATTCAAAGTAATTACAGTTTCAATTAATCACATGTAAAATATACATTTTAAAAAGATGTAAACATAATAACTGAATACAGATTGTAGCATGTCATTAAAAAATCATCTTACATGAAAGGTGTAATTAATTTGGGGTCTATCTTTTCAGAAGAAGGTTCCTCAGAAGTGCAGTGTGAGGGCACAAGCCAGCCGGGCAGGCGTGGCCTGACGTCCACGCTGGTTTTCAGGACAGTCCTGCACTTGGAGGCCTTCATCAGTCCCCAGCAGCTTCAATTATCAAAAGATCCATTCCGGGGCTGTGTATTTTAAGCACAGTTGAAGAATAGCAGAGCAAAAAAGGCCTTTCAACCATGGGAATTCAAAAGCAAAGGGCCCTCAAGAGGCGATTTCAAAACCCTACTCATTCAGCTTTATTCCAAAGCTTAATGACATGCTCTATGTGATAGAGTTAGGCGAACTGTTTCATCAAAACCTTTATCTGGAGCTCAGAATTGCAATATTAGGTTTTTAGGTTGGCTCCCTTGGCCATATACCGCAAGGTACTGAGGGAGTGCTAGTTTATCTTTTATAAGTAAATAGACTTAGGGAGGATGAGAAATGGCATAGAAACGGCCACTCATATTTTTATGTGTTGAGAACTTACCATAGGCCATGCTTTGTGTTATTTTGCATTCATTTTGTTTCCTTATTCCCAAGGAAGACGACACAATTTATTGGACAGATTTAGATGAAGCCAACATGGAATAAGAGTGTACATTAACTGAAGGTCCCTAGATAAAACCAAGGGTTTTTGCTGGTCGGATTCCATCTGTCCTTCTCAGACTTTTGACCTCTCAAGGTCAAGTCTATGGCTCTATTCATTTTTCCCAGCCCACAGCTATCTTTGCAGATATAAGATGTAATGACTCACAAAAGGACGGCCACACAGTATGGCAGGAGAACTCCCCCTGTAGTGGAGGCAAACCATTTTGCTCAAAAACTACAGACTCCTGTGATTCTAAATTCTCTATTTAACTCCTAAGCTCCTATAACTGAGGGATGAAAAGTGGTTACAACCCAGAGTTTTTTTACAGCAATGTGAAAAGTGGAGAGTGGAGAGGAATTATGTCTGTCTACTAGCACAACATACCTGAATGCTTTCTGAAACTAGCTTTTCCCAAACTGAACTTGTCTTCCTGCACAAACCTGTTCTCTCCTCCTAGGTCCCCTGTCCCAGGGGAGGCTGTCCCCAGCCACGCGGCCATCTAACGTGGAAGCATCAGCCATCTTGTCTCTCTTCTGCTGTTCCCCAGCCTCACACAATCTGAGAGGGAGCAACTCTACCTCAGAAATCCCCCTCAACCATTCTTTTCCTTCAATTCTCATTCCATTGGTAAAGTGAGACCTAGGTCATTGCTTGTCGTGACTAATAAAATAAACTCCTATTTTCTCCACCTCCAGTCTCTTCCCCACCTTCACTGTCACCATCTGTCACCCTGTGACCAGAGCCAAATTAATAAAACACAGATCAGATCATATGATGCTGCTGCTGCTTAAATTCCTTCAATGCCCCCCTCCGCCCCTCCCCCCCCACTGACTATAGGACAAAAATCTGAATATCAGTGTGGTACTTAAATTTCTTGTAAATTTAATCTACTTTACAGTTCTATCTCTTGCCAACTTTTAAAATCCTTTCCCAATTCAAACACACATTCTTGGACAATATTTTCAGTCACATTGGATTTCTTACACTTGCCCCAAACTCTAAGGACTTTTATGTTCCCTTGCCTTTTTTTTTCAAGTTGTTCCATCCAAATAGAATTTCCTGCTTGACTGGGTGTTATGCACAAACAATGAATCATGGAACACTATATCTAAAACTAATGATGTAATGTTTGGGGATTAACATAACAATAAAAAAATTAAAAAAAAAAAAGAATTTCCTGCTTGAAATATTTGTATGTCCTCTCATCCTTCAATGAACAATCACATGCCTCATTCCAATATGACTCCACCTACACCCCAATAGAGTTCATTTATGACACTATCATAATCTATATTTGTAATGTATTATGATCATTTGTACATATGTGTGTGTGTGTGTCCCCTCCTCTTCTCTCATCACCAGAATCTGAGCTCCAGATTCCAAACTTTGTGTAGGTTTGTTTCTTAGGTTGTTTTTTGTTTTGTTTTGTTTTGTTTTTGCCTTTTTCTTTCTTTTCTTTTTCTCAGATTTTATTTAAAGTCTAGTTAGTTAACATACAATGCAATATTGGTTTCAGGAGTAGAATTCAATGGCTCATCACTTACATACAACAACTTTGATTTATCTTTGTATGTTTATTTCCCAGCTCAATGAAGTGTTCATAGCAGATAGTCAATAAATATTGTTGAATGAATGAATAAACGAATGAAGCACATTTGAGCAGTAGTGAGGACCCCCAGGACAACACTATGAAGAGATACAATATTATATTAGTTGCGTGATACTTTAAACCAAGGCACGTTGAACAACAACAACAACAACAACAAAGACTAAGGAGAGTGAAGATATTTAAAATTCCCCAGGATGTTCAAATAAAATTCCATAGATATCAGTAGCTTGGCTTGGTAATGCGGGGTTAGGTCACATAGAAAGCTAAATGGTTTAATCCCACTTTCACTGTGACAGAACTATTTCTTGGAAAAGCAGTTAAAAAATTCACATAGTGACTGCTTCCTACGTTTCATATTGCTCTGCAACTAAATCACGGACGCATGTTACCCAATGCTCGAAAGTGCTCGGCAAACCCAGCGGAAGGAACATTAAAGAAACCATTGTGTAGGAGCAATGCCCCTGAGATCGCAGGATCCAACTCCTTCTGACAGGGCTCTACGTGCAGTTTTCTGTTTCTAGATGTTTGGTGCGACATCGAGCTCCTGTGTTTTTACAACAATTCAATTGTCACATGGAATCCAAATCAAAGCGATGACTATGGAAACGGCCTGCAGGACCAGCACGTTGCCGTCCCTGCTCTGTCTTGGGATCTTTCCCAGCTAGTTTAATTTGCTTCTTCTCCCCCACCAAAAAAGGCTGTAAAACAACTATTCCTTCAATCCAAAACCAGAGCTTCTGGCAAGGGAGGGAAGATACTGTAAATAATGTGTTTGTACAGATGGAGATCTATTTTACAAATATACGTGCGGGGTATCTTTTGCCCTTGATGTCATAGGAACGATCCCAGTCACAGAGATGAAGACTCAGAGTAAATCTAGCAGATATTTCACGTCACACTTTTTGCCCCTTGATCTTGGCTGTTACATCTATAGTCATTTTCACATGACCTGGGAATAAGAAAAAAGCTTCCCTTTCATACCTTGGTCTTTTTACAGTACTGAGCGGCATCGGCGTTCTGGTTGGTTTTCATTCCAGGGTAGTTCCCATGTCCTAAACATTTACCTTTTCTCTATAACTCACCTCCCCATTATTTCACTCCTTCCAGTTGGCAGATGATTTGATCTCGGACATTTTCACCGCCATTGGCTCAGTGACGTCCGCCTTGCTGTTGATCCTCTTTCTGGTGGTGGTTGCTTCTGTGGTTGCCACCCACAAAAGGGCAACTCAGGGAACCTACAGCCCCAGCCGTCAGGAAAAGGAAGGCTCTCGAGTGGAAATGTGGAGCATGATGTCACCCCCTGCTGTGGAGAGGCTGATTTAGGAGCACTCTGTCTCCCTGAGAAAGAGATCCGCACACTGTGAATGTGACGACCACAACTGAGCGTCTTTCTGACCTACCTGGACTTACCAATTTACAACTGGGGTTTCATTGAAACCGTGGGAAGGATTCCTTTGGCCACCTTAAAGACTTTCATGGTTCAACCTGACATCATCGTTTTACTGTATTAGCCATTCAATCACAGAATAATGTTTTTGTGCTGGTAATTTCAGCCTCATAATTAGCAAAAATATCTCCCAGAGGACAGTGTCTTCTGGGAAAGCCTCCAGTGCCCATCACTTAGCCTTTTTACCCCTGGCGACTTGGGGACACCTTTCTTAGTTTGCCCATTAGCTGGCAACTGCATTTTTTTTTTTTTACACAAAAACTACAAAATGCATTTCTCACTCTTTTTATCATGTGGTGAAAGGTTTTAGTTGTATAGCTATGATGAGATGCACACTTTTGCCCTTTAATCATGGACTCAAGAAAGCCATGGGGATGATCTATGTTTAAAAAGTGACCCAACGTCAACTAATAAAAATGGAAATGTGGTTATTCTCCTGAGTATTTTTTGTATTTTGTGATATTACATGTGACAAAAGTAGCCTCTAGTTACATTTGAAGAACCTTCTTATGAATTAGCTCTTTTACTTATTTATTTATTTATTTTTTAAAGATTTTATTTATTTGACAGAGAGACACAGCAAGAGAGAGAAACAAGCAGGGGGAGTGGGAGAGGGAGAAGCAGGCTTCCCGCTGAGCAGGGAGCCTGATGCGGGGCTCGATCCCAGGACCCTGAGATCATGACCTGAGCCACCCAGGCGCCCCTGAATTAGATCTTTTAACTACATCATGTCAAACATTACATTTAAAGTCATTGCTTTCTTTTTTTTTAAGATTTTATTTATTTGAGAGAGAGAGAGAGAGCGAGCGAGCACGAGTGAGTGAGAGAGCAGGAGCAGGGGAGCAGAGGGAGAGGGAGAAGCAGGCTCCCCACTGAGCAGGGAGCCCGATGTGGGGCTCGATCCCAGGACCCTGGGACCATGACTGAGCCAAAGGCAGACGTTTGACCGACTGGGCCACTCAGGCGCCCCTAAATAAAAGTTTAAGATATATGTAGCAAAATAGTATATAAATAAAAGTTTAAAATATATATATGTATATATGTGCTTATATATATTTGGGATATATGCTTTAAAATTTAATGACATGAATTTTAAAATCTGCTATAGAGCAATCCATCTTCCTCAACTACTGAAGGACATCATTGCAGAAATTGTCCCTGTCTCTTCCACGTCATCAGTTTTCGCTCTGGTCTGGATCATCCCGATAGCACCAAACATGCTGTCATAGTTCCTATGATGTAAAATTCTCTCCGGTGGCCCACTTCAGTTACCATCCGTTTCCTCCCCAGCCCTTTCAGCAAAACATCCCCCAAAGAGTTTTTTTTATATTCTCTGCCTCTCCTTCCTTTTCCCTCCTTCTCTCTTGAACTCAAACTAATCTGACTTTTCTCTGCACCCCCTCCATGAAATAGCTCCTGTCAGGGCTGCTGATGACCTCCATGTTGCCAAACACAGTGGTCAGTCCTCAGTCCTCAGCTAACCTCTCAGCAGCCTTTGAAACAATTGTCACTCCTGTCTTCAAATACTTTCCACCCAATGAGACACCATTTCATCTTGATTTTCCCCATACTTACCTGTCTGGTTTCTCTCCGTCTCTCCATCGTCCCCCCTCATCTCCCTGACCTCTGCTCTACTTTTTTCCATACTGATTATCACAACTTGTCAAATCCTATACATTTTTGCTATTTCCCCTGACTAGAATTTAAGTTACATGAAGACAAGAACTTCTTTTCTTTCACTGCAATAGACCCCACGTAGAACAGGCCCAAAACACAATAAAATTTTCTGCATAAATGAACAAATAATGAATGAATGTTGTGCGAATTGGTACCTGCCACCTGCAAATCCCAGAGCGCCCAAGGTGTGTGTGGGCTGTCGCTGGATGCTGCTGTGGCAGCTACACTCTCATAGCTTTATAGCCTGACGTCCTCATCTCCCGTGTGCCCTGCGCTTCTAATATTGCTTGGTTTCAAAGGTGGCAGTAGCCATTTCTCTAGTGCTCCTTTGCATCCTGACGTTACCAGCCCTCCTGTCAAGAGGTGGAGTCAGTTTGCCTGGCCCTTGACTCAAGGCTGGCCTGTGATCTGTTTGACCAAGAGAATGTCACAGAAATGATGCTGGGTGCCAGAGGCTTGCAGGTTTTTTCCTCCTCTCTTGGATGGAATGAAAATACCACGTGGAGGGAGAGGCCCAGGTGTGCCAACCATCCCGGCTGAGCCCACTCCAGCCACCATGCCTCCTGGTCTCACATAAGTGACCCCTGTGAGACCAGCAAAGGAAAAACCCAAACAATCCACAAAGAGAAATAATAAATCACTGTTTGAAGCCACCAAGGTGTAGGGCAGTGTGTTATACGGCAATCGATTCCAGAGACACAATTATTCACACCGAGGAGGCAAACATAGGAATATGGCAATATACAGTACTTCTCTGATTCTGATTCCTTTGTTTCCGAAACTGTTGCCCTGGGAAAGACTGGACTATGCAGGATTCATCGGCATAATAATAATAATTAGTAAATTATTAATAAAAGATGACCAATGGATGCCTGATTTCTCTCCGAGTGGAAAATAAGGTGAGGATCCATTAAATCCAAACACAGCTCTGGGTGGCGCTGAGGGTCACGGTCCTTCCAGGGCAGCTGTTGGCAGGCTTTGGGGCAGGGGTGCAAAGTGGACACAGCCGTCCTCCTTCCTGCCCTGGGTGAACCCTGGCTGAGGGCAGCCAATGGAAAAAGCACATCTGGTGTGTGTTTACAAGGAGTGACAGGAAGGCTCCCTCAAATGGCCCCTCACGTGGCTCCTGCAGCCACAGTGAGTGCAGAGAGAAGCAGAAATGACAAATGACTGTAACTTAAATCAGCTGTCGAATCTGCCCCTATTTTACTTCCTTAAGTTACCGCTGCTTACCAGGTCCTCTCTGGCCCCGGGTAGCCGTGATTATGATGATTACCAATTCGTATTAGCGCCAGTAACTGCAGAGTAATTGTAGAGGTAGAACTAGAAGGCACCATTCTAATGATAATTTTGATTATTATAATGATAATGAGGGATCCTCTAGGGAGCTCAGCTAAGGGCCAGGGCTGTATTTACCTTGCTACGCGACATGCATTACGTTTAATTTAAAACCTTAGAACAGCTCTTTGAAAGAGGAACTTTTATCCTCATTTTAAGAGCCTCTGGAGACAAAGAAACACACAGTTTTAAATTTCTGATCTGCCCCATCCAGGTGATGTGAACTTCGCCTGAAAAATGGGAATCCTACTTCTGTCTCATGGGCATATTATACTTATTAGTGTCAAACGCTTAGCTATGAGTAGGCACACGATGTCTAGCGTTCATGATTATTATTCAGATAAGGTGGGATGTCAGCAGGACAAGTGGCAAGCTCAGTTTCTCCCACCTTCCATTCTGCTAAACAAACCATGTGGGTAACCATCTTCTTCCCCTCCTTAACATCCATCCTCTGATGTATTTGTAAAATTAGCAGGCTTTGTGCAGAGAAAGATTACTTCTCCACGTCATTCTCCTACCTCAGAATTGCTCTGTGATGGCTCTCCCACCCGAACGAAGAAATCACTTCATCTATAAGACTGACATGAATTATACATACTGCTTGTATGTTCTCAATAAAATATCAGAAAATAAATCAAAAGGTCTCAGGTCTCTCAGTCTCCCAAACAGCTGACGATAAGAGTAATTTTTTTTAAAGTTTTGCTTTACGGAGATGACATTTTTTAAATTTTTTATTTTATTTGCCCAGGCTTTTAGGGAATACCCCTTATACCTCTTTTGTTAAGGAATCACAATCATCTACAATCATCAAGAGCAAGAAAGATTGACCCATGTATTTTGGTATAAATCATGCTTTTAATGATTAGCGACCCAACTTCACCTCGTTTTATGCTCTGCAAGGGTATGATTCAAACCGTGAAACTTTCCTTAATTCTGGAGTGAATATGACCTTTCACATTTCAATCTGCTTCCAGCAAAAGTGCAACTTTATTGCTGTGCATTGCATTGAATAGTGATGACAAAAGGGCATGTTTCCAATTTAAGCCCATTCTGCTGTGAATTGGTGCCCAGGCTTCGCTTTACATGGTTCCAGAAACCTGGGAACAACATTCATCAAATATATTTGGCAGTCCTAGCCTAAGGACAGCTGCTTTAAGAACCAGTCCCAGAGTCTCCTAATATGTTGGGTGACAAGGTGACAATGTCCCCTTGAAAACCGCTCCCAAATCCACATCTTCCAGCTCTAAGTGGAGGACCTCTTGGAGATGCTCATGGTTTACAGCTTGAGGCTTTAAAATCAGAGCTCGTTCAGGGCTGAAATGAAGCAAACCCTGAGTGGAAACAAGTATATGTGTTGTTAAAAGTCCCCAAAGTAGAGGTGCTCCAGAAACCTGTGGCCACTCAGCCCTTCCTGTCATGGGTTTGGATATGTCAGTTCATACGTTAATTCATTCAGTAACATGCTCACCATCCAAAAACCTTTTATTGCCACAAGATAACATCCAGATCAGCTTCCCCATAACAGAGATAATTCAGAATACTTATTTTACCAGGTCAGGCCTGCTTTTCTCAAAAGGAAAGAAAGAAAGAGAGGAAGGAAGGAAGGAAGGAAGGAAGGAAGGAAGGAAGGAAGGAAGGAAGGAAGGAAGGAAGAGAAAAGAAAAAAGAAATTGCTCTCCATTTGAATAATTTGGAAACGCTTAATTTTGCAAAAAGATAAACAACTAAACACTAACCACCAAGAGTAGGTTTATTTGAAAACATTGTCATATAGAAAAATTCAGTTAAGTCTTAATCTTAAATGGTTTCTATTATGGAGATCCTAAAATATTAAGTCTCTGAGGTCCAGAATATAGACATCCCCATGGGAACCCAGGCTCAAATCTCCTAACAGTCTTTGTTATTTTTCTAATGCATTGATATTTCATTTTCTGATAGGCAGAGGGAAGCCAGGAGGTCCTCTTAACTGGTGATCAGAATAGTACATGGATTTCAATCCAACATCCCTCCATGGCCAAGTTCTAATTTAGTTCAAATATGGAATCTGTAGTAATAGTACTTAAGTGTCTCAAACTGAAGAGAGCAAGGACAATCTAATAGTTATGGACTATCCGTGTGAAACAGCTAATAGCCAGCATCACTTATTAGGGGAGATTCCAATTTGTTGTTTTATTTAGCATTTGGTAGAATGCTATTGCTTTGGTAGAATGAGAGACCTTGTCAAAGGGAAAGATAAAAAGAATGGAAGAAACATTGTTTATAATTAGAAAGTAAAATACAATATTGATAGAGGCCAGCTTAAATTATTTGAAATGAAATACAAATTAAGTCCAGAACCTCTCTCATGAAAAAAACTGGCCAAACACACCCATGTGATAAAATCACATTTATTTAGATTTAATAGAGTTCAGTAACTTACATGAATATTATTTTGATCTATTGAAAGCATTTTAGTAGACCTCATATTGGCCTTCAAGAGTTACTAGTCCAGAGATAAGACAATTGTTAAAAGACTCAGAAGTGTCATAAAAATAGACTCCCTGTTGCCTAGCATATTTCATCTTAAGTCCTGTTTAATATATATTTGTTTTAAAGGGGGTGACTGGGCCTCTTATCAGAAGATATTTCTGTTTTCTTTGATCAAGAAATTAAAACTAGAGATAATAAATCTAGGTGAAAATATTGCAAGATGGCAGATCAATTCACAATTCAAAATTCAAGGCAGATCCTAGTGGCATTTAGGAATAAATCTGGTCAAAAACAGTCACCTTGCATGAAAGCCATTGCTGACAAGAGACTAGACAAACCTCACATTATTTAATCAATTATACAGACAAAGTAAAAACAGATTTCGGGGAAGCTGTGATATTTTTCATCACTGCTACAAGTTAGATATAAAAAGTTCCATTTTTAAAGTCAGTTAATTTTCTCCTTAAGTCTATAAAAATTTCTCTTTGCTGCCATCAGATGCCAGTTGGGACGTACAGAGTAGTTAGCACGTCTCTGTCCTCCGGTAGAGGGTAAGAATGATAACCCGGCCTGTATCATTTCTCTCCATAAACAGCTCTCTTTATTAAAAAACAGTATTCGTGATCATTGAATATTTGAAGCAATATTTGAAGAAACAGAGCACTCATCATGAATGTGAAATTTCTAACCGAATATTTAATCCAACTGTGTGTTGTAACTTCTCTTTCCCACAAAGTTTCTGCGTGTAAACCTCTTTTCCAGTCATATTCTCCTGCTATTTATTAGTGGAAGACTCATTAACTCAAATCCCCATTGAAAAATTCTGGAATTCCATGGGGGCGCCTGGGTGGCTCAGTCGGTTAAGCGACTGCCTTCAGCTTGGGTCATGATCCTGGAGTCCTGGGATCGAGTCCCACATCAGGCTCCCTGCTCGGCGGGGAGACTGCTTCTCCTGCTGACCCTCCCCCTCTTGTGCTCTCTCTCTCTCACACACACACACACTCTCGCTCTCAAATAAATAAAATATTTTTAAAAAAAGAAAAATTCTGAAATTCCAATCCCTACAAAGTTGGTGTGAAGGTTGCTTCTTCTTATCTGAATGAAAAATATCAACTAATTATCTCTACTCTCTCCTTTTGTGGTAAGATAAAGGGCACCCTCCCTTCTCCCTCATTGGTGGCTCATGTTAGAGCGCAGGAAAGGGTGAAAACATCGAAATTTGCAGTCTCCTCAGTTCCGTTTGATGTGTTGACTTTTACAGGAGTCTCATTCCTGTCACAAGTGGCAGCCCCAGTAAAGGGGTGCAGGCAGCAATGGGTGGCCTACTCTGTAGGTTAGACTTTCCAAGGCCACTGTTAGAGAAGGGTGGTGGGGTTGCCCTCCTGGGTCCTGTAAGCGTCCCTGGGTCAGCAGTGACTGCGCAAAGCAGCCTTGTTCCCTTAACTCAATCCAAGGTTGAGTTGTCAGGTAGCAATGACAGGGTGACACAGCTCCTGAAACACTTGGTGCTTTCCAGAACTTTTTAGTCTCCTCAAGTTCATTAGGAGATTAGGCCTGTCTTGTCACATGCACTTTCTTCAGAGTCCTTGCTCTGTTCTGGACCACCCTTTGCATGCACTAACTCCCTTGAAGAGTTTGAACAAATCTCTCCACCTGCTCCTAAGAGTGGCCCAATCTTAGGACACAAAGTAAGAGCCTTGCAACCCCAGAATTCTGCAAGCAGATATGCACACATCACCCTAAATATGTGACCTGGATCGATATGTGGATGGTGAAAATCTGTCCAGCAAGAAACTGCCATGTTAGTGTAAACATCCGTAAGCAGATTTAGCTGTTTTTCTCCCATCAGTGTTGTGTCCCAGTGAACTTTCTTGTATATCAGCATCACCACCCTTTGTGACCTATGAAAGGAAATGTGATCTCACTTTTCCTTGGTCAATACTATTTACTTTCCAGCACAGAGTGCTCTGTTCTGCTTTAAAGTCCACTCCTTAATCATCTTCTACCACCTCTTCCACCTATAAGACCAGGAAGGAAACTGAGCTAGCTGGCGACTCCTGGGCATCTCCCTACATTCTGCATCTCTCACCTTCCTGGTGTTGTATCCTTGAAGTTAATTAAATACAGGGGCCTGATCTCTCCGTAGGGTCTCCTGCCCCTGCCTCAACTTCCCAACTCGTTCTTTTGCAGACAGACAGTTTCACGGATGCCCAGACCTCTAAGGCTTTCAGCACTTCCCAACCCACATGAGGTTATCAAAATGCATGTGTTTTGAATTATTCAAACATATCTGGAACATACAAATCTCATTTTAAGACCAGTACCTATAGTAATACTTCCCTCACATTCATTCTAAATAGCAGAATTATTCAGTTTACTCATTTAATGAGAAAAAAAAATCACCAAATGTCTTGCATTTGGTGCCAAGTACAACTGGTTTCTCTTCAGATCGCATAAGTCTTTCACCTTTAACATAATTAATTGAAATCAAACATAATCTGAAATCTTACCTGGGAGGAGAAACGATCGTGGTAGAAAAGATTGCACAGAACACACAGAAATTTCTGCAAGGAGTCAATTATCCTGAAGGGAGATTATTTTACTCTCCAGGGCAAAAAAGTAGCAGAGCTCCAAAAGAAGTGCTCCTGTGTGGAGGGAGGCAGTAACGGATGGAAAGGAGAGGGAAAGGAGAAGCCAACTATATAAACACTGGTCTGGTGACATTTAAAATGTGATAGGAGGAGAAAGTTTAAAAAAAAAAAATAAAGTTCAGCCTGCAAGCAAGGATACCCAAGACACATCACGAAATAAGATGCAGCTAATTAGGCTGAAATTTCCACATTGCTGAGTATGTCATTCAAAGTATCCATGATATCAACATGAGATCATGACCTGCTTTACCATGTGCCAAGGGTCAAATTTGATGAGGATTCTATCAAATAATTTAAATACAGCTAAGTTTTAAATGACCTCTAAATTCTTCCCTGCTGTGCTAACATTTTCAAAATCATGAAACAAATATGTGTAGAGAAATCACTGAAACAAACCAAATGTCAGTTGCTTGTGTATATTATTCAGTTTAAACCTTAAGATACATAATGGTCTCTACTGTTAACACCGTTAACCCAGACTAACCTACAGCTTGTAATAAGAGAGTGATAGCAAAGCAATTTGAAAATCCTCTTAAAATCTTGAAATCAAGATATCCAGAGAATTTTAACTCACTTTATAATTGCATGTTAAACATGAATATTAATACTCCATAATAATAGCATTCCTTGATTATGATACAGAATGTTACTTTGCTATACTGTGTTGATCCCCCATGTTTTAAATATAATTTTGATGAGAAAGAATTGCTTAAATTTTTCTAGCAGGAAATTTTTAAAAGACTAATTTCAAGTGTCTCTCAATTGTCATTTCTTTAGAAATTCACATGATTTTCTAACAGTTTGTCAAAGAGCATGTCCCTTATTATAAGGAGCCTATAATATAAAACAGAGCACTTCCTCCTACCATCTGTCTCACAAGTTGGGATTTTTGCCTAATGGGTTGTATCCAATTCGGACATTTATCAAATCTCTGAAAGCTTAGCTCTTATTTAAAAAATACTTTTTAAGTTTAAATTTGGGGGGAAATTGAATAAAATATTATGTGAATACCTTCAGTATATTTTGATATCCCAAAGTGAGACCTCAAATTAGAAACTGGAGTTATAAAAAGGAATGTGTCCATTTTCAATACAGGCTTTCAAGTGAAAGCCTTGCTTAAATGGTGTTAGTACAAAACACCATCAACATGAGGCAGTCTCCATATTTAAAGTAAGTTTGATTCTAAAGTAACAAAACTGAAGAGTAAGAAGTTTGCCTCCAATGCTGGTTCTTGACCAGAAGAAAAATTAAAAAGTCGTAGATGACATCTGTGAAGATTCTGAGAGGGCGTTCAGATGCTCTGAACAGCTTCCTTGATCTCGCCAAGCATTCTCTCACAGTTACCATGTGTAATCAAAGCGGGGCTCCCCAACCTGCTCTCCAACAACGGCCCATAAAATTGAAAGGGAAAAGATACCATAGAGAACACGTATATATACAGCAAAGTTTAGCTGAGGCTGAATTAGCTGAGCTGGAGAGTATGGGGGGATAAAAAGAAAAAGAGAAAAGGAGAATCTGTACATTAACGCAATCTCACCAAAGGATATCAGGAAATTCTGTACTCAACATTAAAATCTTGCATAGTGCATTTTGTAAAAAAAAAAAAGAAAAAAAAAGGCTTGTCTAATAAAGGAGAGAGTTGATAGAAAAGAAAATCATATGGAGAATGCATGTTAGGCATGCCATTTAGTTTCTGTCCTGCATTTCTGCCTAATACAGCATGGAGGCCAAAGCCAGACTGTCAGGTTCATATCCTAGCTTGGTCATTTGTTGGTATGGGACTTTAAGGATATTACCCATTTATTTTGTTCCTCAGTTTCTCCATGTTTACAAAGGACTAATTACAGTACCTACTCCAGAAACTTTTTTTTTAAAGATTTATTTATCTACTTTAGAGAGAGAGAGAGCACACAGGGCAGGGGAAAGGGGCAGAGGGAGAGGGAGAAGGAGAGAGAATTTTAGGCAAACTCCACACTGAGCGAGGAGCCCAGTGCAGGGCTGATCCCACGACTCTGAGATCATGACCTGAGCCAAAACCAAGAGTCGGTCACCAACTGACTGAGCCACGCAGGCGCCCCTACTCCAGAAACTCTTAAGAGCATGGTCCAGGCATCCCCCCCAACCCTTTTAAAGCCATACACATAGTTCTAATAAAAAGCTATGTTTGACAGCCACTGGATTAGAGAAATACAAGATTCATATAGCTTTATGTTACGGTTTTATATGGCAAAATGCCATGAATTCAAACATATACACAAAAGTTTCTCAGTAATAATTTATTCTAAGAACAGATACTTCTATTTTAAATAAAGGGATCTAAAACTTTAGGGAAATTAAGTAACAGATGCAAATCAATGGCAGAACTTGGGGGAAAGTTTTAATTCACCTGGAAACATCCACAGTACACTATTTTATTTTTATGCTATTCATACTGTATTTTTCACCTATATACACATTTTTGTGTGTGTCCTGTTACTCATTCTGTTACTTCTAGGCAAGAAAATTCTCAGACTCACTACATAATAATACTCCAAAGAGGATATTTTCTTTCACTTATACATAAGGAAAAGCCAATTGTGTTTTTTGTTTCTGCATCTATAAAATTAAGATATGACCATCTCTCTCATACACAGACACTTAGAAGTATTGAGACCAATCTCTGTGAAGGTGGTAGGCGAAATGTTAAAAAAAATCAAAATCAATATACACCTGAAACTAATATGACATTGAATGTCAACTATACGTTGATTTCAAAAAAAAAAAGCTTATATTATAAATCAATAAAAGTTAGCTAAACCTGATGTTTACAAGGATAATGTCTCTTTTCTTGTTGTCAGACCTTTGCTTCTTCTATGGAAACAAGACAACTTCAACGTATCACTCCCCAAAATTCTGTACCCAAAGGGAAGCTTTGTGCTCATTTCAATAGGAATTTCACTTTTGCCCTCAGTGGAACCGTCATAGCTCTTGGGTGAGACGTTCACCCTTCTAATCTCTGGAGCATTGTTCATATACTTTACTGCATTTCATTTCTGTCCTCGACTTTTAAATCAAAGTCAATAAATACAATTGTTGAACTTAGACAGTTCTGCTCTGGCCTATCTAGTGACATTCTACTTACCTATTCTATGATTTTAGGGCCTAATAAAATTAGCTGACCATACAGGAAAGAATGGACACCTCTCAAGCGGACCTGTCAGAAAGATTCAGGCTGGGATTTACACTGTAGCAGAGTTACAAAGCTCAGAGAGGAAGATGGCTGGGTCCTACAGCACCTCACCTGGAACACTGAGAGGAGTAACTGGCTAATTAGAAAAGAAGAGTCACCACCATGCAAAATTTTAATTATGACCAATTTTATTTCATAACTGCATTGTTGGGCACTTCATGGTAGTATGTAGTTCATCCAAGATTTATGTTTGCATATTTTTCAAAAAATTCCCCAAACAATACTTTTATGTACAATGTCCTCCCAATAGTAGTCAACTTTAGAGATGATTTATACTGTAGCCTCAAGGATGCAAGAACAGTGAAACAAATCTCAATGCTGGGTAGGTCTTTACAGACACCTGTCACCCTGTCTGGCAAAAAGCTCAAGATTTTCAGTCCTTTTAAACAGTTATTCATTTAAAGCAAAAGAAATAAGCTTTGGGAAAGTTCCGTTTTAACCTCTCATGTACCTTAATGCATATTAAGTTGTAGACTTCATGCAATTCATACTTGATTGCTGTTTTAGGCATTGCTGTACGTACTAAATCGTAACAGATTCAAGAAATCTTGTTTTGGGTATAAGATCACTGAATGGTTCTCAAAATAACCACATGGAAGTTACACTACCTGAAGGATGGTGCGTTGAGCACGCACAGAGTTCAAGTTCGGTCCTGTCCTAAACATCGCATAACCAACCAGAGGGTGGATTTGTAAGGTACCTCATTAAGGTTCTCATCTGAGAAGTGAAATAACACAGAGACAAAAGAGACCTAGAGGTTTCTCACATCAAAGAGGTAATCATTTGTGACTTTGCAACCTTTTAAGATAAAAGATTGTGTATTTTAAATTACTTAACTAAAGTATGGTTTGAAGAAAACATAGCTTTCTGGATATAAAGCATCTACTTGACATTGCTGCTCAGTACCTTGTTTAATTTTTTGGTATGTATGCATATCACATCGAGAGCTACAGATTTTCCACAGTGCTTTTCTGCCTCATTCAAGTATAATAAAAGTAGAAATCTATAGAAGCTCTAAGGTTAAACAAACTGTACATTATACAAAAATTAACTTAATTTATAGACAGTCAAGAAGTATTGGCAATGCCCTTTATAAATCTTACCAAAGATTCATCACAAAGGATATTACAATCTACATATGTGGTCATCACCATACAAATGCCATTTAGATTTATGTGGTACAGAACTGAATATTTGTTAAATGTACACATGTAGAATCAGCATTTAGCACTATATACATTTCTTTTAAAGTAACAGTATTGTCAATACTAACCTAAGGTTCAGGATTTTCTTATTGCATATTTATGGTTGCTGAGGCAGTTAGTTATGATACAATAATGCAATATCCATAATTATTTTAAATAAACAAAAACATTTCTCCTCCCAACAATATAAAGAATTTTTTCTAAGATCACATAGAACATTGCTACATACAGCTTTACACAAATACTGAAAAACATGACCTTAAGGCATCTGCTAGAAAAGCAGATGTGCATATTTATATGAACTAAATTATGCAGGAAAAATATTGCACAAAATCCTATTATTTTCAAAATAAAATATGCTTTTCTAAATACACGATTCCCTATATCTTGACCGAATAAAAATGTTAACCAGTTTGCTCAAAACAATTCTGCCTCTTAAGTAAGCTTTAAGAAACAGACACTAACAAAGTTATCAGGCTTGACACAGGAAAGACGTGGGTCCTGACACAGAATCTGTAAAAGCTATTTCCTTATATTAAGAAGTGCTTTGGGGAATTAGATTTGGGTATTCATTTCACTTTCTGAAATTTGTGTTCTGACTTACAAGTATCTATCTACCCAGAGTCAGGGTCTTTTATGCTAAACAAATTTATTCATGAAAATAATCTTTTCGTGAAATTCCAGATTTTCTAGATGAGAAGGAAGATCTACTGCTGATTATGAGAATATTCACAGTTTTCTCCTCTTGATCAGGAGACTACCTCTTCATGTTATTTAAGAAAGAACTAATTCATGAACATTCCTGAATCCCATTATAAGGATATTAGCACAGAATCTGAACAACAGCACTGTTAAATACACTTTTAATTTAAGAGGCGGGGACAGGGGAGGCTGTTTCTAGAGAAATGCTATTATCAAGATAAAGACAGTAAAAACTAGTTTCCATCAACATGCACCTACACCCTCAGTTAATCCTAAAGTAAGTAAAGTGGCCTAATGATTACAAAGGAGCATCATGCCATTCTAGAGCTCTGTGCTGCCTAGATTGAGCATAGTGGGGACAGAGAATCAGAGAAACAAGGACACTTAGTCTCTAAGAGCTTCTAAGTCTGTCCTTTAAAAGTAGATATCTTAAAATAGCAGCATTATTATATTTGTTAAAATAATAAAGTTAATGAAATTAGAAGTGGTACCGTGGTTCTATACTTAGAGCATGTTTTAGATTAAGCAGCTTTAAAGGACTTTTTTTTTTTTTTTTGGTGTTAGAACCTTGGGCTAATAACTTCTAAGCAAAATATTATTATTATTAACAGAGATTTGTCATTTCTTTCCCTTTTGATTGGTTCCTTCAGAGCAGGGGCTATGTTACTTATTTTATTTCCTTATATCCCCAGTTACTGTACCTTGTATACGACCAGTACAAAGGGTCGATAAATATTTCCTAAGTGCAATGAGTTAGGAACAGAAAAATCATCCTGCTATGTTTTGGTACCTTCCTAAAATATGCTAAAGTAGGTAACCATCAAAATTTACCACTTAACAACACGCTGACCTAACAAAACAAGAGCTCTTAAATTCACACATGACTCTTCTATCTCCCCCTGAAATATCATAGATGCAATATTTAAGGACCCAAAGGATAAAAGCTAGAGTGGGACTCAGGGAGAATCATGACGGTTTAGAGGCCACATAAAAGACGGCGCACGATAGCCAAAGACTTATTCATTTATACAACTCTGGCAGAACAGGTAAAGCTTCTTTGAAAAACAAATTCAAACAGCAGAGGAGTTTATACAAATATTTCATTTAGTTATAATAGAAAATATGAACATAGGAGAAAATAAAATAATACTTTTGTTTGTTTCAGAATTCACCTTAATTTCACTTTATTCTCCCTATATCCACCATAATACTGGGAAGTCTAGTTTAAGAGCAGACTGAATACTCAAAATATTAATGATTTGAAATACTAATACTTTTGGATTAGTAGTCTCTTGGATACTAGCTTTCTGGATTTTTTCCAAGAATAACATGTAGAGCTTTTGTTTTTTAACAGAATATAAAAGCTGATTTTGCGTGTTAGAATAAGGCCCAGGTCCAGTTCAAAGATGCCTCGATGCAAATATACTTGTGAGTGGCCTCACGGCAACAGTCTTGCAGTCAAACATCCCATGAGGTGATCAGATGATAGAAGAACCGACATTTCTGAGGCCACGATGTTTATTAAGCAAATGGACTAAAACTCCAATTTCACCTATGCTACACTCACAATTACCTCATTCTTCAGACTATGAATTCTGAAGGAAAACATGCATTTCAATAGTCATATTAAAAGACTTTTTCTTTTTAAAAAATCACAAAGAAATATTTGCCAAGCAGATTAACCACCGGAGTGACCTTTTTTCCTTCTCATTTAAAACAGCTCTTCTGATAAATCTACATGCTTTGACAAAGTGAAATGGAATTTTGTAATGAGTATATAAAGGCAAAATTTGACAAGAACCATGAGTCTTACTTTTGTGTTAATAAAATAAGGATTAAACACTTTTTTCCTTAATATACACAGACTCCCTCCTTATAAGGAAAACAAGATTTGTCTTCCTTTACAAACATGAATAAATAATTGTCCCCAATAAAACATATCTGTTTAGATTTTGGAATGTAGCTTAGAAAAGAAAAAACTTGGTCATTTTCTTTAAATTATTTAAAGACTGACCTGGATAAATATTTTTAAGCAATGTTTTTAACAAATCCCCTTCTAGGGTCTTTTTTAACTGAAAATTAAATTCTTTCAGTAAATATTTTAGGGTACAGTCCTGATGGGGCTCTTGAATGGTTTCTCAAACAACTTTTCTAAAATGACAATTTTTAAAAAATAATCATGATTGGGGATGTACAGGATATATATTGAATATACAAATACCAAATTAACCATAACACCACTGTTTTTTTCCCTTTATTTTTTCCTGTCAATCTAGCCTATCATGAAGCAGTCAATGCATGATGCCTTCTGAGATGAATTTCAATGTTTAGCAGTGAATTTGAGGGAGAAGAGACAAATCTCCTATGCAGAAGGATTCCAAATAATTTTTGTAGATACTCCACCCTAAGCGGGAGGAAGCATACATAAAGCCCTACTCCTTAGGTGTGGGCTATATACTGTGACTTCCTTCCAAAGACTACAGTATAGAAAGGGAGGGAAAAGAGTATAGAGGAAAAACCTGACAAACACCACCTCAGCTAGGTTATCAAAGTCAACATCAACATTCACAAATCATGCTGACATTATGTACCTTGGGTATGATGTAATGAAAATGACATTTTACTTCTGTAATCTTCCTCCCCCAAGCCCACAATCACAGTGTAATCATGAGAAAAACAGCAGACAAATTCTAATAGAGGGATATTCTATAATATATTCAACCAGCAGATCAGTACTCTTTAAACCTGTCAGGGTTATCAGAAACAAGGAAAATGAGAAAATGTCCCAGCCAAGAGGAATCTAAAGACACATGACAACCAAATGTAATGTGGTATCTTGAATGGGATTCTGGAAGAGAAAAAAGACATTAGGGAAAAACTAAGGAAATCTGAATAAAGCATGGACTATCAATACTGGTTCACTAATTGTGGCAAATGTACCATACCAATGTAAAACATTAATCATAGGGGAAATTGTATGCAGGGACATAATGGGGACTCTCTGTACTTTCTTCGTAATTTTTCTGTAGATCTAAAACTTCTAAAATATAAAGTCAATTATTTTAAAAAGTAAATTTGAGATGATAAGAAATATTTTGAATTATTAGTTAAGAAAAAAAAAAAAAAAAACAGGAACATTTCTTTATCAGGACAGTTCGTGTTGCATTTGGCTTTCTGGGGCTGGATTCCTAGATAGCAAAGGCATACAGAGACTGAAAAAATTTTAAAGTGTCTCATTTGTAAACAGAAGTCATTAATTTCACATTGTAATTCAGCACTTCATATATTTCACTGAGTGAAAGGTAAATGTGTACCTTTATACATTTTGGAAAACATGGCGCAGTGTCCACAAGAGAGCTTTTAAATTTTGAAAAATGAATTTTGTCCTTGATTCAACGAATAGAAAAAGGCATTATTGCTCTGCAGAACACTTATAACTTATCCTTCAAAATTTACAGGTAATTCCATAAATTATTAAAGTATGCTAAATATAGGCTTAGGATTAAGGCAGTTAGTGGGTCAACAGTTTCAGCAGTTTCAGGCTAGTTTTGATAAGTTTTGATATCCTGACCAGTTCATGCTCAACCAGATTAGTAGGGTCGCTACTGGTTATGCGCAAGGGTTATATATGCATATTAGTTTAAATAAAATGAATGGCATTAAGCACCAAATACTGGGAAATCATGTTTGACATATACTTCCAATATACATACAAACTAGTACCTGATTTAAGAGCACAGTAGAAGAATCAGCTTTACATTTAAAAATCAATCGATAATATATATTCACGAGATGAATGAGTGGGGAAAATGTATGTTCCAAATGAAAAATAACTTTTAGACAGCACTAAGAACTGTCATTCCTACAAATAATTCTGTTTACTATAGAGATCACAAGGAATCCTAAAATGTCTCCCTAGAAGCTTGGATGCAAGTGAGTGACTCTTAATAGTTGATTTAAGGGTGATTTCCACGCGTGTTTTCTTCTGAAATGTTTAAGTCTTGCTGGAAGGCAGACGTTATGTGACATAACGACACCACTTCATGAAGCAGTCCAGAATCTTCTGAAGTCTCTTTGGCTTCTTTCCCTTCTTTCTCCCAAGGAACAAAAGTAGATGAATGTCGCCCAAGGCTGGGTGTAAGCAGATCGTCTGAAATCTGGCTTAGTGTTTCTTTCTTTTCTGTTTTAGCTTTTTCATTTTCGGAAACTTCAGGCAAAGCGAGCTGGAGATCCAATCCTGAAGCAGAAGCTGGCTTTTCCATGACCGCAGGCTCCCTCATATTGTCAACATTGAGGTATTTTTCATTGTTTTCCTCTTTCAGGATAAACAGAGAATCTGTCAAACCGCTGCAGGAAACGCGCTTCCGGGGAGAGGGAGGAAGGTGTTTGCCATGGAGGGCACTATCATCTTGCCCGAGATGCCACTCTGCTTGATCACCAGAACCACTGCAAAGCAGGGCCAGATTATTCTCACTAGGTGCATTGGATGTATTCTGAAAGAAGAAACAACAAATTCAGAAAAATTTTAATGAGATTATGTTACATGAGCATTTTTTTTCCATTTTGAAATAAAATATTAATATCTTTCAAGGCTGACAACTGGGAAGTCCCCCCAGAGGAAATACAGCGTTAATTCTGAGCACCTGCAAATGGCTCTATTAACAAAAAAATACATAAACATATACAATTTTTTATTTATCAATTATACTTCAACAAAGCTGAAAAGGTAAATGAAAAAAACCTGCCAACCCCCAGCCCCTCAAAACCCCCAAATAGACCAACTACATCAAGCCAAGTTCTGGAATTACAATCACCACAGGGTGGCCATTACTCACACTTCCATCTCTTGTGTTTTTAAAACATTTATTTCACTATGTTTAAAACACTCTTCATTTTTGAAGCAATATAATGAAAACCTACTTGAATTGAGACATTTCTTAAACATATTTTCGAAGATCCAGGAAATATGGAAAAAAAGTGGGAACATTTCATACTTAAAAAATTCCCCAGAAAAGACAACTATAAAACTAGATTGTAAGAGAATATTACGGCTTGATAAAAAATTTTTTCAATGAATGTCAATAACCACCAGAACTGGATACATAAATGGGAAAATACAGAATTCTGAAACTAGAGGCTCCCAGGTGGCTCAGATGGTTAAGCGTCTGCCTTCGGCTCAGGTCATGATCCCAGGGTCCTGGGATCGAGCCCCGCATCGGGCTCCTGGCTCAGCGAGGAGCCTGCTTCTCCCTCTCCCTCTGCCTCTCTCCCTGCTCATGCTTTCTCTCTCTCTCTCTCTGTATCTCTGTGTCTCAAATGAATAAATAAAATCTTTAAAAAAAAAAAATAAATAAATAAAAAATAAAAATTAAAAAAAAAAAAGAATTCTGAAACTAGAAATAATTCTTTTTTTTTTTTTTTTTTTTTTAATTTATTTGAGAGAGAGAGCATGAGAGAGAGAGCATGAGAGGGGGAAGGGTCAGAGGGAGAAGCAGACTCCCTGCCGAGCAGGGAGCCCGATGCGGGACTCGATCCCGGGACTCCAGGATCATGACCTGAGCCAAAGGCAGTCGCTTAACCAACTGAGCCACCCAGGCGCCCTGAAACTAGAAATAATTCTTAATGATTAAATTTTCTCATATTTTTGAAGAGTTGACTACTTCCCTGTTAGAGGTTAAATGCTTTGACCAACTAAGATTATAACATGAGGCAATTCACACCAAAGGGTAAGAATGTTTTCATTTAATTTTTTTAAATAGATTTTTATTTATTTGAGAGAGAGAATGAGAGAGAGCATGAGAGGGGGGAGGGTTAGAGGGAGAAGCAGACTCCCTGCCGAGCAGGGAGCCCAATGCGGGACTCGATCCTGGGACTCCAGGATCATGACCTGAGCCAAAGCCAGTCGCCTAACCAACTGAGCCACCCAGGCGCCCCCTCATTTAATTTTATAGGCTGAAAAAATCAACTAACTGTAGGTTTGTAATCAATATCATCCATTGATCTGAAGAAATCCAAGCTCTTCGCTGCTGCTAGCTTTCCTTGGTCTGAGCTGTGTGTGCTCAATGTGTCTAAGATTTCTCCTAGGAGGTCCATTTCGCCTGAGTAAGGACTCTTTACTCTTGTTTCAACGGAGTCATCACTTTCATAAAAATAAGCAGAAGCTTCTTCTCCATCTTCAGAGGACAACCTGAAGGAAAATGAAGCATGCATTAGCAGTCACACCTACACGCTCACACACCTACACATGTATGTGAGCAACTCTCCCCAGTTACATTCAATCAGTGAGAGAGTCTTAAAACCAAAGTGCTTCTCAGCAGAACAACAACAAAAGGGTGAATTGGTTCATGGCCAAATTCTTTAGAGTGATGTGTGTATACCAATTCAAATACAGGAAATTTTGAGTATGTGCACTAAGAAAATACAAACAGACAGCTATGGGACCTTACTCAATTTGGAAGCCAAAGCAGTGCTTTTCACACAGTCTAGTTCTGTGGGATTTGGGACATTAGCCTTAGAAATAGTAGATGGAACTTTTGGAAAGCTTGCTATAGCCTGAGTTCACTTTCAATATTTGTATGTGGTTTTCCCTTTATTTATTCACATATTTTAGAGAAGAGTGCATATTCCTTTATATAGACAAAGATATACTTAATGGAGAAAAAAAGACTGTCCATTTTGACACCCCCATATAAGTTTAAATTGTTTAAAAAAACTAAACGCTATTGTTATTGCCCTTACTTTATGGTGAAATTAATTTTTAATACTTTGTATTAAAATTTCCTCTTCTGATATCACCACAGATTTAAAGCCCTCCCCTTCCCTAGCTTGTTTTAATTGACTATTATCACTGTTGCTGCCATTTAACCTGCCCCTCTTCATGAGCAGGGTAGGGGTCGAACTTAGGTGGGCTCCTATTTCCCCTTTAACACTATCGCAGATATTTCTGTAGGCCTTACCGCTTTCCAAGAACAAGATATTTCAGGTCTAGCTTGCTTTCCCATCTCAAGATTCATCCCCCATGAGACTCCAATGAGCACTGGTTAATTTTGCTGAAAAACACTGCAAGGGAGCAAAATCTGATCTCTAGGAGTGTACATCCTTTGATTATCTTTTGAAATCCTAAAATGTCTGCCTTTCAGCCGCAACACTTAGCAGGACAGTAAAATCCATCACGACTTACTTGCTCGCTCTCTCGTCATAGTCATCATCATACAGAGCACCATCAAGACTCTTAGGAGGTCTTTTTAAGCGTGCCTAGAGGGAGGAGTTGACCATAAATTGGCATTAGTAGTTAAAATAAGTCTTTTTCATAAATTTTAAAGGAAAAATTTGATTTGACAAGAACGCTTTTAAGAGAAATATGAATTCAGGATTTTTTAACATTACTCAGTAACTTGACAAGCTGTGTAGTAAGAAGGGGAGGGAATCAGGCAATACTGATGTCAACACTTACAGCTCAAACCAATAGACAAAAAACAAATCACTGGATTGAATACACACACACACACACACACACACACACACAAAATGATCTAGTCTGTTAGTCCCTGGTTTAAAAATACTTAATTTATCCCCATGCACTTAACCCCCAGCTTCAATAATCATCAATATTTGCCCATCTTGTTTCTTTTATCCCCAATTATTTTAAGGCAGTACTTCTCAATACTTAATGTGCATATAAATCTCTTGGAGATCATGGTAAAAATGTAGATTCTGACTCTACTGGGTTCTAAGGATGAGGCCGGAGTTTCTGCATTTCTAACAGGCTCTTAGGTAAAGTTAGTGTTGCTGGATCTGAAGGTCCCTCACTGAATAGCAAGGTTTTGAACTGAATGCTAGACAACCTATCATTTCACCTGTAAACACTTCAATATATCTTTAACAGATATCATTATCTTACCATACAAATTAACAATTATTCTTTAACATCCTCTATTCTCAGACCATTCTCATATGCCCTATCACCCCCAAAATACTTTAGTTTGTTTATGTGGACCAGAATCTCAACATGGCTAACACTATTTGGTTGATATGTCTGTCAAGTCTCCTTCAGAGACTATCAGTTACACCTTCCCCATCCTTTGTGTCATTTGTGGCCTTGAACATGTGATTCTTATCCTCTTCCTATAAACTTGGCAGTCACATCTGGAAGCTTGGTTAGACTGTTTCTGGTTTTTTGTTTTTCTCTGTTTTTGGCAAGAATATGCTACATGTGTTTGAGATGTGTTTTTTTTTACTGCATCACACCAGGAGGTACATCATGTTAAGATGTCTCACATTGGTGGTACTAAGATCCATTAATGGCTTCAGGATTCAGGTTGGCTGATACTATCCATTATGAATTTTCTTTCACTTGATGGTTTTAGCATCCTATGATAGTCCTTGGGTAAATTAATTATGCAAAATTATGTTTTTCAAAAGCATTCCTTCTACCTTTACTTGTTGGCATTCTACCAAGACTTTTGTCCTATTAACTATTTGGCTATTCTGAAAGACAAGGTGTAAGCAGAGGTAGGATAAATTCTTGATGCTTTCCTTTTGTTCAACAATTTCCAGAGTAATGAGCTTATGCCTACCAATCTCTAAATGTGAGCTGTGAGGGTTTTTAAAATGTCATCATCATTTGTATATATGTGATGTGGCTCAGCCTATCACAGTTGTTCTTCTTGATTTTTTTTTTAAAGATTTATTTATTTGAGAGAGAGAGAGCATGCAAGTGCAAGAGCGTGCATGGTGGGGAGGGGCAGAGGTAGGGGGAGAGGGAAAGAATCTCCAGCAGACTGTGCTGCGTGACCCAGGCGCCCCTCTTCTTGATGTCTGATCTGTCTCATTTTTTAATGATACCATGGTTATGTTTTTAAAATGGTTCTTAACTCTTGAAGATATATTTTGAATATTTGCAGGTTAAATATGCTGTGCTATTTACTTCAAAAAAAGCCAGGGGTGCGTCGGGATCATGGGTAGGGCTGGTACTGAAATAAGACTGACCGTACATTGATAACTGTTGAAGCTGTACTTTTGAAAGGTAACCAGGAATTCTTTTTTTTTTTTTTTTTAAGATTTATTTACTTGAGAGAGAGAGAGAGCGAGTGGGAGGCACAGAGAGAGAGAGAGAGAATCTCAGGCAGATTCCACGCTTAGCATGGAGCTGGACAGCGGGGCTTGATCTCACAACCACGAGATCATGAACTGAGCTGAAACTAAGAATCATATGCTTAACCAACTGTGCCACCCAGATGCCCCATGGTATCCAGGAATTCTTATAAGCTTCTCTTTACTTTTACATCTTTAAATTATGTAAAGTGTTTTATCCACAATAAAATAATTTTTTAAGTTTTTTTTTTAAATGGTCCCATCTTTGGTCAGTGTTAGCCCATTCAAGTTGTTTTCTGTGTCCTTTTAAAAAAGATTTATTTATTTATTTATTTGACAGAGAGAGAGACAGCAAGAGAGGGAACACAAGCGGGGGGAGTGGGAGAGGGAGAAGCACGCTTCCCGCTGAGCAGGGAGCCTGACGCAGGGCTCGATCCCAGCACCCTGGGTTCATGACCCGAGCCAAAGGCAGACGCTTAACGACTGAGCCACCCAGGCGCCCCTCCTGTGTCCTTTAAACATGATCTCAGAAGCTCTTTAGTAAGCTTCTTGCTTTTGGCCTAACATAATGTCTCATTTCAACTTACACATTTTCTGCATCAGACCTAGAATCAGCCACTTCCTAAAAGAGTTTGGTTCTTTTAAGTAGGAAATGACATTTAAAGGCCAGATCTGGGTGCTATGGGTGCCCATGGCAGCAAACCATGTTTCTGAGTGGATGGCAGCAAAGCTGAATTTGGAGACTTGAACTATTATATCATCAGAGGACTAACTTTCTGTCTTCCGATTCTGATCTCCCAATCTAGACAACTCTTTTCTTCTATTGCAGCCATAAAGAATAAGCAAATCTCTGGAATCTATGGTACTGCATCCTTACTCCTCCACACCCTCTATGCCCATGCTGGGAGTGGTAGGAAGGAAAGAATGAGTAGAGAGAAATATGTTTTTGTAAACCCTGGAGGAGTGTGTAGTGAGTTTCTCCATGAGTTTGGTGATTAGCTATGTATTGGGGCCTATAACTGTAATAATCATTTTACGACAAGTTTAAGGTATGTGAGTCAAAAAGAAATTTGAGGAATGGCCTAGGCACACAACTATCACAGTATTATTTCTGAAGGGAAAACACATTTCATCCACCTCCTCCAAAACTCACAAAATATAGTACAATTCTTTGTTTCTAAAAACAAGTAATTATTATTACATTGACATCTGTATATGCTTAACATTATGCCAGGTAGGGGTCATGCATGCAATTATTGCAAGAAAAAAAATCAGAACTAAAACCAAACAAAACTATGAGGGAGCTGAGACTTCATGCTGCTACTTAAAAAATCACTATTGACTATTTAAGAATTATTACAAGATATTAAATACATAGCTTAATATTTATGTTTGTAAATACTTTGGAAAGCACTCTCACATACACATGCAGTGGGGCTGGGGTCTGGGAATACAGAGTTGAGTTAGGCTGAGTCTCTGCCATTAAGTAGCTCGGAGTCTAATGAACCCCACGATCAATCTGGAGGTATACCACAGAGGCTCCAAAATTTGCTCAAGATCATACACCTTATCAAGAACAGGAACCACAGCCAATGTCTTTCTCTGCTGTGTTGCTAGTCCCTTGTTCATTTTCTTTTTTTTTTTTTTTTTAAGATTTTATTTATTTATTTGAGAGAGAGAGAATGAGAGAGAGCACATGAGAGGGGGGAGGGTCAGAGGGAGAAGCAGACTCCCTGCCGAGCAGGGAGCCCGATGCGGGACTCGATCCAGGGAGTCCAGGATCGTGACCTGAGCCGAAGGCAGTCGCTTAACCAACTGAGCCACCCAGGCGCCCCCCTTGTTCATTTTCTTTCAGAAGTTACTTTTATATTCTACATCTGCCTGAATATACTGGAGATTCTCAGTTGTTTTATTTTGTGTTGTTGTTAACCACAACTTTTTTTATAAGCTACCCACATAAGCTTCACAAATATGTTTGAATTTGGTTTTTTATTTCCTAGCTAGGTGAGGGTTCTATCAATTTCTAAATAGGGATGTTGTTAAATGGTATATCTGGTAATGAATTTTCACAATAGAGTTAAAATCAGAAATACAACTGATTAGTATATTTTCCTTTTATGTGTGTTAATATTTGTGCTATCTATACTCTTAGTACATGTACTTACAAATTGTTTGGCTATTTGAAATAAGCTCCTAATTAGTAGTTATTGGATATATATCAGGCAGTAGGAACTGCAATCTCCATATATGAAGTGACAATGTACAAACACATAGTCAATGTGTCAATGTTGATGACATAAAATTACATAATTGGTTAAGGTCACACAAGAAAAACAAAGGGGGAAAAAGTTACAGTTTGATTAACATTTAAGGTAGAGAAAAATGGCAGCTTATGTAACATGAGCATCATGAGTTTCTAAGCTTTTATGAACCCAGATTATCCCTACATTACTGTTTCTGGTGGATTGGGACTCAGGTACTATGCTTTCAGGGGAAATAAAGGATTGTTTCCACTATGCCAGAACACACAACAGAGGGCAAAAAGACCTGGCCACAATTTTGTAAATAGAAGTCTTTTATGGATAATTGGTAGCAAATAAGCTTAGACTGCAGAAAATATATTGTGTATTCTTTAGGATGGTAATACATAGCCAATAACAGTACATCTTTACCTGGGTTCATAAATCACAGATATATTGTTACTGAAAACCTGCACACTAAACTAAACAGAAACTGAAATATAAATGACTAAGAAAGAGAAAAGTAATCTCAATACACAGAATAAAAATAAAATACCTACACTTTTTTTAATAAAACTGACCTTTGGGAAGAAGTATATATTTTAATTGTTTTAACTGTAACAGTAATAAGCAGATGCAAATGCCAGTGGAATGAGTTCTGTATATTATATGTATTCAGAGAAAAAATTTCTATTTCAGATCTGGATAGAAATCTCAAAGGAAGAAGTGCCCAACAGGAAAGTTGTTAGGGGCAATAAACACTTTCATCATAAATGATTATCTCCCACTCCCTGAGATAAGTGCCAAGACAGTCATAACATGGCCTGTAGTTAGGGACAGACGCTTTTTTATGAAGTGATTAAGAGATAAAGATATAAGCAGTCAACATGGTAAAAAATATTGAAGAAAAGGAAAAAAATAAGTGGATTCCCAAGGGGAAAAAAACACCTTAAAGATATTTTTTTCAAAGATCTGCTGGATGATGGGACATCCTGCAAGCACGTGGAAACTCGGCAGACAGCAGGGCAAGCCGGCCACCCCCTGGGTATCTGCTCTTTGCCATTATTTAGGTTCCTCTCTTTTCTGCATTTTGAAATGTGTATAGTTTTTTCATAACTTTTTTAAAAAAGACGTATTTATTTACTTGAGAGAGAGAGCAAGTGGAGGGGGCAGAGGGATAGGGAGAGAGAGAATCCCAAGCAGACTCCCTGCTGAGCCCAGAGCCTGACACAGGGCTCAATCTCACCACCCTGAGATCATGACCTGAGCTGAAACCAAGAGTCAGACACTTAACTGACTGAGCCACCCAGGTGCCCCCATAACGTTTTTATAGAAAGGTGAAGAGACTTCTTCTTTTCTGGTCAGAATACCAATAATAGTCCAGTTTTTAAAATTTATTGCCACAAGGGACAGAATTATAATGCTGTTTTTTGCTGCCTCCAATCTTTAAGACATGTTAATGGACTGGGATGACATTTTCTGGGTGTCCACAAAGTTAGCCAGCCACCAGCCTCTTTTAATCATAAAATTCAAGCTTTTCAGGTTCTGATATTTTAAAACATGATTAGAGTTGTAGGAAATGAAGGTAATAATAAAGTCACACAAAAAGAAAACAGTTACATTGTACACATTTTAGCACATGGTATCACATTGATCTTCATAATCTCAGGCAAAAATCCCTTAGTCTGCTATTTGTTTAATGGATATTGATACCAGTAATCAAATCTAACTTAGAGATTAATAAATTCACTTAAGTAACACTTTATTTAGATAAACAATACTCTCATAAAAATGCACACAGTTTTTGCCAAATGAAATGCAACCATTTCAACCATTAAAATATCTTACCATACACATGGTAAAAATACAGCTAATGGGCGCCTGGGTGGCTCAGTTGGTTAAGCGACTGCCTTCGGCTCAGGTCATGATCCCGGAGTCCTGGGATCGAGTCCCACATCGGGCTCCCGGCTCAGCGGGGACCCTGCTTCTCCCTCTGACCCTCTCCCCTCTCATGCTGTTTCTCTCTCTCTAATAAATAAATAAATAAAATCTTTAAAAAAAATTTCAGCTAAAATTAATTAAGAGGATATTTCTCCATCCTTCAAATCAGCATCACACAGTTTTATTTTTAAAACCTAAATATACATTTGCCAGAATATGCCTCAATGTTCCTTTTGTAAAAAACCTTGTATCTAGTAATTTTACTCCCTTGATTGATTAAAAGCATTAATTGCCTTCAAGGTAAAAGTCAAACTTCTTGGCATTAAGGAGAGACTGCCATCCAAACATGGTCAAGACCTATCTTTTTGCTTTTTCTTTTTGTTCTTCTCCCCATGTCCAACTGGCCACCACCTAATACTTTAGCCACAGCAAATGACTTATTAGTTCTCATATGGAATTCACTGTTATACCATTGCACACAACGGACCTTTTGTCAGAATTTACCTTCGCTTTCTTTACTAAAAACAAAAACAAAAAACAGTCCTACTTATTCCTCAATATGTAACGCAAATGTAACCTCTGTAAAGCCCTCCTATACCTGCCCTTTATGTAGCCGCGTATTTGGCAAACATCTGGCCAATGGATTAATCATATTGTATTATCTGTTTATGTGTCTGCTTGCACAATTGTACCCTGAGCTTTCGATAAGTGAAAGTCACATCTCATGCTTCTTTGTGACTTTTGGGCTCTTTTGTATGACTTCTCAGCATGGAAAACAGTAGTATGCATATAATAGGTGCTTACTGGACGTTTGTGGAATAAAGAGATGCCAAAAAGTCAGAGAAAAATGAGATGTAGCTGCTGCTTTATTTTCAGGGAGTGCAGAGTAGCAGCTTTTAGTTGGTTTTCAAGAAATATTTGTTGAAGGAAACAAACAAAAAGGATAAATAACTTTCTTCATTTTGCTCTTCATTTATCAGGTCTTGCAAGTCCAGGCCCTTGGCCCCTTGCCCACTTCATTCACTTTGTTCTAACCCACAAGGCATTGCCATAGCCTTCTTTCAATCCCTTATATTTGCCCTGACTTGTTCCACCACAGGACCTTTGCACATGTTGATTCCTCTCCCTGAAAAGCTTTTTTACATTTATTCCCTGTTCCTATCCCCATTATCTCTGTATGTACACATCTGTTCTCATTTGAAAATCTAAGTCTCTATTATCCTGCTTTGTAGAATGCTACAGCCTCTAAACTGCTGATAGATCTTTTAAAAGGCAAACTTAACAATACTACACTCCTCTTTAAATAAATCCAATGGTTCCTTACAATTTTGACGATAAATCTCATCCTCCCTACCTTTGCCCAGAAGAATCTGGCTAAGTTAGTCTCTCTGAAGGTTCCATTTGCTATACAGATGTCTGTTCCCACACTACCAAGCCCTCTTCTTTGCTTGTATGCTTCCCAGTGTCTTCTGCCTCTGTCCTACACATGTGTTGATGTGTCTACCAGAACTTCCCTCTCCATGGTGTTTCCCCTCTTTTTCTAATTATCCTTCATGCCTTAGCTCATGAATTCCCCCTTCAAGAAATATTTCCTCATTCATCAATTTATATGCCACCTAAAGTACCTGTACACATATTCTCATGGGACTTGTCCATCCCACTGTACTATGGTCATGGTTAAATTCTCTCTCTCCCACTGTACAGGAGATTCTTGATGGCAGGTGTCTTGCTAATTTACCTCTCATACCCTCACCAAGCACGTGTGTGGTACATATTAGTGTCAGAAAAACCGTAAAAGACGTTGAAAGGAACAAAAGATTATGGAGTGTCCTATCAGAATTCTGGATGTTGTTTAGACGCCTTTGTGGGGTTATCGGATTCTATAGTAATCTGAATCTTGCATTGTCTTTATCTACCTTGCCAGGATACAACTGGACACAAATCATGCAACCAAGCAGAAGTTAGGACAAGCCACTATGATGAAACAAAGGTTGGCTATATTTATGGGGCCAGTGGCTACAATGCCTTCCCAGGAAAACATGCCTGGTGTCTGTCTGACAGAGTCCAGCTTTACAAGTGCCTTTCTGAGCAAGTCAGGGAACAACAAATCTGGAAAACTTTGAGAAATTCACCCTAATTTATAGGCATTTCAGATAGAACTTATGGTTGGAAAGATTTCTTGGGTTTGGTTTCCTAGCCTCAGGATATGAAATAACAGACTTTTTACAAGCCCAAACTGAGATTTCTTATGAAAACTTCCAGAAAGGGGCACCTGGGTGGCTCAGTCAGTTAAATGTCCATCTCGTGATGTTGGCTCAGGTCATGATCTCATGGGTGGTGGGATGGAGACCTGTATCAGTCTCCATGCTCAGCGGGGAGTCTGCTTGGGATTCTCTCTCTCTCCCTTTCCCTCTGCCCCTCCCTCCACTCACTCTCTGTCTCTCTCTAGAATAAATAAATGAAAGAAAGAAAGAAAGAAAGAAAGAAAGAAAGAAAGAAAGAAAGAGAAAGAAAGAAAGAAAGAAAGAAAGAGAAAGAAAGAAAGAAAGAAAGAAAGAAAGAAAGAAAGAAAGAAAGAAAGAAAGAAAAGAAAAGAAAAGAAAAGAAAAGAAAAGAACACTTCCAGAAAGAAATACATTCTCTGGCCTTAAAGCTGGTCAATACTGCATGGCTCTAGATCTATAAAGCAAAGTCAAGGAGACTTATATGGTGAATTATCATCTTATTGCTCCAATATAAATAATAGAACAAACCTAATGAGAACAGCCTTCCTTTTTTGATCAAAAATAATCTTTGAGATTATTATTACAGGGAAAACTGTAAAAGATTTTGAAATGTGTCCTTTCGAAGGAATGTTGGCTATTGTCTAGCATTCCTTTCCAGGATTATCTGATACTAATGTGGTCTGTACCATTCATAGTCCCTGACTATTTGTAACCTTACAGGGACAGAAGTCAACCCATGGAGGACTGGTGGCAATGCAACAGCTTCATGTCCATAGAGATACAATTTTGTCCAGTGAAATGCAATTATTATGGTGTAGATATTGATGGTTTTGGTACCCATTACCATATACACTTCAGTATTCCTGACTAAGTGTTTATTCTCCAGATTATCTGTTGTATCAGCTTTTAACATCTTACTATTTCCCTCACTAGGTAATGAATGAAATAAAATAAGGGAGTTATGTAAAATTATTCTTTAAAGTAGGCATTTAATGTTTCCTGAATAAATGAATACCTCCATACATAGTAGGTAGTTTCTGTTGAGTATGTAAATGAATTAAAAAACAGATAAACTATATAATGCAAAGAACTATCCTAATTGACTTGACACAAGCATTTTCAGTGTTCATGAGGTACAGAAAATCATTATATTCATTTGTTCATTCAACAAAGATTACAGAAATACTATCTATGTGCTAGGCATTGGGTTTTACGTTAGGGTTCAATGATGACTGAGAACAAGGCTCCCTGCCCTCATGTAGATTAAATTCTAATAAGTTAAAAATAAATAGCCATAAAATAAACATTAAAGTATGACTGTAATAATTTGTACTAAAGTATGATTTCTTTGAGGAATTTGACCTAGTTGGGGAAATCAAGGGAAATCTTTCCCTGAAAGATGTTTGAATTGAGCCCTAAAAGGTCAATAGGTATTAAGTAGATGATGATAAGAGAGAACAAGATGTGCAAAGGCCCTGTGGTGGGACGATCACAGCATATATAATGGAATGAAAGGCCACTATCAGAGCACTGTGGGTTAAAACCTGTGCTAGTGCACAGGGCTCTTTAAGGGTGCATTAATTTTGCAATTACCCTTTTGATCACTAGATGGCAGATATATACTAGGAAGGCAAAAGACTGAATAAATTTAAATTTATGGAGGGTTGTAAGGAAATGGGGGAGATAAGAGGATCTAGCAAGAAAAAGTGGGAGATGAAAAATTGGTTGGGGTGGGGGCACAGGCAGGCTCTGATAATGGAGAGTAACAGAAAGCCAATTATTGTTTTATTTTCCTTCAACAAATATTTGAGAACCTACTGAAAGCTGTTATTGTGCATTCCTTAAAATAAGGTAGTAACCACATCTCAATTTTAAAAAATTCTTAGCATCTCTTGATTCCACAAAGATCCATGAAACACCAGTTACCCATGCGACTGTCTTCCATACTGTGAGGCATAGTAAAGGAAAAGATATCCCTCCTCTCAAGATTTTCAATAAATACATGGTAAAAATGCCAATTATTGAATATGATAAAGTAGCTGTAAATATAAACTTATCCTTCATTGTAGGAATATAATTGAACCCACACTTTTTGATCAGAGATGAAAACTTATTTAAATGACCATTAATACCAGTCACAATTAGTGTCAAGTTGTAATATTTCTAATAAGTAGGCTGAGTCAACAGATTAGCAATATTAACAATACAGAGCTATAATTACATACTATAAGCAATGGCAAATTCTGGGATCAAATAAAGAGGTTTAGAAGCTTCTGAACGGTACAGAGCTGGTGCAGCTATAATATTCACCATGGTCACTTTTTCACATGGTCACAATTTCACTCACAGGCTGTACAAATTAGCAAATAAGTATTCGCATTTGTAACTTTTGTGGGAGCCAGTACTATGTGAAAAAAGGGTATATATCTTTTGGATGCAAAAAGACATCATAAGAAACAAAATAAGTAGTTTTGGATAATTTTACATCATTCTGATATGAGGAATTAAAAATAAGACGGAGCACTGGATGTCATATGTCCACAATCAGACTCCTAGGTCCTAACACATATGATTGTAAAATAAAATTTTTCTCACATAGGAATGTAAGATACATATCTAGTACACATAAAAAAATCACAAAATTTTGGAAGTAAACACTTGTATAGGGATGCTTATTAAGAATGTGAAAAATACATTAAAGCAAAAGGAAGGGTTTCAGCATGGAATAAATTTTATTAAAGGAGATATCCTACTAGAGAAGCTCAATCTATAGCTAGACACTGAATAGAATAAAGAAAACAGACTGGGAAAAACGAGAAGGAAAAGCATTTCATATGAAGGAAAAACCAAAAGCAAATGTATAAAGAGTGACAGAGGCAGAAGGCCCAAGTCATAAAACCATCAAACTTAATGTTTAAAGAGACTTCAAGAAATAAATTTGGTTCAGCTACAATAAGCATGATCAATGTTTCCTTTTTTTTCACCACAATCGTTTCCGGAAAGCACATCTGACAGTTGAATGGTGAGAAACATTCCCCTGATGCACGAGGACCCTGGTAATCATGCAGTTACCATTTTTGTCACTAGATGGCAGACAGATACTAATAAGCCAAATACTGGGTAAGTTTAAATTCATAGGGGTTTGGGGTTGGGGGAAAATAAGGGATACAGGCAGATGAATGGGAAAACACAATTTTTTAGACTTCACAAAATTAAGATGCTTTTAATATATGAATTTTTTTAAAAACTGGCATTCTCTATGCTACTGTCCCCATTTTAGAGTTGAAGTAACTGAGGTCCAGAAATGTGACCTTGCTTACCCAAAGTCCACAGTAAAGCCCTGGACTCAAGACAAAAAAACAAAAACAAAACAAAACAAAAAAGAAAAAAACCATACTTGGATGAAATAATATGGAAATAAATGAAAGAAACTCTACCATACATAATTATAATAGCTATACTTTAAGAATGCATGGCATTTTACTGAACAGAGTTTTAAAACACATGTTGTAATTTTTTATAGGTTGTAACTAAAGGACAGAGTTAAGTGACTTACCCATGATTGATCTGCTTCAGTGTGTTAGATGTTTTACATACTACACTGTTTTTCATTAAATACCTAATTTACCACAAGTTTCAGTCAACATTTTCCCCATTTTTTACAAAATAGGTAACCAAAAACTTAAAAAAGTAAAGTGTCTTAGGCAAGATTAGACAACTAATGAAGAGCTAAGACTCCCACTTAGGTGTTTTGACTCCCTGAACAGAACTCCTTTCAGTATAATTATATTAGGTAAGTACTGAGAGACTCAGAAGAAATAACTGAGAATTAATCTGAGAACGACTTTCTTAAAATGGCAAGTTTTAACCTCATTTTTTTAAACCTCATTTTTAAAGCAGGTGGTAGTTACAGAATGACCAGGAGTGCTAATGTTCCAGGTAGATGAAATGGCAGGGTGCGGAGACAGAAGATGAACACACTTTTTCAAAGATACTGAAGACATATTCCTGTCAGGGCAAAAGAGTAAACTGGAAGGATTAACAAGATACGTGTTTGGTGAAGTCTGATGAATTCAGCTTGATGAGAGCTATTATTATTAGGCTAAGGAAATAAGATTTCATAGAAGCATTAGAATTATATTTCTGAGCAGCTGAGTGCTATGTGAGACTTGTTCAGGAGGGATGACTTTGAAGTGGTCCAGACACATCCAAGAACCCTTTACCAGTTCTCCTAGTTCATGGTGATCTTGTCTTTTTGGTCAGCTTTATTCACTTTATTCTCTACCACTCAGCTGTCACCTGATATATGCTCTCTTATAAAGGTAGTATTTCATTTTAAGCACATTCCTGTCTTACCAAGTCCTTGAGATCAAGAATCATATTTTTTAATTCATTTTGCTTTTAATTCCACCTCCATTTAGAATGTCAAGAGCAGCAAAAGAATGTCAACTCCCATCCTAACAATAAGAAAAAGCTGGGTTAGCTAAAACAAAACACAACAAAACCCCAAAATCGTAATTCTTCTTGAACCTATCAGAGAGCTGAGTTATAAGGCAACCAAGTAAACTGAATTCCAAAGGGTTACAAGCCTCTCCAAGGAGAGATGAGAGACCAGAACTACTTCATTCAGCAAAGCACAAGGAAAGAAGTAGCTGGCATATAAGCAGGGGAGAAAAAGTCTGCTAAGATTTAACAGTCTTAAAGACCAAGTATGGGCTAAGAGGTCAGTCTGGAATAGTTGGCAGTCTCAAAGGCAAGAGGACCTGGCACTCACAAGCTCTTTCTACAGATAAAATCCTATAATTTTATTTGCTAAATCAGGCAACCCTCCTACCTAGTGCTACAGAGAAAGACTAGGGGCAAGACAAGAGACTGAAAAGAGCTCCCCTTGGTGGTACAGGCAAGCAGGAAATGACAGGCTGCTGCAGGGAGCAGGTATAAAGCTCTACTTACTTTAGAAAAACATTAATTTATATATAACAAAAGCCATAAACTGATGGCAGATAGCAAACTCAATCCCAAAACTTCTGGGGGAAGTATAAAAATAAAAACTCCTTTAGGGAAGAGCAGGAAACCCTCTTAGGCACAGGACTCTACACTGACTACAAGCAGAAATCTATCACCAGTGGAGAGGGACAGGCAGCCTCCAAATTGCCCAAGACCAGTCACAGATATAACAAAGTTTATCTGCCATGAAAGGAAGTGGAGGGATGTTGAGAAAGCCCAAAATCTGAGGCACAGGGGCACATGGCCTGCCAAGAATGAAGCTGGACCACAGCACAGAAAACCCATAAGGCTAGGACCAAGTAACCAGCAAAAGAAGTTAATTGCTGGGGGAGGGGCAAAAATATTGAGAGAGATCCCCTATGTGGCTCTGATATAGCTAAGGGTGAGGGAGAAACACTAAGAAAAACCTTCTAGAACCTCCATTAGAAGTAGTCCACTCTAAACACAAGATAATAGCAGCCCACTACAGGTAATGATATCAACAAAATCCAAACCAGTTCAACTTGTGATGGATTCAATGTCTGTACTAACAGCATTTAGAACAAGAGTCTTGGTCATTTCTGGGTGTAAATACTATTTAACTTATTCTCTACTGCCTTTTCACACATGAGGTCCAGTACTCAAGAATTACCAGACATAAAGAGTAAGGGGGAAAAAAAAGATGGACAACGTGCATCATAGATGAGATGACAGCAGAAAGATGAAATCCATAAAAAAGAGTCAAACTGAAATGATAGAAAAAAACATAAGAGATGAATTCTTTTGCATCAGCTCATCGGGAGACTGAAGAAAAAAATCAATAAACGTTAAAACAGGTCAATAGAAATTATCCAGACTAGCATTTCTATACACTTAACAGTGAACTATCTAAAAAAAGGAATAAAATAATTCCATGTACTATAGCATCAAAACAATAAAATACTTAAAAATAAATTTAACCAAGGAAGTAAAACATCTATACAACAAAAATATTAAGACATTGATGAAAGAAATTGAAGATGACACAAATAAATGGAAAGATATTACATGTCCATGGATTGGAAGAGTTAATATTGTTAAAATGGCCATACTAAACAAAGATTTATAGATTCAATGCAATTCCTATAAAAATTCCAATGGCATTCTTCGCAGAAATGGGAAAAACAATTCTAAAATTTGTATGGAACTATAAAAGAATCTGAATAGCCAATTAATTGGCTAATTTGTCTCAAGAACAAAGTTGAAGCACCACAATTTTTGATTCCAAAATATATTACAAAGCTATAGTAATCAAAACAGTATGGTACTGGTATAAAAACAGACATAAAGACCAATGAAACAGAATCAAGAATCCAGAAATAAACCCATTCTTATATGGTCAACTATTTTTGATAAGGGTGCCAAGAACACTCAATGGTGAAAGGACAGTCTCTTTAATAAATGGTGCAGGGAAAATTGGATAGTCACATGAAAAAGAATAAAACTGCATGAACTGTGCCACTCACAAAAATTAACTCAAAATGCATTAAGGACTTGAATGTAAGACCCGAAACCATAAAACTCCTAGAGGAAAAAGCTCCTTGGTGTTAGTCTTGGTAATGATTTTTTTGATATGACAAGCACAAGCAACAAAAAGAAATATCAAGTGGAACCACATCAAACTAAAAAGCTTCTGCATAGCAAAAGAAACAATCAACAAGATGAAAATTTCTTCCATTCTCAAGGAATGGGAGAAAACATTTGCAAATCATATTAAGGAGTTAATATATAAGGAACTCATACAACTCATACAATAGCCAAAAAACCCCCACAAATAATCCAATTAAAAATGAGCAGAGGACTTGATTAGACATTTTTCCAAAGAAGACATACAAATAGCCATCAAGTAGATGAAAACGTGCTCAATATCATGTGATATACAAATCAAAACCACAATGAAGTATCAACTCACACCTGTTAGAATGGCTATTACGAAAAAGACAATAGAAAATAAACACTGGCAAGGATGTGGAAAAAAGGGAACTGTTGTGCACTGTTGGTGAGAATGTAAATTGGTGCAATCTCTATGGAAAACAGTATGAAGATTCCTCAAAAAACTGAAAATAGAACTACCATATGTTTAGCAGTTCCACTTCTGGTTATTTATCAGGAGGAAATGAAATCACTGTCTCATACAGACAATCTGCACCCCATGTTCACTGCAGCATTATTCGCAATAGTCAAGATATGGAAACAACCTAAATGTCTATCGATGGATAAATGGATAAAGAAAATATGGTATGTATATAATAAGATATTATTCAGTCATAAGTAAAAAAGAAAACTGCTGTTTGTGATATTGATAAACCTTGAGAACATTAAGCTGAGTGATATAAGTCAGACAGAGAAAGACAAATACTCTCTGATCTCAACTGTGTAACCTCAAAAAGCCAAGCTCATAGAAACAGAAAGTTGATTGGTAGTTGCCAAGGGCTGGGAGTGGGGGAAATGAGGAGATGTTAGTCAAAAGGTACAAACTGCCAGTTTTGAGATGAATAATTTCTGGAAATCTAATGAACAGCATGGTGACTATAGTTAACAATACTATATTGTATACTTGAAAGTTGCTAGAGAGTAGGTCTTAAATGTTTTCACCATGAAAACAAAGAAATGGTAATTTTGTGAGGTGAAAAATGTGTTCAGTAATCTTATTGTGGTAAACATTTCACAACATATATGTGTACCAAATCTAAAAGAATTATCCAAACTGAAACAGAAAGAGAAAAGAGAACAGGAAAAACAAGAGCAGCAAGAACAACCACCACTTCAAGAAAAACCAGAATACAGCATCCAAGTGAGGAGGAATGGGTCTAATTCTTTCTGTTCCCAACACATAGTACGTGTTCATTAAATTTTTGTGAAGGTTGCTGTTGCAGTGGGTAGAATAGAAACAATATTACCTAATACTTATCAAACTTCTAGTGAGTATTGGAAAAACAAATTCTATCACTACACTAACCCCAATCTCCACAATAACTATGGGAGTGGACATGCAATCATCATTTTATAGATCCAAAAGCTAAGAGGATTAGTGAGGTTAGGCAAGTTGCTCAAGTTCAAATACCATGCAAGCGGCAGAGCTGGTATTGTGGTCCAGATTTGTTACATCCCAAAGCCCAAGATCTTTTACACTTCCACATGGGGTCTTTGTACCTAGTGATGAATGTGATGTAAAGAAGTGAAAAGGAAGAATAAGTACAAAGGTCAATGAAGGAAAGTCTTTCTGAATTTGTAAATGATGGTCCTTAGTAAGGTAACAGGAGGTAAATGATCTTGAAAGTAGTCCTTGCATATAGCAATGTTCAGAGGAAGTACGTGACCTTGAAAACTGTAAACCAGCACACAGCAGATATTCAGGTAGTTTTTGTTGAATTGAATTAGATAGTTTCTCTGTCATGGTGTTGTCCATTGGGTCTACATTGCACCATTAATTACACTAATGGAAGCTTATTTTAATTAATATTAAGTTGGGGACTATTCTAGAATTAGACTAAAGAAATCTCCATATTAGATTTTCGAGATAGAATATTTGATATCAGAACTGACCCCTTTAGAGAGTCCTTTTACTGATGTTACGAAGTTTCCTTTAGGAAGTTTTGACTTCCTTTAGTTTGGAAAATACTGTATCAAAGTCATCCTAGAAACACAAATCATTTCTCCATTGTTAGAGATTATATACAACCTACCCAATGGCAGCATTGTACTAGCTATTCTAAAAGGCTCTCTCTCACTGAAGTGTGTTAATAAATGGAAAGAAGACCATGTATTCACAGTATTCATTACTCATCTGTGTTTATAAGCAATATGATTGTAAATTGTTAATACTTTTAAGCCAATTTTTTAGGACAATTCATATGACAAATAATTATGTTAACTATAAATATTTAAAATACATTATGTAATTATTTTTTTGTTTTTTAATATCTGAAAATACAAAATTTAACGAAGCTCTTGCAGTAACTTTTCACTCCAGAGAAATTATTGATCAGCATAAATATAAGAAGTTATATAAGACTATTAAAATTATTCTCAAAGCAAAATAGATAACTAGAGTTTTTATAAATGGCAAACTATTTGTAATTTCACTTTTGCTGACAGGGTTTCAATATTTTAACATTTAAAAAGGTTTCTTCATGCACAACAAGTCTACTGTATTTTCAATAAAACAGAATTTGGTTCTTTTCACCAAATGATGTGAAGATGATTTTTCTAGCTGGAATAAACAATTAAAAAGTCAGCAATGATCAACAAAATAATATTATTTCCAGCCACCTTAATAAACTATGCTTGTAAAAAGCACATAACTAAAGATTAAAATATTTGATTTGTAAAATAACTATAGCTGATTTTATTTTTTCAGATTATCATATCAACATATCATAAGCAATGTAGCAAGAATCTTAACAGAAATTGCAATTACTCTATATGTATTTTGGATTCAAAAGCATTATCTTACAAATATCAAAGACATTAGTAAACGCAAAGAGGGAACAGACTTCTGTGAAATGACCAGTATTAAACTCAAACATTAGAAAAACCATGAAGAACTTCCAGAGAAGGCTGCAACACAGTAGTCCTATTTTGTAATTGGCATGAGGGCACAGGCTAACTTGTTAAGATATTTATGTATTATTCTAATATTTTATGTTCTGTATCAGGAAGTATAACAATGTGTAGTAGATACAAATCCAGTTCAAATTATAATAAGATTCTATTATACTCTTGTATTTATAATCTACTGACATTCCTGGAAATTTTTCTCTCTTGAGGGACATTAATAGGCAGCAGCAGTAACCCCTACAAAGAAAAGACTGGCTTCCTCTTTCATCAACACTAACATTGATCTCTGACCAAACTTAAAAGCAGTTCTAGATACAAAACAGGAAGAACATCATCATTTTTTTATCCCAGGATGCCTGGCAGAACACAAGAATTTGTCCATTAAAAATTGGGTGCTTTTGGAATAGAGAGCTATTGTTAATTTCACCAAAAGCCCTTAAAATAATTAAAGAAGTAACAGGGGGAAACTCTAAGTTAAATAGAACAGAAAGTAATGAGGAAAAATATGAGCGATGTGATTATTGATGTAAAGTCTAGAATGGTAATACTCATATTTACTAAAAGGAAAACTGAGTAGCTTTGTTTTTGTTTCAAGACTTTGTAATAAATAACAGAGTCAATTGTGGCAATAAAGTTGAAGAGCAAAATTATAACATTAGAGAGGTACACTTCAACCTAAAATGATCTCATAATATATACTGAACATGTTCACATAAGTGAGACTACCTTCCACTATGTCTTTTTAATATACCTGGTATTGTTTAGCAGAACTAAACATTTAAAAAATGAAGTCCCAGCCAGTTACTGAAAGGAGTTGGTTTTGAATTATTTCTTTGAAAAAATAATGTTCTTGAATAATGTTATGACAATATAAATGTTTCAATGTGTATTTTATTGCATTTCTAAAAGAGACTATTCTAAAAGGCAAATTTTAGAATTATAATTTTTTTTTGGTCTGTAACTATCATCTTTCAATGAAAGAAAGTATTATATAATGCCCACTAGAGGGCATTCTTGTAATCTATAACTGAATGGGGGGGGTTGGCAGGGTACAGATTTTAACTATAATCAAATTTGACATGTTGGAAATTAATATTATTTCAACAGAAAACAAGAGAGGAAAAATTAAATTTCTTTAAAGATATGTACCCATATTTTTCAAACGACTTAAAAGATCAATTTTACAAATTAGTGACATTAGTATAAATTAGACTAAATACATGCTATGTCAAAGAGTGACTTTGGGATGGACATTAGGTAGGGTATGTGCTATGGTGAGCGCTGTGAATTGTGTAAGACTGTTGAATCACAGATCTGTAGCCCTGAAACAAATAATATATGTTAATTAAAAAAAAATAGAGTGACTTTGGGACAGAGACTACTAGAATGTGTTTTCATTTAGGCAATATTTTTTTGTGGGCATATTTTAGTAGAAACACATTTACTTATTTCAAAATATTTTTATCATTTGAAACTTTCTAATAGATTTTATCACTTTAATTCAACAATTTAGCTTGATCATCATAATAGTATTCTCAATATTGAGCCAAATTATAGAAAGTGCTAAAAAAAAAAATAAGGATTTTTTTTGCTTATCATGATTTGGTTAGACTTATTGTTATTATTTTGTAAAATTTACATGAAGTATTCTTTCCATATCTGGGCCCTCCTTCATACACCCATTTCTTCCCCGTCTCCTCAGGTCACTATTATCTTTCTCATTGTGATTTGCAATCATTTTTTTCTTGGTCAGAGAAAGCAAGTGGTGCCTTCCTTCTGCAAACAATGACTATGACATTTCTTTCTTGACTAACAAAACAAAGCTACTGAATGAACTGTATTTTTCCAAAGATCCCAACAAGTGTGCCATTTTCTGAAATCTATTCTGTCACCTGAGTAACAAATGCTATCTTTAATTACATTCATTTCCTTCCCAGAGTCCACTGATATTCCAGTGAAGAAAAGAGTGTCATACACACAATACCATAAACCACATCCTACTAGGTATGAATATCCCATCATTTTTTATGCTTAGGAACTAGATAATTTAGAGAATCTAAGTTTTTATCTTATAAATTTCACAGCAAATTAATTTGTGACATTTTAAAATATGAAATTTATATCTGTAAAATGTAAACCTCCTGATTGCTCATATTTTTTAAAACATGCTTATGTACTGGGATGTATTTTAAGTCCCCATTCAACCAAAATGTGGCTTTGAAATGCCTTACTTGCAAGTCTCCAGATGCCAGGAAGGTATATATAAATACTTCTAAGTACATTCTTTAAAGATGAAATTATATTACTTGTTAATTGTAAAATGAGCTCACGGCTGTTGTGCTATATTCCATAAATCCATTAGGATGATTGATAAGCCATTAAATACATAAGGACTCAAAATGATAGCATAGTTTCTTTTACAGTGTGCACATCATCTTGTATAATGGGTAAAATGGAAAATCACACATATTACATTTTATGGTGTAAATATCTTCCTTATTTATGCATTCAGATGGTAACTCTTCATACCTTAAACTGTTAGTCTGTATGTGAATATATTTTAAAAGCAGAATAAACAATCACTAGTTTAATAGTACTTGGTCTTATAAGTAGAAATTATGACTATTAAACATACTTCTATTTGTAAACACTGTATTTGGGTTAAAGACTTGACTATGTTCCAAGTGTGAGTATTTATCAACAGGCACACTACTTTATATCATATTACAAATGAGAAAATAATCTTCCATTCATATTTTCTCATGCCGCTTTTATACAGTTAATTGGACAGGTTGAAAATAAATCTGAGTGCATTGCTATTTGTCTCAGACATGAAATAGTTAAGAGTGATATGTGTGCCAGGGTTTTAATAGGGCTTAACAACAAAAAGCTTCAATCCTCCACTTTCACTAGATTTTGTTGCCGTGGTTTTGCTTGCTTAGGGCCATCCATCTGTTAATGCTGACTTGTAATATAGCTAAGCTCCTGCTTGCAGTTCACTAGTCTAGTTGATGTGTGTGTGTATGTGTGTGCGCATGTGTGTGTCCCGTACAGACACTCAGATACATACACATTACAATTGCTAGAATAAGTTAAGAATGGCTAATACTATTACAAATGGAGCAGTATCTTAGATTCATATAAATTTTGCACATTTAAAGGAATTTCTCATTCTTAGAAAACTCCCATAAATTTTTACAAATAAATATTCTTAAAACATAATTTTCAGGGACAGACTTAGTCTAAATGTTGTTCACGAAGACTACAGTATTTGTTCTAAAATAAAACTGATGAAAGAAGGAAAGTGTGTAGTCAAGATTAAAACTGTTCTGCACCATGACCGGTGGCAGTATTCTCACTGGACCCAACTGGCCCTGTTTTCAATAAAACCAGAGGAGGATCCTTTCCCTGGAGTCCTGTTAGGCTGGGGCTGCTGCTGGAACTGTCATCTTCACACAAAAGGGAAAAGGGTTGGGTTTTACAAATGTGAAGCCTAATTGGGAGATCTTCATGGCTGTACCCTTGACATTTATTTAAGCCTCATCAACAAAACGGGAAATAACCATACTAATTAGCAGACCAGCATACAAATTACTATTTGTTGGGGTGTAGATGTAGATTCACAATCAATTCCAAACATAAGCTAAGTAATGGAATACAGGCTTAAAACAACATGCATTTTGATTTTTGTTCTTTTCTACAGTATCCAGATTATAAAACTTTATTTTTTCACTTACTAAAATACGTTCTTGGAATTTAAACGACCATAATCTCATTTTTCACCTTTTGAAAAACAGATGAAAATAAAGTGTTTCATTTATCCAAGTCTAGCTGGAAACTGGAAATGTAAAGTTCTTTACATAGCTGAGATCAACTTCTCAAGTGGATAAAGAATTGGGGTGAGTAAAGCCCATATTCTTTATTTTGATAACTTTACTGACAAGAAAATGACATACTTGAGGTCTTATAAACTCAGAAATCAAGAGATTTCTCAGTAAAATAAGCTATATATTTCTTCTCAAATCATAAATCAGGATCTAAAGTTATCCCTATTTAGAATGAAGACAGACAAATTTAGGGTCCCCACTACTTTAGGGGACTAAAGGATTGTTAGTGGCTCTGGACAGTTACACCAAGAGAGAGGAAAGTCAGTGCCATTGTGATAACAGACCTCAAGTTCAATATATGTGTATATGTATTAATGGGTAGATGCCAATTATTAAGTGCCTATTATGTGGCAGGTAGTTTTATATACATAACCATAATGCCCATAGCATCTTAGCAAAATGACATGTATTGTCATTACCATTTTATAAATGTAGAAAGTAAGTTTTAGGGACACTGTGTTTTGCTCAATGCCAAATGCTATTACTTTTTTCAAAGTCAAGTCTCTCTGGCTCTCAATACCATACCTTTGTCTCCAACTGCCCCTCCTCCACAAACACTCCACCCAACTCAAAGGCTCAACAGTAGTGGTTAGGTACTTAACTTCCAGAATCAGTCTATCTGCTTTTCAATCCCTACTCTGCTATTTATTACCTGTAAAACTCTGGCCACATTTCTTCATCCCTCGGCTGTTACTAAATCTGAAAAATGGGGATAATCGTTCCCAGTGTGCTTGGATTGTTGGGAATTTTAAATTAATCATGTAATAGACACAAACATACAGACATCTTTGTTGTTAATCAAGGATCTGTCTCTTCCTCATGTTTTCCAAGTTCGCTCTAGTGTACTTCAATGCTATTCAACTCTGTAAAAATTGAAGTTTGGAAAACAGTAGTAAGAACCTCAAAATTATCTGGATCACCAAATCCCAGAGGTCCTACAGAATCTCAATTTTAGGTAACTGAATTTACCACATGGCAAGACTTTTAAGAGAGTGTGGTTATTTGGATAATCAAATGTGAGATGGGGCCCAGAGAGAATGGTCCCTCACTGAGAGGCTGGCTCTAACATGAGACAGTGATATTACTCTTCTAGCTCAGTGAGCCTGACAGAAAGAAGAAAGGAGTGCATTCTAAGTTTATTTCTACTTGTAGCCTTTATTTTTTTAATAGTTTCTTAGGAAACTAAGCTGTCTTTGAGAGAGGTATTAATAAACCTGAGTATTTCAAATGAAAGACACTGTACAGAAGAGACAAAGAAGGAAAACCAGATTTCTGTCTCCGAAACAGTGATCCTTGCCTCTCTTGGGTACTTCCACTGGATGGGAGCTCTTGGGACACTGACTTCATCTGTGGATCCACAGTGTCTAGCCCCATTTCCTGGAATGGTTTCATGCCTCCTGAACAATTTTATTTTAATCCTTGTACATCATGAATCATGGTAGGTATGTTTGTCTCTTCATTTTTGGCTGCTAAGCAAGGGAATGGGCCTTAGCTTCTTACTGTACTAACTTTCTCTCTGCCTCGGATCTTATCTAAATTAAATACATTTTAATCTTTTGTTCTATGATTCTTGGTAAAATGTCCATTTATTTTTGGAAATAAGTAGAATATAAACAAATAAATAAACATAATGTCTCTGACATATTTATTGATATCTACATTATGCCTTTAACCACATCTAACTATTCCTAGAAATGCTTACATACGTAATTGAAAATCTTAATGGGCTCAGATCCTAATATTATTGTGCTTAGAGAGACAGCAGTAAGATTACTTATTGATTTGGAATTAATCATAAAACAGTAACTTCATGGTTTAGCTTCTGTCTCTTTTATTATACACTGGATCATTTTTCTGTCAAATCATTGAGACTCCAAAAAGTGAACCAAGGAAGTGAACCAAGGAAGCTTCTGTGGTATCAGACCACAAAGAAAAGGCAGTAGACTATGCCTGGTCCCTACTGATTTCCTTGCCCAAAATGCAAACAATGTATTTGAAGCTTATTTTCTAGGTAGTCTGTTTGTGTAAGTGGCTCAATTCTCATGTGAGAACTGAGGCAACAATGTCCCATTAGGGTCAAACTTGCCATGCTTCAGGTTTATGGTACAAAGATCCAGCCTCTAAGTACTTAAAAATAGATTTTTTTTTTTCTATTTTGCAAAGATGACTTTTTGTCAAATGATTACGAAGCAATTGGAGATAGCAAAAATCTTCTGAGATTTTGTCACTGTCCTTAAAACCCTCCTGTGAGAATTGCTTTCCCTGTTACCCCTACTACTTGCCAGTGTCCTTGGTAACATGGGATTCCCCTTGCTTCTCTGGCTAGAGTTGACTGAACCAAGGATTAATGGTTGATCCAAGTGGGCTGATGATATTCTTCCACAAGAAAGTGGATTTGGGAATTGCGGTCCATTTCTAGCAGCTGGCTGAACTGAGGGCCTGCAAGCACAGTGTCAGGCACATGGAGGAGCTGAGAAAGCTACTCTATGGAATGCACAGTGAATGGTCAGGCAGAGAGAAGAACAAGCCAGGTGAGAGAGAGAGACAGTGAGGAGATGGGTTGGGAAGGGGGGTGGGGGCGGGGCTGATATTCTTCCCTGACTGCTTTTGAGTTTTCCATTTTCTGGTTCCAATCCTACCAGAGGGCTACATACATTCTTATGCCTGACATAAGCAAAGACAAAACATTAGATTGTGATAAATATTGCTAGGTGACAAATGATTGGAAATATGGACCCTTAACAAATTCACCTGTTAAAATATATACACACAGGTATATACACCTATTTATATAATGGAACACATGTATACAAAGAAACACATATATGGGGATTACACATTGCCTAAAACTCAGATATTTATCACTTGAAAAGACTGCTATTCAGAAGTTAGCAGCACCTGCATAATAAATCTAAATATGTTGGCTTAACAAATTCCTATGAACCAAGTAGGAAAATCATATTGTAATTTTTTTTGCATTCTTTGTATTTTATTATGTTATGTTAATCACCATTACACTATTAATTTTTGATGTAGTGTTCCATAATCCATTGTTTGCATATAACACCCAGTGCTCCATGCAGAACGTGCCCTCTTTAATACCCATCACCAGGCTAAACCATCGCCCCATCCCCCTCCCCTCTAGAACCCACAGTTTGTTTCTCAGAGTCCACAGTCTCTCATGGTTCGTCTCCCCCTCCCAGTTCCCCCCCTTCATTTTTCCCTTCCTACTATCTTCTTTTTTTTTAACATATAATGTATCATTTGTTTCAGAGGTACAGGTCTGTGACTCAACAGTCTTACACAATTCACAGCGCTCACCATAGCACATAACCTCCCCAATGTCTATCACCCAGCCACCCCATCCCTCCCACCCCCCCACCACTCCAGCAACCCTCAGTTTGTTTCCTGAGATTAAGAATTCCTCATATGAGTGAGATCATATGATACATGTCTTTCTCTGACTGACTTATTTCGCTCAGCATAATACCCTCCAGTTCCATCCACGTCGCTGCAAATGGCAAGATTTCATTCCTTTTGATGGCTGCATAATATTCCATTGTATATATATACCACTTCTTCTTTATCCATTCATCTGTCAATGGACATCTTGGCTCTTTCCATAGTTTGGCTATTGTGGACATTGCTGCTATAAACATCTGGGTGCACATACCCCTTCGGAACCCTACTTTTGTATCTTTGGGGTAAATACCCAGTAGTGCAATTGCTGGATCATATGGTAGCTCTATTTTCAACTTTTTGAGGAACCTCCATACTGCTTTCCAGAGTGGCTGCACCAGCTTGCATTCCCACCAACAGTGTAGGAGGGTTCCCCTTTCTCCGCATGCCCACCAATATCTGTCGTTTCCTGACTTATTAATTTTAGCCATTCTGACTGGTGTGAGGTGGTATCTCATTGAGGTTTTGATTTGGATTTCCCTGATGCCGAGTGATGTCGAGCACTTTTTCATGTGTCTGTTGGCCATTTGGATGTCTTCTTTGGAAAAATGTCTATTCATGTCTTCTGCCCATTTCTTGATTGGATCATTTGTTCTTTGGGTATTGAGTTTGGTAAGTTCTTTATAGATTTTGGATACTAGCCCTTCATCTGATGTGTCATTTGCAAATATCTTCTCCCATTCTGTCAGCTGTCTTTTGGCTTTGTTGACTGTTTCTTTTGCTGTGCAAAAGCTTTTTATCTTGATGAAGTCTCAATAGTTCATTTTTGCCCTTGCTTCCCTTGCCTTTGGCGATGTTTCTAGGAAGAAGTTGCTGCGGCTGAGGTCGAAGAGGTTGCTGCCTGTGTTCTCCTTTAGGATTTTGATGGACTCCTGTCTCATGTTTAGGTCTTTCAACCATTCGGAGTCTATTTTTGTGTGTGGTGTAAGGAAATGATCCAGTTTCATTCTTCTGCATGTGGCTGTCCAATTTTCCCAACACCATTTGTTGAAGAGACTGTCTTTTTTCCATTGGACATTCTTTCCTGCTTTGTCAAAGATGAGTTAACCATAGAGTTGAGGGTCCATTTCTGGGCTCTCTATTCTGTTCCATTGATCTATGTGTCTGTTTTGGTGCCAGTACCGTACTGTCCTGATGATGACAGCTTTGTAATACAGCTTGAAGTCCAGAATTGTGATGCCACCAGCTTTGCTTTCCTTTATCAACATTCCTCTGGCTATTCGGGGTCTTTTCTGGTTCCATACAAATTTTAGGATTATTTGCTCCATTTCTTTGAAAAAAGTTGATGCTATTTTGATAGAGATTGCACTGAATGTGTAGATTGCTCTAGGTAGCACTGACATCTTCACAATATTTGTTCTTCCAATCCATGAGCATAGAACGTTTTTCCATTTCTTTGTGTTTTCCTCCATTTCTTTCATGAGTATTTTATAGTTTTCTGAGTATAGATCCTTTGCCTCTTTGGTTACATTTATTCCTACGTATCTTATGGTTTTGGGTGCAATTGTAAATAGGATCGACTCCTTAATTTCTCTTTCTTCTGTCTTGCTGTTGGTGGATAGGAATGCCACTGATTTCGGTGCATTGATTTTATATCCTGCCACTTTACTGAATTCCTGTATGAGTTCTAGCAGTTTTGGGGTGGAGTCTTTGGGGTTTTCCACATAAAGTATCATATCATCTGCAAAGAGTGAGAGTTTGACTTCTTCCTTGCCGATTCATATGCCTTTTCTTTCTTTTAGTTGTCTGATTGCTGTGGCTAGGACTTCCAATACTATGTTGAATAGCAGTGGTGACAGTGGACATCTCTGCCGCATTCCTGACCTTAGGGGGAAAGCTCTCAGTTTTTCCCCATTGAGAATGATATTCGCTGTGGGTTTTTCATAGATGGCTTTTATGATATTGAGGTATGTATCCTCTATCCCTATACTCTGAAGAGTTTTGATCAAGAAAGGATGCTGTACTTTGTCAAATGCTTTTTCTGCATCTATTGAGAGGATCATATGGTTCTTGTTCTTTCTTTTATTAATGTATTGTATCACATTGATTGTTTTGCAGATGTTGAGCCAACCTTGCAACCCTAGAATAAATCCCACTTGGTCATGGTGAATAATCCTTTTAATGTACTGTTGGATCCTATTGGCTAGTATTTTGGTGAGAATTTTTGCATCCATGTTCATCAGGGATATTGGTCTGTAATTCTCCTTTTTTTTTTTTTTTTTTTTAAAGATTTTATTTATTTGACAGAGAGAGACACAGCGAGAGAGGGAACACAAGCAGGGGGAGTGGGAGAGGGAGAAGCAGGCTTCCCACAGAGCGGGGAGCCCGATGCGGGGCTCGATCCCAGGACCCTGGGATCATGACCTGAGCTGAAGGCAGACGCTTAACGACTGAGCCACCCAGGCGCCCCTGTAATTCTCCTTTTTGATGGGGTCTTTGTCTGGTTTTGGGATCAAGGTAATGGTGGCCTCATAAAACGAGTTTGGAAGTTTTCCTTCCATTTCTATTTTTTGGCACAGTTTCAGAAGAATAGGTATTAATTCTTCTTGAAATGTTTGGTAGAATTCCCCTGGGAAGCCATCTGACCTTGGGCTCTTGTTTGTTGGGAGATTTTTGATGACTGCTTCAATTTCCTTAGTGGTTATACATCTGTTCAGGTTTTCTATTTCTTCCTGGTCCAGTTTTGGTAGTTGATACATCTCTAGGAATGCATCCATTTCTTCCAGATTACCTAATTTGCTGGCATATAGTTGCTTATAACGTGTTCTTATAATTGTTTGTATTTCTTTGGTGTTGGTTGTGACCTCTCCCCTTTCATTCATGATTTTATTTATTTGAGTCATTTCTCTTTTCTTTTTGATAAGTCTGGCCAGGGGTTTATCAATCTTGTTAATTCTTTCAAAGAACCAGCTCCTAGCTTCGTTGATCTGTTCTACTGTTCTTTTGGTTTCTATTTCATTGATTTCTGCTCTGATCTTTATTATTTCTCTTCTGCTGGGTTTAGGCTTTATTTGCTATTCTTTCTCCAGCTCCTTTAGGTGTAGGGTTAGGTTGTGTACTTGAGACCTTTCTTGTTTCTTGAGAAAGGCTTGTATTGCTATATACTTTCCTCTTAGGACTGCCTTTGCTGCATCCCAAAGATTTTGAATGGTTGTGTTTTCATTTTCATTGGTTTCCATGAATTTTTTTAATTCTTCTTTAATTTCCTGGTTGACCCATTCATTCTTTAGTAGGATGCTCTTTAGCCTCCATGTATTTGAGTTCTTTCCGACTTTCCTCTTGTGATTGAGTTCTAGTTTCAAAGCATTATGGTCAGAAAATATGCAGGGAATGATCCCAATCTTTTGGTACTGGCTGAGACCTGATTTGTGACCTAGGATGTGATCTATTCTGGAGAATGTTCCATGGGCACTAGAAAAAAATGTGTATTCTGTTGCTTTGGGATGGAATGTTCTGAATATATCTGTGAAGTCCATTTGGTACAGTGTGTCATTTAAAGTCTTTATTTCCTTGTTGATCTTTTGCTTAAATGATCTGTCCATTTTAGTGAGGGGGTGTTAAAGTCCCCCACTATTATTGTATTGTTGTCTATGTGTTTCTTTGCTTTTGTTATTAATTGGCTTATATAATTGGCTGCTCCCATGTTAGGGGCATAGATATTTACAATTGTTAGATCTTCTTGTTGGATAGACCCTTTAAGTAGGATATAGTGTCCTTCCTCATCTCTTATTAGAGTCTTTGGTTTAAAATCTAATTTGTCTGATAGAAGGATTGCCACCCCAGCTTTCTTTTGGTGTCTATTAGCATGGTAAATGGTTTTCCACCCCCTCACTTTCAATCTGGAGGTGTCTTTGGGTCTAAGATGAGTCTCTTGCAGACAGCATATCGATGGGTCTTGTTTTTTAATCCAATCCGATAGCCTGTGTCTTTTGATTAGGGCATTTAGCCCATTTACATTCAGGGTAACTATTGAAAGATATGAATTTAGTGCCATTGTATTGCCTGTAAGGTGACTGTTACTGTATATTGTCTGTGTTCCTTTCTGGTCTATGTCGCTTTTAGGCTCTCTCTTTGCTTAGAGGACCCCTTTCAAGATTTCCTGTAGGGCTGTTTTGTGTCTGCAAATTCCTTTAGTTTTTGTTTGTCCTGGAAGCTTTTGATCTCTCCTTCTATTTTCAATGACAGCCTAGCTGGATATAGTATTCTTGGCTGCATATTTTTCTCATTTAGTGCTCTGAATATATCCTGCCAGTCCTTTCTGGCCTGCCAGGTCTCTGTGGATAGGTCTGTTGCCAATCTAATGTTTCTACCATTGTAGGTTACAGATCTCTTCTCCCAAGCTGCTTTCAGGGTTTTCTCTTTGTCTCTGAGACTCGTAAGTTTTACTATTAGATGTCGGGGTGTTGACCTATTTTTATTGATTCTGAGGGGGGTTCTCTGTGCTTCCTGGATTTTGATGCCTGTTTCCTTCCCCAAATTAGGGAAGTTCTCTGCTATAATTTGCTCCATTATACCTTCTGCCCCTCTCTCTTTTTCTTCTTCTTCTGGAATCCCAATTATTCTAATATTGTTTCATCTTATGGTATCACTTACCTCTCGAATTCTGCCCTCGTGATCCAGCAGTTGTTTCTCTCTCTTTTTCTCAGCTTCTTTATTTTCCATCATTTGGTCTTCTATATCACTAATTCTCTCTTCTGCCTCATTTATCCTAGCAGTTAGAGCCTCCATTTTTTAATTGCACCTCATTAATAGCCTTTTTGATTTCGACTTGGTTAGATTTTAGTTCTTTTTATTTCTCCAGAAGGGGTTTCTCTAATATCCTCCATGTTTTTTTCAAGCCCAGCTAGTATCTTTATAATCGTCATTCTGAACTCTACTTCCGACATCTTACTAATGTCCGTATTGATTAGGTTCCTGGCAGTTCGTACTGCCTCTTGTTCTTTTTTTTTTGAGGTGATTTTTTCCGTCTTGTCATTTTGTCCAGAGGAGAATAGATGAATGAGAGAACAAAATGCTAACAGGGTAACAACAACTCAAAAAAAAAATACACACTAAACAAATCAGAAGAGATCTGAAACTGGGCGAAAAGAAAGAAAGAAAAAAAAAAAGAATATGATCAAATATGATCAGGCTGGTGCATAGATCAATGCCACACAGTAGATTTTGGGCATATTTTGGTCTGTTAGAAGAAACTGCGTCCCAAAATTTTAAAGAAAGAAAAGCTTATGTATGTACCAAAATAAGGGTACATACGATGAAGGGATGGATATGACTGTAAAGATGAAAATTATAAAAGATTTTATAAAAGGAATTGATAAGAAGTTGGTTGAAAAAAGAAAGAAGAGAAATTAAAAAAAAAAAAAGGGAGAGAATGTGATCAGGCCAGGGACTAGAACAAAGCCATACACTAGAGATTTAGGGTATATTTTGGTCTGTTAGAAGAAACTGTAATCCAAAATTTTAAAGAGAGAACAACTTATATATATATATATATATATATATATATATATACCAAAAACAAGGTTAACTACTATGAAGGGATAGAATATGACTCTAAAAATGAAAAATAAAAAAGATTTTTAAAAAAAGGGATTAATAAGATGTTGGTTAAAAAAGGGAAAAAGAAAAATTCAAAAAAAAAAAAGAAAAAAAGAAAATTCAAAAAATTAACTTTGAAAGACTAAAGAATCATGGTAAAAAAGCCATGAATTCTATGTGCAGTATTCCCCTAGCGCTGGAGTTCTGCCGTTCTCATTGATTGGTAAACTTGGTCTTGGCTGGCTGTTCTTGCTGATCTTCTGGGGGAGGGGCCTGTTGCCGTGGTTCCCAAATGTCTTTGCCGGAGGCAAAATTGCCCCGCCCTTGCCGGTCCAGGCTAAGTAATCTGCTGGGGTTTGCTCTCGGGAGCTTTTGTTCCCTGCAAGCTTTCGGTACAGCTTTGGAGGCCGAGAGTGAAAATGGCGGCCTCCCAATCTCGGCCCCAAAGGAGCCGAGAATTCGGGGTCCCGCTCCTCAGTGAGCCCCCAGAGAAAAGCAGTCAGTCACTCCCGCCTCCCCGGTCTCCGGCGGCACTCGTGCTCACCCGGCCTGTGACCAAGCGTTTCTATCTCTGGCACCCGACCCTGTGTGGAGTCTCCAAACCCAGCAGATCCCTGCGGTGCACTCCCACGCCGCTCCTCCCGGGGTAGGAAGAGGAGTCTCCCCAGATCTGCCACTTGTTGGGTCCCTGCTGGAGGAGCAGTGGCCCGACTGAGCCGCGGATCACGGTTTATGGCAACCCCGAGCTGAGAGCCCGCTCCTCGGCTCCGTCTCTGCAGCCGGCTTCCCCGCTCCAATACCTGGGAGCTCTGCCGCACTCAGGCACCCCCGGTCTTTCTGTGACCACGAGGGTCCTGAGACCACACTGTCCCATGAGGGTTCCACCCCCTGCTTAGCCACTGGAGCGACGTCCCTCAGCGGAGCCAACTTCTAAAAGTTCCGATTTTGTGCTCCGCTGCTCTATCACTTGCCAGTAGCGGCTGACGGGGGGGGGGCCCCCTCCCCCGCCGTCTATCTTCCCAAATATCGCCTCGGATTCTCTTCTCCGCACATCCTACCTTCCAGAAAGTGGTCATTTTCTGTTCAGAGAGTTGCTGCTATTCTTTTCTTCAATCTCCTGTTGAGTTCGTAGGTGTTCAGAATGGTTTAATACCTATCTAGCTGAATTCCTGGGACCAGATGAAATTTAGGTCACCTACTCCTCCGCCATCTTGCTCCTCCCCCCCATATTATAATTCTTAATAGAATAAGCCCTACTTCTCTTAATTCTTGTTAGAGTCATCATTTGTCATGTCCACCTGAAAACCACAAAATGCTAACTGATGAATACAGATAGTTGAATTAATATTATAATAAATGATGGCCAAGAAAATTCAGGATAAGTATGCAATAAATGTAACCTATTGTCTTGTAAAGTTTTCTGTAACTTAATACAATTTTCTCTATCAGAAATTGTCTAACAGAAAACAAAAACAGAAATCTGTAATATATTTTATAACTAAATTATCATATAAATACACTGCCATGTTAAAGAAAGGAAGATTTAAAAATTTAAATGAGGAGCTGAAAATAGTTTTCCTAACTTAAAAGTGACATTTGGGACAGGGGTTTCTCTAATTGAAGTGTTTTCTTTCTATCTTAAAGCATCTGATGAGTAACAAAGATCTCATTCTTTTTCACATAAAAATCTATGCACCATGGTAAATATAACCTAACTGCTCCAATATTAAGGCAATAAATATTTTGCAAAAGTTTTTAAGATGCTGAAGCTTGAGAACCAATAGGAATTGAACATGCTAGTGATGGAAGAGAAATAGAGAAATTGATTGCAAACCCATTATTAGTTTACAAGTCAAAACATGTTTTCCAGTTAACAGTAGTAGCCATAGAAGGTTTCTACACTTGCAGAATTATTCATTGAGGGGCTTATTTTAGGTCAGACAATCAGCATTTACTACCAATATGCTGTAATTAAGCAATACTAATGTATGGAAAATATAAACTCATAAAAGGATACATCATAGAGAAGGCCCTTAGTATGGTATAAAAATGGTCCCATGAAGGCAGAGATGGGTTTTGCTTCTCCTGGAACACTTAAGAGTCATGACTGGTGCACAGTAGGTGCCGAATGATTAGATGAATGAATTTTCTTTATAAAGGTGAGGGTTTTAGTACAGTTTCACTGACCTCTCCCCATCCCTAATGACACAGAGAAGCATTTTAAGGCCATCTCTGCTCCTGCAGTGTGTGCAGATCCAGGAAAGCTAAGTGAGCATTAGGGATGCGTTCTCATCCCACTCTCCCACTAACTCCTTATAAGTCTTAGGGTAAGTGAGGTGACCATTCTGGCTATCAACTCCCTCATCTATAAACTTCAGTGACTGCAATAAATGAACTATAATCCAGTTGAGAATTCTTTTTAAAAGCTGGTTTTCTAAGGCCACTTAAAATATGATTTGGTGTATACAAATTTGGATCATTTAAACCTTCAGAAACATACTTATGAGGCAAAACCAGAGACACACATAGCTATAATTCTGAACACTTTCCCCCTGTAGGACAGTATTTTACATAACATTGACATATAAGCAGAAGCTTTAAATATTTATAGCAAATAAACTATCTAACTTTAGAAAAAATAGGCATATTACTTTATATTCTAATATCTATAGATGATTTTAATGGTCAAATTCCCATGTATGAACTTTATTTTATTTTTGTAGTAGAAATCTGTGATTTCCCCCTCATCGTCAAGCTATTCACATCCTATAGCAATCACATGCTTACCTGTCTCTCTCCCCTTACTGGACTGTGAGCTCTATGAAGACATAATAAAGTATGTAGAGACTGATATCTGGAACAACCGATTCTTAATCCTCTTGCAGCCTGCCCAGACACTACCTACTCAATCTCCTTGACTGGAAATGCAAGCTTTCTTGCATTTTATCATATGATTAAAAAAAAAAAAATGGGTCCAAAATTTTCTTAAAGAATTAACTGGAATTACATAATTTTAGAATTTGAAGACGTAAGGGTAAATAAACTTACCTGGGCAAGCTTACGCTTTTCTATATTTCCTCCCTTTTCATTGTGTAATGTGTAAACTGGTGTATACTGTACAGAACCAGAACAGGTCCCATAATCTTCTTCATTTTCCTACACATTAGGAAATACACAAGTTAATTATTTTAAAATACTCCTTGTATTACTTTTGGACAAACTATCTGATACAGATGCAAATAGCAAAATAACACGTCAGATATAAGTTTAAAAAATCTATTTAGGAAGAAAATGCATTTTTCTATATTTTGAATTAATAATTTCCAAAATAATCTCTATTTTGAATAATTTGAATAAAATTTATATAAGGATTACTCTCCATCATAAAAATGGAAGTTTTAAGTAATATTTTTTCTTCAAGGATAGAAACTCAAAACAACTGACAAAAATCTGCAAAGATATAATATGTAATCAAATCAAAAATACATATACGTACACATAAATATTCATATATATGCAACATTCATAGATTCAAATACATATCTTCAAAAAAATCTTTTATTAATTAAGAACATGCTTCAAATTAAAGTAGCAACTACTGGAAAGATCCTATAAAGATGGTATTCCTGGCTTAATTCTGCACCAAAGATCATCTTTTTAAAGAAATTCTCGGCTTGAAGCAAGAATTTCAATTGTGATATCAAGGCAATCAACTTTATGAAAACATACATCCTGTTAAAGCATCTTTGAAGATCTCCGTTGTTCTGTGTTAAAATATGCAAACGATAAAGAGATTATTCAGTGGATGCATATAGAATGGCAGATAGTTGCCAGAGGGCTTGTTATGAAAAATACATTGTTGAACAAAGGGCTAAGCATATTTCAAACGTCATTAAAAACATAAATCTCATGTGATTTGTAAAGTATAAGCTTCAAACTAATGTAAGAATCAAGGAAGAACGAAAAGAAGAATATGACATACCTTGTGTTTTAGCTTACTCTTCACTTCCTTTATTCCCTGCTTTGCATGATTTTTTGCCTAGAAAAAGGTAACACAAGTGTCTGGCTCAGCATGGTTCTATTACCATTTAAAGAGTAAGCAGATGAGCTCTCACTTCATGAAACTTGCTAACTTCATATTACTTAGAAAAAGAACAAATTATAATCTAAAACTTAATTTTCAGGAAGACCACATCACTTACTATTATATCTAAATTAGTGAAAACATGATTAGTCTCTGTTTGCATCCTAATATCATACAAAGGCTAACATTTAGCCTGTTTGCCTCCTCAACTATAGAAAACACAGGAGTCAACCAGATTACTACTGTCCAGTCTTAATTTGAAATTGTGATTAACTGGGGGTGAAAAGAAGAATGCACATCATCACAGCAGCAGGCTATTCGGGCAAATGTTTGGACTTCGAGAAACTCAGGCACCTTTACAAAGCTTTATTAAAATGCTCTTACAGGCAGACACGAGTTTTTATTAGCAGAGATACCTTAATGTTATGGCTATTTCATGCCCAGTTTTTCCGGTACAAATTAAAGGTCACTTAACAGAAGATGCTATCCTCATGTTCCACAGGGACTCTGACTGCAGCATTTGAGCTTCTCAGGTGCTGATGTGATTCCTGTGGAATATAACTTAACACAAGTAACTGGGGACCTTCCTTAAACCTTGGCCTTTATTCCACTGGAAATTCCCACTCAGAGTGGCCAGAGTGGAAAAGAAAGGAAACTCACATTTATGTTGTGTTTCCTCAGTATATGACTATGTGCTGGGTACCTAGCATATATTAGCTCATTTAATCATCACAAGTCTCTAAAGTTAGTACTATTATTATTACATTTTACAAATAAGGAAAGTGACTCAGAGGGTATCAGTCTGCATAGCCTAGGTTCAAATCTGGGTCCATTTCATTTCTAAGTCCAACTTCTCACCATCAAAAAGGAGAAGGAAGAACTAAGGTTTTAAAAATATATCCACTGAATATAAGCCTTACAAGAGAAAAGGCATCATGAGTCTCATTCTACAGACATGGAAGCTAAGGTCATAGAGACTTAAGACTTTCCAACTCTAGGTGGTTCTTGCTAGAACTCAAGGAGTGTTCTTGCTCCTTCTACCAAACCACCTTTCCCAATTACTTCTAGGAAGAGTGAATATGTCTTCCCAAGTTCATTTAGGGGACGGCTCTTATTTCTTTGCTGTTAATATCTGTAGTACCTAATACAGTATTTGGCATATAGTAACTGCTCAAATTATGTCCTGAATTCAAATAAACAACTATTTCTTTATTGCAAATGAGGCAAAATCAAAACATTATACATAGTAAAAGATAACCTAAAAAGCCAAATAACACTAAATTGTATTTCTGTGGCTCTTTAGAATTAAAGCAGTTTCACATTCATTGTTTTATTGGTAAAGCCACTTAATCTATTTAAAGGGTCCTGTATTAATCCCTACATTCTCATTAGGTAAAAATGAATAATTACCAAGAAAATATTCCGGCTTCCATCTCCTAGAACTTGTATCAATCCTTGCTCTTGTTTTGTTTATATTCTAACTTATCTAAGTATCTTCTATTCTTTCAAAATTCACTTGATTCACACTAATCTTTGCAGATGCTTCTAAGTGTATAGAGTTGAATCTAGTGTCTGTAATCCATGTACTGATTCATTTAAATGGCTGCTGCCCTATCTCTTCTACTGACCTCTTTCAGACTATCTGGAAGATGGGGTACAGGTTCTCTCTATCCTCTTTAATACCAAGCTGAAAAGAAGCAATAAACAAGTATTCTCTACAGAGAAGCATCCAGCAAATGGCTTTAGTTAATAATTTAAAAGGCAAAAACCTAACAAGATAGTTGACTCAGAAAATCTTTTAGCCAAATCAATTATGTATTCACTTTACCGTTATTTTTAGATTTCTAAGAAAAGTGTACATGTTAATTCTAGTTTTCTTTATGGTTTCTAAAAGCATAGAAAAAATGAGAGCATAAAAAGCATAGAGAAAATGTTCTAAGCATAGAAGAACTGTTCTAAGAATAGGACAAAACCATTATTTCCTTCAACAAATACATATTCAGTTCCTCTGTAGTATGTCCAAAACAGAGCGAAGGGACCATGACACAAACATAAAACTAGCAGGGACAGTGCCTCTGTCACTCGCACTATGTGCCACCCTCACTGCTCTACAAATAACCAGTACAACGCCTAGTTCCTAAGAGGTACTCAGATAACTGACCGAATGAATGAAACAGTTTAAAACATGGTTCCCAGTTTTTAAAAATTTACTATCTATGGAAAATCAAGTAAATAAATTCTGTTAAACCCATACGGGAGAGATAAGAAGTTTTGTTCATAGTAATCTGTGGTCAAAGGAGGAAGTTCAAGAGTTCATATTTCAGAATATGAGCAGCCTGGAAAGATGTTTTAGGTACAACTACGGAAGTCACAAACTGACTTTACTTGTCCCAAACCTCTTGACTTCTTGATTCATGTGCAACACGATCATGAGATAAATGATGAAAGCGATTAAATATATTCTGAAGACCTTAACTGGCCTGAAATTAGTTTACGGAATAATCTTCCAGAGAGTAGAATTTTAACTTGAGAACATTTTACTGTTCTGCAGAAAATAAAAACACTCTACTGATTAGAAAGATAAAAATATGAATAATGAATAGGTTTTGAACATGTTTATTTCTGGGTTTTTGTGGAAAATATAAGTGAAATTAAGGAGAAAAACCTATATTTAGCAAAATAATACAACACAATTTCTCTAAGACTGAGGAAAAACTTCAAGTGTTTGTTCAAGAATAAAATAAAGGGCACTTGACTGAGAAACCTTTTTTACAATCTTAAGTGAATGTGAGAAACAAGGCTAGTTTGATGTTTCACATGGCAGCCATGTGTTATTTCATTGTAAAAAAATAAAATCTCTCCAAAAACTGTATATAAATCAAACCATCAGTATTATAGAGTAAGATAGTGACATACTCGGAGAGGTTTTCCAGAAAAACTATGAAACAACCAAACAAAACGCAGAGGCTGATGTTTCCCAGGCAAAATGACAACCTCTTCCTACGATAAGGCTTCAAACAGTTCAGAATTTTGGCACCATATTTTTGAATCCACTCTGCAGATTAGCTTTCCTAGTATAAAATGTAATCTTTGAAATGGATTTTTTTTTAACAGTAATGGTGGCTACATATATGTCATAATTGTAAGTCAAAACAAGAATGTAAGTTCTAAGCTTATTAAAATTTATTATTCCATTATTAATTCAATCACATCAGTTCCTTTACTGAGAAAGCGTTTGAAGATAAACTCCTATAAAATCAAACTATTGCCCTTGGGTGCCTGGGTGGCTCAGCTGGTTGAGCCTTGGACTCTTGATTTCTGCTCAGGTCATGATCTCAGGGTCATGAGATTGAGCCCAGCACTGGGTTCGTGTTCAGTGTGGAGTCTACTTGAGATTCTCTCTCCTTCCTCTGATCCTCCCCCCACCTGCACATGCTGTCTCTCTCTCTCAAATAAATAAATAAATAAAATCTTAAAAAAAAACTATGACCCTGAATATTTTTAGAAATAAAAAAAATATATATGACCTACTACATTTAAAAAATTACTGGATACCAACCCACTAGCTCCGACCAGTTTAATATTAGAGATAAAGATGCACGCAGGTAAAACAAGTGCTAAAACAGAGGTAACACATACTGGCCCAATGAGGACCCAAAAGATATATGAACCCTTATAGTGTGGGGCTGGATATTTTATAGGGAAATAGCTAATGCCTAAACTAAGTCTTATAGGATGATTAGTGTTTACTGGGTTTTGGATAAAATCCAAGAATAAATGCTCCAGTTAATAGAAATGGATTATGCAAGAATAGAGGCAGAAAAGAACATCTTGCATTCATGAAATGAGGAGTAGCTCAGTATCTTTAGCAATATGGCAGGCTCTAGCGTTTGGGGTGAATGGGAAGGACACAAGAGGAATCAGGTCTTGAAGGGTCTTTGCTATTATATTAAAGAGATTTTTATTTTTTACTAATTATTTTTTATTGCTATTGATATGGCTATTTTTTATTTTACTATCAGCCATGGAGAATCACTGAAGAATTTTAATTATGGAGTCGGGCATCTTTGAGGGAAGAGAACTTGCCATATTTTCCTATTTTTTCTTACTTAATCCTCAAGTATACAATGAGAATTTAAAGTATGTGGCTAAATGAAAGAATCAAATCTTTAAAAATGGCACTTCATTATGGACTATTTCAATCTAAGTGCACAATTTTACTGACAGTTTTGAAATAAACTGAAGAATTGTTTTTAGATTATATAAAGGGAATATCCTTTCTATACAATACTTTTAATAACTGAATTCACTTCAGTCAATATTAACTCTAAATTTTTTAAAGCTTTTTTAAAAGAAAAAATAGGAAGTATTCTAGATTTACATGTCTGTCAGCTAGGGAAATGTATAATTTTATCAATAGAATTTTTAAACATCAAAAGAAAACTTACAAATTTATATGCTGTGCGTACAGCTGGAGTTGCTTTGGTCATTGCTGTGTTAAACAGTGCACCTCCTTTCTGCAAAGAAAAAACAGAAACATATTTCCAAAAATTTTAAACCAGACTGTCCTGAAAACAAAGCATTATTAATAGTATGGAAAAAGAGCTTTTTTCACAAATTAAAGACCTACAGAAATTATGTCACATTAAGTGTTTTCAAGCTTTTATATACTATAGTAATTTCTGACAAAATGTAAACATTCTACTCTGTTCTTTTAGTTGGTGTAATACACAATTTAAAAATAATTTCATCTTCGCAGTTTAGACAGACTTGAGCAATATGACCAGTAATAAGTATATATTTAAAACTTAATAAAAAAGAACTACAAGCAACTGTTTAATTGTTTTAAGGTTGGGCAATAAAGCCTAAATCTGTGGAGGCAAGTTTTACATTTTAAAAAATCATATTAACTTATTAGAGAAACCCTTTCTGGAGAAGTAAAAGAACTAAAATCTAACCAAGTCGAAATCAAAAAGGCTATTAATGACGTGCAATCAAATATGGGGGCACTAACTGCTAGGATAAATGAGGCAGAAGAAAGAATTAGTGATACAGAAGACCAAATGATGGAAAATAAAGAAGCTGAGAAAAAGAGAGATAAACAACTACTGGATCACGAGGGCAGAATTCGAGAGATAAGCGATACCATAAGACGAAACAACATTAGAATAATTGGGATCCCAGAAGAAGAAGAAAGAGAGAGAGGGGCAGAAGGTATAATGGAGCAAATTATAGCAGAGAATTTCCCTAATTTAGGGAAGGAAACAGGCATCAAAATCCAGGAAGCACAGATAACCCCTCTCAAAATCAATAAAAATAGGTCAACACCCCAACATCTAATAGTAAAACTTACGAGTCTCAGAGACAAATAGAAAATCCTGAAAGCAGCCCAGGAGAAGAGCTATGTAACCTACAATGGTAGAAACATTAGATTGGCAACAGACCTATCCACACAGACCTGGCAGGCCAGAAAGAACTGGCAGGATATATTCAGAGCACTAAATGAGAAAAATATGCAGCCAAGAATACTATATCCAGCTAGGCTGTCACTGAAAATAGAAGGAGAGATAAAAAGCTTCCAGGACAAACAAAAACTAAAGGAATTTGGAAACACGAAACCAGCCCTACAAGAAATCTTGAAAGGGGTCCTCTAAGCAAAGAGAGAGCCTAAAAGTGACATAGACCAGAAAGGAACACAGACAATATACAGTAACAGTCACCTTACAGGCAATACAATGGCACTAAATTCATATCTTTCAATAGTTACCCTGAATGTAAATAGGCTAAATGCCCCTATCAAAAGACACAGGCTATCAGACTGGATTAAAAAACAAGACCCATCGATATGCTGTCTGCAAGAGACTCATCTGAGACCCAAAGACACCCCCAGCTTGAAAGTGAGGGGGTGGAAAGCCATTTACCATGCTAATGGACACCAAAAGAAAGCTGGGGTGGCAATCCTTCTATCAGACAAATTAGATTTTAAACCAAAGACTCTAATAAGAGATGAGGAAGGACACTATATCCTACTTAAAGGGTCTATCCAACAAGAAGATCTAACAATTGTAAATATCCATGCCCCTAACATGGGAGCAGCCAATTATATAAGGCAATTAATAACAAAAGCAAAGAAACACATAGACAACAATACAATAATAGTGGGGGACTTTAACACGCCCCTCACTGAAATGGACAGATCATTTAAGCAAAAGATCAACAAGGAAATAAAGACTTTAAATGACACACTGGACCAAATGAACTTCACAGACATATTCAGAACATTCCATCCCAAAGCAACGGAATACACATTCTTCTCTAGTGCCCATGGAACATTCTCCAGAATTGATCACCTCCTAGGTCATAAATCAGGTCTCAACTGGTACCAAAAGATTGGGATCATTCCCTGCCTATTTTCAGACCACAAGGCTTTGAAACTAGAACTCAATCACAAGAGGAAAGTCGGAAAGAACTCAAATACGTGGAGGCTAAAGAGCATCCTACTAAAGAATGAATGGGTCAACCAGGAAATTAAAGAAGAATTAAAAAAATTCATGGAAACCAATGAAAATGAAAACACAACCATTCAAAATCTTTGGGATGCAGCAAAGGCAGTCCTAAGAGGAAAGTATATAGCAATACAAGCCTTTCTCAAGAAACAAGAAAGGTCTCAAGTACACAACCTAACCCTACACCTAAAGGAGCTGGAGAAAGAACAGCAAATAAAGCCTAAACCCAGCAGGAGAAGAGAAATAATAAAGATCAGAGCAGAAATCAATGAAATAGAAACCAAAAGAACAGTAGAACAGATCAACGAAGCTAGGAGCTGGTTCTTTGAAAGAATTAACAAGATTGATAAACCCCTGGCCAGACTTATCAAAAAGAAAAGAGAAATGACCCAAATAAATAAAATCATGAATGAAAGAGGAAAGGTCACAACCAACACCAAAGAAATACAAACAATTATAAGAACATATTATGAGCAACTCTATGCCAGCAAATTAGATAACCTGGAAGAAATGGATGCATTCCTAGAGATGTATCAACTACCAAAACTGAACCAGGAAGAAATAGAAAACCGGAACAGACCTATAACCACTAAGGAAATTGAAGCAGTCATCAAAAATCTCCCAACAAACAAAAGCCAGGGCCAGATGGCTTCCCAGGGGAATTCTACCAAACATTTCAAGAAGAATTAATACCTATTCTTCTGAAACTGTGCCAAAAAATAGAAATGGAAGGAAAACTTCCAAACTCATTTTATGAGGCCACCATTACCTTGATCCCAAAACCAGACAAAGACCCCATCAAAAAGGAGAATTACAGACCAATATCCCTGATGAATATGGATGCAAAAATTCTCACCAAAATGCTAGCCAATAGGATCCAACAGTACCTCAAAAGGATTCTTCACCACGACCAAGTAGGATTTATCCCTGGGCTGCAAGCTTGGTTCAACATCCGCAAATCAATCAACGTGATACAATACATTAACAGAAGAAAGAACAAGAATCATATGATCCTCTCAATAGATGCAGAAAAAGCATTTGACAAAGTACAGCATCCTCTCTTGATCAAAACTCTTCAGAGTATAGGCATAGAGGGTACATACCTCAATATCATAAAAGCCATCTATGAAAAACCTACAGCGAATACCATTCTCAATGGGAAAAAACTGAGAGCTTTCCCCCTAAGGTCAGGAACGCGGCAGGGATGTCCACTGTCACCACTGCTATTCAACATAGTATTAGAAGTCCTAGGCACAGCAATCAGACAACAAAAAGAAATAAAAGGCATCCAAATCGGCAAAGAAGAGGTCAAACTCTCACTCTTTGCAGATGATATGATACTTTACGTGGAAAACCCAAAAGACTCCACCCCAAAACTGCTAGAACTCATACAGGAATTCAGTAAAGTGGCAGGATATAAAATCAATGCACAGAAGTCAGTGGCATTCCTATACACCAACAACAAGACAGAAGAAAGAGAAATTAAGGAGTCGATCCCATTTACAATTGCACCCAAAACCATAAGATACGTAGGAATAAATCTAACCAAAGAGGCAAAGGATCTGTACTCAGAAAACTATAAAATACTCATGAAAGAAATGGAGGAAGACACAAAGAAATGGAAAAACGTTCCATGCTCATGGATTGGAAGAACAAATATTGTGAATATGTCAATGCTACCTAGAGCAATCTACACATTCAATGCAATCCCCATCAAAATACCATCCACTTTTTTCAAAGAAATGGAACAAATAATCCTAAAATTTGTATGGAACCAGAAAAGACCCCGAATAGCCAGAGGAATGTTCATAAAGAAAAGCAAAGCTGGCGGCATCACAACTCCGGCCTTCAAGCTCTATTACAAAGCTGTAATCATCAAGACAGTATGGTACTGGCACCAAAACAGACACATAGATCAATGGAACAGAATAGAGAGCCCAGAAATGGACCCTCAACTCTATGGTTAACTCATCTTTGACAAAGCAGGAAAGAATGTCCAATGGAAAAAAGACAGTCTCTTCAACAAATGGTGTGGGGAAAATTGGACAGCCACATGCAGAAGAATGAAACTGGACCATTTCCTTACACCACACACAAAAATAGACTCCGAATGGTTGAAAGACCTAAACATGAGACAGGAGTCCATCAAAATCCTAAAGGAGAACACAGGCAGCAACCTCTTCAACCTCAGCCGCAGCAACTTCTTCCTAGAAACATCGCCAAAGGCAAGGGAAGCAAGGGCAAAAATGAACTATTGAGACTTCATCAAGATAAAAAGCTTTTGCAAAGCAAAGGAAACAGTCAACAAAACCAAAAGACAACAGACAGAATGGGAGAAGATATTTGCAAATGACATATCAGATAAAGGGCTAGTATCCAAAATCTATAAAAAACTTATCAAACTCAACACCCAAAGAACAAAGAATCCAATCAAGAAATGGGCAGAAGACATGAACAGACATTTTTCCAAAGAAGACATCCAAATGGCCAACAGACACATGAAAAAGTGCTCGACATCACTCGGCATCAGGGAAATCCAAATCAAAACCTCAATGAGATACCACCTCACACCAGTCAGAATGGCTAAAATTAACAAGTCAGGAAACGACAGATGTTGCCGGGGATGTGGAGAAAGGGGAACCCTCCTACACTGTTGGTGGGATTGCAAGCTGGTGCAGCCACTCTGGAAAACAGTATGGAGGTTCCTCAAAAAGTTGAAAATAGAGCTACCATACGATCCAGCAATTGCACTACTGGGCATTTACCCCAAAGATACAAAAGTAGGGATCCGAAAGGGTATGTGCACCCCGATGTTTATAGCAGCAATGTCCACAATAGCCAAACTGTGGAAAGAGCCAAGATGTCCATCGACAGATGAATGGATAAAGATGTGGTATATATATACAATGGAATATTATGCAGCCATCAAAAGGAATGAGATCTTGCCATTTGCGATGACGTGAATGGAACTGGAGGGTATTATGCTGAGCGAAATAAGTCAAACCGAGAAAGACATGTATCATATGACCTCACTGATATGAGGAATTCTTAATCTCAGGAAACAAACTGAGGGTTGCTGGAGTGGGGGGTGGGGTGGGAGGGATGGGGTGGCTGGGTGATAGACACTGGGGAGGGTATGTGCTCTGGTAAGCGCTGTGAATTGTGCAAGACTGTTGAATCTCAGATCTGTACCTCTGAAACAAATAATGCAATATACGTTAAGAAAAAAAAAAAGAAGATAGCAGGAGGGGAAAAATGAAGGGGGGGAAATCGGAGGGGTAGACGAACCATGAGAGACGACGGACTCTGAAAAACAAACTGAGGGTTCTAGAGGGGAGGGAGGTGGGAGGATGGGTTAGCCTGGTAATGGGTATTAAAGAGGGCACGTTCTGCATGGAGCACTGGGTGTTATGCACAAACAATGAATCATGGAACACTACATCTAAAACTAATGATGTAATGTATAGGGATTAACATAACAATAAAAAATTTAAAAAAAAATCATATTAACAACAAGCACATGACCAGAAATGATAAAACTCCCCTCAAATCATACTTTCCCTCCTAATTCCTTTGTTCTAGGATATAATATAAGCTGACAATAACATCTTGCTTTTCAAAACGAGCCATTTATCTCTGGACAAAAGCTTTCCATTTTAAAATTATATTTATGAATATCATATAACATAAAATAAAAATACTTAAAATGTGAAAAAATATACAAACATTTCAACTATTGCCAATAAACAGCATAAGTATAAGCAGCTTCCTTTTACTGAACATTTCTCCATATATGTTTGAGTGAAGGAGGAAGAAACAGTGAAGGGTTATCATTACCTTGACTGTATGCACCCATTGTTGATATGACCTCGGGTTTCCTGGAAAATATAAAAATAAGATGTCAGGAATATTTGATCTAAAATAAATCCATAAACTAAAATTCATTAAGAACTAATATTTCCAGGATTTTAGCAGGCAAATTTTGTTTATCAGCAGTGTTGTGACAAAAGCAATGGTATTGTAAGAACTATTAAATTGCTCTTAGGAACACAGTGATTAGAATGTTTAAGAACAGACATTTTTTTCTTTACTCACATATAAAGGTAATATGCTAAAATATTTTATCTTCTTTCATTTTAATATGACGTTCAGAGGGGGAAAATATACCCTCTTTTTTGAAATCCAAGATGCCTATGTCTTTTTACTAATTTTTCAATGTTTTATGTCTATGTTGTCTTGTAAAAGTTTGCCTCTTCTACGCAACTGGGTTCATTTAAAAGTAATATTGCAAGTGCATAGGGAAAGAAAAAACTAGACGGGAATTTTAAAATGCAAAGAAACTTGAAGACAAAAAAAGATTATCTATGGTTTTTAACTATAAATTAATGGATCGCAAATTTTACTGTAATGCAATACAGTCATAGTTCTGAAGATATTCTCTAGTTGTAAATCCAAGTTTGAAAGATACTACCCAAGGAAATATGAAGCAAATGAAGGTTTTAGTCTATAAAACATTATGGTTATTAGAAAGTTCAAATGCTGACAAAGTTCTTTTTTTTTTTTTAAGTTTTTATTCAAGTTCCAGTTGTTAACATACAGAGTAATATTAGTTTCAGGTGTACAATACAGTGACTCAGCACTTCCATACAACATCCGGTGCTCATCACAACAAGTGCACTCCTTAAAACCAGTTCTAATAAAACTAGTAATCACATGCTTGGTTCCAAGTATGGTAATTTAATCAATAAAATGATATCAGAAGGCAAAAAAAAAAACACAATCTCAACTAATGTTTAATATCAACTGACTTAGATTTCATCGGCCTTCTTGGTTTAAATGCTTAAAAAACAAAGTCCTGATGGCTATTCCAAGTACAAGTAATCCCTAAAACAGATTATGGTCTCTCCTTTTTTTTAATTGCAGTATAGTTGACATATAACATCATATTATTTTCAAATATAGAGCATAATGATTCGATATTTGTATATATTGCAAAATGATCACCACATAAATCTAGTTAACATCTATCACCACCTATGTTCTCTACTTACATGCAGTTGTGTTCTTTTAAAAAAACTCATTCCCTTGCTGTTATAAAATAGAAGCTGAATGATCCCAGCCCAAGAACTGATTTCCAGCTGCTGTCTTTGCATTCCTAACCAACATCAGACAAAACGTGTCCAGCTCTGATATGACTCCTGTTATTAAACCTTTCTCTAATTCAAAGAAAAAAATCAAGAAATAACCCCCATTGTGAAAAACATCTCTTACTACTCAGCACTGCACTTCACTTTTCTGGAAGAAAATACCTGGGCAAAAATAATATTTTTTTCTAATCTTATGAAATGATTATAGCAAAATGTGTCTACTCAAAATAACCTCTGTAAATAAAATTTGCACTGTTAAAAAACCATGAATTTCAGGTGGTATTTGTCCTAAACAATTTTTTAATGATATTCCCTTTGTAAAGTAACAAAAAAATTCAAGTTATTCAAGTTATTCTTTATTTCTAAGGAGAGTTTATTAACAAAAAAATAAACAGTATATCTTTACCCAGATTGTTCATATACTTTTACCTCTCTGCTAAAGGTTCTCATCAGTTCATATACTTAATAACTTCTCTATTAAAAATGGTTGGGTAGAGGGGCGCCTGGGTGGCTCAGTTGGTTAAGCGACTGCTTTCGGCTCAGGTCATGATCCTGGAGTCCCGGGATCGAGTCCCGCATCGGGCTCCCTGCTCGGCAGGGAGTCTGCTTCTCCCTCTGACCCTCCCCCCTCTCATGTGCTCTCTCTCTCAAATAAATAAATAAAATCTTTAAAAAAAAAAAATGGTTGGGTAGAAATCACACATTTAAGACTTGGTTGTTATTTATAGTATTCTGGGAAGTGTTTTATTTTCATTCTTTTCCCAAAATAAATGGAGGAAAGTAGAAAGAGAAATACTAACTTCTATGTGATAACTATTTAGCATTCTGGAACACTTGTCAATCCAGAATATAATTTTTTAAGACTCTAAACTACAAAGAAAATTAGTATCATAAAACTTCAGAGCAGTTATAGAAAGGTCAGTGTCTTAGAGTTATGAGGAATAAAAATAGCTCATATTCAGCTCTTCACAGGTCACAAAATGTTTTTACCTACATTCCCTTATCTGAATTGTGTTTTTGTACTCTAAAATAGGCAAAGCAGGTAGCGTCTTAAGCAGCACAATTCAATGAGAGGAAGTGGGCTTTGGAGTCCAATGATCCGAGAGTTCAAGTCCACCGTATCCTTGTAAACTATGGGATTTGGGACTAGGTCTTTAACCTGGCTGCTACAATGTTACTTAGTACAGTACCTAGCACATCACAAACACATCAAAAATGTAAGTTATTGTCAGTAACTTGCCAAACGAGGAAACTGAAGGTTCTGAGGTAGCACATTATTTGCCCAAGGTCACAAAGATAGCAACTGAGAAAGAATAAGAATCTAGGTATTTGAATTCTTGGTTCTGTAGTCCTTCAACTCTGAAATTCTACCTCTTAAGACTGCTAAATAGAATATGATAAAACAGAGATTTCCCCTGTATCACTTCACACTAATTACATTAGAAATGAAAAGGGGCTGCTCAAAGCGGATACCTTGAGAAGAAATAGTTGACAGAATCACCAATAATAATCCAGAATTATATGCACAGGGGAAAACAGGAAGTCCCTACATAAACTGCTTGAGATGACAGGGAAGCATGTGGTACAATTTAGGTAGATTCCTGTTAAAAATTTTTTTTAAAGATATTTGTTTCTTGGGGTGCCTGGGTGGCTCAGTCATCAAGCGTCTGCCTTTGGCTCAGGTCATGAATCCGGGGTCCTAGGATCGAGCCCCGCATCGGGCTCCCTGCTCGGTGGGAAGGCCTGCTTCTCCCTCTCCCACTCTCCCTGCTTGTGTTCCCGCTCTCGCTGTGTCTCTCTCTGTCAAATAAATAAAATCTTAAAAAAAAAAAAAGATATTTGTTTCTTTAAATTTAGTACTTTTCAGATTGAAAGCTTCTATTTCCACAAAATTTATGAGACAAGTACATTATTTTAAAAAATATTTCTTAAAGGCTATTTTTCTTCTTAAAAATGAATCTGAATGCCAAAAAAAAAAAAAAAAAATCTCTCAGTCCTTCCACTAAAGTCACTGGATTATGGAAATAACAAGCATTATTGAGGAAATTCCCAACATTGTTCTCATTAAACATACGAGTGATTTTCTCAAACTCAAGGACAAAGTATCTTTGTTTCCCACTTGTGCAAAGACTTCTTCCTCAAATGTGTTTGCTTAAATTCCAGTAATCTGTAGTTACTTCTCAAAAAAATACATAAATTTATCTAAATTGTTCAGTGAAGCCAGAAAAATGCCACTAAAACGGGTAACTACCTACTACCTTTTCAAATTCTCTTGGTGCCTCAGTCAGTACAAAAAAGAAAAAGAATTAAATAAATAAAAGATTGATCAGATTATGTCAGGAAGCTAATGAAGCAACAAATGCTAATGAAGAATAACTATATGCTTCTATATAAAATCAATCTGAAAATGTCTCTCCTTTTTAAAGTTTAGATAACTGGAAGTGGATTTAAAAAACTAGTCTTACTTTAAATGAAAAAAATACGCAAAAAACCCCACCCCATGTTCTTAAGTACTCAATATTCCTTAGCTGCTTTTTCATACACCAATGTTTGTGTTTATCTAATTTCGTCCTTTGTTCTACTTGTGTCCACTTTTATGACCTTTTAGCCACTATGGGTATTCTTCCCTTTACACACTTCCTGATATTACTTTCCTCTTAAGGTTGATTATTCTACAAAGGTCTCATGAAAAAAATCAGGAGTAACAGGGATTTCTTTACAGTCCTGACCACAGGGATTTACAGGACAGAAAAGTTTTTGGAGATCTGTATGCATTCAGGCTTTAACCATAGTTCTGATTCAATGTGAATCTAGGTTTGCTATGAATGACTGTCCTGCATTGTATATTCTTAACAAAGCCACAATAATTACAAAGTTCCACCATACTCATATTCATTTTATCATCACCATATATAGACTGTATAAATAGAGTATATAAACTGCCATTGCAGTGACACAGAAAGGGGAGAAATTAGATGCTTCTCTGAAATTTCCTAATTATTTTTGCTTAAAGGAACATGATTTTTTCCTCAGCTTTAGTGAATGTTGATTTTTCTTATAGTGATCTTTCTTAGGGCTTTATGTATAAAAAATCTTCAACGGATAATCATGAGACAGGAATTTTACTTTATCCACTTGGAGTAGAGAAGGCTTGGGTAGTGCTCTTGTTTACTGAATGTCTTCTAATTAAGAAGATTTCTTATCACAAGAAAGCAATATATTATAGTTATTAAAGCAAGAGCTTTGAACCCAGGCAGACACAGGTTGAGTTCAGCCTCTAGCACTACTAGCAGTGAGCTGGGGCAAATTGTTGAGATAAGTGCCCTCATAAAAATGGGGATGGGTAATTAAAATACCTCACAGGTGCTCTTGAGGATTACATGAGGTAAAATTTGTAGAGCTCTTATAAGAGATTCTGTCACATATTAATATTCAGTAAGTAGGAACAATTATAATTATTCTTACTATAACCAGGAGAGAAATGAGTTATAATAGTTCACTTCTTTGAAAAATAGTTTCATATCATGATATAGACATCCTTCTTACAAATGTAGTCTAAATGACAAATGTATTATGTTCTTTTATATATATATGTCATTTATAAGAACATTACTAATTTTTATTAGATTATGCATATTTTTATTTCAAATCCTAATAAATTGTGCTTTATATTTTTCTAAGAATAATCTTTATGTATCTCTAAAATAATAACCTAAAATACAATGATTAAAAAATAACACTTGACAGCCAGGCATAATTTTTAATATATTTTCTTGCTGTACATACTGAAATTAATACTTGTTGAGCTACGTTTTCCTTTTGAATCAGTATTGCTCCCACCACCACCAAATTAAGATAAGCGTTCAAAACTTTTTTCATTTTAAGAAAGAAAAACAAAGTGGCTGGCCTGAAGTTGTACTGCAAATGTAGCAGTCTCTAAGTCAGATGCCAACTGGTGATCAGTATCCCATTCTTTTTTTTTTTTTTTAAAAGATTTTATTTATTCATTTGAGACACAGAGATACGGAGAGAGAGAGAGAGCATGAGCAGGGGGGAGACAGAGGGAGAGGGAGAAGCAGGCTCCCCGCCGAGCAGAAAGCCCGATGCGGGGCTCGATCCCAGGACCCCGGAATCATGACCTGAGCCGAAGGCAGACGCCTAACCATCTGAGCCACCCAGGCACCCCAGTATCCCATTCTTTTTAAACCATAAGACCTTTAATGAAAAATTTTAGCAAGCCCTCTCCCACCAGAAAAGACACCCACCTATCTTCTAAACAGCGGTATCCGGACCAATGGTTAAGACTACAGAATTTAACTCTACAAAATGATCATAGTTCTATTCTACCCCATTACTGTCACAAGATGTCATCTTCAATTCCATATAAGATACTAGCCCCACGGGTCATAAAAATAATGAGACAGCAGTTATATAAATACTGAATAGATGCCTCAAGCAATTCGTCCAGGAGCTGACAATATTTTGCTTGTCTGAGTTAAAAAGTAAAAAAGCCTTATTTTAACACAAAAGTTCCATTGAAGCTAAATTTTTACCCATGAGCTGAGGAAAGCAAGGAGCTGAATGACTACACACTTGGCTTACTTGCTGAGTCAAGTAAACTAAGTTTTTCCCAAAGCTAAATGCTTTCAATGAAATGCTATACTTATGCCAGATGAAGATCCATAAATGCTCAGTTCATTTGTACCTCTTTTAATGAACAAATTATCTCAATCGTTTTTGTATTTCTACGGTGCAAAAAATACATCTTATTTAAGAATAAAATTAAATTTGGGGAAATTTGTAGATGTGTACTCATTACTGTCTTTTCATGTTTTATTTCTCAATTCTAGCAACTGTTTGTTCACATGCACACTAAAGACATCTTTTCCCCAAATTAAACCTACAGATAAAGAGAAAAATTATTATCATACATGGTGAAAATGAACACACCAGAGATTTTTGTTTGTTTAGTTCACCCTGTATCTGGAACAGTACCTAGTACATAGGTAAACACTTCGCACAATACCAGCTGATGAATGAATGTGACACTTCAAGGACTCAAGCAAAATTCTCTGCCAGAGTCAGGACTATATACTGGAGCAATCATGTACAAAGTACCAGTTCGTAAGTCATTAACTGCCTAGGTAATTGTAACATTGTTTGAATACTTACATATGAAACACTGTAATTGTTTAATTATATTAAAGTGCATTATATTAAACAAAAATTAGATATCACCTAGCTTATGTTTCACACATACAAAATAATACGACGCCTTCCATTTTTTTAGTGAGCACTTTTTACAGTGACAAGTGTAAGCACATGGGATGGTAAACTGAAAAGTCTTTTCCTCATGCTGCAATGTTCTGCAAAGCAAAAAAAAGGTAAAGACTTCTATAACAATACACTTACTTAAAATGTAAAAGCACTGTGGTATTCAAATCTTTTTTTTAGATTATATTATAATCTAGTATTTCAACTATAATCTTAGTTCTTTAATTCTTACTTAGTAGTAGCCATCACTGTGGGTTATTTTTAGCAGACAATACTAGCCAGGATGAAAGACAGGAAGATACAAGCTAACTGCATTTCTGTGACATTTATTTCTACTAATATTAAGAGATTATCCAAGCAAACAACTACCAATTCATGAGAACATCTTTAACACCTTGAACAATAAAATAATACCACAGCTCTTATGAAAAAAATATATTTAAGACATTGTATTTTTAAGAGCAAAAGTTCCTTATGAAGTAGATTATATCAGATACAAGTGTAAAAATCAAGACAATTGTTACTCAGAAAATGGATAATCATACTGGAGCTAGTCTTTACCTCCACAAAAGCCACCTGAAGTGATTTCCTCTTCAAATACATCAGAGAAACCCCTTCCTGCATTTAGTTTTGCCAGTCGACCATCAATAAACTGAAATTAAAAAGTGTCAAATATGTTAATTTTCATTTTCGTCATAAAATTAATTTTACTTATAGCAAAATATTAGTATCAGATACTTATATAAATATAAATTACACATATATATGTATATACACACATATACAAATGCATGACAAGAAAACTCAAGCAATTAAAATAGCAGGTGCCCGGTAAAATAACAGCTCTTTAGTTAAATCAGAAATGTATGGCACAGACTCTAACTTCATTAACAAGAAAAAGAATGTACGATTTACTGGCACTTGGTTACTTTCTATTTTGTCATCTGTGGCATCTGAAATTCGTACCTTTTGGATTATAAAAATTGTTATAAATGTTTTGAGGTTTCTCCATTCATAATGAAGGTGAAGTATCTTTAAGCTCCCTTGCATAAGAGACAATGGGTAACATAAGAAAGACTTAAATGATGGATGAAAGGTAGACTTGAAGATTTGGAGATCAATATGAAATGTTCATTTTCATGCTGGAATTAATCCTGGTCACAATTTTTTTTACCCTGGAAAATTTAAATTAGCCAAATTAAAATAAAGTAGCTTGACTTTTAAACAATTCTCACTCTGTCCTAGTTCTAAAAAAAAAGTTTTCTATTTAAATGAACAAAACTAATTGAGAGGAGTTCTATAGGGCAACACTGTATTCCTCAGGCAGCAATTTAATGCTTAATTATTTAATGGCAGTAAATTACATCAGTTTTATATGACTTTGAGACAGGAATCTCTTACAGACCAAAATTAAGAAAGAAACAAATGAAATCAACAGAGTCCTGTTCAAAATGTGGTTTAACTACCTTTATATTATCATAGAATAATTTTGACCCAAAATGTGGTTAGATGGATTTAAACAGACATAGCCTAAAAGGATGTACAGTCATGCCTTTTTTTAAAAAGAGTATGAGTTGCTCTCATAAAAATTAAAACTTTTTGAGGGTAGGGACCATAGATTACCCATTTTTATATCATCATTATGCTTGGAATAAAAAAGTTTCCGATAATATAAGCAAATATCAACAGGAGTTTGGAGAATGAAAGGCTTGTATCACATCTCTGTTACTTATTAGCTTTATGATCTTGGGCAACTTGCTGTCTCTGTTTCCCCTTCTATAAAATGGGAAAAATAATAAATATCTTATGGCGTTTTGTGAACATAATTGAAACAACATGAAGTACCTAGATAGCAGGCAGAGAATAAATGTTAAATACTAAAGTCCACCTTTTCCCACCACTACCACCTTTCGATCTCTATCAATTTATGAGTTTCCTGAGTATAGGATCACTGTCTTTCTCATGTATGTATCTTTAATACCTGGCAAATGCCTAACATACAGTTTGAAATGAATGTTTGCTGAAAGACTGAAGTATACTGAAACAATGTGAAAGGTGTGTATATGGAATTATTTATTTCACTGTATCTTGAGATAAAAGGTAATAATGTAATCTTGGCATCTTTACTACTTATGATAAATGGTTAATTTGAAAAATAAAGTGGTTTAAAATGCTTGCAAAATTTGACTTTCATATATTTTCAACATAGCATTATAAATCAAACTAAAGTGATCTAATTTGATGGACTAAGTATCATTTTAGGAAAAAAAGGTGAAGTAAAATGATAAATTTAAAGCAATACATTACTGACAAATGAAGCAAACTAAGACATCCTTTTAAAGGACTTAATTTGTTTTAAAAGATTAAGACTACAAGACTTTTAAAAAGGTTTTCATTTTTATGTTTACTAGAAATAATCCATCCATTTTAGTTTGAGTGGAATAGTTCAATGTCTAAAAAGAGATAAATCCCAAAACTATTTACTGATTATGCATTTTTGAGCATGAGTAACTACTTTGTGTTACTGTGAACTAGTGAATTGAGCCAATAAAAATTAATCACTTGGTAAAATGCCATGTGTTATCAACTGACTTTGCAAACAATCCTGTCACAGTGACAATCAGACATTTATCTACATGCATACTTAATGAAAATGTTTGTTCTTAAAATAAAAGATGGATTTTATGCATACACACACACACACACACACATATTCTATACACATACACACAAATATAGGTACCCAGGGATAAGCTGAGAAGTGGCATTAATGGAGAAAAATATGCTTAAGGTAACAGTTCTCTAAATTCCTTTTTCTAGTTTTGATTCAGTAACCAGTAACACTTTTTTTCTTTTTTCCCAAGTGGAGTTGGGTCATGGTCACTCCATTCTAGTAACTCTGGAGGATTTCATAGTAAGTAAAAAAAGATAAGAGCATTTTAGCTATTTTGCATAGAAATAATTTTGAACTAAAAAATATTATCTGTTGGAAAAGCTGTAACTATAATGGGCTGTAACCTGTCACTTGATTAATAGTTACCCACATAATTTAGTAAACACATATCTTTAGGTAATTGGAAGACTAAGTTTTAGAAGAATTAATTTGGAATTGCAAGTAATGACAAGTAACACTGTTAATAACAATGAAAGGGCTACAGATATAACAAAACATTAGGTTGCAAGTAGATTTTTAAAGGAATTTAAGAGTTTGCATTAAGATGATGCTTTTTTTTAAATTTTATTTTATTTTGTTAATGTTAATCACCATACAATACATCATTAGTTTTTGATGTAGTGATCCATGATTCCTTGTTTTTGTATAAGATGATGCTTTTTACATAAATCTTAATACTTTGCTTTTCATCCCAAAAGTAAAAATTAAAACCTGGACCTAAACATGCTAAATAATCACACCAAAACATGAATAACATAATTGGAAATTTCAAAAAAAATTCATAGACATAGTTCCATAGCATGGAGTCCATAATTTTATTATAAATTATAAATAAAAGTCATTTAAATAAGGATATGTATAATTATCAAGACCATTAATATTATTCCCTCCAAATCATTAATACCTGCAAGAACTGAATTTTGTTAATCCTTACGACACAATCCTAAAGTAGTGTGACAGGTTACAAGAGAAATGTTTTTAAGCAATAAAGCTACTTCCTTCTACTCTTTTTGATAGTTTTTTTTTTTTTTTTAAGATTTTATTTATTTATTTGACAGAGAGAGACACAGCGAGAGAGGGAACACAAGCAGGGGAAGTGGGAGAGGGAGAAGCAGGTTTCCCGCCAAGCAGGGAGCCCGATGTGGGGCTCGATCCCAGGACCCTGGGATCATGACCTGAGCTGAAGGCAGACGCTTAATGACTGAGCCACCCGGGCGCCCCTTTTTGATAGTTATTGCTAAGGTTTTTCAAAGCATTTTTATCTTCAAATAACCATCTTAACAGGAAATTAAATCCATTTAAAGAAATTATCTGTTGTTTTAAATGGACTTCAGTAAGCAATACTGTTAAATAAAAATAAACATTCACCACACCAATTTTCAAATACAATATAAATGTTTTAAAAATTCAATAAAATATAAAGAATAGACTTAGTGGTAAGCTTCTTTACCAAAAAATATAAAGAATATGTTCTGATCAGATTCACAGAATAAACTTAAATATATGGCCCAGTAGACTATGTATCTTTCCTCTAAGAGATAAATTGTATGCTTCTCACAGTTCTCTAATTCCTCACCAGTCAGTGCACTTGTGGCATTTAATCTAAAAATCCAAAACAAGTTATGCTATTAATCAGTGGTGTATACATATGTTATATAAATATCTAATTGCAATCAATCCATCAAAACTCTGAGGATGACAATAATTAAATTGTAAGAGTCTTATATGATTTTTAAAGATTTTGACTCTTTAAAAGAGCTCACGAAAAACACTGGGGAGAGAGGGTGAGTGGTGCAATTCTTTATCAAGCTGGGGAAGGGGAAGACGGAGTGCTCGGCTTCGCGCTGACACGACAGTCTTGTTACTGAAGCGAAGCAGCAGAGGCACTGGGGCAACACAATAACAAATCGAGACTCCCCATTCCTTTTTCAGCCTGGAGGAAAAATTAACATATCTCAAAATTTATCTCCTATTAGAAATTCTTCTTGGCATAAATATAAGATAACTAATCTAATAAAGGCTTGAGAGAGAAAAAATACATTTTTTAATGAGTCAGAAATCTTCAGCAATTTAAAGGAAAAATGTAAATACAGTAAAAAATTACTTTTAAAATATATTAATTTATAACAGATCTTTAAAATTTCCTTTCTATATAATGCTTTGGGCTAAAAAATATAAGTAGTCGACTTTAAATATTCCTTCTTATAAATGCTCAGTAAACCTTGACAGGTTAGTGAAAACTACACTAAAGTGTTACAATAAATTAAGTCAGCAGATATTTATAGACACCTGCTAAATGCAGGGCATTCAGTTACTCACTATATATATAAACACAAACTGCTATAACAAATGGGCATCCGGTAGGTCGGTTTAGAGCTAAACCAATAGAATTAAGTATATGAAGGAATAGAAATAAACTGTTATTTTTATTCCATTTCAAATACTAGGCAAATAAAACTGTAAGAATACTAAATTACAGTACCATGGTATAATGACCAGGAAAACACTGTGAAGGAATAAAAAGCCCATTCAGTGTGACTTATTATTGGAACTAATAACCTAAAACAACATTAATGGAACAACAGTATCCTCCGGGATATATCAACAGATAGTCCTTAAATAATCTGCAACAAAATCAAGTCTGTTAAACCAGACTAATGAATTAATTCAATCATTTGATAAATATCTAATTAAATGTTTACTATATGCCACGTACTTTTCTAGATGCCTGAAATACAGAAATGAACAGAACAAAAATTCAAGCCTTTGCGGGCTCTCTCTCTTTTTTTCTTGATGAGTTTAACTAAAGGTTTGTTGATTTCATTTATCTTTTCAAAGAACTAGGTCTTAGTTTCATTGATCTTTTCTATTGTTTTTTTAAAGTCTCTATTTTCATTTATTTCCTCTCTGATCTTTATTATTTCCCTCCTTCTACTAACTTTGTTCTTTTTCTAGTTCCTTTAAACTTAGACTGTTTGAAACTTTTCTTGTTTCTTGAGATAAACCCGTATGTCTCCTCAGACAAGGGCAACAAAAGCAAAAATAAACAAGTGAGACTATATCAAACTAAGTAGCTTTGGCAAAGTGAAGGAAACCATCGACAAAATGAAAAAGCAACCTACTGAATGGGAGAAGAGACTTGCAAATGATGTAACAGATGAAGGGTTGATATCCAAATTACATAAAGTTCTCATACAATGAATAACAAAAAACCAAATAGCTCAATTAAAAAATGGGCAGAGGACCTGAACAGACATTTGCCAAAGAAGACATACAGATGGACAACAGACATATGAAAAGATGTTCAACATTACAAATCGTCAGGGAAATCCAAATCAAAACAATGAGATAACTGTCAAAACTGTCAAAATAGCTATTATCAAAAAAAAAAAAAAAAGAAATAACAAGTATTGGCGAAGATGTGGAGAAAAGGAAATCCTCGTGCACTATTAGTGGGAATGTAAATTGGTGCAGCCACTAACAGTATGGAGGTTCCTCCAAAAAAATTAACAATAAAACTACCACACTATTCAGCAACTTACTTTGGGTATTTATCCTAAAAAAATGAAAACATTAATTCAGAAAGATATATGTACCCCTACATTCACTGTGGCATTACTTAAAATAGCCAAGATAGGACAGCAATCTAAGTGTCCACTGACAGATGAATGGATAAAGAAGATGTGGTACACACACACACACACACACACACACACACACACACACACACAGGACTATTATTACTCAGCCATAAAAAATATATGAAATCTGGCCATTTGCCACAATATAAATAGTCATAGAGGGTATTATGCTAAGTGAAATAAGTTAGAGAAAGACAAGTGTTGTAGGATTTCACTTATATGTGGAATCTAAAAAAACAAAACAAATGAACAAACAAAACAGAAACAGACTCATATAGATACAGAGAACAAACTGGTGGTTGCCAGAGGGGAAAGTCACAAGGATGTAAAGTACAGCATAAGGAATATAGTCAATAATATTGTAGTAACTTTGTATGGTGACAGATGGTGACTAGACTTAGGGTGATAATCATTTTATAATGTATAAAAATATTGAATCTCTATCTTGTACACCTGAAACTAATATGATACTGTATGTCAATTCTAATTCAATAACAAAAAAAACCCTTCATGATGCTTAAACATTTAGGGGGGAGAAGGGGAGTGGAAGCATGAAATAAAAAAATGTAATAAATTATGTAGTATGTTAGAAGGTGATGAGTGTTAGAAAATAAGAGAGAATTGCATAAGGAAGACTGGGCAGTTTGGACAAGGAACTTCCAATTTGAAAGAGTGTGATCAGGGCAGATATCATGAAGAAGATGACATCTGAGTCAAGCCTTGAAAGCAGTGAGGAAGTAGGACCCATAGTTTGTGGGAGAACAGATTCCAGGAAAGGGAGCCACCAGCATAAATAATACCCTGATACAGGAGCAAGCATATCATCAGCGAGCCTGTAGGAAGCTCCAGTTGCCAAGAGAAAACCCAGCCAGTCATGAGGACTACTCTCACTTTAAAGTCATAATCTGCCATCTCTAATGTGCTCTGAATGATGCCAAGCAATTCTATTTTTTTTCTAGTCCATTCACTCTCCCATAAATATCCAACCACTTCCCCCATTTTTTCTCAGCTGATGACCTTGCTTCTTAACTTCACTGAAGGGGGAAAAAAACCCCTGAAGTCATTAAAAGAAAAATTCTGCAAATTCTAAGCATCCCATTTATTCAGCCCCTTTACCTCCTCCTCTTCCCATGCCTCTGCTTTCTCCCTTGTGATGCATGAAGTAACTGTGCTCCACACAAAGACCAACTCCGCTAACAATTTTTCCTCCTTTTTCCTGCATATAGCTTTCTTTCTCTACTAGATCTTCCCACCAGCCTACACACGTGTTATTTCTTTTCTTGACCCTTTTTACTTCTCTAGCTATGTCCATTTCTGCATTGCTCTTTACAGTAAAACACAAAAGAGCTGTCAGGACTTTGGTCTCCACTTCCTCTTCTCCCATGCTTCAACCACAATTTCTGCCTCACCATTTCAGCAAGCTTGCTCTTGCTGATGTCATCAGATCTCCACTTTACTAAATTCAGCAGTCAGTTTCAGGTCTTTATTTTAATTAACTTGTCACGAGACTTTGACAGTGTTGACCCTTCCTCTTTGGTATTCTTTCCCTACTAGGCTGTGAAGATACCTTACTGTTTTGAACTCTCTCCGACCTCACTGGTCACTCACTCTTTCTTGGCCTCCTTCACCATCGCCTCCTGCTATTTTCCAGTTCCTGGGCCTCTTGCCATTTTTCTGTAGAGCCACTCCTTTGATAATCTCACTTGTCTTCCAGTCTAATGGCTTTAAATCCTATCCCTATGCTGATGACTCCCAACTTTCTATTTGCATTCTAATTTTCTCCTCTGCCTCATTTATCCATTTGCTAACCAATATCCTAGTTGGATATCTAATAGACACCTCAAACTTAACATGTTCAAAACTGAATTCCTCTCACCAAAATATTTCTTGCCCATAATCTTCCCCCTTTCAATAGAATGACAGCTACATCCTACCAGTTTCTTGGATAAAAAATCATGAAAACATCTGTCATTCTTCTTTCTCTCACACTTCGTACTAAATCTTTCACAATATCCACTGACTTTATCTTCAAAATAGATCCATAACCTGATCAGCTATTATCCTATCTTCCACAAGCCAGTTCCTAAAATGCTATCACTTCTCACCAAGATTATAGCAATAGCCTTCCAAATCTTCCTCTCTGCTTCTATATTTGACCACTCTACAGGAAGTTGTTTAAATGCCACATATTCTGTGAAATGCACATGGTCACTATACTATCTTAAATTCCCTCCTAACCCCCAGGTAGCCCCCTTTCCCATTCTATTTACTTTTCTATAGTACTTATCATCTTTGAACATTCTACATAATTTATCTATTATCTGTCCCCTTCATACTAGAAATAAAAGATTCACAAAGTCAGATATTCTTTTTTGCTTTGTTCTCTAATATATCCCAGCATCCAGAACACTGCCTCATACATAAGTAGACACTCAAATTATACTGTTGAATTGAGAGAATGAATAAAGAATACCTAGATGAATATTTCCACAACTTTAGTGTGTATATTGTTATGTATTTCATTAATAATGTAGATTCCTGGGTTTTAATCCAGACATCTTGAATCAGAAATTTTGAAGGTGAGACTCAAGAATATCCATTTTTAATAGACTTTTTAGATAAATCTGATGCAGATGGTTTAAGACCCCACATAGAGAAACACTATTTAAAATAATAATTGAAGTGGGACACCTGGGTGGCTCAGTAGGTTAAGCGTCTGCCTTCGACTCACATCAGGACTCACATCAGGATCTCAGAGTCCTGGGATCGAGCCCCGGGAGCTCCCTGCTCAGCAGGCAGTCTGCTTCTCCATCTCCCTCTGCCTCCCCACACCTGTGCCCTCTCTCTCTAATAAATAAAATCTTTAAAAAATTAAAAAAATAAAATACTAATTGAAGTAAGTGAACAAAGGATGCTGAAAAATCTATATTCCTTGTCCTGATAAGCTATCTCTCCTTGTGCATTCCTTCCTTCTGCCAGTTAAGTCTCCAGATCTTCCCTATGTCACATTTTATTTTTATTATTTTTTCATGTTATAAAATCAGTGCTTGATACAATTACCATCTCCTAATGATTCATATATCAAATATTTCCTAATACTCCAAACCTGTTGAATATTTAGTGTAGTAATGCATGTGCTGATCTTAGCTATAGATTACATACCATACATAAGTAACTATCATGCTTCTTTTAAAAAAAGATTAATAGGATAATGTAGAAATTCATAGGATTTTATTATTTACGTTAAAACCTTTCTAAAATCTTCCAAAATCTCTAGCTAACATAAAACCAAGACATATGGCTTTTGACTCGCTCCTTTCATTCAACGTCTTATTAAATCAAAGAAAGTGGGTCATAGCACAAAATATAGAGAATGCTCAGGATGTCACTGAATTTTCACTCTACATCTTACACCATTATATGACTCCAGGTTTAAGTTATAAACACCACTCAATTTAAAACACAGTAACACTTGACTCCTACAAGTTTTGGATTATTCCTAAGTGAGCTTCATTATAATCAATTTTATAAGCTCTTCTATCAAAATTTGTCAAGACATTTTTATATCTATTCCTTATAATGAGTCACTCAGCAGTTTTTATTTGATTTATGTATTTGACAATACTAAGTGTCTATCATGTATTACATATTAGGATACAAAACAGTTTTAAAAAATGATCCTTGTCTTTACAGAGCATACAACTCAAGAAAGAGTCAGACAAATCAACCTGGATTACGATCCAAGTTCATAAATCAATGTTTAATAAATGTTATTTTTATTACTTCATCATTACTGTCTTTCACTCTCTCACTATTTGTTAATAAGAATTTATTATAACCCAAGTTATTTTTTTGGTATGCTCATCAAAAGCAAGAAATTAACATAGATACAGCACTATTAAATAATCTACAGACTATCTTCAGGTTACACCAGTTCTTCTACTAATGTCTTGTTTTATTCCAGGATCGAACCCAATCTTTTCCATATGTGGTTCATCAGTCTTTCACTTTCCCTCTGGTGATCTAGACACTTTTGGAGAGTACTGCTCAGTCATATGGTAGAATGCCCCTGAATATGGGCTATTCACAGAGACATGAAACTATTTTCAGAGACCTAACAGCAAATCGTTCAGAATGGCTATAGCAACGGTATCTGGAGAAGTATTAGAGAAAAGATCGGAGAGAGAGAAGCCATAAGACGAAGGATTTTGTGTGCCATTCTAGGGGTTTGAACTTCATTTGAAATATAATAGGAAAAATATAAGATTTGCTTTTCAGAAAGAACAATCTTAAAGTAGAATGCAAAAAAAAGAAAAAAAAGTAGAATGGAGGATGGCTTAGAGGGAGCTAAAACCAGCTATCCAACATAAGTCACTGACATTGAAATTGAAGAGGATAAAATAGATAATCTAAGTAATATTTAGAAAGCAGAATCAGCAGAACATAGTAAACAACTGGAAACTGGATGCAAGAAAGGTCAGCAGTAATAACATGGAAAGAGAGGACTCTTCATTTTCTGGTTTGGGCAACAGGGTAGCACTAGTTCCCAAAAGAAGGAATGCAGGAGGGTCCAGTATGTGTGTATCTGTACAAATGCGGGTATGTGTAAGGGTCATGTATTTGTCTGTATGGGGGTGTACACAAAGATATACACTTACTGTGCAAATACACAGGCATTTACGTTTATATGGGTCTATGATAAAGATGTACTGGGGACTTATCATATATAGGTAATTAATGCAGTGTGGTCTTACATAAGAACCACCAGTGAGATATAGGAGTTAGAGAAGTAGAGGTCTAAGGATAAAGCCTAGAGGACTGTAACATTTAGAGGACAGGTAGAAGGCAAGTGTAACTGTAAAGGACACTAAAGGAACAGCCCAGAGAAAAAGGACGGGAAAAAAGGTAAAAAAAATATATCACAGAAAGAGAAAGAAGTATACAAGAAAGGTACATTGAAGAGGATCAGGGCAAGGATTCTTTTCATCTTCATTACACGTCTAACAAGAGCTATCCCCACAGGAGAAACCATAACACAAAGGACAGTAATAGTGGCATGAAAGAGACTCTATTAAGTAGACATCAAGATACCTTAATGTGAATGTCCTATTGGTTTTTTTTTTTTTTGAGAATCTGTTTAAACTTTTTATTTTGAAATAATTTTAGATTTTTGGGAATGTTGCAAAAACAGAATGGAGAGTTCCCACATAACCTTCATCCAACTTCCCCTAATGATAACATCTTACATAACCATAGTACATTTAATCAAAAGCAAGAAATTAACATAGTTATAGTACCATTAAATAATCTACAGACTATATTCAGGTTACATTGGTTTTTCTACTAATGTCTTGTTTTTATTCCAAGATCTAATCCAGTCTTTTCCATTTGTAGTTCATCAGTCTTTCTCTGCCCTTTGTAAACGTTTTTTGCCCTTTGGAGAGCATTGCTCATTCATATTGTATAATGCCCCTCAATGTGGGCTTGTCTGATGTAGTCTCATCATCAGATGGAGGTTACGTATTTTGGCAAGAACACCCCGGGGGTGATTGTGCCCTCAGTGAATCTCATCAGGGAGTACATGATGTCACTTTATGTTACTACTACTGGTGATGTTAACCTTGATCACCTGGTTAAGGTGGTGTCTGTTGGGTTTCTCCACCATAAAGTTACAATTTTTCTGTGTACAGTATCTTAGTGAAATATATCAATTGTTTAAAAATCTATGATAAATATGAAAACACTAATCATCACATAGAAAGTAGACATTCAAACAGTAGTTACCATATAAATGCTTATTGAATAAACAGATAACTACATTACCACCTATAATGTTTTATTATTATATAATAAATAAATTTCTAATTTAAGTTTTTAGAATTATTATGCAATGCATTTTGAAATATATGTTATAAATTAGGATCTGAAATCAAGTACTGAGTATATCAGAAAGTTGTTTTTATGGGCCCAAATCAGCTCTTTAAACATCACCTTATTTTGCTTCATATTCTGAGACTGTAATATATTTATTAATCTTTGATATGGCACTTTGTCAGATGCTTTTAGAAAAAGAAATATCATTCTATATCATAGCCACTGAGTTTTCCTTATGTATCATGGTAGTTCATCTTCACAGCAATTCTGAAGGTTAGTTGAGCATGAACACCCTCCCCCATCCAAAACTGCACAGGATATATTTTATCAAATCATAAATTTTCAGGTATTCTCTCACAACAGTAGTTGTGTCGGACACAACAGTTATCCAAAGTCCATCAAAGACTTTTTAAATGAATTTTAATTCAAATTTCTTAATGAACTGACATGAGAATTTTCTACTTATATCCACAAAAGTATGTTCCTTAAATAATGAAAACTTGATGTAACTGGTGGCATATTTATAAAATAAAATAGTGATTCATTAGAAGTGGATTGATCTTGGGGACTTTTACCCTAATGTTATTTATATATTATTTATTGGATGTATGCTTGTTATTGTATTCTTTGGTCATAATGAAAAGTTTACTTTCATGAAACAGAAATCCATCTCCCTAATCTTAGTCTTTATATATAATTTATGGCTGTTAATCACTGTAGTATGTAAATATCTTAGTATTCAAAATCACTTTTTATAAGTAGTAATTATAAAATATTGCACAGAGAAATTTTACTAATACTTCACTTAGCACCCAGCATCAACAAGATCGTATGTAAGAAACTACGTCTATGGAGTTGAATCATATATGGTCCCAGTACTGGAGTAGCTCATAATCTATACAGAAAATTAATATGTAAACTAAAAAGAGAATTATCAGAAGTGCCAATATACAAATATAGATATGGGCATATTATGATTGACTTGGCATTTCCCTCTACTCTCTCTAACCCACCAGCAAGAATTGGCAATTCTACCTCCCAAACATAACCGAACTGTGCTCTGTGAAACCATCTTTTCTGCTACCCTCCTCATCCAAGCCACCATCTCTTCTCTCCTGCACAACTGAAACAGACCCATAACTGGACTCTTGCTACCTCTCTGTCCATTACAACGTAATCTGGGCAATCTTTATAAAACACAAATCAGATCCAGTCATACCCCAGCTAAAGCTTTCCAATAGCATACTACTTCACTTAGAATAAAACGTAACTCTTATGCCTTCAAATTCCATTGAGACTTGTCTCCTTTCTGCTCTTCTAAGCACATCTAATACAACTTTCTTTCTTGCCCGTAATTGATTTAATTCTGATGCTAGGAAATGCCAAGTTCTTTCCCTCCTTTAGGGTTTTTGCAATAGCAATTCCCTCTACTTGAAATGATGTTCCTTCCAAACTAATTCCCTTCTTAGATTTAGCTTAAGTATCACCTTTTCAGTAATGCCTTTTCTGAACCTCTGGTCTAAAATTCGCCATCCAGTCATTATCTCATACCCTCTGAACTTAATCACTTGCTGATATTTTTCTTATCTTTGTTGTTTGTTAACCCATTCCCTTCACTAGAAATAACAACTCCATGAAAGCATGTTACACAGCTCTAAATCTCAAGTGCTTGAAGTAGCATTACCTGACAAAAAAACAAATGCTCAGTACATAACTGTTAAAGTGAATAAACAAATAAAATGTTTTCAAAGTAGTATAGGCACAGAGAAAGGAGTGCAGATTTAGTGAGTGGGAGGAAAATCAGGGGAGGTTTTAGAGAGGTGAAGGAAGACATAACAAAGAGGTCAATTATAGTAACAGACTAAATGCTGTAACTGAGGTATGGACAAAGCTCTAAGGGAACAAAGAGGATGTCAGGGTGAAGGTTGGTGGGGACAGGGCTGACATTTGAGCAAGCTATGGAAGAATGACAGAGAGCAGATTAATACTGGTTTCATGGGACAGCATATATAAAACCTTACTTTGTGAAAGGTGTATTTGAAGGGATATTCAGTGTTTTTGGATATTGCATTAGATTAAGAAACTGTGCAAGGATTTAAAGCCCGGAGAGAGACCAAGCACCTTACAATGTGTGCTACTCTAAGTGGCATGCCAGGATACAAACCCAGGTCTGTTGGATTCCAGAGCATTCCAGAGCCAATGCTTTTAACAATGGGGTAGGCATGCCATTAGGGACACATGATGGTGAGACCAGGAACTCAAAGTCAAAGGATGAATACAGTGTATTTAACTGAAAACTTAATTTTACTTGAAGACGAAGGGAGGAAAAAGGTAATCTAACCAGTAATTTATTTAAAATATTTTCATTTTAAAATAAACACAGCTATACTGTGGTACAGAATGCATGACATGCATGAATGTTTCTGAAAAATACAAATGGCTTCATTAAATGTTGTGCTTTTCAGTGGGCTCTTACAGCCACATTCCCATTCTTTTTAAAAACATGTGTTCTCTTCCACCACGAGGGACACTTGTTGGATGGAAAAGTTTTTCTTAGACACATTTGTATTATCTTATGACAGGTAGGAAAGGGTTTTGGAAGAATAGTAAAAAAGGCTTTTCCAATTTGAATCTGTATCTATACTTGAACTCCTTACTTGTTATACACATTTCTTAATAGAAATCTCAGTTGCCAGCTAAAGGAGGGCCTATATTCATGGAGATCCCATAAGTTTGTAGTTCTAGACTAGGCTCTTGAATCAACACAATGAACACAGTCATGGTCCTTCGCCAGGAAAAGTGTGTAATAAAATGAGCAGAAGAAACTTTACTTCCAGTGGCCTTAATAAAAAATAATATACACAAGAAAATAATTTCCTTTATTGTGTTAGCATAATATGAAATAAAGGTAAGAGTCCTAAAAATAATAGCTTAAATCTTCATAAAGCTGCTAGCTAAAGAAATATGGTGATGTCAGGGTTGTGGATTTAAGAAGCTGTTTCTGGGAATCCTTCCAAATCCATTATCTAAAGAGGAATTTATCCAAATGGAACCTACTATCATCCGTCTAAGCTATGTTTATTTCATAATATCATGGAATGTTAGAGCCGAAAGGTATCTCAAACTTAGTGACCTGTCAGTCTAACTCATCGTACAGATGCAGAAACGGAGGCCTCAAGAGGTTAAGAAGTCCACTGTCAATGAAAACAGCCTGTTATAGGCTGATATAGGAACAATAAACAAGATGTTTTTATATAGTACTTAAATAATTCAAATAATAGTAACTTAAATAATTAAGTTTAAATAACAATGATAAAGCAAACTACCAGAACATTCCCTTCCTTAGAAGGTCCCTCCTTGAGTGCCCCTCTCTCTCCACAGAAAAGACCATAATCCCTTCAGCTTATCCTTTCCTTGCCTGCCTTTATAGTTTTACCACACAAATGTTTCCCTAAATCATGTATTATTTAATTTTTTTTGTTGTTAAACATGACATGGAAGGACTCATCATAGTAATTCTTCAGTGATTTGTTCATTTAATTCATTCATATTTAGTTTTGCTGAAGCTTATTTATTTCCCTGCTGTACAATGTTCTACTGTATGAATATAACCATTTGCTCATTTTAATACTGATGAACGTCTAAGATTACTGCCAGTATTTTACTTTTACGAGCAGTGTTAGTAAATGATTTTTGGTGCACAACTTAAGAGTGGAATTCTAAGAAATTTGCATGTTTAACTTTCAATGCTAGTGCCAAAGTGTTTTCTAAACAATTTGTGCAAATTTACACTCCCATGAACAGTTAAAACTTGGTCCCTTGCTCCATACCTTTGCCAAATTTTGAGATTTTCAGGTTTTTAAAATTCAACCAATCTGGTGAGTATGAGGTGATATTTCATTGTATTTTTTAAATTTTATGTTCTCTGACCACAAATGAGGTTGAGTACTTTGCATACTTTTATTTTTCAGGCTTCTTCATTTGCATATGCTAATTCAAGTCTTTTGCACAATTCTATTGGATGGATAGGCTTCTTACAGACATGTAGGAGTTTCTTTTGTTTTGTTTTGGCTTGGTTTTAATTCTAGATTCTAAATCCCTGGGTGGTTCATATGTATTACAAACATGGTATCTTTTAATAACCAAAAGTTCTTAATTCCAATAAAGTCAAATTTATTTAAGCTTTTCCTTCATGTCTTAAGAAACTTGTCTCTCTCCTAAAAGTAATAAAAATAAGTCAGTTTGGGGTCTTCTTTCTAAATCTTTTTTTTTTTTTTTAGCTAAATTATATGCATTAGGAATTTCAATGGTAATAGGTTAACACCTTTTTCAGAGGGAAATCTTCAGTGTTTCAATATTAAGTATGATGTTTAATGAAAATATCTTTAATCATGCCTTTTTTTAGTTCTTATCATGAATTTTTTGAAAAATTTCTGCATCTGTTGAGATGCTCTAATGATTTTTCTCATATAATCAGCTAATGTAGTGAATTACATTCATAGATTTCCTAATATGCAACTGCCATTTAATTTCTGGAATAAATGCAACCTGCTCATAAAGTAGTACCCTTTTTATATATTGCTAGAATTGGTTGCAAATATTTTGTTTAAATTTTTGCATCTATGATTGTGAGTGAGGCTGGCCTATAATGTTCTTCTCTCATGCTCTTTTAGGATCTGGAACCAAGATGATCTTAGCTGTATGAAACAAATTGAAGAGTATCTCCTTTTTTCCATTATCAAAACAGGAATTTTGAATTTGAATTAGAACCATTTCATTCTTGAATGTGTGGAAGAACTTGCCTATGTTACACAAATCTATATATTTACCATTTATTTTGTTCTTCCTTCTTGCATCTCAGACCTTCTATCTTGGATCTGAGAAAACTTTCTTTCTCCCTGAAGTACTTTCTTAAAGTACTCCCGTAAGGATTTCTTTCTGCTATTGGTGTCGTAGTCAGGGTTCAACCAAGAAGCAGAACCAGTAGGAGATTTGATAGATAGGTAGACACACACACACACACACACACACACACACACACACACACACGAGATTTACTACAAGGAATTGGTTTACATGATTGGGGGCTAGCAAAGCAAGTCTGAAATTCATAGGAGAGGTAACAGGAAGGAAAAATTATGAGCAGGCTGAATCCACAGGCAGAGGCCAAAGCTGTCATCCATGGATAGAATTTCTTCTCTCTCCCAGGGAAACCTCAGTTCTGAGTTTAAGGCCTTCCACCTGACTCAGACAGGCTTACCTAGATTATCTACAGTCAAATGATTAGAAGTTTTAATTATACATGTAAAAACACCTTCACTGAGAGGAGCATTTGATTAAGTAACTGGGGATTTTATCCTAACCAAGTAGACACATCAATAAAGCCAACACAAGGGGCAAACTCAGTTTTTTGGGGGGAAATGTTTTTATATCACTCATAATGAGGATGTCTTTTTTTTAAGATTTTATTTATTTATTTGACAGAGAGAGAGAGAGAGAGATCACAAGTAGGCAGACAGGCAGGCAGAGGGAGAGGGAAAGGGAGAGGGAGAAGCAGGCTCCCGGCTGAGCACTGAGCCCGATGCAGGGCTCCATCCCAGAACGCTGGGATCATGACCTGAGGCAAAGGCACTTAACCAACTGAGCCACCCAGGCGCCCTGAGGATGTCTTTTAGTTGCCATAAGATTCTAGATATTTTTTCTCAGCACACTGAAGATATGGCAGTATCTTCTGGATTGCTGATGTGAAGCCAGCTGTCAGTATACTGCTCCTTTGAAGGTAATCTTTCTTGCCCCTCTTGTTGTTTTTAAAATTTCCCCTTATTATTTAATGCTTTAGAGCTGAATATATGGTGTGGCTATAGATTTCTTTTTATTTATTCAGTTTGGATACGTTGGACTTCTTAAATTTATAAAGTGTTGTATTTTATTGGTTCTGGCATTGTCCTTTCAACTACTACCTCTTCTCCATTTTCTGTCCTCTCCTTTTAGAATTGATTAGATGGCTTTAGACATTTTCAACTCTACCCTACATGTCTATTAACCTCTCTTATATTCTCTATTTCTTCATTTCTCTGCATTATCTCTGGCTAATTTCTTTTTCAGATATATCTTCCAATTTAGCAAATCTCTCTTCAGTTAGATCTGATCTGCTGTTAAACCCATCAATTTCCTTTCATTTCAATTACATGTTTCCTACCAGAATTATATTTGCTACATTCTTAAAATTGGTTCCACTTCTTGAATTTTTTTATATCCTGAACACTTTTAAAGCTTATCTTCTATTTCTTTGAACATCTTAAGCATAGCTATTTTATGTTCTATTTTTGATAATTCCAATAATTAAAGTCTTTGCAAGTCAATTTTTGTCTGCTGTTTCTGCTAATTCTCATTCATGATTTGTTTCCTTGTATGTTTAATAATTTCTAGCAGTGAAATTTTTCTTGGAATTATAGCTGGGAGAATTCTTTGGTGCCTGGATTCCTCAAGAGAAGATGTGTGTTTACCTCTGCCTAGGGCCTGACAATGCTAACAATTTAGGATCACTTTAAACTTGGCTTGAGTTGCGTCAGACCAAATCTGAAATTATTAATTCAGACTTCAAATTCCTGTAACAGGGTGGTGTGTTTACTTCTCAGCAGCACTTTTTCCTCCTCTCCACGCAGTACCAGTGCTTCAGAGGTACAATCACCAGGAGATGAGTTAAGGGAAGGAGCAACCTTATTTCTTGTTTACTTTTACACTAAGTCATCCCAGATTTGTGGGAGTAGGGTCTCCTAATACACTTCTCAACTTGGGAAGTAAGCACTGGGCTTTGTCTCCTGTGTCCCCACCATAAAAAAGTTTTTTAAATACTGCATTTAAAGTTGTTTCAGTACATAAGTTAGCTCTGAATCCTTCCTGCCATATTATCAGAAAAGAAAAAAAAAAAGAAAGAACAGTTTATTTTAACTCTTAACTTAAAATTATACATTGCTCTGCTGGATCTCAATTTTGATGCATAAGCATTGCTGAATAAAGAGAGAACCTGAGGTGTTCTTGACCTATAATGGATCACAAATTCATAATAATGAATAGTAATCATTTTTACCTAATAAATATTTTTATATTCTTTCAGAAAGAGCAATAGTATCTTTGAGGCTTCATCTGCTGATAATTTTTTACTAACTGATTCTTATTTTTGTTTTTCTTCTCCTTTTCCCCCAAGCTTTAACATAGTGTAATTGGTAATCAAAAAACTGCACATAACTAATGTAGATAATGTGGTAAGTTTGGACATATGTATACACTTCTGCTATAATCACCACAATCAAGGTAATAAACATATCCAACACCTCCTTGCCTCCCTTTGTATTTTTGTTTGTGCTAAGAAAACCGACATGAGATATACCCTCTTAACAAGTTTTTTTTTTTATAAAGATTTTATTTATTTATTTGACAGAGAGAGACACAGCGAGAGAGGGAATGGGGGAGTGGGAGAGGGAAAAGCAGGCTTTCCACAGAGCAGGGAGCCCAATGCAGGGCTCGATCCCAGCACCCTGGGATCATGACCTGAGCCGAAGGCAGACGCTTAACGACTGAGCCACCCAGGCGCCCGCCCTCTTAACAAGTTTTAAATACACAATAAGATAATTGTTAACTATAGGCACTACGTTGTATAGTGAATCTCTGGAACTTACTCATCTTTAGAAGTTTGTGAAACTGTTTACATCTTTTAAATTCTTTCAGGTCTATCTTCAAGTATCATTTCTTAAAGGTCATAAAATAATATCAAGTTTGAGAATATGGTCAATTGGTGCATGTAAAACTATCTAAGTTGTCTATATAATGGGTTCTACTTTAACTGACCGTTTTAATATTTTACATTTAGCTTTTTTGACCGAGTTTTATTTTTTTTTTTTTAAAGATTTTTTATTTATTTATTTGAGAGAGAGAGAATGAGAGAGAGCAAGCACATGAGAGGGGGTAGGGTCAGAGGGAGAAGCAGACTCCCTGCCGAGCAGGGAGCCTGATGCGGGACTCGATCCAGGGACTCCAGGATCATGACCCGAGCCGAAGGCAGTCACTTAACCAACTGAGCCACCCAGGCGCCCCCTGAGCCACCCAGGCGCCCCGACCGAGTTTTATTTTTAAAAAATCCTGCATAGATTTGTATTCTATTAATATAATTGCTCTAAAATGAGGCAGACACTAAAATCTAGTAAGCTTCTACAAAGTGTTGTGCACTGTGCTGAGGTATACATGTATTAATTCACATAAACTTTACCACAACCCTGTTAGGTGGTATTTCTATTTTAAAGAAAAACAGATACTTATGAACAAACAGCTATTAAGTGATAAAGCCAAGATTTAACCCAATTCTATCTGATTCCTAAAAAATACAAGCATTTTGTAAGTATATAAATTACTGTGTCTTAATTACATCTAATGAAAAGCCTTTAGTTACATTCTCATGGTCAAAGGTTAAGCAATAAATTAGATATTCTACCTACCCATTCAATTCTTAACCCCCATATAATCTGATCTTCACAATTCAGTTTTGACAATGGGCAGTAGTACTATCTCTCCTTGACAGATAAAAATACGAAAAGGGTACTGCGATTTAACTCAACAAGCATGCACTAGAAGACTAGTAGGACTACACCGTGCTGTATACATCAGCATTTATAAAGACCATCCCATGATCCTCATACAACCTTAGGAAGCAATCAGTCTAATATTGGAGCCCTCCAGGGACAGAGCACCAAAAGTAACCCATTCCATCTTTAGAAATTCACAAAACATCTTGGACCCTGAAACCTATCAAACCTGATTCTGCTTCTTCTAGGTGTTGGATGAATCTAACTCTTTCTTTGAGGTAAACCTTCACATATTAGAAGGCAGTTATAGCCCCCACCCAGAGTATTTTCTAATTATTTTTTAGAAGTTCCTCAGAATATAGATAATAGTATTGGTTTTGTCACCATCAAATTAAATGACTTGTTTAATTTAAAGCTTATCTCAGGGCGCCTGGGTGGCTCAGATGGTTAGGCATCTATCTGCCTTCGGCTCAGGTCATGGTCCCAGAGTCCTGGGATCGAGCCCCGCATCGGGCTCCCTGCTTGGCCGGGAGCCTGCTTCTCCTCCTCCCTCTGCCTCTCCCCTAGCTCATGCTCTCTCTCTCTCTCTCTCTCTGTATCTCTGTGTCTCGAATGAATAATAAAAAAAAAAAAAAATCTTAAAGCTTATCTCAAGTTACATGGTATCTTTTCTCCGAACGGCCCAAAGGATTCTATTAGATTTTCAGCTTCTCAAGGGCATTACTGAATTTTTTATTCATATTTGTATCTGGGCCCTGAGCAGTTTATGGCCCATTGTAGGTCTTCATTAAGTGTTGAATTCACATAAGTAACTTTACATTTAAATTATCATGTGGAATAAGAAAAGAAAGTGTTTAGAACTTAATTTAAATTACATAAACAGAAACTAAGATAAGCCTGAATTAAGAGACTTGCTATGATCACACACTGGAATGAAAGAACTAGTACTTCTAAACATTCTGAATTCTGATGTTAAGATACCTGCTTTTTGAAATGGCATTTACATTTTCTGAGCCCAAAATTAAGATACATAGTATGACTATGAATTTTTTTCTGAATTTTAAATGTATAATTATGACATCTGTTTTTATAAACTGGATTACATTAGGACTGTCCTACAAAAAATAGTTTGCTTAACTATTACCAATCATACCAAACTAACTCCTAGATGTCTTACATGAAACTAATCATGTTGGTTTCATAACTGTATGAATGAATACTCTTCCTCAGACTAGCACTTTCAATGGTGAATTTTTTAATAACAAAGTTACTTTTACATAATTTTCTGGAGTGCCATTCCATAGATAACTATAGAGTTACAAAAGAAAGAAAACTTTCTTGTAATTCTAAAACAGACATTACTCAGGGTTTTGACAAACTTTTGATAAAAGTGATAAAAATGTGTTATGCATTTCTGTTACATTTCTGTAATCTGTTACAGAAGGAAATGTGGAGGTCCATTCTTACCTGCTTGAAAAGTTGGAGGTTAACTGCAGTTTCCAAGAACTGTTTCATCAGACTTGAGCGGTGCTTTACAAAACTCTCCTCACAGAAAGTGATGGGCTCACCCTAGACAGAAATAAAGATTTTTAGGGTGTCAATAGAAAGTCAGAGAGAAACAGTCTCTCTAAAAAGGCACATGGAGGGTCACGGAGGAAGTATAAGACACAGAATCAACTTCAAGGTGCTAAAAGTCTAAAAGGAGTCAAACAGACTCTTAGACAAAATAGCTGGATTTCAGCCTCAGAGAAATATTCCTCTACTGACAAGCTTCTACTAGAGCTTCCTAATCAAGGATCCCTGGGGTCTTAAAACCGCTCACTTTCACTTCCTCAAAGTAAGAATGAATCTCCTAAAAACAAAGGTTTAATATTATTAGATTGAATTATGAGTATTAAAAAGAGTATGCATAGCTGAAAAAAGTCAACAACTGCAGTTTTATCCTAATTAGAAAACATTCTTGCTATAAAAATTGCTGCATTTTTTTGCTATTTATATTTGATCATTAATTTCTTTTTAAATTAATTAAAAGTTCTTACAATAACATTCTCTTCGTCATTTCACATACAATTCTGATATACTTTCTAGAGTAAGTCCCACTTTGTATCTGCCTTAATTTATCCTATTTTTTAAGTAACCATAACTTTGCAAGTGTCTTTTGTTAGCTTATGCTCCATTAGCTTGCTCCTCCTCCAAATTATCAGGAACTTAAATTCTGAATAGAGATTCCACTCATTCCATTTATTCCCATACATGACATCAGACAATTGTCACTAGTGGCTGATCCCTACCACCTGCTACTTCCCTCAGTAGCCTGAATGGTCCTCTTGCCCATTCAATACATGTGAAGATAAGTGATCCAAATGAATATGAGATAATATGATCCAAATGAAAACTGAGATAAGTGACAATGATTCACTCCTTATAATGAATCTTGTAGCCATCTCTATGTTGGCAGTAAAAAGGAAAAAAGCTATCCTTCTAATAGAACTTTGAAAAAATATTAATTTAATTTAATTTTAAGGACAAGTCAATGCCTTGATTACAGGTATCTATAAATAAAATTCTGAAAATTGGCTCCTGCATGAATAAAATGAGACTAATAATCTAACAGTAATTCAACTGTTACCACTGGCTAATGGAAGCTAATGATACTATGGATCTGCACTGTTCAAAACAGTAGCCATTAGTCACATGCTGCAATTTAAATTTAAATTTATTAAAATTAAATAAAACTAAAATTTTAGTTCCTCAATACACTAGCCACATCTGAAATGTTCAATTGCCACAAGTGTTCAGTGGCTACTATTAGATAACACAAATACAGAACATTTCATTTATCAAAAAGTCTTCTTGAACAGCACTGCTACAGAAGAAAATAAAATTCAAACACATTATTAGAGAAGACAACCAATAATCTATTAATTGCTGCCACCTAATACCAGCCACCAGCCAATACCTAATAATAAAACTGCTATTATGCATTTCGATACTGATTATTGCCATTCTTAAGTGCCATAGGATGATTTTAAATTATATATTTTAAAAATCAGATTTATATAAACATATTTTGTATAATCAAAAATCACCATATTTGCCACTATCATAGAATTTACAACTTAGAATCTATTGGGGTGGGGGGTACAACAAACAGGCAATCCTGTTAAAGAGAAAGGTCTATTGTTTTTGCATCCCAGGTATCAGCATCATATCTAGTTACACTGGGAGCCCAAAAATGTTTTATAAGTCAATAAACAAAGTAGCAAGTGATCTAAACTTTGCTCCATATCACTTATTTTCTTTTCAAAAGTAAAAACAAATTTTAAAAATAAATAAAATCATTGTTTTTAATGGCAGTCCCAACTATACCACAATTATTACAAAGTGATCAGTACTACTGATAATTTTAGTTTTTATTTGACAGATTTTTCTCTAACATGTGAGTTGTAGCTTATTAGCATCTATGATTTTTCCAAAAGTTGTCACTAATACTGCGGAACAGTATTAATTCAAATACAAAGGTCTATCTTCAACTGAAACACTTCTCAATTCAAATATAAAGCTCTATCTCCAACTGAAAAGTTTAGACTTTCTATGTTACAATCAAGCATTTCTTTTGACTGGAAGGAGTGGAGGACAAGGGGATGGAGAATTGCAAGGTGAAGGAAAATGGATGAGAGGAAAGTCTACCTGTGCTTTCTTAAGAGTTGGGCATAACTTAGTTTTTAGCCAGTGTGACTTATGCTGGCAGAATCCTGTCCTCATTAATCTTCTAGCAACTGCTTTCAATCTTTCAAGAGAAATAGTAAAGAGAAAGTTCAGATATGCTGTCCATCCAGTTTTGATAACACCAATCGTAGTAAAAGCTTTGAACTTAACCTTCAAATGATTAACACAGCCTGTTTACCTAGAGTCTCTGATAATAACAAAAAAAGACAAAGCCCTGACACATATTAGAATTTTCCCTCAGGGAAAAGAAAAATAAGTCTTGATTAACAATGCTCTAAATTTTTACATATTAATACACAGGAGTCTCATTTATTGTCATGCTGGGGTGTACGCTATCAAACAAATTATAAATGACTCCCCAGTATGAGTTCTTTTAAATCTGAGTCAAGTTGAATAGATGACAAGGAACTCTGCTTAGAATCTTGATTTACTTATGATCTGGTTAAAAATCAGGCTTAGGATTGAGTGGTTTTCAAAAACTTTTCTTGCTCTAAGTAGAGTGACTGTATGTCCAGTGTTGCCCAGTTAATTCCCATTTTACTGAAGTATAAAAGATTTCATTTAGGGGTACTTCACAGAGGAAGTGGCTTCACAGAGGAAACCTGAGCTGGTTTTGAAAACTAATGGAAGCCTTCTGAAACAAACATGGAAAATATAGTCTTGAGAGAGGCAGGTATAGACAAAAAGTGGGCAGTGTGTTTGGGATGGCTTTGCATTAGAGAAAGTGCCAGAAGAAGATAAGAAAAGACTCGGGGTGCCTGGGTGGCTCAGTTGTTAAGCGTCTGCCTTCGGCTCAGGTCATTATCCCAGGGTCCTGGGATGGAGCCCCGCATCAGGCTCCCTGCTCGGCAGGAAGCCTGCTTCTCCCTCTCCCACTCCCCCTGCTTGTGTTCCCTCTCTGGCTGTGTCTCTCTCTGTCAAATAAATAAATAAAATCTTTAAAAAAAAAGAAGATAATAAAAGACTGGTTGAGGCCTAGTGGCTAATGGATATAAATTACAGAAAGTACCAGAGAGAAGAAATAAAAGGTAGGTCAAGCCATATTGGAAAAGGCCTAGGTTATATTCTAAAGTTCTTTTCTTTTTTTTTTTTTTAACCTCATGGGAGGTATTAGTTTTCTTTATTTTTTTTTCATTTATTTGAGAGAGTGAGCAAGAGAGAGAGATTGAGAGAGCGAATGGGGAGAAGGGCAGGGGGAGAAGCAGACTCCCTGCTGAGCAGGGAGCCCAACATGGGACTCGATCCCACGACCCTGAGAGCATGACCTGAGCCAAAGGCAGGCGCTTAACCGACTGAGCCACCCAGGCGCCCTAAAGTTATTTTCTTAAAGACATCAAGAAGCTCACAGAATGTCCACTCAATGAAGTAACAAGATTATATGTTTTAAAAGCAAAGTTAAGGGGCACCTAGGTGGCTCAGTCAGTTAAGCACCTGCCTTCGGTTCAGGTTATGATCTCATGGGTCCTGGGAATCGAGCCCCGCATCAGCATCGGGCTCCCGGCTAAGTGGGGAGTCTGTTTCTCCCTCACCATCTGCCCCTCCCCCCCATTCGTGCTCTCTCTCTCTCAAATTAATAAATAAAATCTTTTAAAAAAAATAAAAGGAACGTTAATAGGCAAGAGGAAATAATGGAAATAGGCAGACCAAGTAATAGTGCAATACAAATCTGGCAAGAAAAGATGAACCGGGCAGTAGAAAGGAAAAGTGATGACTACCATTAGCTAACACTGATAGGGCATTCATTATTATCACTAATAATAACAATAGCTAATATTTACATAATGCTTATTATGGGCCAGGTACTGTTCTAAGCACTTTACATGTATTAATTCACATAAACCTCAAATTTACTGTTGTCTTACTTTATACATGACTAAATTAAAATATGGGGAAGGGTTAAGTAACTTGCTCAAGATTACATAGTATGTAAGTTGTAGAAGCCTGATTCAGACTCAGTCTATGCTTCCAAATTATCCAATTTCTGAGTATGCAAGACTACATGAAATGTTTTATTTATTCCATATCATGTAATCTGTAAAAGTACAATTTTACTGCAAAATCAACAGGACTGTTTAGCAACTGACATACAGCAGTGGTACTCAAAGCATGGTCCAGGGACTCAGACCTTTTCACAGGGTCTGCAACATCAAAACTACTTTTATAACAATGCTAAAACATTATTTGCCCTTTTCACTTTTATTTTCTCATGAGATCCAATGGAAAGAAATTGATTTTTCTAAATTAGATACAGCTGTTTCTAGCACTCTAGTTAAATTCGAACACTTAAAAAGATTAATAGAGCAATGTATTAATTTTATACATACTATAAAAAATATACATTTTCTTTCCCACAATTTAAAGAAAAACACTCTCTATTCTCATGAAACATATTACCAGTAATATAAAAATGAAACCCTTACTATTAGAGTCCCTAGCTCTACCTATCCCATAGTAGTGGTGCAGAATTTTAACATTTTTGCTACAGCAGTTAAGCAAGATTCCTTCTCCGTTAAAAAAAAAAAAAAGAAGAGCAGAAAGAAAGTGCCATAAAAGCAACCATATTCTATCAGAAGCCAAATACACAACAAATATTTCCTTGGCTACAACCATCTCTAAAGTCAAAAGGTCCATACTCAAGCTTGGGTAATGAGATGAATGGATGCCTAAAATGTTTTAGTAACCATAAAACCAAGAGGGGTGAGCAAATGTACTTTTTCAACTTGGATTTTTAAATCGCTAACAAGTTGACAGTTACAAATCTGTTAAATGGAAACTCTAAGGCAAAGATTTAGTGAATGGCCACTTAAATTACGGATGCCGATCCTGTGCTTAAATTGTCTGAGTTTAATCACAAAATATAACATTATTTACCGATAATGTTTAAAGGAATATAATCCAAAAGGACAACTCTTCCAAATTGCCAGAGGCCTAAATTACTAACCAAACTTTATTTTAAAAGGAATTTACTTTTTATCCATTAGCAAGCCTCCCAGCCACCCAGAAAAGCTTGTGATTGAAACAAATGACAGCACCCCAAGTATTCAAAGGACTAGATCTGAGTGTTACTTCTCCGCTCTTAGAGAATCAAGGATATGCCTTTGAAAGTATTAAGCAGTATTTTAACGCAGGCAAATATTTCTTTAGCATTAGCTGTTGGTCAAAAATTGACTTTTTATTTTTAATAGCTTGTGACACAAATGATACACAGAGGTACAACTGATGACCCTTTATTATTAGTTATTTAATACAATCACTTAAAAGTTATTCTCATGTTTATAACAGTGTTTTTCTTTTGAGGAATCAGAGGAGGGTACTTTTAGTTTTGTTAAAGGGATTTTCCTCCCCAAACTTAGTACTTCTAAAATGTCATTTTAATAATAGTTAATATATAAAGCATTGATTATATGCCAGACACTGTTCTAAGTAACTTACATTTATGAACTCATTTTATCCTCTAAATAACCCAAGAAGAATTATTACCTTTTTTAAAGAACACATGAGGAAACTAAAGCACTAAGACATTAATTTGCCCAAACTCATACAACTAGTCAGTCACAGGAGGAGGATCTGAACCCAGGCAGCCTGGTTCTAGACTCTGTTCTTATCACTTTCCTTCAATCCAGTTAGCACATTACTTTGATCTCACATTTTTGAATTCTTAAAAAGTAGCTAACTTGCTGCTGGCTAAAATCCCCCAAAATATCAAAATATCCATTGTTTTATTTAAATCACTTTCCAACAACTTTAAGGAATTGTATATTTCTCTCTGTAATTAAGAGCAGGCACAATTTATTTGTCAATAGTGCTAGTGTGTCATTTAGAAGGTGTAAATGAGGAACTCTGAGAAGACTAACAACATATTTAGAGTTGTCGCTCAGACATTCTAAGCTTAATTTAGAATAGAAGTTCCTCTTTGGCAGCATTTAGCATAGGTATTTAGTATTTGCATTTGAAAATGGACATTCAAATCATCCTGAGGGCTTTCCCTCACAGGCCACATCCGGCTGGCTCTCCAGCAATACTACAGAAAACTGAGGGAGTCGGAAGGTGCAGTATGAGCCCGGGCAGTCACCCCAAGTCGACAAAACCATAAATGGAAATATGTAGCATGAATAACAAATTATTTCCCCAATTCATATACACACCATGGGATGCCTAAGACCATGTGCTCCTTCTGAGAAAAGTCCTAAGACTGCATCATTCGTTCAGTCTTTCCTAAGTGTGTACTGAATGCCTTCCAGGCATCTTCATTTGGAAGAAATGTAAGTTCAGGACATTTATCTCAAGGAGAGTATGATACAGTAACGGTGACCACAGAGAGCAGAAACATGCCACACTGGAACAAGAGCGGGACTGCAGGAGAATAAACACAAATGCAGGCCCCACTATTTACTAGCTGGAGAACCTTAGTGAGGTTATTTGTACTCTGTGAATATCATTTTCCTCATCCTTAAAAAGAAAAGGGTAAATAGCCTATCTAAAGGGGCTATTAGTGCCTGGTACCCAGTGAGTACTTAAAGGTCAATAATTGTTTTAATAGCAACTAATAAATTATGAATTTCAGTAAAAATAATAAAAGAACCATAATAAATAACATACAAAAAAGGGAGAAGAAATGTGTTAAAGAAAGTAAGTATAATCAATTCATAGAAAAAAAGGGTCACTATAAACTACAGCTTCAAGAATCAGGAAGGAACTAGATGGCCACGAAAAGCAAGAAAGATAAAAGCACTACCAGGAAGAAAGAATATTATTTGTAATAATTTGGAATGTTTGGAAGCCTGAGAAGCTTGGGACATTTGGAGCCTCAGGCAGAATTCTCTGAATTGGGGTCAAAGTTTAGGAAAAAAGTAAAGACAGACTGCCTGCCCATTGTGAGGGCCTTGAAGGGCAGTCACAGGCCTTATCTACAGGTTTAATTTTGGCAGTGTAAGAGAAATAACATAATAATAAGAATAGTTTGCTTTTATATATATATAAACAATCATGAAATTTTGAAAAGTAATACCCAGTTAAAGAAGTCATATTCCTTTAAAGTTATTTAGTAATTTTTTTTTCCAGTTGTACTCTAATAGCTAGAGGATACTACTGAGAAATTTTTATCAAAAGAGAAAAAAAACATGAAATAATTGTAACTTCTAAACATGGCTCTTTTTTTGTATCAATTAGAAAATATATTAAAGACATATGCCTATTATATAAATGTCTAAAAGAGTTCACAAAATAAAAAGTAAATGTATTTTGAGTAAATTAAAATACAGAGTAATTTGCAAAGATAATGCCTAAACGACAACAAAAATATTTTATACACAACAAAGAAATCATTTTCCTTAAAAACTATTTTGAAAATAAAAAAGTGTCTAAATATATTTAGTATACTTTAAAAATTAAGCTTTCATTCAAGATTGAGTCAAAAGAAATGTAAAAACATACAGAATAAGAATACTGTCCCTCAACTTCCCGAAAGAATTAGCAGTAAAAAAGAAAGAAAATACCAAACATAAAAAGGAAAAAGGTAGATAAGTTAACAAACAAGTTTATAATAAGATGTGATCGATAATCAGGAAAGATATTTTCTGATGAAATGATATATTTTCCCGCAGAAATTGGGAATCTGGCTTTGAAGATAAAAAAAAGTCAGAATCATTGAAATCTCAGATCCCTATCTGCTCAACTGATAATTTAAATGATTTAAGAAAATTTTCTCTTCAATTTGCTCTCCTCAAATCTGAAGTCCTTCACAAATTTAAAAAGGAAAAGAAAAATGTAGCCTGCAAAGATTAAAAATTATTTAAATGTGGCAAAATTTAAGCTGATACTTCTAAATTTCCCTCTTGTACTGTAAACTTGAAATCAACCTGTTTTAAAAAAATCTGATAACCCGAAATGATTTTACATTATTAGTATAGATGATTGGTTTCCAGTCTTTTAATAAATGAGACCATGTAACTCTCAATAATTTTTAAAGACTCCCCCATGTAATTCCCCCATATGTATACTATATGCAGTATTATGACTTCTACAATGCTTTAAAAAATAGACACATATTTCAAAAAGATGAGCAGGCAAATTAGACATATGTACTTCTCCGGAGACAGCAGTTTATCTGCCTATCCATTTAAGGACTCCTAGTAACTCCTCAGAGATATAAGAGCCATTGGGTGCGAACTACTAATTGAGAAGTCAGTTTAGGAAGGATATCCCCCATTCACAAGTGTTTAGTGTTTCATCGTTTATGACAGGGTTCACACACCAATTCTGAAAAGTAGACAGGTAAAGTATAAGAACTCTCATTTTCCCAATGAGAAGATCAAAGTCTAGAGAGACCGAGGAAATGGGTCAAGGTTAGACAGCTTAATAACAGTGGAATTCCTATTAGATAGCATGTCTTGCTACTTATTACTAACTCAATGTTTTATCCATTACAACTTATTCATCTGGTCATGGAAGGGCAGTGTAATTATTTTCATTAAAATCAGACTCACGTATTTAACCAATAATTCAGAGAGAGAAACATGTTTTGATTTGTATCTTCTTGGACTATCTAAAAACTCTGCTGGCTACAATTCTACATAATAATCATTTTTAGGGTATTAAAACAAAAAAGAAATGTCAAAATGAGCTAGCATATGCTAAATAGATAAACCCACTCAAAAAAATGTTATGGAATAGGAAGATGATAAATTTCCAAATATTGCAAAATTTCCAAGCTCCACTATTTTTAAATTTTCACTTTGTACCGTCACTTCTATATGCATTAATCTATAAAACCCAACTCTCTAGTTAACTTCTCAATGATCTTAAGATCAGGTAGTTACATTAAAATTCATTAACACACAATTCATTAATTAGTTAAGAGGTAAGCCGATTTAGAACAATACATAAGATGATGTGCCAAAGAATGTGGGAAATAGTAACTAAAGGTTACTAAAAGAACTAAAACCGAAAAGTCAAGGAATACAATGCCTTAAAGCACATTATTTTGGATTTTAAAAGACCTTTATGATACTTTTTTCATGTGTGATATTAAATGTTTCTTTTTTCTGACCCATTCTAAAGAACCATAAAAAAGCAAATTAAAATAGGGATGAAATAAAACGCTTACAGGTTTGTATCTCAGTGCATCTCTGTAGGATCCAAACAAAGCAGCCTGTGCCCTAAGAAAGGCCCTAGCTACTCCATCACCCGTAGCTGTAGACTGCTTCTTCAGTTTATTTTTCAGGGCCGAGACCTGCATGACAGAGAGGAACAGTTAAATTAACACCTCAGAAATTGGTACAGCGAGGTACGAACCCAATCAGCAGGCAAACCACAGTGTCTGCAGGTCAGCCAAAAACTCATCCTCCTACCTGATAGTTTATCTTTTTAACTGCAGAGAGCACCTGCTGGTCTGTTAATTGAAACGAAAGCAGGAGCCGATAGTAACGTGCTAATGCAAATTGGTTTATGCTCTCTTTTTTTCCCAAGGCCTCTTGACATAAATAAGCTTTAATTATTTTACGGTAAACTGCTTGTGAGCCACTTTTCTGCAGATTTTTAGCAATTACAACATGTGTCTACTTGTTTTGAGATGAAGCCGGTTGGGTATCATTCATTTCTGCCGTGTCAGGTTATTTGTTACAGGTCCTCCAGGATCACTTACCATTTAATTTTATTTTTGGAAGCCTCATTTGCATATAATTTTCTAGTCATTTGTTGAATAGTTTTCACCATTATTAGACAAAAAGAGAGGGGGAGAAGTTAAAGTGATTGAGAACCTACCATGAGTAGAGATATCATGTTATGCACATGTTACACACTGTCTCATTTAGTTTTCATAGCCTTCTAAGAAAGACATTCATATTACCATTTATGAATGAAGAAACAGGGGCTCAAAAATGTGAATCAGTCTGTCCTCCCTATACAGCTAATACATGGGAAGACAGATTTCAACCCAGTTCTGTCCAGTTTTTTCCACCACAATGTGCTGGGTTTGAGTTCAATGTCATTGCCTTATGAACCAGTAATCAGATTAAAATAATGTTTTTAAATCAAAGAAAAATTTATTACTCAGGAGTTTGCATAATTTTCCAAGGCACCTAAATTTGTTATCATTTTTCATACATTTCTGTCCTTCAAGTTCAGGTTCTGTGTATTTTAGAGAATGCGTATTATTTATAAATGGCCCTTACTTAGATGAGTATTCTGTAGGTATAATCATACTCCTGATGTATACTCCTGTTTTTTTTAAGGCGAAATGATGTGATATGTTCCTTTTATCCAATTCACCTGACCAATTCCTTTCACACATTATAGAAAACTACACTCTCTACACTTAAAAAATATTGGTGCTCATATCCATTCCTCATTGCTGCTTTACATGGGAACATGAGGTCACATAAAAATTGTTTTTTCAAGAAAACAAAACTGATGGAGAAATTGTGGTTGGATTGTTCCCTTAACAGAGCATATTCTGACCCTTATGAAACTACCAGATAATAAAATAAAATAATGTCATTTCTTCTTTACATATATACACAAGGAGGGGTATTTTTAAAAATTTCTTTATGCAAGCAGCCCTGACTACTCCTGTAGATGATGATTGTAATTGAAGTGTCAACCTAATTAACAACTAAACTTTGAATAATGCTAATGAGAAATGAACACAGCATCAGAGGAAAGACCAGCTCTACAGGTGATAAACCTTCACAGTAGTGACATTTTCCAGTGTAAAGTCACAGTTACTGTGATCTGATCAAAGAAAGAGACCCCCATTGGGTCCAATTATAACCACAGTTTTGAAAAAATTATTGAGTTATGATGTTCATAATCTATGCAGAAAGGCCTTTGCAGTATAGGTCTTCTCCCCATAGCTGTGATCTTTTCAATTTATATCCAAGCTCCATAGATTCGGATAAAAGTTTGGAGCCTAATTCATTTAGCCCACAAAGTGCACTGATAAAATCAGGATTCATTTAAGAGGAAGTTTTTATTATTAAAATCTAAACTCAATAAATGCACACTTTTAGGTAACCCACATACTCAAACAATATAGCTAAATGATGCAAAACCAAATCTTATGACTTAATGTCTTTCATTTTCAAGTTTGTAAATAATGTTATTTTTTAAGCTTCAAATGCCTTTAATGAAAACCAATGGGAATGAATATCAATACATGTATTTAATAACTGCCCCACTCAAAAAAAGCTTATGATGGAAGGAATACGTCTCTCCATGTATTATAAAAAGTAAATGGTTGGGTTATTTTTAATTTATTTTTGAAAGAAAACAAAAAACATATTTTAAAATGTCATGCCTTACTTACATCTTGCAAAAGAAAATTCCTCAAAGTGTATTTTTCTACAAAACATGAAATTGACAATTCAGTTCTCCACAAATCGAGTATTCTTAGGACAATCATAATACATGCTCACAGAGAATGGAGGCAAGTCAAACCATTCCTTAGCCTTCTTTACCCCAAGTCCTTAGGTGCTGAATTCAGTACTGCTTAAGCTAGCCAGGATATTAATCATATTGCCACAAGCCCTTCCTAACCAAACTGTAAATATGGGGCATTCACCTCCAAAAGTCAATGTAGTATTTGAGCTCCCTCAGGAACTCTGTAGAAAATAGGAAAGAAAAAGAAAATATTTGTTCTACAACTGTGTTGTCCAGTACAGTAGCCACTTGAAATGTGACTAGTCCAAATGGGCATTTGCTCTAAGTGTCAAAATACACTGGATTTTGAAGACTTAATACCCCCCAAAAAGTAAAATATCTCATTAATAATTTTTATATTGATTTCATAATGAAATAATATTTTGAATATTTGGTTAAATAAAATATATTAAAATTAATTTCACCTATTTTTTTACTTTCAATGTGGCTACCAGAAAATTTAAAATTGCATATGTGGCTCACATTTCCATTGAACAGTACTATTTTACATAAGCATACTATCTAATGTGACATGTGAGACTAAAACACTGCCTGGTAAGAAATATGGTTACATTGTTCCTTTGCCTATTTCTACATTACTTCAACCTTTAAAAACTGCTTGAAGAGGTTTTCCTTGACCTACTCTAGGTGGGCTTTGACTGTCAGTAAGTAGACCTGAAGTTGTTCCTATTTTTCAGAGACCAAGAGGGCAGGTGAGTTAAGTGTTTCTTGGATGCACAAATGAATGCTCAAAAACAGCTTGTAAAAATGAAATATAGTTTTTTAAAATCAGTTTTAGACAGAAAGATATGACTTTAATATAAAGTGACTGTTATCAACCTTGCTGTTTCCCTGTCCTTTAGATCACTGAGTAAATTATCACCAGTTACCAATGCCCTCTGCAGTGCTAATTAGCTTTTAGCAGTTTTTATCTATAAAAATGGTGATGTCTCTTCTGTACTTTTTCAATACTAGGTCTGGGAAATAGCATTTCCTGCTTTAACTTCCAAACTTCTAAATTTAGTTATGAAATAAATGTACATTTGCCCCAAAATCATAAAGTTTATATTCACATGTAACCCTGAACTCGGAAGAGTATTTGGAACTTTAGTCACCTGCCTATTATCACACAATCCCATTATGCGACACTGAAAAAGTATTGATTGTTTTCTCTTTTTATTCTTACGAAAGTAAGCAAGCCTCAATCTCCAATGGCTAAAGACTACTTCAAAACTGACATCTGATTTTATTATGACACTCTTTAGTCTGTAAATAAATTATCTTTTTAAGTCTAATTAGGCATATTAGACCAAAAAAAAAAAAAAAAAGCTGAACAGTGAAAAGAACTTCAGAAATAAACATCATTTCACGGCTCTTATCAAATGTTTAAATTCCTTTCATACAGTGAGAATTCAGGCTTCCAAGCAGCCATCCAAGGGAGGAATTATAACCTGGGTTTAGCACAGTGGGAATTCACTGCAACATGAATAATATTACCACCAATTCTCCACTTTTACCCTCTTAACACTGAAGTGACTATGAATAAAAGTAGGGAATTACATGAGTAAACATAACAAACAGGTATAAATTAAGAGTGCAAGCCACGTGCACACAGTCTGAGTAATGAAGTAATTATGCCAACCGGGAGTTAGGAAGGGAGAGCATATTAAAGGAGCTTAGTTTTTCAGAGAAGCGGCAGATTTTTCTCTTGACTTTTAGATGTGTCTTTTCAGGAAACATAAATTAACCCTATACCCAGAAATTTTATTTTTGCTTTTTAGGATCACAAAGATAAACACCAGGGTAAAAAGCAGAAGGTAAAAATAAATGTCCAGAAATAATATTTAGATAACCTACACAACCCTAAAACACCCCTCTGATGTTTTTAAATACCTCCTTTTGTGTAACTACACTGTACTTGAGAATCCACATACATTTAGGAAAGTTAGAGCTTCAAATAATTATCTGCTTTAGAAAAAAGTTACAAAGATAAAATGTTTTATTCTCCCTTGAAACATGTTATGGTCATCACATGAATCAGATACTAAATCCCTACATTTCTTTAATCCTTCTAATGTTCAGGGTTTTTTTAGAAATAAAATTAACCCTACCCTCTTAATATAATTTTCTAGTGAGCTTCTACTTAAGGATTAAAACAGTAACCATATCAAATGAAAAGCACAGGATACACTTGTGGAGGGTATCATTACCTTGTCTCTTTGTATGCTTTAATAACCTATCAAAACCTAATTAATATAGGGTCAGTTCTAACTATTTCCTTTCAGAGGCCATTATAAAATAAAGACAACCAAACTGCTCTTATCACCACCTCAAGCCCAATGCCAGGCAAGCATCTCTAATATCAATGTCACTTCCATTCATCCAGTTACTCAAAAAGGAATCTTGCAGGTCCTCCTCAACACTTCACCCTTTCTCATCTCCCACATGCAATACATCATCATGCACTGTCAATTAGACCTCTGATGGAGATTCAAATCTGTCCACTTTTCTCTACGTACCTGCCACTATCAAGTTCGAGCAACTAACATCTCTACCTAGACTACTGCAAATGGTCTCAACTGATCTTCCTGCTTCATTCCTTACACCCAGTTATCTCCAGGACCCAGACCCCAAGATGATATGTTTAGAAGTCAAAGTAGATCACACTATTCCTCTGCTAAAAATCTCCAATGAATTTCCAGTAAAGTCCAAATGTCCCTAACAAGAGCTACAGATCTTTTATGATCGCATCTCCTATCTCTACAACCTCATTTTGCATAACTCTCTCTTTTGTTCATCTCACTACAGCTATACAAGACTTCTTTCCATTTCTTGAATTTGCCAACCTCTTCCCCACAGTAGAACCTTTATACATGCTATTCCTCCTCCTCCCACTTATGGCAGAGATGACACCAACATCCACTCTCCCTTTCTTTAGTAATAGAAATTCTAAGTTTTGACTGGTGCTTGCTCAACCTACCTACACGGACCCAACTATTTTCCAACATCCCTCATGACTTGGTGCAGCCATGTGGTTGGGTTCAGATGAATGGAATGTGAGTTCCATGAGAGCAGTGTATTATATCTTCCTGTTCACTCAGCTCCTAGCATAATACAGGCATTATAGTAGGTGCTTGATAAATATGTGAAGGAAGGAATGACTGACTGAATGAATGAATGAATAAATAAATAAGCAACCTGTCACACTTCTACATTAATTTCTCTAGTTCACAGGATCAGAATATCTATGATGGGATCTAGGAACATAATTCATTTAAAACTTCACAAAATCATTATGATATCAGCAAGATTTGGGAACCACTATTGTGACAGTGCACACAATATCATACATACAAAAAATCTCTTGAATGTGGAAAAGCCAAGAACTTAAAGGACTAGAAACAAATGGGAAATTATCTTTAAAACCAAAATCAAGGTCTTTACATTTAAGTATATATGTATATATGTATGTACATATATATGTGTGTATTAGCATTAAGAAGAGAGAGAAGAATGCTATTAAGATGATACAGGGAAAAAAAAGACATTCGGAGAAAGGCTAGGTAATTTAGTTGGAAATGAAAACCCATGAGAAAGCCAAGGAACTTCATGAGCACTTAAAATCACTAAGAGTAACAAACTATCAATCAACTTTAAAATGGCAGAAGTACAGAGACATAAGGGAACTGCTAAAGCCTGATCACTGCAGTGGGAGGGAGAGATTCTCTTATTCAGTTGGGAGAAAATAACAAAGACCTTTTAAAAGTTTGGAAGCCATTGGTTTTGAGTTTTGTTTTTTGTTTTCTTTTGCTTTTGTATTTAAAGTTTAGATAAAAAAAAAATTCACACCAAGAAAAAAGTACAAAAAATAGCAAAATCTATAGTTTACTTACTAACAACAAAAAACCTGTTACAAACAATCACATCTCTGAAAATACTTAAAAGAATAGTGAGTTTCCACAGACACCCAAAGTCGTGTGCAGAAACACAATGACTGCCATCACAACACGGTCTCCCTTTCTAGAGAGAGGAAAGAAGTTAAACTCACAACCAAAAAAGTCTATGTTAAACACGCATCCAGGTTTCTTCTTTCCATTATTATAAAAGTCAGATGAAAATATCCTTGTAAAATACTCTAAGAAGTAACTCTAAACAGGGACTTTAAAAGCAACTTCTATTACAAAAGATAAAAGAAATGCAAGTTACGTTTCCCTTCAACCACCATTTACTGAATGCCTACTATTTACAAAGCCCTGCACTAAGGCTATGTGGCAGGGGCAATGTGCATGTAGGTGCCTGAATTCTAACAGCTGGAGATTGAGGAGAGAGCATGACTGCATTTCTCCAGGAGAAAACTGAAAGCAGTATTTGTCTCCTGAAGTCTACTCTATTAAACCAAAAAAAACCAAAAAAACCTCTTTACTCTAGAACTTGAATGAATTCGGGTTATCTTTCTACCCTGGCCACTCCAGAAATTTGCTGGGGAATTTATTTACTGCTAAACACGACAAGGATTATAGCAGAGCTGTGGCAAACCTGGAACTAATATAATATTCTCTGGGCCTTTTTTTTTTTTTTTATAACGTATATTATCACAATTTAACATATTAAACCTTCATGTTAGGTAGAGGAAATATACAAAGAATTAAACATATCTATTAACTATTCACACAGTTGTAAGAGTTAAATTTGTTTACAACTTTCATTTTTTTTAAAAAACCGATTTAAGAAAATTCTCTGAAATAACCAACTATTTTCCAAACTTATTCCAAAATTAATTAACTCACCTGAATGTAGGTATCTTAAAATTTTACTTAAAGTCGGAGTTTGGGGGCTTTTCTCCAGGTCTTTGGGCTTTCAATTTAATGATTTTTGGTGATTCAGAGCAATTTGTGTCTTTTCTTTTCATTGCACAATAAAACCATTAACCTTTCCTTCATGTGATACTCGAAAGTGTCACTAAAAGACGCACAGTATTTTAGATGACCCTATTTTATGATAAAGTATTTTCAATATTTTAGTAATTAAATATGCTTTCTACTAAATGTAGCTATCCTATAACATACCAGGGTCTATAGTGAATTGTACAATAATACTTAAGTGTACTATATGTCCTACATACCCTCATAACAGAAAATTAAAAAATCGTTTTCCAATAATGTGATATATAAGATGAAAATAAGTTTTTAGAAGTGTTAACAATCCTAATTTAAATCAAATAGATCATACTGCTATTTTCTTCAGCAAGATCAGAATATAGAGTAAGCTTCTATATTAAATTCTAAAACAGTTACTCATTACACTGTATATCATGTTTATATGAGAGGGACCATGGTCTAGTGTTTGGGGCATAAGTATGACAGGATCAAACTATATGAACTAAAGCTCTAAAAATACCATGTACAGTAAGTATACTTTCTGTGTCTTCATCTTCTTATCTAAAATAGGGATAAGTATATTGAGTATATTATTTTTTACAATCTAATGAGTGAAAATTATTTAAAGACAATTAAGCAACACAGACCAAAATTCACTTTCCTGGTAATGGATATTTTAATGCACGTAACTTTTTCAGATGTCAATTCTAACCTGCTTTCATCTATAAGAATTAGTTTATAATTGTTCTAACTTAATTTTCTCATGAAGGGATTTCCTAAATCTCATTATAATTCTAATTAGCTTAATTTTCTAACAAGGAGTTATCCTATTTATTTTTGAAATAGTTAACAATTCTCCAAATTCCTTTTAAAAATATTAATGATGATAAAAATTAAAATGAGCAGTAGTACCTTAGAAATAGAACATTTTAAATTATTATGTAATTGAAACTAAATCTGTATATATATTTGGAATGAGGAGGTCTCAACAGTAAATTTTCTTAGGTTAAAATGAACTCACTTGAAATTTCAAATGTATTTAATTCAACTGTCTCAATTTCCCCACACTTAAAAACATACCACAGTAACACTAAATTCAACTGATACTGTTACATAGCCCTAAAGTTTATTTTTTATATAAAAACACTCAACCTACATGTTTGAAGGTATCTATATTTGACATAGCCACTAAAAAAAATCACAATGCATTCAGACAGAAAACTACAAAAGTACATTTTAATGGATCTACTGCTTTTAAAAGATATTCCATGTAATAATCAATATCGTTAAAATCACTCTCAATAAAATTTGTTTTTTTTCTTTTAATGATCCAAATCTATAGTGAAATGATGAAATCGAAAAACAAGTGTTCTTGTCAGAAGACAGGAAGAGAGTTTTTTCCCTTCCCTTAAGGAAAACAAAGGATTCCTGAAAGCTTTGCCCTGATTTATTTTTCCAATTTTAAATACCTTAAGAGTAGCGGAACTGCTACTGGCATGGTAGTATTTCTAACAGTCAATAAATCTAAAATATTATGTGTGAATATTGGAATGAAGCCATTAAGAAGATTACAGCATGCAACACAGCAGAGGGTCCACAGGAAAAAAGAACTAGTAATTCAGGACAACTGTGACCACTGACCTTTGAACAGCCAAGACCACTGGTCAAGCTGACACAATAATAGAGTGCACATGCATAGAAAGTCATCTAGCCTGTAAGTATAATTTAAATGTTTTGGTAAATGATTTTAAAAGGCCCCCTTTTAAACATCAGTTAATTTACTAAATAATCAAACAATACCAGTGGTAATATTTTTCAGGATTCAAGTATATTTCATTAATTCAAATCACAAAAAAAAATCAGTAAGATCATTTGTAATTTTAACACATCTCATTTAAAACATTTATAATTAGAGAAAGTATGATGTGATAACTTTATCATATCTCCTACAAAACTGTAAGAGATAGCTTTTGGAAAACTGATGAAAAAGCTAAATTTATTAGAGAGGGGTTAAACAAACAATCACCTAAAATATTTTTAGAAAATGACCATAAGTTTAAAACCTCTCATACTTTCAGCAAATGGTCCTAGTTCCACCCCAGGGCTGTATCCACTTATTCATTGTTCAAATTTGTCTGTAAGTCTGTGGCCTTTAATTTCAAGCATACGTATAGTTATATCTACACCACCTAACAGTGTGCCTTTTTATGCTTTTTTTTAAATTTCAGTTATGTACAGTTAACTGTTATAAATAAAGGAGATGGTCCCTCCTGTCATTTTATATATTTAGGCTTTTACATTTTCTGAGTACTATTTAACTTCTTCATATTTTAAAATAAATGTCTTAATATGAAACTAATTCTACTGGGAAAGTAGTACATCTCAATTAAAAAAGAATCACCCATCAAAAAAATTACTATTAAGGATTGTTTTCTTAAAGAAATAAAATCAGCCACCACTGAAACTGACTATAAAAATTTTTATGACACAAAAAAGCTGATTTATTTCTCTTTTTTCTTCCTCTTTTTTCTTTTTTAATAAACAATACTTTCTCCTTAGGGCATTAACAGTAGGAAATGCATTGCACATAAAGACAATATTTGTAAAAGTTGGGACTTTATTTCATAATTATTTTTCCATCCAATGAAGAATTCTTTGATGAATTTCTAAATTAATAACTCTAATCATTTTTAGCAGCTTCTGCAAAATTTTTATAATGAGGCAATCTAGTTATAATGAGCTAAAAAGATAACATAATTCTTTACTGGTCTGGGTTTGGATTTGTTCATACATAGCATAAATTTTACTATAGTAAGATAAAGTAGTTCAATTTAATTTGCTTCAAGGTCAGCAAGTATTTTAGGTTACTTATGGGCATAAATAATCTGATTTTAACTTTAAAATCACATTTTTCCTATCACTTGTGATAAGAACAATCAAAGCCAGTATTACTATATTATTTGGGTTTGAAATTTTTAAATTCACTTTTTCAAACTCCCTGATAATGATTTCAAAGTACTTGCAATATTACAGAAAAACATATGATGAAGGATTTTTATTTCTAAATTTCACTATCCCTGAAAAAACTGGATTTTTTTAGGAGAGTTATTTTTAACTTAGAACTGTTATAAAGATATTTTTAAATAGCCATTATATATATACAGAAACAGTACTAGTCTGCATTTTTGCCCTGTTCTAAGGAATAGGAAGGCCAAAAAAATGCACTTTTGGTGACTAACATGAAATACAGAATATATCCTATTATAAGCTGCAGACACGCATATGCACGCGCACGCGCGCGCACACACACACACACACACACACACACACACAAACCCTCTGCAAGATCAAAGACCAGAAAAGAACTGGCACTTAATTTATCAGCCTTTACAGACAAAAGACAGTTTTCGTCATTTCAAAAGGATCAGATGTCTTTTATGACAAACTGGGTTTGCAGTTTAATTTACAAATAGAATTCTAAGTAAGCAGTCTTTGCTCTGCCAAAGCAAATGACAAACAGTGTAGGTTTTCATTCTTGCGGCCCTCAGCAGGATAGAAAAGATTAAAATAAAACTGAAATAATTTAGAGAAAACAAATAAATGTTTCAGAAAGTTGAGGGAGATCAAAGCCAGAATTTTCTGACCCCAACTGTACAAGCATTTCTTATTATATTGACCAGTGCCATCAGATCATTAATTAAAAGGAAAAGCACTGGCAGGTGGCAGGGAAGCAAAAGCCGGTAATTGGCCCCCTTCTTCTCCTTGCCTTCAAAAACTCTCTCATTCTTTTGCAAGACATGCCACTAGGCAGACAGAAATGCCTACTTTGTAATATAATGATTAAGATGAGATGAAGAGACTTAGGTTTAAAGAAACTCTGCCTAATGAATGCATCTAGCTTTTTAATTATGATCCTACTTTTACAATAGGAATAGGATGTTCCATTCAACATCTCATCAACTGCCAAAAGTAGAAAATATTAAATATAGAATCTACATGATTCCTCTCACACCCATGCACATACTCAGTCCTTTTATTTCAGATAGAAAACTGGGAAAAATAACTCTTGGTAATTCAAGGGTCCAGGAGAAAACATATATATATATATCTATATATATATAGATATATGTATGTTCACCACAAAATAGCCTTCAGACTTACCACATCACTCGGTAGGTTGTTCAAGTCATTAAATGGTGATTCTAAAGTGTTTGTGTCAACATTTAACATAACCACATCCTCCAATGATTTATTTTTCACTCTCTGTTTAAAAAACACAATTATAAATAAACATCTTAGTATATTTTCCTTCCAAAACTATAATGAGCTTAGAAATGTAGAGAAAATTATCTTAAGGATAATCAGCCTTGGGAAAAGAAAAAAAGAAAATCCTATATTATAAGAACATATAAATGACTTTGCCTTATGAGAAAGAAAGTTTGTCCATAATCATTCAAAAAGACTGGGTGGAAAAAAATCCTTAAAATAGAATGTTTGCTCATCTAAACACACTGATTTAGTTTGGAGATACTGAATATAATTTAACTACCAAAGAGATATTACAACAAAAACTCACAAAATAGGCACAGCTACATTAACCACAAAAATTTATACCTTTATAAGCTGAATTTCAATCCTATGATACAGGAACTTGTGGCCAGTTCTATACCTATTTTTAGCATAAATCATATTGTAGGGCTAACATAAGCCAATAATTATGACTACTGTAAGTGAACTAAGTTTTAAATTAATAAACATTTTCTCTGTATTTCCATATCAATTCAGTGTAAGCTGATGATGAGGACTGTAAGTTAAGAAAAATGATAAAGAAGGCAGTAATAAGAAATTGTTAGTAATATTTATCACATGATTAATATAAAAGATCAAATTTAAAAGCCTATCAAATTGTTTGGCTTATCTTATCTGTTTGACAATTTAGTCAAATGGTCAAATTATCTCAATATGTGGACTAATGATGGTAAATTAGAATTTCATCAAATTTTTCATTCTTAAAGAAAATACTTATGGTTTATTTTTCCTATTTAAACTAATATGTATACTTAAATCATATAAATCTATTTGCCTTATTTAAATGATAGCAAATAGTATTACTTTTTGAGCAAATAAATAAGGTGCTCATTAATGAAATAGATCTATCAACTCAGAATTCCGTAATTGTATAGGTCAACTGGCAATAAGTAAATTAATTTCAGTGTAGTATTCTTCTTCAGTATAGTATTTTTAAAAATGACATTCTAGAATAATAGCCATTTTTGGAATTATTAAATACCTTAAATTTTAAATTGGCCAGACCAATTTTTTTAAGTTGTTCAAGAATGAAATTTCCTTGATTCATTTAGAACTTCAAATCTCTGCATATTAGGTAGAATGTTAAATTTGCTAGGGAAATGGTGGTCTAGAGTACGGAATTTGTGTTAAGAAAGCCATAGTGTCTGTGTAGAACATGAATTCTCCAGGGAACACATGATTTTAAAAATCCATCTTGGAAAAGTCATTGTAAGTACTCTAAAGTAAGAGTCAGAGGATGGCTGTTTCTTAGGAATTAACAGAGAATCACCTACAATTGTGTGACACTATTGACAAAACATTTATAAATAAACTATTCCCTTTCCTTTCCATATATATACATACATGCAAAAGAGGCTCACATACATAAATATATAGTTATCTATAAATTAACTATAGCATAAATACAAAAATACCCTATTTTATAAGCAAAAATACATTTATATTAATGGCATTTGGATGGGAAAGGTGTGTCATAATTTTGATTTCCACCTTCAATTCTAAGTTGTCCCTTTCAACAGAAACTGTAAAGATAATCCAGAAATCCAATGCACTTGCTAAAGGATAAAATGAGTTCCTCTAAATAGCCTGAAATAACGGTTATGTGATGCCTAAATATTCTGTGGTGATACAAATGCTAAACTCTGAGTAAAGAAGATTAGTATTAACATGAAATGTATAATTTTTTCCAAGTTGCACTTAGTTTAAAAGAGTGTGATAATAGCTGAATATTAAATTCTGTTCAAGGGACCATGCAATAAGAATGGAAAATGTATTGATTTCAATAAATCAATACAACTAAATGAGAACGATTCTACATAAGCAACAAGAGAAATATAGTATGTAATTAAAAATTTTTTTAATTTGGATTAATGTTAGTATTTTATCTATGTTTCCTTCCAAGTCAGGCTTTAACAATTTTCTAAACAGGAGTAAAAGGTCATACAGCATATAAAATGATACCACTTTCTCTGTCTCATATTTTTATAGCTCATAAAATTCATCAGCTTGCTTGGATCGGGAAAGAACAAGAAAAAGGAGAATTTGCCTTTTTCTTCAAAAGTAATAAAATAATATCAGGACAGAGACTGAAAGTCTTATGAAGGACAACAGCAAGGTATTAAAGTTGGTAAGTTTTTCTCTCACATCCTCTCTATATAATAACCCATCCAGGCAATGTGACTACATATGTGCATCATGTGTTTTATTGCAAGGAAATGACACAGTGGCAGTAGTCACATGTTCTTGTAAAACTGAACTAACATTTTATTCAGAACTATTTTTTTGTGTATTTTAAAACACATAATACAATCCTTACTTTGTAGCCTCCACTAACTTATTTCTCATCATTTACAGGCCTTTGAGTTCATCCCTAAAGTCTAATTTTCAGGGGGAACAAAATGTCCTTATCCTTTATTTTGGAAGCAAATTCACATTTTAAAAAGAGATTCCTAGCCATCTTTCACTCATGATTACATAGAAATAATTAAAAGATAGATTTGAAAGGATATTAGTTTCACATCCTTGAACAATTATATCTAGAAGTCTTTGTAAAACTAGTGTACTGAAACTGTCTTGACCAAGAGAGAGAATAGGGCATATTTTGATTCTTCCTAAAAAAAAAAAAAAAAATCTGTTGTAATTGCAGCCGAGCAAAATGTAAAAAATTACTCAGTTTGGTCTCATATATAAAATATGTAAACAGATATATCCACATTTTAATTATAATACCATTAATATAAAATAAGAAAGCACAAAAGATAAAAAAAAAAAATCTGCCTATTAATGATATAATAAGAATGGAATTGCAGGACTTGTATCATTTTGTAATAAATTAAGGAGAAAGTTACTAAATGGTACCCAACTGGTTTAAAGACATTCTTGAAGTTCTATTGTACCTTCTCGTTCACTATTAAACCAAATAAACCTAATTGAACTGACTACAAAGACGGTTCAATAAGTCCAGAGATTTCAGCCAATCTAATCATGGCTCTAAACAGTCTTATTTAATGATGAACCAATTTAAAATTAGAATGGATCATTTCTCTAAGACAATACTGTAAGAAGTAAAAAAGTCTTAGATTTGCTCCTTAAAAAAAGTACTGATTTTCTCTATAGGTATCCAATAAATTTATGATAAGGGTGATCAAATATTTAAAACATGTACCCATTTCCATAATATTTTGGAAAAGCTGAATCATCTGTTTTAAAAGTTGATATAGCACCATTATGCAACAAAATATATCACATCAACAGGTACAATAAACTACTTTAAATATTTTTCATCTGTACAAATAAATATATTATAAAAATTAATATATTAAATAAGAGGAGACATGTGCACTAATATCAAATTCAATTTGATGACTTCTTTGAACCCATACCAACTAACTGCGGTTAGATTTTATTCAGTGAAAATAATGATGAATAAAAAACCAGATATATATTCCACAATCAAATAACAGACTAAATACCTATTCATTCATGCTTTATTTTATGCACATTGACCTTTCACTGCCAGTACCTTGTCATGTAAGAATAAATTTTCTAAAAATTAATAAAGATTCATAATGTTATCCAACTCAGACTTCAAAATTAAAAACAAATTAAGTCTACCAAAGAAACTCATTAAAATGTATTCTTTGTTGATGATTAAACAAATAAAAAATGTTGCCCTAGCATTCTGCAAAAGGAGAAAATGACCAAAACCAGAGCACACGTAGAACTCTCTAACTCAGGAAGGACTACTATAGGAACATGACTTCTCCAGACACGATCCTCAGGAGTTTTAAAATAATCAAAAGGATCTTCCTTGATCAGCAAAGTGAGGACTGATGGTGTATACAGTGACAACAACTAATGAGAAAACCAAATCTAACTCATTTAGGTTGTTGATTAGAAATTGGGCTAATGTACAATATGCACAATCAGCAAAAGAAAAAAAAAAGAAAGAAAACTGAGTAAAACTGAAATCAGCTAGCATAATGATACCATGCAACTGACCCAAGTCTTTTGTTTGGGTCCAAGTCTTTTATTTATTTATTTATTTTAGAATCTAATCTTCTAAGAAGTCTTCTCTGGAAATCTCACTGATTCCAAGTTCAAGGTATTTAAAGTTCAAAGTTTTTCACTATAATGATGACAAGTCACAAAAATCATTTTGGAATGAAGTGATAACAGTGCAAAAAAAAATTACTGCATTTTAAATCCCCAACAGGACTGGAAATTAAAAAAAATTTTAAAGCTATATTCTAATTTAAAACTTCATGATTAGAGTATTAAATTCACATCTTGAAAATGCACACTGATAAACTGGATCATAATGGAGCTTGAAAAATAAAAACATTTTCCCTTTATGACTTATAACTACATAAATTCTGACCTTCAAAATAAGGTCTGAAAAAGAAATAAATATAAAAGATCCCAAGTGCCATAAAGAAAGTGGTTCATCAAAGACTAAGTTTTTAGTATTTAAAAACTTACCACATGACCTTGACCAAGTTTAACATATTTTCATGGGTTTCATGCCATTGAAGATGGTCATTCAGTATACTAATTGAAATGAAATTATTCCAAATATTACCTTTTTGAAAATGATTGTGTAAGGATACCCTAAATATGAAACTAGTCACTGCTTTATACTATTCAGCTGATACTCTTTCAAAACACAACTGTTTTAACTATGATTTTTATTAATTAATTTATCACTCATGTATCTCATGTCTGAAAGATACTCACCTCTATGAGGCTGGAGTGTATTCCAATCAGGTATGGCATTGGAGCACTAAATTAAAGATACATAATGTATAAGTTCATTAAAACTAAAACAACAATATAAGTAATTCAGAAGGTTTAAAAAATTAAATTAATTAAATGTACAGTTCTAATACAGCCCATTATAGATATTTAAAATTATTCAATATATAAAAGTCAAATTTAATCTGGGAGGCCATTAGTATATTCAAATTAAGGTTGATTTGCATAAAAATCACAAAATAATCTATAATTAAATAAAGAGTGGTAATGCCTAAAAAAACTTTATTTAGGAAGAATATTAGAGTCTAGGCCATAGTCTGAATTAAACCTTCCATATACCTCATATCAAATATATCCTAATTATCAAATTCACATTTCTCTTATATATCTTCTTTTATTCAATTAGTTTCAGTTTCTTATTTCTATGATTTTCTTAATATATCATCATTTCATGCCTACTATGGCACCAAAATTTTTTGAGTTAGTCAATCACCCAATATCTATTGAGACCTACTATGTGCCAGGCACTGCTTGGGAACTAGAAGTACAAAGATAAACAAGCGCCTCCTCTACTGTTATCATTCTCTTTCTGTGCTATCTTTCTGCTCATGTACTTAGTCCTTTATTTAAACGTCATACATTCCTATTTATCCCACTTTTACTTCTATTAATAAAATAATTTTAACAAATCAAAATATTCAAATATGTTTAAGAATAATACTGAATTAATTAATTCAACAGATAATATCTGGAGCAAACCAGATGCTGGAACCTGGGCTATGGTACAATAATAAATGATATAAACAGAATATATTCCCTTGTGGATCTTATACTTCAACAGAGGATACAGACATTAAATATTTTTTGTAACATAAAATCAGGCTTACTAGTAATTTCAAAAACATTTCTCATGAAATGCAAGAAGAGAATCAAAATATTATTTAACAAGAAAACCTGAGAATGGACGGATGTCCACAAAGGTAATAGAAGATATGCAAATAAATAGCTATTTAAAAATAAAACATTTTTTGACACTTCTTGTATAGACATCTCTGTGTTATATTTAATGCAAACATTTTCTACGTTAATGAAAACAGTCTTTTTCAAAGAATTTGCTTAATTTTCCAAACGTCACTGTCACGTTAGAGTTGAGCTGTCCAAACTCCTGCATACCCTCTGTACTGAGAACCAGTCATGGATAAAGCTAACAGGCACCTCGACAGATCCACAGTTTTCAAGGTAACCTCAAAACTCCAAATTTATTTAAAGATGGCTTAACCACTAACATATATCCAGAATTCACCAAAAATAAGGATGGTTAAAATTTATATTTGACTCCTCATTATCCTGTTCATTACTTCTCATTGTACTAGGTTCCATCTAATTCCCTTTTGTAGCTTTGTTCCTTCCTATCTTTTTTTTTTTTTTAATACAACAGACCATCTGGAATTGATCTGATATTCTGGAACATTTGACTGAAAGTTAAGAACTATTTATAGGCCTTGATATCCTTAAGACCTAACAGATTTTTCTGCCTTCAAAAGGAAACAGGAGGAATAAATGTGGACTGTCCCACTTCTGCTTAAATAAAGGAAGGCTGATTACTTCCCTAGTTCAAGTTCTCATCTCTGGAATTCCTTCTGGGACTCCACAGAAGACATAAAATAGATGTCACTAACTATTCTAGGCTCCCACGACTGGGTTCAGAACATTTTCACAAAACAGGGTAGCAAATCCCAAGATCTTAAATATGTCAAGCTGTCCATGCCCAAAATAAGTATAAAATTATTCAAGTTACTATGCAAACTTCCAATTCACCCAGATTTATCCTACCCACAAAATTTACAACATAGAAAGTCCAAGGTATCTCAAATTTTGAAGCACGTTTTAATATAATGAGTGTTCATCAAAAATATAAAAGCTTTCTAAAATTAACAATTATTATGTCCATTTTACAGATGTTGGATGAATACTGAGTGGATGAGATTTCAAAAATTCAGAGCCAAAAACTAGTACCTAACCTACTGAAGTCCTATGAAATACAGCTAACACTTTTAAAACTTCATGAGAGCTAGTTATTTCTTGAAATACAAAAAATAAATGTTTAGCAGTTGTTAAACTAGAATAAAAATTCAATTAAGGGCTCATATGTAGAACTTAGTAATGAAGTAACTTGTCACTTTTTCTGTGAGATTACTGGGTACTGTGTTTTTATTTCACTAATTACTAACAAAATCAAAAACATATAGAGATGTTAGAATTGCAAACATTATTAATCTAGAGCATAAATTCCTAAAATAATCATGATGTTTTGCATATAGATTTTATAGAATATATTTTATAGACAGATTTTGTATTTTATGGAATATAGATTTTACTGAATAGTTATTTCTTTCTCATGAAAACTGGATTGTGTACCTCCTAATATTATATCAGCCAAATCTCACAAAAAGTAATTTTGCAACCCTAGCTGAAATCTCCTAATTAGATTAGGGTGTTAGTAAGTCAGGAAGAGATCCTTGGCAACCCAGATGTTTTATCATCCACATGCAAAACTGTCCTAGATCTTTCTGTCAATGAAGTTATTTTGCAAAGATAGGATACAGAAGACCATAATGACTGCTTCTTATTTGGGGTAGCAATTAATCTTTACTCAAAAATAATCACCATGTAATAGCTTTTTTTTTTTTTTTCTTTTTAGGTTTTCTTACAGAGACCACTTGTGGGTACACAGTAACAGCAGTCTATTAACTTAGGTAGTCTAAACAGCATAATTTTCCATTTATGTTTTAAAAAACAATTCTCTTAAAAGCTAAATCTGCTCCTTTCATGGAAAGAACAGTCAGATAGGTAGCCTAAATAAAAAAGTGACTCAACCACTCTTGAACAAATAAAGAATGATTATAATTTTACTGGTACTAGAGTCATACTACCTCCTAGGTGTTTAAGGACTCAGAAAGTTTAAGAGTGTGTGGCAGTATCATGGACTTGCCACATTAAGGTTCTCTCTTTCTCCCTCTCCCGCTCTCTCCCTCTCTCTCATTCTCTCTCTTGTAGTAAAAACACTGAATATGAGATCCGCCCTCTTAAGAGATGTTTAAGTCTGCAACACAGTATTGTTAACCACAGGCGCAACATTGTGCAACAGACCTCTAGAACTTAATCACCTTGTATAACTGAAATCTTGTACCTGTTAAATAGAAATTCCCATTCTTCCTTTACACTGGTAGATTAAAAGAAAATCTAGATGGTGTCATTTCCTCCCAGTCGCCTTCCCTATCCTACTAAGCAGTGCGGGCCACTTCTTCCTAGGTGTCCATCCATGTTGCATTTACATGCCTCTGATATAAACCTTATAGTACTGAAGTGTTACTCTGTGTTCCTCTTGTGTGTACGTGTGTGTGTGTGCTCTATGCACATGTGTGTGAACTTCTTCCTCTCTTTGGATACTACAAGGGCAGAAACTAAGTTTCATTCATTACCTTACATATACTCACTGCTTGGCAAATAGGTGTTCACTAAATATTTGATGTACAAATGGATGGATGAATGAATGAGTCAACAAATTAGCACGCCTTTCATTAGTGGACCCAGATGCTATATTCATGCATGGTCACAAGATGGCATTATGACTCTCCACAGTCTATGTCACACCAGAGATACCAGATGCGCAAACAAAAATACTTCCAGGAGACAGGATTATTTCAGGATTTGGAAAGTACCATTCACCTTGAAGAGTTGGCAAATATACATCTAACCCATCAAACCTTTCTGGTGTTATTTTTGAAGTGAAATATAAAAATGTCTTTATTCAAAAACCATGAGACTGAAGGGACAATCACTAATATTTTTCTCCCTTTTGCATAGAGATCAGTAGAATTCTAAGATCATTTGCAAGGACGCAAAGGGAAGAAAACTATTTTCCCTAAGAAATACTTTAGTCCATAAAATTTTCTGACAGAAGAGAGCTAGAGTCTTAGACAGCTATTTCAAAAGAAAAAAAAAAAGAAAAAAATTATATTATACTGCTCAGTTCCTATGATAGAAGCTGAGCCTATCATTGTGACCTTAAGGTTCAGGAAGTTTCAGATAACTCCTTGTTTATCACTGCTGTACTCTCCGGAACAGGGAACTGTCTGGCATAGAGGCTGTTAGAACTTGTCCTAAAGGCTATTTCAAAGTTAGAAACTAGTAAGAAAATTCGAGGGACTGAAAAATGAAACAAGCTTCCTTCCTTATAGTGGAGGCAGCAGAAGAACTTGATGGCAGGGCTAGAAAGTATCAGGAAGACATCTCTGGAAAGAATTAGCACAGAACTACCTACATCACAGGATAATTTCTAAATAACAGTATTTTAGAAAGTCTTAAATGGGGCGCCTGGGTGGCTCAGTTGGTTAAGCGACTGCCTTCGGCTCAGGTCATGATCCTGGAGTCCCTGGATCGAGTCCCGCATCGGGCTCCCTGCTCGGCGGGGAGCCTGCTTCTCCCTCTGACCCTCCCCCCTCTCATGTGCTCTCTCTCTCTCATTCTCTCTGTCTCAAATAAATAAATAAAATCTTTAAAAAATAAATAAATAAATAAATAAATAAATAAATAAATAAAAGAAAGTCTTAAATGTGTAATCATTACAGAGAACTGAACTTAAAGGGACGTTACCTCCTAAGAGGTCAGAATGTTTTAATAGAGAAATTAAAATAGCATAACATTATCTATGATAAAATATAATTCTAAGCTTCGTCATTAGAAGTGTTAGTTCTTGAGCCACTAACTTGACATGTACTTTTAAAAATCATGTATCAATATATTTTCAAATTACTTTTGTAAAAATTATTTAAAATGAATAAATTTTAATTACTGAACACCACGTGCCAGGATCTATGGCATTGTCAATGTGAATAAACTGCCATTCCTGCCTTCAAGATGCTAATATGTACTAGGTATGTTGGTCACAGGGATTATATTTCTCTGTTAATCATTTTTTAATGTTTAAAGCAATAATTAAGTCAGCATTCTTCATTTTAAAAGTCTTGCTAGAGTCAGCATTTCAAGCTGCTGTTCCAGAGTCTAACCCTTGTCCAGCCTCACCGTGAGTATACACACTCTTCCGGACGAAGAGAACAGAAAAGTTCTACAGGTGTAATTGAGTTCAAACTGGGTGAGATCACTGGGAGTTGTTTCTAATGCCAGGAAGCTTTTCAAAATGATTCCCAATACTTTTCAACATTGCTTCTCATAGTGGCTTAAGGTTGAGACTTTGATTTAAACCAGAAACTCAGGGAATCCCTGAATTAGAGGCAACCCCTTTGCTGGTACTTGGTATTTGGTGTGCTGCTGAGGGAAGAGGGGTCTAGGAAAGTGTGTCCTCAGGTAAAGGGAATGAAAGTGTGCCCCGACAGAGACAATGTGGTTTCTGACACGCTCTGCAGACAAATCCTGACACCGGGGATACGGAGTTCTCTAACTGATACTATAACTTCTGCTAACCACCACTAAGACTGTACTTACTTCTCTTTACGCATTTAATTATCTAAATGACTGCAGAAGTACCTCACAAAGTCTAAAGAACTTTATGCTTGCCAAGTATACATTTTTGCTAGCTTTGAAATGCCCTTCACGAAAGCACCTTCTGATATTTGTTACCAGTCTCTAAGCCAAGTTTCAGGGCTCCCATTCGTCTATATATACACACCACACTTACCTACTCTACAAATAATGAGTCTTCTCTAATCACAAAGCCTGGATTTAAAGGGGTCCGGCCAGAGCCGTCTTACCAGCAGTAGTCCAGCAGGTGCGGAGGAAGCACTGGGATGTATATGTGTTGCCAGTACATGGGGTACAGCAGGGCAACCGATCCATGGACACAGGCAGTTAACTGCAGTTTGCAAAAGGATAATAACAGTAAGTAGCTGCTGACCCTCCAAACAAAAAGACATGCTTAAGTTAGCAAAGATTAATAACAACCACAAAACAATTTATTTAGTGACCTAAATCACACTATCTTTACCAATTCTGCCAGGAAAAAAAAAATCTTATGTTCAAAACCCCTCTAAAAAATATACAAATAGCAAAAGTGGCTTCTTGGGCATCTTATGGAGACAATTATAACTATCTGAAAATACAGTGTTTGGGGTCAAAACTTAGAACGTAAATAAAAGTAAAACTGAAAAATTAGGTGAGCATCTTAGAAGAAATTATAGGAAATTACAATTTGTGCAGCACAGTTTGCGCATCACTCAGATTAATATACCACGATTAAATATGGAAAGGAAGAGAGGCTGAAAGCTCCTGAGGGATATCATTAGGGCAAATTGCCAAAGAATGAAACATGAGCCAGTCAGGAGAGTCTGGAAGCTGCAATAATACCAGGGGACTTGAATGTTCGACAGTTGGAGCTTCAGTAATGTGTGAACTGCGGGTTATGGTATCAAGAGACTCTGCTCACTGACACATAGAATGTCACTATTGACCAGCGAACTGCCCAAGCTTGACAGCTGTACTACAGGAAGCCAAGGATATCATAATTTCATATTTAAACTGTTCATTTCAGATTAACATTTTGTTTCCTAGCTTTGTATCACAACAGCTGCAAATACATTGATGCTATTTTAAAGGTAATTGCCATTTTAATTGTCTTGTTTTGGCAAGCAGTTAATTAAATATTTTTTTTAATGCTTAACAAAGGGATATCACTTTTTTTCCCCTCCCTCCTACTGACCCTCACCAGAATTCTTTCCATGGGACTTTTCTTTACATCTTAAATTATATTTCTCTGTTAATCATTTTTTAATGTTTAAAGCAATAATTAAGTCAGCATTCTTCATTTTAAAAGTCTTGCTAGAGTCAGCATTTCAAGCTTACTAATTAAATCATTTTATTCAACTTGAAAATCGGAATTTAAAAATAAAACTATCTGAAAATAATCCACAGACTTTCTGTAAACCATTATTCCTGTTATACAGAGAAATTAAAACTTACACACAATAATCAAATTAACCTAAAAGGATAAATGTATAAAAAGCAATTCAATCTTAATAGAAACATTTGTTCATATTTAAGTGCAAAATAGTTCAGCTAAAAAAAAAAAATTAAAGGAATCCAATTTGAACCAAAAACATAAAAATTTTTATTAAAAGTATACTCATCTTCATCATATATATTTTTTCCAGTTAGATTTTTAATTAATTTTATATGGCAAACAATGTATTTTGTTTCTATTTAGGATGCTATCATTAAAGGATTTTAGTACTTGGCACTTACAAGCTTTACTAGTTTATCTACAGTATTCCTTCAACATGAATTATTTTTTAAAAATTCCTTAATTGGAGCATATAATATACCACTAGGAGGCAATCAAATACCTTCACTTAACAATTACAGACCTTGGATTTATTTGTCTTATTTGAACCCTCATAGAGGGAGATGAAATAGGGTTGATCTAACTCGGTCAAATTCTCTGAGAGCTCTTAGGTACTCCCTGGTTGTAAATTAGGCATCTTTAAAGCTGTGTTAACTCTTTCCATCCCTTCAGTGTAACTCAATGGCTAAAAGCATTTATACAGCTCTGAAAGGGGGCTACTTTACTCAATTTCTCCATTTGCACACAGATTACTTTTAAAACAACTCATTTAAGGGCGCCTGGGTGGCTCAGTCGTTAAGCGTCTGCCTTCGGCTCAGGTCATGGTCCCAGGGTCCTGGGATCGAGTCCCGCATCGGGCTCCCTGCTCTGCGGAAGCCTGCTTCTCCCTCTCCCACTCCCCCTGCTTGTGTTCCTGCTCTCGCTATGTCTCTCTCTGTCAAAAAAATAAATAAAATCTTTAAAAAAAAAAAAAAACTCATTTAAAACCTTAAAAAAAAGAGAAAGTGTTCCTTTTACATTATTAAGAAAATAACAGTGTAACAAGAATAATACTACATTCTCAAAATGAGGAATTACAGTAAGGGTAACCTGTTTTAGTGGGTACACCCAGAGTTCAAAGCACTCTATTAATTGCTTTATAGATACCTTCCCTATGCCCTTAATGGTCATCCTTAAGTGAAGTTATGAATTATTCGCTAAGAAGGCACAATATCATCTGATGAATCTTATTGGCTTCACACAGAGGGCGATTGCTCTCCGTGATGAGAGACAGTTACAAAACACCTGCAACGGCCAGCATGTGGCAAAGGATCATCTCTACTAATCAAGGTCTGCCCGGAAAGAAGGTCGTTCTACAGGATTTGGCAACTTTTTGGATTTAGCGGGTAGGTGACAGGGAGAGGTAAAAACACTATCCCTCCCTAACCACAATTTCTGGCCTAAGCAACTAGAATGAATTATTTAAAGTGATACAGCAAAAAGTGTCACGTTCAGGTGGAACTATAAGGAATATGTTTTTGCAAATATCGATTCTGTTAAATGTGAGACATCCAAGTGGAGATTTCCAGAGCAGGCAGAAACAGACCAAAGACCCCCATACTCCCCTAGCAGCATGTAATAGCTATGTGATTGAAAACTAGAGAGAACACTATTATAACATCTACTTTGCAGAAGAGTTAGTAAAGTAGTGAGTGAAAAAACACAACTAAGAAAAAAATGTACTAGGAAATCACACACAATTATATATTAGCTGTATAAAACAATAAGAAATGAAGCATACAAAATTAGGGCTCTGCCACTAAAGCTGTATGACCTCTGGCACATGTACAAATATAACCAGATCTGTTTCCTAATCTTTAAAATAAGAAGGATATGCGAGACGATCTGTAAGCATTGTCTCTGAGAGATGTAGTATTCTTTAGCCTTAGATCAGACCAATTCTAACATTTTATGTTCTTAGTTAACGATATTTTTTCCCAGACAGGTGGTTAACAGACCTAGACTACAAATCAGACCACCTTCAAAATATATCTAAAGATCATCTCTAAAACCTTTAAAGCACAAGAAGTAACTGAGCAATTGGAAATATCATAGTAAGTTACTTGCCTAATTCAACAAAATTTTTGAGTGCCTGCTATGTGTTATCATAAATCTCTACCAGGCCACAGGGACCCATACTGAACAGAACAAAGTCCCTGTATTCATGGAACTTACATTTTAATGGGGAAAGCAAACAATAAACAAGTAAATATTATGTGGGTTAGAGGTAAGTTCTAAGAGGAAACCTAGAGCAGGCTAAGAGGGTAGAAAGTGACAGAGGGGCAGTTTTAGACAGGAGGATTAGAGACAAACTCTGATGCCGTGACATTTGAACTGAGACCCGAATGATATAAGAGAGCCCACTGTTATGGCTTTGAGGAGAAGAGCATTTCAGGCAGATGAGGTGGGAACATGCTAGTCATCTTCACAGAGGAGTAGATTAGATCGGAGTAAGTGGGAGAACAGCGGGAGGTAAGGTCAGAGAAGCAAGCCTCGTCAGAACTGGAGGGCCTTCTGGGACATGACAGAGACTCTTAAGACTTATTCTTCATGAAATTTGTCCACACCTCTGAAGGGAACTAACTGTCACAACAAATTATTTATCTAGAACATTCTAACACCTGTGCAAATTAGGGAAAATAAACTATGTATTTTAGAAGTCTGATTTGCAAAATAAAGTAGTATAAAGAAATGAGATCAATTTTTAAGCCAAGTAAGAAGAATCATTTACTTGTAAGTTATTTATGATATATTGATTGTTTAAGCACAGAGGGAAATGACAATCATACTTCTTTGGACTAGAATTACCCAAGACTCTACGTCTGGCTCACAACAGGACTAGAACTCTATATTCTTTTCTAATATTCTGTCGGTGATTTAATACCACAGCTGTTCTTTATGAAAGCAGAGAGGGTGGGAGAAGTTTCAGTATTTGAGTCAGAACATATCCCAGTCATTATGCTCTGGAAACTATAGAAATAATAAATGAGGAATAATATATAATAAGGCTATAATTTTCAAAGAAAAACAAATTTTCCAAATAAAAATTTAAGAAAAAAATCCTTATCATCTTTGTTAAATGACAAATGAATGTTTAAATGCAAATATGATTTCACAAAGCATACTCAATATATTGACTTGATATGGTCCCACATACCGACTAATGCACAATAAAATCACTGGGAACATTTCTCTCCCATGCACTGTAATTATAAGTATATGTGGAAACCATGTGAAAAGGAAAGAACTGATGAGGCCTATAAAATCAGGGGGAGAAACTTGATAAGAAAGGTGGACGACAGTGAACTTCGTCATCAAATAAACGTACTCGGAACTTCCGGTCCCAGGCCACCAGTGTCTAACAGAGATACTGTCACTGTAATAACAATAATAATACTAGTATCATCACATGTGTATATAATGCTTACTATGTGCCAGACACTATTCTGAGTACTTGATGTACTCAGACTTAATCCTCACAACAACCTTATGAAATAGCTTCTATCATCATTATTCCCATTTTACAGATCAGGACACTGCAGCAAAGTTAAGCCAATGGCCCAAGATCACCCATCTAGTATGTGGCAAAGCCAGGATACCAACCCAAGCAAGCTCCTGAGTGCAACAACCATTATTTTAAAATGCTTTTTGATATACAAGCATTCAAAATTCCCATCATTATGGGGCTCTGAATAATATCTACTGGCTGAAAATATTCTATCTTAATCATATGGTGGAGAATGAGCCTTTACACTCAACAGACACACAAGAACACCTGACCTTTGTAAGACAAAGTTGAGGTCTGTGACAGAGATCCAATTTACAAAACTTTCCTCCGGCATCACAGTGGGTAACTTCAGTAGGAAACCAATGGAACAGATTCTCTCAGATGTTAAGAAGATAATTGATAAAAATTCTACCAGTTATCATCTCAGTTTGGATCTGCAAGAATATTTAGTTGGAAGCCAAACTAAAGTTCTTTCCCCTTTGTGATATAAAATCACACTCATTCCTTTTTCTTAAAGTCAAACTATATTTATTAGAGGAAATCAGCCACTAATAAAACCAAGCAATGTTTTAAGCAATTAAACAGACATGTATTTTGGGGGGAAAACCACATTTTCAGATTCCCAAGGAGACCACAGGTAAACAACCCATCAGTGTAATGACCACAATGAAAACAGCACAATTCTAATTCAACACACTTTACAAGTAAAGCTCTCATATAGACACAACGCCACTCACACATCTCTTAAACTGTGCCTCATTCTTATGGGTAAATTCTATTCACTTCAGCTGAAGTTCTATATGAATTATTGAGGGGCAGATTTATGTCCCCTAAGAATGTATTTATTCACAAAACCCAAGAAATATAGATTAGAGACTTCATTTGATTTTTACCTGAATCAATATTTAATTCAGAAATTTATGCACTATAAATAACTATAGGTATACAGAATAAATTGCTGCAGATGGGAATGTGATAAATTCCTCATGGAATGAAAAAAAAATTAGTGGAAAGCATAAAGAAACCATCTGTTTAAACATGCTTAATTTACACTCCCATTTAAAAATTTAGACCAAAAAAAAGTAGCAGTAGGGTATCTGATAACTACAAAGTTATCCTAACTATAAAATATTCTTACTTGAGGGGTGCCTGGGTGGCTCAGTTGGTTAAGCATCTGACTCTTGATTTCAGCTCAGGTCATGATCTTAGGGTCCTGGGATCAACCGCCACCGCCCCCCCCCCCCCCCCGCCCTCCACCAACACCATCCAAGCTCTGTGCTCAGCAGGGAGTCTGCTTGAGGATTCTCTCTCCCAATCCCTCTTCCCCTCCACACTCACATTTTCTCTTTTTCTCTCTCTCTCTCAAATAAATAAATAAATCTTTTAAAAAATATATTACTTGAGCAAAATTTTAAAATTTAAATCCAGTGACAGTTGTAAGAAAATATTTGGAAAAACAGCAATTTTATATAATGAAAAAAGAGTATTTGTACATTTTTAATGTCTTTTGTACTAAAATATTATTTTATATTTCATTCTTTTTCTTCATCCTATTAGGATGGCAAATTCTGCCACTTAATTGCTAAAAAATCACCCTACCCTGACCTCTTTTCATCATACACAAGTCCTTTGAAAAGTTCTAATCATCTCACATTTGATCACTAGTTTATTACCTTTTCCTACCAAATTACTCTGATTTTTTTTTTTTTTTTTTTGCTCACTTACTTCTTTTATGTATTCATTCTTTTAATGATTTTACAGATGGGGAAACTGAGGCAAAGTTAAACAAACTGCCCAAGATCACACAACTAGTAAATGGGACATCAAACATGTGCCAGTTATTATTATTGGTACTGGGGATATAGTAATGAACAAAAGAGACAAAAATCTCTACCCTTAGGGAGTCTGCTTTCTAGTTACCCTCTATAAACTACCATTACTGTCATAATAACTCGCCTCAACTCTTTGGTTCTCTGTAGCTGTCACATTATACATAAATGCCATAGGCTTTAAACAAATTTCTTCCCCTACATGACCTTTCCCTATTACTAAATTTCCTGCTTTCTACTTCTCACTCTCAAAGTTGATTCGATACCTGGAAAAGGCCCATACACCTTTCCACCAAAATTTAAAAGTCTAATCTACAACACTGCTTGAATGTATCCATCTATCTTCTCTCCTCCAAAAGTTGTAGATACTGAATTCTAAAGGATTATGGGTTAAGACGTTCATGTGAATTATATAAAGACTACATAATTTAGGCAATTATTTAAGAAATAAACAGTACAATTAAAGAATCACTGCATTTAACAGGTAGAAAGGATCTCAGAGGTGATTCTTCTGTTCAATTCTTTCATTTTTTAGACAAGAAACTACAGGATAAAAGTTAAATGGCTTATATGAAGTCATATAATTTTTTCATTAAGTAGTCAGGACTGAAACACAAATCTCTAATTTAGAAGATATTACTAATATAATCGCTCTGCTACTATATCTTGGGGTAGGGTAATATTTTAAATAACCAAAAAATAAATCCAATTGGCTGATGCTACTTTTTAACTATTAGGCATTTCTGAAAATCATAATTTAAAATATCTCTTACCAGGAACAAAATAAAACTGGTTGCAAACCATTAGCAATTGGAAAAGAGACAATCACAATTGCAAAGCAATCACAAAGGAAGTTCTAAATCTTTATAAATGGAAGTAAATAACTCTTAATTTGTAAAGCATATATAATTAATAAGAATGAATAATTATACACATATACTATATATTCTAATATTAAAATTGTATACAATATTCTCATATATACTTAACATAGATACATGTATATTTAGCATGCATATCAAATATATTTAAATATATACATCTATATATGAACATTTGTATAAGCATCTACATGCATGGGAATATTTATATGCACACACACACTTATTAAGGTGCAATTTATTGGTAATTAAATGACATCAAGCTCACTGCCATTATACAGCAACTAAACAAATACCTGGTGCAGAAGACTGGTCCTTTGTGTGTCATTCTATACTTCTCCCTCTTCCTTACCTACTTTCAAACAGACTCTATATCCAACAGAAATTTCCTTAGAAATGTTTCTAAAACCCAACTTCATCTTCCTCTTATGGTCCCTGTTCTAGTGTAGAAGCGAGTCACCCCTTGCTTTTATTTACTGCACAGACTTTTAACTGGACTCCTATTAGAGGGAATTTTCCCTACCCCATATTTTTCTTTTATAATGCTACCAGTGTTATCTTCCCCAAAACAAAGCTGGTCATATTATGTATGACCTCCCCATAATCTGCTGGATAAAATCCAAGCCCCTTAATTTAGCAAACATGTTTCTACACAATCTGGCTACTGCTTACCTCTCCAACTACATTATGTAGCACGACTTTTCTCTCTTTTCACACACACATACAGAGACATGTTAAACATGTAAATATTTCCTACACAAGACATAAACTCCGTTCAAGAAACAGTGTCATCCTGAAGTCAACTTTTTAATCTACTACTCTCCCTCTTACATTTCCCGTATTAGAGTTCTTATCACATTGACTGGCCTTGATTCACTGACATGATATGATTTATGTTTTAATTTATATTTATGACTCTAATTAATAACTTTGAAATTCCCAATACATAATACCTGGCAAATAATAATATGTATCAATAAGCAAATGAATAAATTAATACTGTTATACTTGGTCTTTGGAAAACTTTACCAATGTTAAATATTTCCTTCAAATTAAAGGTCTTTCTTTTCTACTCTTTCCATAATACAGTAGGAAAGCACAATAAAATAGCTGATTCATGGAAGCTGTGCCCTTCACATATTGCCCATTAGCTCCAAATTCACTCTTTGCTACCTATCTGTGATAACGGATCTGTGCCCTTGATGTTTTTCTCTTTTACCAGAGAGCCTAATGTCAGTAGAAGACAAAGTAGAACTTTGTCAGTACAGAACACCAGAGATACGCTGCAGGAGGAAAGGATTTTTGCTTCCTGGTTCCAGTGTGCTCTCAGGCAGGCTCCTCCAGGGCTGTGCTTCTCTAGGGCTTGGCTCCTGCAGTACACAGTGGCCAGTAACACCCAGCAGTAATACCTGGTAGCTTCTTCAGGTGGTCTTGTGGCAGAATGCTTCTGGTGAGATAAATCCCCAGGGCAATCAACTAGTCAATCAATAATCTGGATAAGGTCTTCTTTGACTATAATGCTTCTGCCAGTAACCCAGATCATTAGATGCATAGAATAACATATCCATCAGCATGGCATTCTGTACAGCACTGAACCTCATCAAGGTATTCATTTAAAAGCAAAGTAAGTAAAGCTATGAGCTCATGCCCTTTAAATTAACTAGTCTTACCCAGAAGCAACTGGCCTAATTGAAAAGTGGCGTATAACGACTCAATCATGGTGCCAGTTGGTATTATTATACCCTTAAAGGGTAGGGTTCTATTTTTACATGATGCAGGATATGCTTTAAATCAGAAAGCATTTTATGGTGTTGTTTCTCCCATTGCCAGAATACATGGGACCAGGAATCAAATGGGTAGAAGTGGGAGTGGCCCTTCCATTATTACACTTAATAACCCACTTGCGTAAGTTCTGTTTCCAGTCTCAGTAGTTTAGAACTCTTCTGGTTTGGAGATCTTACCTCCCAATAGAGAAATGCTTCCATGTGAATTGCAAGATAATATTGCCACCTGGCCATTTCAGGCCCCCGTCACTGAAGCAACTGCTAAAAACTGGGGTTGATCTACTGGCTGATTGATCTCAATAACCGAAGGGAAACTGGTTTGCTTCTACTCAAAAGAGGCAAAAAGGACTATGTCTGGAACTGAGAGGTTCTCTGGGGTACCTCTTGGTATTTCTATGCCTAATAATAAAGGTTAATGGAAAACTACAGCAATCATTTAAAAAAAAAAAAAAAGCAGAACTATTGAGGATTCAGACCTTTTGTAAGTGAAAGTCCATATCATTATACCAGGTAAACTCAACTAGCTGAGGTTCTGGCTGAGGGTGAGGAAAATATGGAATGGGTAATGAAATAAGGAAGCCATAAATACCAATACTGTCTCATGATCAGTTATAGAAACAAGGGTCAGAGTAGCTTTGCATACTTTTTATTTGCCTTTCATATGCATGTGTTTTTATCTTCTAACCATTTTTTCTCCTCTCTACTTCTCATTTTTATTTTATATATATGTTGTTAGTAATTAAGAGAAATTTAAATGTGATTGCAATTAAATTTGAAGAGATGATTATAATGTCTCTTGGGACTGCTTTTCCTCATTTTGGGAAATGTCTACATTTGCAAAAAGGATAGCTATATCTTAATAGCTACATATATAGATCAGTCTTGTTGTTGTATAGAAGTACAAATGTGTTTAGAAGAGTATAAATAGAAGTCGAGTATCCAAAGGGGTGGACTAGACCAGTTATCAATTTATTGCCTAATTTACCCTTTATTGTCGGATCTAGGAAAACGGATCTGTGCCCTTTAGATAATTATTCCTTTTAAGAGCTGGCATGATGTTAAGCTTTGTCAGGAGAGGACACTGAAGAGACATTTCAGGAAGCAAGGGTTTGGGTTCCTGGTTCCAGGATACTCACTCAGCAGGCTCCGGCAAAGCCTGTGGCTTGTCAAGGGCCTGCTTTCCTCGGGGCCCAGGTCCTGTAGTGCAGGTGGCAACCGGGGGCCCCTGTTTAACAGGCAGCTCCTCTAGCCCCTGACTCCTACAAATGATAGCGGCCAGAGGTCTCCCAGCACTCCCCATCATGGGCCGTTTTATAGCAGGAGTGCCTCTGGCTCTTGCAAGACCTACAATGTGGGAAGCGCCTGCACGTGGTTACTGCAGTGGACAACTGTCAGCAGCCCCAAACAGCCAGCAGCTTCCCCTGGCACCAGCGCCCCCCCATTGGTTTTTCAGGGCAGTGCCTCCAGTGAGACAACTCTGATAAACAGGAAGCTGTTTCCCCTCAGGTGGGCTCAGAGCAGTGTGTTGCCAGTGAGGTATCTCTCTGTGAACAAATTCCTCAGCACCCCAGGCTTTCCAGAAAGTTTGAAAGGATGACGTCTGTCATCCAAAGGGCAGATTTCCAACAAATTCTGCAGTGTAGCACCACAACAACTTCTCTGCCATCTAATGAGCCATGGTTCTGCCTTCTTCAAGAGGGTCTAGATCTTAGGCCCAGGTGGGGCTCCTTCCTTGGGTGCTCTACCTCAGCCCTAAGGTCGGTAGCTGCTTTATATCTGCTATGCCTGTATTCTTTAACGTTCTCTTCACTGCGTGCTAGTCTATCTCTTGTTACTCCAGTCCCTTGCCTTAGCTTTAAATTCTTCATGTTAAACTTTTCTTGATCACATTACTGTGTACTCTCTCGCACCTTACTGGACTCAGACTGATACAGATGCTGTGACCTCATTACCGTCCGTGTAGGACAATGCCTGACATGAATTAGGTGCTCCATAAATAAGAAATAGTTCATTGAATGAACAAATAAACATCTTCATAGGGAGAAAGCAGTATGTTTTCTACCAAGGACTGTATGACGGCCAAAAGATACCAAACCAAGTTCCTATATAGGCTGAACAAGAGTCAATATAGCAATAGAAATTAATAAAGCTGAAAAGAGTTCAAGATGTATTAAGTTTTTCCCTAAGGAATTACAATTTTGACATAGACTTTTTAAAAAATTAAGATTCTCCAAAGTGGCTGTACCAGCTTGCATTCCCACCAACAGTGTATGAGGGTTCCCCTTTCTCCACATCTTTGCCAACATTTGTTGTTTCCTGCCTTGCTAATATTTGCCATTCTAACCCCTATAAGATGGTATCTCATTGTGGTTTTGCAAGCTGGCACAGCCACTTTGGAAAACAGTACAGAGTTTCCTCAAGACGTTAAAAATAGAGGTACCCTACGACCCAGCAATTGGCACTACTAGATATTTACCCCAAAGATACAAATGCAGTGAAAAGAAGGGGCACTTGCACCCCAATGTTCATAGCAGCAACATCCACACTAGTCAAACTGTGGAAGGAGCCTAGGTGCCCTTCAACAGACAAATGGATAAAGATGTGGTCCGTATATACCATGGAATATTACTCAGCCATCAGAAAGGATGAATACCCACCGTTTGCATCGACATGGATGGAACTGGAGGGGATTATACTAAGTGAAATAAGTCAAGCAGAGAAAGACAATTATCATATGGTTTCACTCATATGTGGAACACAAGGAATAGCACAGAAGACCATAGGGGAAGGGAGGGAAAACTGAATGGGAAGAAATCAGAGAGGGAGACAAACCAGAGAGACTCTGGACTCTGAGAAACAAACTAAGGGTTTTAAAGGAGAGGGGGGTGGGGGGATGGGGTAGCCGGGTGATGGGTATTAAGGAGGGCATGTGTTGGGATGAGCACTGGGTGTTATACGCAACTAATGAATCGTTGAACATTACATCAAAAAACTAATGATGTACTATATGTTGGCTAACTGAACATAATAAAAAAGTAAAATAAATAAAAATTTATTTATTTACCCCCCCAAAAAATAAGATTCTCTAGTAGCAAATGGCTAAACACAAATCTTTTTTTAAAAGACAAAGCCTACTTGGAGATTAGTCTCTAACTTATAAACTTCAGAAACTATGAAATCTTTATTATTATTATTACTATTATTTAAAGAGCCAAGTTGTCACAGGGACAATCAGACACATTTTTACTTGTCAAAAAGACAAATTTCTACTCTGGCATTTTCAGTATCAGATGGACACTTCCTATTTCATAATATAATTAATAAAAATTTTATTTTAAAAACTTTTCTCTGTTATCCACAATTTAAAAGATTAAATTCATTTTTTAAATACACTCATATACACACACACACACCCCACACAAAAACCATGGTTCTAACCTTTAAAGAGAAAAATATCTAATACAAGAATTCAACAAATTCACTAGTAATTCTAACTTGAGAGAAAGTATGTGGTAAGTACTACAGTAGTTCTGGGATGAAAGGAATAACAGAAGTTACTGACAGAAACTAGACCTCTAAAGGGCAAACCAGATTTTGGAAAACATGCAGAGGGAAGAAGATGGGAGCATTCAAAACACATTTGAAGAAGCCCCCCAAAAAGTGCAGTTTCAGGCACTGACTCAAAAAATTATTGCTAGAAACCTACTATGTATGAGCACTATCCTAAGAGGTAAGTTTACTGTTGTGAATGAATCAAATAAGGTCCTTTCCCTGAGTTTATAGTTAGTGATGATTAAGTTAAAGAGCAACTAGGTCATAGTATGCACTACGTAATTCTTGGCTGTAACTGCTCCTCTCATCAGCACCATCCTTTTATGTAAATGGAGAAAATGCTAACACATTCAGAATAGATGATCTGAAAATAATATTTGTGGGAAGTGACAACTGCCTGAACTAAGACAATGGGCAGTTGGGATGGAGAACAAGGGTCAAAGAAGAAAGGACTGAGGAGGTAGGAGATACAGAACTTAGGTAGGGGAAGAAGATGAGACGTAGGGGCCAATCCCCAAATCAGCCCCATAGCAGGATAAGGGAATATAATCTAGGAAATTTCATCAGAAGAGAAAAACTTGCCTAAATGCAAAATGAAAAAAAAAAAAAATTGTACTGTGCAAGAACATAAATATAAAAGGTACATTTAAAAATAAACCAATTGCTCTCAATAGTTTTACCAAGGAAACAGAAACAATACATATATAATTTTTCCTATATTTAAGATTGAGAATCATGAACAGCACAAAATTCAGTCATTCCAGATAGGAAATACTACAGTAAACCAAAATCTTCCAAGGTTGTTTGTGTGGACATCGGAGGTAGTTGTAGGAACAAAACTCACAGAACCTAGTGACTGACAATATGCCCCTTAGATAATGACATAACTGTTATATTAAAAACTGGTTTTTAAATTAAAAGCCAATTGTTTACTTTTAGGTGACAAGTAGACTAAACCCTAAAGCAGAAATACGTGCTTGTTTCCGTGAAGAACAGAACGCCTATCGCCACAAGAGTTGGAAGATATAAGCACCTCCAGTTCTCCTGCTTAGAAGTTTCCTCTGACTGCACACATACCTTCCAACAGAGTGTCACAGGACGACCGCAACAGTCCTATTTCCACACTCCAGTCACATTCACTTAGCACCGAATGAAAATAAAATGTTTAGAGGAGCGGTATACACGTCATATAATACATTGGTAAGTAGAATTCTCATCTACAGTTTCAGCTGACATAATTGGTTGCTATGGGCTTTGGGAAGAATTAAAAATATCTAAAGATTGTTCCTAGAATCTCTCCCTGAAAGGTCTTGATAGCAATTTTTAACTGCACCACTCTGCTGCAGCTTTAAAAACACAAGGGGCACAAACACACTTCAATAGTCTTAACTAGGAAGTAGACCTGGGTAGTCTTTGTTCTCTCACCAACTGTTCGATTCTTAATCTCCAAGAAGACTCTCTGTGCTTCAGGTTTCAGATTAAATGCTGATACAGGTGCCACCATTAAGAGACAAATCAAGAATATGTAAAATCCAGACGGAGAGGTTAAAATCCTCTGGATTCCCCTTCAGTCTAAACCTATAAAATCTACATTTTAATAGCAGATTTTCCAGAGACCACAAGATTTCTTTTTGCATATGCCCTTGGTGGAATTAATGAGAGAAGGACAGAAAAGCATATGCTTAAATAAGCCTGGGGGCAACTATAACAAAGGACGAAATTACAGTTTATTAACACAATTCCAGCACTCATAGCGTATTGCTTGCTCTAAATATTCCAGAAAGAACATGCACTATACAATCCAATCTCTGTAACTAACATGCTTATAGACTTTAAGAGGGTGATATATACCAGCTAAATATTGGTCAAAATAGTAGCTAACATTTAGACATCTGCTTTAAAGAGAAGCATCTCTTCCACCTGCTTCTACAGGCCACAAAGATACACTCTAGTTAACATATTACTGACAGGATGATGAGAAAGCTCCTGTCAGACGCTGGCCAGCCGGGTGTTTGAGACAAAATGCACAGCCCCAGCTGACTAGTTAAAGAAAGTCTGGTGAGGTACAATTATAGAGGCATATGACAAGACTTCATGCCTGACTGATTTGAGAACCAATGACATGACTTTAAACAGCAATCTTCTCTACCTCTGGTCACAAAACAACAATAAGTCAACTGATATACTCTTGTAATATCATGATTTATTCCTTTGCTTTGAATACATGAGACTTTGGTATGATGTTCTCCTAGTCTACCAGAGATTCACTTGGGGCTTAAACATCTAGGGCCTGCCTACAGCATGTATAAAATCAGTGTTCTTGTTCAGGATTACCAGGAACACTTCTTCTTCTTTTTTTTTTTAATTTTAAAGATTTTATTTTATTTTGACAGAGAGAGACTCAGCGAGAGAGGGAACACAAGCAGGGGAGTGAGAAAGGGAGAAGCAGGCCTCCCACTGAGCAGGGAGCCCGATGTGGGGCTTGATCCCAGAACCCTGGGATCATGACCTGAGCTGAAGGCAGACACTTAACAACTGAGCCACCCAGGCGCCCCATCAGGAACACTTCTGTGTGAACTTGATAATGTATATATCAATAGAATAAACACTAAACTGTTTATGTCCCAATTCATTAAACTTAAATACAGAAAAATGTAATAATGGGTCCTAACAAAATACCACACTTTAGCGGGTGGGGTGGGATAAATAGGCAATGGGCATTTAAGGAGGGCACTTGTGATGAGCACCGAGTGTTGTATGTAAGTGACGAATCACTAAATTCTACACCTGAAACTAATATTACACTGTATATTAACTACCTGGAATTTACATAAAGACTTGAAAACAAACAAAACAAATAAAAAATACCACACTTTAATATGGAAGTAAACTCATGAAAAATTTAAAAACATATCACTATCCTTGATAGTTCTACTAATGTATCTCAAGACTAATTTTTTTTTATTTTAAAGTTTATCTCTATAAATTACAAATTATAATTTTAACTACAAACAGTACCTAAGGAAAGGGACCTTTAAGCAATCTGATTCTCTACCAGTGTATCACCACTAAAACACCCAGCAAGCTATAAGGTTGACTACTATGATTCTAATAAAATATGGTGTTGAAGAGTAAACACATACAAACAAAATTCCTAAAACCGTAATAAAATTATAAATGTAAAGGCACCTTAAGTTATATATGTTCTTCCAATAGTTAAAATATTTGCTGTAGATTTAAAACATGGAAAATGAGTAAAATTTCTTGCATTAATACCAAACACAGTATAGTCTGCATGATATATAAAATAAGAATGTAAAAAGTTTAAAAGCAAGTCAATTCATTAACACTTAACTATTCCTTCCTTGGTTGTTTCAGAGATTTCACTAAATTCTTCCTAAAAAATAGCTTATTTCTAATTTATGTTATAGTACTGGTCTTTGACCTTAAATGTTACTATGCATGGAATTTACAGCAGATATATACATATACATGAATTTTTCAAGATAGATTCAAGTAAAACAGCTTCCCCCACATAAGAAGGGTAAGGAGATCCTGAAAGCAAGCTTGAGTTATGTTTCTTTTATCAGTCCTACTGTCCCAGGGAATGAACCAAAACAAAGCTGTTAACTTAGAAGTGACATCACCATCAAGTTTTCATGAATTTTCATAAACAATTGGCAGAAGTTTACCTCAAACATAAAAAACAATTCCCTGAATAATACCAAGCCTTTATTAAAATTATTTTATTATTTAACTCAAATAAAATTAAAGAATAGTAGGCATGTTAATATTTACTCTAAACTGCAGATCTAGTCTTTTATAAAATTATAGCTAATAATCATTGAATCATGATTGAATGTTATGCAGATACAATTCTAAGCACATCGTATACATATGTATATTATATACATGTGCATATATATACATATTTGTTTATATAGCTGTAGAGACAGAGACAGATCTCCTTAATCTTTACAACAACCCTATGAGATTAAGACTATATTACTCCCATTCTCCCAGTTTACATAGGAAGAAACTGAGTCAAAGAGAGGTTACCCAGCTATTAAGAGGTGTTTATAAATTGCAGCGAACACCAATATTTTACAATAGTCATATACTCAGATTTATTTCAAATGTTTTTGTAAATAGGGAAGCTTATACATTCATTCTCATAGCTCACCGCTGCACTTTAATGAGATCTCTGCTCAATACTACCCTATTAAAGCAGCTTTCCATGACCACTCTACATAAATTGAAACCTGCCCCTCACAACTTTCATTCTGCATACACACTCACTTTATCACTTATCCCTTGGCACTCACCACCAGAAGACATAACAGCTATTTTTATTCATTCATTTCTTTATTTGTTTCATCAGTTCAATATAAGCCAAGAGTGTTTGAACTTTGCTTTGCTTACTGCTGGATCCTTAATGCCTAGAAAGTGTGGAGCATATGGTAGGTTTCATGATAAAATTTAGTTCCTAGGCCTCTGAGACAGTTTTTACAATCTTTTTAATCTCCAGGACAATATCCATATAGAAATATTATTTATAATCTTGAAAAAATAATGTTTAAAAAATAAGGAGGAAGAGAATGGGGAGAAGAATGGTTTTATTTCAATGATAAATTAAAAATAGTAGAAAAGCAAATATATAAAAAGTACCAAATGACTCAGATTGAATTTCTCAATATCATTTTAAGAAAATGCAAATTACCTGTGTCATTGACTTGTGCTTATTCTCTGATTATACTACATCATATGTTTAAATGCATATAATGTGTTTTTCAATACGTAAAATAATATATTTTCAATATTTTTGGAAAAGTGGGCATATCAATATTATAATTCAAAATCTCAAAAGTGTATTTTTTCAAATGTAGAGTAATGGAAATAACCCAGAATTAGAATCAGGACACCCAGTTTCACATTACCTGTCCCTAATTAGCTATTTGGCCCTGGGGTGGCCATTTAACCTGTCGAAAAATATGCTTCTCATTGTTAAAGACTAAACATATCCCAGAGAACTCCTGAAACTGCTGCTAACATACTAAAACTTCATAGAATGAGGTTTTCATTTCTACTATGGGAGAACAAAACAAAAAATATGGTCTTATTCTTATCAATTAACCAAATTTGTAAGGAAGCAAATTTCATGCAACATTACATGTTTTTAATAAATATCTGTTTAAATTTATATTAAAATTTTTAAGTCAAAATATTAAAATTTTAATGCTTACAGTAGAAAAAAGTTAGGAAACTTAGCACAATACTTTTGAATATTTTTCTATGACCCAAGAAAACTCCTATTCTCATTGCCTTTACCACAGTAATGAAGACCTTCCAAAAGAACATTTCAGCGAGTAGCATAAAACCTGTGATTAAAAAAAAGAATGCTACTTTGACTTTTAACTTATTATCAGCCTGAAGAGCTCCTCCAAATCAGAACTATTATAGAAGCTACTCCCAAACCACTACTTGGCAACAAAGATGAATCTACCTATTACCAGGTTAGGATAGCAGCTATTATCATGGCCCCTTGATTTCTTTCAAGTAGCTCCAATGGAAAAAGCCACAAGTGAATAATAAAGATCTCATAATAGCTCTTAAGAATTCTTTATATGGTAGAAGGCACTAAAATGAACTCTGGAGAGTTAAAAAGAAAAAAAAAAAACTCTCATCTCCTGATAAGAAAAAATAATTAACCTGACTTAATGCATCTGAGAAGGCCTTCTATAAATCAGACTTTTGTACTTCAAGAGCCAGATTAAAACCATATATCAAAAAAGTATGTAGATATTGTCTCATAAGTACACACAGAACATTTCTAAGTCTGCGGAGGTTCGTGGGTCTTTTTGTGAAATGCTCAATACATTTTTCTTAAAAGGAGAAGTGTGAAGTACTTACAGTGCTTAATTTGCTAGAGGTAATAATGATGCGCCTCTCATGTAACATGCTGGCATACAGTTGCAGCATATTATTCACATCCACGGCAACAAAATATTCTGTAAGATTTCTCTGTACAAGTGAAAAGTAATTGTGTAAGTTAGAGCTCATGGTGATTACGAAGGAAAATATTTTATACATTTACCAACAAGTCTTAAAGTTCAAAGGATGTTATTATTAAAAATGGTATTCATTAAAATAATTAAATTTAATACTATTCTGCAGCTACAAAAAGCACATAACATTCTATTATTATTTGAAACATAATCCTACCCCAGTAAAATGTTTCTCAGAGGGTAATCAGAGGATCACACATTTTCCACTCTCCCTCCCCAAGTACTTAAAGAAGCTGATTTCCTGGGCCCCAACTATAGACTTGCTGAATTGTAATCTTCAGAGTATGGCTCCAAGTTAACTGTTTTTAAAAAAAAAAAAATTCCTGATAATTCTTATATACACTGAAATTTGAGAACTGCTGTTCCAGAAAATACATTTAGGTCTGTTTATGTTTGCCAATCACTCAGCAGGTAACATCACTGTCTGATAGTATGTACTATGTACAAGGCACACAAAGGTTGAGATGGATTCATAAAGCAGATCTTTGGTCCTTTATTAAGGAAAACCTGTTTTTTATATCCCATGTCAGACCTATTCTATGCTCCTATAACCAAATAAATTTTGGTGTTAGCCTAGTTAATTTCCTTGATTTAAGACTTTATATTATTTCCCCCACGTAAGATCAAAATTGGCAGAAGCTACATTAACTTTGACTTTTAGAACTTCTCCTTCTTATTTTTAACTTTCTGTACTCAAACTTAAGCATGCCAGAAAGTTACAAAGTAATGAAGAGACTGAATAAGATATGATAATAAAATGAAACTGTAGTATTAAATAGACTATGACCTAGGAGGTAAAAACTTTTAGTTGGGCAAGAAACCAAGAAATCCAATAAATAGTTTCTTTGGTTTCCAGAAGGCAGAAATTTTACCAGGACAAACTGGAAATGGCAGGGCATATAACAGAATCTGTAATCAGTGAGTGATGCTGAATTTAGTAGGGAGAAATCCATGTGCTGTTTTCTGTATTTGAGGCCTACCTCACCTTCAAAGTCAGCTCTTCATATAGATTACTTTATGGCATTCAACCTTAGTATTTTCCCTACAGTCTCAAAGAAAAATAATTTCTAGATGGAGAAATAATTCTCAACACAGAATGCTGTGTTGATAACCTATTTCAGGCCCACATTAAAAACAGCTTCATCTAGTCTTTTCATAGGAGTTATCTGGACTCACCTGTACTAAAAATACCACTAGACAGTCTTGGTTTGACATTGGAAAATTTACAATTGTCTCCCCAGACTTCATTCACTCATAACCCATGTACTTTTGGAAACCAAACACTTAGGTTTGAAAACATTCTGGGAAGAACAAACAGTAGAGTTCTGAAAAAAATAATAAATATTTCTGGAAATTTATTTTTTTTCCTGTTGATGTTTCATTAACTTTTTATTGAATTATTCCTACTGATTCATTATATCTTTCCAAGAGAAATTGAAAAAAAGTATATAAGAGAAAATTTCCTTTTCATACAGCAACGAAAAGCCTATTTGTCACGTCCACTTTCCATGTAAATTTTTCTACAGAATATTAATTTATAATAACTATTAAAACACTGAAACTATTTCTAGTATGGCTACAATTAGGACTCTAAATAAAATGCAAACTTTAGTAATTTTTATAATTTCTTGCAGTACCCCTCAAGCCCTATAAAATATATGTCACTTAAATTAAAATCAAGAAGTCAAGTACAGGACATTAAGATTTTCATACGGTTATACAAGTAATCTAAAATGCTACGGTCAGTTCACTTAAGTAACTATGTGTGTGAAAATGCTACAGTCAGTTCACTAAAGTAACTATGTGTGTTCTATAGAATAGAACACAGTCACTCAAATTCCCTAAACATTGCCAGTATTTTATCCCCTACCAAGTAGAGTCGTCTGAGATATTTCCTCTATCTGATCCAAGGGAGCTCAGGACCTACTATACATATATATATATATATATTGATCCTACTGAACTACCTCAAGTGGTAGAAACAGTTTTTCTCATAAAATTTTCCTTACCTACAACCAGATATTAAGAAGGGAATAAAGTAGCAGACACATCAAGAAGAAAAAGAGATATTCCTATTTCTTATTTCTAACAAAACAGATAATTACAATGTATTCTATTTCTCTATACAGAAATCTTTAGGCATTGAGACCAAAATAAATAAAATTCATAATATTAGAAGCATATATATATAAATATAAAAATATAAAAAACAGGGGCGCCTGGGTGGCTCAGTCGTTAGGTGTCTGCCTTTGGCTCAGGTCATGATCCCAGGGTCCTGGGATCGAGCCCCACATCGGGCTCCCTGCTAGGCGGGAAGCCTGCTTCTCCCTCTCCCACTTCCCCTGCTTGTGTTCCCTCTCTTGCTGTGTCTCTCTCTGTCAAATATATAAATAAAATCTTTTTAAAAAATATAGAAAACAGAAAACTTACACTCTCAGGTATTGTTGGGAGTCCAGTTACATCTGGGGCAATGAAGTAGGAATGCTAATAAATAGAAATAAATCACATAAGAAAAGCAGAATTAAAATTTGGTAGCAGTATGTGTAATCTGGAAGAAAATAAGAAAAGATATATCAACTAAATTAATAAATGCCAAGGATTAACATTAGGTTTCTGAATTTGAGCGATCCTTAAATAACATGGCAGGTTTATATGATACTGAACAATAACTTTCTCAGACAAAGAGTTAAGTGTTGGTTAAAAATATTCAATTTTAAAACTGAAATAAGAATCCTAGAAAAAGTTTATTAAGACAAAAAAGTATATTAGTTAAAAAAATATATATATACATATAAACACATTTAGGGAGACTGGAAAATAATGAGGTTTGCTTACCCAAGAATATATCAAAATCTATTAAGATTCCCGAGTTTCTATAGTAAGTCACAACAAAATTCTCTGGTACATATCAGCTACTATATTATTTAGAAAGCAGCAATAGGACATAATTTTTAAATATTTAAAACTTTTTGAAAAATGTAATGATCTCAAAATATGACCCTCAGACACCCACTAAACAAATAGTAATTAGCTTCTATAATATTCAAAGCAATACAACAGTTCATAGATCTATTTACATAAAAAGTATATTGTGTATGTCTTCATATTCCCCATAATGTTCCCAAATTTTACCACCCAGAATCAGCACAACTAAATCACCAGAATTGTTTTATTTTCTGTTCATATTAATCTCCAAAATTATTTTCCTATCTTAATCACATAAGGACATATTTAATACTCTTATAATTGAAGACTGGAAAAGAAACATTCTAGCCAATACTGGGCACAGTTAACTAGTCAGAACAGGCTAGTTAGTACAGTCATAATGTAAAATTTTCCAGGGTAGAAGAACAATATGAGATAAATCACAAGGAGACCTTGTGACAAAAAATGTGACAGAAATCTCATGTTGTGAATGCATGTTAACATTACTACTACTGACAATGGAGAATATGCATAGATTTGGTCTCTATTAGCTACTTTATTTGGAGGAGCTTTTAATTGTACTGTATTTCATAAAACTAGGCTCTAAAAGATAGTATAAACAGAAAATATACTCCAAATGATTAATTTTCTTAAAAGAATCAAATTAACCATTTCCCAAAGGACTGGAATGAATCTTTAAACAGAGTGAAAGAAGTAATTATTTTCTGAATTTAATAGTGATTTTTAGAATCCAATGTCCTTTTAACTCACCGGTACTAGGAAGGGCTGATCTTTCAGAACTTGCTCACTGGCAATAAATATCTCTTGGTTCTTATAATATATGAGAGAAAAAAATGAATATTTTACTTTCATGGGGGGAAGTTTACACAATTTGCTGGGTATTTGAGACAAACCCATGTAGCCACATTATCCACTGAAAGTAACATTAATTATAAATGCTATTTTAAATGCTGTTTTGCTAATTTTATGCTAGAAAAATCTCAAAGTATTTCCATTCTCAACAGAGAGTAGAAAATGCTGTGGATATTTAATGATTTTGAAATGTGCTTTCAAAATAAGCATTTACATTAAATATTAACTCTTTTATACAATCTCTCTGATATTCTCGTGGTTTCAATGTCAAGCCTTGAAAAATTCATGTGTTGGAGCATTCACAAAATATGATATTGTAAGAGAATACAGTAGTTTCCCAAGGCTTCTCACATTTTTCTATCGGAAATTGTGCAAACAAAATTTTCTTTCCACTTTGTGGGAGAACAAAAATTCCCAGGATGATCAATCTTAATTGGGCATCATAAAACTAAAACCTCAACAAGTAGCTGAAGACAAATGCTTTTGGATCCCAACTCTGCCAGTCTTGAACAGCACAGCACTTTAGTTAAAAGTTGTTGCTGAAATCAAATGAAATTACTAAATGGATTTTACACAAATTTAAGACAATATTTTATCAACCAGCTGAATCTGCCAATTCTTTTGATACTGTGTTGAGAAAAGGTTTACAAGATTTGAAAGCTGCCATAGACACTGGCTCAAAGGCTTACAAGAAGGCTTAAATTATAGAAATGACTGTCACATGTAGAATAGAACGCAGTCACTCAAATTCCCTAAACAAGATTATTTCAGCTACGGTACAAAATATCTTGTCCATATGAAATAAAATTTCAATTCACTAACAACTAATATTAGGATAGCTTTTCATAGTATATCTAGATATATCTATCATTTCACATAATTCCCCAACTTTCTCAAAAATGGACTCACTCAATTTCTCAAATGAAGAAAAAGAATCATCAAAAGATACTAACTTTTTTGGTTAATATCACACATTTAGTGACTGTGACTTAAACCAGTATTTTCTATTCTTATATATTAAGAGGTCTAATAGTTATTGATTTATGATTCTTACTAATAAAGGTGAAGTGTTTCAATATCCAGTACTTTTGAAATGTATTTTTGTGAGATATTTATTTACTCCAGAACAAATGGTACTCCAATTTAAAGCCAGCATACTTTTAAAAATCTCTCATTGATGCTCTAGAATAGCTACCTCTATTATCTTAGCACCTATATTTCCTTCACCCTTTAACAAAGTATTAGAGTCATCTTATATATACAACTCCTTCAAAGAATGACACTTATTTTTGATAATCTGGAGCTTTTCTTTGTTCTTAATATTTTTCCTTTGCCTTTCTACTTCATTCCACTAACCATTAACCTGGCATTCCTTTGGGTTTCTCCTTAACTGTTCCTTCTTTAATTCTTTCACTGGATCTGCTTTCTTCTTCTATACAGTTTATTTGGGCAATTAGATGTTGGCCTCTGCTTTATTCTCTCTATATTCTGTCCTTTAAATAACTCAAGTATTCCTACAACTATTTCTGCAGATGACTACTAGATCTGGGTTAAAAATTCCAGGTTATCCTTAGCTTTCCAGTCTACAATCTCCAAATGACTATTAAATATTTCCACTTTGGCAGTGTGCAACAAAAGAGGGTGCAGACATAAAGGTGCGGAGATCACAGGGACAAAAGAACATTTATGCTGTTAATGACACAGGAAAGTTTCACAAAGGTGGGAAGTGAGCTAGTTCTAGACTAAAGATGGATTGAATACAAAGAGGCTTTAGTAAAAAAGGAAGGTGTACAAGTGAGAAAGCACGATGTTCATTCAAGAAGATGAACAGAACAATGTGACCAGAGTAGGAAATCAATTAAGGAAAAAAAAAGTGAGACATTAAAATGAAAAGGTAGACTGAAGCTAAGTAGTGTGTGGTCATGAAAGCCTGGTGGAAAGTCTGGACAAATTTTATAGAAAATGGGGAGCTTTTAGGTTTCAGCAAGAAACTTTACATAGTTTAAGGAAGTTTAATCTGACAGACTTTTGTAAAAGGATTAGAAAGAGAGACTCTAAAGTAAGAACTATTTAAAGTGCTAGGCATCTGAACCAGGTTGCTGACAGTAAAAATAGAAAGAACAGAATAACGTCAGAGAAGACTATTAAGCAAAATTACAGGAAAAATTTAGGCAAGAAGAAAGTTATTACCAAACAAAGAATATAAGGAAAATAACAATTTCTTTATTGGGCAAAAAAGCAAAAGACCTATGAATACGATTACATACACTTCAATTTACTTTTTCTTTCAATTTCTCTTGCATCATTACATATATATTTTTCCTTATAAGTTGTACCATTTACCATTATATTGGAAGAACTAAAATGAATATAAATAAATTTTACCATTTTTTTGGTATGCTGAATATTAATGAAAATATCCACATTTGTGATCATTAACTTTGAACATTTACAGAATCTCCCAAAATACTAATGTGCTCATTAAAAGTTTCAGCAGTAAGTAATCTACACCACCACAGGCTTACTGTCTGACAAACTTCAATCATATTTTCAGTGTTTGGTGTTTATAAGAGAGGATGGATTGCAGTGTGGAAAAAGAAGAAAATTTTCACTCACAATTTTTATCGTATGGTTAGTTATATGCTATACTTTCAATTCTTATTTATGTACTGTTTTCATTTTATGAGGGGTATTGTGTGTGTGTACGTGTGTGTGTATTTCCTTATTATGGATAGAGTTCACCACCTGAAAATCAATATTCCTCACAAAATATTCTCACATATTTGGTTACTTCTAGTGTAAAATTAAAAAAATCTGTGATTTAAGAACTACAAAAATATACATCTAATATATGTTATGATAGTTGAAGCATGGCAAAAAGTCCCAATATCATTATACCCTAATGTTCTTACGAGCACGGACGTTTCCCTGGTGGCAGAGTTTCTTGAAGGTGCATGTGTTCTTAAATGAGAAAGTGCTACGACAAAACATCAATTAAAAGCTGAATACTTACCACACTCAAACTGACAGGAGTGTTTGCCTTTGGTACTGGGTGGCTATAGAGTGATTTGAGAGTTTCATTCAAATCATTTTCCTAGAGTAAAATTAAAAAGTACATTTTATAAATGAATTATATACTAAGCATTATAATTAAAACTACTTGATAAATCATGCACTGTGCCTTTTCATATTAGACATGTTTTACACAACTGATTTCCACAAAAATGTTTCAAATAACTGAAATTGAAATATTTAAAGTTATTAATTATGGAAAAGATAATCAAGTACCTTTATCCAGAAAGCATAATAGCAATATTTCTATTTAGTTTAAATCTGTATTTGGCAAAACTTCATTACTATAAAATACACTGATGCTATCTATAAAGGAAATCACTTAAATCATTATATCCAAGAACAATGGGATTGAATAAAAATAACAATACAACTTTTTATCAGATCACTGAATGCTTCCATTTTCCATTTTAATTTTAAAATCTTAAACCTAATTTTTAAGGAATAGATACAATTTAGTATGATCGCTGTACTAAGATACAATGTACAGGTTATTCTAAATAGTTCTTTTCTAAACAGCTTTCAGTCACTACTTGACCCACAATAAATGGGATTAAATAAAATATATAACACATCCACTTCCTAGGATATGTATAATAATAATGTACCTTGATGCACACCACTTTTTCTAAATTATGCATATAAACCCAGTAATAAATATATGAAGGCAGCTTTTTATATACATGATTTTTATATTCTCTTAAAATGTTTAGGTGGGGACAATATATCAAAAGAAATGGCAATTGCTCAATAAAGGCAATAATTAATTTTAAGGAATTTGGATATGAGACACATAACTTCGCACAATTTGTCTTATAAATTAACTAACAAACCTTAATAATTCCAATTTCTATAAGTGTCTGCGAAGTGTGCACTCAAAACTGGTTATTTGGAATTCTCTTTAGAATGACTTAAAAGAAAAGACTATAGAATTTATCTCTTGACCATTTAAGCAATGAAATATAGCCACAGAATATTCTGGATGATATTAATGCTCTGTCTATACAAAATTCCTATGGCTACATAAGGTTTCTTAAAGTCTAGCTTTTAAAACTTCTTTATACTTGCCTGATGTTGATCAGGTAAGGATAACTTCAATTATAAAATCTAAATATCAATCTATATAGCCTGTGGCACTGGATTAAAAATAAAAAGAAAAAATATTACAATTATAGATTTACTTCTGGTTATTTAATTAATACTGTGAACCTACAATATATTTTCCTCTAATTAGGAACATAAATGTAGTCTCTCTTATTCCCTTTTCAGAAAACTAAAATTATAAGGATTTGCTCACAGTATTTTCTTTTATATAACCCAGCATTATTGATGGTCTCAGAGAAAATGACATATTATAGATATATAAGCATTAATTTAACAATAAGAGTTTCTAAAAGTATTCAAAATTTGGATGACTAATAGAATTAATGCTAGTTCCACATGTATACTCCCAAAAACAAAGAACAAGAAATAATCACAAAGTAGAATTCTGGTTTTAAGTTCCCATTGCTATAATTAAATACTTTTATTTCCAGTTATTTTCCTAGGAAAATGACTGTATAGCTTCAACATAAAACTGTTCAAGTGTAAAATGACCTAATGAATATTTCACAGAATTAAGTACATCAAGTGTAGAGGGGGAAATATTTACACAAACACACACAAAAACACCTGAACTTTTGACAAACACCAAAACCTTGCTATTATAATAATAAAATTTGATTGTCAAATTAGGAGATTGCTCACAAGAAGTGTAAAAGGAGTATCTTAATTCAATAATAATACATTTAAATTCTATTTAATAAAAAGTATCTGGAGTAGTATGTGTGCTGAATTCAGGTTTTGTTTTGTTTTTTAAAGATATTTACTTTGAATCTCAAAAGATGAGTGTTCTATCAGTAATCATGAGTGAGTGACATAATCTTGAAAGACAACTATGTAGGGTTATGTTCTGGAAAATTTGAGTGGTTCAAAATAATTGAATAGTACATTATGTGTAGGAAAGAAGAAGCAGATTAGCCAGGAAAGAATATCAGAAACCAGATCATGGAGCTTCTTATATGTCAGGCTGCATACAAGTTTAGATTTTATTCTAAGAGAAGAAAAGGAAGCTATGAGAGGACTGTAAGCAGTGGAATGATATAATCAGGTTTCAGAAAGAACATTCTTAAAGATCAAAATATAGTGGTACTTATAGCTATGAGTATGTATGAAATGCCCATAAATGTATAGAAAGAAGAGAAAACTAAGAATATAAAATAAGAACATCAAAGTTTTAGGTATAGATAGGAGAAAAGATCACAGAAAGACTTAGTATACAGCTAGAAACAAAGAAAAAACAATGTCAGGCCAATCCAGAAAAATACAATCTCAAGAGTAATAAAGTATCAAATGAAAAAAAAATTTTTTAAGAATTTATTTATTTATTTATTTTAGAGAGAGAGAACATGTGCAAGCAGGGGGAGTGGCAAAGGGGAAGGAGAGGGAGGAGGGGAAAGAATCTCAAGCACACTCCTCACTGAGCATGAAGTCCAACATGGGGCTCAATCTCAAGACCCGGAGATCATGACCTAAGCTGAAACCATGAGTCGACACTTAACCAACTGAGCCACCCAGGTGCACCTTGAATGAGAATTTAAAAAGATAACAAAAGGATGGAAAATATACCCTGAATTTAAAAATTAGAAAATCACAGGTAATCATTAAAAATTTTTTAGAAACTTTTATTTGAATTAAATTATATCAAATAGCACAGCTCATATCTTAGTAAATTAGTTCTTGTAAAAAACATCAAACGATAATTAAGGGGAAAATTTTACAAATATCATCCTAGAGAAGTTGATTAATTCAAAAGCACACTTCAGCATTTTCATTTTTATTTTTAAGAAAAAAAAAAGATAAAAACCTAAATGTAAGAGCTAAAACTAAAATTCTTAGAAGAAAACATACGGGAAAAGCATCATGACATTGAATTTGTAATTTCTTGACATTACACTGAAAGCATAAGCAACAAAAGAAAAAATACATAATTGGACTTCATGAAAATTAGAAACTTTTGTGGATCAAAGGACACAATCAACAAAGTAAAAAGGCAACCTATGGAATTGAAGAAAATATCTACAAATCATATATCTAATAAGGGATTAATATCTGAATATATAAAGAACTCCTGCTACTCAACAACAAAACATGCTTAAAAATGGGCAAAGAACTTCAACAGGTATTTTTCCAAATAAGAAAATTAAATGACCAATAAGCACATGGATACACTCTATATCACAATTCATTAAAGAAATACACATCAAAACCACAGTGATATACCACTTCATACCCATTAGAATGGCTATAATAAAAACAAAACAAGGAGGCATTTCAAGAGGGCAGAATAAGTCCTGATTTCACCTCCTCCTATGGACACAGCAAATCTACAGCTACATATGAAATAATTCCCTCAGAAAAATACCTGAAAACTAGCTAAATAGCTCCTGCACAACAAAGTATAAAAGAACCACATTGAGAAATGTAGAAGAGAGAGAGATATGGTCTCATCCAAAATCCCATCCACCATGTGGTGACCAACAATCAGGAGGGATCTCAAGGAGTTTCTCCCTGATAAGCAAGGGGCTTGTGACACAAACCAGGCACCTCAACTCTTCAGACCTGCACCAGAGAGATGAGCTCCCCAAATGTCTGGATTTGAAAACCAACAGGGCTTACATCGAGAGAACAAAGAGTTGTAGGGAATAGAGCTTCTACTCTACTCTTAAAGAACTCATGCAGACCCACCTGCCTCAGGACCAAGCACAAAAGCAGCAGTATGAAGAGCACCTGGACCTACATGAAGGAGACTCATTTGCTAATCTTAAAGCATCTGCCAGAGGAGGAGGAGCTTATTTAAACTCTCTCCAGATTAGAGGTGCTGGTGGGTGTCATTTCTGCTTTCTCCCTCTACCTTTCTAGTGGTGGGGACATCCTGGCCCTGTACCATCCCTGCAGCCCCACCAGAGCCAGCAGGAATTCACAGCCTACACAGGGGATGCCCCTTGAACACCTGGCTCTGGTGGCCAGGGAGAATTATGTTTCTGGGCCCCACAGGTCTGAAATAATAGAAGAGAAAGTTATTGGCAGGCTACCACCCCCAGGGCACTACAAACAGCAGAAGGAAACACAGTCTTCCTATTTACTTATCCTGGAGCTTCTACTGAGGGGCACACTTTAGGATTACCACACATCTAGAGGCTATCAATGTACTCTCAGTGAACATAGGCCAGGGGATATCATCTTTGCACTCTTCCTTGGCCTTGCTGCAGCTCACCAGTACCTCCCTGAAAGGAGTTCATACACTTGTGTGAAGCCACACTCTTTGCCACTGTCACCGAGAGTATGCCTCCAGACTGTTCTGAAGATCAGCAGTCTTTCTGACTACTGTCCTGCAAAACTATTCACATACCTTTAAAGCTGCTGCCTGAAACTAGGGGCTGATAGATCCCTCCCTCTGGAACATTCAGAGAATGTGGCACTATCTCAACAACTAGGAGCTATCAATAATAAATCAGGCTGCTTAGACAATCACAAAGGTTCAAGAGACAACTAAGAGCTAGGGAAGGGTTGTATGATAAGGTTCATCCACACAAGGTCATTCTTTCAAGAATGAGAGAGACAGCTATTTCATCTAATGCATAGAATAGAAAGCCAACCAAAATGAGGAAACAGAAATTTATATTCCAAATGAAAGAACAAGATAAAGCTCCAGAAAAAAAAAACCTACAAGAAGTGGAGATGAGTAATTTACCTGATAAAGAGCTCAAAGTAATGGTTACTCACTGAAATTAGGAGAACAGTGGATGAACACAGCAAGAATTTCAAAAAGAGAAAATATAAGAAAGTACCAAATAGAAGTCACAGAACAATAACTAAACTGAAAAATACACTAGAGAGGTTCAACAGCAGACCATAATCAGTGATCTGGAAGACAGGGCAGTGGAACTCACCCAAACAAATCAGCAAAACAAAAAAAATAATTTTAAAAAGTAAAGATAGCTTAAAGGACCTGTGGACAATATCAAGCAGAATAACATCTATATTATAGGGGACAGAAAACTTATTTGAAACTTATTTGAAAAAATAATAGCTGAAAACGTCCCTAACCTGGGAAAGAAAACACATATCCAGACCCAGGAAGCCCAGAGACTTCCAAACAAGATGAACCTAAAAAGATGCATACCAAGAAACATAATTAAACTATCAAAATTTAGAGAATCTGAAAAGCAGCAAGAGAAAAACAACTTGTTACAAAGGAACCCCCATAATGCTATCAGCAGATTTCTCAGCAGAAACTTTGCAGGCCAGAAGAAAATGGCATGACACATTCAAAGGGCTGGGGAAAAACAAACTTCCAACCAAGAACACTTTACCTGGCAAGTTTTCACTCAAGTTAGAAGTAGAGATAAAGACAAACAAAAGCTAAAGGAATTCAACACCACTAACTTGGCCCTACAAAAAATATTAAAGAGATTTCTCTAAGCTGAAAAGAAAGGGTATAATTATTAAGAAAACGGATGAGAGTAAAAATCTCATTGGTAAATACACTGTGAAGGTAGTAGATTAAACACTTATAAAACTAGTATGAAGATTAAAAGGCAACAGTAGTGAAAATAACTATAACCACAATAATTAGTTAAGGGATATATAAAATAAAAAGATTTAAAACTGACATCAAAAGCATAAAATATGGGGGCACCAGGGTGGCTCAGTTGGCTAAATGTCTGACTCTTGATTTTGGCTCAGGTCATAATCTCAGAGTCAAGAGATCAAGCCCTGCGTCAGGCTTCATGTGCACTGAGTGTGGAGCCTGCTTACGATTCTCTTTCTCTCTGCCCCTCCCCACATGCATTCTCTCTCTCTCACTAAAAAAATCAAAACTAAAACATGTTTTTATGGGGAGGCAGGTAAAAATTTAGTTTTAAAATGCATTCAAACTTAAGTTGCTATCAACTTAAAATACGTATATGTATATAAGCTGTTATATGTAAGCCTCATCGTAACCACAAAGTAAAACCCTATAGTAGATTCACAAAAGAAAATGAAAAAGGAATCGAAGTATACAGCAATATAAATCCATCAAATCAACAAGGAAGAAAGCAAGAGAAGACCAAAACAGAGAAGAACTACAGAACAGCCAGAAAACAAACAAAATGGCAATAATTACATAAGTATATATAATTACTTTAAATGTAAATGGAATAAATTCTCCAATCAAGAAGTACAAAGTGGCTAAATAATTAAAGAAAAAAAAACTAGGCTTATCTGTATGCTGCCTACAAGAGACTCACATCATATGTAATAACACACACAGACTGGAAGTGAAGGAATGGAAAAAGATATTTCATGAAAAAAGGAAACCAAAAGAAAGTGCGGTAGCTATACTTAGACAAAATAGGCTTTGAAACAAAGAATATAATAAAAGACAAAGATGGGCATTACATAATGACAAAGGGGTCAATCCAGCAAGAAGATATAAGATTTGTAAAGAGAGAAATTGACAGCAGTACAATAATAGCAGGAGACATTAATACCCCAGTTACATCAAAGAATAGATCAGCCAAACAGGAAATCAATAAGGAAACACTGGCCTTAAGAGACACATTAGATCAGACGGGCTATATATATATAAAGAACATTATATCCCCAAAGAGCAGAATACACATTCTTTTCAAGTGTACATGAAACAATCTCCAGGATATTTCATATGTTAGGCTACAAAACACGTCTCAATATATTCAAGAAAACCACATCAAACATCTATTCCAACCAAAATGGTACAAAACTAGATGTCAATTACAAGAAGAAAACTGGAAAAATCACAAATATATGGAGATTAAACAACATACTACTGAACGACCAATGGTTCAATGAAGAAATAAAAAAAAGAAATTAAAAAAATACCTTGAAACAAATGAAAATACAACACACCAAAATCTACAGGATGTAGCAAAATAGTTTTAAAGTTTATAGTGATATAAACCTACCACATGAAACATGAAATATATCAAGTATACAAACTAACTTTGCACCTAAAAAAACCTAAGAAAACAACAAATGAAGCCCCAACTTAGTAGAAGGGAGGAAATAATAAACATCAGAGCACATATAAATGAAATAGGGACTAAAAAAGTGATAGAAAAGATCAGTGAAACTAAGAGTTGGTTCTTTAAAAATAGAAACAAAATTGACAAACTTTAGCTAGACTTACAAGGAAAAAAAGAAAGCGTTCTCAAATAAATAAAATCAAAAATAAAAGAAGATACAACTTACACCTAAGGAATATATAAATGATCATAAGAGATTACTTAAAACAATTTTATGCCAACAAATTCAACAACTTAGAAGGAATCGATAAATTCCTATAAATTTACAGTCTTCCAAGACTGAATCATGAAGAAGTAGAAAATCTAAATAGACTGATTACTAGTAAGAAGACTGAGTAATCAAAAACTCCAACAAACAAAAGTCCAAGACCAGATGGTTACTCATGTGAATTATACCAAACATTCAAAGAAGATTTAATATCAATCCTCCTTGAACTCTCCAAATAACTGAAAAGGAGGGAATGCTCCCAAACTCATTTTATGAGGTCAATATTACCCTGATACCAACACCAAGCAAAAACAACACAAAAAAGAAAATTACAAGCCAATATCCCTGATAAACAGAGATGCAAAAATCCTCAACAAAATATAAGCAAATCAAATTCAACAGTACATTAAGAGGACGATCCACCATAATCATTTGGGATTTATTCTAGGGATGCAAGGATGGTTTAACATCTGCAAATCAATCAATGTGATATACCACATTGACAAAATGAAAGATAAAAATCATATGATCATCTCAATAGATGCAGAAAAAGCATCTGACAAAATTCAACAACCATTTATGACAAAAACTTTCAACAAAGTGGGTATAGACAGAATGTACCTCAATATAATGAAGGCCATATATGACAAGTCCACAGCTAATATCATACCAACAGTAAAAAGCTGAAAGTTTTCCTTTAAGATCAGGACTAAGACAAGTATGCCCACTCTCACCACTTTTATTCAAAATAGTATTCAAAGTACTAGCTAGAACAAGTAGGCAGGAAAAAGAAATAAGAGACATTCAAGTTGGAAAGGAAGAAGTAAAACTGTCACTATTTGTAGATGACATGATTTTCTATATAGAGAGAAAACCCTATAGATGCCACCAAAAAAAAAACCTGTTAGAACTAATAAACAAATTTAGCAAAGCTGCAGGATACAAAATCAATATATAAAAATATGTTGTGTTTCTATACTAACAGTGAACTATCAGAAAGAGAAATCAAGAAAACAATCCCATTTATAATTGCATCAAAAGAATAAAATACCTAGGAAAAATTTTAACCAAGAAGGTTTAAGACCTATACATTAAAAACTATAAGACATTGATGAAAGAAATTGAATAAGACACTATAAATGGAAAGATAATCTGGTCTTGTGGATTAAAAGACCACGTTAAAATATCCATTTTACCCATTTTATCTACAGATTCAATATAGTCCCTATCAATGTTCTAATGTCATTTTTCACAGAATTAGAACAAATAATTCAAAAATTTGTATGGAACACAAAAGATCCCATATAGCCAAAGGAATCTTGAGAAAGAACAACAAAGCTAAAGGCATCATGCTCCTGATTTCAAACTATATTACCAAGATACAGTAATCAAAACAGTATGCTACTGGCAAAAAAACCAGACAAAAATCAATGGGAAGGAACAGAGAGCCACACATACATGGTCATTAATTTATCACAAAGGAGGCAAGAATATGGAAAAAGGACATTCTCTTTAATAAATGGTGTTGGGAAAACTGGACAGTCATATGCAAAAGAATGAAATTAGACCACTATCTTGTACCACACATAAAAATGAACCCAAAATTGGTTAAAGACATGAATATAAGAGCAGAAACTATAAAACTCCTAAAAGAAAACATATGCAGTAAGCTCCTTGACATGGGTCTTGGAGATAATTTTTGGAACTGACTTCAGAGTCAATGGCAACAAAAGCAAAAAAAAAAAAGAAAAAAGAAAGTAAGAAAATGAGACTACATCAAACTAAAAAGCACAGTAAAAGAAACCATCACAAAAATTAAAAGGTAATATACTGAATAGAAGATATTTGCAAATCATGCATCCAATAAGGGTTTAATATCCAAAATACATAAAGAACTCATACAACTCAATAACAAAAAAATAAGCAATGATTTAAAAATGGGCTGAAGATTTGAATAGACATCTTTCCAAAGAACACATACAAATTGCCAATAGGCACATGAAAAGATGCTCAACATCATTAATCATTAGGGAAGTGCAAATCAAAAGCACAATGAGTTATCACCTTACACCTATCATAATGGTTACTGCAAAAAGGACAAGAAATAACAAGTATAGGCAAGGATGAGAAAAGGATGTGTACCCTTGTGCACTACGGCTAAAAATGTAAACTGGTGCGGCCACTACAGAAAACCGTTTGGAGGTTCCTCAAAAAACCAAAACTAGAACTGCTATGTGATCCAGCAACTCCATCTCTGGATATTTATCTGAAGAACAAAAGAACACTAATTTGAAAATATACATGCACCTCTATGTCCAGTGAGGCATGATTTACAATAGCCAAGAAATGGAAACAACTTAAGTGTCCATCAATGGATGAATGGATAAAGAGGTAGTGTACACACACACACACACACACACACACACACACACACACACAGTGGAATACTATTCAGCCATTAAAAATGAACAAAATCTCTCCATTTGTGACAACATAATTGGACCCTGAGGGCACTTATGCTAAGTGAAATAAGTCAGAGCAAGACAAACACCATATGATTTGACTTACATGTGGAATCTAAAAAACAAAGCAAACAGACAAAATAAAACAAAACAAAGTAAAACTCATAGATACAGAGAACAGATTAGATTGATGGTTGTTGGAGTGGAAAAAGTTGGGGGATGGGTGAAATGGGTGAAGGCATCAAGAGGTACAAACTTCCACCTACAACATAAATAAGTGAAGGGCATATAATGTACAGCATGGTGACTATAGTCAATAATATTGTTGCAAATTTGAAAGATACTAAGAAAGTAAATCTTAAAAGTTCCCATTTCACACACACACAAAATCTGTAACTTTGTATAGCTGGTAATGACAGATGCTAACTAGAGTTACTGTAATAATATTTCACAATGTACACAAATGTCAAATTATTATGCTGTACACCTGAAATTAATATACTGTATGTAAATAATACTTCAATAAAACAAAAACAAAACAGAAAATAGCAGGTGTTGGGGAGGATGTAGGGAAATTGGAACCTTGTGTGTTGCTGCTGGGAAAGTAAAATGGTGACACGATGTGAAAAATATTATGGCAGTCCTCTAAAAAATTAAACACAGAATTACCATATTATTCAGCAATTCCACTTCTGGGTATATACTCAAAAGAACTGAATACAGAGACTCAAACAGATATTTGTACACCCATGTTCCTAACAGCACTGTCCACAACAGCCAAAAGGTAGAAGCAGCCCAATTGTTCATCTATAGATGAACAGATCAATAAAATGTGGTGAGCACATACAATGAAATTTTATTCAGCCTTAAAAAAGAAAGAAATTCTAACACCTGCTACAACATGGATGAACCCAGAAAATGTGCTAAGGGAAATAAGCTAGTCACAGAAGAACAAGTATTATATGATTCTACTTACATGAGGTACACAGTCAAATTCATGCAGGCCAAAAATACAATGATTGTTGCCAGGGACTCAGGGGAGGAGAAAGGAAAGTTGTTCAGTGGGGCACAGAGTTTCAGTTTGGGAAGACAGAAAAGTTCTAGAGATGATCATGCTGATGGTGGCACAGAACAACGTGAATGTGCTTAATGACACAGAGCTGTACACTTCAGGATAGTTAAAATGGTAAACTTTATGTTATGTGTATTTTACAACATTAGAAAAAATTGGGGAAAAAAACATAGCTTACCAGTTCCTTAGCCAAGTAATCTGCCAGAGTATTAAGAAGCTTGTAATATACTTCAAACCATGGCAGGTAACTGTAAAAACAAAAAACAAAAACAACAACAACAAAAAAAAACCTTTAAAAAATGTATATGTATATATTATTTAGAGTCAAGAAAAGAGATGACAAACATTAAATCTGTATTATTTCAAACTTAATCCTGGATGGCAGAGAAGAACTATACCCATGTTCTCCTTACTGTTACAGTAAAATTTTACATATTATTTATTACTAGTTTTCACAACATAATGATGACCCAAAGTTCTATTATAAAAGTTATGCACTACACACTTCTGTTTTGTCTGCAGTAAAATTATTTAATCCTATATCATGGTATGCATGGTATGAATGTACCAAAAGCACTCATAGAATGAAAGCTAACCACTGTAATAAAATATAACACAAAATAAAAACTAATTTTAAAAAGCTTTTAAAATAAAGATACAATCTTGTTATTAATGATTACTGAAGTGAGTATATAATACAATAGAATTATGTGCCTAATTATTCAATTATTTTGAAACTGATGTTCAAGTAGGATGATAAATTTCAAAGTAAACATCAATATAAATAACAGAAAGCCTATTTAAATATTGTAAAAATATATATAACTGAAAATTCATTTTGATTTATTTTACTAGATACAAATATAACTAATTTTTATGAAAGCAAAATACTAAGTCTAAAATTCAATTATACCCCAAAAATCCATACTCTTTATTAACAAATTAAGGTATCAGTATATTTAAAATCTATCCAAAGGTTTAATTGTTTATTAAAATGTATGCTTTTCACATAGAAGTATAGTAAACCACAAAAACACCAGTGTAGTTAAGTATCAACAAATATTCATTTTTTTTCTAAGAATTACAACAGGTTACTTTCTAAGAGAAAACAGTGTAATGCTTTTACTACATAACTGTATTTTGACAAGAGTAAATGTATATAACAGATTTAAAATTTAAAAATCAATGAATAGAGCTTAGAAAAACAACATTCTATCTGCATTTTTTCACATAATGTCTGATTTATTAATGGCTATGAAAGATGCTTTTTGATTCAAGAGTAACCTAAAGTCACAACAGAAGAACAGTTGGGTAAAGCACAGTATCTGTATTCAGCAGAATTGTTACAGAGTTCTTTAAAATAATAATTATAAATACTAAGTAATGATATAAAAGATTCCTGTGATATTTTAAAATATCTACTAACTTCTGGTTAAATCTAGCATATCAAAGACATCCATTTATCTCTATGCCCTTTGGAAATAGCACTAAAATGACAGTAAATGAATAAAAAGGGTATAAATTAATAAGGACAAGAGAAATGAAGAAAAAAGCAATAGAGAGCAACACAGGTGAATGGTTTCATAGAGATGAAAAGGAAACAAAGAATGATAACTGACTTAGCAAAAGATAGAACACCAAAACCTAGGTGCCAATAGAAGGGAAAATGACCAGTAGCCAGTATATTTGCATACACCCTCCCCCCCCCCCCCCCCAAGGATCTGGAAACACTGATCTGGGAATCTCTCAAAGAAAAAAAAAAAAAACCCCTCAGAGGTCCTACTTTCTTGGAATGAAATCCACCACTGCACATAAAAAGTTTCTAATTCAGTTTAGTGCCTCTATCTTAAATATAAATGAAGAGTCCAACCACCAGATATTTGAGAAAATATATATACATGAATACAAACATAAAAGGAACTCCAAATAAACACAGACAATACAAGCAACAGATGAGAACTCTACAAAGTTATCATTAATATTCTTGGGAACTGAATAAAGAACAGGATACTATTAAATAAAATGAAATCTGAAAAAAAAAGGTGAAAAATATTTTAGACAAGAAAGAACTTTTAGACATTCAAAATATAAAAGTTGAAAAAAATTAAAATTGATAGAAAGATTAGAAACTAAATCAAGAATATCTCCTAGCAACTAGAATAAAGAGATAAACCAATGGACAATAGGAGAATAAATATTAAAATACCAGGCATCAATCTCAACAATTATGTAGCTGACTAACAGTAGTTCCAAAAAGAAAGAAAAGAGGGAAAATGGGAATGAAAATTTCTTTTTAAAAGTTACTGGAAAAATTCCCAGAACTTTAGATATGAATGTCCACATTGAGAGTGCCACTGGGTGAACTATAAAATAAATGAATATCACAGTGAAATTCCAGTATAGGGGACAGAAAAGCACCTAAGAATTTCCAAAGAGAAAAAACAGGTAACATACAAAGGCATTAAGTTCAAAATGCCACTGAACCTCTCAACAGCAATCCCAGAAAGTGAGAAGATTATGCCTTCAAAATGCAGAGGTTAAATCCTTTTGCCCAGAGAAAATACCAATCAAGTATGGAGCTAGATTAACAACATTTTCAGTCATGCTAGGACTCAAAACTTTACCACTTTTGTACTATTTTGGGGAAACTACTAAAGGATGGCTTTGACAAAATGAGAGAGTGAACACTATAATAGGAGACAAATCTAATCCCATGGAAGAACAATTAAATCTAAGAATAAATTGTACAAAGGCTTAAAGAGCAACCAGTCTACAGCCTAATACTAACTAACCAGAAGTTAGTACTGGTATTCTCAACTTTCATATTTAAATGATTCAACTCTTTAACTCTAGTGCTTAGATAGCTATTCTACTATATACCTCTCACAAAAAAAAGAAAAAGATTACTAATACTATTTTTAAATTTTCAACTCAATACCATGCCAATTACCATATCTTATTTTCTACACTCATTATAACTCAATGAAATAATTTCCATGGAGAATGTCCTTCTACTAAGACACACTACAGTTCATTGGACAGAGTGCCATTTCTTTCATTTGCAAGCATTTCATATTCATATTTCAACTTTTAATGGCCTGAAGAAAGTGTTATTTCAGGAAAATTTCAGTATGTCATGTAGTTCAGATCTGTATGTTCACATAAGATGAGATCTAATCTATTCAAGGAGCATGCTGGTCTATTTCTGTCTTGCTCTCAAGAATTTCTAGATAAAGCAAAATTTATTGATTTTAAATGGTTGCATGTCTACCTGTTAATCCCTACATTGTCATTTCCATCTTACTCAAATAATGCGAAGCCTTTTTAACCTTAATTCTTCTTTCTTGGACCACTATAAAAATAAAAATTATAATAAACACCTCATAATTATCTCATAAGTTATTACTAAGTGAGATGATCTTTTTCTACACAAAATACCTTAACACTCTTTTTGTCTTTTTTTAAGTTTTTATTTTAATTCCAGTTAGTTAACATACAGTGTTATATTAGCTTCAGGTGTACAATACAGTAAATCAAGAGTTCCATACATCACCCAGTACTCATCACAAGTACACTCCTTAATCCGCATTACAATTTAATCCAACCCCCAACCACCCTCCCCTCTGGTAACATCAGATTGTTCTCTGTAATTAAGAGTCTATTTCTTGCTTTGTGTTTTTCTCCCTCTCTCTCTCTTATTTTTTTCCCTTTACTGTTTGCTTTGTTTCTTAAATTCCACATATGAGTGAAATCATATGATATTTGTCTTTGGCTTATTTCACTTAGCATTATACTCTCTAGCTCCATCCATGTCGTTGCAAATGGCAAGAGTTCAGACTTTTTTATAGCTGAATAATATTCCATTATATATACCACATCTTTATCCATTCATCTATCGATGGACACTTGGGCTGCTTCCATATCCTGGCTATTAGAAAAATTGCTGCTATAAACATAGAAGTGTGTGTATCCCTTTGAATCAGTGTTCTGGTATTCTTTGGATAAATACCCAGTAGTGTGACTGCTGGATCATGGAGTAGTTCTATTTTTAACTTTTTGAGGAATCCCCATACTATTCTCCACAGTGGTGCACCAGTTTGCATTCCCACCAACAGCACAAATACTCTTTTTGGTGTTCTGGTTTTCTCATCTTTACATTATTAGTTTTCATTAGTTATCTTCCCCTCTCAATTTTCTTTCAAATTGTGAGGATTAACTGAAACAATTTTTATAAAAGCTAACTTATATAAATACAATTTATCTGTAAGATTATTTAACTGTTTTTGAAAATAAAACAGATTGAATTAAATAATTAATATACAGGTCACTTCTCAAAATTTAATAGTTCTTATTTGTGCAAAATGTTTTGTTATCTATATAATTACTGCTATTTTTTGTAATCTTCAAGAATACCAACTCTGGGGGCGCCTGGGTGGCTCAGTCGTTAAGCGTCTGCCTTCGGCTCAGGTCATGATCCCAGGGTCCTGGGATCGAGCCCCGCATCGGGCTCCCTGCTCGGCGGGAAGCCTGCTTCTCCCTCTCCCACTCCCCCTGCTTGTGCTCCCTCTCTCGCTGTGTCTCTCTCTGTCAAATAAATAAATAAAATCTTTAAAAAAAAAAAAAAAAAAAAAAAAAAGAATACCAACTCTGGCTGAATTTCATCCTGGTACCAGGCTATGTTTGTTCTTGATTCAAGATATGCTAGATTTTGTTCTCATAGTCATTTTCTTAATCATCAAATTCAACACTCAACTCTATTATGTTTATAGCACTGCTAGACACTGTGATGTTTTATAACTACCTCTAATATGATTTCATCTATAAATCAGACTAACATTATTTTTTATTTGTTTATTGAGAGAGAGAGAATGATAGAGAGAGAGCATGAGAGGGGGAAGAGTCACAGGGAGAAGCAGACTCCCTGCTGAGCAGGGAGCTTGATGTGGGACTCAATCCCGGGACTCCAGGATCATGACCCGAGCCGAAGGCAGTCGCTTAACCAACTGAGCTACCCAGGTGCCCAGACTAACATTATTTTTTTAAAAACTACGGCAACAAAGTTTACACTTGGCATATTTCTCATAGTCATCTCTAAGGCTCCATGATGCTCTGTTATTTCTATTTGGGCAATGTGACTCACTAGTCAATTCTATGTCCATCTAGGGAGTACAGAGCAAAATCTAAGAATAAGACTCTATATGTTAAGATAATTGGAAGAATAGGGAATAAAACTTCTTAAGCACTAACTATGTGTATGAAAACATGCTAGGTACTTTGTATGTATTATCTCATTTAATTATTAAAATAATGCCATAATGTATAATTGACTAAAGTAAAACAACTTATCCAGGGTCACAAAGCTGCCAGATGGCAAGCCTGGATTAGAACTCTGGTCAATCTGACTGAGCAATATTTGCTCAGGGGTCCACTGTAAATGGCCCATTACCCAATGCAGCCATGCAGTTCTATAATATCCAGTCTTTGAATAAACATGTCCAATGACCATTTTCAGGCAGCTAAATAAACTATGACAAAATATATTCTGGTTTAATCTTAAATCAGTCTACTTATAATTTCTATCCACTGAAGCAAATTCTATCTTCCAAAATTTGTTTATCTAACTAATGTTCAGAGCATTATCTTTATGCCTTTTAAATTATATTTTGCTCATATGGGCAAATTTTTCAGCAGATAAAGATCTGTTTAATTCTTTCATCTAATGTATTGGTAATTCCTTCCAACTGTAGATTTTAGTACTGCTTCTATATTCATCACTGTGGATAAAAGGACATGGCCTGAATATGGTACAAGATCCCTCCCAAAAATCATGTCTATTTACCAAAAATCTAAGTATGACACTTTAACCACTAAGAGGACTCATAACTTCATTATCTATTGTCTAGCCAATATTTTTCTCTCTATATAATTTGTTTATGAGAGGAAGCAGAACAGATTCAAATTTCTACAACACTGCCTGACACACCAGTGTCATAAAGAACTGACTTTAGTTACACACAACATGTACTTTGTGAACATGTACTGATTCTTGGTGATAACAGCTCCTTCTGAAGACTACATATCATTCACATTTCTTAACAAACCATCACATATCAAAGTGGAGCTATTCTATAACCTAGTTGTGCTCCTAGAAATGTCAGGGAAGCTGGGACATTTTCTGTTGCTAATAAACAATAGCATCTAGAGTAGAGTGTGCAAACTGGCTACTTGCAGACTATCTCTAGCCCATGGGCATATTTTGTTTAGTCAACACCCCCTTGTTTAATTGAATAAGTTGCCAACTTCTAAATCTGAGATAATTCACTTAAAAATCCGGATTTTTTGCTCCTCTTAAAAATCAAAAGAACTGGCAATACTGGTCACACATTTTTCACTCTGTAACAAGTACCTAGAGCTGAGTAATGGCTTCTGTCTTTGGATATGGCACGTCCTACCTGGATCACCACACTAACCCCAACTTCTAATTGTCAGACCTATATATCTCATTTGAATCCCTTCCTGGTCCCTGTAAGTAACTGAATTCACAATCTTTGACATGGAGGAACTACTCAACAGGAAGTCCTGCTCATTCTTTTATATGACAAAGAAAATGGTTTGGAGTATACAAGTAGTCAATAATTCAAATATTTTAACAAGATTCCATTGTAAACTTTAAAGACAAAATGTGTGGCAAAAATAACATATATATTATAAATGTTATAGATTTATAAAACATTATAAATTATATAAGCTTACCTCGCTGGGTAAGAAATGTTATTCTCATGTTTTTATTTTTGTGGCTTTTTAGATAATTTTCAAACAATATATGTTCAAAGCTATTTCTAACTAACATATAAGCCCTTAAACTGATTAATTATCAATAAGTTAAAATTTTTTTTCACTAAATTTTATAGACCCCAAGACAGTCAAAATTTGTCTTCTTACAACCAACCACAAAAATCCTAGAAAGGTAAAAAAATGTACTCAACATACTCTAATGACTTAATTTATTTTACCTGAATCTTATAAAACTGAACATGTCATTTCTTTAACAAAGAATAACTGTGACCCTTATAGTCTTGCAAACATATATAAATGTAAAACATTAAGACCAATTGTTTTTTAAAAAGGCAAGAGATTCTTCAAAGTTTAATTATAAGACTATTTTCTTAATTTTTTGTAAAGACATAAGGCAAAACAGAGTACATACAAAGTCATGAATCCACTTTGTGGCAGTAAGAAGACCTCCCCCACACTTGTGCTTCCACTATAGAGCTGATAAAACTTTTACATTCAAAAGTCAAAGGTTAAATAAAGGAAAGGAAATGTTTTTTGTCAAATAGTCAAGTAACCACTAACAGTCTAAGTGATCAGCAGGAACCTTAACTTATAGTAATCAAATAAAACTAAGGAAACTGCCTTTCCGTAGAAAAACGTCTAATGTCTAGAGGCTGTTTTTCTGTCTGGAAAATTGACACAAAATGTGTAAAATTGAAACATTCTGCTTCTAAGGGATTTGCCCAAAGGAAGAGTGTGAAAGCTTCAAGTTTGGTATGAGTTAAAGGGGGGGGGGGGGGGGGAGGAGCAGGAGGGGACTACAAAGGCCCTAAACATCAATCTGTCTTTCTTATTAGGGTATTTCATTTTGAACCCTTCACAACAATTTTATAGTTCTAAAATTATGTTAATCAAATTAGGAAAAAAAGTTACTTCTTGCATTTTTGTTAGCCTGTGAAAGCAATTCTAAATACAAACAATGGCAAGATTTAAATTAGTAATATCTCAGAATATTTTTGAAATCCTGTTAAACTAGGATAGACAAGTCATGGAAGAAGCTGAAGCATACAACCATGGCTGAAAATTCAAAATTACACCTCAACTTTTGTACCTGATTTTACCTTGTATTAAAAATTTTAACCATCCTTAAATGTATCTCATTTTCATTATGACTATCTTTAAAGACCTGAAATATTTGAAACTGTTCAATATCAACAAAACTCAAGAGACATTTATATTTTTCATTTTAAACTTAGCTCATTAAAATACAAATACTAGAATGTAATATGAATGAAAAGATTTTTTTTTTTGTTAAGATACATTCAATCATGGTAGAAAAAAATTAAAGTCTTTAGCAGGATATTATAAAGACAACAGGAGAAATACTAGTTTCTATCTAAGAATCTTAAATCATTTAATGAGAATGATCCCTATATAACCAATCCGGTATTATCTCACAATAGAATACCTAAGAATATTGTATGTTTCAATATAAATGCACTAATTTTGCATATGATACAGCTTCATGGACAAGGTATTAAGATTTTTCATATTCAAAAGACATAATATATTCCAGGTAAAGATATAAGTAACTAATTTTAAAAACCATAATCAGAAAGGAAATCATCTTTGTGCTAAATCTCAACTTTCAAGGAATTAGAAAAGTGAAATGACCAACTATCAGATTGAGCATGTTCAAAAACTCTCAGCACTTACAGGGGATTCTATGAAAGCCATAGCAGTTTTTCCAATTTATAAACTGCTTTACATGCATTCATTCATTTAGAAATTGTAACTAAAGACTACAGTTAATTATTTAGTTTGCTATCCAATAGAGAGATTTTTAAATGTGTCTCAACAAGTCTTATAGAAATGATGAGAGTGAAATAACAAAATTTAAGTAACAGTTATGTGTTACAAGTCCTTTATTTTCTTTTTTAAACTTCTCTAGATCTAGATTTTCCTGAGTAAAACATATTACTTTTGTTATCAGAAAAACATGGTTAAAGACATATATTTCTGTGTCTTGCTTATGCAAGTATCTTGTCATTTTTCCAAAATTTTAGCCCTAATAAAGGCTAAACTCAAGGAGCCTTAGAATTAAGGCTGAATTCTAAGATCAGGATACTCGCCCAAAACTGAATGCAAACATTACTCCAAAGCTTTGGACAGCCACCAGTTAGTACACAGAATACCAGCGTAGGTGATTCTCTCATATAACCCCTGCAAGCAGCACAGCCCATAATTAAAACACACACACACACACACACACACACACACACCCCTCTAGCCTTCAAATGAAGAGACCTGATTGCCCTAACCAATTCTGTGAATAGTTCAGTAGATAATTCTTCTACCTTCTTTCCCTAGTCACCTCAGAAGATTACTAGTTAAATTCTATGTCTTAGTTTTATATTGAAATTAAACACATTTTCTTCTACTACATCTTAAGGATACAATGAAATGAAATGAGCAGTACCGAAAGAGAAACAAGTAATAGGAAATAAATTGGATGTAGTAACATTTCTCCTACCATCTCACAAAGTATTTCCAATATGTTAAACATTTTGTGTTGAAATTACAGAGAAACACTAATCTCAGGCTCCAAGATGGTAACAGGAAAGTCATTTCACAAGCAATATTTTTTTCTCTTCCAAAGGTCATTCTTTCACACACTATGACTCCAAATTTCAAGGACACAGAATGAAACGACCCTTTCCATTCTTAATTCTGCTATACCACAATGATCAACTGAGTGCCTTTGAAGTGCCTGTAATAAAACACACTAGTAAAATAATCTCCTATCCTGAAAACAGATGACATATTTTACCTGACAAAAGATGATCTGGTTAAATTCCCACAGTTTTAATATGCTATTTATAGTTCTAACATCTGAGAATTTTAGGACAGGGAGAAAATGATTAAAATGACTCATACATTGCAAAAAATGGATAAATGCTGAAGTGTATAAAGTAAAAAAAAATTGGAGATCTATCTTTCTAGTCTTTTTTATAAGTATATACACTCATATATTAATATATAAATTTTTCATGTCAGCTACTTCTTAAAGTAGATACATTTACATACATATATAAATTGTTCTTTACAATGTAAGAACATACCATAAATATTACTTTGACACTTCTCATCATTTCACAATTTTTCATAAACATTTCTGAGTTAGAGTCTGTATTAGTATATAATTTTCCCCAATAGATAAATAATATTCCATTCTGTTTGTCATTCATTCATTAATTTATTTATTAAACAAATATCTATTAAGAATTCATTATGTGTCAGGCACTATTGTAGGCACTGAGAAAATCATCCATCAGTGAAAAAAACAGAGAACATTCTGGTAGGGGCAGGGGGAACTGACCAGGGAATGTACCAAAAATTCCTACTGAAGGACATTTACATCCCACTATTTTGCTATTATAAACCATGCTATAATAAATAACTTTGTATACACTTTACTGCTCACTACTGGGAATATTCCTGATATTTAAAATTCTAGAACTGAGTCAAGGAGTATGAGATTTTATAAATCTGATAGATATTACTAAATTGCTCTTCTAAAGGTTATGTCATTTTATAAAAGTCCCCCACAGTTGACATGACATGTCTGTTTCCCCACAGGCTTATTTTTTTTTATTTCATTTCTTTCAATCTTAATATGCTCATTTCTTTCACCTTTAGTAAGGCTGAGCATCATTCACAGGTATATATACTATTTAAATTTCCTCTATGAATATATTACTCAGATGTTTTCCTTATTCTTCTATTCAGTTCTGTGTCATTAACTTGTAGCTACTTATTATGTATCATAGCTATTAACTCTGTTACAGTGGTTGTAAATATATTCCTACCAGTTCATTATTGGTATCTTTAATTTCCTTATTATATTTGTCATCAAACAAAATCTTTCATCATCATACAGGCAAAGATGCCAATCTTTTTGGCCTCAAGATTCAATGGTAGGCATATAAAGGCACTTATGACTACAGTAATTTTATTTTTATTTATTTATTTTTTTAGAAGGGGGTGAGGAGGGGCAGAGGGAGAGGGAAAGAGACAGAGAGAATCCCAAGCAGGCTCCATGCCTAGTGTGGAGCCTGACACGGGGCTCAATCTCACCCTGAGATTATGATCGGAGCTGAAACCAAGAGTCGGATGCTCAACTGACTGAGACACCCAGGCGCCCCTACAGTAAATTTTTAAAATCAACAATATTTTTTCCAGTACATTTAAAGTTTTATCCTTTCTTTCAACAATTAAATCTAAAGTGGGGGAGACCTGGTCTAGTTCATAGACAAACCAGGACCCAAAACACCATTATTCCCCTTACGACAGCACTTAAGAGATTTGTTAAAATTATTTTCACAGACATACGTTAATTACAGCTTAAAATAGGTATTCTCCTATCTATCACAGCTTTCTGAATAAGTTGCTGAATTCCATTACTACTATCTCTTTCAGTATTAAAACTAAATATTGGCTATTCTCAACGGGGTACACTGCCTTTAAGGACAAAGATTATGTTATGCCATTAAAATCATGAGATGGCAATCTTTTAAAAATTTCCTAGTAAAATCTTGCCATTTGCAACAACGTGGATGGAATGGAGGGTGTTATGCTGAGCGAAATAAGTCAGTCAGAGAAAGACATGTATCATAGACCTCACTGATACGAGGAATTCTTAATCTCAGGAAACAAACTGAGGGTTGCTGGAGTGGTGGGGGGGTGGGAGGGATGGGGCAGCTGGGTGATAGACACTGGGGAGGGTATGTGCTATGGTGAGCGCTGTGAATTGTGTAAGACTGTTGAATCACAGACCTGTACCTCTGAAACAAGTAATACATTATATGTTAAAAAAAGAGAAGAAGATAGTAGGAAGGGAAAAATGAAGGGGGGATATCGGAGGGGGAGACGAACCATGAGAGACTATGGACTCTGAGAAACAAACTGAGGGTTCTAGAGGGGAGGGGGGTGGGGGGATGGGTTAGCCTGGTGATGGGTATTAAAGAGGGCACGTACTGAATGGAGCACTGGGTGTTATACGCAAACAATGAATCATGGAACACCACATCAAAAACTAATGTTGTAATGTATGGTGATTAACATAACATAATAAAAAATAAATAAATAAATAAATAAAAATTTCCTAGTAAAAAATAAGTTGGACAGTAGAATTTTCTCAATTTAAGATTCTCCTCTGTTTTTTTCATAAAGCTTTGTTACCTATTTCTTATCTAGTGGAAAGAACTGTCACATGACAAAAATAAACAAACAGAAAAGGAATCTTTTTTTAAAAAAGATAAAATAACCAATAATGCATATTGTGAAATGTTTTCTTTATTGGCATATATGATTTTACTTTTTTATTACATTTATGTAACATAACCTTATTTTCTGCAGGTAAACCTTCCTAATTCAACGAGTACTACAACACTCTGGTGTTCTTCCACATACGCAAGTTTGATAACAATAACTTGATTACTGTAACAGTTTTAGAATCTGTTTCCTACAAATTAATGACCCCTGGTTTGGAGATATGAACACTATACCAGTATTTCAGGAATTTAACAAATAGCTACAGTTCATTTTTTGTGTAAATACTTTTAGGTAATGTAGGCTTTCCTAAATTTAAACAGAAATTTCTGATTTCTGTTTAATCAAGTTAAGGTTTATTCTATAAGCACATTTATAGGGACTATTCTGAACATTTAGTAACTATTTGCTAAATTTTAAGATTTTATTTATTTACTTACTTACTTGAGAGAGAGAGAGAGAGAACGAATGGCAGGGGCAGAGGGAGAGGGAGGGGGAGAGAATCTCAAGCAGACTCCGCGCTGAGTGCAGAACCCAGTGTGGGGCTCCATCTCACAACTTGTAAGATCACGACCTGAGCCGAAACCAAAAGTTGGACACTTAACGGACTGAGCCACCCAGGCGCCCCACTATTTGCTAATTATTAATAGGTTCAGTGTATTCAAAATATTTTAAAAGTTCAAAACAAAGACAAAGTTTCATCCTCTTTAATTATGACTATCAGGAACTCATTTTGGAGGCAGTGAGGTAAAGTTGTAAAATGCAGGTTCGAATATTATGGAAAACTGATGTCTATAACTTATTCTCAACTGGGTCAGCAAAAACAATAAGAGAAAAAGAAAGACAAAAAATTTGCATGTATGTGTGTGTGCACTCGGAGAGAGAGGAAGGAGAGGAAGAAGCATGTTAACAGTTGTGAATCTCGGTGATGTATACACAAGAGTTTACTGTAGTATTCTTAAAACTTTTCTTTAAACTTGACTTTTTTAATGAAAAGATTTAAAAATTGATAGAAAAAAATTAGAAAGCACCTACAGCTTTGGTCTTTCTATTAGGACAAACCTGCCTTGGGCAGAGCAGATAAGGTTCTACTCCCCTTTAAAGTGTAGCTTTTGAACCTTCAGCATTAAACACAATGATAAAAGGAGCCCTCCTTACCCATTTTCCACATGTCACCCCCACTCTCACTGCACAATCAACTGGCTTCAAATTATAAGAATCAACCTATAGTTTGAAACATAATACTCTTCCAGATAAAACATATGTTTTAAATACAATTATTATCCAAATGAAAGAGTTGTTGCCTAAAGAAAGAATGGAGGAATATCCATATTCTATTACTTACACTTATAAAGCAGTTAAGCATTTACTTTTAAATAAAGATTGAAGAAAATTCTCCAACTCTAACAAATGTTCTGGGTAAATTTATAACCTAAACTTCAAAGAATGATATGAATGTAGCTAAATAGCAAAAAAACATCAATTTTATACCAAAGTTTTCTTTATAACATTTTAATTATTAAATTAGATGTTATTTCTTTTCCTACAAGCATTTCCACAGAATCTACCTTGACCAATATACATATTATAATCACAGTACAGAATCCTATTTTTATGGAATACATCTGGATTTCTGATTCATCAAGACATACTAAGGGGAGCTAACTTTCAGAATCCTTTCTTGTAAACAGCCAGCATCTCAAATCCTAGGTCTACAAAAAGAAGACACAATTTTAACTACCTATTGAATCAAGGCAAATGATGTAAGCGATGGAAGTGGGACAGGTAGGACTTGTGGCAAAGTACTAAACTCATGACACAACTAAACACCCACTGCTTAGTTCCAGCATATTGCTGCTACTGGGAAGTGCAAGACCAGAATTAGCAAATATTCCCATTTACCAAAAGGAATTAGAAACTTGAATTTTACGCAAAATTTCACTAAAATTTATAAAGTTAGAAACATCTTCAAAAAATTTTAAAACACCATATGGCCAAATAAAACATCTCTATTAAACATTTTTGCCCAGAATCACCAGTTTACAACCTTTGCCTTAAAGCAGTAATTCACTTTCAAAAATCCAGGTTCTGGGTCAGTGATAGAAAAGAGCATGTATTAATTTAATTGATTTTTTTTGCATCCTGTTTAATAGGTGATATATATATTATTTAAACTCACATCTTAATATTTAATTTTTCAAAAATAAACCCACAAAAACTAATCTTAAAAGAGCCAATTCTTTCAAGAAAAGTTTTACTGTTACTGGTAAATCTTTAAATCTAATTGATGCTCTATATAGAAGATAAAGTTATTTTTCAATTTACTTGGATTTAGAGAAAACAAATAAGAAAAAAATATTATATGCATATTTTTAAGCATCCTAAGCATAACAAAGTACAAAAGAAAGGCACAATTAATGTATTAATGCATCCATTTTTTTTTTTTACTATAAATACTCACCTAAGGATGCACAAGCAAATTTTGCCTCCTGATGTGAGTCTGCAGAATCCAAATCTCTGTTTACTTTCAATGTCTGTCAGTACAAAGGTAAAATGCTGTCCGACTTGATTTTGAGATACTCTAAAATACAGCAATATTATAAAACTTCAATGTGTTTTCGTGTGAGAATTTTCTTAAAGAAAAACAAAGCAAGAATATATTTACATGAGCCATTGGGTTCACCTTCTCAATCAGCTGGTTCTCAAATCTAGACCTACGTTCTAAAACTAAAATGAGTGTGAAATGTGTAAACAACTAAATAATGAGTCAAATATCACATTAAGTTGTAACCCTTACAGGCCGAGCAGTTAAGTATATACTAACCCCTTAGTAGGGAATCATAAGGTATTTCACTGCAAGTCTGCACATGCCTAGAAGTACTTCTAAAATATTTCATAAATCTGAAAATACCATTACTGAGACTGTTGAACTGAGAAGCAAAACATGATGACTGATTCTGCTCAACTCCAGCCTCTCTTGTCATATTATTTTAAGACTGCTTAGACAGCAAATCAGGCTGCTTTAGCATCCAATGGCAGCCACCACCACCTCTGTTTAATTGTTTCTTCTGTTGACATTCTCACCCAGTAAAGCACCATAGAAATTACTATTGGCATTTTTTAGCATTCTCATCTAGAACTACCTATGTACTGAGAACAAATTTCCAAGCACAAAGAAGGAACACAATTTCCACAGAAAAGCTTACTACAAAGAATTTTAGCTGTTGACCTAAGTATCATGCTATTATAGTATGCGTCACACTGCGGTGTAACGTGCAATATAAACCATTACACTGAATCTTTATCACCATTTAAAATATATAAACACACTTCTTGTTACTGGCTATCATTCTGCCATTAGACAACCATAATTGAACATCTGCTTCCTGGTCCCAAGATAAAATATCTATGACACCTAAATTTTGGTTCTGAAATAGTCACAGGAATTTGTAGAAAGAAGTAAGTTGCTTTATTACCAGTGTGCCAATACTACAAATTGTTTTCAATTGTCAAGAAATACTGCATTTCAAGTGCTGAATATTTCACAAATACACATTTAAGTGGACAGTTCTGAAAAAATTTTTACAAACTTCAAAAACACCTCCAGTGCCCATGTTCACAATGTACTTTCAAAAGCCTTTCTTCCTGTATTTTATCTTTGCTAGTAATTTGTAAATTGCAACTTGAACAAGCACAGCTGATTCTCCAGGAAGGAGGTAAAACAAGGGGTATCATTCATCAGCAATACTTATTAGTATCAATTAGCCTCATTCAGAAGGCATTATCTTTAACATGGTAAAATTTCAGATTTTTACTAATCTTTACTTTAGCAAAGTATTTTCTGAAAATAAATTTTCCTTTAAAACCCCTCATACCATATTCTTAAAAAAACTGATAACAGGGTGTGAAAATCACATGAAAAACAATAAATGATTAGTTTTTATGTTCAAAGGCCTATATATTCTGTGAAATTCCAACTACACACAGGTAATACTCTATTCATTATTTGTTCAGTAAAATACAAACATAATGAGATTTTCAAAACTGCTGGGAGGATTTCCCTGCAGCCTTCCATAATATTGCACTATTTCTATACAGCTATTCTTGGGAGACAACTAGCCATGAGTTTTACAATATCACACAGATGGTCTTTTCAATTAGGGTGAAGTGAGATAGAAACCAGGATATATACATCTAATTTTAAAAGACACAATTCTAAGGCTCTGATTAAGGACATAGTAATATTTTTTTTTTCTGCAGGTGCTTACAATATGTACCTGAAGAACAAAAGGAAGAAATGGAACCTTAAGACTTCTCCTAACTGGCCACAGTGGAGAAAACAAAAGATATAATCATGTAAAAAGGCTTCTTCCTTTCAAATATTATTTAATTTTAAACCTCTGGTCCTTTTTTTGTTGTTGCTAGAAGCAGTGAAGAGAACATACATTCCTTTTTATTAAAGAACACATGAAACAATTTTAAAGCGCTCACTGGGATGAGCTGAAGTTACTTTGAATGATGGCTTATACTGTACCTTTCAATGTCAAAGGGGAAACAGAACTTGGGCACACTCTGTAGTACTTCCTGCAAATGCAAATTAAAAAAAAAAAAAAGCTTTAGAATATTTTAAAAGATGCAGTTAAAACTTTTTCTTGAGACCTTTTCTAGGGGGAAAAAAGTTTGTTTTCTTTTTTTCCTTAAGAAAAATAGCACAGGTTCCTAGACTAAAATAATTGATTATTAAAAAGGAATTAAGTTGGTGCTTTGGCAGATTGCACTGACAATGCCACGGAAGCCCCAGGAGGGAAAGGCCTGGCCTGAAGGGTATTAACACCCTTCACATCCCCGCTGGGATTCCCTTCAACAAGGCCATATGGATTTTACAAGAAGCACCGCACCATATGGGTAAGCTACGTCTGCTGCTACTTGTACCACAGACTAGCCACAGGGACTTCTGACAGATCCTGGCTCGAAAATATAAATGTTGTTTCAATTAAAATGCAGGCAGAGAAAAGGGAATGAAGTTGGCAGCAGCATGAATTACTGAGAGGTATAACAAATCTACATGTCCCATAGTAAAACAGTTAAAAAAAAAAAAAAAAAGACTTTCTATAGCTAAAGAAACACATTTATATGTTTCAACTCTTGGTAAATTCAACAACAGCAACACTAAGTTTATCTCAAATAACATTCTTTAAAAAAATGTGTATCTAAAAATAAGCCTTTAAATTTAAAACAACATAGCTTCTATTCTGTGCACTTTCGTTTATGGATTGTCTCATATGAAAATCAGTGTTTTAATGAAGCATAGAAAATAACCTGCAGTGATTTTATATAGTCATTATAAAATAATTTTAAAAGCCTTTAGAAATCATACACGTTATAATCATAACAAAATATGAGTAACTGTCAGACACCTGGCAAAAAATAGAAAAAGATTTATTCTTTCATATAGGAAAAACAACTTAAAATTAACTCTGATTCTAAAGTTAAGCTTTAGAATTGAAAATAACATCATGTAAGTTCAAAGTCAGGTGATTTTATAAGACAAAGAGATTTATGAGAATGTTTCCTATTAAAAAAAAAAGAGCAAATACCTTAATGCAGTAGTTACCCCCACCAAAAATACTACCTCTTTACCAATAAAATTTACATCCAGAGAAATCATTAATACCTGCATATTTAATTCCTCTACAGAAACCTAGTATTGAGTGTTTTAAAGTAGAATTTATCACGTTCTTTTAAAATGTAGACTGCAATAAGGTATTAATTAATAATAAAACATTATAAAATTCCAATGCCAATACCTAAGGAAGCTTCAAGGAAGCCTTAAGACATTGAAGCAGAAAGAAAAGCAAAAAAGCAGTCCTTCTATCTTTAGGGCAAGGTATCCTGCTTTGCTTATGAACACATACCTTTAAAAATATGAGCACAGACCCCATATTTAGAAAAAGCTGTTTTACTACTGAAAAATTTCTGTTAAATGTAATTAAAAGAGCCACTAAACTTGAAATAATTTAAATTACTGAAACTGAAAACAGTTCAATACAAATAAGTTCATTTGTCCATTGCTAATCCTTATCTTGTGCTACAAAAAGTGAAGCCATTTACCATATTTACTATACATATGAACACTATTTTAACATCCCTCCCTTGCAAAGTTGTTCATATAATTTTTGTAACAATAGATACGTATTCAAAACTCATTGTCTACTTCTAAATATACCAAAATTAGTAATATATTTCACATCAGTTTTAAGACTCAAATTAAGAAGAATGTTTCCCAGTTAGTTGCTCAATCTTTCACACCCTCCCCCTCCCTTTTTCCACAAGCAACACACATGCACACACTTCTGCAAAACAGCCTCAGCTCGCTTCCCAACTGGCAGAAGCATCCCTCAGGGGACAAGTCTTTAAACCTCCGCACTCTTTAAAATTCAACCAGCCAGCAGGTCTATAGACTAGTGTATAAACAGTATAGACAAAAAAATCCTCTCTCAGCTTATGTCAGTGACAAAGCAGCTCAGCAGTTGACTGTTTCTCCCCTGACAGTATAAGCTGGGTTTACACAGATCAATAGCTGAAAGTCCTACCTAGCTCCCAGGGCTCGGGTTTTCTTCCTTAATTACAGGTGCTATTCAAACTGAAGTTAAAAAAGAAAAGAGACAGAGAGAGAGGTTGAAGGGAGGAATAAGATACATGCAAAAAAGTTTTTTTATTCTTTTAGCAATAATGTTAATTGAAAATTGTACTTTTATATGTATTGGAAGTGTTCATAAAGTCTGATGCTTCCATTATAAAGTGTTTTTGATATCACACACACATGCACACTAGATGGGGATCCATAGATTATGTGAAAGCTTTAAGATAAAACTCCTCAAAAGTTATGTTTCTGTTTTCTTCAGGCTTTTGTTTTCAGGAAATACCTAATTTCCTCAGCCAAGAAAAATTATTTGAATTTTCTAAGTCATCTCAATTCTCTAAAATATTTTATTTTTATACAAAAAGAACACACTGACTAAAACGTCAAACGTTAAAAATAGTAATAACAAAAGGAAATAGAATATACAATTATGAATAGCAAATACAAAGGGCATACATAAACACACATATATATATATATATGCGCATATACCCTAAAAACAACACATCTACCATCATATAAATGACTGGAAATAAGGACTGATGAAAATTTATACATTGGGTTTTTCTTTTTGGCACTATATCCCAGATCTCTATTAATAAGCATTATGGTCAAATTGATCTCATGAGAGAGAAGAGAGCAAACTGCTAGTGTTTGAGGGGTTTATTAATAACTCTTTATCCCATGAAGCTACTGTTCAGCATTACAAATTGATCAAATAAGGAAAAAGGCATTTAAGAATCTACTTTTTGAAAAAACTAAAATATGCAGCGTTTACCTCCTAATTAAAGTTCAATAACCACAAAGGTCTTAGAATTTCTCAGAGAAAAATCTAAAATGAAACGAGACATATCATTATTGACACCAGTAATTGTTTTCCTCTTCTTAAACTACTTCTTCCCTACACTATATTGAAACACTAATGTTCTCTAAGGTTCCATATATTCCTCTCTTCCATGCTGATGAAGTGTATCTGCCTAGGCAATTTTGTTTACATCCACAGTTTCAACTACAACTACCAATCTCTTAGTCTTATAGTTAAGATATTTCTGACTCCAGGATTATATATCTAACTACTCTCTAGTATCAATTTCTGAATGTTCCCTAGACAGCTCAGTTCTTTTACGTGTAGTCCTTATCACCTGGAACAGCAGCACCATCTATCCAGTTACCCAAACCAAAACATGGTAGCTGTCTAGACCCCTCCCTTTTCTTAACTCCCATATATAATCAAGTCCTCTTAATTCAATTCCATAACTATCTCACTCCGGAAGTTCTCAATGGGAGGGCAGTAAGAATTAGAAGGAAGATAAGAAGGTGTTAAGAATCACTTGGGAGGGTTTTTCAAAACACATTCATCACCTACACTATAGACCCATAAGGGTCTTGACTCAGTTCAAATACCATCCATATTTAAGGAATAAGACTAACTGTAACTAACCAAGGAATATACTAACTGTATAATTAAGGAATAAGATTAATGTTAGGGGTGCTTAATAGGTCAGGAATAGTTACTCTCTCATTGCAAAAAGTGACAAGATTTGCTCAGGGATTGGTTAATTCAACATCCTCTTTGAGGACTCCGGAAACTTCTGTCCTTCTTTCTGCTTTGCTGTCCTGTGTTTGTTGGATTTGTCCTCAGCTACCTATACTCATGGTCACAAAATAAGCTGCCAGAGTTCAGCACACCACACGAAGACACAGCAGTGTCCACTGAAAGAAGCATTTCTTTCTGTTATTTCTTTTCATCAGCGAGGAAACTTTTCCCAGAAGTGCCCCCTCGACCCCACAGCTGACTTTCCCAATATATTTAATTAGCCCAGAAGGTCACAGCTACTCCTAAACTAATCACTGGCAAGGGAAATGGTTATCTATGCTTAGCTTAGTCTTAGACTAGTTAAAGGAAAAGTCAAAATTCAAACCTATTCATTTTCTGCTAACCATGATGCATGTAATTTTATATAAAGAAGCTGAAATACCATATTTTCTTTCTTAAGATTCCACACAATAATTTTAATCAGAAAGTTCTCAGGAAAAATATAACACAATTTATATAAGAACAGTTTTCAAATATCCATCATTTTATTCTTTCAGTAACACTTTCAGAATCATCTTGTAGCAACAAGGGGGTCATTTGTCAATTCTAATCTAATTTTTCACAAAGGCCATCCATTCCTAAAAAGGTGATTACTTCACTTTGAATATTATCTCCCCAAATATGTGAAAATTAATTAATACTATGAATTCAAAGAAACATACACTAAGCTGCTTGGTCACAAGCAGACTGCACGGTGCAGAACTGAGATTCCCACACTGTGCACTGAGATGTTTCGGGCGGCATAGCAAACTCACAGGGGCACTGCAAGATGCATTAAATTGTCAAGGGAAATATAGCTACCCTGATAGAGTGACTAAATCAGATGGCATTTTATTAAAAGGTAGAATTACATTAATATGGTAAGATGTATCTAGCTTCTTTAGACATCATCTTCTCATTTTTTTAAAGAAGTTTTTTTTTTTTTTTTAAATTAAGAGAATGTATTTTAACCTTAAAGCCACGGAGTAACTGTCAGAATAACTGAGCCCACTGTGGAATTTTTCTCTTGGTATTTGCTTTCATGTACTATTTCAATTAGAAATAAACTTCTCTTTTGTCATTCCTCCTTAAATTAAGGAAAGTAATGTAAGTCTGTGATTTCTGACACTAAAACTATTTAGACTATGAACTCTGGTCAAATTATTTTTCACTTTCAAAAATTAAAAATGAATTTTTATTGTTGGAAGATTTATATTTGTTTGCCAAGAAGCAAATATATTCTTCTATAAAAAGAACTGTGCTGTTGAAACATAAATTTTAAGGATTTTGGTTCTCTGTGTATCAGTCTTAGAAGGATGAGGAGACCTCTGTGGTCTGCAGTCACTTTAGTTTAACCTACTGCCAATGACAAAGCCTAGATTCAAAGCAGGGCAGAGTGACGTTATAAAAAATACGTATATTCACAATTAGATAGGTGGTTTGCTTGGCCAACACAAGGTATATTTCCCTCATTAATTTAAAAGAAGCATTTAAAAGCCATGAAAGAAAATTATACATATATATGCAAATGGATTTCCAAAGTTTCTTTGTCAAAATTCTACTAAAAACTGCCTTCAAATTTTTATCCCTAGGTTAACTTTAACTTCTAATCAAGGATTGGAATAACAATTATCCTAAAAAGCCACTGAGTTTGTTTTCTAGTTTGTTTTCTAATAACCATATAACCTCTCACTGCTTTCAGACTAATAGCTCTTTGCTTTATTCACCTTATTTTAACTAATAACATTTTCTAGATCAAAGGAAATACATAATAAAATAGAACATTGCCTATAAAACTTATTTGCATTTACAGATACTAAAGTATTTAAAATTGAATGTCAATCATTTAAATCAAGATAAGTAGAATGAAGATAATTAGGAAAATACTTCAATTTTTAGAAAAAAACAAGTTTTACCTCAGTCAACCGATAGGCTACCATGACTTCACCCTGCAGCTAGATGTTGTGTAGGATAAAGGAAATATGATTCCTGATTTTCGGAACAAGGGAGACTTAAGATTAGATCATTACAAAATAGATGCATGCACGCATGTGCACACACACACACACGCACACACACACAGGCACACACACATTAGATGGAAAGTCACAGTGGCCAGGTGCACAGTGTTCTGGAGTCAACAGTTAAAATTCAAATTCCGGCTCTGCAAGGTATTGGCTATGTGCTCCATTAACCTCTTCCAGAAAATGGGCAAAAATTGTTATCTATGTTGTAGGACTGAGGATTTATTTGGGGATTTATATGAGGATTATGTGAGAAATCCACATAAATGATTAGACGATGTCAGGCATATAAAAACCTCCTGACAACTGTTAGCTCTTTTATTAATTAGTTACTTGTTTTAAGAATTCTCAAACATCATATGAATTCCAATGAAGATATTTATTTATGCAAAAAATATTTACTGAATAACTAAAACATTAAAGGTCCTGTGTTCAATGGCCTATGCCAAAATGTTAGCATCCTGAGACATAAAATGATGAAAAATATTATATTATACTGAATAATTTATCTGCTTCCTTTGAAGATTTTTAATATATTTAACATAGGTGCATATGGATATAGATATACATGTAGATATAGATTTGAATGCATGATACTATTTCTATATAACCAAACACAGTAAGAGCACCTCTGTTAACCCTGCAAGGTTATACCATATGTGTATCTCATGATCCAACATGTGTAGGAGCTTACTTTGGGCTGTCATATTGGCTACTCAAATTAAAACGATCTTCAAAGAATCATGCCAACAGACATTTTTCATTTAAGGAGGATTTCCTAATAAAATTCTTTTTTCATGTACTTAAATCAATCCACATAATAAAGATTAATTACCAATTCTAGGTAAGGTACTGACCAACTTGAAGAATAAAACTATTCCTTGTTTTCTTCTACAATCTCAAATGAAGCCTTTCCTTCAACTGTCTTGGCAAAGATACTGTTAAATGTACCCTTAGAAAACGTATCCTCTCTTTCTCTCACTGCCCTGTAATAGTGTTATCTCTCTTTGTTCTCTGTTAATCTTTATTTTATATTTTTCCTCAGTCACAGGCTACCAGACTCTTGATTCACATTTTTTCTGTTATTCTTCATACCTAGGCCATGTGTAGATAATCCTTCTGTCATGATATTCATGACATATTCTCCATTCATTGTGTAGGTCACACATTAGAGAACTGATTTTTCTATTACAGATGACAAATACAGATATGATATGTTCCAGAGCAGTTAATTATAATTATCCTGTTTTTCTGGTCCTGCCTTGAACCTAGTTCAGAACTACGCCTGAACTGCTAATTTTCCCCAGACAGTGAATCTTGTGATACATCAGATGGGAATCTTGTCATTTGTCTGATGCTTTTAAGAAAGAACAGAATCTTAGTTTTAAAGAATAAATCAGGGACTGTACACTTTAAGGTGCTTGAAAAATATACCATTAGATGAGTATTATATTCTGGGAGCAAGGGTATATTTACTATTTCTCTATGCCTTGAAAGTCCTTGGAATCTGTAAAATCATCTAGCAGAAATGCAAATTATAGTATATTTTAAAAGTTTGGAAAAAATCAATTGATTGTCTGTTTAACTATTTGGAGGCTTTGTTTGGAAGAATTAACTTATAAGTACACAATTATAAAATACAAACTGTTCAATGAAGACCATTTATTTAAAATGTATAAAGTCTAACCAGTACTCATATATTGACAAATTCAATATGAATTTATTTATATCAGTTATCAATATGTTTATGTATGTTTATTTACCAAATATTTAATGTGTGAATGGCAGTCACAGACAATCACATTGTAATGTAATAAGAGCATTGGCAGGAAAAGTGAAGAATACCAGGAGGCCTAGAAGACAGATATGTAAACCAAATTTAGGAGCGGTGCTTCTGGAAGAGTGTAGTGGAAGTCCCAAGGGAAGAAATCCTCTCTAAGTAGAGAAATGAAGGGAGAATGAGAAATTGGCCAGCCTATCGCATGAGAAGAGGGAGGTAGAGAAGACATAAGAATGGTATTCCCTCATAGGAAAGAAAATGTACAAAAATATGGAAATGAGAAAGAACAAGTACAAAGTTTGGAAGAATGATAAGAGAATGTAGCTTGAAAATAAGCAAGGGACTGAATACATAAGGTCTTTAAAAGCTACCTAAGAAGTTTGGACTTGATGCAAAGAGTAAGGAAACCATTCCTCCTGGTTTGCCCACAACACTTCACATGTATCTTCTCAGAAAATTATCAGTAGCACCCCCTCTTACTCTCAAAGGTATCCAAGTTATAATTTATTGTAATAGAAATCAGAACAGTGGTAACCTGGGGCTGTGGGGTGGGTTAGGGGACACAGTAAGTAACCAGAAAGCAGCAAGAAGGAACTTCCTGGAGTGCTAAAAAGTCTGTATCTTTAAAGGAATGTGGGTTACACAGGTGTATGCATCTGTCAAAACTCATTTCATTGTACACTTGAGACCTGCATTGTACCATATATAAATTATCGGTCAAAAAACCCCTAATAATCCATTGTATATATGGACCACATCTTCTTTATCCATTCATCTGTTGAAGTGCATCTCGGCTCTTTCCACAGTTTGGCTCTTGCGGACATTGCTGCTATGAACATTGGGGTGCATATGGCCCTTCTTTTCACTACATCTGTGTCTTTGGGGTAAATACCCAGTAGTGCAATTGCTGGGTCATAGGGTAGCTCTATTTTTAAATTTTTGAGGAACCTCCACACTGTTTTCCAACGTGGCTGTACCAACTTGCATTCCCACCAACAGTGTAAGAGGGTTCCCCTTTCTCCACAACCTCTCCAACATTTGTTGTTTCTTTCCCTGTCCATTTTTGCCATTCTAACTGGTGTAAGGTGGTCCATATATACAGTGGAATATTACTCAGCCATCAGAAAGGATGAATACCCAACTTTTACATCAACATGGATGGGACTGGAGGAGATTATGCTAAGTGAAATAAGTCAAGCAGAGAAAGTCAATTATCACATGGTTTCACTTATTTGTGGAACATAAGGAATAGCATGGAGGACACTAGGAGAAGGAAGGAAAAAATGGGGGGGGGACTGGAGGGAGAGATGAACCATGAGAGACCATGGACTCTGAGAAACAAACAGGGTTTTAGAGGGGAGGGGGGAGGGGGGAGTGGTTAGCCCAGTGATGGGTATTAAGGAGGGCACATACTGCATGGAGCACTGGGTGTTATACGAAAATAATGGATCGTGGATCACCACATCAAAAACTAATGATGTATTGTATGGTGACTAACATAACATAATAAAATTTAAAAAAAAAAACCCTAATAAATAAGTATCTCAGTTTGGACAATAAATCATGGTTCACCCTATCTAAGAGAAATAGGGAAGCTTTGAAGGGTTTAAAGCAAAGGAGGGCCCCAACTGGGCTTGAATTGTAGAGTGATCACTCTGGCTATACCAGGTAGAATAAATTTAAAAAGGACAAGACTGAAGACTGGGAAATCAGAAGACTTCTGCAATAATCAAGGTGAGTGGTGGTAGCCTGAAGTAAAACAGTTGCAGCAGGAATGTAGAGAAGGGCACAAAATTAAGATATATACATGGGAGTAAAGACGGAGACATCAGGAGGTAGCTGGATAAACTGGTGCTCTAGAGGGAATTGAGCTTAAAAACACAAAAAAGGAATGGCACTGATGAAAACATACGGATAAGAGCTATGACTGTTTTATTCTCCAACATTATGAAAGATCAATGTTATTCTTCATATTTTTATACTCCCCTCAACAAATACTCCATTATAATATCCCCAGGTTATAAAATCAGCAAATTTTCTCATACAATGATGAAAATATATCATGTCTTTGCTCTCCTAATGATTTGTTTCAAGATATAGGTTATAGAGTGTTTAACCACTTCTAATATTATAATCAACATATGTCATTCATCAGTAACCAGAGATCAATGAAGTTAGTTGCAAGCCAGAAAGTCTTAGTAGTTACAATTGGCATAATAAATGGAAACAAATGAATCTCTAAAATCTTTTGGGGCTTATTCAACTTTGGAGTTCCTCTCATGCCTAACCAGTGCCGGGCACATCACTCATGCTCTGAAAAAAATTTGTTGAACTCACATTAAATTACACTGTTTTTAGCATCATCAGAATAAATTTGCCTTGGTAGACAGTTCAAGGAAATGTGATTTATGAGTGTGTATGTTTTCTTATTTCACTACTTTCATATAAAATCATTGCTGGGGTGCATGGGTAGCTGAGTTGGTTAAGCGTCTGACTCTTGATCTCAGCTCAAGTCTTGATCTCAGCTCAGGTCTTGATCTCAGGGTCGTGAGTTCAAGCCCCACGTATAGTAGTAGTAGTAGTAGTAATAATAATAATAATAATAATAATAATAATAATAATAATAATAATAACAGCCTACTCTATGCCAGGTTCTGACCTAAGCACTTTACATCTATTACCTCATTTAGTCCTTACAACAACTTCTGTTTTGTTTCCTTTTACAGGTGGAAAAAACAAAAAGAAGTCAAAGAGACTAAGTAACTTGTCCAAAGTCACACAGCTAGCAAATGTTAGAGTCAGGACTTAAACTCATAGGATAAAGCTTCTAGCCATTATTCTCCATCCTATGTATTTTTTTTTTTTCACTTTGTTTTCATGAAGGTTCCAACATATAATCAGCAGATGCCTAAATTTGATGCCCATTTGGTCTCTATGTGGTGGATATTTCCCATATTTATGAAGAGTTAAAATTATACAATTAGTATTTCAAAACAAAAGTTCAACCTGGTGTATGAAAAAAATAAACAGGGCCAAGACATGAAGGAATCACAAGGAGAAACATGAGATAATATGTAATTACAAATGTGAGTCTTACTTGCCCTAGGTTGTTCTATTCCCTTGAAATTAACTTCTGAGGCAAAAATAAATAAATAAATAAAAATGCTGCTTATGCCTATGTTTATTACTACTGAGAATATTCGATTTGCAGTAAACTAACACCTAACTCCTTTCAAATAACAGACTTATAAATGAGGGCTTAAGTTGATTCTCACAGAGGAATAAAATATCAAGTAATTAAATTTGAAGCGTATTCTTTAAAATCTGAAACAAAATCATGTGTCACATAGCAGAACACGGCCCATACCATAACAAGTAAGTCATACTAGAGTAACAAAAGCAGGATGAGGTTAAACAAGGTTAATAGTAACAAAGGGAGTTAGGGTTGAGAGAATATTTATTCATCTTAGGCTCAAGAATGAAGATTTGTAGCTAGGTCAAAGCTGTCTGTCTATGATGGTCAGATGGACAAGGAAAACTAGCTCAGATAGTGAACACCCTGGGTTCAGTTATACCTTTAGCAATTCTATTCAATGAAGTTTGCTAGACATTTTTATCCCTTTCAATCTAAAGCAAGAACTAAAGTACTTATAATTAATATACAACTTTATTCAGATACAGTCAACAGGCAGGACTAAAAATCAAGACTCCTGGAGCTCTGACTTTATACATATATTTTTTAGGTTATCTTAAATTACCCAAGATTTTTCTTTTATAAAAAATGTACATGCCCATAATTTTTAATATGTCAAACTACAATTAAACTTGAAGTCATAGTAGGTTTTTTTAATGAATATTTCTTGAAATTCTAAATAGAAATACCATGAGCTATTATTTTGCAAACTTATTCTACCTCACCCATCATAGAACATCCACCTCTTGGAATAAAAATTTAGTTCACACTCTCTGCTGACGTAATCCTTGGCCTCTTGCTGAGATTATAAGTAAAGGTGCCAATTTTGGTTTTAGTTCTTGTAATGCAGAAAACTTTTCTATGAGAAACTAAACTGTGAACACTGGTTCTTTTCACACACAGAAAGCCACCAAACAGGCCTCACCAAATAGCAATGAGTTTTGATCACTCCTAGTCTAGTCCACTTTGGCATAAATGGCCTTAAAGAGAAAACACAATTTCCTGAATCTCTTGTAAAGGATTTTGCTCAATAAACCAGAAACTACATGTTGTCATTTGATAAACTCTTTCAGTTAAGAAGTAATAACTCTTGAATAAATTATCTCATACTTTCTACATATTCCTTACAATATATTATTGTATTGGAATATGTGGAGACCAAGAATAATTACAAAAACAGGAGTGGTTTATTTGTAAAAGCAGACTAAAATAAATTCCACAAAGTTAGATTCAACCTTTGGTCAGCTAAAAAGTAGACCTAAAATAGTTCTCTTTCATTGAAAATTTTCTTTAAAGTATGATGTAAATTCAGCAAGTCTCCATCACTTCTCATTGTTGATTCTTCTCAGCTTGGTGCCACCAGTGATCTCTAATTTCTTCATCCAATAGCCTTTTTTTCCAGTCTTTATCATATTTGACTTTTCTACAATGTGTCACGTTTCATTTATTCATATAATATACATTTATTCAGTATCTACCATGCAGGAGACACTTGGGATTAGAAGATGAAAGTGATCCTCCCCATGATCTGAGGAAGCTCAGGTTTCTCCCTAAACCATCCCTGCTTACAAGTATCTTCCTGAGCTGTCTGTATCCACTTTATCTAGCTCTCCTCCCATCTTTGTCATTTCTTTTCAGGCTGCTTCACGACTTCTTCTCTACAAGCCTTCTCCATTTGGTGGTCCCAGGGTTCTTTCTGTCTTTAGCCTTCACTTCTCCATGGGGAATCCAATCTCACTGCTAGACACAGTAGATGAAAATCTGGGCACTCCAGAGAAAAATCAGAGGTTCAGAACCCAGGTCAGCTACTTAATAGCTATGTGAAACCATGTCATCATCCTCTCCTAAACTCCAGTCAGAGGTTTCCTCCTACTTAGGAGACATCCCTACCAGAATAGCTGGCATATCCAAAACTGAAAACATTATTCTTCCTTCAAAATATGTTCCTCTCCCTAATGCCTTATTTCTATGCTGTCATGCTAACTTTTTCCCAATCTAACTTTTTCCAAACTTTAGAATCAGGCAACAATTTTTCTTTCACTATACACAAGCACATCAGAAACTAGTTGAAACCACATGGACCTCATGTCTGCATTCACCAAAATGACCACTAGACTGCATTGTTGTCTTTTCTGGTCAAATAGGCTAAGGGTAAATATGTGTTACCATTTAGTACCAGCTTACCAAGATAAACTGCAATGTTATCCCTTGTCTAGAAAAAATACATATGAATAAACTGGTAACTATGTATTTGAATAATAATTTATAGAATAAGCAATAATTAATATTTTAATGTAGTATTTACCATCACAATTAGTTAAAATACTTAATTTTTAACAACCATCAAGTTAATTTTTGAAATCAGATCTATTTAAAGGCCAATCATTAATCAAGTGTACTACTTGAAACATTTCTATGAAATATCATACCTAACATTACATCTTTAAGATTTAAAAAGTCTAACATATGCAAAGTCTATTAAAATGCACATAATTTATCTTACCCAAAATGAAAATATATCTAATAAATCGTACTATTCATCTGGCCTCTTTTAGCTCTCCCTTAACATACAAATGCATTCCTTTTCCCCAAAACATAGCAGCTGGGAATGAAAGGAAAGATTTCAAATGATCATTTTCACATCATATTCCATCATCTTTTCATCAGTTTTTCCTAGCTTTTCTTTGAGCTCATTCTTTTACAAGAGGTCTCTTTTTAGATCAATCCATATTTCCATAATCCACACTGCTGTTTCCTCCTCTTCTCCCCAGGGTGGACTAACCCCCACATCCAGAACTATGGCTTACAACTGTCATTAAGCCTTACAACAATAACAAGATAACAAAAGAACGGGTGGGGATGAGGCTAGCTCGCACCATATGTTGATCAAGTTCAACACTTTCAGCTAATAGAGAATATTTTTTAAACTTCAAAATTTTAATAGTAAAATGTTTTTATATCTACTTATTCTCCCCAATTGTATTTTAGGCTTACATTTTCAACATTAGTAAACAACCTGGCAATATTACTTTAAAAGAGCTTACCTATTAATAATGTACTGAAATGGGGAGGAAAAATAGAAATAACCAAACAAAAAGAAGGTGGCAACTTATGGTTAGTTACTGATTCTTGTAACCTACAAGCCTCACTCAACTTATACCAATTCCTAAAAAAGAAATTTCCCTCAAAGGTATTTTTTAAAGCAGTATACAATTATAATAAGCAAGATTATTTCAAAATAATATATTCTATGTGAATTAATATTGACTTTATGTCAATTTTGAAGAATTTTAATTTTTCCATCAAGTAACATCTGAAAATGTTACTTATGTTTCCATGTTTTGTTTCATAGTTACCTAATCTTAAGTTCTTTTTCAACGAAAAATAAAGAAAATTTGAAATGTAACATTTTGAACTGGCAGACTTTCATGCTTCTATCTTATATTTAAATACTTTTTTCTCCTCCTGACTTCCCAATAACTACTTCTGATTCATCAGCCTATGTTATGTCACTTTGAAAAAATTATTTCAACTGTTTTCTCTCAAAGATTTAAAACCCCTTATAGAACTGATTCCAAATTTATTTCATCAAATGTTTATTGCACACAATAAAAAGTAATTTTTTGTGAAACCACATTTATCTTTTTCAATCTGCATCATCTATTATTATTATTTAATTTCTGTAGGTTGCTGAGTAATGCCTGATGTGTCAGAACTGGTCTGAATCACTTGCATAGTTAGAATGTAATAATTTCACTGCCATCAAAATAAATATAAAAACCTCATCTCTAAGAGCTCATTAAAATAAAACTTGTTCACCTTTAAGCAGAAAAATAAGGTCATTTCTTCAGAGGCTCACATTTTATTATCTAAAATGTATACAGAAATACTCTTTTCAATAGGAGTTTGCTAGATTACATAATTCTGTTTCCCAATAAATATTTTAGCTATAAACCAAAATTTCTAAAATACCACGACATTTTTCGAAATTAGTTTCCCTGTTTGCAATAAAATTTTAAAATTTTAACAGTGGAAAATATAAGATAAACATGCAGGTAAAATAAGAATGTGATTTCATTTTGCCTCGAGCTTTCTAACACTGCATCTACAAAAGAAACAATCTTGTCTATATAAAGAAAGGTGGGAAGAGAAAAAGACCTAATTATGATGATTTTCTTAGATTTAATTTTAAGTACTTTCCCACATGCCTGCCACTTATTTATAATGTTTTATTCTGATTCTTCTTTAGACACAAGAATGCACAAGACAGCTAATGCTGTATCTACATCACAAATTAATAAGAAGTAATTGATATTTTAGGGTTATTTAGATAGATCACTGATAAAATACTGACATATGAAAAAAGTATGCAGGCATGATATAATTCTCTTATATCAACCATCATATCTCTATAAAATTTTATTTAATTAAAAAATAAGAAATCAATTTGCCTTAGAAATATGTGTTTATATATAATATACATGCTTATAGGGGCAGTGAAATAAAAATTAGCCATCACACATCAAAAATTGGTGCAAGACATTTCATTCTTTCCATTTACAAAAACATAGAATACAATTAGATTATTTTGTGTGTGTCTGATATGATCCACTGATCATTAAAAATGACATAATCAAGTCCAAACAAGCAAAAAAATTTCTAATTTTTTAAATATCTGCAAAATTTAAACATTTATTTTGAATATATTAAGATGTAAGAGATTATTTCCAAATTATTTACGTCTTCTTTATAACTGATGCAAGAAGCAAAGTTACAAAATGTCCAGCTACCAGTCTACCTCAATTGCAAATCATAAAAGACTTTATATATTGTTCTGACCAAATCCTTTTAAAATCATTAAGAGATGAAATACAGCCGACCCACACTGAACTCCCATGCAGTTGAAAATCCACATATAATTTTTGACTCCCCCCAAAACTTAATTACTAATAACCTACTATTGACTGGAAGCCTAACTGATAACATAAACAGTCAATTAACACATATTCTGTATGTCATATGTATTATATACTGTATTCCTACCATAATGTAAGCTAGAGAAAAGAAACTGTTATTAAAAAACATAAGAAAGAGGAAATACATTTATAGTACTATACTGTATTTACTGAAAAATATCTGCAAAAAAGTGGACCTGTGCAGTTCAAACCCATGTTGTTCAAAGGTCACCTGTGTTTTTTGAAATGATGGATGTGTAAAAAGATTTTTTTAAAATACAGAACAATTCTTCCTAAACCATGCAGACCAACCACTAGACATCATTGAACATGAAAATTGTAGACAGTGTTGAGTATATTTGTTTTGGAATCTGCCAACTAGCTGGCTAACTGCAGTTATAAAAGACCTATGAAGATATAGCTGAAGGGTTAAGATTTCTTCTGTTACTGTATAATACATAGTTTCTTACTATTATTCACTCTTAGAACTGTAATTCAAACTGTTTCCAGATAATTCCTACAAAGATTTGCTTAATTAATGGAATTTTTACTATTGTCGTATTTAAAATTACTATGTAATATGTACCCTTTTCTCAAAGCATTTCTAAATGCATTTTTCTCACCTAGCATACTAGTTTGTTAACATATGTTGAATTTTAATTTTTTTTAATTGTTTTATCCTTCTATAGAAAGATAAGAAAGAGAAAAGGAACACACAAGTCAGTAACTCATGAACACAGTCTTAGTGTTGCATAACCCCTCTGCTAAGCCATATCTTGTCATTCACATTTTGATGAATCCCTATTAGATAACACCAGTTTGAAATCTTTCTAAATGTAATATTCCACACCACTCTTAAATCCACTCCTCCTAGATTATCCTGTTCCTGTTTTTCTAAGAAGGTTAAGATAACCTATCACGAGTTTATTCAATTTCCCTTGGCTTCTCACTCATTCATCTAATCATTCAAAAATCATTTATTCAGATCTTATTACGTACCAGCCACTGTGTGAGATGTGGGAATTGAAAAATGAGAAAGTTCTGCCCCTTGAAACTTAAAAAAAAAAAACCCACACACATATGGAGTAGGGGAGATAGAAATATTCAAAAAGGAAATATAACTGTAGAATACAGAAATATATTCAAGAGGCTATGGAAGTACAGACAGGTTGCACTGGAGATCAGGGAAGCCTTCAAAGAAGAATTAATTTTCAATCTAAGATTGACAATGGATGTCAATGAAAGAAGAAAAAGAATGGAAATGGAGAGTAAAAACAGAAATGCCATACACAAAAATAAGAAATGGGACCTGGGAAAAGCCAGGGGTATGGTGTAAAGGAAATTTGATCATGTCCTCTCATTTGCTGAATGCCTACCCAAGTGCTTCTTATAGACCTTAATCTCTACAATGAATCCTGTGAAGTAACTAGCATGTCATTCATTGCAGAGGATACTTGTTTCATGGAACAAAGCACAGAACTGACAAAATTCAAACTCCAATCTATGCTATAAAAATATATATAAAGTCTTCTTTTTTTATTTTTATATTTTTTAAATTTTATTTTATGTTATGTTAATCACCATACATTACATCATTAGTTTTTGACGTAGTGTTCCATGATTCATTGTTTGTGTATAACACCCAGTGCTCCATTCAGTATATGCCCTCTTTAATACCCATCACCAGGCTAACCCACCCCCCACCCCCCTCCCCTCAGTTTGTTTCTCAGAGTCCATAGTCTCTCATGGTTCATCTCTCCCTCCGATTTCCCCCCCTTCATTTTTCCCTTCCTACTATCTTTTTTTTTTTTTTAACATATAATGTATTATTTGTTTCAGAGGTACAGGTCTGTGATATAAAGCCTTCTATTTAATGCAAGAAATAAAATTCTAAAGTCTCACACTATCACTCTACTTCAGTGTCAAATCATGAAACAAGTTCATCGTTCTGTCTTCCAATACACTAGGGTGCCATACTCAGTTGCACCATACACACACATACATATATGGCAGTGTCTTGTACTCTTATCCTTTACAAAAGGACCAAATTAACGCAAATACTCAGTGGTCAGGAATAAGGTTTAAAGATCACCTACCATGCACTCTTCCTAAGCACCAGCATCTTCAAAGGAATCTCAGAATGTAATCAAAACATGGGACCAATGCTACAACTACATTCTCCTCCTAAATATTCTTCTACTGCCAGCTTAGAGACCTGTAAACTGCTTTCTCTTCAGTGGTACCCTAAAAGCTGGTCTCCAATAACCCTCAATCCCAAAATAATCAATGAAGATTCATACTCTTCCAGCACACCAGATCAACCGTCATTATTCCATATATACCAACTGACAACAAATCTTGGTGAAGCAAGAAACAATAATGTAGACAGGACCTATGCAAAATATCTAGGACAAACTTCCCTCTCTCACATCCCATTACCCTCTTTTTCTCAAGTCATGCCAGTGTAGGAATGACAATCAAGACTTTAACATTCCTGAAACTGAGTCTTCCTAGAATACTGTCTTTTTCAACCTAGCCCCTACCATCTGTTCTTCATTCCTTCCACTCTCAAAGAGAGAAGCACATCTTACCATTGCTGTCCAAAGCTAAACCTTCCACTTAGAATTGTGATGCAGTCTCAGCTGAACCACCATAAAGCCTGTACATTAGTATCATAGCTCATACAGTATTGTATTATGATTAATTTAATTTTGTCTCCCCTACTGGAATATGAGGTCCTTCTGAGCTGGGAACTTCTTGTATTTATCTTTATTCACCTAGTATTAGAAAAAATAATGCATAGTGTATACTCAGGTAACATCTGTCATCTTGCCATTTCTGCTAATTCTTGCTATATAAGATATCAACTTCTAGCTTCTCTCTTCAATCTTTCCTTTTAAAGTGGCTTCTTGCTATTCTATATAAACATGGTTTTCCCCCCTTAAGCCTTTTAATCCTAGAGGCTACCAAAAGTATACTACATATTGCCACCACCAAGAAAATTAGTCAAACTTACTACCTCCTCTTCCTCACTAATGACTCAACTCTTAAGCTTGTTTAAATGTGTGATGTCTTCCTTCCCAGAATTCCTACATTATATTGTTAGTAATTTTCATGGCATTTATTAACACCTGGCCTTCTGTTGGAATTATATGTAGAAGTGAATACTGTAAAAACATGGAACAACCATTTGCTCCTGCATCCCCCATTTATAAAGGAGAAAAATGAAATTCAGAGAAAAAAAAAGTATTTCCTTAAAGTCATACATTCAAGTTAGTCTTCTGTCAAGTAGAAGACAGAATGATAGTTTGTTCACTTTTGATTCCCAGCCAAATCTTCCTTTGCCTAATAAGCTTCCTAGAAAGTAAGAACAATACAGCTTTTTGTTTACAACCTTACGTTGCCAGACCAGTACCTTGCAAAATAAAAAAGTATTATATAAATAATTTCAAGATAGTTTTAGCTACATGCTAATTGCCTAGGTTAAGTTCATTTATTCAATATTTGGCAAAATTTTTCATCTAAGAATAACAACCAAAAACATAACTAAAAGGGCAAAAAGGCCTTACAAAATACAGCATTACTTTAAACAATCTATTTTTCAACTTCCTACATATCTGTATTATCTGTTCACTATATACATTATACCTAAAAATACCACCCAAATTTTTGGTATTTGTGAATCTATTGCATATATAATTCAGAAAGCCTTTCCTTATTCAATTACTGTGAAATGTTTCCCTAACTCTGGAGAGTATCAATAAAATAGATTATAAAGTCTCATAAATTAAAGAAATTCTTGTACAGATGTTTATAGCAGCTTTATTCATCACTGCCAAAACTTGGAAGCAACCAAGATGTCCTTCAGCAGGTGAACAGATAAATAAATTGTGGTACATACACACAATGGAAAATTATTCAGCACTTGAAAGAAATGAGCTATCAAGCCATGAAAAGACATGAAGGAACTTTAAATACCTATTACTAAGTGAAAAAAGCCAATCTGAAAAGACTACATATTTTATGATCCAACTGTATGACTTTCTGGGCAATGCAAAACCATGGAGACAAAAAAAAGATGAGTGGTTGCTAGGGGTGGGAATGACAGGGAGAGAGGAATACTCAGAGCACAGAGAATTTTTAGGGCAGTCACAATATCTGTATGATATTATAATGAGGAATATATGTCATTATACATTTGTCTAAACCCACGGAATGTACAACACCAAGAGTGAACCCTAAGGTAAACTACACACTTTGGGTCATTATGATATGTCAATGTATGTTCATCCTTGGTAAAAAGAATGCACCATTCCGGTGAGTGATGCTGATAATGGGGGAGGCTATGCATGTTGGGGAGCAGGGGGCATATTGGAAATCTCTGCACCCCCTCTCAATTTTGTCATGAACCATAAAAACTGCTCTAAAAAAGTCTTTAAAAAATTTTTTAATAAAGGATCTCTGTTCTGAATGGCTTATAGAGAGGTATATACATAAAGTGAATATCCCTAAAAGTCCTATAGAATAAGGAAACTGAACTTCCAAAACTTCAAATGGGCTAAACCTCAAAAAAAAGTTCTTAGAGAATTCAAATTCACATAATTAAGGTAGATGAGCATACTCATCTAAGTTTATCATTTTGGTTTAATAAATATAGCTGTCTTCTCTGATTTATCAATGTTAAATATAATACAAGGGTAGATTTATTCTACTCGGGCTTATTTTTCCTAAACTTATGCAGGTGTACTGAACAAATAGGCTAACATGATACAATGTTTAAGGTTATTAAAAAAATGTAAATTTCTATTTAACTAAACTGAATCATTATTCTGGTAAACTTATTTCAAAAGTAATTATATTTTGTTACATATCTGCTTAAACATAATTACATTTTGTTATATACCTGCTTAAACATAATTTCCAAAATCTTAGGTTACCAAAATATTAAACTGGTATTAAATTGAGTAAATTAATGTATAACTATTGGATATCCAGGTAATTTCCAAGATAGAATACTAAAATATTGATTACTAAGTATAATTTAAGTCTATGTGCTTCTTATTTTTGTATGCTATAAAATGGTTATGCCTTTGGGTCATTTTAATGAATGTGCTAATTTTCTCCACTGTTTATGGGATGTGTATGGTTTCAGAAAGTTGTATTACGGGTATTCATGAAGTCTGGTCATCTGCTAAAATGCTTGTGCATGACAGAAAGTTCTCAGTTATCCACCCCTCAGAGTTTTTCTTTTTCTTTGAAACAGAAGTTAGTTACTTAGGTTAAAAGTTGTAATTAATGAGTGGTTAAGACTACACTAGGAACAACAGCGTTGGATAAATACAACTGTGTATATACTTTTGTTTTCAAAGAATAGTTTTGTCTTAAAAACAGCAATTCTTGGGCTTTTTTTTTTTTTTAACCTCTGTATTCTTGGAAGTTATTGAGGAGTGAAGAACTACTGTTTATATAATCATATATAATTGAATACTGAAACTTACTGCATTAGAAAATAAAAATAAAATTCATTTGCGAACAGCAATCATGGATGCACTGCATGTTAAAACAACATAAATATGGTGATGATGATAATGAAATTAGTTTGGCCTTGCACATCTCTGAAATATGTCTTAAAGTGTCAGTTTGTTTTTAAATATGAGAGGGCACAATGAAACAAAACTTAAAATGTAACTTTTGTCTGTCTTTTTTGATAATACCTGACTCTGAAAGAAGCTATGAAAATTGTTAAAATTCACTCAACTACTTGGGCTTGTTTCCTTCGATTATTGATTAATGCCTATGCCTACAATGTAAAAAGTTATTTTTACCTCTGTATGCCTCTGAGTTAGCTGAACTGACATCACTTAGATAACTTTCAGGCCATTCCAGTGGACTAAGGCCAAACTTCCAAGACTCATTTTAGTCAAGAAGCAGAAGGTTTCCTGAGACTGTTAAGTTATCCTGTGGGTTAACAGAATAATTTCTGCACTTAGTCCTGAGTTCACTACATTATGTCTTTTTTTTATTATGTTATGTTAATCACCATACATTACATCATTAGTTTTTGATGTAGTGTTCCATGATTCATTGTTTGTGTATAACACTCAGTGCTCCATTCAGTATGTGCCCTCTTTGTTATGTCTTTTATTATTGAAGGGGAGAAAAAGTAAAAAAGTTCATTTATTAAAGAACTATTCAATAGTGTTCCTGACCATATTTATTTTAAATATTTCATTGTCACTTTGATTAAACAAATAACCAAGTGTTGCTTCTTGGATCCCATCTTAGTCAAACATTCCAATCTTCTAACAACTTTTTAAATTTTGCCTTCCCAAACTCAGATTCTGAATATAGAAAAAGTCAAAAACTTCCAGGACATGTTTTTATAACTAAAACTATCTTGGACATTTCCTAGAGGTTCCTTGAAAAGTACAGAGATATGTTCTCTTACCTTATAAAATGAGATGCTAGAAATAATTTGGTTCGTTTGATATGTTATTATTATAAGAGATGCACACAAAAAGCTGGAAAATGAGAAGAGATGCTCAGCCTGCCCTAGGGTGAACTTGTATATATGTAAATTTTATGAATATGAATATTTCAGAAATCATATGCTGTATAGGAAGTCCCTAGAGAAACACCAATACCCTTGCTGACCATAGTATGTTTTACTCTCTAGAAAGACAATGATCAAATCTCTTATGAAATAGTTGTTAGGTTTTCCTATATTTATTAGAGTCCTGGCAGTACTTTGTTCAATGATATTAGACAACAATAATATAATATTGTCAGTTATAATTTCAGTTATTATTTAAAATGTTTACTTGGCCATAACCTTTACTTCTTTATTTTATTTTATTTTATTTTTTTTTTTTTACTTCTTTATTTTAAATCCCGGGCATCTTCTAGGCCAGTGGTTCTCAACTGGGTATGCCCATCAGACTTACACATGAAGTTCTACAAAAATATATTTGTCTAGGCCCTACTCCAGACATCCTCAATCTCTTTACTTGATATTCTTGGTATATTCTTGCTATATTATGTTTCAGGATTATTGTAGGCTATATCTCAAGATTTTTCCTCAAATTTTATTCACCCACTTTTATAAATCAGATATAACTTTAACTCCTTTGAAAACAGTCTTGGGTGCCTGGTGGCTCAGTTGGTTGAGCGTCTGCCTTCGGCTTGTGTCATGATCTCAGGGTCCTGCTTCTCCCCCTCCCTCTGCCACTCCCCCTGCTTGTGTTCTCTCTCTGTCAAATAAATAAAATTGAAAAAGAAAGAAAGAAAGAAAGAAAGAAAGAAAGAAAGAAAGAAAGAAAGAAAGAAAGAAAGAGAGAGAGAGAGAAAGAAAGAAAGAAAGAAAGAAAGAAAGAAAGAAAGAAAGAAAGAAAGAAAGAAAGGGTCTTACTCCTTGCTCTTTGAGACATTTTCTCTAAAACCTTTTTGAGTGGCTTTATTATCTTTTTCATATAACAGAAACAACCAAATTTTCTTTTTCATATTTTATTTTTATTATGAACCCTTACCAGACCTTTCACATTTGCTTTTGGGTTTTGTTCTTTTGTTTTTGTTTTTGTTTTTGTTTTTGTTTGGTTTGGTTTGGCTTTTTAGCAAACTGTAATTGACATATAATGTTGTATTCATTTCAGGTATTCAATATAGCGAATCGACAATTCAATACATTATGCAATGCTCACCATAATCAGTGCAATTACCATCTGTCATCATACATTATTACAATATTATTGACCATATTCCCCACCTGTACTTTTCATCCCTGTGACTTATTTATCTTGTAACTGGAAGTCTGTACCTCTTAATCCCCTTCACCTATTTTGCCCATTCTCCCCAGACCTTTCACATTTGAAAATTATTGGTAATAAATTAACCATAACCATTAAGCCTCTATCATCTACAGGTAGCTTAGTTTAATTTCTGATGCTTGCCTGAAGGCTCCGCTGTAAGCTACAGGCCAGAGTTTGTGTTTTTAACAAAGTAGGTCGGTCTCAGAGCCTTGGAAAAAGGTTGTATCAGGTATTTCAAACTACTGACACTTCGAAGAATAGACTACTGGTGACAGGCCTTGGAACTGACATCACTTAGATAATTTTCAGGCCATTCCAGTGGACTAAGGCCAAACTTCCAAGACTCGTTTTAGTCAAGAAGCAGCAAGTTTCATGAGACTGTTAAGACAAAATCCAGCAAAACAATAATTAATTGCTTTGTATTGAATAATAATGAGGAAAATTTTATTGTTTGAAATATTATTGATGCTGTTTTCATGATCTATTTTCTGGACATATAAGGAAGCCCTTCCTCCTCTTCCTACACTGTCTGTAACCTACAACAATTTAGTAAACTCTGCTTCTATAAACTGAAATATTTTTAAATCACATCTTATTCTCACTGATTCCCTCCCTCCCTGAATTCAGAAACTCTAAGTCCCTTCATTTTTCATAGCAATATTTTTTTTGCATAAATTCAGTAAGTCTTTCATTTTACCAGTATATAACTGGAAAATTGATTGCACAACCAAGGTCTTAAAGTGTCATTTTTCAGAAAGATGCTTGTTTAATCATCCATGCTAAGGCACTTTTAAGGAACAAAGGTTAGCTATACTTATGGAGCCTACAAAGTCATCCCAGAAAAAGTGGCCAGATGCCTGGTTGACACGGTCCAAACTTAAATGTGTTAAAGAGGGTCCCTTCCTCATAGACCAGGAACCTTAGCAAATTTTGTGAATCTTGAGAAGAATTAACGAAAGTTAGAGGCAGTATATGTAAAATCTGGGAAAGATATTTGCTTGGGCCTAGTTTCCTAGCTTTGGGATAGTAAATAAGAGATTCTAAAAATCTAATCTGAAATTCCTTATGAAAACTTTCTTGGGGGGCGCCTGGGTGACTCAGTCATTAAGCGTCTGCCTTCGGCTCAGGTCGCGATCCCAGGGTCACGTAGGAAGCCTGCTTCTCCCTCTCCCACTGCCCCTACTTGTGTTCCCTCTCTCGCTGTGTCTCTCTCTGTCAAATAAATAAATAAAAAATCTTTAAAAAAAAAAAAAAGAAAACTTTCTTGGAAAAAAGTTAATTTTGTAGACATGGCAATTGTTCTACACTGCATGGTTCTAGGTGGGTAAAGTAAATTCATGGAGGCTTGTAGCCTAAATTAACTCTCTTGCTGCACCCATGTAAATAATCAGGCCAAACCCTTAGAAACATGATTTGTTTTGTTTTCTAGAATAATCTTTCTTTGAAATTATTATGCTTGTAAGAGGAAGAAGACTATAGGAAAAATTTTTAAAAGATTGAATTGAACCAAAAGATTACTGGTTGTTTTCATTGGGAAAAAAGCCATTGCTAACACATTCTTCTAGGGGCTCTGTGACTTTCATTGTCTTGAAGCTATTTTACAACTCTGTAAATTGTAGCAATACAAATAATATTTGTCCACAGACATGTTTCATAGAGGGACAACTGACTGCCCTCCTCCCTCACCGCTCCCCATGTGGATAAAGCCACTTCTACGTCTATTTGTAAATTTATTACAGCATTCCTGATTTATCTATACAATTCTGCTACTTTGAGCTCTCCTTTGAATAGGATGCAACATTTTACTCACACCCTCATCAACTAACGAGTTTAAAAAAAACTGAAAAATGAAATGTTACATTTGCATTAGAGTCATGATTATATCTTCTTTTAAAAATTATTCTTTATTACTAGCCTCAGAGTCATTTAGTCTAATGGGGTAAATAGAAAGTAAGGAAAATGACAGATCTAATAAGTGGCATAATATGGGAAGCATAAAATGCCAAGGGAACTCCCAGGAGGTGCATTCAATCTAGACCTGTGACATAAAGAAAAGGCTTCTTGGAGGAAATGACCTCTAAGCCAAGACTAGAAAGACAGGCAAAAGGGAATGCAAGTAGGAGATTAGCATTTCAGACAGAAAGACACATGTTCAAAGACAGAATATAAATAAATGGTACAGAAGAGAAAATAACGTTCACTATAAAATACAGACCATTTCTTAAACGGAGAAAGGAAAGGGATACAGAGAAATAGGAGGCTAAAGATGTAAACAAAAGATGTGAAACAAGGAACTTGATCACGTTGAGAAGTTGAACCTTATCTTGAAGGCATCAATGGGGAGCAGTGAGTTTACATGAGTCTTCAGGACTATGGGTTCTGGAGTCAGTGTCTAGCTTGGAATAATGGCTCTACCACTTACTAATTGTGTGACTTTTGCCATGTAAATTAAGTACTTTGTAGTTCTGTTTCTTCATCTGTAAAATGGGAACTGTAGTAGTCCCTTCACTTCATAGAGGCATTATTAGGATTCAGTGAGCTAACACAGGCAAAGTACCTAGAAAGTGCCTGGCACATTGTAAGGAACCAATGACAGTAGTGATAGGAGAAGCAGTATTTGTTTTTTAGAGAGATCATTCCATTGTCTTTTAGATCATTCTAGCTACACTGTGGAGAGTAAATTAAATAGGCACAAAAACAGAAGAGTTAGGAAGATACAAATTAAGGAAAGGACCCTAGAAATAAAGAGAAGTGGAGAGACTGACAAGACATAAAAGAGGCACAAGGAATAGGATCTGAGGACAGATTGGGAATAGCAGTTGAGTGAGGGAAAGAGAAGTAAAAAATAAATACATAGAGTCCTTGGCTTGGGAAAGGAGCTTAAGTAGGAGCATTCACTGAAATAAGACACACAAGAACAACTAATCCAGGTTACTCAGGTAACATGGCAGGCATACTAATACAAAAATGAGTCTGGATCACAAAAGAGGAATACCTCAAAATACCACAGCAGATAAAACATTTCATTTGCATTATGGAGAAAGTACATCGGAGAAAAAGGAAAAGGGCATCTGAGGCATACGAAATGGCCCAGAAGCATGAAAGGCCTGCAGTTTGTGTGAAAACAGGAAAAGTACTGCAAGACTGAAGGTAAATAGGACATATGAGCTGGGGTCAGCTCTTCATAATCTTCTTTCCTATCCAAATGGTCTTAATGATTTCTGATGTCTTGGCCATTACTAAAAGATCATGGTTCCATGGTCCTATGACTTCTGCTGATAGCCATGCTGATAAAAAGAAATCTTAAACGCAGTTTAAGATTTTCATAAAAATGACAAACCAAAAAGTAACAGTTTGGCCAGTTAAACAGCAGATATCCACTGTAGTCATTCATCAACTAATGGCACAGAAATTTCAGAAAGCACACACGACAGAAGAATTTTTACATATTAGTACCTCTTATGCTATTAAATTATAAATCTTCCTGAAGGTCTATAAGCAGTAAAATTCTCAAACTTGTTATTCACCTATAAAAACGATATTCTACATAAAACAGTTTTATCTATGCCTCATCGTAAGTTAATAAATGTTCCTGGCTTTGCAATACTTTAACAAAACTACCGGTTCACACTTATGGAGTGTTTTCCACAAGCCAGGCGTGGTGCTGAGCGCTTTACAGACTTCACATCATTTCTTCCTTACCCCGTAATTCTGTCAAATCAGTAAAATCAATCCCATTTTGCAAATGAGTAACTAAGAGAGATTAAGTCCCTATCTAAAGCAATACTTCACACAATCTATAAATACAGAGTTAGTATTCAAACACATATCTGTTTGATTCCAGGATCTATAAGATTTTATTTCTGACCCCTCTCTAAAAGTGTATTTTTCTCACAAAGATTGACTCCTCTCACTCAAGAAACACAGGCTAACCATGGCCTGAAGAGGGCCTGCTATATGCAAGCAGCAAAGCCATAGAAACATGAAGCATGAAAATGACAAGCAGAGAGTGGGGGAGGGAGGAATTAAGCATTCTGAAAAAGAGCCTGAAGCCATTAAGTATAAATGTGAACAACAGAGAACTAAGGGCAATGGAGAGATTACCTTGATAGCAGCAAAAAGAAACAAAATTACTTTTTATACAGAAGCCGTGAACCTCTCATAGATGTATGAAGGGATACTGCTAGTATCAGTGGCATGGATGGGAAGACTTGGTCTGCATTAGTCTTCTCTGCCAGAGCCCTCAATGTATTTGCAAAACATAAATCTGACATCAATTCAATTTAGCAATCCTCAAATTTGCTCACAGCTTTGTATTTCCTCAGGCTGTAAAACACTTCTCCGTTCTTCTCCAATCCCCAAAAGTCCCATCCACCACTTACACAAAGATAATTCGACATTTCTTGGAGGGACAAAAAGCAAATTCATCCTCTTGTCACTATTCCTCTCTACCCCATGCCCCACAGAGCACCCCTGCAAGCAACCTCTTTCCTCCTTCCCCCTTACATTCATCTTCGTTTTCACTCCTAATGTAACCAACCCTTTCAGATCCTTCTGATGCCCTCAGCTGAACTACTATAATAGCCAACTAATTTCCGTGTTTACGGTTTATCCCACAACCAATCCATATGGAAATCTCTTCCCGACTAATCTTCCTAACATACTTATTTTGCTATACCACACTCTCCTCAAGTTCATCTGAAGGACCAACTCTTTAGCAAAGCCTTTAATGTTACCCAAACCCGGCTCCTACTTCCCTATACAAAATTCTCCACTGTACCCGCCCCAAAAAATCAAATTACAGCCCCTGAAATGTGACTTTGAATTGTCCCACTGGTTCTACCAACTAAAGAAGGAAGACATACTTGAGGAGCCTGTAACAAATCAACAACTATGATGAACCAACAACTCCATGTAGTAGAACCAAAGGGTAATGAATTGATACTATTTCTTTGGATTAAATAACACAATGATTTCAAATTATAAAGATAATGAGGGGAAAAGAACTGTTATGATAAACTATTTTTACAAGAGCTAAAATAAAATAAGTGAGTAGGATCCGGGTCAGCATTCCAAGCAGAAAGAATATAGCTTCATTGCTAATAGCACATGGTTTTGAGTTAGACAAACTTGTCTTCAAATCTTAGCTCTGCCTCTGATAAGCAATGTGATCTCAGGCAAGTTTCTTAACCCTCACTCTGGGGCATGATACTATCTCCTAGCAGTACTGGGTGGGTTTGAAGATAAAATGAATTATGCACATAAAGTACATAGTATACTGCCCAGTGCATGGTAAGAGCTAAATAAAGAGCTTATTAATAATTATTATTACTGAAGCAAGTCTCAGATCCAGTGAAAAGACTGTTTAGCAAGAAGTAGATAGTACACAACAGTAAGTGCTAAGAAAGATGAGAAATATACACAGAGTACTTAAATCATCTGTAGTATTCAGAATATTCACCAAAAAGCATATAGCAAAACCATTCTTCAAGGCCCTTGGCTAGATTCCCATATGAAGTTTGGTTTCTTCAGATATAATGTGAAGTGTTTAGACAAAATGGTATCTAAAGCTCCTTTCAGTCCTAACCTTCAAAAAAGTGTGTAAGAATTGCTATGAACTAGAATTCTGAACATTCATCACCATTACCCAGTTAACTACTTTTACATTTTACTAGGTATATAAAGGCTTATTAATGTTCTACTGGCCTCACAAATTCGGAAAACAAAACAACATTTCAGCCCCAACTAAAAAAATCCCCATCACCAGTTTATCAGTCACAGAGAGGGACAGCAATAGTCTCGCTGAAAAACTTCCTGTAGCTGAACTCAACAAGTACCTGATGCCCCTACATGAACCCAAAGTGAGGAGTCTTCAAATTTCCTAGGAATTCTCAGGGGCAGTTTAAGAGGTAGAAAATAAAACACAACAGAAAACATGACCTGGACGGGAGGTTTGTTCTTGGGTCAGTGGACAAGAAAGAATCAAGAATACCAAGAGAAGAATAGTATTTCAAAATGCTAAAATGAGTCAGGAAGGCTCTAACCTAACTATACATTACTTTAAAACAAACCCAATTATACATCATATATCCAAATCAAGTCTTCACTGTAGGAACTTCTTTTGCATACTTAAGGTATTTATAAATCTATTCTTTCTCTAAAGAGCTAAAAACAAATTAAGAGTGCATACCCGTCTTTTTATGTGAAAAGTAGTCAAGGATTGCATTAGATTGAATTAATACTTAACATGCCCATTTACTGGGACGCCTGGGTGGCTCAGTCGGTTAGGCGTCTGTCTGGCTCAGATCATGATCCCAGGGTCCTGGGATTGAGTCCCATAATGGGCTCCTTACTCAGTAGCAGGAGCTCTCCCTTTGCCTGCTGTTCCCCCTGCTTGTGCTCGCTCTCTCTCTCTCTCTCTGACAAATAAATAAATAAATCTTTTTAAAAAATGCCCACTTACTGATTTTTTTCAGTGTAACTTCCTAGTCTTACATATAGATTTTCACGAGTAGAAAGTTATCCTTCCACATATCAAAATCACTTTCGGTATACTTATTTCTGAATGAACTGCTTTAAACAAATACTTTTGTCAGCCTTCAATTTTATAAATTAAGAGAATTTTAAGAATCATATCTGTGAACTTAACTTATGGTTAAGCTTATACTAGTAAATTTTTTAATTTTAACAGTGACAAGAGTGTTTTATACCATTTCTTTGCAGACAAAAAAAAAAAAGAATATGTTCATCAGAGTTCCATAAAAACTGAAATCTGTATTTTAACCATGTATTATTTAATTCATTTCAAAATGATAAATCTATAATATAAAATTTTAAAGATTTTTCTATTTACATATATCATGTCAAAATAACTCATAATTTTGGTCATACTAAATACTTAAGGAACTATAAAAGACTATAATCCAAAATACAAATGGAATAAATTCATTCTGAAGTCTCATTTTCTTTTAAGAAAGTAAAGCTATAGATAGGAATTACATAAAAATAAGAAAATATCATCAATTCAACATATATGTAAATGATTCAGACATCACTGTAAAAGGAGAGAACTAACCACTTACTTACAGCAGTTACTACTTCAAGTAGACAGAAATAATAGGAAGGTATTCAACAAAGTATGGTATTGTCAAGTTTTTTTGATGGGAAAAATTTTTAAATGTTTCCAAATATGTTCCATTGATAGATTAAAAGAGTGTAAAAATATGTTGAAACTGTAAACATTCAGTTCTTACTAGTTTTAATATAAAGGCTTCCTCATCACCCATCTACTTGGTAACTTTAAAAGATTTTCCATATACATTCTGCACACATGGTGATTTTTTTCCTCACAACTGGTGAAGAGAAAATATTGATAGAAATTCATGTGTAGTAGTAGTTGCTGCAGTAACAGTAGTAATAATCACAGTACTCCAATTATAAATGTTTTTTAAAAATTATGTGGTTCCAACCTGGTCGCCAAAGTCCTCTGGGAATTTCCACAATACCACAGGATCTGTAAATAATTGACACATGGCATTAAACAGAGGCAAAAGGGCACATTGACACCAACATTCTTGTTAAAACATTGTCAGAGATACTTTTTAAATAATTTTTAAATTTCTCTTTAAACATTTACAATTGATGAGATTAAAAATAAAGGATTTTGATCTTTTAAGCATTTTAATGACCTTTGGGAATAGGAACAAATAAAATTAAAATAACTGTCAGATTATTAAAACTATTTCTTTTCACAACTCTCTTTATTTAGATACTTTACATTTTAAGGTTCTGAAATATGAATTTTCAGATTTAACTACACTTAACATATTGGTTTTAATTTGAAAAGAAAAATATAAATGTGGTAAATATGTAATATATATATATCATAGTTCTTAAAAATTAGACCAAAATATATTATCTTAAATTTTCATTTAAAATCCTAAATATTGGGGCGCCTGGGTGGCTCAGTTGGTTAAGCAACTGCCTTCGGCTCAGGTCATGATCCTGGAGTCCCAGGATCGAGTCCCGCATTGGGCTCCCTGCTCGGCAGGGAGTCTGCTTCTCCCTCTGACCCTCCCCCGTCTCATGCTCTCTCTCTATCTCTATCTCATTCTCTCTCTCAAATAAACAAATAAAATTAAAAAAAAATAAAATAAAAAAATAAAATAAAATCCTAAATATTTATGAACACTGTAATAATGCTTGCTTTATATCAAAATTCACTTTTGAAATCCCATATTTGCAACTCTATGAAGTGAAGCCTTTCATAAAATAATAGATATAAGTTGGTAGTCCTAAGGCATCAAGCTTACTTAAAATACAACTGATATTTGCAGGGCATTTTAAAGAAATTTTTCTAATATATCTAGTTATTCATATATAAAAACCAATGTTGTTTTATAAATATTCCCACTGGTTTTTCATTTTCATCATTTCTCACAATATTTCTTTTCTACTTAGTATATTAAAAATAAGTCCTTTTAATTAGCACTAATAAATATTTTGGTTATGTGTTCATTTCTTAATTGTGTCAAAAACAAACTTCTAAATATCTGTAGATGTGCTTTAAAAGGATAGTGTACAACGGATAATATTACTTCTGTAAAAGCCTTTGAAAGCTCAAGATAGTATAAGTAACAAGTACCACTGATATAACAGAATTTGAATTCCACTCCAAGTAAAAAGGGTAGACCAAAGACATCACTTTATGTTCTCAATAAGTTCTATTCCATTATTTCCACTATTCCATGTTGCTTTTATAAAAATACAGTCCAAGAATGCATAATTCCAGGTTTTTAATTCCAAAACTCAATAATTACCTAGCAACATTTTTAGTATGAGCTATCTCCTCTTGCTGTATTACTTATTAAGTTCAAAAGAATTTTTTTCAATTATTTTAAATTAAAAAGAAAAGAAAGCATACTTTCTATAATTAACCTTTTTACTTAGTAAGGAATAGAAGGTTCCTATATAAGTCAATATAAATAAATCATTTAACACATCTTATATAAAAATAATGCATTATAAATTCACAAAGATAATATTAAATGATTATCTCTTCATGTAAAACAAAGTGTACATTTCTAAAATGAAGGACATGCATTATAGGTCACCTAAAAATACTCAAGACATGGTTATGATTATGTTGGAAAATATATACATGTGAGTTATGAGTGTGTGTTTTATTGGAAAATATGTACATGTGAGTCAGTTTTACCAAAATGATAATTATCAAGATTTGAATCGTATAAAACAAAAGTGATATGATGGAATCTTCATGAAATATTGATATTATTTTGATAAACTTAATACACTAATGGCCACATAAGTAAATCAATTATACAGAAATGCAGAATAGTTCTTTCTTATAAATAATGGAATTAAAGAGTTTTAATGTGAATATTTAAAACATCCCTTTTGAACAACCTCAATTTTATAGTTGTCATATAAGAAAATGTTTGTGATAAATTTCTTACACTTATGTCTTAAAACCAATATGTTTACCTTGTACAGATAATGCTTTGCCCCTATTGTTCACAGCATTTACCCACGTATGTTCTGCTAACTCACTTTTTCTCATCTTCTATTATGTTGTTGTGTTTTTTTTTTTTCCCTGTATCGCCTATTCTTTCACAGAGAGAAGGAACAAGTGAATTCATGTAAATAACATCTACTGGCTTATATTCAGTGAAAAATATCCTATTTCTTTTCATTAAATGAAATTTCCACTTCAGCACTCAAAAATTTACTGTAACGTGAACCCATATTTTGAAATGGATTAACTTAGTTACTGCCTATGTTGTTAGACATACACCATATCTGACACATCTCTGTAGAAACTTTTCACAAGTACTGCAAAGGAAGGAAAAAAAATGGCTCTTAAAAAGAAATAATAACCTGATTCTCAAATGTATGCACAAAGACTGGATTTTCTATTCCCTGAGGACTATTTTTCTCGCTATCAGATCTGACCTGGAGAGCTTAAGTTGGTTTTCTGCTTGCTTTATGGATGGAAGGATGAGAACCACTGGCAGAAATCACTGCCGCTGGTGAGGCCTGATGCACACTGTGCGTCTCTTCTCACCAATACCTACTACTAATTCAAGAGAGACTCCGGATCTTAATTTTAAAGCAATCTTTGCCACCAACAATCTAGGAACCAAATAAATATGAAAGGAAGAATGCATGATTTGATTTGTACATAAATGCAGTTAGTCTCTTATTTTAATGAGATGTTACAGTATAGGAAGGAAAATATAAAAATTTTTATTAAATCAGTAAATTTGGAGTAAGAATATTTAAAATATTATTTGTGCATCACCATCACAAGTATTCCAAATTCATGACTAAAGCTTTTTTAAAATGTAAAGTGAGATAAATTCAGCAGTTTTGTTTTTTTTCCCTTTGCAATCAGGTCTTTCACATTTCCCGGCCCTTCAATGAAAACAAGAACTAAAATAACTTAAAATATTAGTGTGATTCAACTACATTATTAAAAAATGGAAGGCAGGGGCGCCTGGGTGGCTCAGTCGTTAAGCGTCTGCCTTCGGCTCAGGTCATGATCCCAGGGTCCTGGGATCGAGCCCCACGTCGGGCTCCCTGCTCAGCGGGAAGCCTGCTTTTCGCTCTCCCACTCCCCATGCTTGTGTTCCCTCTCTCGCTGTGTCTCTCTCTGTCAAATAAATAAAATAAAATCTTTAAAAAAAAAAAAAAATGGAAGGCAAACTTTTCAATTTGCATAAATGAAAAATATTTATGGAATTCTGTGGAATTCACAGATGAACCTTTAAAATTAGGCATTTGTAAAATCACAGTTCAGGGACTATATACTTTTGAAGGGTAGAATATATATTAGTAAGTAATATGATGGATTATAGCTTTCAGTGTTTGATTTACCTGCCTTGCAGAATCAGAATTTTATGAATGAGAAAACCAAGGCCAAAACAAGGAGGAGTTTGTGTTAGTTATAAGGCTAGTCAATGTGAGAGACTAGAACTTTCTTAGTTGAGATCCAAAGAGCAGCTATTTTATTTTGTTTATTTGAGAGAGAGAAAGAGAGAGCGAGAGAGAACAAGAGAGCATGCACAAGTCGGGGGAGGAGCAGAGGGAGAGGGACAAGACTTCCTGCTGAGTGCGGAGCGGGGCTTAATTCCAGGACCCCAAGATCACGACCTGAGACAAAATCAAGAGTAGGACACTTAACCGACTGAGCCACCCCGGCACCCCAAGAGCAGCTATTTTTTTTTTTAAAGATTTTAATTATTTATTTGACAGAGAGAGACACAGTGAGAGAGGGAACACAAGCAGGGGGAGTGGGAGAGGGAGAAGCAGGCCTCCCGCGGAGCAGGACCCTGGGATCATGACCTAAGCTAAAGGCAGACGCTTAATGACTGAGCCACCCAGGCGCCCCAAGAGCACTATTTTATTTTATTTTATTTTTTAATTGGTAAATTTCCCCCCCCCAGGGGAGGTACAAGTTCTTTTTAAAAAAAATTTTTATTGTTATGTTAATCACATTAGTTTTTGATGTAGTGTTCCATCATTCATTGTTTGTGCATAACACCCAGTGCTCCATGCAGAACGTGCCCTCTTTAATACCCATCACCAGGCTAACCCATCCTCCCACCGCCCTCCCCTCTAGAACCCTCAGTTTGTTTTTCAGAGTCCATCGTCTCTCATGGTTCATCTCCCCCTCCGATTTCACCCCCTTCATTCTTCCCCTCCTATCTTCTTCTTTTTTTTTTTCTTAACATATATTGCATTATTTGTTTCAGAGGTACAGATCTGTGATTCAACAGTCTTGCACAATTCACAACGCTCACCATAGCACATACCCGCCCCAGTGTCTATCACCCAGCCACCCCATCCCTCCCACCCCACGCCCCACTCCAGCAACCCTCAGTTTGTTTCCTGAGATTAAGAATTCCTCATATCAGTGAGGTCATATGATACATGTCTTTCTCTGATTGACTTATTTCACTCAGCATAACACCCTCCAGTTCCATCCACGTCGTTGCAAATGCAAGATCTCTATTTTAAATAATTTCCAGAATCAATACCTTTCTCTGTCTTATTTAAGTTTAACTTATTCCATTCAAAACTCTATGCACTGCTAAAGAAATAAGAAAAGTCCCTGCCCTCCAAAGCCCTATAGTACACATGGGGAAGAGCTCTCTACTTTTTGTGCAAACTATTGTTTTGGGGTTTTTTGTATGCGAATGTTTATGGAAACTTTATTTATAATAAACAAAGAATAGAAGCAACTCAGATGCTCATCAGCTGCTAAATGGGTAACCAATTTGTGTTACATTAATATAATAGAACACAATTTAGCAATAAAAAATAAAGCACCAATACAGGCAAAAAATAGGTGAATTTCAAAAGCACTATGCCACTATGTCATTGAAATAAAGATAAAATATATTTATGACTAAACTTACATACTTTATGATTACATTCATATGACATTTTGAAAAGGCAAAAAGCAGATCAGAAACCAGATCACTGATTGCTAGGGACTGGGGGTGAGGGGAGATGATTGACTACAAATAGACACAAAGAAACTTTCTACGGTAATAAAAGATGCTTGTCATAAATATATTTTATATTTATTTCAACGACACAAAATGGCAAATAGTAATCAGAGCAATGACTTAGAAATCAGGGCCAGAATGATATTTCCATGGAAAATGATCATTTTAAAAAAAATCATAACAGTGGTTACAAGTATATAGATGAAGAAACTGAGACTTAGATGAAATTTTGGGGAATCAGGTTTATTGAGATATTTATAGACAATAATATATTCCCTTTTTAAGAGTATAGTGCAGTAAGTTTTAATAAATGTGTATAGTCCTGTAACCAAAACCATAACTAAGAGAACATTTCTATTACTGTAGAAAGTTTCTTTGTGTCTATTTGTAGTCATAAAAGATGCAAACTATTGTTTTAAACAAGGTATCCTGCATAAATACTTGGGCTCAACTTAAAAATTCACTGGCTTAGTAATTTCAAAAAATGTTCCGAATAAAGGAATGGTCATGTCTCTTTAATGTAAATGAGCAAGACTCATTAAGGAAAATGTGTAATTTTATTCTTCCACCTATGGAGATATAATGCTGAACTAAAAAAAATAAGGTCTCTACGACTTATAGAAAAGAAAGCATCTAAAACATATAATGCAATAAAATTTAATGACTTACACTAAACGGACAGGATACTACACAATAACATATGGAAATCTAATCTAATTTAAAGTCACTAAACAAGGGGCGCCTGGGTGGCTCAATCGTTAAGTGTCTGCCTTTGGCTCAGGTCATGATTCCAGGGTCCTGGGATCAAGCCCCGCGTCAGGCTCCTTGCTCAGCGGGAAGCCTGCTTCTCCTTCTCCCACTCCCCCCCGTTTGTGTCCTCTCTCTTGCTGTGTCTCTCTGTCAAATAAATAAATAAAATCTTTAAAGTCACTGAACTACTTAGGAAGGAAAGTACACGTAAACTAACATGTCAGTTAGGCAAGCAAAGGATGATCTGGGTTCTAATGTGGGCAAGGGAGAACGTTCCAGACTGGAAAAACAATATGCATGATGTCTTGGCAGTTAATAGAAAGCACAATGCAATGTAGAAAAAGGGGGAAAAAATGTAGTATATCCCAAATGTAGAGCAGAAGGGAGAGAATGTCAAGTGATGAAGCTAGAGAGGCAGGGGACAGACTAGAGTTTAAAATGTATCTTGGGTATCATAGAAACCAATTAAAGCAGATGATGACATAAACCAAATGAGAAAAAACAACTAGAAATGTATAAAGAATACAGCTAGAGTGTGTGTTGTTATGAAAGTCAAGGGAAGAGGGTATATCTAAAAAACTCTCAAATGTGGTAAAACATTAAGCAAAGTGACTACTAAAAAATGACAACTATACGTAAAGCATAAAGCCATAATAAAATGAGCTTCAACGGAAGGATGGGAAGCAGAAGGCCGACTTAGGATCATGCAGTGAGAATGAATGAGGAAGGGCAGCCAGAGTGTATGGAGACAACTTCTTTAACAAAGACTGTACAAGGAAGAAGGTAAAGGTACGAGGAGACATGAAGCTAGATAGATTTGTTTTCTTTTAGTATGGTGCAGACTTGGACATGTTTAAATGATAGTACTAATGAGCCCGCAGAGAGCCCAAGAGAAAAGAGAGGATATCTGAGAAGTCAGGAAGAATGGGATCCTGACCAAGATAGTGAGATGAGCCTTGGAAGGAAGCTGGACAATGTTTTCCATTGTTATAGGAAAAAGAGAAGATATGAATCCAAGGAGATTTTAGAATTGGTGGTGCAAAGGCAAAAGTTTTGTGTAAAAATTGCTAATTCTGTAAAGTAGGAGCAAAGCTCTCTGCTTAAAAGAGAAGTTGCTGGAGGCTGAAGGAGGAAGTGTGACTAACTTTCAGGCACTGTTGAGTACTCAATTTGGTAGGTATCCAACCTAGTGTTTAATGGCAACAATGTGGTATTTCCCCCATCATCATCCAACAGCTTAGGTAGAAGAGATAATTGGAAGATTCAGTCAGGGTTGAGGTTTTTGTCAGTCATGTGTGACGGGAAGAAAATTTAAACAGAAGAGTTGTTATAGATAGGAATTGCTGATTTAAAGCTAATAAAATGGAAGTGAGGTGTTTTTTCTCTCTAAAGTCCATTACTACGAAATGTTATACCAAATCATGCTAATGCATTTTAAAAGAGCATATTTTCAGTAGAAAATCTACTGCATGTATCTAAAGACCGTAGGACTGAAAAATAGGTAAAATCAATACATGCAGCATTTGTAATTATGAAATTAGGTGGCTGAAGTTCTGGTCTTACACTAATGAATAAAAATGCTGTCTCTGATCAGAGGAGGCACTGAAAAAGGTAAAATCAATTTCCCTCCTCTCTGTCCTATAGCCCACTCCTTCCCTCCCAAGTTTACCATTCAAATATCATTTTCTACATATGGCTATTATGTGAAAAATATTGAAAAGCATGGAATTAGCTAACTACATTTAAAATTACTTTTTCCAGCTTTATTGATAATTGACATATAACATTGTGTAAGTTTAAGGTGTGTAACTTGATTCAATAAACATATATGTGAAATGTTCATAATAAGGTTAGTTAAGATGACACACATCCTTGCATAATTACTAATTTATTGTTTTTGTTGTGATTATGGTGAGAGCATTAAAGCACTACTCTAATAGCAACTTTCAAGAAGACAATACAGTATTGTTAACTACAGTCACTATGTTGCACATTAGATCCCTGGAACTTATTCATGTTATAACTGAAAGTTTGTACCCTTTGACCAACATCTCCCAACATCTCTCCCTCAGCTCCTGGCAACCATCATTCTACTCTCTTTCTCTGAGTTTCATGTGTTTAGATTCCACACATGAGTGAAATCATACAGTATGTCTTTCTCTGACTTATTTCACTTAGCATGATATCCTCAAGACCAATCCATATTATTGTAAATGGCAAGATATTCTTTTTATTTAGGTCTGAATAATATTTCCTTTTATGTGTGTGTATATATATATATATATATATATATACACACACACACATATATATATATACACACACACATAATATTTCATTATACACACACACACCCAACATTTTCGTTAACCATTCATCCACTGATAGACATTTAGGTTGTCTCCATATCTTGACTGTTGTGAATAATGCTGCAATGAACATGGGAATGCAGATCTCTCTTCAAGATAATGATTTCATCTTCTTCAGATACATACCCAGAAGTGGGATTGCTGGATCATATGGTAATGCTACTTTTAATTTTCTGAGAAACTTCCATACTGTTTTCCACACTGGCTATATTAATTTGCATTTGCACCAACAGTGAACCAGAGTTCCCTTTTCTCTACATCCTTGCCAGCATTTGTTCTTTTTTTTAACATGTATAAGATAATATCCCATTATGGTTTTGATTTGCATTTCCATGATAGTGATGTTGAGCACATTCTCATGTATTTGTTAACCATTGTATCTCTTCTTTGGAAAAATGTCTATTCAATCCTCTATTTTATTTTTTTTATTTTTATTTTTTTAAGATTTTTATTTATTCATTTGAGAGAGAAAGCATGAGCAGGGCAGGAGGGAAGGGCAGAGGGAGAGGGACAAGCAAACTCCTTGCTGAGCAGGGAGCCTGATGCAGGGCTGGATCCCAGGACCCCAAGATCATGACCTGAGCCAAAGGCAGACACTTAACTGACTGAGCCACCAGGGGCCCCCCTCTGCCTACTTCTTTTAAATAAATTATTTGGGTTTTTTGTTATTGTATGAGTTCTATGGATGCATATATATTTTGGATATTAACCCCTTACCAGATATATAAGATATATAAGCCAAATACTGTACAATCTCACTCATATGTGGAATCTAAAAACATATATATGGTTTGCAAATATTTTCTCCCATTCTATAGGTTGTCTTTTCACTTTCTTGATTGTTTCTTTTGTTGTGCAAAAGCTTTGTAGTTTGATGTAGTCCCACTTATTAATTTCTGTGCATCTGATGTCATATCCAAAATGTCATTGATAAGACTGATGTCAAGGAGCTTATCATCTATTATTTTCTTCTAAGAGTTTTATGGGTTCAAATGTTTAAGTCCTTAATCCATTTCAAGTAAGTTTTTGAGATTGGTCTAAGACAGGGATCCAACCTCGTTCATTTGCATGTGGATATCCAGTTTTCCCAACACCATTTATTAAAGAGACTGTCCTTTCCACATTGAGTATTCTTGGCTCCCTTGCGAAATATTTGTTGACCATATATGTGTGGGTTTATTTCTGGGCTCTGGATTCTGTTCCATTGGTCCACATGTCTGTTTTTATGCCAGTGTCATACTGTTCTGATTACTATAGTTTGTAACACAATTTGAAATTTGGAAATGTGATGCCTCCAGTTTTGTTCTTTCACAACGTCTTTTTTTTTCTTTTTTTCTTTTCTTTTTTGGCTATTTGGGGTCTTTTGTGGTTCCATATAAATTTCAGGAATGTTCTTATATTTCTGTGAAAAAATTCCATTAAATTTTTATAAATATTATATTGAATCTATAAGTGGCTTTGGGTAATATGAACAATATGTTAACAATATTAATTCTTCCAATCCATGATCATGCGATATCTTTCCATTTATTTCTGTGTTCTTCAATTTCTTTCATCAATGTATCATAGTTGTTTTTTTTTTAAGATTTATTTATTTTAGAGAGACAAAGAGAGAGAGAGAGAGTGCATGAACAGGAGGAGGGGCAGAGGGGGAAGGAGAGAGAGAATCCCAAGTAGACTCCCCACTGAACATGGAGCCCAACCCAGGGCTCAATCTCACAACCCTGAGATCATGACCTGAGTTGAAATCAAGAGTGGGACACTTAACTAATTGAGTGATCCAGGCACCACAATGCTTCATAGTTTTCAATGTAGACATCTTTCACTACTTTGATTAAATTCATTCCTAAGTATTTTACTGTTTTTGATGCTATTATAAATGGGATTGTGTTTTTCCCTTTTCAGACAGCTAATTGTGTATATAGGACTGCAACTGATTTTTGTATATTGATTCTGCATCTTGAAATGTTACTAAATTTATTTATTCTAAAAATTTTTTAGTGGAGACTTTAGAATTTTCTATATCAAGATCATATCATCAGCAAACAATTTTGCTTCTTTCTTTCCTATTTGGATGCCTTTTATTTCTTTTTCTTACCTAATTGCTCTGGCTAGGACTACCAGTACTATGTTAAATAAGAGTGGTGAGAGTGGGCTTCCTTGTCTTGTTCCTTAACTCAGAGGGAAAGCTTTCACCTTTCACCACTGAGTATGATGTTAGCTGTAGAATAGTCACATGTGTACTTTAGTATGCTGAGGTATGTTTTTTCTATCTCTAACTTGTTGAGAATTTTAATCATGAAAGATACCAAATTTTATCAAATGCTTTTTCTGATCTATTGAGATGATATGATTTTTATCTTTCATTCTATTAATAATGTGATGTATCACATTTATGGATTTTCACATGTTGGACCATCTTTGAATCCCAGAATAAATCTCACTTGATCATGGTTTTTTTTAACCTTTTTTTTTTTTAATTTCAAGATCTAACTGGCTTTATTAAGTGATTCATGAATCAGGCAGCAACCCATCTAGCAAGTAGAGGAGAGCTCCCTCATGTATGATCCTTTTATTGTGCCATTGAATTTGGTTTGCTAGCATTTTGTTGAAAATTTTTGCACCTATATTCATCAGGAATATTGGCCTATAGTTTTCTTTTAGTATCCTTTTCTGGCTTTTGGTATCAGGGTAATACTGGCCTTATAAAATGAGTTTGGTAATGTTCCCTCCTTTTCAATTTTTTGGAAGAGTATAATAAGAACTGGCATTAATTCTTCTTAAATGTTTAGTAAATTCACCCACAAAGCCATCTGGTCTTAAGCTTTTGTTGGGAGGCTTTTTATGACTGATTAAATCTCCTTACCTATTATTGGTCTGTTCAGATTTTCTATTTCTTCCTGATTCAGACACAGTAGGCTATATGTTTGAATGGTTGAATGTATCCATTTCTTCTAGGTTGTCCAATTACTGATATATAGTTGTTCATGATAAGTCATTTGTGATCCTTTGTATTTCTATGGTATCAGTTGTAATGTCTCCTTTTTCATTTATAATTTTATTTATTTAAGTCCTTTCTTTTTTTCTTGGTAAATCCAACTAAAGGCTTGTGAATTTTATTTATCTCTTCAAAAAAATGACTTCTAGTTTTGCTGATCTTTTCTATTGTTTTTCTATTCTCCATTTCATTTTCTGCTCTTTATCTCCTTTCTTCTGCTAATTTGTGGCTTCATTTGTTCATTTTATAGTTCTTGAGGTATTAAAGCTAAGTTGTTTGAGATATTTACTTTTCCCTAATGTAGGCATTTATTGCTATAAACTTCCTCTTTGCACTGCTCTTACTGTATCCCATGACTTTTGGTATGCTGTTTCCATTTTTGTTTGTTTCAGTTTTTTTTTTATTTCCCTTTTGATTTAATTTTTGACATTAGTTGTTCAGCAGTATGTTAATAATTTCCACATATTTTTAAATTTTCCAGTTTCCTCTTGTTATTGATTTCTAGTTTGATACCACTGTGGTTGCAAAAAATACTTGGTATAATTCATTCTTTTAAATTTACTGAGACTTATTTTGTGAATGAATATACAGTCTATCCTAGAGACTTACCCTGTGTGCTTGAGAAGAATGTGTATTCTGCTGCTGTTGGATAGAACATTCTGTATATGTCTGCTAAGACCATTTGATCTAAAGTATGGTTCAAGTCCAATGTTTCCTTATTGATTTTCTGCCTGGATGATTTATCCATTGTTGAAAGCAGGGTATTAAAGTCCTCTATTACCACACTGATATCTATTACTCCCCTCAGATCTGTTAGTATTTCCTTGATATCTTTACATGTTCTGATGTAGGATGCATATATAAATTTACAATTGCACAGTCTTCACAAACTGACCCCTTTTACCATCATATAATGACCTTCTTTCTCTCTTATTACAGCATTTGACTTAGTCATTTTGTCTGATACAAATATAGCTATCCCTGCTCACTTTTTCCATCACTTCACTTTGAGCTGCAGTTAGTCTCTTGTAGGCAGCATATAGTTGGGTCTTGTTTTCTTATCTTTTCAGTCACTATATGCCTTTGATTGAACAATTTAGTCCACTTACATTTAAAGAAATTATTTATAGGTAAAGACATAATATTGTCATCTTGTTAATTATTTTCTGGCTGTTCTGTAGTTCCTTTCCTCTTTTCTCACTATCTTTCTTTGTGATTTTCCACAGTGGTATATTCCCCTCTCTTTATCTTGTATCTACTATAGATTTTTGTTTTGTGGTTACTGAGGCTTACTTGAAAAATTTTACAATCACATACAAAACCTCCACTGTTTTATTCCCCTGACACACACACATTTTATGTTTCTGATATCACACTTCACATCTTTTTTATATTGTGCATCCATTAACAAATTATTGTAGCTATAGCTATTTGTAATACTTTTGTCCTTCAACCTTGATACTAAAGTAGACTGGTCAACATACCACCTATTAGAGTATTAGAGCATTCTGCAGTTGGCAACATACTTGCCTTTAACAGTATGTCTTTCCTTTCGTATGTTTTCATAGTCCCTTTTCTTTCATTTCAGCTTGAGTAAGTCCTTTCAACATTTCTCATACAGCAAGTATAGTGGTGATGAACTACCTCAGCTTTTATTTGTTTGGAAAAGTATTTCAACCTTCATTTTTGAATGATGACTTTGCTGAATATGGTATTGTTGGTTGGCAGTCTTTCTTTCAGCATTCTGAATATACCATTCCAGTCTCTCCTGGCCTGCAAGGTCTCTGTTTAGAAATCTGCTGACAGCCTTCATGAGAGAAATATTTTTCTCTTGCTGCTTTTAAAATTCTCTCCTTGTCTTTAATTATGAACAGCTGTATTTTAATATGTCTTGGAGAAGACCCTTTTGATTGAAATTTGGGGGTGACTTATTAACTTCATAATTATTAACTTAATAATTAACTTCTACCCCTTTCTCCTCACTTCTCCTTCTGGGACTCCAACTGTACAGAACTGTTTGTATTAATGGTGTCTTATAAGACCTGTAGGCTTTCATCATTCCTTTTCATTCTTTTTTTTCTTTTTGCTCCTCTGAGTGGTTAATTTCATATTATCTGTCTTTGAGCTCATAGATTCTTTCATATGCTTGGTCTAGCCTGCAGCTGAAGCTCTCTATTGAATTCCTCAGTTAGGTAACTGCATTCTTCAGTTCTGAAATTTGTTTGGTTCTTTTTTGGGTTTCTGTATTTGTTGCACTTCACATTTGTTCTTGTGTTGTTTTCCTGGTATATTTAAATTGCTTATCTGTATTCTCTTACAGTGCTTAAGTATCATCAGAACAATTATTTTGAATTCTTTATCAGGAAATTCCTGGATTTCCATTTCTTTGGGGCTAGTTACTGGAAATTCACTGTACTCCTTTGATGGAGTCATATTTCCCTGATTCTTCATGACCCCTATGGCCTTGTATAGGTGTCTACACATTAGAAGAAGCAGTCATTTTTTTCAAGATGTTTTAGACTGACTTCTTTAAGGGAAGATTTTCACCTGCAGGTTGGGGCATGCTGGAGTGTGCTGTGACTCGAGATCTAGTGGTGTAGGACACCAAGTTTAAGATGTGTAACGGTATCAGGTCTGGGGATATGTGATGGCCTATTCTGCTGAGGCCACTGGAGTCCACAGCATCTCCAACCACATGGTCCTTCGCAAGGGCTGCAGGGCATCCACTGAGGGTGCAAAGGCTGTGAGGGTCCTCAACAGTGTCTCCAGGTCCAGTGGCTAAGGGCCAGAACAGACAGCAGTAGCAGCCAGTGCCAGTGATGTGCTCTCAGCGTGTACTATCTTACACTACTGGTGGCTCCTCGTGTTTCACCATGAGGGCACGGCAGTGGAGGCTAGTGATGGGGATCCAGCCAGAGGCATACAGGTGCACAGCTGGAGGGGCTAGCTCCAGTTGAGCATAGTGGTGCAGGCCAGTGACATAATTCAAGCCCACAATCATCTGTGGGGGACCTGGCTGTCAACATGCTCTCCCATGGCCACACAGTCTTCCTCCAGGCATGCACATAGCAGTGGAGGATGGTAATAGGTGTCAGACTGGTGCCATGGAAGTACACAGCTGGAAGAGCTAACTCTGAGTACTTGCACAGTTGTGGGAGTCAGCCATGGCGGGGCTAGGATGGTGTATTGCATCATATAGTTGTAGAAGTCTGGGCTGCTGCCAGTGTGATTCCTAGGCTCACAACAGGGGAAGGGAGGGTTGGGAGAAGCAGAGAGGAACTTAGGCAGCTGGTGTCACTGAACCCAAATATTTGTGAGGTAAAAACCAATAAAATTCACAGAGCAGGTAAACTGGGAACCGTAGTTGCTCCCACTGTGTGACTGATACTAGTAACACGCTTTTCCTCTTTGTCCCTAGCCATCTCTATAGATCTCAACTTTGCTAGTTTCTGAGTGGGGTGAAATTGAAGCAGAGCCTTAATGTGGTGCCCCAAAAGTGGGGAAACTCATCCCACTATCCGCTCTCTGCAAGGGAAACTCTTTCTAGATGGAGAGTTCCCTCTTGGCACTGAGCAATGTCAGCTTGAGAATGAAATGATGCAGGCATAATAAAGCTGTTCTTTCCTCAGTGTAGTTATTCTCAAGTTTTTTGTTACAGTGTATTGCTAAAGTTTCTTAAGTGGACTCCAGGGCTCTTCCAGAACTGTTCTTTTGTTTTTTGGGTTTTTTTAAGGTCTTTTGCATTGTTTTTTTTTTTTTTTAATTTTATTTATTTATTTGACAGAGACAGACACAGTGAGAGAGGGAACACAAGCAGGGCGAGTGGGAGAGGGAGAAGCAGGCTTCCCGCAGAGCAGGGAGCCTGATGTGGGCCAGGACCCTGGGATCATGACCTGAGCCGAAGGCAGACACCCAACGACTGAGCCACCCAGAACTGTTTTTGTTTGTGGATAGCAGTCTAATTGTTAATCTTTGTTGGAGGATGGAGGCTGGGGTCCCTGATTCAGCCATCTTGTGCTAATGCCACATCCCTAAAGTTTTAATTTTCACTATCTCTACCAAAATAGTTTGCAAACTCCACTAATTACTGTAATTTTATATCTAGTCTGACCACAATAAAAGTATTTTAAAAAGCAATTCATTCCTCATTTAGGGCCACACATGACCTTGGTGAAACCAGAGATCCAGAAAACCAATATCCTGCCACTTTTCCTTGTCATGCACTCCAGCAAAACACAGATTTATAACACTGGTGGAAAGATGTCACTTCCAACACGATATCTAATCATCTCTCCCAACCTACTCCCCAAAAAAAACAGTAATCATAGGTTGCATAACATTACAAATTTTAAGACTACCAGCAATAGTGAAAGTAAAAACAAATTCATTGCTGAAAAATGTCAAATTCAGACTACATTTAATCTTACTAAAACATACATTGTAAGGTATTTTTACAAATTATTTTGAAGTACACATATAGTGATAATACAGAATTTTAGCAACTTCTCAAAGGTCTACTTCAGTAGTTCTCAAACTTTAGCATGTAACACAAATGTATAGAGAGCTTGTTAAGACATAGATCTCTGGGTCCCACTTCCAGAACTTCTAAGTCAATAGGTCAAAGGTGTGTCTGAGAAAATGCATTTCTAACAAGTTCCCAAGTGATACTGATGCTATTGATCTAAAGACTACACCTTGAGAACTAAAAGCACAGACCATGTATCTCTCACAACAATTAGCATTATGTATCACATGTTAAAGAATTTAATATTTGTTGGCTGGAAATATTCTTTAAAATATGGCAATGAATAATTCAGAATTTCCCTTATTATATATATATTTTTGTTTAGCAACAGGCATATCTTCAGAGAGCTAGGAAGAAACATCAACCATGACAGTTATAGCAGGAGATAATTTTTGCAAGAAAAGTGTTACTAAATTTTTAAAAAGCATTTTGTTTAAAAAATCATTTCTCTGCTAATTATTATTAATACTATAATTCTACTTTTATAGAACAATGGAAATCATTTTATTTCAAAATTAAGTGTTTTACGACATTGGAACTATAAGGTTTAAGGAACAATGATGGGAAACTATAGCTATATATATACGTATATATATATATATATTTATGAAGATATATAGTCTATTTTTCCTTTTATCCTTTATTCCCTTTATCCCTATGTATATCCCATGCCATACACATAAACACTGGTAGTCCATATCTAAACAAGATGTATGTCTTTTTGTATCTTACTATCTAAGATATCTGTGAGAAAATACTTTTTGTTGTGCTTTCTTACAATGCTTTCTTTCATAAATTTAAGCAATTAGTTCCAATCTGAATAACAGAAAGCATGAATGCCAGTATCTATGAATGTAAAAACTAATTTAAGGCCTCTGTTTTGTTTTTATCCCCCCTTTTGGAATTTTCAAAGAAAGGTTCATTGTGTATGAATAGAATCACAGAGTTTTCTGAATGGGAGAGGACCTTAAAGATTCTTTTTTACCACTCCATAGTCAGGAAGTTATATTGTATCCCATGTCTGAAGCTCCTAACTATTGAAGCCAAGACTAGAATCCAGATATCCTTGTTTCTAATATGACATCCTTTCTAAAATATGCTGCTGCATCTGAAAGCACACTATAAAGAAGCCAAATTTTTTTCTACTTTCTTGATCTTTAATTGTATTGTTCATTGAGTGGACAGCAGTTTAAGGCATATTCACAAGTTTAGAAAATTTCCTTACTATCTACAGGAAGACATTATCAGAAAACTAAATATTTAAGGCTTTTGTTGTAAAATAATGGCCTAAATCCTACTGAATTCCTCTGAACAATATTTATAAATTTCTGTGTGAAGAAATTAGGAAAGGACATTAATTACTAATAGATCCAAATCAATTCCCTCTCATTCTAAAACTAAAATCATTCTTCACTTGATCATTTGAGTTTCATTTACATATACAAAAACCTTAAGGAAATGAAATTCTTATTTGAAGATGTTTTATTTTATAACCAGTTACAAACATAGCACAGATCACACTTCTATTTGTGGCTTACAAAATGTACATATTTAAATTAAAAGTACCCAATTTTGGAAATTTGTCAATATGTTCACCCTCTTAAAAATGTATAAGCTGTGGTACAAAAAAAAACATCTAATCTAATGATCCCACTGTGTTTATCTTCATTCTGAAGAATTATCTGTATAATCAAACAATTCCTACCGTAAAATTATTTTGGTGCTTTTGAAACTCAAACCATAGAAGCAATTTAATTGGTAATTCTAGCCTTTCCAAATGTTTCTTCCCAGAATGACCTAAAATTAGCATCACAACTGAAAACAATGAAGCTCTAATTACTCATACATAAGCAAATTCTAGCTAAGGTAATGAAAATGGAACGTCAAAGAATTTTAAGAAAATATAATCCATAGCAGGTTAGATATATCATTTTGCTACTTCCTTTCCTTTTAAATAAGACCTATTATAATAAAATGAAAACCCTCATCAATCACCTGATAGAGTAATTCCAAACTTAACCAAACAGGGCTAATGGGTGAGAATTGAATTGAAAACACCTTGACAAAGAAAGCAATTTCTTTTCTTCGCACTCCTCTGAAGCTGTGGGTGATCATGGTAATCGAACCATCAACAGTGAGGGGCCATCTGTCCCAAGGGCCCTTCATGAGAGTTAAAAAAAAAAAAAAATCAACAACAAAAAGGGAAAGAAATGCTGTACCACAGATGTTCAATCCTGATTAATCTATGACAAGGAACTTACAACTGAGAATCAATGTTTTGACGTTTTTCAGATACCGATCATTTAAAACCAACACAAAAGTTTTCATAAGAACACGGGGTGGGGGGGGGGAGTTAATAGGTTGCTTATAGAAAGATAATCTTTCATACAAAATCTCAAATACCTTTTAGACAGCTGAGATGTTCATCATATCCCAAAGCAATAGCTTTCATTATGATTCCCTTAAAGAGGAGAGTAGGCAAGAGACCATATTTTGCTAGCTCTCAGACTAGCATTTGAGACTTTTATTTTTTATATATTCTTTCTACAAGTATATAATTAAATAAAAAGAAAACATGTTTATATTCACAGTACTCATATTTAACTCTTTGAACTAAAATTGATTTTCAGGAAATACAGCATTAACATGAAACCTCAGTAAAATTAATTGATCCTTATAAAGCAGTTTCACTATATTTATAACACTTAAAATAATTTGCATGTTATAGCAAAAATGTAATTATAAGCAGAAGTGCAAACCAGGCCAAAGTTTTTCTTGTTTGATATGTAGTGTTAAGAATAGTAGATTCCTGGCACTCTTGGATATAACAGACACATTTTCAATCCTTTGGAAAAAAAGCCAAAGATGATGAATAGAATGTACTAGCTATAAAAATGACTCAAAGTTTACTAAAATGAAAACCTGGGTGAGCTATATGAAGAATAACTACTAAAAACATTTAAAAACTAATTTTAAAATGAAAAATAAAATTACAAGACAAAATATCAAAGAACCACATTAAATCAGGCCATCTAGTTTTTCAAAATACTTTCAAGTTAGGATCAAATTAAATACAGAAGAAATGTAATTTAAGACTCAAACAAATAAATTCACTATGGGACTTAACTATAAATGCAATAACCGCTTATCAAAATTATCTTTGTATCTTCAGAGCCTAAAAATGAATTCTGTGATACAGAGAGATCCTCAGGCAAGCAGATCTGCCCTCTAGAAGGAGAAACGGTGAGCCCAGGTCATGCCAAATATGAGTTTGCAATTCAGTACTATAGAAAATCTATAAACCATCAGAAACAAACAACAGAATTAGATCACCTCTCCCTCAAAGGCTTAAGATATTAAAGTTATCTGAAATGGCAATTATACTAGGAATGTTTAAAATGGTTAAGAATAAAATAAAGATCAAAAACATTAGCAAACAATGAGATCTTTTTTTTAAAAAAAAGGCAAATTTTGAAAATGACTAGAACTTTAAGAAATAAAAAATATACAACCTATTAAAGTAAAAGCTCAATAGATGGAATAAACAGATTATATACAGCTGAAGACAGGAACAGTGAACTTAATCAGACATAAAAGTTATTAAACAGAATGAGGCACAGAGAGAACCCCCCACAAATGAGAAATAAAAGAGAGGTTCAGAAAATTGAAGACTAGAATGGTAAGTCTATTTAGAGTTCTAAAAAATCAGACCTAAGAGACTGAAGTGTAAAAAACAAGGGAAGGATGGAGATAGTATCAGAAGAAATAATGACTAAATTTTCCAAAAGCAATGAAAGACATAAATCTTCAGAATTAGAAATTACAACAAACCTAAACAAGATCTCAAGAAAGACACATCTAGAGGCATTAGAATGAAGTTACAGAATAAAAAATTACATAGATACCTTTAAAAGCATCCTAGAGAAAAAGAGATAACTCCAAATCTATCTACCTACCTACCTATCTAAAATTATACTGACAGCAGACTTCTCATTAGCAGCAATGGAATCCAGAAGACAGTGGAATAATATATTTGAAACTTTTGAAAAAGTATATTTGTCTTTGAAGAACTGTATACACAGGAATTGTGAGCAAAACAAAGATACTTTTAGAAAGAGAAAATGATTTATCAAAAATAAACCCTTGCTAAAGAAACGTCTAAAGATGGTAGTATTGGGAAGAAAGGATAATTCTCAAAAAAAAATGTGTAATGCAAGAAATGATATGTTTCATGTATAGACATGAAACAGACATATATATATATACATAGAACAATATCTCCTGAAGCACTGTTTACAACTAACAAGTTTCTGGAAATAACCTATATGCCCATTAGTACGGTAATGGTTATATCATAATTATTCTATGAAATACTATACAGTCTCGAAAAAGACTAAAGCCTTGAAAAAAAATGTATTTGTTTGTATGAAAAAAAACCTGAAATATAGTGTTAAATAAAAACAAGTAGGCAAGATGAGGTCAAGAAGATAGAGGGAGCAGGCAGAACATGAGGGCCTTGTAAGTCATAAAAAGGAACTAGGCTTTTAGTCTAAGAAACAGAACCACATGAGAATTTGACTAGAGACGTCAAATGCTCTGATGTATTTTATCAGGATCACCTGGCTGCTGTGTTAGTATAAAGTGAAAGACAATAAAATAATGAAGCTAGTTATAAGGCTACTGCAATAACACAGGTAACATATAAAATGAACCTCCTGGTAAAAGAACTTAGATCTTATGTAATATTGAGATCAGGATTCAGACATATATGGACAATTTGAAAACAGAAGGAAAGGAAGCAGATAAAATAAAACTTACAAGATGATCTACCCTCCTGGCAATAGGGCCTAAGAGCCAAAGGGAAAGTCTTCCAATAGATTATAGTAGACATTTTATGAAACTAACCTGACCCAGTGATCCTGGTGTCTTGTGGGCATTCTCGGGAAGGAAAGAACAGTATTTTATAGGAACTAAATGAGCCCTAGTTTGGCAGAACTTCTTTAACAGAGATGATGAGAAGCCACCTCCTTACCCAGTTTGCAGAACTTCGATCCACACTGACTACTCAAGTGACATTTAAAGTGTAAAGAGCTATGACTGGCTACATCATCATCAAGAATGACAGTCCTGAAGCCAAAAGCAGCAATAATAAAACAAGCAGCCCAGGATAAGACAGCACCAATCAGTGTCATGCGCATTGTTCTAGTGGAGCACTAAATGAAGGTCTAGAGAAATCATTTCATCAGTGATGCAATCATTGCAGTGAGACATCAAGAGCAAAGGAAGAAGCACAGCATGTGAGGCAGGCAAGCAATTCCTCAAGACCTATGAGATAGCTCTGCTGCATCTACAGAAATATTAAAAAAGAATGATTACTTCAAAATGGGACAGAAACCTAGAAGGAACTCCAGTGAGGGTTATTAAGCAGTCAACATGTGAGTCTAAATATCAATGTCATGTCATCTGTACCCTCAAGCTAAAGAAGCCTAAGGATCTAAGGACTTCTGGATAACACCTTCAAAACATCCACAGTAAAAATTAACAAACTTGTTCATGAAAAAGCATAATGATAAGCAAAATGGGCATAAATCCAGATATTGCATTTCAGTTCTCAATTACAAGAGAAAAACTTTTATGTCTATGTTGCTACATATGAAAGAACATCTTCCCTGGTGGTACCCAGAATTTCCTTGAATTTCCTTAATAATGGGTACATATCATTAACCTCGGAGGTCAATATTATGATTGGTAAACATAACACTGACATGGGCAACAAGAGACACTTCCTGGAAGGGGCAGAAAGCTATTAGCCTGAACTTGCTTACAAATAATTAAGTCCTAGAGTAATTTTCACCCACTTTTTAAAAAACATACAATTCAAAAGACTTTGCTACATATTTTGAATAGAAACCAGTGATCTAGTTTGGGCGTCTATTGGGTTGGATTCTAAGTAGACTGCAGGAGCAAGCAATTTCACAGGGATCATTTATCATGTGAGATTACAGATAAATCTGTATAGAAGACGCAGTTATTTATGAGAAATGAAAAATACCACATGTTGTAGATTATAGGCTAGGATGGTCTCAAGAGGACTTGTCTCCTCTCCCTGAATGTCAGGCCCCTTTATGTTCCACTAAAACAGGTACATCTATTTATATTCCGCACATACACAGGAACTACTCCAAGTCTCCTAGTTCCCTTCCTAAAGGGTCCAGTAACCTAATGGTTGAAAGTTCTTCCCAATATTCAACTAAAACTCTTATAAGACAATTTAAATCTTTTCTCTGTTGTGGAAAAGTTGGGGAAAAAGTAGATCATCCCCACATATAATTTTTTTAAAGATTTTATTTATTTATTTGACACAGAGAGAAAGAGAACACAAGCAGGGGGGATCGGCAGGCAGAGGGAGAAGCAGGCTCCCCGCTGAGCAAGGAGCCCAATGTGGGGCTCGATCCCAGGACCCTGGGATCATGACCTGAGCCGAAAGCAGATGCTTAACCGACTGAGCCACCCAGGCACCCCTTCCCACATATAATTTAAAACAAAACTTCAAAACCTTTACTAAAACTCTGTTTCCCATTCATCACAAATTATTTCTTCCATATAAATAGAATGATTCTCAATCCTTTCTGCTCATTAGAATTACCTAAGGAATATCAACTCCCCCCTCAAAAAAATGACACCTTTGGCCACATTCCAGACCATCCTAGATGTCCGCAAGTTTTAAAAACTCCTCAGGTGATTCTAATGTGTAGCAGGGGCTGAGAATCACTGCCCCAATCTTTCTGTAAAGAAATTTTTCTGCCCAAGCCTTTTAAAAACCTTCAGACTTGGGACACCTGGGTGGCTCAGATGGTTAAGCGTCTGCCTTCGGCTCAGGTCACGATCCCAGGGTCCTGGGATCGAGTCCCGCATCGGGCTCCCTGCTAGGCAGGGAGCCTGCTTCTCCCTCTGCTGCTGCCTCTCTCTATCTCTCTCTCTGACTCTCATGAATAAATAAATAAAACAAAAAAAAAATTAAAAAAAAAAACCTTCAGACTTTTTCAAGGTTCAAATATTGTTTCAAACACTGGACTTAGACTATATTGTATAATGCCATATATAAAACATAGGTGCTTTACAGAGTTGCTCAGAAGCATCAATAACGTAAAATTCTGTACTCATGCCCAATTCTTCCAATGACTTCATTGCACCAAAACCTTAAACTAGTATCTAACACTGAATCCTATCCATCTCACTCTATTAACAGAACCCAGGCACTGAAGCTTTTTCAAAATCTCTGAATCAGCCTTAATGTGCCTTCTTCATCCTCTACGTCTCATCAACTTCCTGATCGTGTTAGTTCTTGCTTTGAAATGTAGCTCTCACCGATCCTCCTCTTCCATATCCACTCTTATCACCTAACCAGTCTTCCTGCCACTCAGCCCTTCTCAACACACGGCCACTAAATTCATCTTCTTAGAAACAGTGTTTTGATTATGTCTCCCTCCACAGAAAAATGTTCAGTGGCCCCCCACTGCTTACACTAACAAAATTCAAGTCTTTAAACTATGTAGGCATTTTAGTCCCCAAGTAAAATATCCCAATTTTAACCCAATAAATAACTCCACCTATTAAGATTACTCAGTTTAGCAAAATTCTGCACTTCACACCCAGTTACATCCTACCTATCCATGAGAATTTCCCACCGCACTCCAATACAAATTTTCTACTCATTCCGGACCTCCTGGCTTTCATATACATAAAGTTTATTCCCAAATCCAAGCATTTACTCATGCCCTAACATAAACTATACCCCTCTCTTGAAATCCTATGTTCTCTTTTCCTCATCTTTCCAAATTCTACACATTAGTCTGGACCCAGGCTATGAGGCCTTCCCAAAACACTGCAACCACACAGACTACCCCTCTTCCACACAACATATATCATTTGAACCAATTACTCTGAAATATACCGCTTTACACTATTGCTTACCTATTTTATTTGTGTCTCCTCATTTAAATAAAGCTCCTGAAGGCAAAAATCATGTTTTATATGCTTAATGTGTACTGCACAAAAGTAGCTTTTTCAGCTTTTAACTGAATTTTTCATTCGCTCCACTCAATGAACATATATAATGCACATAAAATTATTGCCTATCATACCAATTCCTTCAGAGTAAATTTTGTGAATTTGCTTATTTTAATTTTGAGGAGAGCCAGTCTATAATTTAAGTCTCATTAATTCTTACTGAAAGGTAATATAATGAATCAAGTATCTGTGCTAAACAATGTTTCAATGTAGCATAAAGCCAAAAAAATTAAAATTTTCTTTAAAATCTGAGATAGAGTCAAAGTATGGTTATGCATTCATTATACAAATATATTCCCTCTTTATGGATAGAAAAGGGAAAAATGGTATTTCAAGGTTAAATGCCTACAGGAGATAGGTGATATAAATGAGTGAGCCTATGGGAGACAATAGGAAATGGAGGGACACATAGTAAAAGACAGATCCCATGCTCCTTCTCAAGAAGACAGCCAGTTCCAGCCCTGTGGAATGTATGCCCAGAGTGGACAGATACTCTTGATTTTTCAAGAAAAGCCAGAATTTTCAAGAAGAAAAATTACTTAATTATTAAATTAGGAAAAATAGTTGAACATTTCATAAATACTGTATGAGGCAAATGTGAGTCAGGGGGCAATTAGATTTTAACCTCTGTCTTATTATATGAGGTACAAATTAGAAAAGGAAAAAGTTCTTGAAGGTTGATCAGATGTTTAAAGTAAACAACTTCTTGGAAATTTTGTCATCTGTTCTGGTGGCTTTTAGAATCAAGATTGTTCTTGTTTAGCTAAGTTCATTTAGGTGTGTCACACTAAATGCAACAGAACCCCTTCTAACTTTGCTGAATCTCAGGTAACATTTTAAAATAAATGAAATAAATGAAAATGGATAGTATTAACAAACCAGTTCCTTGAACTTAAGAACCACACCCCCCTTTTTTTAAACAAGTCGGATACAGGTTGTTTAATCATAATTGGCACATATATACATGACAGAAATTTTAACATTTTTGAGATGTCTGAATTTTATAGCATACTAGCCAAAGAAAACAGTCTCAAAACAGAATAGAGTCTACCACTCTAAAAAGTAGCTTACTAACGCTCACAAATGTTGATATTATCATATGACAACTCCATAATGCAACATAAAGATAACTGAAATCTCAACAGGTATGAGCCACAGCAGAGTTCTGAAAAACAGCAAATACTACTTATCCTGGTAACTCCTTGAGAGTATTCACGTCACAACTTGGAAAAAATAATAAAAAACTAGACAGTCAAAGGATTAAAACAGATTAATAAAGGAATCAGAAAGAGAAGTATGTCACTGGGAAGAACAAACAATTACACATTTAGAAAAATAAGAAACTACATGAGGAAGAAAAGACAAATTGGAAGAAAAAAATAAACTTGAAATCCATGAGATACAGATAAAAAATACCCTTATATTTATTTGTGTATTTTAACACCAGGTTTTCCTCTGAGAGAGTAAGCAATTCATTCCTGTTCAGGTTATTCCACAAGAAGTACTAGGGAAATAAAATAATAAAAGAGTTGGGGGACTGCTGTCTGAATATTAAAACTTTAGGCAGTATGTAATTACACCTGTGAATTTTTAAAGGAGTACAGCAAGTAGTTCAGAGGCTAGGTGTTTAAGCTCTGGAGTTAGACTGCACACAGACGTGCCACACACTGCCACTCGCTAGCTATGCATGACCTTGCCCAAGATACTTAACACACTGTGCCTCAGTTGTCTCCTTGGTAAAGCAGCGACAATAATAGTAGCCACCTTGTGGGATGCTGTTAGAATGAGTGGAGATTATATGCATGCATGCATACACTGCTTACAACAGTGCCTAACACAGAAAGAGTCTTAGATTGATATTAAATATCTTTAGTACTCATTATTGTATGGCAAGAGGGAAAACACTGAGATATGGATGCAGAAATGTGGCCATGAGAATGAAGATGATGCATTAACCCAAATCACACATTATTATCTATTTCTGTTTTTTCACATAAATCTACCTCTCCTCATCCAAGATGTTCCCAAGTCTGGTTACTCCATACTTTTGTGTTAAGGGATAATTCCTATCAAATGTTTACATTTATGGGCTGTGCATTATTTGAAAATTTACAGGCCTGCACTACAGTTCACCACCCATTCTTAACCTGTCCATTTTCTATGTTTCACCTCCTTCCTCTTTCCCTCAACTCACTCTCAACTTCTACTTCCTATCCTTCTCTCTCTCTTGCCTCATCATCACTGTCTAGCCAGCACACACTCTCCCCCTGTGACCCCACCTCTCTTTTTCTCATCCTTTTTATCTCTTTTCTTTTTCTGTCAGGGAGAAGACATGTCTACTGTTACCAAAGAAAATCCAAATAACAAGAAATATTTCAAAGACACCATGACAAACTCAGCTTTAGATTATATCTCACATAACAGAATATAAGCAGCTGTTTACCCACATTTATACACATGATTACTTTCAAGAGTAAGTTACCTACATTAGTATAGCCAAGCAATGAGCCCAAATGCCTAAGGCCTTACTTATTATCAAAGACTAATACCAGAGAAGAGAAGGGGAAGCAAATAGCCAGACTGGCTGATCCAAGAGGACAGATGACTCAATGATTAATTAACAACTTGACTTCCATCAATTCTAATTGGATTATAACTAAATTCCCAGTATTGATAAAACTGGGAGACAGAAGTCTCCAGATTCTTTTTACACTAGGATTGCAACTAGCTCCTCCCTAGAGTTGTATAATAACACTGACCACCCAAAGACCTGTGTATTAACACAATAGGTACCAAAATGCCACAGCTCAAATGGAAGGGAGTCATATTATGCACCAGAGAAGTGCACTACACTTCTCCATGTCTGTAAAGATACATGTTCATATTAAGAAAGGAAATTGGAGGAAAACAAGAAAAAAAAGATGAACAGGCTGGCTCTTATCCTCACGTAGAAAGAAAATAAATATTCCGAACTTGGCAGAAGTCTGTAATGGAGCTTCTTAATTTAGGGAGAAAAAGCAAAAGAAAAATATTACATTTCTATTGTTTCCTGCATTTATATTGCAGTTTGCATGATTCAAACTTCAAATAAAGTTAAACACCTATGTTCAAGAATATTAAGTCAAAAGACATAGTTGGAAATAGGCATGTATTACTAGAACTCAAGCATCCATCTCTGACAGATATCTGCTTAACCTGTTATTATAAACATTACATATAGACCTCAATGAATGTTTCTCCTCTTTTTCTTCTACCTTACCCCCTCCCAACACTTTCTCCTCCTTACTGGCTTTTTATTTTATGGTCAGAGGTTAAACTGCTAACCCTTCACCTTCCAGGAAAGTTTTTTTTTCCTCTCTTATAAAAGGTTTTTCACCGTGTGCAGCAGTCGGATTAGCCCCTCTCCTCGAGAACAAAAGCTAGGTCTTTGTCTTCGTGGTTTGGGCACAGAGCCCCTACATCAGAGGAAGCTGCTCTACTCCACATGCACAATAACAATATTGTGAGGCCCCACGAAAGCCTGGCCTCTCAGTGTCTAGACTCTCATCCAACCAGCTCGCTGAAGAGAAAATCCTGTCAGGCACTCAGCTGAAAATTCACTAAGGTATCCTGTTGAGAACCTGATGAAGATGTTATTTGACCATACGGTAAAACTTTCCATTGTTTAACATAAAGATAAGAGAAAAACTTTTGGAACTCAATGCTTTAACAATCTTGGTCACGAATTCACACATGGGTCAGTAAATGTATTTACTAACATACAACCCCTCCCTCTATACACTCTCTTAAAATAATACACAGGCTTATTTATGACATTCTAATCTCTTGCATTTAAAAATCTGCCTAACTAAAGGATACATTCAAAATATTACAATAGATTTTTTTTTATTTTATTATTTTTACATTCACTAGTTCTCATCAGAAATTTTACTACTGTATCACTGAAGGAACTGGCTGAAAGAAAACTCATATCTTTTCACATTTCATGATACTTATCGATTTTACAAGTTTTTAAATATTGAAGAAAGGAGAAATAGTAAACCACAAAGCATGTATTTGATTAAAATTTAGAAATGGAAGTACAATGGTACATGAACCAAACCACACTTATAAAAACCATTTGTAAATTTTTTTAAACCTGTAAATATGAAATACATAAGACAAATTTATATTTGATCATATCATAACAATAAAAGAAGAATTCTCTCAAGCATGTTAAATTATGGGTGAGTTCATGAATATTTACAATGGCCGAGCAGAGGATTGCAGTTTTTAAAATATACATAATCTTAAAATTCACATCTATGACAGCAACCAATGTTGAAAATTATTAAGACTACTACAAGATTAAAACTACATTAAGTAAGCTCATATTGAAATCTGAAAGTGAATGCACAAAAATAGATGTTTTTATGTTACTGGTATGAAAAAAGAATAATCTTTTTGCTTTTTTCAAAATTGTTCATAACACACTCCACTGATAATTTAAAAAATAGAAGAAACTGCAGAATAAAAATGGGTAGCAACTAATGAGAGGTGTGTTATCATGTATAAAAAATTAAGGAATAAATAATTTCTGTTATAGCCCATAGAGCAATATAAACTACCCAAATTTTAGGAGAAATACAAATGTGTTTTGGAAAGATGATTATTAGCCTCACAACTTCAAGAGATCATTACCAACAAGTTTAACAAAAGAAATATATTTACTCTTGGGGTATATTCTATGCTCAATGTACAATGAGTATTTAGACCTTTATTAATTTATAAAAATATTATTGGAAAATATAGGTTGGAATAACTGTATAGGAACCCTCTCTCTAGAGTTCATCAGCTACAAATTAGTACTTTTATTGAATTTGAGCAGTGAAAATTTGGATTTACAGAGAACCAAAGATATTATCTAATCTAATCCACTCATTTTGAGACTCAAGAAGATTAAATGGTTTGCCCAATTCTTATATTTTAAACTGAAGTGATAAATTCTATATATGTCATAGATATTATCCCTGAAATGATTGATGATAAATTTGTTACTGTAACCCTTCTCTACAGATGCCCATACTCCATGCCCGTTGTACTGGAATGGCTATTCATTAGCTTCAACACTCCACTGATCTCGTATACTTTTCTGTTTTCCATGTTTTTGTTGTACCACTCATTCTGAAAACAGCCTCCTCTTTTTTGTAACTGTATACAGCATATACCCAAGCCTCTATTCTTATGAATGTCTGAGACTTATTTCATAAATGAGATTTCTCAATAGTAGCATTCATGCATGACATCAAAAGTCTGTTGCCACTTCTCTTGATAACCACTTAAGACTGTCTATTTACACATTTAAAGGCCTATTATCAGTCTAAATCATCCTTGGTCTTTCTCGTTATATGATAATATTAGCTATTCTTAGCCCTTGCCCACCCCTAATCATATCCCAGTTGTTCCAACAGGGGCCTATAAGACACACTGCCCTTCTCCTGCAACCAGGTATCAGGCAGCATATCAATGTAACTGCAACTTCTTCCATAGAGTAGTGGGATTCAGACTCAGTCAACTGCCTGTGTTCAAGTAGCTGGATCTATGCACCACCATAGTCCTATTCCTTAAGACAATTACTTCAAACTTGCAGATACGTAACAGTAACCTGGGAAACTTTTTCAAAAATGGAGATTCCACTCCTACTTCCCTTTTCCCATAAAAATAATCTAAAGTATGCCCCAGGAACCTGATTCCTCAATCAACGAATCAGTAGCACGGGCTCCACACTCAGCAGGGGGTCTGCTGGACCCTGCCTCTCCCTCCTTCTCCCTCAGTCCCTCCCCGCCCCCCCCCCGTACTGTCTCTCTCTCAAATAATAAATCTTTTTTTTTAAAGGTCTGTCTTCCTTCTTTTGTTCAGTTATGTACCTCCCTTCAGTCTCGGTAGAGCTGAGTTTTCCAATCACCTCGTCTTTGAAGAAATAAAGTATTACTTAGCTCTAATGTCACAATTCCCAGTATTCTGCTGAAATAGCATTAGAAGGGAAGAAATGATATATGGATACTAACTTGAAGAGTGCCTAATCCAGCTCATTCTCTTCCAGCAGGATGATTACTTCCATATAATTTATCTTCTCCACTCAACATTCCCCTTCAATTGCTTTTATACTAATTTCTCTGATGCCTGTTTATTACATTTTCTCTTTTCTCTGATCCAAGAAGAACCAGCAAGCATGAGTACCCACTGTTATGTAATAGGAAAAAGAGAAGTATCTAATATAATTACAATTGGAGGAGATTTCATGACAAATTATTTTGAAACAATGCTGATTTTTTTTTTAAATGCTGAGTTTAAGGTGCTATTTTTCTCATTTGGAGTTATAAATCTTTTCCTTTCAAAACCAAAAATAACAACATTAAATCTACAAAGGTAGTGACAGCCCAGGTCACAATAATTCCCTCTTTCTTGGCAGCTGAAGCCCACACCCAGGGTGGGGACCCAGTAGCCACATCCATACTTGGTAACGCTGACCCCAGGCCAGAACTGAATAAGCCAAAACATGAGCTAATCTGGACCAGGCTCTCTTTCATAGAATTTGGATTGTGAAGTTAAGAAACACACAAAATGGGAAATGCTAATGCAAAAATCACTTTTTTGGCAGCAAGATGACAGAAGATCTTCAGAACTACTGTGGTAACTTTATTTCCAAAAATTATTTGTCCTATATGTAAGTTACCATGTCTTTTTCTCTTACCAAAGATATGGAATGTTGAAGTAGTGCTTTTACAATCCATAAACAGGACATCTGCTTCTAGCCAAGAGAAAGTAACAAGGACTGGATTTACTTTCCATCTTTAACAAATGAAAATCTGGAAGAAAATATGAAACAATTCTCAGACATCAGTCAGGGCAGGACAGTGATCCCGGACAGAGAGAAAACAAATAAGGTAAGCCTTACAATTGTTCCCAGCTCAGTCTGGAGACTTTCCAGCATGTAGCACAAGGAGAGAAAACCCAGGCAGAACCAAGTGATCTCCCTGAGATGAGGAGATGGATTTTGGAGGCTGAGAGGCCAAGGCAGCTAAAGTACACAGAAGGAGTACTGGAGAAGAGAAAGCTGCACAGAAATAGAGCTCTGAACATCTGCGGCAGGCCACCACCCTCCCCAAACTCCCCCATCCTGCCCAAGTCTTCAGTGGAGTGCTGATCAGTGGACACATACGAGGAAACTACCCAAGGCTGGGGAAAGGAAATGCACTCATCATATTTAAGAGGAGAGACCATATTCTGGGTCATAAAGCAAGTCTCAATAGATTTTAAAGGATTCAAATCATATGTCATCAATTCTCTGCAATTATATTATCCAAAATATAATGAAAAGATCATTAGAAACTCCCTTAAATATCTGGAACTGAGGTAATATTTTTCTAAATAACCCATGGGTCAAAGAAGAAATCAAAAGGCAAGCTAGGTATAGATATCTTGAACTAAATAAAAATGAAAACTGATAAATTGAACTTTATCAAAACTAAGAACTCTTCTCTGTAAAAGAAACTATTAAATTAAATTATGAGAATGAAAAGACAAGACACAACTGGAAAAAAAAACCCTTCAATCCAACAAAGAAGTTATATCCTCTGTGTGTGTGTGTGTGTGTCTGTTATATAAAAACTCCATAAACAAAAGATTTGAATAGAACTTACACCAAAGAAGATACACAGATGGACAAGAAGCATATGAATTCATTCTTTTTTTTAAGATTTTATTTTTATACTTAAAAATCTCTACACACAATGTGAGGCTCAAACTCACAACCCCCAAATCAGGAGTCACATGTCCTACCGACTTAGCTAGCCAGGCGCCCCCACATGAATTCACTCTAATAGAACATAATCGAGTCTCCAAAATGCTTCCACCAATTTCTGAGAAATCAGACCTTCATCTGAAAATGAGAATGTGTAATGTGCTAGAATATTGCTAATAATTCTATTCAATTACCCTAAGGAATTTGTACTATCAAATTTTATTTTATATAAGCAACTCAAAGAATATTTATATATATATATGTATACATGTAACTACATGTATACACACACACACACACACACACACACCAATATAACATTATCAGGTAAATAGCATCTGAAATCAAATCCAACTTCATAACTGAAAGAGCATATGAAGGAACTATGTATGTTCTCACATATCCACATATATATGATTAACCAGCATATATATATAGATAGATTAACCATCATATATATGTAGATATATGAGAACATACCTAGTTCTTTTATCAGAGTCTATATTTTTTCCAAAGACCCTGATTGCCATTGGGGAACTATGTGGTACCAAGAAAGTTACACTACTCCCAACTCCAGGAATGGAGTCCATTCCAACAGAACATAACTGAGTCTACAAATGTTTCTATCAATTTCTAGGAAATCAAACCTTTACTTCTAAATTACAATGTATAATGTGCTAAGATATTGTTAAATAGTTCTATTTAATTGAACTTGTGTTTGATTCAGGGTTGGGCACATAACTTAATCATGAGTGCCAGAGAAAAAAGTGTGGAATTTTCATTAAGTTGATCAAGGTGGGTCTCACTAAGAATGAGCAAAAAGTTGCAGAAAGTAATTAGTCATGCAGGTATCTTGGGGAAGAGCATTATAGAGGCAGAGCAAACAAAAAGCGCATAGGCTTAAAGAAGAGCATTTCTGATGTGTTCCTGGTGCAGAAAGGAGGCCAATCTGGCTATAGAGAGGGAGGAAGGAAGGTAGGAAGGAAGGAATAGGGAGGAAGAGGAAGGAATGGTAGAGATCATAAACATAAAAAAAGGGGATTTGAACCAGATTGTGGAGGACCATGGTAGATCCCTGGAAAGTTTTTCATTTTTATTTGAATGATTTGAAAAGTCAGAGGGATGGAAAAAAGAGAACAATGAGCAGGACACTGCATAGAGAAAACTGATTCTTGAAAAGCTGAGGTTTGGAAATTGAGGTTGTGAACGAATTTCTATTACTATATCCAATGTGTCATGCTATATATTGTGTGAACTCCCAAAAGTAAGATAAAATCCTTGTCGTCAGTGAGTTGATAATCTAGATGAAGAACCAAAACACAAATACACTTAAAATGATAGAACGTTTTAACTGCAAGGAGTCTTAGGACAGTTAGTCTATACCTTTTGTTTGACCAAAGGAATTTAAGCCAAGAAAGGGGAAATGATTTATGCAAGGTTGTATCACTAGTTATTGGTTCAAACAGAACTAAAAATAAGTTCTCTTAGATTCGATGTCAAGCAAAGCAATGTTACAAAGGATGAGCTGAAGAAAAGACTACATTTATAAAGCACTTCTGCAAAACAGATAAACATTTGTCACATCCACTTGCTGTTACAATTTCCAAAGAAACCAGCTGCTCAGCCTGCCCCAAAGATTTGCCCTACAATTCTAAGGGAAGGAGTGAAAGGCAAAGCTGATACCTATGTTGATAAGTAAATCCAATGGATCAAAAGATAAAGAGCTTTCTGTATTCTGATAAAAAAATAAAAGCATTCAAAGTTTTTCATATAAAGACTGTATTTTCTCTCTAACAAAGAAACTTTGTTTTCTGGAATTTCACAAGGCTACAAAGAAAAGGAATAAGGCAAGTAAATCATTATCCTATGTGCTGATAGAGCTAGCCTCTTCTCAAATCAAGTACAAACATCCCTGGCTGGTGGAAAATAACATGTCGTGCCAAAAAGCCCTCTCACTGAAGTAGTAGTACTTCTGAAATACTCTGAGATAGAGTAACCAATATAACTCAAGAACATATTCCAAATAGTCAACATTTCCAACTCAGTCCAACTAAGAACATATTATCCAAATAAGTGCATAAGGTGATTACAATGGTGCTGTCCTTATTGATATATATTAGTAAAATAAATAATCATTAAAGCAGTTTTATACCATTAACACGATTTAAAGTAGATTCTAATGTTAGAATACTAATATCTACAGTAGAACAAGTCTAATATGAGAATGTGTCAATATACAATCCTTGACAAATTTTTACATAATTGTTTAAACCCAATTTATCAAAATGACTATTTAAAATAAGTAATTATGGACTGAAATAACACCAAAAAAATACTTTTTATGCCTTTACTGAAGAGTTTACTATTAAAAAACCTTCCAGCATAGTTTCAAATACTTAGCGATCACACAGGTAAAGTTTACAACTCTACTGCTTACGCATCAGATTAAGAATTTAAATTTTCAGTTTCATGATCCCATGTAGAAATCAAAGTACATCAAATGGACATAAACTGTACATACTCAAAAATAAATAAATAAATCTAACTTGGAGACCCACACATATGGTATGTAGAAAAAGCACTAAGCTTTATTCAGAGACCCAATTTTCAGTCCCAGGTCTGCCACTTCATAGCTTTGGAACCTTAAATATGAACACTGCAATGAGCTTTCATTTCCTCATCAGTAAAATGGGGATAGCTATTGAACCTAACATAGAGAGTTGTTGAGAAATTCAAAAGTAACTTAAAAGTGATGTGTGTAAAATTCCTTTCTCACACGTGAATTACTATATAAATTTAAATTATATAGAGAAATGTTAAATATAATACAATGGCACTATGTCGAGTCTCAGTAAAAAGCAGTCCAAACACAGCAGTCTAATTTTTACTAATTTCCCTAGTGATTTCTTTTTCTTTCAAAAAACTCAGCAACAGTTCATAAGAAGTTTTATGTTATCAACTTTAGGCATATGCTTACACAGAGGTACTATAAACCAATCTGTCATATAACATCCTCATTCTCATCATTATCATAACAACATCAAGAGACAACATTTTTGTGCTTCAGTATAAACTTCAGTCTCATATTTCTACTATCTGTTTTGTGGAACATATTTATTGAGTATCTCCTTATATAATAGTCTGAAGAATAAAAAACAGTAGAAAAAATAAGATCTATGACCTTAACAGTCTGGATACCATAATATCATGTATGCACAAATATTTCAATTAAAGCGATACCGAGACTTCCACTTTTGGCCATGAGGCAGTAACAGGTACAAACTAGCCAGCCCTCCATAAACAATGTGAAATAAAACTGTAAAAAAACATTTGAAACTAATGGTTTTAGATGTTGGGCAATTGGCAAAACAGGATTGTGGTCCCTAAGAAAAAGAAAATATACAAAATGAACAATACATGAACTTCTCCCTGTCTTTCTGTCTGGAGGCATTTTTAAGACCATAGCACATAAGCAAAGAACAGCAGTTTTGCTGAGCAGAGAAAGAAGAGAATAAAGTTGGGGGATGCAGCAAAATTGGGGGGGCTAGAATACCAAGTACAAGAAACTCCAGAAATATACAGAAGGGTCATATTAAATCTTTAGCCAAACACTAAATGCACATGCCCAGAGTGACACTCTAAAAAACCTGGCAGTGAGTAGCTAAATGGAGATTCTGGAGGTCACATAATACTGAGAGATATAGCACATAGATAAAACTACACTGAACACCCAGGGAATTCAACTGAGACTACCCCAGAAAGGGCACACTGTTGAGAGATAATTCTAGGGGTCCCTCAACTTTCTTCACCTCTTGAGAGCAGAGGCCTTGACTAGGTTTTGTTCCAGACTATCTTTTCCAGGATGTTTGATTAATAAGGCACATAATCACTAAAACATTTTTAAACAATTAATATGATACTAATGTGATTAAAGCAAACAGCCTTGGAAGACAGAGGCGGTCTCCAATCAGAGCAAAGGGCACATTAACTTACGGCCTGGGAAGATAGAGGATTTCCCTCCAGGAGCAAAGGGGAGGCATGCTTACTTAAGCACACTGCATACTATTTGGGTCCTCTAAGCTCAGAGTTCCTCTCCTATAATATGACCAACTGCATTAACAGGCATCCATGTAGGCCCACCCACACTACCTTCATATAATTTAGGGACAAAGAAAACTGAGACAAATATACTGATGTTCATGTTGCTGAATGCACCATATGTGATATCTGACAGCATCCATGAAAGTTTAACAAGCTAACTAATTATTACTTAAGTAGGGTAAAATCTCAGACAGTTCTTCTGTCTGTCTCCCTGTACAGTTCTTCTGAACATATACCTTGGAAGTAAAATATTCTAGGCCCACCCAAACAAACATTAAAAACAAATCTAGAAAGGATCAAGCTGATCCAACAAAAAAACTGATTGCCCATGAAAACAAAAAACATTTACTAAAAGAAAATAATAAATTGTAAACTGCAAATAATATGATCTCCACAGTATTTACCATATAATCAAAAGCTATCACACATGCACAGATGCAGTAAAATGTATCCCAGAAGTAGGTGGGGAGAGAACAGTGCATAGAAACAAACTCCAAAATGAACCAGATATTAGAAGATAACAATTTTAAAAGAGTTATATAGGAGGCAGATGACCCTCCAAAGATATCTATGTCTTAATCCCTAGAACCCATCAATATGGTAGGTAATGTGGCAAAGGCGAAATAAGGGTGCTAATCAGCTGACCTTACCATAGGGAGAGTATCCTGGATTATCCAGGTGATTCCAATGCAATCACAAGGATCCTCAGATGTGAAAGAGGGAAGCCTAAGTGTCAGTGTCAGAGTGATAAATGGGAGAAGTTCGTCATTGCCACCTTTGAAGATGAAAGGGAGCCATGAACCAAGGAAGCCTCTAGAAGCTGGAAAAATCAAGAAAACGTTATCTGCTAGAGCCACCAGAAAGAAACACAGCCCTGTTGACACAGTGATTTTAGTTCAGTGAGACCCATTTCAGACTTCCAGAACTATAAGCTAATAAATTTGTGATGTTTCAAGCCACAATGTTTGTGTTAATTTGATATAGCACCAAGAAGAAACTAATATGAGTTATTAAAAATATGTCTATGACTTAAAGGAAGACAAATGAGTGAACAGAGAAAAGAATCTCAGTGGAAAAATAGAAACTACAAAAAAGAACCAAATGGATAATCTAGAAATGAAAAATATATTATTTGAAACAAAAAATTCACTGTATAGGCTTAACAACAGATTGGATATTACAGAATAAAAGATTCTGAATACAGAATAATTAAAATTATACAAACTGAAGCACAGAGAGAAAAAATACTGAGAAATATAAAACAATTTCTGCGATTGGTGAAACAATTTAACATACATGAATTGTAATCCTAAGGGGAAAAGAGTAGAGGGGAGGGTGATCAGAAAAAGTTTGACAAACATAATGGCTGGGCACCTGGGTGGCTCAGTTGGTCAAGCATCTGCCTTCGGCTCAGGTCATGATCCCAGGGTCCTGGGATGGAGTGCTGCATCAGCCTCCCTGCTCAGCTTCTCCCTCTCCCTCGGCAGCTCCCCCTGCTTGTGCTCTCTCTTGCTATCTCTCTCTTGCTATCTCTCTCTCTCTCTCTAATAAATAATTAAAAATCTTTTTAAAAAATACAACATAAAGGTCAACAATTTTCTGAATCTGAATACACACACACACACATCCAAAGAGCTCAACAAAGCCCCAGGCAAAATAAATGTAAAGAAAACTAAATCTAGGCACATAATAATCAAATTTCTTAAAACCAAAATAAAAAGAAAAAATCTTAAAAGCCAGAGGGGGAAAAAAGATATATTACCATATAGAGGGATAATGACTAAAAATTTCTGCTGAGATTGCATCAAAAACTTTGCAAGCCAGAAGACAATGGAGCAAAATCTTTAAAATGCTGAAAGAAAAAAAACTATCAAATTAGAAGTCTATTTCCAAAAAAATTATCCTTCAAAATAATAATGACATTTTCAGATAAACAGAAGCTCGGAGAAGTTTTCACTAGCAGACCTGACCTACAATGAATATTCAGTTTCTCAGGCTAAAAGAAAATAATATGAGATATAAATTCAAATCTATGTAAAGGAAGAGTGCCAGAGATAACAAAAATGTAAGTTAATACAAAAGGCTATTTTTTATATTTTCTAATTTCTTTAAAAATTGTTTAAACAACAATAATAACAATTTATTATGGGGATTATGACCTATGTAGGAATAAAATGTATGACAGGAATAGCACAAAGGATGGGAGGGAGATATAATTTACTGTTAGAAGGTTCTTATAGTGGTGTACTTTTAATTTATGGTAGACTGACAATTTAATAATGTCTAATGTAGAGCCACTAAATTTTAGAGCCACTAAAAACAAAGCCAATAGAAGAGAAAGGTATAAGATGCTTTAAAAAAAAAAAGAAAAAAAAATGTTTAAATCCTTATAGTATAACTGGAAAACAAACAGCAAGATGACAGATTTAAATCTAAACATATCAATAATTACATTGAATGTAAATGTACCATTCTAATTAAAGACAGCAACTGTCCGGATAGAAAAGGAAAACCCAAATATATAGGTATTAAATATAGATAGTTTAGAAAAAAAAATGGAAAAAGAATTTCATGCAAACATTAATCATGGGAAATGTAGGGCAATTTTATCCCTTAAACAACGTAAACTTAAAAAGCATTACCAGAGACAAAGAAAGAAATTCTATATGTTAGAAGGGTTGGTTCACAAAGAAAACATAATCAAAAACATGTATGCACCTCATAACAGAGCTTCAAAATACATAAAGCTAAAACTAGCTGAACTAAAGGGGGAAATCAACAAATCCATAATTACAGTTGAAGATGTTAATATTCCTCTCCCAGAAACTGAAAGAAATAAACCCAAAAAAATTCAGTAAAGATATGAAAGATGTGAAAAACTATCAACCAACTTTACCTAACTGGCATTTATACAACAGATCCAACAAGCACAGAATATATACTGTGTTCAAGCACTGAATATAGCACCAAATATAGACCATACTATGGGCCATAAAAAAACCCTTATATTTTCTTTTTTTTTTTTTTAGATTTTATTTATTTATTTGACAGAGAGAGAGAGAGAGAGAGAAAGAGTACAAGCAGTGGGAGTGGCAGGCAGGGGGAGAGGGAGAAGCAGGCTCCCCACTGAGCAGAGAGCTGCTCAATCCCAGGACCCTGCTCCGCGGGGAGTATGCTTCTTCCTTTCCCTTTGCTCCTCCCTCTGCTCATGCATGTGTGCTCTCTCTCTCTCTCTCTCAAATAAATAAATAAAATCTTTAAAAAAAAAAATCAGCAGAGTCTGCATTCTAGGAGCTGAATGCAGACTGTACTCAGCAGCTAGGCTTAGACAGGCAGCAGCTGTGTGACTGCATTAGGGACTGGAAGCAAGACTGGCAAGGGAAGTGGGCTGGGTGGAATCTGTTGGGTCTAAGAGAGATTATAACCACAAATAATACTAGTAGTAGAGCAAGAAATCCCCTGCTCACCTTTCATGTTCAAGCATTGTTTGAAAAGCAGCACTTAACAGTTACTCAACACACCTGGCCTTTATTGAGGGTACACAATATGCCAGGCATTGTGATAGGTCCTTTTACTGGTATCTAATTTGGTTTAACCACAAACCTGAGAGAATGATAGGATTTTTCTCATTTTATAAGAGACTCCAGCATAAGTTACGGAATTCAGTCTAGAAGTCAAAACTTCTGACTCCCAAGTCCAAGGGCCACCAGCTACAACACAGCTGCCTTGAGGTATTTGAGGCACACAAAACCGGACAGAAATGAACAAGGTTGTTTCAGAGTTGTTAGTCAAAGATGGGAGTGGGAGTTTATTTAAAAGTCATTCAAAACTGTTATACAGGGGCACCTGGGAGGCTCAGGGGCACCAGGCATCTGACTCCTGGTTTCAGCTCAGGTCATGACCTCATGGGTCATGGAATGGAGCCCCAGGTTGGGCTCCGCACTCAGCGGGGAGTCTGCTTGATTCTCTCTCTGCCTCTCTCCCCACTCACACGCTCTCTCTCCCTCTAAAATAAATAAGTAAATCTTTTTAAAAAGAGAGAAAACTGCTATACAGAAGCAATGGCAAAATGAAGTTTAAAGTCCCTGTCCTAAATGAATTTACAATGTAGCTGGGAACAAAAACAATGATCATTAAAGGTGCTGCTTTAAAAAAAATCAATAACAATATATTAGAAAGAATCCCAGATATTTAGAAATTAAGTACCACATCTCTAAATAAACTGTGAATCAAGAAAGACATCAGAGGAGGGGCGCCTGGGTGGCTCAGTCGTTAAGCGTCTGCCTTCAGCTCAGGTCATGATCCCAGTGTCCTGGGATCGAGCCCCACATCGGGCTCCCTGCTCCGTGGGAGGCCTGCTTCTCCCTCTACCAGTCCCTCTGCTTGTGTTCCCTCTCTCGCTATGTCTCTCTCTGTCAAATAAAATAAAAATCTTTAAAAAAAAAAAAAAAAGAAAGACATCAGAGGAAAATTAGAAAATATTTTCAACCCCATAATAATGAAAACATACTATGTCAAAGTTTGTGAGACACACCTAAAATAATACTTAAAGGAAAATTTTATACATTTATGATTATATTAGGAAAAAAACAAAGGTTTAAAATTCAATGGTCTAACTTTCCACATTAAGAAGCTACAAGAAATTAAATCCAAAATAAGCAGAAGAAGAAAATAACAGAGAGAAGATATCAATGAAACAGAAAATGAACAAATAATGGGGAAATCAACAAAATCCTAAATTGGTTCTCTGAATATATCAATAAAACTGGTAAACCCCTAGCTAGAATGATCAAGACAAACAAGAGAGAATATATAAATTACCAACACTGAATGAAAACAGGGGGTTATTACCACAGATCTTGCAGAAATTAAAAAGATAATTTAAAAATATCATAAGCAGCTTTGTGCAAATATATTTTACAATTAGATGAAACAGGGTAATTCCTTAGAGATGAAAATTACCAAAACTAATGCCAAAAAAATCTCATAGCCATTTATCTGTTAGAGAAAATGAATTCATAATTAAAATTTTCCTACTTAAAAAAATTCCAGGCCCAAGTGGCTTCACTGGTAAATTCTCATCAAACATTTAAGAAAAAAATATCAGGGGGCACCTGGGTGGCTCAGTTGTTAAGCGTCTGCCTTCAGCTCAGGTCATGATCCCAGGGTCCTGGGATCGAGCCCCGCATCAGGCTCCCTGCTCCGCGGGAAGCCTGCTTCTCCCTCTCTCACTCCCCCTGCTTGTGTTCTCTCTCTCTCACTGTGTCTCTCTCTGTCAAATAAATAAATTAAAAAAAAAAAGAAAATAGTATCAGTATAATTCAATTAATTTGATTTTCCCTGTATCCTAATAAGAATATAATTGTAACAAAGCTGACCTATATTAGAAATATGTTTAAAATGCTAACTCCTGATTTATTCCTTAGGTTCAGATCTTTGGCAAAAATACCCAAAACAGAAACTATAAAAAAAGACTAATTTGACTAGAAAAAAAAAGTTAAACTTCTGAATGAAGAACATCATAAACAGAATTAAAAGATAAATGTTAAATTGGAAAATATCAATATTTAATAATTGGTTGATATGGATAAAATGAAAGTCTTTATCAAATGTACAAAAGACAAAAACAGGAACTGCCTCAAAGAAATAATAATACCAACATGAAATAATGGCCAATTTTCCTAACCAATCATAAATATAAATTTAAGCATGATAGGCAAAAACATTTTCAAAATCTCTGGAAAAAGCAAAATTGTAGAGACTATAAAAAGATCAGTGGATTCCAGAGGTTGGGCCAGGGGAAGAAGGGATGACTAGGCACAGCATAAAGGATTTGGGGGGTTTTGAAAGTATTTTGTAAAATACCATAATGGTAGATACATGTCATTATACATTTATCAAAACTCATAGAATTTGTAACACTGAATGGGAACTGTAATGTAAATTACGGACTTTGGTGACAGTGATATGTCAGTGTAGGTTCATCAATTCTAACAAATGTACCACCACTCTGGTAGGAATGTTGACAGTGGGGAAGGCTGAAAGGTGGAAGTAAGGGAGATATGGGAACTCTGTAGTTTCCACTCAATTTTGCTATGAACCTAAAACTGCTCTAAAAAATAGTCTTATTTTTTCAAAAAATACAAATAAGACTTCAAAGACTAAGTTGGAAAAATATGAATTATTTTAATAATACTCTAATAGTGACTGTATACCTGTTATGATGATGTTTTGGATGTGTTGAGTTGAATAAAATATATCAGTATTTTTAAAAAGAGAATACCTAGTATTGTTGAGAACTGCAGTATACAAATGCTCTCTTGCACTAGTTATAATATATACCTTTTTGTATGAAAATCTGCCAATACGTATCAAAAGTCCAAAAATGACACTCTAAGAATTTATCCAAAGTAATATAAGTGTAATGAGATGTACGCATAGTAGGCCCATATGGTGGAATTCTAGGTAGGTAGTAAATCCAATGAAGGAGACTCCTATTTTTACACACAAGAAGATGTTTATGATAAACTATCAATTGGTAAAAGTCAAATTATAGGACATTATGGACAGAGAGTCAGCTTAGGAATATGTACATAATATTAATGCACACATATTCATAGAGAAATGTGTAATGGGTTGTTCAACACAATATTAATCATGATATTCTCTGGGTGATCAGATTTAAAGATTTTTAGTCTCTTCACATTATTTGCTTCTTTTACTTGAAATTTTTACAATAGGCCTGGATCTCTTTTCCTAAAACATACAGGTATCTATACTCACAAACATACATAGACACACACTGACAGTCTTTGGCTACTCTAACTTACCTTCCAATTTATTCTGGCAAGGACAAAGTTCATCATACCTAAAGAAATAATTCACTTGATTCTGTAATTTGGGGCAAGTTCCTCAATTTATGCTACTTATCTGATATAAAATCAAGCTGTACTGGAAAGTGAGTTTTAGAGTTAAAGTCTTGGTTCAAGTCTGCCATTTATCTGAACCTGCTCACTTCACTTTTCTGTGCTTTAGTTTCTTCAAATATACAATGATAATAGTGGTATCCATCCAGTGATAAGACTAATAGGAGGATGAAACAAATAATTCATGTGGAAAATACCTTCTGAAATACTTTCCAAATGATGAATATTAGTAGTTGTAGTATATTGTAAAACAAAAACATATCAAATGGTACAGGACACCAAAACAATGAAAAAAGAAAAAAAAAAAAAGAGTTTTTAAAATGGCAAAAAAGATTAGTAAAAGGGAAATACGTAAATAAATGTACTAAAGAAAGAAAATGAGCTTAAACTAATAAGAATTTCCATTTTTAAAAAAGTAACCATTGAATAGACCGCCTAAAAGAAAAAATAATAAGTAAAAAATAATAAGTATAAAAAGTAATAATAACTTAGCCAAATACAGAATAAAAACTTTGAACATAATTCACATGTTGATACCTAATGTATTTGAAATATAAGTTCCCTTATATCTTTTAAAATTCTTAATAAGATGAATATAATACTTGGCCCCTGACATCAAAGGAACTTAGAGCTACTCCATAAAATAAGCATTATCATCATTCATTAGCATACATTCATTTAAATGCCTGCTAAACACAAAGCACTATGCTAGGCATATAGAATTCAGAAGTATATGTGATATTACTTCTTGCTTTTTGAAAAACTGACATTTGAGGAAGGAACTGGAGTACCAACACAAACATAAACTCAATTATGAGAACTGGGACACATGTGGCAAAGGGTACAAGAATGGAATTACAGCCCAGGAATAAGACAGATGCTGAGTCATCACTCCTGTATCTAAGCTGCATTAGCAGCAAGAACAACTTGATGCTACACAAAAATGGACCTGAATTCCTCCTGTTCTGGGCATGATTGGGCCAGGGAACTAGAATTACTTACTTACAGGCATTACTTCACTGGCAATAATATACTAAACATTAAATAAGTTGTCATTCAGTACACCACCTGGTCAATGCTGGGTTCCTACTGAAATGCTGCCAAAACTGACAGGAAGAGGAAGCCATCAGGAAATAATGGCTGTCTCTATCAGCTTGACACTGAGTTCATGCACGCATTAATTTATTTAAAAAAAAAAATTGAAGGGGTATTTTTTTAATGACCTGGAGAGCTTCCCCAAAACTGTAAGCAAGTAAGTAAGTAAATAAATAATAAAAATAAACAGACGAAAAAGCTTAGTAAAACCAAAGAGCAAAGTAAAACTTTATCAGATCTGGTTATAATTATTGGACTCTCAAGCATTCAATCTTTTACTGAGAGTAGCAGTTACAGATGGGGCTTGGAAAGAGTCCAAAATCTAACAAATTTAATAAGTCCTATATATGTTTCTCTCTTACCAGATTATAAATTCCTTAATGGCTGGGACTAGTATCAAGTCTGCATTCCTTTAAGCATCAAGAATGACTTTTTATACATCTGGATGGATCAATGGGTACAAGAATGGACAAACAAACCATGAAACAGCAAATAGATGCGTGTCACTGAGATTGAAATTTTAATAGAATACTTTGAATGTTTGTGAAACTAATTGGCTATTAAAGACAGGCTTGGGGAATGTAGAAATGACACAGAACGTGAAGGTGACTAGAAGGGAGAAAGAAGCAGTGATCACTACAACATGGCCTCCACAGCAGAAAGAAGGAAGAAAAAGCATACTGAGAAATAATATAAAGGCCAGGAGGAAGAGCTAACAACAAAAAAAAAGAATTAATGGAGAAAACAGACAGACAAAACAAGGAAAGACATTAAAAGTAAATAGAGCAATCAATATTGAGAAATCTAAACAGAACCAATAGTCGTGTGCCTCTTCAGGGCAGAAGATATGCTTTTTAAAAATCTTACGTTAGGGATTTAACAATGGTTCTCTCAATAAAAATAACCTGTGCTCACAAATGCAAAAGAGAACTGGCATTATTAAAAAGTTAAACACAGTATAGTACAAACAACCTTACCAACTGACTTCCAAAACATATGGGAAAAGAGAGAGAAACATTAAGAGTTATATTAGCCATTAAGGTAAAAAAATAAATAATTGTACACAATTTGAAAATGAAAGAAAAAGTTTGATGACAAATATTTTTTACTTGTTCCAGATAGAGGTTGAGGAAAAACTTATATAGATGTAAATCAGTTTTAATTTCTTACAAAATTTGTATAGCATTTTACAATTTGTCATTTTTTCCACATATACTTTCTCACATGACAATGTGAAATGCTTATGTTTATTAAATCCAAATTATAGATGAGGAAAGAGAGACATAAAAAAAAGATAAGCATTTCCCCAAAGCCACATACAGTAGAGAGTACAAATGGATTTGAAACCCAGATTTTCCAAATTTTATAATAAACAAACTATTGATGAAAGAATATTTTCAAACTATAATTTTAGGGGAACAAGGTCTTTATGATATATACATATACGAAGGTGAAAAGAAATTATACAAAATATAGGCAAGTGAAATTTTCTATTTCTCAAAGCAAGCTTAACTATTGCCACTTTACAGAACTGAAGGCATTGGATGCCTGGGTGGCTCAGTCGGTTATGCATCTGCCTTGGGCTCAGGTCATGATCTCAGGGTCCTGGGATTGAGTCCTGCATGGCTCCCTGCTCAGTGGGGAATCTGCCTCTCTCTCTGCCCCTCCCCACCCCTGCTCATGTGCGAGCTCTCTCTCTCCCTCCTTCTCTCTCTCTCACAAAAATAAATAAAATCTTTTAAAAAAAAAGAATTGAAAGCATTAATAACAAGTGAGGAAAAAGTGAAAATAAAAGGCTTCAAGAATTTTAACATATCACTTCCATCTAAATTAACTTAAAGATGAAAAAGTTATATACAGAAGAAACTGGAAAGTTGAACCAGCCTATAGTATAGTCACTGAGTGAACATACTATGCTGCAGTTAGGAAAGTTCTGTGTACTGAATTAGAAGAATCTGCAAACTAAATTAAAGTAAAAGAGAAAACAGTTTGCACAGAATACATCCAAGGGAACATTTATATAAATATGCTAGCAAATGCATTGAAATTTTCTGAAAAAGATGTATAGAAAATGGTTAACGATGTATTCTGTAGGAAGGGGTGCTAAGGGACTTTGAATTTGTGGTGGGAGGGGACTTACTCTTTGTATTCCCCTTTGTATAATGGTAATAAAAATTTTATTATCATTTGTATTTGTTATTTCTGATTTAAAAGACTGTTACTAAAAGATGTTTTAAATAATTTCCATTAACACAAATATAAATTTTAAAGAATCTGCATTAAAACAAAATGTGTAACCTGGTGGGCGCCTGGGTGGCTCAGTTGGTTGGGCGACTGCCTTCGGCTCAGGTCATGATCCTGGAGTCCCGGGATCGAGTCCCGCATCGGGCTCCCTGCTCGGCGGGGAGTCTGCTTCTCCCTCTCCCGCTCCCCCCTCTTGTGCTCTCTCTCTCAAATAAATAAATAAAATCTTTAAAAAAAAAAAAAAATGTGTAACCTGGTTATAGTAGGTTTAATACACTAATGTGCATTTAGAGATGACCAATATAATTATCATGAAGGCAGACTTGTGAGCTGAGCTTTAATTATGGGTATAGGTAGACTATCTAGAAATGGAAGGTAATGGCACTCTACCATACAAAGGAAACAATATAAGATCACATAAGATTTGTTTGAGCATGAGTGATGTGGAGCAATAAAAGTCTAAAATGGTCTTCTGAGCCCAGGTCATGGATGACCTAGAATACTAGACTGAAATGTAGACCTTATTCTGGAGATCAGGGTATCTCAAACATAAGAATCTGCCGGCCTCAGTTTGAGAAAAACTGCAGTTAATAACAGAGATTGACAGCTCTTGGCTAGGCAAAGACTGCCACATATACTGGTCACGTGATCAGAACAGCCAGCCCCACTCTAGCAATAGTGTGGGGTTCCATTAAGATTCCATAAGGACATTATAGATATATGATAAAAAACCAAAGGCCTTGTTTTCATCAATGGTATCAGACTATTTATTCAATAAAAGTTCCAGGAATAAGCCTAAACATAGAGTCTAACATGATTGAGAAGAATATTTTGCTTAGTCAATTGTGATGCACAGAATTAACATAACCACTATTTTGTGGCTTTAGTCTGCAACACCAGAATCTATTTATTCTTTTTTTTTTTTTTAAAGATTTTTATTTATTTGAGAGAGAGAGAATGAGAGAGAGCGAGTACATGAGAGGGGGGAGGGTCAGAGGGAGAAGCAGACTCCCCGCTGAGCAGGGAGCCCGATGCGGGACTCGATCCAGGGACTCCAGGATCATGACCCGAGCCGAAGGCAGTCGCTTAACCAACTGAGCCACCCAGGCGCCCCAGAATCTATTTATTCTTAGGTGTTTTTCCAGCAATTAAAATATGCTGCCATTAGACATTTAGCTTTGATTATTATTTAGGGGAAAAAATGGTATGAATATCCAGACTTTCAGTAAGTGTGAATTAACTAATACTGAATTTTATTCATTTTCATTTTTATTTTTAAAAAATCATTAAAATAGGTGAATATAAAAGTTTATAATATTTATCAGAATCCATAATTAGAATTAATTATTATTAAAAGAATATGATAGGCCTTAGCCTAAAATAGAAAGAAATACTTAAATAAATGTAATACATCCCTCATTAATCCACAATTATTACAGTCATTAAGTCGTGCAATTTATCCCCCTAGCTTTGGAGTCAAAAGCCCTCACTGAGAAACCCTGTATTATAGATTATATATATACACACACACATTACATACATATCAAAAGCATCCCATAATTTCTTCTTGCAAGTTATGAAAGGGAGGTACTTATAGTTTGCTTAAATTATACTACATAATTAGTATAATTAATAATTAAGTAGTATTAAATTAATACATTGTTTAAAAGCATATATTTTATTCTCTCCATTGATCATCACAGCTTTATGGGAGAACGAGAAAATTGCTAATGTTCTCATTTTAAAGACAAACTGAAGCTCGGAGTGGTTACAAGTCTTAATACAAAGCTAGAACTCCAACCAAATTCTTCTAAATTCAGCCTAACGTTAGAGTTCTGCCTTCCTAGTTAGCATCAAACAGCAGTGAACAAAAACAGTGAATGAAAGAACAGATTCTTTTCTCACCAAAGAAACCATAAAGAGAATACCCCAGTCTATGTCCTTCTAATGATTAAGAAGAGTGAGAATATAATAATCCCCTCAATCCTAGGAGCCCCAGGACAGCTACCTCCTCACCATTGCGTGAAGTCCGTTTGTCCAGATGTCCAGACAAATACTGCCATTTTCCGTGTGTGTTGTAACATGAATAAAGTTGAGAAACACTGCTACTGAGAACTCAGGAATATACAGGATGGTCTTAAATAAATTTGTTTTTTAAAAATATAAACCTCATAAACTTTATGAAATTATCTATTTAAAAAAGATTTATATCAATGATATAACAGAATCCTGCTTTAAGGTTAACTGTTGATTTTAATTTAGTGTATGGTGTAGTGGTTTCTCCAGTCTTATCCATTACCACTCACATAAAAGATAACATTCATATTCACAATCCACTCTTACACACATAATCCAGATGTTGAAAAATCTAAATAAATTTTTCCAAGTATTAACACTGGAGTAATTTTCCAATTATCAGTTATTTATTCCATCAGTGGCTTATACTGTTCTGTAGCATTGATAAGAGAGCCCATGATTTGCATACAATTTCTCGTGACAGCTACACTATTCCTTTAGCACTCACTCAAGAAAGTTATATAGGAATACAAATAAGTAAGAGTGATGTCACTCCTGGGATGGCCTTGCATTTGTTATAACATCTAATCATTCACACACTGCAATACTTATTATCAGTTTACACAGAACTCCTAACCAATTGCAACATACTTCACAACTGGTAACATTTCCAGTGAGAACCCTACACTTGTATAACATTACCCTTAATCTCATCTCACCAACACCCTGTCAGACATGTGAACACTTAGTTTATTTCCATTCTAGTTACCTTCTAGCTTGTCAATATTAACTCTTAGAAGTTTAAAATTTTACACATATATGGAATTCCCACTTCCCAGCTGAAGTTTGTACATGTAAAAAATTTAGAAGAAAGCAGTGCAAAGAAAAGTCACATTGTAACTTCCAAATTGGGCTTAATCCTTCTAGAGGCCACCACGCCTTTAAATGAGTACCATCAGATTTAGCGCCACAAATTTTTATTCTCTGCTAAACATCCCTTTAAAAGTGAAACTAACTCATCAGCCCAAAATACATTACCATCTTCCATCCTCCTTATTTCTGGCACTTCTGCAATATTAAACGGGGGGCTTGGAAGTTACTATGAGACCTTCCTTTAGCATTTCTTTCTTCCACATTGATCACATACATCAAAACAGAAGGGAAGTTCATCCCTATCACTTAATTTCTGTTGATCATGCCTTTTTTTTTAAATACCACCACCCCTATACAAACCAAATAGAAGTTTATATCTATATAGGGGTTTACAGTACAGTTTACAAAAAACTTTTCATGTCATTTTGTATTTGACTCTCATAACAATTCTTGAGCTATGTATTGCAAACTTTTTATAACTGTGAAAAGGAAAACAGAAGTTAAATGACTCTACCAAGTTACATAACTAGTAAGTAGTGAAGCCAGGACCAAAAGCCATGTTTCAACTCTTAGTCCAATATCTTTCTACTCCACTGTGATGTTTTTAAGGAAGACACTGTTTTAGCCATAAGAAGATTCCAGATTTTAGGCTTGTAGAAAATCGTGTCATCAACCCATTTATTTCTGTTCACCTTGAAAGAGAGATTTAACTACCTATTCATATTCAATCAAAGAGTAAGCCTCAGTCTGTTTTGAGAGTTCCCACAATTACCTAGCATAATATAGATATACCTTATTTTATCGTGCTTTGCTTTACTGCGCTTACAGACACTGTGCTTACAGACACTGCGCTTACGGACACTGCGCTTACGGACACTGCGCTTACGGACACTGCGCGCTTACGGACACTGCGCTTACGGACACTGCGCTTACGGACACTGCGCTTACGGACACTGCGCTTACGGACACTGCGCTTACAGATACTGTGCTTACGGACACTGCGCTTACGGACACTGCGCTTACAGACACTGCGCTTACGGATACTGTGCTTACGGACACTGCGCTTACGGATACTGTGCTTACGGACACTGCGCTTACGGACACTGCGCTTACAGATACTGTGCTTACGGACACTGTGCTTACAGACACTGCGCTTACGGATACTGTGCTTACGGACACTGTGCTTACGGACACTGTGCTTACAGACACTGCGCTTACAGATACTGTGCTTACGGACACTGTGCTTACGGACACTGCGCTTACGGACACTGTGCTTACAGACACTGTGCTTACGGACACTGCGCTTACGGACACTGCGCTTACGGACACTGTGCTTACGGACACTGCGCTTACGGACACTGTGCTTACAGACACTGCGCTTACAGACACTGTGCTTACAGATGCGTTTTTTTAAAATCGAAGGGCTGTGGCAACCCTGTGTCAGGCAAGTCTATCAGCGCCATTTTTCCAACAGCATTTGCTCACTTTTTATCTTTGTGTCACATTTTGGAAATTCTCGCAGTATCTCAAACTTTTCATTATTGTTATACTTGTTATGGCGATCTGTGATCAGTGACCCTTGATGTTCCTATAGTCGTTGTCTTGAGGCACCACAAACCGCACCCTTATAAGTCAGCAAACTTAATCGGTAAATGTTGAGTGTGTTCGGGCTATTCCGCCAACCAGCCATTCCCCCATTTCTTTATCCTTAGGCCTCCCAATTCCCTGAGACACAATATTGAAATCGGGTCAGTTAAGAACCCCACAATGGCCTCTACGTGTTTAAATGAAAGGGAGAGTCACATGTCTTTCACTTTAAATCAATAGCCAGAAATGATTAAGCTTAGTGAGGAAGGCATGTCGAAAGCCAAGAGAAGGTGAAAGCTAGGCCTCTCGAGCCAAACAGCAAGTTGTGAATGCAAAGGACAAGTTCTTAAAGGAAATTAAAAATACTACTCCAGTGAACACACAAATGATAAAGCAAAACAGCCTTATTGCTGATACAGAGAAAGTTTTCGATCACACCAACCATAACATTCCCTTAAGCAAAAGCCTAATCCAGAGCAAGGCCCTAACTTGCTTCAATTCTATGAAGGCTGAGAGGTGAGGAAGCCGTAGAAGAAAAATCTGAAACTAGCAGAGGTTGGTTCATGAGATTTAAGGAAAGAAGTAGTCTCCATAACATAAAGATTTGAAGTGAGGCAGCAAGTGCTGATGTAGAAGCTGTAGCGAGTGATCCAGAAGATCTAGCTGACATAATTAATGAAGGTGGCTACACTATAGACCAGATTTTCAATGTAGACAAAACCACCATATACTGGAAGTAGATTCCGTATAAGGCTTTCATAGCTACAGAGGAGAAATCAATGCCTGCCTTCAAAACTTCAAAGGACAGACGGACTCTCTTGTTAGGGGCTAATGTAGCTGGTGACTCTGAGTTGAAGCCAGTTCTCATTTACCACTGTGAAAATCCCAGGGCCCTTAAGAATGATGTCAAATCTATGCTATCTGTGCTGTATCAATGAAACAACAAAGCCTGGATGACAGTACATCTGTTTACAGCATGGTTTGCTGAATAGTTTAAGCCACTGTTGAGACCTACTGCTCAGAAAGAGATGTCTTTCAAAATATTAGTGCTCACTGACAATGCACCTGGTCACTAAGAGCTCTGACAAAATATGTGCAACAAGATTAGTGTTGTTTTCAAGCCTGCTAACACAACATCCATTCTGTAGCCCATAGATCAAAAAGTGATTTTTTTTTTTTACTTTCAAGTCTTATTATTTAAGAAATACACTTCATAAGGCTTATAGATGCCATATACAGTGATTCCTCTGATCTGCACAAAGTAAGGTGAGAACCTTCTGGAAAGAGTTCACTATTCTAGTTGCCATTAAGGACATTCACAATTCATGTAAAGAAGTCAAAACATCAACATTCACAGGAGATTGGAAGAAGGTGATTCAAACTCTCATGGATGACATTGAAGGGTTCAAGACTTCAGTAGAATAAGTAACTGCAGATGTGGTAGAAATAGCAAGAGAACTAGAATTAGAAATGGAGCCTGAAGATGGGACTGAATTGCTTCAATCTCATGATAAAACCTTAATGGATGAGGAGTTGCTTCTTATGGATGAGGAAAGAAAGTGGTTTCTTGAGATGGAGTCTACTCCTGGTGAAGATGCTGTGAAGACCGAAGATTGCTGAATGACAATAAAGGATTTAGGATGTTAGGACATTAGGATATCAGGACAACAAAGGATATTATATAAATGTAGTTGATAAAGCAGTAGCAGAATTTGAGAGGATTCACTCCAATTTTGAAAGAAGTTCTGTAGGTAAAGTGCAATCAAATAGCATCACACTACAGAGAAATCCTTAGTGAAAGGAAGAGTTAGTCAATCACTCTAGCAAACATCACTTGTTTTATTTTAAGAAATTGCCACAGCCATCCCAACCTGCAGCAACCACCACCCTGATCAGCTAGCAGCCATCAACATGTAGGCAAGACCCTCCCCCAGCAAAAAGATTATGACTCCTGAAAGTTCAAATGATGGCTAGTGTTTTTTAGCAATATTTTTAATTAAGGCATATACACTGTTTTTTAGACATAATGCTATTGCGCACTTAGCACAATATGGTCTAGGGTAAACATAACTTTTATATCCACTGGGAAACCAAAAATTTCATTTGACTTACTTTATTGTGATATTTGCTTTATTATGGTGGTGCGAACAAAACCCACAATATCTCTGAGGTATGCCTGTATTCACCCTACTCTTCTAGCTTTCCTTGCCTCCTCATTAGAAAAAAAAAAAGGGTTCAAAGGGCACTCTATAGAAGGAAGAGCAGAACTTTTTCCAAAGAAATATTTCATTAAATATTTTTAAACAATAAAGACTTTTTATAAACTAAAGAAATTAATATAAAATAATAAAAAGCAAAGAACAATGAAAAGTGAAAGCTAAAGAATAAGCTAAAACAGTTAAAAAATATAAAAACATTAAATATCTAATGAAAGTAAAGTAAATACCAAATACACCAAAAAGTAAAAGTGAAACAAGGCAAAAATACAAATTCCAAAATTTAACACCTCCATGCAGATGGTATGAGGTGGTACAAACAGGTAACAGGCCTTCATTGGGTCAATTTGCTGATTACAGATACCAGAAGTATAAAATAGTCTTTAGTGTCTTAGTCGCAGAAGATTCAACACTCTGTCCTTCTGCGTTAAAAATATCTGTGTGGGAGGAAGATATCTCCTAAAGAGCACTGAGCTCTAGCTTAGTCATCTCTTCCAACGCTAAATCAAGCAAAAGCCACCCATCATCTACTCTCTTCAACCCTACCTTTTAAATGCCGTTTTAACTTAGAATAAGTACTGTCAAGTCCCTTATTAACAACATATAAATAATTTTTGTGTTTTGACCAAATTAAATTCAGCCATATCTAAAAAGGTAAAATTCTAGGGGCGCCTGGGTGGCTCAGTTGGTTAAGCATCTGCCTTGGGCTCAGGTCATGATCCCAGGGTCCTGAGATCGAGCCCTGCATCAGGCTCCCTGCTCAGCAGTAAGCCTGCTTCTCCCTCTCCCACTCCCCCTGCTTGTGTTCCTGCTCTCGCTATATCTCTGTCAAATAAATAAATAAAATCTTAAAAAAAAAAAAAAGGTAAAATTCTAGTCATATTTAAAAGTATGTTTTAAAGGAAATATAAATTGTATATATTAAATCTGTCATACATATTAAATATAATAGAAATCACACACTTTCAAAGAATTAAAATACCATAAAAATATAAACTATAAACCATGCTAAATATAATTTCGTCTTACTATGATGATTTAGAAGGCAATTCAGAAGTATTCAGTAATTTCATTTTCAATACCTTGACCACCACTTGGAGTATCTCACAAGTAAGAAAGTAGTATACAATACAAGGTTTAAAGTAGAAATTTTGATATGAGGGCCATCTCTCTTCTTTCCATATCCATCTATAAAAAAAAATTATCATTGCCAATCTGGATAATACGTGAGGGAAATGAGTCAAAAAAATTGCCAAAAGATCTTATAAATTCCCAAATCAAGTAAACCATAAGTAAATGGATTTCATAATGGCTTTATAAAGAATTTTGGATAGCCACATCAGCCTTCAAAGGCCAAATTCAGGACAAGGACACATACAAAGTATTAAAGATTCATTTATATTTCAACTACTAAGCCAAAAATGAAGTAAATATTTACAAATGAAAACTCTGAATTCCAATATTTCCACTTTTTAAAGTAAACATTGTCATTGACAAACACAACAGTAACCATTAAGAACTTGGAAACTAGTATTTTTGTACATAAAAATTCTCAGCTTACTATTTCTTCAATAACACGTCTAAACCCAGACACAGCGAATACTACCAACATATAATCTTGATGAAATTGTGTTGCCCTTATTGTCAATAATTATTCTGCAGATATTCATTACCAAAATCTACAACTTCAAATTTTTATAACAAAACTACAACTTCAAAATTTAGTTCTCACATTCTCTGTAGAAATAAGGACAAAATGACAAAATAAAAAGAGATAACACATTATTCCCTCAAAATCAAATAATTAATTGCTTATAAGTATTAAAACACTATTTTAGCTTATATAAAAGAGTAACAGTGACCAAGACCTTGAAAAAAATTCCCCAAATATTAAACAACTTCCTCTTCCAAGAAAAAAAAAAAGTACCAACTTCTTCTTCCAAATATCATATCCAAAATACACCAGAATCTCAAAAAAAAAAAAAAGCCATTTAAGAATCCTTTCTGAACCACTTATGAAATAAACACAAGTTTATTTCATAGCAACTATACTTTAAATGCATAGACCCTGAGGACATACAGTGCTCTAGTGTATTAAAACACACCTGAACTTATTTGGGTTTCATTTCAACCAATGTTTTCTATACAAATTCATAAGTTATTTCAAATAATCTCTTATCAAAATTAAAAAGAAGGCAAATTTTACAATCACTCAGGTGACAACATTTTAAAGGACAGTTTAATTTTAATTAATGATAAATTTGAATACTACACACATCCTTATGCTTGGTTCATTTCTGCTACCATACTAAGACAAATTATTTTTGAAATGACTAATTTCTGGACACTTACACATTTGCAAAAGACCATCAGATGTACTAAACTGATAGCTCTATACTTTATTTTCAGATTCAAATGATAAATAAGAAGGAACTGAAAGAGGAAAAGGCTCTATCTGATCTTCACCAGTTCTGCCCACTAAGCTACAGAGCTTGTGGTTTATCAACACAGCTCTGTTTTTAAAAAAATGTTTTAAATACAGCATCTATTGCTTGTGATATAAAAATGTACAGCCTTTCAACGTTTTTTTACATTAAAGGTTTTTTTAAGATTTATGAAATCTAAAATAGGTATTAAAAATACAGCACAACCTTTTACTAATTTTACTTTAATAACAGAGTAAAACTTAACAAGTACTTATTGAATATCATCCATATGGAAGATCCATATGGTAGATTTTCTGAAAATCTCCAAGAGATCCAAAGAGGTAGTTGTCCTCAAAAACCTAAAATCCAGTGGTTGGCATACGTCAGGGTGATAAAAGATCAAGTTCAAGAAAGAATATAACTGCCACAAGACAGATACCAAAAAGGATTATTACTTAGCAACTTCTTTTTAAATCTTTCACTTCTGTAACTTCACTTTTACAAATTTCATCTGTTCAATAGTTGTTATACTTTTACAGAAAAAAATGAATTTAACGGTAATTATTAAAGTCTCAATACCCTTTTCTTTAAAAGCCATTTCAGTACCTTGAAAATAGTGCTTCGACAACTCAGTAAGTCACTAAACACACACACCTTAGGTCAGACGCTATTTTAGGCTCTGAGTAAACAAAATCAAACCCGAACAACCCCCTGCCAGGGCAGATTACACTGAAGTAGAGAGTGCTTCTTAATCATCTTCGTTAGATATAAATGTTTATACTAAAAGCAATATATTCTTTACTCTTAGTTATTAACACCAGATTTTGAATATGAAGTAAAACTCCAACCAACTTCAGAGAAAGATAACAGTCTGGTACGCAACTGAGAGCTGACAAGACAGTATCTCATTGTCTCTCCCTCCATCACCTCAAGACTATCCCTGACTCTCCCCTCTGCCCTCTCTCCCACTGCCCCCCACGCCCCTCCCCCCAAAGAGCTGAGTTAGGTGCCCTCTTCAGACTCAGCGCCGCACACTGCAACCTCTCAAACAGCCCTTCCTACACTATCACAATCACTGATTTAGAACACCGAGAACGTCATCTTTTTAGCTGCTTTTCATCTGTGCTTGACACTCAGAAACATTCAGTGAATGAACGACAGAGGGCTGACTATCTTCTTATATAAAAGAATAACAGTGACCAAGACCTTGAAAAAAATTCCCCAAATATTAAACAACTTCCTCTTCCAAGAAAAAAAAATACCAACTTCCTCTTCCAAGTGTTTATGTTCTTCTTCCCATTGTCACTTTTTGATGTCTACTAAAAATTAGTATCACAATAACTCTGGTCAAGCCTAGAATTAGCCAGGGATTTCCTAAATGGGTGGCTTTCAAAAATTGCTGAGAAAAATTTCAATGCTATTAGAAAAGGATGACTACTGTATTTTAAAGGCAGCACAGTGTAATGGTTGAATTTCGGCTCTAAAATCAGAAAAACAGGTTCAAAGACCAATCCCACCTCTTAGAGCTGTGTGACCCGAGCAAGCTACTTAACTTTCCTGTGCTTCCACTTCCTCGTCTTTATGAAAAGGTTTATAACCCCTACTGCATATGGTTATCATGAAGATAAATTGGAAACATGAGCTCTGAGCACATTTACTGACGTATAGTAAATACTAAATAGTAATTTTTATTTCTATTTCTGTAAAACATTTAACTGGAAGCTGAATAAGAAAAAATAAATCAATAAATAAGGCTTTAAACCATAATGCTTTAGCTTTATTAATTGAAAACTTATAAACAAACAAAAAATATCTTAATGGAATTCACTGAATACTTAAATACACATTTATTAAAGCTGTTAATCACAAACTACAAATGGAGTGTCAATACAGATGGGGGCGGGGAAGAAATGGTAAAAACCTAACTAGAAACTGACAGAGATACATTTGATCTTTAGTTCAGAAATCTTTCCACTACAGCAAACTGCATCTTTTTAATTAATTCAACTTTACAAGGCTTTCTTTAAAATTAAAATGCTCCCTTGAGGGCTATCAGTTGTTCACACCTCACTGTGAATTACTTTAATCAGATAAATGCATTAAGTAACACCACCTACTTAAAGAAATTGTTATTTGAAGAATAGTGAGAAGAGGGGTAGCTTTAAAACTAGTGTGCCTGGCATGGAGAAGGCCTGTTTCATGCTCATAGTGAGCATCTTTATGCAGTCACGGGACAGCGTGAGGACAATGGCACCTGCAGGGTGACAGCAAAGGGGCTGCGGGAATTCTAAGGTCCATCAAAGCCAATTCCTCTCTACTAGGTGGTACTAGGTGCCCTTTAAGGAAATTTCCAGTTTTATTATTCCACTGTTCTCTTCTGCAATGTGCCCTAAGACCGCATGTGGTACCAACTTCCTAAATACCTCTAAAAAAATCAATTGAGGAGCACTTTTGGCAAGTTCCCACCAAGGAAAAATGACTGAACCACCATAGAAACATGAAACAAGACACCCTTTCCTACAAATAAAATTAAATCACTATCTGGAGTAAATCAACTTATCCTTAATTTATATAAACTAAGAGTCTATGTCCAAAATAAATACAACAACAGGAAAACCATTCAACTTAATATAGGAAGACCACAGTATTTCAGGAGTTTCTCAAAGCTATCTCTAATGCTTTCTGGCTCAAGTAAAAAAATCTTTTAAAAAATCTTCAAGCGGCACCTGGGTGGCTCAGTCGTTAAGCGTCTGCCTTCGGCTCAGGTCATGATCCTGGGGTCCTGGGATCGAGCCCCACATCGGGCTCCCTGCTCAGCGGGAAGCCTGCTTCTCCCTCTCCCACTCCCCCTGCTTGTGTTCCCTCTCTTGCTGTGTCTCTGTCAAATAAATAAATAAAATCTTTAAAAAAAAAACTTCAAGTAAAAAATCTCTTCTAGTTTGTATAATATTACTTTAGCATAAGCTGAAGAGTTTGAAAGTGGAAAAAACTTCTGAATGTTAAATATTTTAAAAAGTATTTCCAGGGAAGAAAGATTCTTTTAGCATTGATTGAGAACATACTTCACACTTAACGCCTTTGATTTTCATTGTTATTTTAAATAAAACTATGGCTGCCTGCATAAAGTACCCCAAAAATGCCAATTGCTAATATTGTATATATGCTTTAAAATGTACATTTTAAAAGGTAAATTATTGTCCTCTACCTTGCCAATCAAAAATAAAAATTTGGAGGGAAAGAAAGAGGGATATTACTTGAGCATAAGAAAATCCTCCAAGTGAGAGAATATTATCAAAAGAATATCAGGAACATATTACCTTGAAGGTCAAGGAAACAAGAAGGTTCCAAGGGAAAAAACCTGAACAAACTTGTGGCACTGTGGCCACCCAGCAGAGCCCGAGCACCAGTCCCACAGCACACCACCACGAAGAGAACGGCAGCAGAGGCTCCACCAGCCACAGGGCACGGCGGGAACCAGCAACATTAAAAATCAAGAAGTGACCTTGGTTAGCCTGGTGATGGGTATTAAAGAGGGCACGTTCTGCATGGAGCACTGGGTGTTACACGCAAACTATGAATCATGGAACAGTACATCAAAAACTAATGATGTAATGTATGGTGATTAACATAATAATAAAAAAATAATAAAAAATAAAAAAAAGAAGTGACCTTGGATTAAAGCAGCAAAACTAAAGAACATGTGAACAAATAAAAGTACCTAATGAGACAAGTCATAATCAAACTATTACAATATAAACTCTGCAGCATCCCTATCAAAGTATTCATCAACAAACACTGGACGTTGACATTTGATTTGCTTTTTAGACTTGCAGGCAGCTGTGTCAGGGAGCACATAATGTTCCAAAGCCAAATACAAAAGTACAGCTCTTCTTAGCTATCTTCTTTATAAAATCAAAAATGACATATCTCAAAGGTATGGTTCTAAAGAACCACATTAAGTTTTATTCCCAGTTAGCAAGTATGAGAAAACAGAAGTTTCACTTGCTTCAGCAATCTACGATATAAAGCTAATACTTTCAGTCACGATGACTCCAATTTATCCACTTGCATCTCGATTGAGAGGAACTCAGAAAGAGCTCAGCAAGGAACACACAGCTAGAGCAAAAACATCGTAACCGCATTTGACCCACAGATTGTTCTTCCATGTTGGGCAGTATGTAAAGTCTCCTACACCACTTTATTGTATGTACGATTCATCAGTTCTACTTTCTAAATGTTAAGTTTTTTATTGGGTTTTTGGTATGTGTGGATGGGTACAAATGGGTTTTAAGGTGGACTCCAAAACATACATACATAGCAACTGTCCCAATAAATCTTGTGATGTGAGAAGACAGCAAGCAGATGTGGGTCCTGAATGGGAAGAGCTTAAGCACAGAGTATCCCTAAACAAGCCCACTGGTCCAAGATAGATGTGGTCATATATATTTCTATTGTCCCTGCTCCTGTCATATCAGCGCACACTTCAGATAACTTCTACAACAAGCAGCTCTCAGTGAATTAATCTGATCGTTTATTTGACCAGTGGTTGGCACTATGCTTGGTCCAATTTCTTTTATTCATTCTGTAAATATTCATTAAACATGCCAGATACCATGCTAAGCTTTTCTCTAAGGAAACAAATTAATAAGTCATGGCCCATTTCTCAAAGAGTTTATTTTAAGCAGGGCTAAGAGACACTTAGACCTAGCTATATGTCGGTATATTACTATATTAGACACATCTACAAGAACAGTTAAATGCTAAAATATAGGGAGAAGCAAAATGCTAGAGATTCTGTGTAAACAGTATCCCTAGAGACAAAAACTATCAAATGCAAAAGCAAGCCTAGAAATACCCTTTCTTGTGCAGGGCATGAGGGATACTGACTAAGTTAGTATTCTTTGGCCTCAAGTTCTGATTTAAGAAAAGAGTAAGAGGCAGTTAAACTATTAACATAGCTAAAGATCAGAAAGGTGGATAACTTGATACTGGGTTGGATGAGTTTATAAAAGTGGAAAGTCAGTAGCAAAGGAGGATTTGTTCCTAAGAGAAATTTTTCTACCTAAAGAGACAAGATAAAGAAAACAAGACCTAATAAAGATGTATTGAAAACTACAAATAAATAGCTAGGACTACTAGATCAAGGGTTCACTAAACAAAGAGACTTAAATCCTAAAAAAGAGTAGTGAGTGGGGAAGGGGGATATCCTGAGCCAGCATCAATAACACAAGGAAAAAGTTCAGTAATTTTTTTTATGTGGAATTACCCTTGATTCATTCATTTCAGGGAGAACACTGAATTCCTGTTTAAAAATAGATATACCTGCACCACATATAGTTTAAACTCTACTATTTCCTCACAGGGTAATAATGCAGCCTCTATCGAGCTGATTCGAGGTCACTACACAATGAGAGGCAATAGAGCAGATTTTAAAAATTAGATTAAATCTATTAAAAAGCAATAGATTAAAATACAGACTCTGGAGCCAGACTACTTTGGCCAAGTTTCTTCATTTCCCTGTGCTTCGGTTTCTTCACGCGCAAATGAAGACAGACGTTTGGTACGCCGCAGGATGGTGGGAGAGGTGAACAGTTGGTCCGCGTACACCAGCTAGAAGGAGGCGCAGCACAGAGCGCCACGGCCGCGTTAGCATGGTGTGGCCGCCGCTAACGCCCGTCACCCGCACTGCCGCCACGTGACGTAAGCGATCAACAAAATACAAAAGAGAAAGCTAGAGCACCAAAGCCACTGCCTGAAAGACAGACCCGAAGAGGGGGCATCGGCAACCCTGTACCGAGGAAGGCTTACTTTTCAGTTCCCTGAAGCCCTGAACCACTCTGGGGAATGCAGGGGCAGTGTGGTAACAGAAACTCTGCTGCTGGAACTGAGGACAGGCCATCGCTGCTGGCTCTACTTCACTGACTGCCGGGAAGCCTGGAGGAGTGACAACAGCAAGTCCCTTGGAAATCTACCAGGAAGAGTATTAAGATCTAAGTGTTGGCACTTCACTCTTGGATAGTTGCAGCAGAAGTTATTAGGGAAGTTGTCCCGCCAGGGAGACATCCGTGAAAATATGGGCCAACCAGTCTGTGAGACATCATCAGAACCGGTTCTACTAACCCTAGGGAACACAACAGGGAAACACAACCAACCACCCTCATGGCAATTTTTTTAACTTGTGGGACCCTCCATATGAAACTATTTCCCAGTGTTCTAAAATGTGCTGTTTTCAAAAAATCAATGTAATGCCTTTGAAACAAGTCCAAATAGCCATAGGTCAAATGAAGATCACCCCTTTACCAGAGCTAGCTATATTAAATTATATTTCAACAACTAATACCATTTCAAAACACCAACTAAAACTTAGTTAAATAATAATTTCTCTCTGAAGATATTTATGAAGTAAGCTACACAAGACAAATGAAAGAATTTAGAACCTCTCTATTAGAAAGTGAACAAGAGAAACACATCAAATATCTTAACGTAGTATCATCAATCTTAGCATAAACCACATTTATCCTGAGCATGGTATTTTCTATTGGATCAAACAGTCTTCAAAAAATAAACCAATAGGGGCACCTGGGTGGCTCAGTCGGTTAAGTGTCTGCTTTGGGCTCAGGTCATGATCTCGGGGTCCTGGGGTCAAGCCCTCTCCCTCTGCCCCTCCCTCCCCACTCATGTGTGCGCTCTCTCTCTCAAATAAAATCTAAAAAAATTAAAAATAAACTAATATTTTGAGAAATGTAGAGAACATTTTCATTTACTTCCCAACATCTATTCCTTGCCAGTTGTTTATTAATAATCAATCATAATAATCTTGCCATTCACCCCTCTACCACTACCCTGCCAATGATTATTTTAGGAATGTTTAAGCCCATGCCAACTTAGGCCACCGGGATCCAATGTTCTGGAAGATTCTGGGGAAAGATATTTTCTAGCTCTAAGCAGAGTGCCATGAAAAGCCAGTGTCTGTCACCCCCAAGGTCATAAAAGAGAAAGTAGAGTTCTAACGTCACTGCCATCCTAGAACCACAAGGAATCTAAATCTTCCAATGACACCAGTTACTATAAGTGGCAGAGCTGTGATGCAGAAAAAACCTGGATCTTTGATGACCTACTTCTAGACTTCCTCTTATAAAAACTATTAAGTTCCCTCATTACTTAAATTGGTTTTATATTTGTGCCCCCCAAACACCCTAATTTACACATTGTTTTCCAGGTTTATTACTATATAAGAATGTCATCCATGTTCATTTGAATGTTAGCAAAAACAAAAACTATCCTACTTTAAACAAACTGATACACATATCAGACTCAAAATAAACAGGTTTTATTGACAGTTAAATAGGAATATTCCAATAACTCTCTTTAATAATTTCTGGACTGTTTCCTGTAATATTTATCAATAAAGTAGAAAATTAATAAAAACATTTAGAAACATCAAACTCTCAATTTGACATAAAATTTAAAGCTCAAAAAGGTATAACTTGTTAGACCCTAAAAATATTAGTCATATTTATACTATTTAAGTCACAACGAAAAGAAGAAAAGTTGTTTATGCTTTTATATAGTTGACTTTAGCTTTATTAAAAATCTTTAGAATTTGCTGCCCGTGAGTCATATTAATGGAATACATGGGTAGAATGGATTAATTGCAACCTATAAAGAGGCTGAAGTGTTTAACCATTTGTTATATTCCCAACTTCACCATGCTGGATAAACTACTAAAATACACATGAAGATGTTTCTAATGAGTAGTAATTTAAACAATAACAACCGCAAAAAGGCAAGAAAGGAATAAAAGAAGGACACAAGCAGAAGATAAAAACGGGAATAACTAGTTCCTAAAAATGGAAAAGGGCAAAGGGACGAAGGAGTAAAACACTCAGAATTCTTTATGGAAAGGTCCCAATCTGACACGTGTACAGATCGTGTGTTATATAAGGTAGATCGATGCTTGTATCAAAATCGCATTAGCATGCATTTAAAATTACAGAGAAATTGTGTTTTCTAAAAGAATTTAGCTTGTTTTACAAACACATCAGGTAAGCATTAATTCACCCACCTTCACTAATGTTATGGTATAGGTATTCTGAAGAATTATTCATACCATAAATACACGAAAGAATAGATTTAAATTGGAGCTGAAAAAATTTGAGTCTTCAAAGAGAAGCTGGTTGTGCCTGGAAAGAATGTAAATAGACCACCTTTAACACAGATAGGACAACAAAAGATAACCTTTTTAATTGGAAAAGGCTCCCTACAACCTAGGATCACTCCCTGCCTGGGGACAAACCTGATCACAGCTATAGTTCAAACAGGCCAAAAAAAAAGCAGGCAGGGCTGGTGGAGTCAGGAACATGTGTGACTTCCTACCTAAAATTAGCCATGCCCATTTCACCACAAGCTGGGTTGGGCTCCTCTATTTTAAGGTGTGCAGCTCCAAATTGCTTAAGAGCATATAATTGCTGGCCAGTTTCTGGAGTTAAGAGTGTCAGCAGACTTTCCACCAAGTCTTTAGAATGGACATCTTTGTCTCCACAAAATCCCACACTTAATCGCCAAGTTATCTAGCATCTAAGTACATGGCAAGTGAAATCACACACTGGAAATATCCATGAAAACATATCACACAAGGACACATCAAAAAGGAAATAAGCAAAAAGAGACAGCCCTTATTCCTTTCTACTACACCTCCCCCTGATGCACACATATTATATATGACAAAAATAGGGGGGAAAACTGACAAAAGTGTCCTCATCTTTGCAGGAAATTATATAGAACTGACAGTTGAAACCCTTCCAAGTAATGTCACACCATTATTTACCTCCCTCTGAAAGTGCTTTGCTACTGGAGTAAATCCAACAGAAGGGGCTATTCAGTCTGCATTCTGCATTCCGGAAACATTAGAAGGGAATTGGTGTGGCTTCATTGTACCGGCAAGAGATTTTCACTAATGTTTAAAAAAGGAACTAAGTTTTCAAAGACAAATGAAAGAAAATGAAAAGGTGTTCATTACCGCCAAAACGATCGATCACTCTATCAACAAATGATAAAGCTGAGTTCTAAGTTATATGGCCTTAACGTACACCTGAAATTTAAGCTGCACAGATAACATTCATGGTTTCTACAATCTCATGGCGAAAACCTAACATCTACTTTACTAACAGCACCTTGAGACACTAGATGCAGAATATACATTTAGTACCATTATTATCCTGATACTATCATGTTCTAGCAGTCTACAACACTAACACTTGTTTTGATAGACTCAGTTATTTTAAGAATGAACAAAACACACATACCTTCATTTTCAGAGGCATGACATTTCACTTTCAATACCAAGTCAAAGGTTCTTTCTGGATTTTCCCTAAAAGAAAAAGAACTTTGTTTTATTTATTTCCTGTGACAAATAAGCATCTCTGCAGAGTTTATAAATTTCCTAACTCAAAAAACTAATCATCTTCTTGTTACAATGTATTCTATGTAACTATATGAGCACAATGCAGAAATAACAGTTTTTTCCCAGTTCAGTAATGTAAGAGGCTTAGGAGTTCTGAGACCCGGGGCAAACATTTAACCTCTGAGCCTATTTTCTCACCTATAAAGTGCCTTGCTCACTTCAGAGAATAGTTGTGAGTATTATAAATCAACTAATTTATGTGGAAGTACTTTTTAAAAGTATTAAGTGCTTTATAAATGTGAAGCATTGACTTTATCTTATTGAATCAAAATTGGAAAGTCAGTATGCTCCTAAGTATTTCTACCTTTTCCTGCCAACAAAGCTGGCCAGCAGGTTCTCAGGCTTTTTTTTAAAGGACTTACAGTATAAGTGTAAATGATGAATACCTGGTTCCACCTGCCACATTCTAGACCACCATAAAACAGTTACGATGCTCCTAAATTTGACACTTTGCATATGCTTCTCTTGAAATGTAATTATTGCAAAGCATGTTTAAAGTAGCAAACTGTACATAAACTGCAAGGCTAAAAAGAACAACAACAAAAACCTTGTTTTACTTCAATTATCTTTAGAGAAATTAGAAAAAGACATCTACCTTAATACTAGATTTTTCCCACCAGGTGCAGTAAGATTGCTTTGCTTCATTCAGAAGTTACCCACTTCTTTGTTAACTTCTCACACATTCAACCAATTCATTGGTTTAATTTCAAAAAGCAAACTGAAATCTACTGAGACACATTTTCTTTAACAGTTTTGTTTTAATCTCTTTCTGCTAGAAGATAAAAGATGAAGCAAAATCTGATACCACAATGTCCACGTGACCAAAGTGTTAATCTATCTGTTATTCCTGCGAAGGAGACCTTAGTGTCTTTGCATATTGGCTGTTTTAAAAATGTACTTCCTTTGATAAAGAATGCCAGTTTGGGCTTCTAAATAAACACTCGTTTTTTCTAAATTTATTACAAGAATCTAGAATCACAGGAAGTGACAAGCTATATAAATTAATTTGCAAATATACATTTCCTCAGCCCTCCAACTATTAACTTGTTTCAATGGAAATACTATGGATTTAGGTGACCTCCTCCCTCCTAATCCAATTAATGTCAAAAAGTATACTTTTTAAATCACTTACCCTGCCCCCCCATGTCAAACACTGAAGAAAATAATAATTTTCCCATTTTCCTAATATTTTTTGGAATCTCTTAGGTGTAAAAATTAAATATTGATGCAATTATACTGTGACATTTTACAAGCCTTTCACACTTACACAAATACACATAGTATTCCTTATTTTAAACTGGGGGAGTGGTGTGAAGAGGGAGTAAGGGAAGAAGAAATTCTTTGTAAAGTAAGTTTCAGGAAAAAAACAAAACATAGAACTCATACCTCTAAGACCCAAAACAAAATCACCACACTTCCTCAAATTGCTTTTTACATAATTAATCTCCTGATGAAAAATATCCATTGATACACACACATAAAAACACTATCTAATTGGATACCATTTTGCAAGCACCATGCATACACCCAGTGCCTATGTAAGTAAATACCTATCAGAGACCAATTTAATTTTATAAGAAAAACTGGAAGAAAACATCTGGGAAACTGATAACTATGCTTAACTATGCTTAAAAATGAAATGGTTATCTTCACGTTAGGGAAATACTTTAAATAATAACCGCTTAACCTCCACGCTGTCGCCCGCCGGGACACCAGCACGACGCAGACAGCCGACAGTCACGTCTGCCACACTCCGGGAGGAACAAGAAACCCACAGCGGGTGGCGGCAGCGGCCGCCAGGCCTCCTCCACCACCGGGAGACGCGGGCGTCGACGCGGCGCTCCCGGCCGCTCCCGGAGGAGCGGCGCCGACCCGCCGGGCCGGGGACGGGGCCGGGCAGGCTTTGCGGCCTAGCGCTGTCCCGGCGGCCGGCCGCGCACGGGGGCCGGGCCACAGTCGCCGTCTGGGGGGCCGGCCGCCGCGGGACGCCCCCACCTCCCGCCCGCCCGCGACCCCACTCACTTGGTCCTGCAGTCCATGGTTACATGTCGGTGTGAGGCCGTCCGTCCCGCCCCCGCGCCGGCCTGGAAGCCCACTGCCCCGCGCTGGGAGGGTCGCGCCGCCCCCGCCCACGCTGGCCGCCCCGCGGGGAAGGAGGCTACTCACAGCGGCGGCGGCGGCGGGCCCATGTCAGCGGCGCCCCCGGCGCTTCCCCGCCTCCCACCCCACCCCCCAGAGCCTTTTTGTGACAGCAGCAGCAGCAGCGGTGGCGCGGCCGCCGCCCCCGTCTTCGCCGGCCGCCGCCCCCGCCGCCTCCGAGGCTGGGGCCTCTCAGTTCCTGCGACCGGGGCCGCCCGCAGCGGCTCCTGCACCTTCTGCAAACCAGGAAGTCGCCGGGAGGGGGAAGGGGCGCGCGGGGGCGCGCCCGCCGGCCTCACCTGGGCCGCGCGGCCCGCGGGCCGGAGCCTGAGGAGGAGGCTGGGCGGGGTCCCCGCGCCCAGAGGGGCCGGAGGGTCGCGGGGAGCGCAAGTGTCTGCGGGGATGGCCCACGTACCGCTTTGTAACTGAGCCAGAAACGCAAGGTGCCCCCTGTGTCCTCAGCCCTGGACCAGCCGACTTCCTTTCTGGGTCCAGTCCAGGCTCCAGGGCTACAACCCACCCCAAAAGCAAAGTAATTGAAATAGTACCTCGATTTGCAGTCTTTTCCACACCATATGCACACGGAATTGGATCACTAATTAATAGGTATTGTTTGCTAGAACCTTCGTCGTTTGGGGGCGTTTCATTTCGCTTCAGACTGCACTTTCGGAGCTCAAGTTGATGCTCCTGACTCCTGCCTCACTCCGGCTGTGGCCTGGTTACTGCTCTCTGAAATCCAGAGCTGCCCCCCTCCTGATTCAGGAATGTTCAGACATGTGCACCTGCTAAATAGCCTTGTCAAGTAGCAAAATGGTAGTGCTCCACTTGCCGGCACATATGGAAGCCAGACGTTCTTACATATACCACAGGACCGCAGAACGCCAAAGACTGACTTTGGACACGTTCTCCAAGCGGCAGACCTCATAGAACTGCAGCCTAGGAAGCTCAGGGAGGGCACAACTGAGGGGAAGACGGGCCAGTATAAAAAGCTAAAATTTACAGGGCACTAAAGTCCCTGTTAAGCAGGTTATATGCATTGTCACAGTACTTCCCATAACTCTATGTGATAGATACTTGCATCAGCATTTTATGGATGAAGAAACAGGCCAAGCTAATCCAGCAGGTGATGGCAGAGCTGGATTTCAGAACAGGTCTGCTTGATGCTGATAATTTCCTTCTACCACGTACTGCCTCTCCACGTTCTGCTGCCTTATATCTAGAATCTACTGAGAAGAGATGTAGAAAAAGTCTTGATTGTCCAGGACTGGACTCTTACACGGAGATCTTCAGGAGAAGGCTTCTCCCGCCAACATTCCCACACTTGACACATGGCCACAGTGTTTTTCAGCCACATAGGGGTTGCTTCAGACTTTATTCATGCAAAAGGTAAGATGATGAGAGGAAACCAAATGTGGTATGAATAGAGTATGAGTCATGAGACATAAAAGTCATACAAGGAGTCTTGGGAATTAAAGAATTCAGAAGCAAAAACCTAACATTAAATTCAGTTACGCAGATCTTAAATGTTCTTGCCAAAGGTAGGTGTTACTTGGTCAACAAAACGAAATGTATTTTGTAGACACAGACCTGATAGTTAAAAATAAGGTCAAGACATAATAGGGAAACAAAAATATTAGATTTAAGCATGATATGTGCTGTCATAGCTTGACTTGGGGTGAGACACTTCAGTTTCTCAGTTCCTACATTTGTAAAATGGGAATTATTACTTGTATATCACATGAGCAATGTGATATTCAAGTTAAAAAGTACTACACATTTGTGTGATCTTTAAGGAAATTATTCTGTGGATTTCGGTTTCACAATTAGGCAGTCTATACCACATAAATTTTTTCCCAAATGAAGCTTTTTTCTACCCAAGAACTTACCATAGTCCAAAGCCTTGAAAAAAATTCTGTAAACTAAAAACCACTTCTGCTCCAAGTGTTACTAAATTTCTCAAACTTCTCCTTTCATTATAATTAACTCTTTTCCCAAGAAAAGGAACCCTACCTGGGAAGATGCCTACATCAGGAGTATTTGTTAGTGGTAAGAAAATATTAATACAATTGTTTTCCTTCTCCATTTGTTGGGATTTAAGTGACAGTCATACCCCTGCATAATATAAAATGTTATTTTTTTAATCTATCTTAAGTATATGAAGGGAAAACACTGCATATGCGCACACAAAGCAAATCTTTTTAAACCAGCTCTTAGGCTGACCATGATGAGGAGATTTATTTATCTGTTCTGATATTACTGAGTTAAAAGGGATAGGAACACAGAAGGACACAATTTACATGATTTGTTAAAAATTACTAAAAAAGGAAATTTTTTGTACACTTATTTTGGTGATATGTTTAATGAAGCCAGTAGTATAATTTTAGCAATGTTCATTTCATATGGAACTTCTGATATGACCGATAGAGAAGTGTGCAAAGGGCGAGCCTTCAAGTTGGTATTATATCTTCACAAGATCATATTTCAGCAATAATATTTCTTATTTGACAATTGATACTAACATTTTTCAGGACCACAGTAGTCAAAAAACATGGTCTATATTGTTGCCAAAGAACATAGTCTATAAACTATTAGTCTTTTTTCAGTGTTTTAAGCTCATTTTAAATTTTTGGCATGTGTTTATAAAGAGTGTGTGTTCAGCAGGTCTTGGGCAAGGTGTTCTCTAAAATATGTCCTTGATCAGAACTTGCCTATGGTTTTGCCATAGCTTGCTTGCCCCAAATTGCAATTATCTGCTATTCCCAAATAAACCCATTTTTTGCTGGAAAAATAACTGACAGTTTTATTTTTAAGGTTAACATTATTTTGGTGATCAGAAATGGGATCCAGAGAAGACCCTCAGCAACTCTGATGCTGGTGAGCAAACAGATGCCACAGAGTCGATTGGGCCCATTGCTTTCTTGCCAACCCTGGAGTTTGAGGGTAAGATTTTTCCTGGATTTAGAGCTCCACTCTCTTTGTGTTTGAGCTCGCCAGGCTTTATTCAGGCTGTATTTTTAAGGCCTATCCTTTCTGAGAGGACTTGTTTGTTCTTCGGTCTTACTCCTTTTTCAGAACCAGATTGTTTCTAGTGGAACTGTGCCTGTTAGAAGTGTGTTGGCCTTCAATCCAATTCCTTTTCAGAACCAGACTGTTCCTGATGGAACTGTGATGGCCTTCCATTTGATTCCTTCTGGAACCAGGATGTTCATGTTGAAACTGTGGTGTTAAGGAATTTTTCTCTTTGCTCTAGAAAAACCTCTATAAAATGGAATCCCACTCATCAAAAATGCTTTGAAAGTAGTGGGTCCACCCACTACTGGGACCCTAGTGGTTTTATGTTTAAAAACTATGGTCCCTCTTCAGTGCATTTCTAACCTAAATGGATCAACTTAACCAAAAGTAATTTAGAACTTCAGTGGCCATGATGGGGAATTTCAATCTCCCCAAACTTAACTTGTTTTTCTTAAAATTAAATTAGAAAGCTGCAGCTCCTAAGAAAAACAAAACAAAACAACAAACAAACAAAAGACCTTGATCAAGTATTATGATTGTGTTATTGATATTTTCTATTACTATGATTGTGTTATTGATATCTTATATTACTGAATTTGCATCTGCTTGGCAATTCATTCATGGGAGAGATGACTTAAAATTTCCTAATATGATGGCAGATTTGTCTATCTCATCTTATAGTTCTGTCACTTTTTGCTTTATGTAGTTGGGGTCTGTGTCATCATAAGCAAAGCAGTTTATAATTATTTTATTTGCCTGGCAAATTTATCATTATGTTGTGACTTTCTTTAACTCTAGTAATTCTTTTGTCTTAGCATTTAAATGGCTTTCTTCTGATTAGTATTTGCCTAGTATTGGTATAACTCTTTTCACTCTATTACATTAAAACTTTCTAAGTCATTACATTTCAGATTTATCTAACTAGTGTTAATTTTGACTTTTAGTATGGTCTAATAATCTTTGACTCTTAGATCAAACATTTAGATCATTGCATGTTTTATAATTGCTGATATATTTAAATGTATTTGTCATCTAATGTTGTGCTCCCCATTTGTTTTCTTCTGATCTATGTGTTGGGTTTTTTTTTTTTTTCTTTCACCATTGCCTTCTTTGGGATTATTGACTGTTTTTATGCTGCCACTTTTCCTCCTAGATTCTAGTTGGGAAGTTATATACTCTGTTCCTGTTTATTTAGTGGTTATCCTAGAAATTTTAACAGGTAAATTTTAACTGATTAAATTCAGAATTTATCAATCCATCAACCTTCTCCCAGGCAGCACAAGGACCTTTAAAACACTTTTAAAAATGACTTTCATCAGTCCTGGAAAATTCTGAACTCCATTCTTTCTCCCCTTTCCTTCTGGGACTCTTACTATATATACATTCTCATTTACCCTCTGTATGTCTTAACATTTCTTTCATAGTTTCTTCTTTTTTTTCTTTTTTTTAATTTTCCTAGGCTGAATTCTGGATAATTTTGCAGATATCTTTCTGTTCATTAATTCTTTCTCTGGCTGTTAAATCTTCTGTTAAAGCTATCCATTTAGTTTTTAATGTATATTATTTTCATTTCTAAAGTTCTGTTTGGTTATTTTTTTTTTTTAAGATTTTATTTATTTTTTGATGGAGAGAGACACAGCGAAAGAGGGAACACAAGCAGGGGGAGTGGGAGAGGGAGAAGCAGGCCTCCCGCCGAGCAGGGAGCCCGATGCGGGGCTCGATCCCAGGACCCTGGGATCATGACCTGAGCCGAAGGCAGACGCTCAACCATCTGAGCCACCCAGGCGCCCCTGTTTGGTTATTTTAAATCTACTTTCTCTTCATTCATATTTTTAAGCCTCTCCTTAATTTCTCAAGATATATTTAACATACATATTTTCAATTCTATTTCTGATAATTCCAATATCTGAAGCATCTGTGAGTCTGATTCTACTATCTGATTTTCTTCTGCTGGCTCTTACTTACAGTCTCTTGTTTTTTTTCTTTTGATTTCTTTTTATGTTACCTGATCCTTGGAGTTTTATGTGCAGAAATGTAGTGAGATCTGAAAAGAGGAGTTCTCTGGAAAGAATATTCATTTACTCTTGGTAGATGTCTGGAGGGTCACTACCCAGTCAGGGCTCTTTCATACTAAATTCTCAACTTGAAATTTTTCAAACCACCCATGTGAGATCAATTTATAGTTATGAATCCTTAGGGGCACCTGGTGGCTCCATCAGTTAAACGTCTGCCTTTGGCTCGGGTCATGATCCCAGGGTCCTGGGATCGAGCCCTGCATCAGGATCCTTGCTCAGCAGGGAGTCTGCTTCTCCCTCTGCCCTTCACCTTGCTCATGCATGCTCGTTCTCTCTCTCTCTCAAAATAAAATCTTAAAAAAAAGACTCCCCCCGCCCTCCAATTCTGCTCCAGTGTTTTGAGACAATCAGTTTCGCTTGAATCCCTTTGGAATGCCAGGTTATGAGGGTATCCTATTGAACTCCTTACATTAGGAAGGTCCTCAAGCCCCATGAGGCTGTAATAACAGGTTCTCAAGCTCATCTAGCTTAACAAATACCTTCAAGATGAATGGTGGCTCTGGTGGCTACTTTTACTTATTCCCAACCTGCACCCCCCCACACACACACTACCACCACCAAGTATTCCTTATTTCCTTGACTACTCTTGAATGCATTTAGTACTTTTTAAAGGTTTAATTCTAGGGGCGCCTGGGTCGCTCAGCTGGTTAAGCGACTGCCTTCAGCTCAGGTCATGATCCTGGAGTCCTGGGATCGAGTCCCGCATCGGGCTCCCTGCTCAGCGGGGAGTCTTCTTCTCCCTCTGACCCTCCTCCCTTTCATGTTCTCTGTCTCTCATTCTCTCTCTCTCAAATAAATAAATAAAATCTTAAAAAAAAATAAAGGTTTAATTCTAAATTTTTAGTTGATGTCGATAGAAGTTTTGACGAGACATCACAATTGCCTAGTTTTCAATACATATAAAATGTACTAGCAAGAACTTTTTATCTACCTAATAATATCCAACTTGCTTAAGCCATACCCAAATAGTCCCTGAATAATATATTTTTATACACTAATGGTGTGGGGGAAATCTAAGTTCGGTGCCTTTAGTGAGACACCTGTCCTTCCCAATGTACTGGGATAACCATAAAGGTAACTCCTGGTCCCCTAACCCTCATCCATTTGTACAATGTATCCATGTGGAAATTTGCCTTAGACAGAAATGAAGAGTCACTAATACCCAGGAGTGCCTGCCCTGATAGCTCCTTCCCTTTTGGAGTGTGGAAAGAGAAACAATATTGTAAACTCTAGAATGGTATTTTTTATATAATACTGTTAATAATGCTTCAACTTCAATAAAACTTAAGTAAACTCATGGGCTGTGAGCCTCACCAATTATTTTGAGTTCCAAACAATTAACTTAGAAATAAACTTTTAGACACAATCCCCTCATGAGTTATAGTCTGCGTGTATCCAAATCAGACATTCCCTAGAATCTAACTCTGTATTGCCTCCTATTAATGTTCTTAGGTGAAATTTATTAATAGTATCACCATCTTCATTTATTATAGGATAAAAATCCTTTATGTAAAGTATTTAATAAGTCAGATTTTCTTGAAGTCCTTAGAAAACAATCTTGAAAATATTTTAGCAGGAACTGCCTTTTAGTATCAGCTCAGATAGTGTTATTAAGAAGAACATTCTCCAAAAATATTATTCTTTTTTATACTTAGCAGCAATATTATGAATTTGAATCTGAAGGTGAAATTCTACTTCAAAATGACATATGAAGTGCTTTTCAAATAGAGAGATGATAGAAGAGAATATTTGGGAGCAATATCTTTCCAGAAAGTATGCTTCCCCTGTTTCTGTCACAACTCATGGCCTATGAAGTTAGCATTCAATGTTAATTTGAAAGCTGACTCTAAGAAAAAAGTTCCAGTTTTGGAGACAAAAAGACTCTGATTATTCTTAACATCTTTATTACTAAATCTGAACATATCCAAATATTTATAAAATTCAAGTGGGAAATGATGATATTTGTTTCTTTTTCTGCTAAGCTTTTAGCAAAAAGGATAGTAAAATTCTCAAAAAATAATACAGCAAAGACACTGTCTTTCTCCTGTATTTCAAGTGATTTGCCAAAAATCATATAATCAAATTCTCTTACCTCTGACCAGCTTCTGCTTGTTCATCTTTATCTTTATCTTGACATCTGCCAGACATTGGAAAACTTAAAATAGTCTTTGGAGTTAGGAAAAAACAATGCTTGAAGCAGAGTATCACCAATAGACTGTAATCAGAGAAGACAAATTTTCTTCATGGACTCTCTGAGGAGCCTCACTTGGGTTACAAGAAACAGCAGTGTTTGTGTAACCCCGTGGCAATGCCTGGGAAAGAATCTCCTAACCCCACCCACCAGACACGTCACATAAATAAAAACATCTTTACCATATGGCAATTCCACTCACACCCATTTAATAGTCTCAAGAGAATGTGTAATCACATCCAATGAGCCACAACATTAGAATTTACTGGAAGGAAACATAGAAAGGCATCTAATATGACATTGATAGTCCAACAAAATCAATAACCCCTATAAGCAACCCTAATCCTCATATAAATAGGGAAATGATCAAAACAAATTCCTGTAAAAAGAAAAAAACAAACACATTCCTGTATGCCAAGTTATACTTTCCTAAAATATAAGAAAATAACTAGGTAAATATTACATGTACTTAAATCTGATCGATTCGGAGTGGGGGCATTACCTGCCAGCACAGAATTCAGTCAAATAGCAGGTTAAAAGGTACAATTCCACAGCAGAAGATCCTTAGAATGATAAGCAGAGATTCAAAAGCAGAGGTCAAAATATTTGACCACCCCCCCTTTTTTATTATTACAAACAAGGTCACACTAAAAATAAACAAGGACTGAGAAGTCTCCTTGGCTTCAGAAGTATGGGATATCATCTTATCTCTCTCCTGTTGTCTCTGATGTCAGACCCAAGACATGAGCAAGTATTTGCTAAGAAAACCTCTGCTTGTCATCTTTTCTGGGAAAGAAGGAGCAGCAGAATGAAACTGATAAAGGTCGTCTTAGTTTGTTGGGAATTTGCTTGCTTTGTAAGAAGGACCTCGGTCTTACCTGCCTCTCTCATTCACTATGCACAACTGCAGTTAGTCTCCTCTGCCAAGCTGAACTTGGTGGAGTGGGACGGAGGCATCTGGACCCACGACTAAGCCTGATAGTCTGCTTGTGACTTAATGGAACCTCGCCATGTGGACTGACCACTCTTTCTCTCTGCTATACAGCCACCTCCCTGGGTCTTCTCTTTACTTCCCTCCAGGTTGAATTATGGATCAGGAACATATGACATTAGTATGTGCACCATGTATAGTAATTACAGTGTGTTCTCACTGTGGTTACTGAAGAAAACTACCAAATAGGAACTACTAATTCCTATTCAGTGATGACATAAGACCATTGATCACCATACAACCCATTTATTTCCCTATGTTTTTTTTTCTTTAACACAAACATGTTGCTCTTTCCCTTTAAATAAGCAGGTATGAATTCTTAAATAATACATGCACAAATTCTTGGGGAGAGGCCTAATATTAGAAATGGAGGGAAGGCTTTAAATCAAGTGGCTTACTATTGAGTTAGAAACAATTCACTACAGCAAGCCAGCTGGCAAAACTACTTCCAGTTTGTGAAAGAAAAAAAAATGGCTTAACATTTGAGTCACTGTATCATTTCACACACAAAGACTTCATGTACATACCAGAAAGACAAGCCTTACCACATTTGCATGTATCCTTTTATAGTTGTTGTGATTTTGCCAAGTGCTTTATGATCATTTTTTATTAGCTAGGGCTCTCAATAGTCCTGTGAGGTATGGATTAGTAGGTAAAACAGGTACTCTGCATGATGAAGCAGGAAGTGAACTCTCGAGAGACATTTTATTCCAAGAACGCCTGTGTGGAAGAATGCACTTTCCCCTGTTTGCCGGAGGCACCAGGAAATAAAGTTGGCCTGCAAAATACTACTGAGCCATTTTAAAAAGCCATTTTCTTCACAAAGCACATATATATCTCTTCTCTCTCTCTGCCTCTTTCTCGCTCTCTCACTCTTGCTCTCTCTCACTCACTCACTTGCTCAACAAAAGTGAACAAGGCTCAACTGGGTTTATATTTCAATTCAAATGTATTACCATATGGCATCTCCCTCATTGATATCTATACCCAAATTACAAGCAGTCTTAAATATTTCTGAAATCATACATTTCTTTAAAAGTCCTTTGTACAAGTTACAGGGTAAACAAAAGCACTTATATAACAAACTTAAAGAATTTGTTATAAAAGCTAAAAGAAATTTAAAAACTTGTTGTTACTTACTCATTTTACAAATAATGAAAGCTAAAGTTGAGAGAAACTTTCCTAACATAATCAGTCCATAGACAAATTGTATCTTTGGGGAAAGACAGTCTGGAAATTGGATTTTCTGGTTCTCAAAGATGAAAAAGCAAAAAAACTAAAGTATAATTTTCTATGAACATTCGTAAAAGTAGAAAATAGGCCTTATATTATGAATCTTGGTGTTTTATGTCATATATTTGTGAAATTAATCTCCATTTGACATAGAGTTTTTAACCTATTCCATTGAAATTACATATTAGGAAAAAATTATATGGTAGGAACTTTTTTACGCAAGATGGGGATCTAGAAAAAAAAGAGGTCAATGAATATAAACCATCTACACAGGCTGCATGTTATAAGAAATGGATGCTAGAAACAGCCGCCTTGGTAGATCTAAATTAGCAATTACCTTATGATGGGTTCAATCACTCGCCCCTGAACCAGTGTTCAAATATTATCATCTATTGTGTATCTATTGTGTCTCCTCCGGCTCCAGGCTGTGCTATCTTCTGCTGGACAGTGGCCATTGTCCTGTCCAGACCTTGCGCTCTTCCTCTCAAAGAACAAAGCCTCAAAAGATGCTGTCCTTTTGCTTCAGCTTGTACTTTTCCTGCACTTCTGGACAACTCTGTGTCCTGGCTCCCAAACTGACTTAGTTGGAGTACCTGATATATATTCTCTAGGTAGTTATAAAAACTAGTACTTACTACTCTTCGGAGAGGTTCATTTTCTTTGCCCAAGAATTCCAATCCTGTGAACCTTCACTATTACCATCATAATATTCAGGAAGGTACTGAAGTTCTGGGGGCATGCTTTCAGCCCATCTATAAATAGAGATGACTGGCATACTGAGAGCCCAATGATAGGTTAAACTTTTCTGACTGAGGTTATCAGCTGCATTGTCTCCTCTGGGCTTGCTTTAATGATTCATTGTCCAAGAAGACCTTATGCAAAGCGAAAAAGAGAGTCCTATTATTTTGGTAATATGTACCAAAAAGTCTAAAACACATAGCCAGAAAAAGCATGCATAAACTCAACCAAGAAAAGAAGAGTGCTGTATACTTGTAATCACCAGGAAGGTACGAAGATCCTTTCTGGTTGCCTTACGTTCTGTGACACTGATTCAGGGCTCTATAGGAGGAGCCTGGCAGCTGAATGAGGCCAGGACAGGTTCCATAGGATCACTGAAGTGACTTTTAAGAACACCCCAACACATCCTGAAATCAGACCTTAAGCCCTGTGAACATAAGGGTAGAAGTCCCCTCACTGTACTGGATGCACTTGGTTACAAACAATTCCTGCAAGAAACCCGGAGTAGATTAGAGCTCAGTTTCTGTTGACTTACTTTGTCCTGGGCTATCCAGTCAGACTCACGCATGTGCTAATTAATGTATTAGGACTGAAGCTTCTTAGGCTGAGATTCTCCATGTAGTTTGTTTGGCAAGCATAGAATTAAGTTTAAGTTGTAAGTTTATAAACACAATATTAATTGCTACCAAATATTAAGGCATGTTACAAAAGACTCCAGTCATCAATGAAAGAGAGCAGCAATATTTCAATGGCAACTTCACTATATCTCTGTTCCCACCTTTTAGTGAGGGAATTCAAAGCATAAAAATAAAATAAAATGGTGAAATGTCAAGAAGTCTCTAATGACAAGTTTAGCTATTCCCACACACCTCAACACCAGATTATGCTGCAGTGCCCTCTTGAAATCCCTCTCAGGAAAGGCCATCATATAAATTCAATTTTATCTTCCAAACTTCATCACTCTGGAATCTAAAGATATTTAAACCTGGCCCTTTTAGGCCCCAATTACTGGTGTCCCTAATTTCCCAGGACAGCCAGAATGTATTGGACAGAAAGTTTGAGAGGAAAAAATATGATAGAGAAAGGATGTGATGTCATGAGGGAACAGGACCGGCAGTTTGCAGTTAATATTGTGTGCATCACTACTTTTAGTGAGAACCGTCAAGCACATTGCAATGAGATTTTGATTTTGAGATACTTGTACAGAAACGCACAGAACATCTCTTGTGATGCAAGTGTTTTATTTCAATGGTTTATAGGGGTTTAAATTTTTTTTCTTGTATCATTTTTCTTCTCTTTTCATAAATATAATAAGGATCAGTTTCAATTTACTACTGTTCCCCAGTGTGATTTTCAGTAATGCTCCATTTTCGTCCAAAAAATGTCACAAGCTTGTATGATAAGTTATGTGGTCTTCTTGAGTATAGTTGCCTATTTTTTTGAGAAATGAGAAAGAAAAAGAAGGAAAGAGGAAAAATATGTGCCAAGAGATTTAGTACATATTTTGAATATATTTTTCATTTCATCCTCATAATATATCGGAGTGAGGCCAAGCATTTCTCCTTCTCTTATGGGTTAGACTCAGAAAGATAACTTTCCTAAAGTTACGTAAGTAGGCTTCAAACCCAAGTCTCCTCTTAAGCCATCAAAGCATAGGATTTTACTAGGTGAATCACAGTTAGAATAAATAAGCCATTCAGATAGTAGCAAAAATAAAGCAATAGATTACTTACATTCCTAAAAACTAACCAGCACTCTATTAGCTGTCCTGCCAGAGTGCTTGCTATGTAGAGCCACGGGACCCCCAGCTCATGCCAGCCACGACTCCAGGCAGCCAGCAGAAGTCACCAAGTATATATAGTCTACATAAGGGACAACCATATAACAAGACCATGTCTTCAAGTTTAGGAAAAGTAGCTGTTCCACCCAATTCATAGAAACAAGCACAGAAAGTCAAGCAAAATGAGGAGACAAAGCAATATGTTTCAAAAGAAAGAACAAGACGAAAGCTCAGAAAAAGAACTAAATGAAATGAAAATAACCAATATGCCTGATAAAGAATTTAAAGTAATGATCATAATGCTCACCAGGCTGGAGAGAAGAGTGGAAGAACTCAGTGAGACCTTCAATAAACAGATATATAAAAAAGAAAACAATAACTGAAATAAAAAAATATGCTAGAGGGAATCAACAGATTAGCAAATGCAGAAGAACAGATTAGCAATCTGGAAGACAAGGTAATGGAAAGTACCCAAGCTAAACAATAAAAAGAAAAGAATTTTTAAAACTGAGGAAAGGTTAAGGGCTCTCTTGGACAACATCAAGTGAACAAACATTGGCATTATGGGGGTCCCAGAAGAAGAAGGAGAAGAGGAAGAAGAGGAAGAAAAAGAAGAAGGAGGAGAAAGAGGAGGAGAAGGAGGAGAGGGGGAAGAGAGAGAGAAAGAGGCAGACAACATTTTTGAAGAAATAATAGCAGAAAACTTCCCTAACTTAGGAAAAGAAATAGACATCCAGGTTCAAGAAGCACAGAGTTTTAAACAAGATGAACCCAAGGAGGTCTACTCCATGATACATAATTAAAATATCAAAGGCTAGCGGCACCTGGGTGGCTTAGTTAAGCTTCCAACTCTTGATTTTGGCTCAGGTCATGATCTCAGGGTCGTGAGATCAAAGCCTACACTGGGCTCTGCACTGTGCATAGAGCCTGCTTAAGATTCTCTCTCTCCCTCTCCCTCTGCCCCTCCCCTGCTCTTTCTCTTGCTCTAAAAATAAATAAATAAATAAATAAATAAATAAATAAATAAATAAATAAATAAAATAAAATGTCAAAGGTTAAAGATAAAGAGAGAATTTTAAAAGCAGGAAGAGAAGGGTGCCTGGGTGGCTCAGTCGTTAAGTGTCTGTCTTTGGCTCAGGTCATGGTCCCAGGGTCCTGGGATCGAGCCCCGCGTCCGGCTCCCTGCTCCGCGGGAAGCCTGCTTCTCTCTCTCTCCCACTCCCCCCTGCTTGTGTTATCTCTCTCACTGTGTCCTTCTTTGTCAAATAAATAAATAAAACCTTTAAAAAAAAAAAAAAAGCAGGAAGAGAGAGGCAAATAGTTACCTACAAGGGAAACCCTATAAGGCTGTCAGCTGATTTTCCATCAGAAACTTTACAGGACAGAAAAGTGCTGAAAGGAAAAATCCTACAACTAAGAATAGTCTACTCGGCAAGATTATCATTCAGATTTAAAGGAAAGATAGAGTTTCCCAGACAAACAGAAGTTAAAGCAGTTTATCACCACTAAACCAACCTTACAAAAATTGTTAATGGGACTTCTTTAAGTGGAAAAGAAATAGCCATAATTAGAAGAAAATTATGAATAAAAAGATGTAAAATATGACAGGATATTCATGAAATGTGGGGGAGGGAGTAAGAAAAAGAAAGGTTTTCTTTTAGAATGTGTTTGAACTTAAATGACTGTCAAATTAACATAGACTGCTATATACTTAGGATGTTATATGTGAACCTCATGTCATGATAACCACAAATCCAAAACTTATGATGGATACACAAATCTTAAAGATATACTACAAAGCTTAGTAATAAAAACAGTGTAGTACTGCCACAAAAATAGACACATAGATCAATAGAACAGAATAGAAAGTCCAGAAATGAACCCACACTTATATGGTCAATTAATCTACAACAAAGGAAGCAAGAATTTATAATGGAGAAAAGAAAGTCTCTTCAATAAATACTGCCGGGAAAACTGGATAGCCACATGCAAAAGAATGAACTACTTCAGCTTTCTAACACCGTACACAAAATTCAACTCAAAATGGATCAAAGATCTAAATGTGAGATCTGAAACCATAGAAATCCTAGAAGAGAACACAGACAGTCATAGAAACATTTTTCTAGATATGTCTCCTGAGGCAAGGGAAACAAAGCAAAAATAAACTATTGGGACTATGTCAAAATAAGAAGCTTTTGCACAGCAAAGAAAACCATCAACAGGATAAAAAGGCACACTGAATGGGAGAAAATAGTTGCAAATGATATATCTGATAAGGGGTTAGTATCTAAAATATATAAAAAACTTATATAACTCAATACTACAAACAAAATCTGATTAAAAAATGGGCAGAGGACCTGAATAGACATTTTTCCAAATAAGATATACAGGTAGCCTGCAGACACATGAAAAGATGCTTACCATCACTAATCATCAGGGAAATGCAAATCAAAACCACAATGCAATATTACCCTACACCTGTCAGAATGGCTAATACCAAGATGACAAGAAATAACAAGTGTTGGCAAGGATGTGGAAAAAAATGAACCCTCGTACACTGTTGCTGGGAATGTAAATTGGTACAGACATTATGGAAAACAGTATGGAGCTTCTTCAAAAAATTAAAAATAGAAATATCATATGATCTAGTAATTCCACTACTGGATAATTACCCAAAGAAAATGAAAACACTAATTCAAAAAGATATATTCACTCCTATGTTTATTGAAGCATTATTTACAATTGCCAATATATGGAAGCAACCCAAGTGCCCATTGACAGATGAATAGATAAAGAAGATGTGGTATACATATGTGTGTGTGTGTGTGTGTGTGTGTGTGTGTGTAATAGAATATTACTCAGCCGTAAAAAGGATGAGATCATGCCATTTTCAACATGGATGGAACTAAAGGGTATTATGCTAAGTGAAATACGTCAGGCTGAGAAAGACAAATACCATATGATTTTATTCATATGTGGAATCTAAAAAAACAAATGAATAAACAAACAAAAAGCAGAATCAGACTTATAAATACAGAGAACAAACTGATGGTTGCCAGAGGGGAGGAGGGTGCAGGGACAGGCAAATGGATGAAGGGAAGTGGGAGATACAGGTTTCCAGTTATGGAATGAATAAGTCATAGGAATAAGAGGTACAACATAGTCAAAGATACTGTAATAGTGATGTATCGTAACAGATGGTAGCTACACTTGTGGTGAGCATAGCATAAGGTACAGAGAAGTTGAATCACTATGTTGTACACCTGAAACCAGTGTAACATTGTGTGTCAACTACGCTCAAATGAAAATTTAAAAAACTAATCAGTACTCTAAATTTTATAACCATGTTTCACACAGAACATCTAGCAGCTCAGCTACTCCCTATTAGCTTCTTTTTTAAAAGTATCCACAGCACACCTGTTGCTAGCACAAAACATTAAGACTGAAATTAATTCCCAAACAATAGTGCCATCTGTCACTGTCCCAAAGCAACATTTCTCCTCAAGTAATATTAGTCTGGTATTTACAGCCTGTCACTTGCTGTGAGAGTCACACCTTACTTTGGTTTTTAACGTGGGATATAAGAAGTGTCAGCCTCATTTTCCTTCCAGCTTTTATGCCTGTGTTTCTGTTTATCCATCCCATCTGGAAGACCCTTTGTTTCCTTGCTAACTGTCCCTCAAGGTCCAGCTCAGGTCCTGCCTCCTTCATAAAAACTCTGGTTTTGGTCCATAATAACATCTCTCCTTTGTGTTTCCATGGCACTTTTAGACAATTTCCAGCTGTACAATATTTAACTGCTCTTCACTTTATATACATATACAATTTAAGCACCTCCAATTATAAATACCTTAAGAGCAGGAAGTATGGTTTCTGCTTTTTGTGTGTGTGTGTGTATTCCTTCTGTAATACCCCAAATTATGTAGGGGCCATTTGGTATTTAATACATATTTACTGGTTGAATCATGCAATGATGGAATGACCATCATGTCAAGAAGAAAAGAATGATAAATTGTATATTATGTCGTTATTCTGGAAATCTTGACTCTGGATTTTATTACTTTCAGGATGGATCCATCTGTAAAACTTTATTGTTTCCCAAGATTTTGAGTGCAGAAAGACAACTGGTTCAATATATAAAATTATGCTTGAAAGAATAAAAAAGCTAAAAGAGAAAATGAAAAAATATATATCTAATATTAATATTTAATGAATAAGAATTTTTCTGTAAAAAGTTTAAATGACTTAGAAGATGAATGCTTAATTATTTTATTACTCTAATAATTTGAGGGCGGGAAGGAGAAAAGAGGAGCTCCCCTCAAGAAGTAATAGATTTTCCCCCAGAGGCATCAGATTTCATCTAACCTTATCTAATATGAAATTTGGTACCTCCCAGACTCTTCTGCTTCTCCTCTCCCTCAAATTTTACCAAACCTAGTTATTATTTTATTCACTCATCTATTCGACAAGGATTTTGAGTGCTGCTTTTTCTAGCTTCTAGGTATTTAAAGACAATAGTGACAAAAGTGCATAGACTTGGTACCTATTTTTAGAGAACAATTACATTTAGTTTGAAAAATAGGTTTTCTGCATTTCCATAAATCAATGAACAAATTGTAAACCTCTCACAAGGGTAGATCATCTTGGCACTGCCCCTCAGTTACACCTACGGCTTTCAGCCCCATGATTATTTTGCAGCAGATATGGTGAATGTAGAGGCGGGGCTGTTACAAACATTTTCTGTGTTAAGTGGTGGGGATTCCTCCTGCTGTTCCCTTTGGCTGCCTGGCTCCTCTCAGGGTGTTGTTAATGAAATTTAGTCTCCTGTCACATGGTCTTCTGAACTTGCAGCATCTTCTCCCTTATGGTTTCTCATGGATAATCATGAGTTTATGGATAGACTAGTTAAGCTCTGACATTTAAGACTTCAGTAAACTGCTACGTTCCTCAACAGAAGTTTGGCCGATATGACCAACAGCAGTTTTTGCCTTGACATAGAAAAAAGCCTATCCTTTTCTTGCTAAATAGTGTACTAAAAGATTACTTTCTCCAGCATTTTACTATGTAGGATCTCCCCCACCCCTTTGCTTTTATTTAAGCTTTTATTCCCTCTGCAGCACATGAAGAGTACAGTAATCATGATCTCTCACCATGCGTTTACACAAGCAGGTCCATCAATTAACACGTTTCCAACACACCTGTTACCTACAGTGCTCGGTATCTATATTCGAAACCCTTGGACAGCTTCTCTGTAACTGGTCCATGGAGTTTTATATTCACATATTGACAAAATGAATACAATTTCTTACCCCGTCACCACACAAGGTAACCATGCAAAACAGTATGTTGGGCTCCTGGTATATTCCTTTCAGTGTTTCTTTTAACCATGACCCCTAAAAAGCAACATTCCTATCAGTGCTTGAACTCACAATTTCCAGACTAATAATTACCAGTTTTAATACTCTCTTTCCTCTAAATGACATTTGTTCTTAGAGTTTAATAATTACCAAGTGTTTCCATGGAAATTTTTTTATAAATTAATACTTTTCAAAAAACCAGCTATGAGGGGTGCCTGGGTGGCTCAGTTAGTTAAGCATCTGCCTTTGGCTCAGGGCATGATCCCAGGTCCTGGGATCGAGTCCTGCAACGGGCTCCCTGCTCAGCATGGAGTCTGCTTCTCCTTCTCCTTCCACCCCTCCCTCCTGCTTGTGCTCTCTTTCTCTTTCACTCTCTCTCTCTCTCAAATAAATAAATAAAATCTTTAAAAAAAAAAACCCAACTATGATATTGAATAGTCTAGAAAGAGAATATGAAGTAGTATTTAAGGCGTAAACCAACTATGGAAATTGATTTAAATAATTTGAGTCCATAAAAATCTTACCACTGATCTATTTTAAGCTACCTTGGATCTTATCTTACCATGACCCTGTGTTCTAGTATCATATTTCCAACAAGCCTTTGCCTAAAGACCACTTCACAGATGTATTTGTTTCATTATCATCATGTTAAAATCTCAGGCTATACAACATAGTTTATGTGAATCAATGTGGATTCAGCCCCCCCTCCCCAAGCCTCTAAGAAAGTGGGAATATAGAAATAAGTGGAAAGATTTCCTTATTGGAATAGGATACATCCTCAAGAATAAGGACTTATTTTTCTTCTTTTAGCCCTGCCTCATCAGTTATAATACTCTGCAAAATAGCCAACAACTAGAAGCATATCAATTTAACTTAGTTGTTAGGTATGAGGGTTTAAAAGAAGAGTCATTAAAATATACTCACCAAATTCACAAATTGGCAACTTAGATCCCTCAGTCATGTACCCAGAGGCAACAAAAAGCCTGAGGGGAAAAAAACCCTACTCCCTTCAGCAACCTGTAGTGATTTGGTCTGGAAGGCACTTAGCTCAAGTTGTTTAAAACTATTCAGTTTCAACATTATGCATCCTGTTTGGAAGTTCAGGTACACTCATAGCTGAACTTCCTACCAAAATTACAAAGTGAGAGGCGATACCAGCTGCATGATGAGAGAAAAGAGTAGGCAGTAGGGAGAGAGTCATGTAGAGTCGGTGCCTTGAGAAGAGTAGTCACCTTTGGTGAGAAAGCTGGAGAGAAGATAATGTGAGGAGGGCATCAAGGGAAGAAATACCCTAGTTTATTCTCCCTCTTTCCCTGTATCTCCTGTTGCAGCCTCCCTCTTGTTGGATTCAACAAAAAGCTAGATTGCACAAGAGCTGAGTTGATGTAACCTGTCCAAGTCAGTCTCCCAAGGCATATAGCAGAGTGAAGGGTAGAGAAATGATCTGGAAGGGCAAACAGAAGATATTCAATCCATTGTCCACTTTGTATTTATAAATACATTAAACCACCCCTTATCCTTTTGAAGTAGATGAGTTATAAATCCTAAATTCTAAACTGAAGTATACCAAAATAGGAGCAACACCTTTACTTATTTATCTTTTTTTCACCCAGCATAAAGGATGGCATCAAGGGAAAAAAATAAATAGTAAAAAGTCTTGTTGGCATGCTTATTCCTATTCTGTTTCTTCAAGCCCTCAGACTCGTCGTGAGTCTGAGACTTGCCCTTCCTATTTCTCTATCTTCATGTCCCACATACTTAATTTGAATCACCCAAAGAATGTCAAACATCATGTATTCACCAATCTGTCCTGTATTTCCTCACCTCTGGGCCTTTCTTGAGTAACATTTAGCAGCATTGAATTACACTGTATACCAGGCTGGTCACTAACTCTGTGTCCCTATCTTTTCAATGAAAATTATACTCTGTAATGTTCTTGAGCATGTAGCTGAAAGAGTAAGACTCTTTCTCACTCTCCCTCAGACCATCATTTAAACATGGAAGAAAAGGGAGACATAAGGGAGACTGTCATTTAATCACAGAAAAAAACAAAACAAAACATATATTTCTTCTCCTTCCCAAAACCCCAAGGCAATGATGACAAAGAGGAAGAATCACACACACACACACACACACACACACACAACTAGGAAAATATATGTCCTCAAACCAAAGAAGAAATCTCCTTGGAAATAGAAAAGAGAACTGACTTAGTGGTCTAGAGAAAGCTGAAATCTAAGCATCTAATTCCAAAAGATGCAAATCAACTCTCACGACAGATTTGTAGAAGGATGAAGGAATCAGAGGCAATGAGCATCTCTGGAAACAGGGTTGTGGGTTAGGCTTAAGAGAACTATTTGAAAGTCTTTTAAAAGTGGGATTATAACCCTGGTCCCTGCCACCCTATGCAACAAAGCAAATACACCTTCTCATATAGAAGATGTATTTACTGTCTAGAGCAGTTGAACCATAGGAGCTCTAAGCCTCAAGTACATCAGGCATAGCTGATGAGGTAGGGAAGAGAGTAGGAGGAGCAGAGACTTCAGACTTAATAAGAAGGATTTTTTAAAAATTGATCTATCAAATGCTGCAATTTCCATCACCTAGTTCCCAAAACGCAACCAAGGTACACAACCTCCAAACAGAAAAAGGGGGAGATTATTCTCCAAGAAAATGGACTAGCCCAAGAGAAAAGAACTACAGATACTGCCTCTTTTGAGCCCCACATAATGACCTAATGGTAAAGTCCACCAGAGGACAAGCTCCATCTGAGCACACAGAGCTTCTAATCTGTTTTTTAGTGTCTCACTCTTAAAAAGTAATAATAATTGGATAGCACAGGGTCATCAACATCTGCAAAAAATCACAACATAAAAGGCAATGAACATGTAAACAAAAGGAAGGAAAAAGGAGAAACAAGGAGGAAAAATCTTTTTTCAAAGCCCTATAATTAGGGGTGCCTGGGTGGCTCAGTTGGTTAAGTGGCTGCCTCTTGATTTTAGCTCAGCTCATGATCTTGTGGTCCTAGGATCCAGCCCCTGCGCTCAGCTGGGCGTCTGCTTCAGGATTCTTTCTCTACCTCTACCTCCCCCCTCCCCCACTAGCTCTCTCTCTAAAATAAATAAATCTTTTAAAAAAAACCCTATGATTGTTATACTCAGACAAGTTATTCAGTCTCTGAAATAAAAATTAGATACTATTGAAGAAGAAGAAGAAGAAGAAGAAGAAGACGACGACGACGACGAAGAAGAAGAAGAAGAAGAAGAAGAAGAAGAAGAAGAAGAAGAAGAAGAAAGGTCTCTTGGAAGTAAACTATAGCAAAAATAAAGTAAAAAGTTAATCAGCAGAAAGATTGGAAGAAAAAGTTGAGAAACTATCCCTAATTAGCATAAAAAGTCAGAAATGGAAAGAGAAAGCGAATAAACAAGAAAACTAGACTATAAGCCAGGAGGTCCCATACCTGAGAGAGAGAACAAAGAAATGGTGAGAAGATAGCATCCAAGGAATAGTGAGAGAAATTTTCCCAGAACTAAAGAGCAAGAGGCTCAAAACTGAAAGGGCTCACTCCTAGTTAATTGGCCAGAAAGAGACACAGGTCACATTACCATGAAGATTCAGAACACCAAGGTTACTGTGAAAATCCTCAAAGCTTTCAGGGATCAGCAAACAAAACTCACATAGAAAGGATAGGATCCTCCCACTAGCATCCAAGGAAGTTGGAAGACAATGGAAGATTTGATGATTTTGAGGAAATGATCCCTAATCTAAAATTCTATACTCAATGAAACTATCAACCAAGTACGAGGAGAAACTAAAGACATTTTCAGAAATGCAAGGTCTTAAAAGTTTACCTCCCATACACTCCTTTCCAGAAAGCTATTAGAGAGTGTGCCCTGAGTGAAATGAGGGAGTAGAGCAAGAAAGAGGAAGTTATGGAATCCAGGGAACATGGGATTCAAGCCCGGAGATAAATGAAAGGGATTCTCAGACTGATGGTGAACAGAAATACCAAGACAACAGCCATCAGCAGGCATTGAGAACGACCAGATTAGAACAGAACAGAGGCCTCCAAGAGCAATGTCTCCAAGAATAATATAAGACTGACTGAATACCTAATATTAGTGACCATGTTCAAAGGAGAATTAGTTTTAATATTGGAATGAGGAGATAATTGGTATAAAAACCAAGAAAATACAAATATGAGGTGACTGTTTACATCAGGAGAAAGAAAAAGTTCATGAAACAAAATATAGTCATAGTAAAGGATGTGACCCAGCTGTGAATAATTTGTCAGTTTACTGCATGCTGATTTTATAACTGATTCCAAGTTCATGTGGTAGATGCACAGCAAAACGAACCACTGAGACATCCAGTATGCAGCAAAGAAAGGGTTTATTAGAGAGGAAGCCAAAGGAGGAGACTGGAGGACAAGCCCCAAATCTCCTTCCTCCCTGGAGGATTGGGGTTGGTGTATTTAAGGACAAGGGGTCAGGATGTCACCAGGTACGTAGGGTGATGCTGACTGGATATAGGGAAAAGGGAGATGCCCTCCTTTCTAAGCATGAGCATTCAGGAATCATGTGTCTTCATGGGACACGTGTTCATTACATGGTGGCATAAGCATGACAAGTGGGGGGAGATGGCAAGGGCTCTGTGTTGTCATGGAGGTAACTTCCATTCACTCTTGGTTCCTTCCGCACAACAACAGCAATTCTGTTTTCTCCAGTCTTAGCGAGTCTTACGAGTGGCTAGTCAACTTCTGCAAAACAGGCTCATAAATCAATCAGGTTAACCAGAGTTTCCTTAGGGTAGAAAGGTCAAGCATTTGCTAACATGTCTCTTTCCATTTATCTACAAATGATAATGTAAGTACACAGAGAAACTGAAATGAAAGGAAGCCATGACAGGGCAAAGGATGGAGGAGTGCTGTGCAGGATAGGAAAGACCTCATCTCCTACATTAGGAATGTAGTCATGCCCCAGGTGAATTCCCCAGAAGGTCAACCGCTGGAAGATTATTAGGGAACGTTCTTCAAAAGGGAAGGAAAAGAAGGAGGATTAAGCAGAGGTTGGGCTGTAATGAAGTCTCAAGGAAGGTGTCAGCCAACGCTCCAGGAAACTCTGACACTAGATAGCTCTTCAAAGTTGGTTTCACCCAGGTCAGGATGAGGTGGCTGGTAGTCTATACCCAGTGTATATAGCGCACTGAAGGTGGGCCTCCCTGGGAGGAGGCCGTGACGTTGGCAGGGAAGGCGTTCCTGAAGAGAGCTGACAGCCTCCGTTGTGTGCCTGCAGCTCCTGCAGCGACTGGTTCATTCGTAAAGGAACAGCTCGTCACGGTATTTAGAGTCAGCAATATCAAAAAAGAAAGACCCATTTCCTTACACCGCACACAAAAATAGACTCCAAATGGTTGAAAGACCTCAATGTGAGACAGGAGTCCATCAAAATCCTAAAGGAGAACACAGGCAACAACCTCTTCGACCTCAGCCGCAGCAACTTCTTCCTAGAAACATCGCCAAAGGCAAGGGAAGCAAGGGCAAAAATGAACTCTTGGGACTTCATCAAGATAAAAAGCTTTTGCAAAGCAAAGGAAACAGTCAGCAAAACCAAAAGACAACTGACAGAATGGGAGAAGATATTTGCAAATGACATATCAGATAAAGGGCTACTATCCAAAATCTATAAAGAACTCATCAAACTCAACACCAAAAGAACAAAGAATCCAATCAAGAAATGGGCAGAAGACATGAACAGACATTTTTCCAAAGAAGACATCCAAATGGCCAACAGACACATGAAAAAGTATTCAATATCACTCGGCATCAGGGAAATCCAAATCAAAACCTCAATGAGATACCACCTCACACCAGTCAGAATGGCTAAAATTAACAAGTCCGGAAATGACAGATGTTGGCGGGGATGCGGAGAAAGGGGAACCCTCCTACACTGTTGGTGGGAATGCAAGCTGGTGCAGCCACTCTGGAAAACAGTATGGAGGTTCCTCAAAAAGTTGAAAATAGAGCTACCATATGATCCAGCAATTGCACTACTGGGTATTTACCCCAAAGATACAAAAGTAGGGACCCGAAAGGGTACGTGCACCCCGATGTTTATAGCAGCAATGTCCACAATAGCCAAACTGTGGAAAGAGCCAAGATGTCCATCAACAGATGAATGGATAAAGAAGATGTGGTATATATATACAATGGAATATTATGCAGCCATCAAAAGGAATGAGATCTTGCCATTTGCAACGACGTGGATGGAACTGGAGGGTATTATGCTGAGCGAAATAAGTCAAACAGAGAAAGACATGTATCATATGACCTCACTGATATGAGGAATTCTTAATCTCAGGAAACAAACTGAGGGTTGCTGGAGTGGGGGGTGGGGTGGGAGGGATGGGGTGACTGGGTGATGGACACTGGGGAGGGTATGTGTTCTGGTAAGCACTGTGAATTGTGCAAGACTGTTGAATCTCAGATCTGTACCTCTGAAACAAATAATGCAATAGATGTTAAGAAAGAAAAAAAGAAGAAGAAGAATGTAGCAGGAGGGGAAGAATGAAGGGGGGGAAATCGGAGGGGGAGAAGAACCATGAGAGACGACAGACTCTGAAAAACAAACTGAGGGTTCTAGAGGGGAGGGGGGTGGGAGGATGGGTTAGCCTGGTGATGGGTATTGAGGAGGGCACGTTCTGCATGGAGCACTGGGTGTTATGCACAAACAATGAATCAGGAAACACTATATCTAAAACTAATGATGTAATGTATGGGGATTAACATAACAATAAAAAAATTAAAAAAAAAAAAAAAAGAAAGACCCAGAAATTTCAAACTAAGCCTACTTTTTAGACTTAGGTAAATATACAAGATAAAAAAAAAAAGAGGCACTTCAAGGGATGGGACAGGGAGCAGGGAGAGATGGGGCAGGTGCCGCTGTTTTCCATTAAGGCTGGGAGTACCACAGGACGTTGAAATGAAAAGCTTTTAAGGAATTTGATGTGTGTGTGTGTGTGTGTGTGTGTGTGTGTGTGTGTGTAGCTAAGGAAGTAGCCATTAAAATGTCTATCACTCTATAAAGACTATGGTCCTTAATCCTATTAGGACTAGACGTGACAATGTGGGAAGGGTAGAGTTTGGGAAAGGAGGAAAATGAGTAATTTAAAGCATTCTGCATAATAATGTGGAGGGCTAACAAGGTCAAAGGCAGGGATTGATAGCTTTGCCAAGGAAGAGGCAGTTTGGGAAAGTGATTCTCTTTCTCCTTAAGGGCTTAGGAAGCTATACTCTGTCAGAACTAACATTTGCCTTACTTTAAGGGTTACCCTTCGGCGGGCACCCTCTCATACTCAGGTAAAAGCTAAACACTATTGTGAGGGCTCTTCTCCACTCGGGCTTTCTGATGAGATTTGTAGGGCCATCGCCTATCCTGGACTGGCCTGCTGAGGTTATTCTAAAACAGAATACCCAGCTTTAGGGATATTAACTACAAGACAAAAGAGGCTGGATCCTGGGATAATAAACTATGATAAGTATAAGATTAGGGTTCTCAAAAGGTAGGTGGAGGCTTTACAGGGATTTAAAATAAAGAGACTGGCAAGGAACAGGGATATAAGCAACTTAAGTCAGGAACTGTGAGTATCCTCAAGGGGACTCTAGATAAATTGATCAACTTCCTTGGTATTCAAACATGGGAAATGGTGTTTGAATATTTAGTCCCTTGAACATGGGAAGCAGTTATATCCAAAGAATAGTTTTAAATTTTTCCTTCCTATGCTGTTATGACTTTTATTTTCCCTAATCTTCAGTAGATGTCCATTTTATTGTTAGAGGGCTTTTTTGTAGGCTGCCTTGCCCTTCTGAGATCTCTATCATCACTGCAGATTCTGCTGTGACCTTTGGGGATACTTTGCAGCCTACCCACTCAGCAAGGCCTCCAAAATAGCTATAGCTTCCAGGTTTAGATCATTCTAATGTTTGCTTCATTCTGGTGTAGCAGGGGACAATGGAATGGAAAACCAGCAGAGTGGCTCTGTGCCTCTGCACCTCTCAGACCTGAGAATATCCTATCCATGATCAGCTTGAGCTCCTTGGCTCCAAAACATATTTGGAGCTATTCACAAGGGAACCCGGGCATAGCCAGTAACCTCTAAATTGAGTATCAGTTAAGGTCTCAACAGGAAGCAGATGGCACTCCCAAATTAGGATAACGTTTAAGAAGGGTTTATTTACAAAGGGGCTAATTGCAAAGGTGTGGCAGTGCTGGGAGGCTACAAAGCATAGTGCAAGACACTGGGCTGCCAACACCAGAACTGTTCCATTTCCAGGGCCAAAAGGATGAAGACAGAGGAGTTATAGAACCCAGGAGAGAGACTCAAAAGAGTAATGTGGCCAGCTGAAAGGCCATTTCATAGGGGAAGAGTCAGGGTTAACAATACCCTCTTTCATTCTCTAATCTCCTGTCAGGGATTCCCATTGACTAAACCCTTCTGGAAGCCAGAGGGCAGAGGTGCTTGTTGATTTAACCCATTAAAACCCCCAGCCTCCCAGAGTAGAGAGCAGGGTGATGAAGGGTGGTAAGTGGTATGAAGGGGCCAATGAAGGTATCCAGCACTCCCAAATGCAATTGAGAATTCTGATAACTGAAGTTATGAAGTAGCTTCAATTGTGAATGATTAACACAAGTCTTTTTTTTTTTTAAGATTTTATTTATTTATTTGAGAGAGAGAGGGAAACCCTGAGATCATGACCTGAGCCGAAGGCAGACACTTAACCAACTGAGCCACCCAGGCACCCCAACACAAGTCTTAATACAGAGTTTCTCTAGCTGAGATGTGTGTCTCCAAACATGAATGCTTTCCAAGGGATATACAGGGAGAGATGATTGTAAGAGAATCAATTTCTAGGGTTTTAATTTCTATGGAAATTGTACCCATTTCTCAAGCTTTCAGCTTGAGAATGAGCCCCTCACCTTTCAAAGAAAAGAACTGTACCTCACCTATCCAAAATCTTAATAAACAGTATTTTACCAAGATATACAAATTTCTGGGACACCACATAAAGAGGGAACTTTCCATCATGATAAAGCCTCACACACCTCTGGGGCTTCCTGCCTTTTCTCTTCCTCCACTTATTTCTGTTAATGTGAAGACAGAATATTTTGGACCATGTTGTGATATTATGAATTGAAATATATACAAGAGTGAGTGATGAGAGTGGTGACAATTTTTGTTCTATAATTTTGCCTTTTCCTATATTTAAACAAAAGCAATTTTTTTGGCTATTCTCAACATTATCCTTAAAATGTATCATTAAGTGGAAAGAAAGGTACTTTTGAACAGCTGAAGAGCCATAAGATAGTGATGTTAATTTTATTAAACAAAGCAGAAATGTGTTAAGAAAACTTATACACACTGCAGAAATAAAGCAAAATGATGATAGTGTGCCCTTTTAAGATTATTCTGGAGCATTGCCTTGCAGGCCAACCTAAGGGATATATACATTCATATCTAATATATGTATAATCTATGTCTGACATTTATATATATTAATATCTGACATATATATGTATATCTATATCTGACAAATGATTCATACCTAAAATGTTTTTAAAATCACCCATTAATCATTTTCTTAAAAAGCAAACAATCCAAGGGTGCCTGGGTGGCTTAGTCGGTTAAGCGGCCAACTCTTGATTTCAGCTCAGGTCATGATCTCAGGGTCCTGGGATGGAGCCCCGTGTCAGGTTCTGGATTCAGCGGGGAGTCTGCCTGAGGATTCTCTCTCTTCTTCACCCTCTGCCCCTCCCCCCACTCGTGTGTGTTCTCTCTCTCTCTAAAATAAATAAATAAATCTTTCTTAAAAAGACAATCCAAAAAAAATGGACAAAAGACTTAAACAGGCACTTCATTAAAGATATCCAAATGAATAATTAGCACATGAAAAAGTGTTTAGTGGTATTAGTCATCAAGGAAGTGCAAATTAATGCCACAGAGATTTTACATATAACTACCTTAAGGCTAAAAGTATAAAAAGATTGGTAATGCCAAGTGTTAGAAAGGGTTTGAAACAACTAAAATTCTCATACATTGTTAATGGAAGTGTAACTGGTACAACCACTTCGGAAAACTCTTTGGAAGTATCTACTAAAGTATAGCATGGAAAATACCCTATGACATAGAAATTCCACTTCTATATCCAAGAGAAATTAGTATACATCTCCACCAAAAGACATGTACAAGAATATTCACAGTAACTTTATCTGTTAGAGTCAAAACCTTGAAACAATCCAAATGTCAATCAATAGGACTCTATATAAATCAGTTTTGGTATATTCATAGAATACTACTCAGCAATATAAAGAATAAACCACTGCTGTATGCAACAATGGATTGTTGCATTGGATGGATCAGTCTTATAGATATAGGTGTTAAACAAAAGAAGGCACACACAAAGGAATATACTCTATATGATTTCATTCATAAGAAGCTGAAGAACAGAGAAATCGTAATATATACACAGTTTACTTTACATTCACCAGCCTAGCCTTAATTCATACAAATCAGAAGGATGAGATAGGAGATTGGGGGAGGATGAGAAAGAATTTGAGAGCAGCCAATTAGGGTTCAAAGAGGTAGTTTTTTTTGAAATTGCTTAAGGATTAAGTTCACTCCAGTCTGTAGGGAAGAGGCCAGTGAATGGTGAAAAGTGTTGTCTCCTTCTTACTCCCATTCTGGTTGTTGTTGTTACAATCCTTAGAGTGATCATACAGGGCTGATAGAACAAGTCTAACTAGGCTGAGACAATTTCTCCAGTCCTTAGCCAAGTTGCTCACATTTCCAAGAAAATGAGTTTCTGTAACTTCCCAGACCAAGGTTACTTCCAAGCAGCAATGCGGATAACCAGACCAGGCAAGATATATGCATATTGAACCAAAAGATTTATTATCAACACCACTTAGCCAAAGTCTCCAGTCTCCCAGAGGCACTTGAGTATGTGGGCTTCATTTCACTTTTTATCTTTAACTTGAATTCTTTCCTTCATGATTTAATCTTTTGTCTGCAGTACCACACTCTCATAGACTGATTCCTCTACCAAGACTTTCTCCCAAAATGTAGCTAACGAAACCATGTATTGCTCTGCTTCTAATTACTATTTACTTCATTTACATGTATCTTTTCTTGTTTTTTTTCCCCAGCTTTATTGAGAAATAATTGACATATAATATTGTGTAAGTTTAAGGTGTACAATGTGCTGATTTGATACACTTATATATTGTAAAATGATTATATCACCCTAGCCTTAGCTAACACCTTCATCATGTTACATAATTACCATTTGTTTTTGTAGTAAGAACATTTAAGATCTACTCTCTTAGCAACTCTCAAGAATATAATACAGTATTATAATTAACTATATTCACTGTGCTGTACCCCAGAATGTTTCATCTTGTAATTGAAATTGGCACCCTTTGACCACCATCTCCCATTTCCACCAATTCCCAACCCTGTTTGCCACCATTTTACTCTTTTTCTGTAAGTTTGGCTTTTATTAGATTTCACATAAGTGAAATCATACAGTATTTGTCTTTCTCTGACTTACCTCACTTAGCTTAATGCCTTCAAGCTTCATCCATGTTGTGGTATATTACAGAATTTCCTTCTCATGACTGAAGAATATCTATGTATCTAAATATATCTCACATCTTTATGCATTCATCTGTTGACACTTAGGTTGTTCCCCTATCTTGACTATTCTGAATAATGCTGCAATTGTATCTTTTGTCATTTTAATGTCATTAACCTGGGGAGAGGGCCTCTGCCAAGACAACTGGGAGTGGAGGAGGATTTTTAATTCACCCTTTACAGAAAGCTTAACATACTTGGATATTTGGCTCACCTTATCTCTGTGCTTCAAAGAAAATAAACATACTAGAGTTTCTTCTCCTGAATTTGTCTGTTTCTCCCCCCAACTTGGTAGCCCATTTATATTCCTTTGAATTCACACATTCTCTTTCTAGTAATTAATTAACCCTGATACACTGTCTTCTCCTATTACTTTTCCTTCTGACCAAGACTACCAGTTCAACAAAAGACATGTACAGCAGGTTTAGATCTCAGGGCTAGGAACTTTGATCTAGTGTGCAACAGTGGATTGCATGGTTACCCTGAACAGCCTATAATGAGAGACCAGAGCAAACTCAGGAGGGGGAGAAACAGGAAAGAGGATTTTTAAATACTGTTCACCAATTAGACAAGAATCACATGTTAAATGTATCAGTTACTTTCTATTAATCCTTTTGCAAAACAAAGATATGTCAAAGATGTTTATACACACACACACACACACACACACACACACACACACGTATACATACAAATAATTACTCCCTAATTTATTTCTTTACAAAATTTTTGAATATAGTGTTTTCTAACTTTATGGTTCATCTGTATAACTGATACATTAGGAATACTGTAATGGTCAAAGTATTAGTACACTTACTACTTTAAGACAGTTTAAATATTTTCTGTCTAATCTGTAAAAAATAATACAATATTTATAATATTAAAAATCTTGCTGTTTGAGTCTTTGTTACAATTTATATATGGCCTCAGAGTCCCTGAAGTAGATTTGATTTCCCTGGGATAGATCAGATAATCCTTGCTACCATGCTGCTGCTTTGAGGTTTGGGATTTAGCCAGGGGTTGTGGCCATATTCTAATTTAGGGAATGTTGGCAATCAAAATTTTCCTGGACTTTCAGTTAATTCTCATGCTTTTCTTTATTTCTGTTCTGAATCCAAGTGTTAAATGTTTCTTTGCTGGGTTAAAGAGGGGCTATGTTCTAGTGAAAAAGGAAGGTCACAGAACATAGATGGAAACATCTGGGGGAAATCAGGGAGAGATGGAGTCCAGAGAACATTAATAGGTCTTGCTTATTCTTATACTTTTCCTCTCTCTACTTAGTTGACCATAAGAATCTTTTTTTTTTTTTTAATTTAAATTTTAGGTAGTTAACATACAGTACAGTACTGGTTTCTGGAGTAGAATTCAGTGATTCATCACTTATATACAACACCCAGTGCTCATCATAACAAGTGCCCTCCTTATTACCCTTCCCCCATATAGCCCAACCCCTCTCTCACCTCCCTCCATCAACCCTGTTTGTTCTCTATGGTTAAGAGTCTCTTACGGTTTGTTTCCCTCTCTCCTTCCCCGCCCCCTTCCCATATGTTCATCTGTTTTCTTTCTTAAATTCCACATATGAGTGAGATCATATGGTATTTGTCTCTCTCTGACTGACTTGTTTCACTTAGCATAATACACTCTAGCTCCATCCATGTTGTTGCAAATGACAAGATTTCATTCTTTTTGATGGATGAGTAATATTTCATTGTACGTATAAGCCATATCTTCTTTATCCATTCATCAGTCAATGGACATTTGGGCTCTCTCCATAGTTTGGCTATTGTTGATAATGCTGCTATAAACATCAGGGTGCTGATCGTATGAATCGTGTCCAAATTTAGATCAAAAACAAGTTTAATTAAAATAGAGATCAAGGAGGTTAATGAAATAGCAATTTTTAAATCTGAAATTTTCTGTGTTCTGTGTCCACTAATTGATTTACAAAGCCATATTTTAGAAATGTAAGTAAAGGACACTCATGAATTACTGGCTTCCTGAATATCAGCACAAAAAGCTACTCTTCTATATCTGACTTTGAAAAGGGCAAACTTTTGCCCCTCCCAAGAAAAAGAGGATAGTCTTGGAATATGGAGTGAACTATAGAGAGATTAAAAAATGAGGGGGGCCAAACAAAATAAAGAAAAAGGAACAAATGAGAAAATAAAACTGTGGAAGAAAAACAAGCTAAGCAATAAATATGGTATCACTAAAATAAATGCAATATTTTGAAAAGTAGCTTACAGAAATACTTAGTTGAAATAAATGTAATATTTTTAAAAGTAGCTTGAATAAGTACTTAGTTGAAACTAACCTGTGTTATCAATTCTTATGCAGTAGAATTTAACATACAGAAGATGAGTCCTCTTTAGTGTTAAAATGAAACTATGTACTAAAATAAAGTAAGAGATTTGATTTTTTTAAAATGTAAGTAGAACTTAAGATAGCTCATTTTTAAAAGACCACATTCAAGGGAATGCAAACTGGTGCAGCCACTGTGGAAAATAGTATGGAGGTTCCTCAAAAAGTTAAAAATGGAACTACCCTATGATCCAGTTGTCACACTACTGGGTATTTACCCCAAAAATACAAAAACACTAATTCAAAGGGATACATGCACCCCTATGTTTATTGCAGCATTATTTATAATATCCAAATTATGGAAGCAGCCCAAGTGTCCATTGATAGATGAATGAATAAAGATGTGGTATGTATGTGTATGTATATATATAACATAGAATATTATTCAGCAAAAAAAAAGAATGAAATCCTTGTCACTTGTAACAAAATGGATGGAGCTAGAAAGTATAACACTAAGCCAAATAAGTCAGTCAGAGAAAGACAAATACCATATAATTTCACTTATATGTGGAATTTAAGAAACAAAACAGATGAGCAAAGGGGGGAAGTGGGGGGAGAGAGAGAGAGAGAGAGACCAAGAAACAAACTCTTAACTATAGAGAACAAACTGATGGTTACTAGAGGGGAGGTGGGTGGAGGATGGGTGAAATAGGTGAAGGGGATTAAGAGTACACTTACCAAGGGGCACCTGGGTGCCATAGTCAGTTGAGTGTCTGACTCTTGGTTTTGGCTCAGGTTGTGATCTCAGGGTTGTGGGACTGAGCCCTTTGTCATCGGGCTTCCAAGCTCAGCCAAAGTCTGCTTAAAGATTCTCTCTCCCTCTCCCTCTGATGCTCCCTCTCCTCCCTGAAATAAATAAATCTGATATTTTTATTTTTTTTAATTTTTTTTTATTTGACAGAGAGAGAGAGATAACAAGAGAGGGAACACAAGCAGGGGGAGTAGGAGGAGGGAGAAGCAGGCTTCCCACTGAGCAGGGAGCCTGATGTGGGGCTGGATCCCAGGACCCTGGGATCACGACCTGAGCCGAAGGCAGACGCTTAACGACTGAGCCACCCAGGCACCCCAAATCTAATATTTTTTTAAAAAGAGTGCATTTATCAAGATGAGCACTGAGTAATGTATAGAATTGTTGAATCACTATATTGTACACTTGAAACTAATGTAACACTGTATACTGAAATTAAAAGTAAAAACTTAACAAAAAATAATAAAATACACTAGTGGTAAAAAAAAAAAGAAGAATTTTAAATCATTTTTCTTGCTGTTAGAAGTATAATCCGAATTTCGTATTTCTCAAAAGACTGCAAAAAAGGTTTAAATTGTTTTTTAATAAGAAATAAAAGAACATATTCAGTATTATATTAGTTTCCTACTGCCACTGTAACACATTAGAAATGTAATAGCTTTAAGTAATATTATCTTACAGTTTTACAGGTCAGAAGTCTGAAATGGGTCATACAGGGCTGAAATCATTGTTGACAAATTTGTGTTCTTTCTGAAGACTCAAAGGGAGAATCCATTCCATTGCCAATGACTCTTCTGTGGAGAATATGTCCCCTTCCTTTTCCATCTTCTAGAGGTCCTCTGCATTCCTTGGCTCATGGTCCTTTTCTTCCGCCCTCAAAGTCAGTAGTGCAACATCTTTAAATCTCTCTCTCTGACCTCTTCTTTCCTGTTGTCATATCTCCTTCCCGACCCAGACCTTCCTACTTCCTCTTGCAAAGACCCTTGTGATTATAATAATCCCACCTGGATAATCCAGGCTAATCTCCCCATCTCACAATCTTTAATTTAATCATACCTGAAAATCCCTTCTGCTATGTAAGGTAATATATTAAACAGATCTCAGGGATTAGAATGTAGAATCTTTGAGAAGGGGGCAGTGGGGGTGATCATATTCTTAAACAAAATACAATACAATATGGTTTTATTAAATACTGTGAATTTAAAAACATTCAACTCTAACTTCCTAGGACAATCAGTAAAATACTGACCTTGTTTTAAAGATAGATTATATTATAACATTATATATGCTTTATGACCCAACCATTCTACTCCTAGGTATATACTCAACACATTTTATGTTATGTTCATCAAAACCATATACTTAGGGGAACCTGGGTGGCTCAGTTGGTTAAGCATCTACCTTCAGCTCAGGTCATGATCCCAGTGTCCTGGGGTCGAGCCCCGAGTTAGACTCCCTGCTCAGCTGGGAGTCTGCTTCTCCCTCTCCCTCTCCCCCCTCAGCTTGTGCTCTCTCTCTTGCCCACTCTCTCTCAAATAAATAAATAACATCTTTAAAATATATATATATACTTAAATATTTACAGCAGCATTATTCATAATAACCCCAAACTATAAAATACCTAAATTCCTACTAACAATTGAATGAATAAGTAGTCATGTATTCTATACAGGGAAGATTATCTAGCACTGAAAAAAATCTAAATCTAAAAACAACAATACAGATAAATCTCATAAGCACAACGTTGAACAAAAGAAGCCACACACAAAAATCATATGTAATTCATGATTCCAGTTATATAAAGTTCAAAAATAGGCAAAATTAGTCAGAAGGGTGAGTAACTTCATTAGGAGGTAGTGACTAAAAGGGGACAAGACAGGAACTTTTGAGGTTCTGGCAACATCCTATTTCTTGACCTGGGTGAAGATTACCTGAATATGTTCACTGTGGAAAATCCATTGATTTGTACTCTTTTGACCTTATGCATTATTCTGTATGTGCTTTCTATTTCTATAAAGAGTTTATATAATTTAAAAAGTAATGTTCTATTTTTTCTTAAAATATAAGTAAATACAGATAGAGACTTCTCTCAGGTTATAAAAATTAAGGCCAAAGTTATTAGACTTTTTAAAATGCTATTTTTATATGTTCAAATTATATGCATAATACTAAAAGAAATAAACCAATTAACTATTGCAGTTTCATATTTGTCACAAATAAGGTTACAGCTGAAATACTATGTTAAAATGAAATTTATAGAAATTCTAAGGAATTTTTAGTAATTAGCAAATAAAATTGGATAGCAAGTTCTCTTGTTATAATCCAGATATTAACAATGCAGTAGAACAGAGCAAAGAGCTTTTACACAACAATATCTGAAAGGGCTTAATTGAGTTGATTCATTCAGCAAATAGCTATTGATCTTTTTTTATCTACTAGGCACTATGCTAGGCACTGAGGATAAAATGAAGAACCAGAAAGATGAGTCTTTGTCCTCACAAAATGTATAGTATCATGGGTAAGCCCCTAAAGTAAATGAACAAGTGACAAGTAGGAAATGATAACAAGTTCTATCAAGTCACCAAACAAGGTGCCTAAATCTTAAATGCATGTTGCTAAGAGAAAGAAGCCAGGTGAAAAGGCTCTATACTGTTTGATTCTATTTATATGACATTCTGGAAAAGGCACAATAAATAGAGACAATAAATAGATCAGTGGTTGTCAGCGGTTCATGGGAGGGAGTTTAGGTGAAGCACAAGGAATTTATTTTTAGGGTGGTGAAATATTATGTATGATACTCTAATGGTGAATACATGATTATGCATTTGTCAAAAGCTATAGAACTTTACAGCACAAAGAATGAACCTTAATGTATTTAAATGAAAAAACAAAAAACATTGAGGAGTTCAGGAGAACCGAGATGGCATACAGAATGTGACTAAAAGAAACTAACTGCAAAATAAAGGTTATGAAAAAACCTCACTGAAAGGGTTGGGGGAAAAGGTCCTGACCTAAGCAACTGAGAATGAGTAGAGTCTGCAGGATTAGAGTCAAGAGGAAGTATTAACTGTCCTCTAGTTGATAGAGTTGTTTCCCACAGGGACACAGGCTAACAGTTCTGAAACCACTATATGTGTGTGTACTGCAATTGGAGACTTCAGGGAGTGGGACCCAGATCTCTCACTGTTGGAGTGGGGTTTGCAAATAAGCAAGAGATGGAGGCTAGAATGAGCTATGTGATAACAGAATAGAGTTGGAGATAACAGTATGAACACAACTTCAGCTTAATATAGATATAGATGCTTACATATAGATGTATTTATAGTGAATGTGTATATACACAGGTTCATATGCACACATATATTTCCTTGCTCTACCAGCTGAGAAGGTGGAGAAAGCTGTTGCTCCTAGTAGTAACAAGTACGCTTAGTGCTCACATCTTAGTTTCTAATTCCATTCTTCAACAAAAGGAACAAGGATTCCTTGGAGAAATGGCTGATTCTAGAAATGGATCAGAAAATATACAAGATGGGGGTGCCTGGGTGGCTCAGTCTGTTAAGTGGATGACTCTTGATTTCAGCTCAGGTCATGATCTCAGGGTTGTGGGATCGAGCCACCTGTCGGACTCCATGCTCAGCTTGGAGTCTGCTTGAGATTCTCTCTCCCTCACCCTCTGCCCCTTCCCCACTTGTGACTGTGCATGAGCGCTCTCTCTCTCTCTCAATAAATAAACAAATAAATAAATGAATAAAATCTTTTTTAAAAAAGATTGAAAACCTCTTTAAAAATGAAAATATGCAAAATAAATCTGGAGGATATTAGTACCAGAAAGTGTATGCCTTAAAAAAAAAAAAAAAAAAACCCACAAAAATGGAGATATATGTCAAAGAGATTCAAAAGCCAACTGAAAGAGCTCCCAATGGCTAAAGCTGGAACAACTTAAGCAACAAATAAAGTAGTACTGAGTTACAATCTAAAGAATAAAATAAAATAAATATCCATGAGTCAAATCAATATAATAAATGAATGAATAAATAAATGAGGAAGAATAGGTAAATTTCCCATGCGATAGAATTTCAGGGGTGCCTGGCTGGCTTAGTTGGTGGAGTGTGCTACTCTTGATCTCAGGGTTAAGTTTGAGCGCCATGTCAGGCATAGAGATTACTTAAAAAATAAAACCTTAAATGGGCCCCTGGGTGGCTCAGTCAGTTAAACATCTGCCTTCAGCTCTGGTCATGGGATCAAGTCCTGCATCCGGCTCCCTGCTCAGTGGGGAGCCTGCTTCTCCCTCTACCCTTACCCCTTGCTCGCGATCTCTCATTCTCTCTCTCTCAAATAAATAAAATCTTAAAAAAAAATTTTTTTTAAATAAAACCTTAAAAAAAAAGAATTTCAAATAATTTGCATAGATACTCAATTCCAAATAATTTGTGTAGTTTAACTCCCTTCTCCTTAAGTGTGGCTTGTGCATAGTGATTTTGTTCCAGAGAGAATAATATGGAAAGGGGAGGGAAAAAGTAACTATAGTGGAGAAACCTGAGGCACACTACCTCAGCCATGTGATCAAGGTCAAAATCAATAGTAGTAAGTCATGTTGATAGTATGTACTCTTCATTCAATATGGGAATGGCACTTCATCTCTGTGGTCTTCCTCAAAAAAAAAACTCATAACACCAGTCTAATCATGAGAATCATCAGATGAATCCCAATTAGGCATTATGCAAAATATCTGACCAGTACTCCTCAAAACGCTCAAGGTCATCAAAAACAAAGAAACTCTGAGAAAATGTTGCAGATAAGAGGAGCCTAAGAAGATATGAATACTAAATATAATGTGGTATCCTACATTGAGTCCTAGAACAGAAGAGATGATGGTGAAGAATAAAGAAGCTTGAGTAAAGTTCAGATTTCAGTTAATAACAATGTACCAATATTGGTTCATTAGTTGTGACAAATATACTATGCTAATTTAAAATGTTAATGATGGGGATGGGGAAACTAGGTATAAAGTACATGGGAACTCTTTGTACCATCTTTGTCATTTTTCTGTAAATCAAAAACATACTAAAATAAAAACTAAAAAAAAACCAAAGTGGATAATTGATCACTTCATGTATATAAGCTATTTAAAAGCTGAAACTATGTCTTACTCCAATTTTCCTCTTGAATCTCTTTGGGCACATCTTTGAGAATGATAGGGGCTAACTTAGCATTGGTTGAGTTGAATTAAATTTGTAGGCTGAATAACGACAACAAAGTAAATGAGCAGTTAAAATATAGTGTAATTTTAAGGGAAGAACAAAATGGCAGAGGAACACCTATACCAAACTTAAATCTGTAACCTAAGACATTGCATGGACATCCTTAAAAATCCTATTTTAGGTTACTTAACTGTCACATTGGTCTTACCCAATCATCTATGATCAATTGAACTAATAGTTGCCTGATTTATCAAGAACGCTTCTTTTGGGTACTTTTCTTTTTTGGGTATATAAGCATTAAAAAAAGTTGTAAGTATCTTAAATGTTTGAAGTTACAGTAAAGTTATTAACAAAATAGGGTGTAGATAAAAATATGATTGGATGGTCATATTGGATGATTAGATTTCAGTGATTTTCCATCCCTGTATATGTTCATTGGTTATAGATCCCCCAAAATGGAGTATTAAGACAAGAAATCACCCACAGATGGGGCTCCTGGGTGGCTCAGTCATTAAGCGTCTGCCTTCAGCTCAGGTCATGATCTCAGGTCCTGGGATCGAGTCCCACATTGGCTCCCTCCTCAGCAGGGAGCCTGCTTCTCCCTCTCCTGCTCCCCCTGCTTGTGCTCTCTGTCAAATAAATAAATAAAATCTTTAAAAATAATAAAAATAAAAAGCATTTTAAAGAAAAAAGAAAGAAAAGAAAATCCAGATGGCACCTCTACACCCAAACATGACTTCCCTGCAAAATGTCTTGGGGACCAACAATGCCACAATTCTAAAAAAAAGAAAAGAAATCAACCACAAGAAAATTTTAGAGAAAAGAAAAAATAAATGAAAATAATAAAAATGACTTCATGAATATATAAGACCTGTGCATGATTATGTGAATTTTATATAAAAAGTGAGTTAGATATACTCTTAGATAATCATTCCTGTCAGTCAAAATGGTGCTTAGTATTTTAAAATTGAGAATTCGTATATTGGATCTTTTAAGATGCCCACATACACATACACACACCTTTCCTTAGGTCACTGTAAATTAGTCAGGTATCAGTAGTGGCTGTCAGAAGTTGTCGTGGGTGAAGGTGGAGGAAGTCATCCCTGCCAGCCCCAGGCCTCCCCAGCCTGGCCCTCCGAGAGCTGCAGAATTTTAAATCAAGGCCTGTGAAACTTGATTTTGATCTCCACAAGTGTGGATATCCAAAAAATACCACAGGTGGAAATGAGTGGTATAATGGAGTGAATGTTTATGTCCCCCAAAATTCATATGTTGAAATTCTAACCCCTGAGATGATGGGGTGGGGCTTTAGGGGTGATTAGATCATGATGGTGGACCCCTCATGAATGAGATTAGTGCTTTTATAAAAGAGACCTCAGAGATCCCTCACCCTTTCCATCATGTGAGGTTATAGCAAAAAGACAACCTTCGAGGAAATGGGCTCTCACCAGATTCTGAATCTGTCAGGGTCTTGATTCTGCATTTCCCAGCCTCCAGAACTTTGAGACATAAATTTCTGTTGCTTATTAGCCACCCAACTAGGTGTTATAGTAACCAGAAGGGATGAAGGCAGATGGCTTAAGGAAGAAAAGATTCTTGTCACCAGAGGGCTTTCGAAGTCGTCATCCCACGGAAATCTGTGTTCATTGGTGTGGGGATCAAGCCATAGTTGGAGGATCCTGATATTAGCATCTAGAACTGGGATGAGGGAAACTGAGGTCCAGCCAAACTGAAAAAGTAAGATTCGTGGTTCATAGCAAGGCTCCTGGACTAGAAGAGATCTGAATTTAAATCAGAAATAAGAGAGTTATTGAAATTTGCCACCTGAAGTAGTCATTAGATAGGGAGGCTTTGGGTCAGTGTTCCCACTAGTTCCCATTACCTCATAGAGGTAATGTATGCTGTGCTAATAATAACATTAAAAATGAAGACATATGATGGTAGCTAATATTTATTTATCAATTATATAATAATAATAGTTATCATTTATTGGATGCTTTCTATATGCCAGGCACTGTTCTAAGTGCTTTACTTGTGTTCACTTATGTAATACTTAAAATACTTATGATCTATGAGTTAGACAGTACATGTCACTCCTTTATTGCAGATGAGGAAACAGACCTGAACAAGGTAAGCAACTTACCTGAAATCAATGGACAATTAACACAGAATTCAAACTCAGGGGGCGCCTGGGTGGCTCAGTCGGTTAAGCATCTGCCTTCGGCTCAGGTCATGATCTCCAGGTCCTGGGATCAAGCCCCCCGTCAGGCTCCCTGCTCAGCGGGGAGTCTGCTTCTCTCTCTCTCTCTCTCTCCCTCTGCCCCTCCTCCCTGCTCGTTCTCTCTCTCTCTCTCTCTCAAATAAATAAATAAAAATCTTAAAAAAAAAAAAAGATTTCAAACTCAGGCATGCTGGCTCCAAAGTCTACTGTTAACTATCTTATGTGTTACTCCATTTAATCTTCCCAGCAACTCACTATGTTAGGTATTATCTTTATTCCCATTTTCTAGATGAGAGAACTGAGAGTTAGAAAGGTTAAGTAATTTTCTGCAGATCAATCAGCAAATTACTAGGTCAGAATGCAGATTCTGGACTCAAAGAAAAGTTATTTTAACAACAAAGCGCATACTCTTAGCTAGTATAATGTAGCACCTCCTCCAGCACATGGATCTGTACTAATTTCAGGTAATAAGGAGGGAGTTAAAAATATACTGACAAGTCCAGTTCCACTAACCTCAGATGTTGGGCAAGGAGTCAACGGAGCCTACAGGGGTCAGCATCATGGGCTCTAAACAAAGCCAGGGCAGGCAGGATCTGTGTCATTAGACTGAGAATCTCAATATCGAAGTCTAATTTATCAGTTTTACATTTTACATTGTTTTTGACCCAGTTTTCCGCACTGTGTAATTTTTGAATCTTGATTCCACTTTCTGGCCTATTAAGTTATCCCTTCCAGTTTTGGATCTTCTGACCCTTTGATTTATTGGTATTTGAATTTGCATTCAAAAACAAAGAAACAAAGAAAAACTTTCCGAAGATTGTATTTTCATTGAAATTTCTACAAAAGTATTGTCAGCTACTCTAAATATGGAAGAATCCTTCCTTTTAAGACTTCTCGTACAACTTTTTTCTCCTCTCATTTATATGGGCTTCTTTTTTCTTCCCTTCCCCCTCTCTGTTCATTTTGCCAGTTCTCCTCATCATACCACTGTCCCCTGAAGCTGAGTCCAGCCAGAGTGAGTCAGACAACAGTATTTCTGGCTTTACTCATGACTACTACAATTTCCCTGAGGAGGTGACTTCCTCCTTTATTTTGTTTTGGTTTCTTGATCTTAAAGATGGCCACAAGAACACTAGATATCCTAAATATCTCAAGCAATGACATGCAAAACAGAGCCCTTGCATACGAAGCAGTATTTTTCCTCATAGATTGAATTCTGCAGGTGAGCCATTGTGACGCTCCCTAAGGTGCCTCTGGGGTCTGTAATATTCCATTTTTAGTTTGGCTTGGAGTGGAATAGTCATTGAATGTGATGAACGAGTTAGAACAAGGCTCCACTCAGTTATCAGGCCTGATTCCTTTTATTTTTCACATATCAAAATGTGGTGAATTGAACAAAATTGAATTAGATTAATTTCAGTTAAATCCCTTACCCACTGGCACTTGAAACTGTTACTTCATGTTCTAAGCCTCTTTCTTTATAAAAAAAAAAGAAAAATCTCTTGTCAAATGATTTAAGTTTGAAGTAAGAAACCAAAGCAGTATGAAGAGAAAGAAAGAAAAAAAAGGAAAGAAGGAAGGAAGGAAGGAAGGAAAGGAGGGGGGGAAAAGGGGGAGAGAAAAAGAAAAAAATGAATTCTTTAAGGTTTGTGTATACCAAGAGACGTACTAAATTTGAGTTTTTAAGATGTTATTTCTCTCTGTCCTCAAGTTAAAGCATATCTTGCATGAAATTCTCCCTTTTCCCTCTGCCAGCCCCCTGATAAGAAGATTGCTATCCGTTTTCTGATAGGCAAGAGAACTTAAATAGGAATCAGAGAACTTTGATCCTGCTTTTTTCCCAGTTTCTCCATTAGCCCAACAGCCTGTTTACAGATTCAGCTACCACTTTCTATGAACTTTCTATGTGCCAGTGACAATTTATTATTTAGGATCCACAAAAGCAGGATTAGGAACCTCCATTATGAGGTGCCAATCTATACTCCACTGTTCCTTCTTAACACTTATGAAATCTGTTAAATAACAAAAATTCAACCGAGTACATTTCAAAGACCTAATTGGCTTTACTCATCTATTCATGAATTAGGCAGCATCCCATCTAGCAAGTAGAGGGGAGAGGCAAAGGGTTGCAGAAAAAGAAAGGTTTTAAAGGTGGAAAAGGCGTGGAAAAAAGGAAATACTTAGCAAAGAATCTGTTGTTTGAGGCAAAGTTACCCTCCTAAGGGGAACGGAAGGGTCTATCAGTAAATTCCCTAGTGCTGACCAGGCAGTTCCCATGTTGACTGGTTAAAGGTTACATTTCTGAGGGGTTGAAGCTGTGATGCGGGCAGGCTGGGTCCGGGGACCCTGAGGGGATCCCACAGGACCACCAAGAGGGAGCCTGACGGCACAAAGGATGTGAAAGGGCAGTTTATTGAAGGTATAGAGGGAATATAGGTACAGAGTGTCTGGGAGACTCAGAAAGGACCCCATCAATAATCAGGGTCTGGGGTTTTTATTGAGGATGGTGGTCCGGTGTGTGTGTCCTATCAGACAGCCAGGAACTGATTAGAACAAAGACGATGGCCCAGGTGCCATTCTAGTATATGATAGCTTCCTTGAGTTATTCTCACTTGGTCCTTCCTGAGATGTTATCTATTCTAAAGAAATCATTAACTCCTTGTCCCTTACAAGGAGGACATACAGTATTTGTATTACGAGGCAGGTACAGGGCGGGCATGCGGGTGCTAGCAAGATTAGAAACAGGAAAAGGAGCCAAAAGCAGATTTTTATAGAGTCCTTCAGTTTCCCTATCTCAACTGCAGTCAGGTTAGGTAGTTAAGTCTTGGCACACTGACTTGGGGCCTTAACCTAAGTGATGCCATTTTGGTCCTGTCGTTTTCTCTTTAACAAAACTATAATCAACTAATTATTAATGCATTGTGTTTGTTTGTTTAATGTCTATTTCTCTCCAGGGGCTATAAGCTTCATGAGGACAGAGTTTGTGTATTACAGAGTTCATTTTTGTAACTCTGGTGTGGAACCCAGGGCCTCACACAATAGTAGATACACAGTAAATATAGTTTGAATTAGTGAGTTAACAACAAACAAACAAATACCTGAGTCTCAGAGGTTGCCCATGAGCAGACTATTAAATGGCAGAGCTGTGACTAGAACTCAGGTCTTAACTCCAAGAGGAGTTTCTGTTCTCAAGTTATTTCCACACCATTTGCTTTTCAGAGCTTAATTGAAAGAATATGAGAATACATGGAGGCAAAAAATGAAATCCCTACATTGAAAAAATGTGAAATGGGTCTTTTATTCTGATTGCCTGAACTCCAGGTCACAATCAAATCATTTCTAGAGTTTTACTGGGGAACACTAATTTCTGTGGGAGAAAGACCCTGGGATTTGTGCTATTTATTTACTGTAGAATAAGGTGGAATTATTCAGGTTCCCTACTATACACTGCCCAAAGGAATAAGTCAGCAAAATGACAAAAGTATTTTACTTATCATTTGCCTCTCTCTTCCACTCTGTGGGGTTCTCATTATAGGAGGTTCTAAGTCAGGCTGACTTTCTATACCAATTCTATACTTGAAAATGGAAATGTTTACACTGTAAACATTAGTATATTCTAAGTTTGATGTGTTTTCCATTTTAAAAGCATTCCACAGAATACATTCTCAGTATTCTTTCTTTAAAAGAAAAATCTTCACTGGTGAGAAAGAAAATTTAATAGACAACTTCAATAGACAGTATACAATAAAGCCTAATATTGTTTTATAGCATAGAATCCTTCAAAGTCATTCAGGAATAAACGTTGTGAAAACTTTCCTGCAGTTGTGACTCAGGGATAAGCACATGAGTAAAACATACTGTAAAGGAGTTTGGAGGAAAAAATACTGCTACTTTGTTCTGGGTTGAGATTCTAAAGTATTCTCATTCACAGTAATAACTGCCAAAATACAGGGTCATTTTCCAAGAAATTTATGTTTCTTGGACTTTCTGTTCCAGCTGGTGTATTGATTTGACAGAGCTCTGTTCCAAATCTCAGTTCCAGCTCATTGCCCATTGTATCCTGTAGTGATTACAAAAGATGGTGGTGCAGGGTCTTGAGGGGGGGTGGAGGGAGGAGGTAGAGAGGGGTAATCCACCTTAACTTTGAAAAGCCCAGTGTTGACCTGCATTTTTTAGGGTGATATGGTCATTTAGACATGCTGATTGACTACAGATCCTCCCTGCTTCTGGTTTTTTTCTACGCAAGAGAAGACAGGCTGTTTTTGCAATAACCTTTCTCGCTTCTGCCCACACCAGTGGCTCCATTCCATGCTCTAAATCATTGTCTTCATGTTTAAGTAAACCTCCTTCCAATGCTCTTCAAATTCAGTGACATATTATAAATCACATGCTGGCTTTTTCAATTGCCTGGGCATTATTTTGAAGATCTTGGGCTATTTTTTTTTTTAAAGCAGCAGATTTGTGGTAAAAGCTTGGCCGAATTTTCTCTGTCATTTGCCAGATTTTTAATTTTAACTGTAGAATTTCCATTAATCTCAGTTGTAGTTTAATGGATGTGCTCTCTCACTAAATAATCATTTCATTTAATTAATTATGATATTGTCCTTTGGACAATCTTGGGGACTTATAATGGCTTCACATTGGCTCCTAATCAGGTTCAGACTTTCCATATGGTCTTTTAAAGCTGAGCGTTATGAAGTGAAATGTTAACGAAGCGTACCTCCCTCCTCTGCAAATTATCTTCACTCCTTTTGGGACCACTGTCCGCAACGTGACAGGTTTCTCCTACTCTCATGCTTTTCTCATGGAGTTTCTACAGCTTTTTAGAATGCCCACTCTACCCCCTATGCAGGTGCCACCACTGGGGCCCATATTCTGATCCAACTCATGTTTCTCTCTCTTCCTATTCTTCTCTTTGGCCACTAACTGTGTATTGACTTCGGCCACAGACAGACCTGCTCTGTCACTTTGTTCACATTATTTCACATCTGGCCTTTAGTCAGCATCTTCATCTCTAACGGGAGAAAAAGAATAGATTGTTATGAAAATTCTATGTGTAGCATAAGCAAAATATTAGCTCATATTAAGTACAAAATGTGTTTATTCCATTCTGTCTTGCCCTATAATTTAATGTTTTTGTGTGGCTCAGCCCTGATAATTCAATAAAACCCCCTGAAGGAATAGCATTGTATGCATGTCTTTTGCCACCTACAAAAGCCTGTTCTATATTGAGGCATACAGGACCTGAAGGAAAAAGATAATCAACAAGAATATAAATTGCTGTACTGCCTGAAAACAGATGAATGAATTATGGTCAAATCTTGTGGACACTCAGCTGTGAGTTCTCATGGAGAGGAGAGCTCCCTAAGGTTATTGTTAATCCTAGTGTGGGAACGCAGTGGGTTAGTTAAGTCTCTGGAGACACGCTGCCTGGGTCAACACTGACTCCACCACGGACTACCTGTGTGCCCCTGGGCGGTGCCTCTGTGGGTCAGTTTCCTACTCCATGAAATAAGGATAATAGTGGTAAATGGTACCTACTTTATATCTGTGTTGTATTAAATGAGTACACACACACACAGAGTCTATAAATGCCTTATAAGTGTTTGCTGCTATTATTGTTATGCCGTTGTTATTCAGAGAGGTAGGTAAGAAGAGGCAGCCATTGTTGTCTTGAGAGGCAAGAGCATAGAGTTTGGATTCAGATAGACCTGCATTCTGGAAGGCCTTCCTTCTTTCAAGGTAAGAGCTCCCGGTCTGTTTTCTAATACATAAGATGAAACTAATCCTCCTACATTTTTGTGAGGGTTTTATTAGATAAAATCCTAATTGTAGATCACTTAGCACTGTGACTAATACAAAGGAGGTCCTCAAAAAATGGAGCTGATGTTATTATTATCATTATTACATTTCACTTAATGTATTTTAGAACAGACCGCTATTTTATTTACCACCAAGAAAGAGAAAAATACAGCCAAGTGCATAATAACAGGCCATCAAGGTATGATATATTCGATTTTCAGATAAAGATGTGGGAAAAAAATATGTTTTAAATAGATGAAAAATACTAGTTTTGCAAAGTGAGAGATCACGAAATAGCTCATCTCCCAGGGAGGGTCCCTGGTCTGGGAGGTGGAGACAGTGTGAAGAAGTGTTTAAAGGGCAGTCCCTTGGCTCCTCAGGGGTTTCAGGGCCTGAATTCTTAGACGTCAAGCCTGGGTGTGTGAGAGTAGATCATTTCAATTTCCATAAGCGCTACCAAAGGCTACTAGTAACTCATGACTTTGCCTGTTTTCCTCCTTCTTCCTCAAATATCTAGCCATAAGTATTTCAACAAAATGCAACTAAACTTAAACTAGACTATGAAATAATTTTATGATTGCCTTTTCTCAGGCTTCTCCACTTTAGATTTAGAAACAGCCCAAACACAGAAATTGCATAGAAGTTTTCTTGCTCTTCAAGGCTTTTCCTTTTTAACTACAGCTGCACAAGATTTTCATTCCATTTCCTCTGAGTGACCATGAGAAAAATCTCTCCTTTGTCTTTTTCTGGTTCGAAGACCCTAGAGAATAAATTGAATTTTTGGGACATTGCCAGATGTGTGATAGATCTACAAGGAAAACAATAAGCAATCTTTTCTGTTTGCAGAGACTAAATTCAGAGACTACTGCCCTGACAGGTTACATATAAAACTAGCCCTCGCGCCTCTCCCCCAGCCCCTCTTCTGATTAGCTTTTCTTTGAAGGTTGAGTGAGATGAGTTAGAGTATCTTTTCTATTTCAGATCCAGTGGATGTGGGGGTGTTGCAATTTACACACAGAACTAAAAACTTTGCGATGCCAGATTCTAAATCATCACTATCACTGAGTTTAGTCTAGTGCCACTGGCCTCATCAGACACATATTTCTCTCTGTCATAAGGGGTTGTTAGCCAGTTTATTTCAAAGTCTTAGAACACAACTGTTTCCTTTTCATTCCTACACGTTTCACTCAATTTCAATCTAAATAACTTTTAAAAAATTGTATATTATTTCATTGCCAAGTAATGCTGCAATGTTCATTCCTACTCCTATTTCTAAGCATATGGCACTCATCTTCTTGCCACTGTAGGGAGGAAAGGGCCAACTATCAAAGATCAAGAAAGGGATCTCAGAACAGGACCATATGTGGTAGGAGAAGAGCACTCCTTTCATGTTTGTACAGCCTTTCTATTTATAGTTGCAACATTTATAAGCTACCCCCATCTGATGGGGACATGGCTGATATACATTCGGTAGTGCAGCTAACTAGCTAAGTACTGGAAGAAATTTTCCCATTCATGCAATAGTTACATCCTAGTGCCATTTTAAAATAAGAGGAGAAAGACCCTTTCTCACCAAAAAAAGGATTTCTTCCTTCAAGTAAATCTAGAGGGTAATTTTCTAGCTGTGATGATGCTACCACCTGAAGCTGAAACATCAAAAGTTTCTCAAAGTTGATTTGACCAGAACAAATTAAGATAGAATATGATCAATTGACCAAAACACCCTTACACAGTGTCTCCTGCCTTGTTCTCATTTGTATGATCTTTCGGAGAAAGGACAATCTTACTGGCATTTGAATCATCTACTCTTTTATAACAATGCCTGGCAACTTGTAAGTTCTCAACAAATCTTTGTTTAATCTCACCACACAAAGATAGCTACTCTTAACATTTCAGCAAACACACCCTTTTAGAACCTAGTCTGAATTCAGGGTAAGAATTCCAAGCTCAGTGGAATTGTATACAAGCCATACCATGATACAGGCAGTAATTCCAAGCAAAAACATGTTGGACTCCCATTGTAGAGCTTTTTAGCTGGTAAAGGGAAAAATCCTTTTCTAACTCAAAGTCATAAAGATTGTTGCAGGTGGCTTCCCTAAAAAGAAGCAGGCCCTGAGATGAAGTCAAGTGTGAGAAAGTTTTATTGGGGGGAAACACATAAAAAAGAAAAAAAGGAGAGAAAGCAGGATTGGGCAAGGAACTGACAAACCACAGTGTACATTTTACAGCATCTATCAGCCCAACGGGAGCTCCAGAGCAAAGACTGCCCATCCAGGCAGTTCCTCATTGGATGGAAATGGCTTGAACCTTAAATTACCACCTTGCTCAGTCATTGGCTAGCAGCCTCCCCAAGAACAGCATGAATTTGAGCTAAAACCTGCTGGTCTCCCCAAGAACAGCATGAATGCTAACAGCAGGAGGCTGACAGATATCCACATGTTAGTAGCTAGCCAACAAGACCTTTCTTGAAAATGGATCTGGGTGGTGCCTTTTCTTGGTGGCCACAAAGAGATTCGCTCATATTTTCTTTCAAAAGAAAAATGCTGTGTATTGAGATCTTTGATTTATGAGGATTTTATTTTTTAGTATGGTGTGAGTTAGGCCTCTAAATTGCTCTAGCATTCCCTGAATGGTCCATCACTTCTCAAAGAATTTTAATGGAACCATTTAATGTGACATTGGATGTGTTATTGGATAATTTTTTAAACATTGGAAGAATGTTTCTTCACTCTCGACTATGCACAATATGAGGACTGTAGACACAATACACTTTTAAGGTTAATCTGCATTGTTAACTTTTTCCACTTAACTTTCTTAAGAAGACCATCAACAAAACAATAAATTAAGCCCTGATTTGTAGTAGTGTCCAGTTTCTGTGGTGTGAATACTCCCACCATGGCTGATTTCAAGCTACCCATGTGGTGCCACTCGGAGCAGAGTTGGGAAGAGATAAGCAGTATGACACTATTATGTAGTATTTCCTCCATACAGATAAAACAGATATAAATAACCTCAAGAGCATAGATAATTGTAGTACATACAAAAGCATAGTAAATTATAGTAAAATAATCAGTAAGTGATGAACTTTGGGATTTATTACTTTTGGTTTTGATGTAAGTTACTTAATTGTAAGCTTATATAATTTAATTTTTAATAATGTCTGTGTTTAAAAACCAGTTCACAAAATTTTTGAAAATTTAACAATAGGCTCTCATGAGCTGGCACAAGCCAGATCCAATACAAGCTAGAAATTTCCGTTTTAGGTTTCTTCCCTGGAGAAATTTGAATATATATATGCTCAGTGATGTAGGTATAAGAATACTTACTGCACTGGTGTTTATAACAGGGAAAAGTGAAAATGACATACCTGTCCATAAGTACACAAATTGATAAATAAACTGGGTTTTACTATGATTCAATATTAAATGGTGGTTAAAAATAAAATAAATTAGATTCTCATGTATCAACATAGATCAATTCCCAGAGAAAGCTGCAAGTACCTTCTTGCATTGTGATACTAATTGTGTAAAACTTTAAAATATACAAACACATTTTAAATCTAGTTTATAAAAATATGCCTATGTAATTAAGGTATAAAGATATTTATGAAAATGAATTACACAAAGTTCAGATAGTAGTTACTTCTGGGGAATGGATGAGGTAACACTTTAAGTGTATCTATAACACTTTATTTCTTTAAGGGGAAAATGATAATCTGAGCAATAATCATAAAAGAGAGACAATCCAACATTATATGCCCCTGATAGACATACACAAGATACCTGTGAAACATTCTTGCCAAAAAAGAGAACTTATATCTGCTTAAACTTCTACATCTAATTCCCAATTTATGGAAAAACAAGGGACAAATAAAAATATTAAGTGGAACCACTGGGGTGCAATCAACAAAGTCTGGAGTGTAGGTTTCTTCAGCATATAAATTGCAAGGAAGAAAATAGAAAGAGAAGTAAGGAATCTACAGACTAAAAGAGAGTTTAGAGATCTATCCATCAATTGCAGTGTATAGACATTGTTTTGTTTCTGATTCGAACAAATAAACTATTAAAAATTATGGGGAAAAAACAGGAAAATTTGAATACTGAATGAATACTCTAGAATAATAAGGAATTACTATTATTCAGGTGAGACAATCATGTGTAATTATATCTAAATAATCCTTTTGTTTAAGATATTAATGTTAAAAAAGAAGTGTGGATGAAGTGATGGATGAAAGCCAGCTAGGACTTGCTTCCAAATAATCTGGGGAGCTGCAGGAAGTGGGCAGAGGTGTAGATGAAAAAAGATTGAGGTTTCTTCTCTTATGTGTTTGAAATTTATAAACCTTATAAATAAGGTTTCTTTTTAGAGAAGGAGGAGAAGAAAGAAAAAAATGGAAGCAAACAAGAAAAAAAATAAACATCTATTAATTAGGTCGTTTAACATTCAACTGGGTGTCATTTTATTTTCTGTGTATTTTGGTAAGTTTGAAATATGACATGATTTACATTTTTAAAAGATTTAAATTTGTATAAATACCTCCTTGGTACCACAAACATAAAATATACTCTGACTGTATTTTACATACCACGATCCAGCTTCAATGGAAGGAGAGAGATAAGTTATCAGCAGTGAGACTGGGGCTTCCCACAGCCTGTAGCTCATACGTGCCAGACACTTTTGATTTACCCTCCTACCAGATTCCCTTGGCCCCTCCTCAGATAGTGGACCACCACTATCTAGTGCCATGAGCCAGAAATTAACTCTTCATGTCCACTCCAACAAGCCTTCGCTCTGCCGCTGCACCCTGTGTGAGTAGCTCGACTGTCACATCTAGTTAAATTTCCTTTCCAATTATTTACACTTTGCTCCCTGGTGAATGTTGAAGTTACAAGATAAGTTCATCAAAGACAGTGTTTGATTTCTAGGGTTCAACATGCCTTCTTGTGTAGGTTAAGAGGGTATTTCATGATCTATTTTGTTTATAATGTTATCAGGCCACTTAAGTGTTGCTGAACAGTTTCAAACTCTTGAGAATGATTTAAACATCGCCCGTGCAAACTATATGTTCTCCCCACTGCCCACATGCGCGTGCATGCACACAGACATGCACGCATTCATATTCATTAGTACATATTAAATTAAAGACTCCTGTTGGCCGCTCACAAACAACATGGGAGAAGTTGGGCATCTTCAAAATTAAATGATTAAAAAGAAAACAATACTGATCCGAGGCAGAGAACAGTTTCCACGTTCTTCTAAAGACATTATGCTTGATATGTTTTCTTTTGTAAATCTTTTTTTTTTCTGAACTCAGAATCTTCAGACCTTATTAGTTCTAGCCAGTGGAAACAGAATTTCCATTAATCCATTTCCATTAATCCAATTTCCATTAATCCACAAATGTAAAGAATGCATTTCCACATGAATGCCAAAAGGCACACAGACCACCGGACTGGATCAGGCTCTGCAATAAATGACTTGCTTACTGAAAAGCCAGTATGGTGCTATTAAGAGTGTAGACTTTGAAACCAGATTGCTTGTGTTCAAATTCCAGTTGTATCATTACTAGCTGATAGACCTCGGAAGAGCTACTAAACCTTCTTGTGTCTTGGGTTCCCTTCTTTAAAATGGGGATAATAGGGACGCCTGGGTGGCTCAGTCAGTTAAGTGTCTGCCTTCGGCTCAGGTCCTGATCTCAGGGTCCTGGGATGAGCCCCATCTTGGGCTTCTCTCTTCCCCTCTCACCCTCTCCCCCACGCGCATGCTCTCCCTCTCTCTCTCTCTCAAATAAATCTTTAATAAAATAAAATGGGGATAATAGCAGTATTTACCTCATAGGTATGTTGCCTAAAAATTACATAAGTTAATATACGTAAAGCACCTAGAATAATGCTTGGCCTATAATAAGTGCTACTGAAGCTATTGGCACCTGTCATTTAGCTATTGTCATGTAATCCTCCAAACAATTAGCACCCTTTTACACATAAGGTTAAGTAACTTGTTGAACGTTAGACAGTTCATAGTAGCAGAACATGGGTTAAATCTGGGTTTTGTCCAAAGCCTGTGTTCTTTCCACCACACACCCTCTTTCATGTGTTTATGAGACATACCAAACTCTTGTGTTAATAAGAAAGCCATGTTTATAATGGGACATGAAATTTAACCTAAAGCCTGTGTGGCTTAGGGATATTTCAGAGTAAGGAAATTGAAAATAGTAAGATATAATTGTCCAATTCCTATACTGAGAGATCTCAATCAGACACCGAGAGAAATTTGGAAGGTTAGATTGGAGTATTGGGAGATTAACACTTTGGTGTAAATGTTCAGAATATTTAAACTAGTTCATGTTGTATTGGTTTAACAAGTTAAGCAGTGGTGTCTCATATACTGACAATAAATATTAATGGTTCCAGGATTAAATATGAAACAATTATGAATCATAATAATTACTTTCAAGTCATCATGAGAAGGAAGATGTATTGTGAAAAAAGTGGCATACTGAAATCAAATGAGAAAATATGTTACAGCCATCTATAAACTTAAATGTAGTAACAAAAAATGTAGTTTTACATATTGCTGTGGGGTTGAATTGTGCCTCACAAAAAGAAGTCCTCACCCTGGATACCTGTGAATAATGTGATCTTATTTGGAAATAAGATTTTTACCTATGTAATCAATTTAAAACGATGTTGAACTGAATTAGGATGAATCCTAATCCAATATGACTAATGTCCTTATAAGAAGAGAAGAGACATGGAGAAGAACACAGAGGAAAACGCCCTGGGACGACAGGCAGAAATTGGAGTGATGCATCTACAAGCCAGGGAGTGCCAAGGTTTTTGCAGAAACTAGGAGGGAAGCATGGAGCAGATTCTCCCTCAGAAACTTCGGAAGGAACCCACCCTGCTGACACCTGGATTGGGGACTTCTAGCCGCCAGAACTGTGACGTAATACTTTTCTGTTGTTTGAAGCCGGCCAGTTTGTGGCACTTTGTTAGAGCCTCCGTGGGAAACAGATACACACGTATAGGTTAATTCAATGACCACATCAATAAATGATCGATGATTTAATAGAAACATTTCTGTGCTGACAATATTCTTCTTTAGCACATTGTTTTTAGCTGTTTTCATTTGAAGTAAGTCAAAATAGTTTGAAATACGCAGATGCACACACAAACATAAGATTGTACTCAAAGAGCAAAGAAATGACAGAAAGTATGATCTGGCATTTAACGTGTTAAACACATACCACTTATCAAATAAGTAAGACATGCTGAGAAGAATCACAGGCACGACATTCTTTTAGAGTCCAAAAAACCTGCTGTCAGAAAATATTCAATTTCTTGGGGATGTCTTTTTGTTTCCAGTTTCATTGAGATATCATTGACACACATCACTGTATAAGTTTAAAGTGTACAACATAATGGTTTGACTTACATGTATTGTGAAATGATGACCACATAAGTTTAGTTAGGATCCATCACCTCATAGAGATACAGTAAAAAGAGAAAGCAAAAAAAAAAGAAAAAAAAATTTCCCTAGTAGTAAGAACTCTTAGGATTTACTCTCTTAACCTTCCTGTATATCATAGAGCACTGTTAGCTGTAGTCATCATGCTGTATGTTACATCCTAGTACTTATTTATCTGGTAGCTGGAATTTTATAGGAATTTATTGATCACATTCCTTCAACTCCCCTCCTCCCCCCACCACCTCTGGTAACCACAAATCTGATCTCTTTTTTTATGAGTTTGAATTTTTTGTTTTGTTTTTAGATTTCACATGTAAGTAAGATCATACAGTATTTGTATTTCTCTCTCTGACTTATTTTGCTTAGCATAATGCCCGCAAGGGCAGGATTTCCTCAATTTTTGTGACTGAATAGTATTCCATTGTATATATATATATACCACCACTTCTTTAAAGGATGCCTTTTTTTTTTTTTCAAAGTAGTCTGCATGCCCAGCATGGGGCTTGAACTCATGACCCTGGGATCAAGAGTCGGTTGTTCTACCGACTGAGCCAGCCAGGCACCCCTAAAGGATCCCTTTTGAAACAGAAGTTGTACATACCCTTATTAAAAAAAAAAATACTTATGAAAACATAAATAAACATTGAAAGAATAACATGGACCTAAAGAGGGAATATTTTATCAAATCATTTATTGAGCATTATCTTAAGTCATTTAATCAATCAATCATTTGATAGATTGTTGCCATTTTATTTGCTGCCTTGGGGCAAAAAGAAAAAAAAATAAATATACTATGTGTCCTTTAAGAGGCATCATTCACATTAGATCCGTACTTTGTTTCCTGTACCCACTGAACCTAAGCTATACCCAGAGTCTCTTTAAATACAAATACATAAATCATTTGTTGTTTTTTAATACATCACTTACAGATGCATATGGCTACTTGCAGTGAACATAAATGTGGAAAACAAATGCAGTATACATAAAAAATCTACTTCTGAGATTTGCTTTCTGTCTTTTATATGTACACTGTTTTGCATCAAAATAATTCTTTTTTAAAAACTTATTTTTATTGAGATATAATTGACATATAATATTGTATCAGTTTTAGGTGTACAACATAAGGATTGCAAAATGATCACCACAATAAGCTTAGCTAGCATCCATCACCACACATAATCACAATTTTTTTGTCTTATGATGAACACTTTTGAGATCTACTCTCTTAGCAACTTTCAAATATATAATACAGTATTGTTAGCTATAACCACCATGCTGTACATTACACCTCCCCGTGTTATATATACGTTACATACATTATCTTATAACTGGGAATTTGTACCTTTTGACTACCTTCACCCATTTTACCCACCCACCCCCAACCCCTACCTCTGGCAAACACCAATCTGTTATTTGTACCTATGAGTTTTTTTGTTTTGTTTTCTTTTTAGATCCACATGTAAGTGAGATCATGCAGTGTCTTTCTCTGACTTACTTCATTTAGCATAACACCTCAAGGTCTGTCTATGTCTGAATAATATCCCATTATATACCACTATACTATTGCACATATATACCAATATTCCATTGTATACCATATACCATTCCATATATATAGACCACATTTTCCTTATCCATTGAGCTGTTGATGACACTTAGGTTTTTTCCATGTCTTGGCTATTGTAAACAATGCTATAATGAATATGGAGGTACAGATATCTTTTTGAGACAGTGATTTCATTTTCTTCAGATAAATACCCAGAAGTAGAATTGCTGGGTCATATGGTAGTCCTATTTTTAATTTTTCTGAAGGATCTCCATACTGTTTTTCGTAGTGACTGCACCAATTTACATTCCCACCAACAGTGCACAAGGGTTCCTTTTTTCCCACATCCTCACCAATACTTGTTAATCTTTTTGATAAAAGCCATTTTAACAGGTGTGAGGTGATATCTTATTGTGATTTCATCAAATCAATTCTTTAGATGCCTATCAATGTGCCAGTGATAGATTATGTCTAAAATTTTCAATAAAGAAATAGAAAACTCATAATAACAAGAGGGAAAAAATTTTTAAACAAGTGCTTCAAGTACTCAAATCCAATTATAAGTATGGAGATGTTGGGTTTGTGGACATTAAAGGATAGCAGAATATAAATCTAAAATCGACACAATCTTCATTTTAGTAAATATTACAATCTCAAGCAAGAACAGGTGCATGTGAATGTCCTGCACAATTTAAACATCATCAATATATCAGGAATATTCTGTTAAGAAATAATATGAAGAAAACATTATGTAAATGATTCTTCTGAAATGACAATAAAAAAGCTGAAAATACATACTTATTTTCTTTTTTCCATTAAAAGAAATGAAGCAATGTTAAGCAGATTATAAGTATATGATTAATTCTGAAAAAATTCTCATAGCATTTGCATAGTTAAATTTACTCTCTTACAATTGATAGCATTTGCATCAGATTTACTTAGTGAATGTTTAAATAGATGTATAAAAAGGAATACCTTTCTTAGCAATACTGATTTTACAAACAACTGATAATTTCTATGTCTCTTCAGTCCTTCAGGAAGCAGATGCTGACATGGAGATAGGAGAGTGAGCAGTTTATTGGGGAATAATACCAGCAAAAAACAAAAGGAGAATGTTGCAGAATTGGGCAGGGACAGCTTTCAGAACATGATGCTGATCTGATACCTGTGAAGTTTTGGGGGAAAGGAATGAAAATTTGGCAGGAGAACATCAAAGCAGCAGGCAGATCTGACAAAGTCTTGGCCAACCCAATGGGGAATTGGAGAAAATTCTTCCCTGTTAGAGGAGCCCCATGTTGGGCAGGCATGGCAAGGCCTTAGTACCCACTTAGGGCTCAGCTGCTAGTCCTCAGGCTCCCCAGGAAGAGCATGGCGTCAGCCCAACCACTGAGGTATATCCTGAAGGCTCAGCTACTGGAGGCTGAGAGTTAACAGCACTCCCTTTATCTGAATTGCCTGTTTTCTCAAAGGCAGATATGAGCAGAGCATGACCACTACTCATACAAAAACTTACAGTTCTCCTGCCCACACAACTGGAGTGTTGATCTCACACCTCTCCCCTTCTTGCATCTCCTGTCTGGACCCACCTCATTATTTCACTCCTCTCATCTTTCTTCGAATGTCGCCATCAGTGTTGTCTGCTAGAGAGATCCCACTCTCCAAGCCTCTTCCATCCCCATTCTCTCTCATTCATAACCATGTTGAGAAGAATTGAAACCCAGATAGGCTCTCAAGATTTAGAAGCAGTACCACAGTGAACTACTTAGGGGTTAAAAGGATTTTGCCAGATCGTCTAACATTGCTCTTTTGGTAAAGATGTAGTCCAAGCTACTAACATGTGACAACAATTTTTTACCAGCGCGCTTGCAAATTAGGGAGAAAAAGCACTTCCTATTTCCTACATTATCTCATTTCTTCTTCACATAAATTTATTTGCATCATCACCAAGATAACTACATTTTCAAATAAATTGAGCTTTCTATTTTTTAAAGAAGAGCTCTGACTTTGAACTAATAACTGTAGTGTTTTACTTCTTATGCTAAGTGAAATAGGCTGAGAAAGACAAATACCATGATTTCACTCATATGTGGAACCTAAAAAACAAAACAAATGAACAAACAAACAAAAAGCAGAATCGGACTTATAAAGACAAAGAACAAACTGATGGTTGCCAGAGGGGAGGGGTGTGAGGGATGGACAGAATGCGTAAAGGTGAGTGGGAGATACAGGCAACCAGTTATGGAATGAATAAGTCATTGGGATAAAAGGTACAGCATAGGCAATATAGTCAATGATATTGTGAAGTGTTGTATGGTGACATGATAACTACACTTGGGGTGAGCATAACATAACATATAGACATGGTGAATCACCGTGTTGTATACCTGAAACTAATAACATTGTATGTCAATGATACTCAAAAAAATTTTTTTAGAAGGAGAGCTCTAACTTTGAACTAATTACTATAGTGTTTTACTTCATAAGGCAAGTGAGTTAGTCCTACTCTGCTCCCTCCATCCCTCAGACCATATCAGAGAAGAAATCCTCACTTCAACACTTTCATAGTAGTAAATTGGTGGCAGAGTAGATTATCTCATAATGCCCAAATCATCGTTTCCATACCCTGCTACCGATTAACAGTGTGGCTTTCAAAATCAACTTGTATTCTTAAAATCTTCTATATATTTACCCACTTTCTCCAAGCTTCAAAAACTACAGTACAAGTAGGGGAGGAGTAGAACGTCCTCTTTTTTTTTTTTTTTCCTAGTTATTCTGAAAATAGTCACTTATTTATTTTGAACTCATTACTTCCCAGCTAGGTGCAAAGGCAGGGGTTGCAGACTCAGAGGCTCATGAAGCCTGTGGGTATCTCAAGTTAAAGAGGCAGGCAGTGGGGACATGGGGACCATGGTGAACTGGACCACACAGGCTCAGGTCTAAAGGCTGCAGCTCAATTGAAGTTCATTGATATGTGGTAAGAATGTAGGCCCAGAATGGCCAAACTTCCAATTTCCCAAGAGAAAACCAAAATACGGAATTTTTTAATGTGGCAATAGGAAGGCAATTTGGTACCCTATCAGATTATAAAATGTTTATACTCTTAGCATATTGTTAAAAAACAAAATTCAACCGAGTAAATGTAAAGGTGTAATCGGCTTTATTACATGATTCACGAATCAGGCAGCACCCCGTCTAGCAAGTAGAGGGGCGCTCTGAGAAATTGTACAAAATGGTAGGTTTTTTATAGGAAGGAAGGTGGGGCAAGAAAATTATAAACAGAAGAAAAGAAAGGATTGTTCCAGGCAAGATCATCTTACAGTTAGGGGGAAGGGCAGGAGGTGGGGGGGGGGGTCTTATTAGGCAGATTACCTCATCTTTCCTTGGGGCTTGGAGAGGGCCCAAGTGACAGATTACCTCAGTGGCGCTTATCAAAAAATTCCTGCTTGACAGGTTGAGACATTTTTCTGGGGGAGGTTGAGACTGCAGTTAGGTTAGGCATTAAGCCCTGGTTTGGTAACTTGGACTGGCCCAAGTAATGCCATTTTGGACCTGTGGTTTTCTTTTTAACAGTATCCTACAGAAAAATCCTATCAAGTACACAAAGATACATGTAAAATTGCCGTTATTTGTAGTAGTGAAAATGAGGGTTCGGGGTAGAGGTAAAGGGTCATCAATTAAGAGTTGAGTAAACCAACTGAGTACATCCACAAAATGGGACAAATAGCAAAGCATTTTTAATTTGTTTTCTTTTCTCCTTTCCCTTTCTTCTCTTCTTCTTTCCTCCTTTCTGTCAGTCTATCTATCCCTTTTCTAGAGTAAAAGAAGCAGCTAAATTTCACTCCTTAAAGCATCTGTAATACAGACCAAACAAGCAAAAAAAAGTTGCCTTGAAGCCAACTTCACTCTTCATTGTCCTTTGAGTGATACCATTTAGTTAGGCAAATGGATGGCAAGAAGGCCCCTGCCTCTGGGAAAATATAGTAGCATCTTTGTGTGGTTTGGCAAAGCTGTCCCTCCCTTTGATATATTAAAAAAACAATTTGCTTTGTTTAATAACACCTCCAAGAAGGAATGACCTGGAGAGGAAGGGCCTTCTGAGCATCTGAGAGAGTGGCCAAAGTTTTGGTTGGATTCTCTATGCTATGGACTCGACCCTCAAAAATAACTGCTTTCTCAGAAAGAAAAATGCCAGTAGACTAGAACATGTGGAGATATTTTGAAGAAGCTTTTGGGCATTTGAGCTGAGCTCCACAATAATTATCCTGGGGAAAATATTTTAGCTTTATGTCTTATGTAAAGCTTGACTAAAATAAGGGAAAGGAACCATGATAAATTTAATTTAGTAAATATTCGTCGAGACGGTTATTGAATCTGCTACATGTAGAACAGTATACTGGGCATGGTGGGACCTATTGCAGTAAAAACGATATCCAAAAATTGTCCCCAGCCTCAGGGAACTTCCTGTCTAAAAATGTGCTGTCCAAGAGGTAGCCTCTAGGTACATGTAGCTGTTTAAATTTAAATTAATTAAAATTAAATATAATTTAGGATTCAGTAGCTCAGGCACAACAACAACATTTCAAGTGCCCTGTAGCCACGTTTCCATCATTTGGTCTAGAGAAGGGGTTTGCAGCTTTCCAGCTGTGTGAGTCTTTTTTTTTTTTTCTAAAGATTTTATTTATTTATTTGACAGAGAGAGAGACAGCGAGAGAGGAACACAAGCAGGCGGAGTGGGAGAGGGAGAAGCGGGCTTCCCGCCAAGCAGGGAGCCCGATGCTGGGCTCGATCCCAGGACCCTGGGATCATGACCTGAGCCGAAGGCAGACGCTCAACGACTGAGCCACCCAGGTGCCCCTCCAGCTGTGTGAGTCTTAAAGTCTCTGTTGCACCTACTCAGATCTGTTGTTGTGGGGTAAAAGCAGCCATACCCAACAAGTGAACAAATGTGCTCCGATAAACCTTGATTTACAAAAATAGCCAGCAGACCAGATTTATCTTGTGGACCACAGTTTTTTGAGCTCTTGTCTAGAGAAAGAAACAACTAACTCCTAGTGTAAGGCTTTCACATGGAATAGAGAATAAAGTAATTGCCTTTCTGTGGAAATTCAGACAATCTTTATGGATACATGACTTATATAATAAATGGTTTTTGTTTTAAGCCACTGACTTTTAGGAAATTTTCATAAAGCAGTAGGTAATGGATACACTTCATCCTGTTACATCTCTAAAACCTTGCTTAAACAACATTCTAAACACCAACATGTAGTGTACTTAGCATATTTTTATATCTTTTAATGCTCAAATCCACATCCTCGGTGGAGCCTTTATCAATTTCTTCATGCAAATCTTTCAGTCTCTGGCACCTGGGTGGCTCAGTCGTTAAGCATCTGCCTTCGGCTCAGGTCGTGATCCCAGGGTCCTGGGATCGAGTCCCACATCGGGCTCCCTGCTCGGCAAGAAGCCTGCTTCTCCCTCTCCCATTCCCCCTGCTTGTTTTCCTGCTCTCGCTATCTCTCTCTCTGTCAAATAAATAAATAAAATCTTTAAAAAAACAAAAAAAACCAAAAAAACCCCAAATCTTTCAGTCTCTCCTCTAATGGCCATAAACATTTTTTTTAAAGATTTTATTTATTTATTTGAGAGAGAGAGAGAGCATGAGAGAGGGGAGGGTCAGAGGGAGAAGCAGACTCCCTGCTAGGCAGGGAGCCCAATGTGGGACTCGATCCTGGGACTCGATCCTGGGACTCGATCCTGAGACTCGATCCTGAGACTCCAGGATCATGACCTGAGCCGAAGGCAGTCGCTTAACCAACTGAGCCACCCAGGCTCCCCAGTGGCCATGAACATTTTAACATCTCTATTGCCACATGCTGATTTCTGTTTGTTATATGCTTCTCTCTCTAAGTAAATAAGTAAGCTGTTTAGGAACAGAGTTTATGATTTTTTCATCTTTGAATCCCCAGCATCTAACACAGTTCAGCACCTAGTAGGTGTTCAATAAATATTTGTTAAATCAGTATAGCCATGATTGACATTATTGACAACACCTTCAGAGCCTATATATTTGGCATTTTTATAAAAGTTACGTGTTCTAGGTATTTTATAATGTTTATTTAGCCATTGCTTAATCCTTGCATAGCTCAATATTGTGTCTGTGCAAAGATTCACTGAAGCTACGAGTTTCTACACATAGTGTTTCATTCATCTAAATTTTCAACCCAGAACCCTTTTTGTTCACAGATGTCAGGATCTCCAGACAGATCAGAGTTACTTGTTTGTGCATATATACTTTTTCTAAAAAAAAATTATGGATATTCATTTTGCAAAATGGCATGATTTTCATTTTTGAATTATGTGAAAGGCAGTTGTGTTTTCACCTAAAGCTGCTGTGAATATATTTTTAAGTGAGTATAATTTGCATATTAAATTTGCATTTTTATGACGGGGCGTTGTAATTGAAAACAAGGGAATTGGAAACAGAGAAAATGAAAGATTATTATTATTATTTAATAATCCAACTGTATCTAGTTAGAAGTCCTTTTAACAAGGAAGAAATATTCATAATATCAGATCACAAAATATTACCAGATTGAAGTGTATTTTCATAAAAAAACTACACAGGTAAATGACTGCGTTCATCTTTCACAGGGAAGAAACCTATTCTGCTGTATGGAATTGAATTATTTTAAAGATCTAGAGAAATAACCAGATTTTTTAATGACCTCTGCCCTAAAACTACAGTGTTTCTTAATATTGATAAAGTTTATCTGTCTGATATAACTTTAATGTTTTAGTTACATGTTTAAAAAATAAATCAGAAAATAATAAAAGCAAAAAAAGATAATTTATATTGTAAGAGTTACATTTTTTTACACCCATTTAGTTATCATTTCAAAATAGATATTAAAAACAGCCATTCATAATGGCCTTCTAGAGTCACACAGAAATATGAACCAGATGACATAAAAGTGCCCTAGATTGTATTTATTTTCTATATGTTAAATTCAATTATTATTAGTTTGTATCAAATGTCATTTACTCTCCAAACTTTCAAATGAATGAACACATGCATCAGAGAAGAAAACTAGTCAAGAAATAAAAATGTAAGTATCCAATTGTCTAAAATTCCTATCACATGTAAATGTTTTATATAATATATAAATCATTCTTTTCTTTCATATGTGGCTCCAATTATAGCAGCTGCTACAGATGTGTCTTTTTCCTGGAACAAATTGTTACCACTGGCACATGGCATGCCAAAGCTATGGAGGCGGTAAACATTTTTGCTCTGTGCTGACAATCAGAAAGCACAGAAGTAGTTTACCTTCACCTGGCAGAACAGCAGGACACCCTCACTGTCTTCCCCCCACAGTGGTGACAACTCAGTGGTTTGGTGCCACTACTGAGTCCACGGAGAGATGGATTGTCTCATCATCCCATAGGAGTTCATACGGTCCCCTCTATTGATGACAACATGCCAATGGGGGTCTAGAAAGCACGTAGTGGCAGCTGGGCAAGATGCCTTGATAAAATACTTGTGTGCCAAGGGATAGGATATGAGTTCCAGTAAAATGCAGAGATTTGCTGCTTCAGTAAAATTTCTGGGGATCCAGTGAAATTGAGCATGTCTCTGTACCCTCTCCAAAGGGAAAGAGAAGTTCCTATACTTTTTCACTGTCTACCATGGAGAAAGAGACACAGTGTTTAGTAAACATCTTTCGATTTTGGAAGCAACATGTATCACATTTAAGCATACTGTTCCCATCCATTTAACAGACTTACCAAAAGGCTTAATACTTTTAGTAGGTCACAGAGCAAATTAACGAAAATGTAATGCAAGTGTCCTTACTATCCGGAAGCTTTGATTGTACTTAAGGGCCTCTGATCAGTTGTGATACTTCCGTCAAACACTGGGGAAAAAATTCTCAGGTTGGCTTCTAAGGTCTTAGAGCAAACCACATATTTTTAGCAATAACAATCTTCTTTGAGAAATAGCTCTTGATTTGATCTAACCCTGACAGAGAATGAAAGTCTGACTTTGGAACATCAGGTGATACAATGCCACTGTTGTTACCATAAAGTGGGAGATACCAGACTTCTTAGTCGTAGAGTTAGGCGTACCCGATGACATTCCATTATTCAGGTGGAAATAAAATATACGAGTACAGACATAGTAGACCTTGAAAGCACATGACAAAAATCTTAGCTTTATTTATCCCTTAATTTTGACTAATTCATATATTTTATTCTTTTTTGGCCTTGTTCACATAAAGTCAAGGTCAAAGGATTTGACTTTTCTTTTAGAGCACTGGCCATTATTGCTCACCATAGGAAGAAATACTGTTGCTGCGCTTCATGTATCTATTACATATTGTATATATTATGTTTATAATACATATCTTTATTATATATATTAAATACTTATATAGTTTAGGTGTATTGTTTTTGTGTTATGTCTGCACAGCATAACCAGGAAATTCCATTTCACTTGAAGTGGCAGAACTCCACTAATGGGGGCAGGAGACAGGAGGATTCTATTCTTCTGCTTAAAAAGAACTTTTGCAATATATACTTCATGCTTGAGATGAAAAGGGGGTAAAAATGAACTGCTTCTTAATACACTTCCAGTTTGGTAAAACACTTGACTTATAATATGTTCACATTTCCACAAAAATACCTTTGTTCTTTTGAGAGGTAATGGAGGATGAAAAGGGGCAAGAAAGAAAATGGGGAGGGGAGAAAGAAGAAAAAAATGAATAAAAAATAATGTAGGAAGGGAGAGTAGGAGTATCTTTCTCAAGAAATTTGCATTGTAGGTACATTTTTATAATTAAGTCCTTCTTTAATTAAAACTTTTTTAAAGTTTTTTTTTTCATTCCGGAAGAAATATGTATTATGTAACAATGCATTAAAATAAATAGTAAACAACTGATTCCTTCGTCGACCCAGGTCTGAGGTGACCAAAGTCATCTATCTGGCATGTGATCGTCCCCACCTCTCCCCTTATATGTATAAAAACATTCAAAAGGTATTTGGGAGTTTTTCGTTTGTTTTCTAATGTTTATCTAAAATATTAGATAATACTGTACATATTGTGCTGGAACTTACATTCCTCACTTAATGATACCTCATGGACATCTCAAGTCGATAGAAATCGAAATCATTCTTTTAAACAGTCACATAATATTCCATAGTAAAACTTGTACTATATTTAACTACTGCCCTATTGATAGACAATGCGATTGTATCCATTTTTTGGCCACCACAGTCAGTGCTACACCAAATATTGTTTAATGTGGCCTTGAAAAAAGGTGATTATGTTTCTAGAAAAGCTATTCAAAAGTGGAGTTGGTAGGTCAAAGAGAATATGTATTTTAAATTATAATAGACATTGCCAGATTTGTGTTGTGATTTATACTCCCAGTGACAAGGTAGTACTGTGTCCATTTTCCCATTTATGTCTTACCAACAATGAATGTTAGGACCCTTTTTAATTTTTGCCATCAAATAAGAAAGATTCTAAATTGTCAAAAGAACGATTTCTTAGCATTTTCCCTGAAATGAATTCAGTTTATTTGCTTAAAGTCTCTGGCATCTATAGTTGGTTTTTGCTCCATAAAGTTAGTATGGAGACTGGACTGAAGCAGTGATGTTCTTTGCCCTACTCTGTGGTCATAGATTGCCCTTAGGAGATTGTACCATTCGAATTGTACTACCAGGAAAAAAGCATGATATACAGGTTGATCCCATCTTTGTCATATATGAAAGATACCTTGATATTCACTGGAAACAAAATGATAGAAACAGAAAATCTCAGGGGTTGAAGGGGCTATCCAATGCTTAAATCTTAATCTATAAAACCCCCACCAATTTATTATTCCATTACCGCTTAAATTCCTCTGATAGGGAGCCTACAAAAGCAGACAGCCTATTCCATAATAAGAAAGCTAACTTTTATTGAACGTTTATTCCGTACCAGACACAATTGAAAGTGCTCGGCAGGAAGCATCTCATTTAATCCTTACAAAAACCCTATGGGGAGGCGTTACTATTACACCTATTTCACAGAATAAACCAAGGCACAGATCACAGGGCTAGGAAATGGTTGTAGCTGATCTGAAGTCAATGGGAAGCCATACTCAACCTCTACACCCTACTGCCTCCCAGAGGCAGATTTATAAAACTGTGAATGCCAACCCTTTTCCTTTACAGACCTAAACATTTCTTCCTGTACCTTTGTTTCACTGCTCCCACTTCTACTCCTCTTATTTCCATGAATCCTCCTAAAATCTTTTGCATATGAAAATACTAATTGAAAGTAACTATGGGGTTCTTTTTCTATTGGCCTTTAGTTCTAGAAACCAGAGTGTATTTAATAGAAGCTTAAGATAGATCAGCTCACAGCACTCACCCAGGCGCAACAGTGAGAAAATGGTAGTGTCCATATCTCTTACTTGTGACAGACCCCAGATCAAGCCAACTGTGAGTCTTTATAGGAAATAGGGCTAAAAATTTCCAGAGAAAGGAATAAGTACCCAGCGTTAAAACACAAAACAAAAACTCTAACATAACACCATTCTATTTTTGAAGTCTCATCCATCAGTGAAATGCATGCTCCTAAAAGGACTCCCACAGAATACCTCACATATCTAAGGATTAAGTCTTTTAAGAATACGATGACAAAAGAGAGTATGGCACAAGAAACAGGTTTAATAATGTTCCAGTTATAGGTATTCAAAGATAGTGGAAGATACAATAATAAAATTAGCATCAAAACCACTTTCAGAAAGGGCAATAAAATCAGTTGTTTTCTTGAAATCCAGGCCATATTAACGTTATAGCTCTTTTATTTTGCTAAGTTATTTGCACATGTGTGAGGTCTAGAGCTGATGGAGCTTCAGTCCTGATGACGCCCCCACATTTTCCTCACTACTTATTTCTCAGTGCATTCATCATTTCTTTAAACTCAAGAAGCCAACCTATGTATTGTTGTCTTGCATTGAAATAATTTAGAACCCAACACTAAACACTCCACCCAAATAGTAAAAATAAAAATTAGTAAAGAAAATGTAACTTCACTGGGTGATTATGGGTTTTTTTGTTTATTCCATTTCTTATTTGCAAATTGTAAGCAATTTTGTATAATACTTGCATAAAATTTGGTTCTACATTTTTTTAAAATTAATGAACTTTTAAAATCATAGTTAAATCTATCTGAATATCCCTGTTATTTGTTAGATTTGAACTAGATTATTAATTATTCATTGAATAAACTGAAGATAATTAAACTAGTTTTTAATACTTTGGAGACTTAATATTCTGTTTTCTAAATTTAAGTGAGGTGGATGGGCTATTTAAAAATGGGGACTTTGGGCACCTGGGTGGCTCAGTCGGTTGAGTGACAGCCTTCAGCTCAGGTCATGATCCTGGAATTCTGAGATCGAGTCCCGTGTCGGGCTCCCTGCTCAGTGGGGAGTCTGCTTCTCCTTCTGACCCTCCCCCCTCTCTGTCTCTCTCTCTCTGTCTCTCTCTGACTCTCTGTCTCAAATAAATAAAATCTTTAAAAATAAATAAAGTGAAATTTAAAAATAAATAAATAAATAAATAAAAATGGGGACTTTAAGAACACACTGGTGGTTACCACGTTTGGGGATGGGTGAAATAGGTGAAGGGGATTAAGAGTATACTTATCGTGACAAGCACTGAATAATCTATAGAACTGTTGAATAACTACATTGTACACCTGAAACTAATATAACACTGTATGGTAATCATACTGGAATTAAAATAATAATAATAAATAAAAAATAAAATGTGTACTTTAATGAAAATTAGTTAACATATGATCTTCTGAACCACTGTATTATAGATAAATATATAACCATTAATGTACCTATTTATTTGAAATTTTCTATCAAATATTCCTATAGAACATATACAGGGGATTGGCTAGCTTTGGACATTTCTTTAATTGATCTATAATTGGCATCTAACATTGTATTAGTTCTAGATATACAACGTAATGATTTGACATATGTATTTTTGTAAAATGATTACCGCAATAAGTTCAATTAACATCCAGCACCATGTATTGTTACAAATTTTTTTTCTTGTGATGAGAACTTTTAAGACCTACTCTTCTAGCAACTTTCAAATACACCATACGGTATTACTACCTATAGTCACCAAGCTGTGCATTACATCCCAGGACATATTTATCTTACGACTGGAAGTTCGTATCTTTTGACCACCTTCACACATTTTGCCAACCCCTCAAATCCCACCTGAGGCCACCATCAATCTGTTCTCTGTTTCTATGAATTTGGTGTTTGTTTTAGATTCCACATATGAGTGAAATCATATAGTATTTGTCTTTCTCTGACTTATTTCACTAGCATAATGCCCTCAAGGTCCAGACATGTAACAAATGGCAGGATTTCCTTTTTTATGGCTGAGTAATATTCCATTATATATATTATATATAATACACATACACACACACACACACACACACACACACATATGTACCACATTTTCTTTATTCATTCATCCATCAGTGGACACTTAGGTTGTTCTTATGTCTTGATTATTGCAAATAGTGTTGCAATGAACATGGGGGTGCAGGCATCTTTTCGAGACAGTGATATTGTTTTCTTCAAATAAATACCCAGAAGTGGAATTACTGGATCATATTTTGCCCTAAGTTGTTTAATTTCCACAAATTTGTGAATTTTCCTCTTTTCCTTCTGTATTAATTTCTAACTTCATCCCACTGTAGCCAGAGGAGATACTTTGTGTGATACCTGTTTTTTAATATGTTGTGAGACTTCATTTGTGGTCTAACATATGGTTTAGCCTTGGAAAATGCCCCATATGCACTTGAGAAAATGCATATTCTGTTGTTGTTGAGTAGTGTTTTGTACATGTTAGATCTAGTGGTTTGTAGTGTTAAGTCCTTGACTTCCTTACTTATCTTTCATCTGGTTGTTCTATCCATTATTGAGAGTAAAGTACTAGATCTCCAACTATTACTGTAGTTCTATTTCTCCCTTTAATTCTGTCAATTTTTGTTTTATATATTTTTGTGATCTGTTATTAGGTGCATAAATATTCATAATTGTTACATCTTATTGTATTAAACATTTTTTGATATATACTTAATACATTATTAATATATAATGTCCTCTTTTGTCTCTTGTAAGATTTTTTGAATTAAAGTCTATTTTGTCTGATATTAAGATAGCTATCCTTGTTCTCCTTTGGTTACTATTTTCGTGGTACATCCTTTTCCACACTTTATGGAACTTTCAACCTGTTCATGTCTTTGGCTCTAAAATGACAATATACAATTGGATCATATTTTTATTCATCCTGCCATCCTTTTGACTGGAGATTAATTCATTTACATTTAAAGTAATTACTGATAAGGAGGGACCTCTGCCATTTTGCTTTTTAGTTTCTATAGGTCTTACAGATTTTTTTCCCTCATTTCCTGTCTTTTTTTGTATTTAAATTCTTCATAGTGAATTGTTTGAATTCCTTTATCATTTTTTTTGTGTGTGTATTCTTTAGCTGTTTGTTTTTTTGTGTGTGTGTGGTTACCTAAGGATAAAATTTAACGTCTTAAAATTATAGCATTCTCATTTGAATTTATATTAGCCAAATTTCAGTAACGTATAAAATGTATAAAAACTATGGTCCTTTAACACTTCTGTCCCCACCCCTTTCAGTTGTTGATGTCACAAAATTACATCTTTCTACATTGTATGTCCCAAAACAAAAATGAATAATTTTTCATGCATTAGTCTCTTAAATTATGTAAAAACAAACAAGCAACAAAATAAAGAGTTACAAGCCAAAATTACAATAATAATTGCTTTTAGACTGATAGTCTTTTATTTATTTTTATTTTTTTAAAGATTTTATTTATTTATTTGACAGAGAGAGACACAGCGAGAGAGGGAACACAAGCAGGGGGAGTTGGAGAGGGAGAAGCAGGCTTCCCGTGGAGCAGAGAGCCTGATGCGGGGCTCGATCCCAGGACCCCGGGACCATGACCCAAGCTGAAGGCAGATGCTTAATGACTGAGCCACCCAGGCGCCACAAGACCGATAGTCTTTTAAAAATGTATTAGTCTCCTAAATCATATAGAAAACAAAAAGTGGAGGTAAACACCATAGTTACAATAATACAACTTTATAATTACTCATGTATTTACCTTTAGAGAGATCTTTGTTTCTTCATACAGCTCTGAGTTGCCATCTTGCAGGGCAAGTGTAGTGTAATGCACACCCTCAGCTTTTGTTTATCTGGGAATGTCTTAATTTCTCCCTCACTTCTGAGGGACAATTTTTACAGATACAGGATTTTGGGTTGACATTTTTTTCTTTTACTACTTTTTTATAAATTAGCTTACTTCCCTCTGATCTCTAAAGTTTCTGATGACAAATCTTCTGACAATTATTGAGGATCCCTTATATGACAAATTGTTTCTCTCTTGCTGCTTTCAAAATTCTTTCTCTTTCTCTTTTGATGTTTGATTATAATGTGTCTTAGGGTGAGTCTCTGAATTCATCCTACTTGGATTTCACTGAGCTTCTTGGACATTTATAGTCATGTCTTTCTCACATCTGGAAAGTTTTCTGCCATTATTTCTTTAGGTATTCTCTCTTTTCCTTCTGAGACTCCCACAATGCATATGTTGGTCTGTTTGATGATATTCCACAGGTTTCTTAGGCTCTGTTCATTTTTCTTCAATCATTTTTTTCTTTCTGTTTCTCAGACTCAATGATTTCCATCATCCTATGTTCAAGTTGGAGGATTCTTTTTTCTGCCTGTTCAAATCTTTGAATCCCTCTAGTGAATTTTTCATTTCAGTTGTTGAATTTTCCAGCTGCAGAATTTTTTTTGTTTCTTTGTAGGTTTTCCATGTTGTTATTGATATTTCCAGTTTGTTTGTACATCTTTTTCTTGACTTTCTCCATGTTTTCCTTTAGTTCTTTCAGCATCTTTAAGGTAGTTACTTTTAAATCATCATCCAGTGGATCTACCATCAAGTCTCTTTCAGGGACAGCTTCTGTTGGCTTATTTTTTTTTTCCTTAAATGAGTCATACTTTCTTGTTTCCTTTGTATCTCTTGTGATTTTTTTTTTTTTGTCAAAAACTAGACATTTGAATCTGATAATATGGTAACTCAAATTAGATTCTCTTCTTTGCCCCGGGTTTACTGGATTTTGTTTCTTTTATTGTTGTAAGCTGTCTCTGTGCTGAGGATCAGCCTGAGGTGGAAATTTAAGATCTCAAGTCTTTTGTGAGCATACACGTTCCCCTGGACATGCATGATGACTTTCTAAATTCCCCTGTATATGCGGTTGCTTTTGAATAATCTATTCTTCAATGTCTGGCTCCCAAAAGGAGAAAAAAGGAAAAATGAAAGGGGTAAAGGAGAAAGGCACCAGCCCTTTAAACACCCTGGAAACCACTTCAGCCAGAATGGGAGGGGCATGCAACAATAGGGGGAGGTGCAAATAACAATGGCCACTGCTTCTTTGCTGCCTCTCTGTGATCAGAAGCCTCAATCAGAGGTCAGAGCACAGAGCTCCAATATGTGGAACACAGGGTCCTTTTGCCCACCTGGCTCCTGCACACTACACCCAAAACACATGTACAGCTGCCTGCCGCAGTGCTGAGGGATGGGGGATGCTACTGTGCTAAGATTCAAAATTGAGCAAAATTAACTGCAATTTACTCTTCGAGACTTCCCCTGGAAGTTTCAAGCTCCAATAGACTGTAGAGTTCCAAAATAGTTATATCAGACAGATTCTGCCAGCGCAAGTTACTGTCTGGGTGAGAGAGAGATTTCTTGTGCTCCCTACTCCACCATCTTCCCAAAATCCTCCTCCTTTGCTTATTTTTGAATTGGATTATTTTTACTTTTCATTCATTTTAAAATGTGAACAAGGTTATGTTAGTTCTTATATAAAACCCCTCAATGCCTCCCCATCTCAGTATTGAATTCCAGTCCTCTTACCCAGATTTACAAAGCCCTATAGGATCTTCATCCTGTCTCTCTTACCACCATTATGATCTCTCTCCCCCTCACTCCCTCCTCTCCTCTTATCTTCCTCACACTCCCCAAGTTCATCTGGTCACCTCTTTAAAGTTCTTTGCATAGCACATATTATTATCTGATTCTTGCTGTTTATTTTGTTTGTTTTTTATTATTATCTGTCTCCTCCCCACTAAAGAGTGAGTTCCATCTGAGCAGGAACCTTTTATATCTTTTTCAATCTTGGATCTCCAGATCTAGGAAAGTCACAAGCATATAGTAGGCCTTTAATAAATGTATGTCAAATGAATGAATGAATTCAACAAAGCTATATTTTTATAACTTACTTACTTCTTCAAAATGTATGTTTATTTTAACCAGATTTTACCTATATGAAAACGTGATTAGCAAGAGAATGGAGAGGGGGAAAGTTTGGGAAAGAGTCCTGCCAAAGGAGCAATGTATGTATTTTTTGTGTTAATAATTAATTCAAAAAATATTTATTAAAAACCTACTATAAGCATAATGAAGAAGAAAAACTGCCTACTATCAGAGATGTTACATTTTAATGGAGACTACTGACAATAAGTAAACAAATAATAAAAATATGTGGTAATAATTGCTATGAAAGAAATAAAGCAGTAAGATAATAGAAAATGCTAAGGGGGAGAGGGTCAGTTTTAGAAAGAAGGGTTAGTGGAGTATGGGGTTGAGTCTGTGAAGATCTTGGGTAATAGCACTTCAGGCCTAGAGAACAATAAAGGCAGATTCCTAAAGCTTGGCTCTAAATAGGATGAGCAAGAAGACTAACCTGTATAGCCATAAAGAAGTAAAGGAGAAGAAAAGGGATAGGAGAGCTTGGCAGGTTTTAAATTCCCAGATCATGGAATATATATGGAAAATAGAACCTTCCTTTTTCTGGATCATTCTACAGTTTTAGTCTATAGCACTGAAGCCCATTTCTTCAATAGTCAAATAAATAAATAAATAAATAAATAAATAAAATAATGTTTATCTACAGGGAAAAACCATAAGGTCTTGGAACTGGAAGGCACAGAGGGGAACAAGTCCAAGATTCTCAGATTCTCATTTCAAAAGACGTCCAATTACTGACATATTTGGGGTAGAAGAATCCTATTTTCCTGAAACAACCCAATTAAGAAGCATTTCTATCATATTACAACACAGCCTTTCTTTTAAATGTCAACTAAGAATGTTAGAAAGATATCTGAGGTGCATTTGGGCTTGAGTGATATCAGGCAAGTCATCTAATCTCTTTAAAACTCAGCTCTTCATCTGCATCTGCACTGTGGTATAATAACATAAACCTCGAGGTATTTTGTAAGCATGTAAGTGTATTAGTTCAGGTTGTTCCTAGAAGCAGCTGTCAAGACAGGATTAGACATGCAAGAGATTTATTGGGGGAAGGAGCAGATGCTGGTTTGACCTGAGTGGAAGGAGAGAGAGAGAGAGAGAAAGAAGGAGGAATGGGTGGGAAGAATCTCAGACTATATAGCTCAGTTCCAAGAAAAGCTCAGCCAGGCAGATGGGTTGCCCTTACCCAAAGTCACCTGTTAGAGGAGTTCCTTATCTCACTGGAAAGGGCCTGCATTAGTATCCTCATTATACTTAGCCATTGGCTAGGAGAGGCTTGTGCGAAACGTGGCATCTATGAAAACACAGGGATGGACCCAGTGGAGCAGCAACTTGGGCCATCAGTCAGTTTTGCTCCTTGTCCCAGGAAGATCCCAGTAGCATGTTTCCATGACTGCAACAATCCACCTTTGTGCTTCAAAGATCTACCACTCCAGGCAAGCTCCAGGAAACAGCTAGCTAGTCCATGGTTTCTGGAGGCTTCTTTTCCTGAGGGTAAACTCAGTAAAGGGAGGATAGTGGGGCAAATTATACCTCCTATTGTTGTAGTTGGTTAGTCTCTTGGTCACAGCTAGTGACTCACAGCTCACTTTCTACTATACATTCTAGTGGGTCCTCTGCTTATGGTCCCACTCCCACACCTCCTTCACTGTGAAGGGGTCCCTGGATTGGACACTATATTGTATGTGATTCCATGCCTAAGGATCAGACATTCTGTAAGCCCCTGGATTATGGTGCTGGCTGAGGGTCTGAAGGCAGGAATGCAGGCTCCTACCTAGAATAGGTTTATATTTCCCTGTGAAGATAAACCACTAACCCTTTCAGCATGGAAAGGTCCCCGTGAAGTTGAGTTGTCACCAAGTTGCTGGTTGGTCTCCTTGAGGGTTAGTGCCACATCAGGAGCTCATTACTGGTCTCTGTTCCTGAGACCAACAACGGACATTCAGAAGCAGCAATGGCTTGATTAGTGTTGTAAGTGGGAGTCTATCCTGTTGGACCATGTACATAGCCTCCCTCTCTGCCAGCATGTCATTCATGTGTCCATCATACCAACTCCATTAACTGGGTAAGTCATTTTGTCTACTTGGTTGTTTTGGTGTCTCTTCTATGATAAATCCTCTCTTGTGGTTATTATAAAAAATCTTCGCACTCTCTGCCTGCTCCCATATGTCCATTGCCTCTAGCTCAAACTTTGTCTCCAATATTCTATTCTTTTCCTTCTTGGCCCCTGACTAGATGGCCAAGCCAAGGACCACTGTCCATGAATCAATATACATTCTAACTTCAGGCTACTTCTCTTTCCACACAAAATGAATGACCAGGTACACTGCTAACAGCTTTGCACATTAAGAAGATTGTTCCATTTTACTGTCTTTCAAGACCATACCTAAAATGTGGCTAAATGGAGACACCATCCATTTTCTGTCTACACTCACAAGCTGGCGCATCTGCAAACTAAGCACAGGCCTTTTTCCGCACTTCAGCTGGTCATATGAAACCCTCCATATGGCCATATGTATGAGCTGTGGAAGGGGCATTGGTGCCAATGTTGGGGGTAACATGGGGTCTGGAATGTCTGTTCGTGCAACTTACCCATGCTCTTTGGCCCTGCTTAAGCTTGATTTCAGTTGTGCCATTACCATCTTATAACTTGCTGCCACTGGTCCCATCTGACTTTATGACTTGGTGGGTCTAATATGACATAGATTATAATGGGATATTCTAATGCATGGTCCCTTACTGCCCCATGTTCAAGTATTACTTCTCTATCAGAGTCCAGTAACATGTCAGAAGCTGTTTTTCCAAAAAGCATATCATGCTCTGCTGCAGATGCTGCCTTGTTCCAGAATCCCAGAGGCCTATGTTGTGATTCTGCCCCCGGGGCCTGTCGTTAAACCCACATGGCTCTTTTCCCTCTGCTGACACCTGTAACACCATAAGGTTTGCTGGATTGTATGGTTCAAGTGGTAAGGCTGCTGCTTGCCCTGTAGCCTGGACCTGCTACGGAACTCTCATGCTCTGGGCCCCAACAAAGCAAGAAGTCTTCCAAGTCACCCAACATATCACCTGGATAGGTATCCTTAGATGTGGAGTGTGTTGCCTCCAGAAACCCGAGAGATCTGTCAGCTATTGTGCTCCCTGCTCTGTGGAAGGGGATGCAAAATGGGGCAATTTGTATTTTATTTTGGAGGGGATATCCCAACATTATCCTGATTACTGGACTTCTAGAAACATCACCAAAGTGACAGCTCTCTGAATCTGCATAGGATTTATGTCCCACCTCTTGGAGTACATGTGTCTTACCAAGGCGTCCAGATTACTCACCACCTCTTGTTCATTTTGTCCAGTAACAACATGATACAACCATTGTAATGGATCAGAATGATATCTATGGATGTTCAGGCAGTCCAAATCTCTTTGGACTATATTATGATGGGAGGTGGAAGAGTTAAAGAGCCTTGATGCAAAACTGCAAATTATAATTGTTGTTCGTCCCATGTCAATTTACACTGATTCTGGTCTTCTTTTCCAGGGGCCAGCAAAATTTTCTATAAAGGGAAATAGTAAATATTTTACGTTTTGCAGGCCATATGGTCTCTGCTGCCACTACTCAGCCCTGCCATTATAATGTGAAAGCGGACAAACAATAGATAAATGAGTAAACATGACTGTGTTCCAATAAAACTTTATTTACAAAGCAGAGAGCTGACCAGATTTGCTCCACAGTCTGTATTTTTGTTATTCCTGCTTTATTTCTAATCAGAATGGAAAAGAGTGCATTCACTACTTCGACTGCCACATATCATTGACCCGTGACTTTACTAATCTCTTCTAGCCTTGGTACCACAGCTGGCGTAACAGCACGGTTGAGGCCTGTTAAGTTTATAGTAGTCTGTAGTCATTCTTCAGTTTCTATAGGAGCCAGACCGCTGATATGATATGCTATGGAAAGTTATCCCTGCATCCTTTAGGCCTTTAATGGTGGCATTAACCTCTACCATGCCCCCTGGGATCAATAATGGTTTTGGTTAACTATTTTGGTGGAGAGGGGGGTTGTTGCACAGTTTTCCATTTGGTCTTCATCACTGTGAGAGCTTTTACCCCATAGGCGAGGACCCTATGTTGGGGTTACTCCAGTTGCCAAGTCTATCAATACTGGTGACACATTCAGGGCTTGGGGAAGTGACCACTGGGTGGATCTGCAGACCCATTGTGTCCACAGTGGGCCAGACCCACTGGGAGCCAGAAATTTATTTGGGGGAAAACTTGTGAAAAAAAAATGGAAGAGGAGCCAAGAGAGACTGGGGGAACCAACAGACCAGGGTGTAGTTCTGACCCTGAGTGAAGGAGAGGGGGCGGGAAGGTCGAGTGATGTCAGCACTGCAGTTCTAAGCAAAGTTTGGCAAGGCTATCTGGGGATCCTCAACCGAAACGTTGCCTGTCAGGGGAGTCCTGCACCTCCCAGGAATGGTCCTGCTTTTGTATCTCTGCCATGCTTAGTCATTGACTGGAAGCACCCAGGGAAAACTTGGCCTCAGCATGAATATGGTGATGAATTTTAAGGCTCAGCAGCTGGGGCTGTCAGCCAGTTAGTTCTAGTCACAGCTACTACGGTGCTTCAGTTGAAGAATTAAAGTCAGCTCAAACTCTGCATCCAGTAGACCCTCCGAATGTCTAGATATCCACCTCTTCCCATTAAGGAAGAACCAAGGGAATTACTACACTATATGCTTGTCATGGTGTTGCATGGTTCTACTTCCTAGGAACCTGGTAACCTCTTCATTAATGGGTTCTGGATCCTAAAATTGATGGGACATTTTATTGGGATGACTATCCTGAGCATTATGTTTTCCCACTCTTACCATTTTTTATTGTTTGTACATGTTACAGTTTTTTTGGCTTCCTGCCCGCCAGGATGCTATGCTCTATTAACTATCTCCACAACTTCCTGCAGTTCAAACTCTCTTGGCTGCCCCTCCAACCTAGCCAGACATTACAGTAGTTCTGACTTTCTGGCTTCTGGTGCTTAAGCATCATCTCCTGGCCTCTGTTACATCAAAGCTCCATCATGTCCATGGATTTCAGCAAGCCCAGTATCATGATTCTTTCCTTCTCCCTGGCTTTTGGAGGAGATACATCAATGATGATACTGGTACCTCTCACCAGTGCATTCCCAGTGGGCTCAGTAAATAGTATCTCCTCTGGGTCATTCCTTTGAACATACTCTTCTTGTAGGTTTCTTGGCCTCACAAAATGTGTCCATTCCCAGCATATTCACTTCCCTTAGCATCTTTTCCTTCTTCCTTCTCCTAGGCCATCTTGAGCATTTATACGTAATTCAGTGTCCTTTACTTTTTTCAGTCTTCAAAAGCTACCCTAGCAGTGAGTTTGCCAAATTAGGATCATAGACAGGGTATTAAATTCCAAGAGTGATCCTTCAAGTCAAAGAATTCTTATTTATTCAGTCTTACTTTCTGGCCATGAAAATCCAATCCCATGGATACTCACTGACTCCTCCTGGTATACCTTATTAATAATTCTTGTACCTCCTTGGTGGATAGTCTCTTTCCTCACTTATCAGGCTGTCCTCAGTTGGGTTATGCTGAAATTTAACTCTAGATATCAACCAGGCAGCCAGGAAAGCATGTTATTCCACCAAAGTATCTCTAACTGAAAAGGAAAATAAATTAAAAATCCAAAGAAGGATTGGTTGGGAAAAAACCATTCATCAACAGTTAAGTAATGGAATGTATGTACTGGTTAAGTGCTATGAGCCAACAATGCATACATATTGATTTGAAACAACCTAATGCTCAGCAATAATCTTCTCTTCTAACTTTCTTTGACTATTTTTATTATTACAAAAGCAGTATCATAAAAATTAATCAGAAGAACAACCTAATGAATTCATATAATCCCACCCACCCTGAGAAAACTCAGTTAATACCTTCAGATCTTTTCCTACACATTTATGTTCAGGTGTGTATATATATATGTGTCTGTGTTATTTTATTTAAAAATGGGGCCAGACTACACATACCATTTAAAAACCTGCCATAATTTCAGTAATCCAGAAATTGTTGGACAGTTAGGGTGTTCCATCTTATTCTCTATTGTTATATACTTAGGTTCTGTCCTAATTTTCATAATAAAATCAGCGAGCAGGAACAATGGGTCAAAATAAGCCCAGAAAAGCTTTAAAGTATAAAATCTTAAAAATTAGAGAAACTGGCTTTAAAAATGCTTAAATAAAGACAGTTGTAAAATCATGCTATGTCACGTATTACCAGTTCTTTAAACACCAGTGATGGGGGTATACTGGTTTTTAACTGAACATTCTGTTTATAAATGTCTGTTTTTCTTTATAGCCTTTGAAATATATGTGCTCGTAGCTAAATAATATATTGTTGATGTTGCATGTTTTTGAACGTTATTTAAATGGCTTCACATGAACATATTCTTCAACTGTTTTTCATCAACATTATGTTTGTGAGCTCCTTCCCTGTTGCTTTTATAGCTGCAGTTCATTTGTTCTCACTGTTGTGCCATATCCCATTGCTAGACCATCTCACTATTGTTTTTTCTCTTGACAACAGATATTTGCATAGTTTCCAGGTTTTTGCTATTACAAAATGATGTTAGGAACATTCTTTTACAGGTCCACAGACAAACATATCAGATATGCCACCAAAAGTGAAATTATTTGTTGTAAGATATGCATATCTCCAACTTTATCAGAATTCCAAACTGTTTTTGAAAGCAGTTGTACCAACTTCCACTCCCAACCCACAGAGTTTAACTGTTCCCTTTGTTCCAGTTTCCTTTGTTCTAGTAAGCCCCACTTTGGTTGTAGTGCTTACAAAGAAGGAAGGAAAGAAAGAGAGAGAGAGAGAGAGAAAGAAAAAGAAAGAAAAAAGAAAGAAAGAAAGAAAGAAAGAAAGAAAGGAAGGAAGGAAGAAAGAAAGGAAGGAAGAAAGAGAGAGAGAGAGAAAGAAAGGAAGAAAGAGAGAGAGAGAAAGAAAGAGAGAGAGGAAAGAAAGAAAGAAAGAAAGAAAGAAAGAAAGAAAGAAAGGAAGGAAGAAAGAGAGAGAGAGAGAAAGAAAGAGAGAGAGGAAAGAAAGAAAGAAGAAAGAAAAAGAAAGAAAGAAAGAAAGAAAGAAAGAAAGAAAGAAAGAAAGAAAGAAAGAAAGAAAGAAAGAAAGAAAAGAAAAGAAAGGAAGGAAGGAAGGAAGGAAGGAAAGGAAATTTTCCTAACTCAAAGTTCATCAAGTAATCCCTCATATTGCCCAAGAAAACATAAAAGTTTTGCTTTAAACTTTGAAATATTTTATTTATCAGAAACTGACTTTTGCATATAATATGAGCTAGAAATCCTACACTTACCTAAATGTCCTAGGACTAATTACTGAATAGTAGATATATTCCCTACTGATCTTCCATGCCACTTCTGCATTGTATCAAATTTCTGTATATGTGTAAATCTGTTTATGATCTGGTTGTTCTCTCCCAATGACTATTAGTTTATCTAACTCAATATGTATGCATGTCCTAATTGCATTACTTTTACAATCTGGATATCTGGTATCTGTTCCATGTGCATTTTAGAGGAATGTGTATTCTCTGCTGCTTTTGGATGGAATATTCTATATACACCTATTAAATCTATGTGGTCTAATTTGTAATTTAAGGCTGATGTTTCCTTATTGATTTTGTGTTTGGATGATGTAAGTGGGATATTAAAATCCCCTACTATTATTGTATTGCTATCAATTTTTCCCTTTGGGTCTGTTAATATTTGCTTTATATATTTTGGTACTCCTATGTTAAGTGCATATATATTAATAAATATTGTATCTTCCTTGCTGGATTGACCTCTTTATCATTATGTAGTGCCCCCCTTTGTCTTTTATGACAGTCTTTGTTTTAAAGTCTACTTTTTCTGACACAGATACAGCTACACCAGCTTTCTTTTTGTTTCCACTTGCATGGAATATCTGTTTCCATTCCTTCACTTTCAGTCTGTGTCCTTACTTCTGAAGGGAGTCTCTTGTAGGCAGTATATAGGTGTGTCTTTTTTTTTTTATCCATTCAGCCACACTATGTCTTTTGATTGAAGAATGTAGTCCATTTACATTTTAAGTAATTATTGATAGGTATGTGTTTGTTGCCTTTTAGTTAATTGTTTTTTGGCTGTTTGGGTAGTTTCTGCCTATTCCTTTTATGGCCTTTTTCTCTTCCCTTATGGTTTCATGATTTTTTGTATGTTATATTTAGATTCCTTTCTCATTTTCTTTTTGTGTGCTTACTTTAAAATTTTTCTCATGGTTACCTTGAGGTTCACATATCTCATCCTATGTGTATAGTAGTCTGTTTTTATTTGATAGCAACTTAAATTTGAACACACTCCAAAACCCTATATTTTCACTCCCTGTGCTGTGTTTCATGTTTTGATGTCACTTTTTATATATCCCTTAACTAATTATTGTAGTTATAGTTAATCTTATTACTTTTGTCTTTCAACGTTTTTAGTGACTTTATAAGTGATTAATCTACTACCTTTACTATATATTTACCTTTTCCAGTGAGATTTTTTACTTTCATGTTTTCTTGTTATTAATTAGTGCCATATGTTTTTGCTCAAAGAAGTCATTTTACTATTTCTTGTAAGGTCAGTATAGTAGTGATGAACTCTACTAGCCTTTGCTTATCTGGAAAACTCTTTATCTCTGCCTTAAATCTGAATGATAATCTTGTCAGCTACGATATTCTTGATTGGAAGTTGTTTCTTCCTTTCAGCACTTTGAATATGTTATGCCACTCCTTTCTGCCTTGTAAAGTTTCTGCTGATAAATCTGCTGAAAGCCTTATGGTGTATCCCTTGCATGTAACAATTTGTTTTTCTCTTGCTGTTTTTAAGATGTTCTCTTTATTTTTAACTTTTGACATTTTAACTATAATGTGTGTTTGTGTGGTTCTCTTTGGGTTCATCTTATTTAGAACTCTAGGGCTTCCTGAACTTGGATACCTATTTCCTTTTCTACATTAGGGAATGTCTTAGCCATTCTTTCTTCAAACAAGTGTTCTGCTTCTTTCTCTTTTGTTTTCTGGGACCCCAATAATGCAAATGTTATTCTGCTTGGTGTTGTCCCAGAGGTCCCTTGAGTTATCTTTATTATTTTTAATTCTTTTTTCTTTCTGCTGCTGTGTCTGGGTGAGTTTTATTGATTTATCTTCCAGCTCTTTGATCCGTTCTTCTGTTTCATCCAGTCTGCTATTGAACCCTTCTAGTATACTTTTTAGTTCAGTTATTGGGTTCTTTAGCTCTATAAGTTGTGTTTGGAACTTTCTTATATTTTCTATCTCTTTGTTAAAGTTTTTACTGTATTCGTACATTCTTTTTTTGAGCTCAGTGAGCATTTTTATGGCCACTGCTTTGAACCCTTTGTCAGATAGATTACTCCATATAATTAAGGCTTTTTTCTAAGGTTTTGTCTTCATTCATTTGGAACATTTTTCTCTGTTTCCTCATTTTGCTTGACTTTCTGAGTTTGTTTCTATGAATTAGGCAAACCAGCTACCTCTCTCAGTCTTGAAAGAGTGGTATTGTGTAGATGATGACCCTTCTGATTTAACCTTGCTGTAGCTCTTGGTTGTCTCTTGACCCTTTGTGATTGTCTAAACTGCCCAATTTATTCTTGATATGTCCCCACTCTTGAGATTGTGCCAAGACCTCGCAGTGATGCAAGGGCCTCATTTAGCATCTGGTTTCAGGCTGATTAGAAGCCAGACCCTCAGGCCGCAGCTTTTAAAGTGTGCAGTTATATATGGACTGTGGAGCTTCAATTGTAATTCCTGCTGGCCTCCAGACCAGGAAATATGGAGGTGTTCCCTGGGTGATTGTTGCAAAAATTGGGGCTCCAGACAAGTGTATAAGCTATTTTCTGGGAAGTTTTGTCGAGCTGTAGCAATGTCAAGGGGGTGCACAAGGATGGTGTCTCCCTGCTTACATTTCCTAGGAGCACCTCCTTAGTCTCTAGATGTGTGGGAAACCTGAAGTTCCAGGCTAAGTGAATAGGCCTTTTTCACAGAAAGACTGGCGTTTGTGTTTCAGTCTGCTGTATTTGCGGTGCCCTGGGAGTGGTTGCCTGCAAAAACTGTCCTTCTGGTTTTTGGAGCCCTGTTGAGCTCTGGAATGCCATTCCTCTTGGCCACCAGGGCCAAGTGATCAAAGGGGATCCCCTGTGTGGATTTCACATGCCCACTGGCTTTACAGCTGGAGTATGTAGGAGGCAGGACACACTTGCTGGCTGTAGAAAAACGTGCAAGATGGCTTGACTTTCTGCACCCACTGGCTTCATCAAGTGAGAGAGTGCCTTGATTTAGGCTATGAATACGAGAATGACACTACTGCTCCTGCTCACCAGCCTCCTCCATGGGGTGGGAGAATGTCTCAACTCCAATGTCTACACTCACAGATCTTAATTAGGAAGGGGGAGAATGCTTCCAATGCTTATGCTTGCCCAACACAGCCAGGGAGCTGGGGAGTACTGCAACCTCTCATGCTCGGTGGTCTCAGCAAGTGCCAACACCGCTCCCTCCTCCACACTCATCCCAGCAAGGTGATGGGGATGGTGTTCTACCTGAACTTGCTTGCCTATGCTAGCAGATCATAGGGAGAGTACAACAATAGCATCTACCAGTGCTTCTGTCCCCAGGGAACATCTCAACTGTACCCCACCCCTCCTGCCAATGCCCCCAGATCAGCAAATGAATCTCCCTCACACAGTGCATTTCAAACTGCTATTTTTACTCTGGGTCTGGGGGCTGGTGAGGCCATACTAAAGCCATCCAAGAGGGGAATCTCAGTTTCCTATAGCACTTTGGGACCCCCAGATGTCAGCCCCATTGGTTTTCCAAGCCAGACATTCTGGGACTCATCATTCTGGTGTGGATCCCAGGGGCCAGGGTGCCTGATGTGGGGCACCAACCTGTTGCTCCTCCAAGAGAAGCACCTGTCTGGTAAGATCCCTCCCTGTTGTGTGTCAGAGCAACTGGGGTGAAGTTTTTTGGGAGACCATGTCTCTGCTTCTCCTACCTAGGTCAGTGTAGTCCTTTAATCTTTTGTTATGAAGAACAGTTCATTCTGTTTTCAGATCTTTTTTCACAGGGATATGATGCATATGTAGCTATAGATTTTTTTTTTAAGATTTTTTTTTTTTAAGATCTTTATTTATTTATTTGACAGAGAGAGAGATAGTGAGAGAGGGAACACAAGCAGGGGGAGTGGGAGAGGGAGAAGCAGGCTTCCTGCTGAGCAGGGAGCCTGATGCAGGGCTTGATCCCAGGACGCTGGGATCATGACCTGAGCCGAAGGCAGATGCCCAACTACTGAGCCACCCGGGCGCCCCGTAAGATTTTATTTTTAAGTAATCTCTACACCCAATGTGGGGCTCAAACTTACAACCCCGAGATCAAGAGTCACATGCTCTACCAATGAGCCAGCTAGGTGCCTCTGTAGCTGTAGATTTGGTGTGTCCCTGGGAGGAGGTGAGTTCAGGATCTTCCTATGCCACCATCTTGGACCTTCCCCCCTAATGAGTTTTTAATGTTAGTTATTCTGTTTTTCATTTATGAATTTCCATTTAGTTGTCATTACAATCTGTCTGGCTTTCAAAATCTTTAATGTTGTTTCTGTCTTATATTTTCAATTCCAATTTTTATTTCTTCAAGCATTTTAGATGATTACTTTATATTCTGTAACCAATATGGTCGTCAGAGTATACTGTTTGTTATTTATGTTGCTCTTGCTCATGATACCTTGATTCCTCATGTCCTTTGTAATTTTGTGTTGTGGAATCATATCAGCAGAATTTTTTCCTATAGGAATCTTATGGGGCCAGGATTGAAACTTTATCTCTCTAGAGAGAATTTATTTCTCTCATTTGGCTTCTGTCAGGCAACCAGGGGTTCTACTAACTTAGGATAAATTCTTGTTTTTATCCTGGCCTGGATTTTAATGGACTAAGTAGGTTTAATGAACTGAATTGTGTACTTCTCTCAAATTCGTATGTTGAGTCCTAACCCCCAATGTGACTGCATTTGTAGATAGGGCCTTTAAAAAAGTATTAGGTTTAAGTGAGGTCATAATGGTGAGGCCCTAATCCAGTGTGACTGGTGTCCTGTCCATATAAGGAGGAGAGGAAGAGACACCAGGGATGCATGTGCACAAAGGGAAGACCGTGTGAAGATAAGGGGAGAAAACAGTGATCTGCAAGCCAAGCAGAGAGGCCTCAGAAGAAATCACACCTGATGATATCTTAATCTTGGATTTCCAGCCTCCAGACTATGAGAAAATAAATTTCTGTTGGTTAAGCAATCTAGTCTGGGAATTTTGTTATTGCAGCCCTAGCAGGTTAATACAGTAGGAAATGAAACTTTTAACCTCTAACTCATGGGTAGGCAGACCTCTCTTTACAAATTTTCAGGGGAGTCTAGGCAGAGACATACAAGTTTCATTCCTACTCTCACTACCGGTAGACAGATTTGTTTTACAGTCCACCCATTCACTAAGGGCAGCGCTGTGAATAGGGTAAATTAAGTGCCTTACTGACTTCACCATAGTCCTGGCCATGACTAAGGGTAGCTTAGCTCTTTGAATGTCTAAACTATATAACAGGATCTTGGCTGAAACTACTTACCTGGCACAGGCCAAGGCCAAATATCCTGACTTCATTCAGCCATTAAAACTCGAGCATTATAGTTACCAAGACTGACAAATTTTTCCAGAGCAACAGTAGTGCCAGAGATGAATTACCACTTTGATGTTAAGCTCAGTTTTTGGTTTTTGCTACCTAGCTTTTTTTTTACTTTTTCAGATTTAACTATGCATTTAAAAATACATTAAAATTTTTCCCATTTAGATTTTTTGTAAGGGGGTTTTTAAACATATCTTCTGTGCTATATTCCTGGAAACCAAATTTCCTTTTGTCTTTTTATAAGCCTAAGAAAACCATTCCCAAAAGCTTCCCTGCAGAAATTCCCCCATGTCTCATTGGCCAGGAATTTGCATAAATCAATCAATAAATGCAGGAAGAATGGGATTTCCAAGATTGATTTAGACTACTCAGAATTTTTCTCAGGGGCCCATGGGGGAGGAAAGGACAGTGAAACAAATTTGGGAAATAGGGAATGAATAACTATTGTGGAGACAAAATAGGATGCCTACAACATAGATAATTTAGGGGAGATTGAGTAGATTAGTCTGACTAGTACAGAGTGACCTAGAGTGTAACAGAACATAAGACTAGAAAGGTATTTCAGGGGTCAAAGTATGGGAGTACCATAAATGCCTAGCTAATGAGTCCATATTGTATCCTACATGTAAAGTTGTGACATTAGGGCTTTTTGAACCAGAAAATGACTATAAAAATGGTGTGTTAAGTACTGTTATTTTGACAACAGTGTTCAGAAATAATTAGGGAAGGTGGAGACTAGAGACAGTAGTTAAAATTCAGGAGTCTTTTGTAGTAACTTAGGCATACAGTGACAACAACCTAAACCAGGTAAAACTGCAATAAGAATTTAAAGGAAGGGAAACACATTATGAGAGAAGAATGAATAAAATTCGGTGACTGAATTGGATATAGGATAAATAAGGGGGGGAAAGGCAAAGATTTAGTTTACTTAAATAAAATATCTGATAGTGTGATAAAGACTTAGAGTCAGGTTATTGGGTTTCAGTTCCAGCTCTGCCATATCCTAGGTAGTTACTTTGGACAAATTACTTAGAAATTTTGATCATCAGTTCTACGATTTGTAAAAATGGAGATAATTATATATTTACTATCCTAAAATTTTGTGAGAATTAAATGAAATAGAGTTTCTGAATGTACACTGAAAATTATATAAGACTATAAGTGTTTGCTAGGGGATCTCTACCATATACAACATTTAGATTGGGTACTGCAACAGAAACTAGTAGATATGACTCTATTCTTTAAGATTATGGCTCCATGTGGAGAGAAGGGACACATAATTATTCATGTCCTAAGAAGATATGAAGAACAAAGACCTATAGGGATAAATCAGAGATGGCAAATATAGAGTTAGATATGTTTCCTATCTCCTTTATATCTTGGTAAGGCAATATGGCTAGTGAATGAAGTCACTTCCAGGCTGAGATGGTCAAGTACATTTCAGTGAATTTAGCAGTAATATATTAGAAAATAGTGCACCCAATGATGAAAGAAGACTTAATTTCTGGATCACTACTTGAAGGAGGGCTGACCAGGAGAGCTGACTGACCAGACACATCCTCAATGGGTTTTACGTGAGTAAGAAATAAAATTTCATTGTATAAATTCACTTAGATCTTGGTATCATTTTTTTTTTTTTTTAAGATTTTATTTATTTGACAGAGACACAGCAAGAGAGGGAACACAAGCAGGGGGAGTGGGAGAGGGAGAAGCAGGCTTCCCGCGGAGCAGGGAGCCCGATGCAGGGCTCGATCCCAGGATCCTGGGATCATGACCTGAGCTGAAGGCAGACGCTTGACGACTGAGCCACCCAGGCGCGCCGGTATCGTTTGTTATTGCAATCAGCCTCCTTTGACTAAAACATGGAGTTTAAGAGAGTGTTGCAGTTAACCACCGGTGTAATACAAATTACCTCAGTACTTAGTAGGCTGAAACCAACAGCCACTTAAGTTGGTCATGACTCTGTGGGCAGCAATTTGGGCAGGCCCAGTTGAGCAGTTCTCTTCTGCCTAGAAATCACTCATGAGGCTGTATTTATAGGACAGATTTCCTGGGGCTGGATGGTCTAAGATGGCCTTACTCACATGACTGGTGGTTGATGCTGGATGCCGGCAAGGGTGCTTCGATTTTTCTTCTCAAGACCTCTGCAAAAACCTAACATGGGCTTGATTGCATCATGATCTCATGCTTCCAAAGAAAAGAGGGGAAGCTCAGTGCACAAATGCTATTCAAACAGCTGCTTGTGTCACATTTGGTAAAGTCACACTGGCCAAAGCAAGTGGTATAAAAGTTCCAATTCAAGTGGGAAAGATAAACCCCACCACTTAGTGGGAGGAGAGGCAAAAATCACAACGTGAGGGAATATGAGTATATGGATGGGGGGATTTATTGAGGTCAATTTTACAAACAAGCCATCACAAAGATTGAGAGATCACATTATTTATATATGTGTGAAATTTTTGAAGGGAGAAATGGTATTTTAGGTGGACCCGCAAAAATATTTTATCAGATTTAAAACAACAATTCACCCTCTCACAGTTCAGAGGACTAGAAGTCCAAAATCCAGGGTGGCTGCACTCCCTCCAGGGGATCTAAGGGAGAATACATTCCTTGCCTCTTCCAGCTTCTCATGGCTGTCCCAGCATTCCAGGGCTTATGGCAGTATCACTCCATGTTCACATGGCCTTCTCCTCTGAATGTCTCTTATAAAGACACTTGTCATTGGATTTAGACTCTTCCCAACCCCCAACGCCCTGATAATCTAGAATGATCTCCTCATCTTAAAATCCTTAGCTTAATTACATCTGAAAACACCCTTCCCACCCCCCCCAAAAAAAGATAACATTTACAGATTCCAGAGATTAGAACATGGACATATATTTTGGAGGGCCACCATTAGCCCACCACAGGTCTAAATAAATATCAATGAAAAGCAGAGGTTGTGAAATCAGATTTTTAAAAAAGACCCAACTATATGATGCCTATAAGAAAAACACTTTAAATAAAGACACAAATAAGTTAAAGTAAAAGGATAGGAAAAGACACACCATACCAACACTTATCAAAATAAAGCTGGAGTGGGGCGCTGGGTGGCTCAGTCAGTTAAACATCTGCCTTTGACTCAGGTCATGATCTCAGGGTCCTGGGATCATGTCCCATGTCGGGCTCTCTGCTCAGTAGGGAGCCTGCTTCTCCCTCTGCCTGACGCTCTGCTTCCTTGTGATCTCTCTCTCTCTGTGTCAAATAAACAAATAAAATCTTAAAAAAAAAAAAAAAAGAAGAAAGCTGGAGTGATTATATTAATATCAGACAAAACAGATTTCAGAACAAAGAAAACTATCAGAAATAAAGAGGGGCATTATATAATGACAATGGGCTCAGTTCATCAAGAGGACATAACAATCCTGTATGTTTACGCATCTAATGACTGAGCTTCAGACACATGAAGCAAAAGCTGAAAAAATTTCAGGAATTGGCAAATCCAAACTTATTGTCAGAGATTTCAATACTCTTAACAATTGATGGAAAAGGTGGAAAATTATCAAGCACATAGAAGACTTGAACTCACTAACAAACAGCTTGACCTAATTGATATTTACTGACCATTCCACCTAACAGCAGACTACACATGCTCTTCAGATGTATGGTCGAAAGAAGGTTGGGAGGCAGGGATTACAAAAGGGCATAAGGAAACTTTGGGGTGATGAATATGTTCATTATCTTGATTGTCGTGATGATTTAAGAGACATATCAAATTGTGCCCTTTAAATATGCGCAGTTTATTGCATGCCACTTATACCTTAATAATGCTGGTTTTTTTTCAAAGAGATAACCAGACTAACACATACCTAACTGATAGTGGTTATTTCCATGTGTTTTGGCTTTTGTAAATAACGCTGCAATGAAAATTGGAGTGCAGACATATCTTCGAGATAGTGATTTCATTTCCTTTGGTTATATACCAAGAAGTGGGATTGCTAGTTCCATTTTTAATTTCTTGAGGAAACTCAGTACTGTTTTCTATAATGGCTGTATAATTTATATTCCTGCTAACAGTGCACAAGGGTTCCATTTCCTCCACATCCCTGCCAACACTTGTTATTTTTTGTCTTTTTGATAATATCCATCCTAAAAGGTGTGAGGTCATATCTCACTGTGGTTTTGATTTGCATTTTTGTAATGATCAGTGATGTCAAGTACCTTTTCACATGTCTGTTGGCCATTTTTATGTCTTCTTTGTAAAAATGTCTATTTAATCCTTTGCCATTTCATAATTGAGTCTTTGGGTTTTCTGCTATTGAGTTGTATGAGTTTCTTACATATTTTGGATATTAATGCCTTATCCAATATATGGTTTGCAGATATTTTCTCCCACTCCATAGGTTGCCTTTTCATATTGTTGAGTGTTTCCTTTAGCTGTACAGAAGGTTTTTAGTTTAATATAGATTTTTCTTTTAATTAATTGAAAAATGTTTAATTATGCACACATCTAGCAAGTTCTTATCATTTACTAGTCAAAAGTAATAATTATTCAACCAAGTTAAGCCTCATGCCGTAAAGGATTGATAGTAAAGTAGCAACGGAACTACTGAGCAGCTGGGAGCTAACATACAAGAAGACTGGAAACACAGAAGTGCTTTCCTAGTTCAATGATAACAGCAGAATGTGAGCCTGGCACCATGCCAGATGTTCTCTATACAACTTCTCATTTAATGTTCACAGTAATTCAGCTCTGAGATAATTTTTGCATTCTACAGAGGAGGAAACCCAGGGTTGGAGAATTCAACTAATCTCAATGTCACAGAACTAGGAAGTAGATAGGTTAAGATTCAGTTCTAGGACCTCAAAGACAACATTATTTTCCACATACTACCACTCAAGGATTTATTCATTCACGGAATCATGGATCAGGTGCTGTTCTTAACAGCAGAATAAAATGGCAGGCAGAATATATGTTCCTATCATCATGGAATTTAGACTGGCGGATGAATTACCCGATTGTGTTCCAAATGTACCACTAGTTCAAAAAATCACAGTACGGCCAGAGCACTGTTACTTTGCAGTGCTCAGTCAGCTGTGATACTTTGATTTTTCTGTTATTACTGGTCCCATGACATAGTACAAACAGGTTAGGCTCACAACAATGCCATCTGAAATGTTCCATCAAAAAATATCATCAGATAGAGCAATTGGTGTTGATGACATCCTTACAGATTATATGAATATGACAATTCACATAGCAATATTACAGTTTAACTGCACGTAAAAGATTCACATTCCATCAGATTTCAAAGATGCATCAATTTTACACCTGTACAAAACCTAAAGGGGTTGTGCGCGCTGTGTTGATCACTGAGGCATATCACTCGTGCCCACCACTGGGAAGATATTAACATGTATCATACTGAGCAGACTAGTCATACATGTCAATGTCATGGATATTTGACCTGAAACTCAGTGTGCCTTTCATTCCAGTCATGGAACAGTGGACATGCTTTTCTCCCTCAGGCAGCAACAAGAGTACAGAGAACAATACTCTGATTTGTATGTTGTATTTATGGCCTTAACCAAGATCTCTTTACAACTGTGTTGGTATGTGGGAAATCCTAGAAAACAGTGGTTGCCCATATCATTGTAAAAGCACAATACTAACCCATTTTCTTTAATAAGGTAAAAATGGAATTACATTCTCTCTGGGTTTTTTAAGTAATGTTTTTTGTGGGGATTACATTGTTACTATTGAATATACGTAAGAGTAGTTTCCATTTCTAATACTTGCATAACAAAAGGGCTAGAAGTAATTAGTCTGGATATTTTATGTGACAGTGACTGTATGCATGTAGTTTCTAATTAGAGTGATTGTTCAGGGTTAACAAGGCTGTACTTCACTGTCAACATAAACTTACTTCATTTGAAATGCAGCCCATACACTGTACTTACCATTAATTCAATGACCATTTGGGGGGAACTTAATAAATAGATTGCCAAATAAAATCATAGTTACCTTGTTATCTTAGTATATTGTGTCTCAGAACAATATCCTGAGAACAACTGATGTGTTGATAAAACCAAATACTGATCCTTAACTATGAAATATTAGGGGAGAAAGCATTTGTATTATTTCTTTACTATGCAACTCAGATGTGGGGTTTTGTTCTCATTATTCATTCATCTACTCATTTCAACATTTTTTTTAGGCTTTCTTATGTACTTGCGCTACTAGATAATTACAAAGATAATTAAGACAGTCTTTACCCTTAAAGATCTTACAATCTGGCAATTTCAAAAAAAGCCCTCATAACCATAAAACTATACAATAAGAAAGTACAGTGTAAAGGCATGTTTTGGATACACTGGGAGCACTAAGGTTGTGCACCCAGCCCAGCCTACAGAGGAGCTGGGGAAACACTAAGCAAAGTGAACAGTCAGGGAAAGTTTACTAGAGGGGGCAACATAAGGGCTGAGGATTTAAGGACAAGTGTAACTTCACCACTCCAAAAAGATAAGGGATATTTTCATCAGAATAAATAGCACATACAGCATATGAAACAGTAAGTCTCCAGCATTCAGCAGACAGTCGTGATACAGAATAAGTCCTCATTATTTATTACCTACATCAATGAACCATTCTGTTCTAGTTGTAGTCATGGGGAAAGAAATGATAATGAACTGAATTAGAACAATGATGGAGGCAGAGGAGTACTGTTTTAGACATAGATAAGCAAAATGAAACTGGTAGGACTTGGTGATTGGAGGGGAAGAAGTGGAAAGAGTTCAGGATCATTCTAAGATCTCTGAATTAGATGAATTGTTGGATGGCTGTACCTTTAAAATAGAAATAAAGAGGGACAATTTCAAAGGGAATGATGACTAAGTGCCTTTTGGATATAATGAGTTTGGGATATTTTTTAAGTGTATATGTCCAGCAGGTGGATGGATAGATAGGTATGTTGCTCTCATTACACACTGACTCTGAAGCAGAGACCATTAAGCACAGATAAACTCAGGGAAGTATTTTACAGAGAGAAGGACTGAGGACTACTGAAGAAGGGGAGATGATCGACTGCTGTAAAAGCAGCATGCAATTTTAGTCAGGTAAGTACTGTCTAAGTGCACTGGATTTCACCATCAACTCATCCCTGATGCTTTAAGCTGGCAGTCGGGTAGAACACAGAACTACTATTCATTGAAGAATGACAGAGACGATGGAAGAAGAGGTAAATGGCTAAATGGCTTCATATTGTGTAGCCCTTCTATAGCTCATCCAAGAAAACAAAAACAAACTAGGAACGTAAGAGCCGAGTGCAGTAGTGCTCTGGGCATGTGGCATTGGTGGAGGGGCATCCATTGTGAAGTCAGCAGAGATTCGCTGGGCTTGCAAATAAAAATGGTTATAATTCCCCAAAGAATTTTCTAGGACCAGCTCTGTGAAACAGAAGTGTGCTATTCGATGTCCGATTAAATGAAACAAAGATTCCCTTAAGGGCATGTAACATTTGCTCTCAATCATAAGAATTGATAGTGAAAATGTATTCTACGTGGAGCATGACATGTCACAACATACCATTTGGCGATTTGAAAAACATCAAATACATAAATCGGTGGCCAAAAGAACTGTGCAAAACAGGCAGTATATGGACAAGAAATCTTTGGGTAGCTCTGTGACTCCAGCACTAATTTGTCCACTAACAGGGCAATACATTCATAATTTATTAAAAGATAACACTTAAAATCATTTAGAGGCAGCATTTCAGGGGCTTTAGATCAGATAATTTGATGATGTATGCATCTGTCCTGTTTGTCAGTAAAATGACCCCACGTTCTTTAAGAAATACAATTTAATAAGATTTCAGAGTTAGTGTCTTCATCAACTAGTTTTTTGAAGTATTTATTTGCAACAAATCATATAAATATTTTCAAATCTGCGTATGTATAGAATGTTAATTTTAAAATTTCATATGGAATTTTTGCCCAGTAGTTAGGAATATGGTTTTTTTTTTTTTAAGATTTGTTTATTTACTTGAGAGAGAGAGGGCACGCATGAGCGAGGGGAGGGGCAGAGAGAGAGGGAGAGAAGCAGACTCCCTGCTGAGCATGGAGCTCCACCTGGGGCTCCATCTCATGACGCTGAGATCATGACCTGAGCGGAAATCAAGAGTCACACGCTTAACCAACTGCACCACCCAGTCACCCCTCGGTAGTTAGGAATATGTATTTGAGAATGAAGAACCACTGACTCATTTATCCATTCGAAAATTCATTATTTATTATTCACTAAGTGTCAAGGTACCGTAAGAGGGGCTGTAAAGATAATAAAATGACATGTTATCTATTGTCTTGTTTATGATCTGATGGGAAAACAGTGCAAAAAAAATTCATAGGGAAAGCTAAAATGTAGCAAACAATTGTGGGAGATCAAAAGGACATCAAGAGGGGAAACAGAGGAACAATGAAAACATGTTTTAAATGACACACAAATACGAAATACTAAAAGAATTGTGCGGGCTGGTAGAATTTATTTTGCCTTTGCAAGTTACACTGTTGTGGACATTTGTTAATTGTGCCCGCAGCATCAACACAGGCCATTCTCAGCCATGGGTTTGGGTGGGCTGCACATAGGCAGTTCCAGGGATAGGCCCTGTTTGGCTTATGGGTAATGTATGTACTCAGAAAGATTGGTTCAGGAATGGATACGTGGTGAAGACATGGCTGTTAGGACTTTGGGGGGCAGAAAGGCTGCTTCTTGTCTAGGAGCTTCATAACAAGACTCTCTTTTTAAGTGGACAAGGGTGAGAAAGGATGAAGCCCTAGGAGCCGTTTGCAGCCATCTTTCATCAATGAGAAAAGAGCCTGCCTCAAAAGGGAATTAGCACTGAAGAGGCATAGCTGAAAAATGGAAAGACGGAGCCCTGGTAATATTGTTGAGCCCTGAATGAAGTTGTGCTTCATGGTTATGTGAGCAAATTCCTTTTATTGTCACCAGATTAAGTTGTATGATCTGTATCTTGCAACCTAGAGAAGCCTAACATAACTAAGAAATATAGATGAAACTTAGGGGAATGCATTTCTTTGAACTCCTCTTCTCCTCCTCCCCAAAATAACCAGCATGTCCAATATCAACATAAACATCTCCAATGATGGGAAGAACTATAAAATATATCCAATCTCATGTTACATGCAGAGATGTGACACAAAATAACTCTTTGTAAAAGCAAATCTGGATGTAAATGCCTTGCAAATAAAGTGAGGACTTACTTTACCATTCTAAGGTAGAACATTGTGCCCCCACTTTCATATAATTTTGTCCACTGTGAGCGCAGAGAACCTGAGAAGAAATGAATACATGCTAGATTAAGGTAAGGGTCAAGCCCTGAGGAGAATTTTTAAAAAAAATTTTTTTTTATTATTATGTTATATTAATCACCATACATCACATCATTAGTTTTTGATGTAGTGTTCCATGATTCATTGTTTGCATATAACACCCAGTGCTCCATGCAGAATGTGCCCGCTTTAATACCCATCACCAGGCTAACCCATCCTCCCACCCCCCTCCCCTCTAGAACCCTCAGTTTGTTTTTCAGAGTCCATCATCTCTTATGGTTCATCTCCCCATGAGGAGGCTTTTTAAAACAAGAGACACAATGAATGAAACTTAACTTGATGTGAAATGACACTGACTCTAAAGTATGAAGATCAAATGAAAATTGAAGGAGGCAGATAATCTATTCAGTGTCTAAATGATACTCAATTATCAAATGTTTGGAAATTATTTGTAATAATACATTTTATTAAGCTCTTAATTAGATTTGTCATTATATTTAAAAAATAAATGTCTATAAGAATGCACATACGGTGGGGCACCTGGGTGGCTCAGTTGGTTGAGCATCTGCCTTTGGCTCAGTTCAGGATCCCAGGGTCCTGGGATTGTGCCCCGCATGGGGCTCCCTGCTCCTCGGGGAGCCTGCTTCTCCCTCTCCCTCTGCCTGCCGCTCCCCCTGTTTGTGCTGTCAGATAAATAAATAAAATCTTAAAAAAAAAAAAATGCACATACAGGTAACTTACATGTGAACAGTACAAAACATCTTTCTCAGCCTAAGTGCCCAAAGGCCTTAACTGAAGATTTTTTTTAAAAGATTTATTTTTATTTTCTTATTTGAGAGAGAGATAAAGAGCATGAGCAGGAGGGGCAGAGGGAGAGAATCTCCAGCAGACTCCATGCTCAGCGCGGGGGAGTGGGACGCGGAGCCCCATCTCACAACCCTGGGCTCATGACCTGAGCTGAAACCAAGAGTCGTCGCTTAACTGACTGAGCCATCCAGGTGCCCCTGAAAAGGAGGATTTTTAAACCTGGGAATGGAGGCAATATAGAAAGCTTCTGGTTAATTCAGTGATCTATTTTACCAAGTGCTTTGAAAACCATTTCTAGGGGCGACTGGGTGGCTCAGTTGTTAAGCGTCTACCTTCGGCTCAGGTCATGATCCCAGGGTCCTGGGGCTCCCTGCTCGGTGAGAAGCCTTCTTCTCCCTCTCCCACTCCCCCTGCTTGTGTTCCCTCTCTTGCTGTGTCTCTCTCTCAAATAAATAAAAATCTTTTAAAAAAACAATTTCTAGATCTTTTTTAAAAGTATTGTTTTTAAGTTTTGAAATAATTATAGATTCACAAAAAGTTGCAAAAATAGATATAAAGAGGTTCCCTTTACCCAGTTTTCCCCAATGGTTACATCTTACATACTTACAATACCAAAACCAGGAACTTGACATGGAAACAAGGTGTATATAGTCCTACATCTTATCACATGTGTAGACTTGTGTGACCATCATTATCAGAATACAGAACTATTTTATTAACACAAAGATTTCCCTTGCTCTGCTGTGTACATTCACACCCACCCCCTTATCCACCAATACAAAAGTTTTGTAACTCTGTTGTAAGATGAGTATTTATTTTCTATTTGTACCTGGCTAATCTCTTTCATAATGCTGTCCCCACCCTTTGAATTAATGTCATGATTAATAGGTCCTCATCCTCAATTTTAAAAACAATGCAATCAATCTGATCTTCCAGACTAATTTCCCTTATTCCAGAATTTGGTTTGGGAAAAAGCACACAAATACACCTGATTTGTGGTGGATTCCCTTCTCCAGTTTGGTCCCACCTTTTCATAGCTTTTCCTAAAGTCCCTCTTTAGTTTTCCTTGTTTTAAACTCTTTTCTCACATCACTGAGAAATCTCAAGATCCTGATAACTAATTTCTTATTCCAACAGAAAGGAAATAGATTTCCAAAATAGGATTCCAATTTATTAATTCGCTATGAGGTTTATAATGGACCAGTAGGGTCAGTTCGATCACCACCTACTAAGAAAATTCCAAATACAATTGCAGGGTTGCTTGGTAAATGCAGATACAAAAAAAAAGGGGTGGTGGTGGTGGTGATGGCCCTATGGTGGCTTAGTCAAACTTTGGCGTAACTCAGGAAATCTCCTCTTGCCCTCAGGGATCAATTCCAGCCCTCAGTTTTTCAAAACTGAAGAACACTGACAAAACGACTACTCTTCAAAACTCTTTTTCAGAAACCCAGGCTGAGGAGAGAGGCGGGGGGGGGAGTGGTGTTCATTTAATTCTAACACCTGATATTGCCTCCTGGGCTTGTGCTAATTTTCTCAAATTCAATTTTGTGGGAGTCCAGAATAACTTTTACCTTTCAGACAGGAGATATAATCTTAGTTTGGATTTTGCAAATATTTAGCAACATGAAAATACTGCCTTTTCTTATTCAGTGTGCGATTTCACTTTTGGTCCTCATTTTAGGCTAGGCCAACTTTATTCCTAGTACACGTTTTCTGTGAATACCCAGCCTTTTCTGAACAGACCCACTCTGGTTATAAACAAACCTCGGGTATTTTGATCACTTTCTAGCATCTTAACAGGTGTGGCGATTATGCTGAATGGTCCCAAGTCAGGTGTGACATGAGAAAAAAAATGTCCACTTCTCACCACCGAAAACAAAATGGAATACTTAAAATTTAGGCACAAAGATTAGAAATGGCCCACTCTTCCGCGTCCCCGCATCCTGCTGGAGCTTCATCAGCCGCCTAAAAAGTCCATTTTTTTTACGCAGTCCGGGTCGAAGGCCCGAGGTCCCAGGCCGGCCTCCCAGCGCGCAGCCCGGGACCCGCGCCCCGGCGCCCAGGCCCGCGTGGCCGCCCCGCCTGGGCCCTGCGTTGGGCGCTCCGCCTCTCCGGGTCGGCGGCGGCCATGGCGGCCACGCAGATCCCAGCGCTGGCGCTCGCCGCGCTCGGAAGGCTACCTCAAGCCACCCGGCCACTAAAACTTCTCTGGGTCGTAGGAGGGTTCCGACAGCACCTCAGCTTAACCCTCTCCTCCGCTGCTCAGGAAGACCGCAGAGGCTCTGGGCCCCGCTCGCAAGGCGGACTAGAGGCAACGGGGAGGCGTCCGGGGAGCGAAGAGTTAACAACGGCCGAGCGGCGGATCGTGGACCTGCACGCGGTAGCGTGCGCGGTGAGGCCCCTCCTGCCCGCCCGGCCCCGCCTCGCCCCGCCTCGCCCCGCCTCGCCCGGCCCCGCCCCACCCCACCCAACCCGACCCGGGCCCGGCCCCGGGATCCGTGCGCCTGCGCGCCCCCGGCGGACGGAGAGGTCGCTGGAAGCCCGCGCAGTCCTTCCTCTGGCTTCGGACAAGCACGCGCGCTTACCGCTCCGACCCGTTCGCTTGAAAACTGGCCAGTTCCCTATTATGGGCAAAGAGTTAACGTATATTGGTATTAAGTGTGGGTCCCTTCTGATCAGCGTCCGAGCTAAACTCTGGTCGCAGTTTGGGACCCATCATGACTGCGTGTGTGTGTGTGTGTGTGTGTGTGTTCGTGTGTTGGGGGCGGGGGTTGTTTGCATTGATGGAGGAGGTAGAGAGGAGCTGAGAAGTCACAGGAAAAGTAGGCTCTGTGTTTATCTGTATTATCAGTTAAACACTTTGCCATCCAATGATACAAATAATGCAAAATTTTTTAAAAAGATTAATTTTTGCTACTATCCTTTCGTCTTTTCTTTACACCGTAACACAGCACAATTGTAAAGGAAACTAATATCAGGCGTTTACATTCTTCCCAGACAATCTTGAGCTATGTTTTCTTCTGTTTGGAGGATTTGACAATCACTTATTAGTACCAGTATCACAACTTATCATCTCCGCTCACAGTTTCTAACACCTCAGACTACATAAGTTTAAAGGGAGCAGGTTTATATTTTTATTATCTTGAGAGAGCAAAAGAGTTCTAGCGTGAAGATACAAAAACAATGTAAAAGTAACCTATTTAATACACTGTGTGTGACCAGTACTTGATGTCTGGTGTAGAGTTACCTGGTGTTGCTTGAACCAAGGGACTAGAGAAGAAAACCTTGAAGATTTTCTAAAATTGACTTTTTTCCCCCCACTGCCAGTTAGTAAGGCCCTGGGAATCCACTGTTTGGCTCATTCAAGTGTTGAAACTTCTCCATAAAGATTCATCAGGAAATGACTGGCAGCTTTTGATTGATCTTGTTTATATTCCATTAAAAATAACATGTGTACTTTGTTGCCATACCTCACCATATAAATATGGTAAATATAAGCAAAAGTTTCATTCTTTTTAGACTAAAGAGCAGTGGCTTGTAAAGACAGGTCAGCCTGGGAAAGGAGCAGGACTTTTTCTCACTTAGGAAATCATCCATGTTTCATCATTGAGTGTCAGTATCACAGGTGAAATGGCTGTCCAGGAGACCAAAAGTAAATCCAAAAACAAGTTTGTTGTTTTTCTTTTCAACAAATCAGAACTCCCCTCTCAGTGGTCCTTTTCCCACACCTCCAGGCAGATGGGTCTCTTACCTTTCTCCCCGTGCTGATCTGCATGACCGAACATCTTATTTTCCAGCCACTGGCCGCACTCCTGTCACATCTATGTCCGTTGCCACTGTTACCTGAGGCTCCTTTACTGAGGACAGATTAAGTTTGTGTGGGCAGCCAAAAAGCTCAAAGTTTCAAAATCAACACAGAAAGCAGGAGAGCAGGTGCAAATGCAGGAGCAATCTGTTTGTTAGGCTTATTTGCTAGATAATTGCCCTCAGAAGACCCCCAGAAACTATGAAAAGTGAAAAGTGAAAAGAAGACTGCTAACAGAGCTCCCGGTGTTTTTTTGTTTTTCTTCCAAGTCTTCAAACACGGGTTTCATAAATAGAGAACTGAGGTCTTGACAATTGGTCATTCTAAAGTAGTGTTTAGTGCTTCTGGTTTCATGTAATCTGCTTCTGTAGTCCCAAAAGATTTGAGAGGCCCTATAGACTGGCCTTGAGACTTGCTTGCTGGATTTCTGCTGCCGGGGTCTGGCTTGGCTGGAATACCTTAGAGTAGACCTAGACTTGCACTCTATGCGTCTTTTTGCTTCATGCTTTATTCATGGCTAACTTCTCAACCAGATTAAAATATTTAGCCATTAAGGAAGACACTCTGAAGAAGTAACTTGTGGCACATACAAAAATATGTTAGAAGACCTGTACATGTCACACATATTTTAATATAGAAGTTCTATACAAGAGTGATGCAGAGTTACTTCATGGTAAAAGGGTTATATAAAAAGCCCTAGAAAAAGTTCCTCTACAAAATCTCGAGGATAAATAATATCACCCACATGGCCCAAATCCATAGAATAGGCTGCATTATTTCCTTTGCCTTCACACAGTGTACTTGGATTACTTTTTAAAAACCATGTTTGGGGGCGCCTGGGTGGCTCAGTCGTTAAGCGTCTGCCTTCGGCTCAGGTCATGATCCCAGGGTCCTGGGCTCGAGCCCCACATCGGGCTCCCTGCTCCGCAGGAAGCCTGCTTCTCCCTCTCCCACTCCCCCTGCTTGTGTTCCCTCTCTCGCTGTGTCTCTCTCTGTCAAATAAATAAATAAAATCTTTAAAAAAAATAAATAAAAAACCATGTTTGAATGTCAGTAGAGTATGCTTCCTTGACATCTGAAGTGGTGTAGTAAAAGTTTCTTTTGATCAAACTTGTGAAAGCAGTGAGTGTTAATATGTTAAAACAATACTTTTTTTCACTTAAAAACAGAACTAACAACCCTCCCCAAAAAAGAAAATAGTGTAAAATGTGCAATGGAGTAACACATCATGAAGGTAAGGAAAAGTGTTCAATAATAGCAAGGTAATACTTTTCTGTAAGGACTGTTGGTTTTGATTAGCACCTTTTCTGTAAGTTTAAATCATTATCCACATATTTTAAGTACTGAAATTGCAACTGCAACTTCTGAGTGAAAGTTCATTTTCAGCCTCTTAAGCTCTTAAAGTCATCTAAATCACCTGTTATTAAACTTGTTCCCTAGAAACTGAATGAAAAATACCGGAGCAGTGGCTACATAGTTATTGGGTATAGAGGAGTTCTTGTTTTTCCATCAACTTCTCATTTTTCTCAAACTGTATATTTTCTCCTTATGTCACATAAAGTTGGATTGTATATAATGTTGGAATGCATTCAGTCTTCAGTTGCAAGTGCCACCAAAATTGCTGGGAAGAAGTTTAATGTTGTTCAAAGAAAAATTTTGCAGTGTTTCAGGAGTAGAAATTATGGTGAGGCGCTATGGTGAATATTGAGATTAATGAATTGTTTTATTTCATTATTCTTCAGGCTGGCCAGTTGCACTACGTGGATCCAGCTACTGGCCATACCGTGCTCACCCAGCTCGCCCACTTGCAGAGAGGGAGCTGCTGTGGTTCTGCGTGCAGACACGTGAGTAGCAAATTCTCGCATTACCGCAGCAGTTTTCGGTGCTTCCGTAACTTCGTAAATACCTGTTATTTGAAAAACAAGTCAAATAAAAAAGCTAAATAGACCTGGAGTGCACTTTTCACAAGCCACTTTAGCCAAGGACAATGAAGTCCTTAGGACCAACATAGGACCTTTAAAGTTAATGGCATTTGGTAACATTTCGCTGTGAACATCAGTCCCTTGAAATGCTGTGATTTGGAATTCATGGGAGTTCTTTATTACAAGGAGACTTTTCACGAGGTTTCAAATAAGTCACGTTCACTAGGCAAGTACAAAGGGGGCAGGAAAAGAAACCCAGCATATTGCAAACTAGTTTGCAAACAGCGTTTTTGTCTTCATTATTAGCCGAACAAATAGAAATTTGACCAGCATTGTGATGTGGGTTTCCTTTAAATGATAATGATTCCCCCCCCACTCTTTGTCCCCTCCTTCTGTCTTCCCTCCCTTCCTTTCTTTTCTTCTTCCCTCCCTTCTCTCTCTCCTCTCATTCTTTCCATGGCTGTTTTGTACTCTATCTTAAAAATAACCATGAAGCTACCTACCCCAAACTTAGTGCTGTACATTTCCTAAAATGTGTATTTCAGTGAATATATCTCTGTGCTCACTGATTAAGATGAACTAACTAAATCCTTCCCTATGCTGAGCAAGAAAATTAAATGGGGCTGGGTTTGTCACTGTAACTTTTTAAAAGCATACTAGTAAGGTAAATTGTTACATGTTAAGATTATAAACAGGTAACAACCTCTATTTACAGACCACTTTGACTTTATGTTTGGGAGCAAGAAGGTATTATTTCCTTTAACTGACCCACTTTACAATTAAGGACTAAACACTAAATGCATGTATTGGCTGGAGCCAGTATTGAAAAATTAAGCCTTCACTTTTATGTATGTTCCTACCTGTGCCATTAGCTGTTTCTAATCAAATGCATTAAGAGCTTTGCATGAATTGAGGACTTGAGAATTTTCTAAGAGTTTTTGACAGTAGAATTCTTAAAGTTAGAAGGATGCATTTAGGAAGTGATTCTTGGACCCTAATTAGGACCATTTGCCAGAGGTTGCCATTATTCTCCTCTTAGTCTGCAGGACCCAGTAGATCAAATGATCTATATAACATGATTAGAAGTCTCCTTTTCCACCATGAGAAGTATTGTACTTTTTCAAGATGCCTGTGAAATAATTCAATAATAGTTTTGTTTTATTTCTTCTGCAGTGTCCATATGGTCAAGTCAATGTTAAAGATCCAACTCAAAGGAAGAAATTCAATTCATATTTTTATGTTTGACAACAATTTCCTCTCTGTTCTCCATCTAATTGAGCCTGTATTAAAAAAATACCCTAATCCAGAATTGCTCTCTGTGCTGTTAGTCCTTGAGCACTAGTTTAATCACAAGTACACATATTAAAAGAACATCAATAAAATGAAAAAGCTAGCAAATGTTTGTGTGTTTCTGAAGTGGCACATTGATAGTTATTTTCCTTTCTTTTTGCTTCATTATCAGACACATATGTTGAAGAAAGAAAATAATGACTGTGCCATTAAATAAATAGTAGCAATCGGGTCACATTAGTCACTCTTGATTTTTCTTATAGCCTCCGTTCTCCTACTGTTTTCTCCTCCGTGTTAGCAACCCAAGGGAGGTTGCTGGCAAATAGAAGAGTTTGAATACATTCTTCATTTTATTTATATCTGGAGCTATAAAAAGATGGATATAATGCTATATTGTGCAGCATATGAGGGCCCAAGAAGTGCCATTCTGCATCAAGAAATGCTCTCATCTTCCATCTGTTCTTTCGATAAAAACTCTAAATCATTCTGACTTGGAGGTCAGGCCGCTTAAGATGCCTCTGATTAGACCATTCTCACTTCTCTCCCCCGCAGCTTCCTTCTCCATGTCTTACGGCACTTCCCAAGCAAATCTATCTTAGGACATTTTATTATCTTTATACCCATTCCATTCACTGCGGTGACACCTTTGGGCATCAGTATCCAACCCAGGTTAGGAGCTCAAGGGACTATTGTTCCTACACTTTCTTCCCTGCTTCCCTCTGAGGACAATGGCCCCAGAAAGCCTTTTCCTTGCCAGTGGAGGCTGTTGAGGAAAATGAGGCTGCTGACCATCAGCCTCTTCTCCCAACAGAATCTGAAAGGTTCCCAAACATCTCAGGGGGCTTCCTTAGTCTCTGTCTGTGGCCTGAAATAAGAGTTTTAGAGATCTGAAGCAACCAAAAGATCCTGGTGCCTTCTCACACATTCGATTTAAAGTAAAAGCCATTCCAAACTGTTGAATAAGTGAAAAAGAAGCCCAGTAAAGTTCTGATTTCCCCCTTGATTGTGATTTATGTTGTTATTTTTATGTCAAATACTAAATTTTTTGTTTCCCCAAATTTTTGGCATTTTAGTGCCCCAGTTTTGCTGGTGCTCCCACTGTGGTGCCCTAAGCAACCCTGTCCGTGGGCTCCGTGAGGTGCTGGCAGCCGCCTTGGATTAAACAAATAAACAAACAAAAAAACCAGTCTTTGTGGCCAGGTGTTGTCCTCTCTAGAAATCATTTTGAGGAGGTGAATAGGAGAAGGGGTCAGCATTATGATTGTGGAGGCAGTTAGATTTTCCAGACAGGTTTATGTTCTCCTGGGAGCCAATTTCCTTTCTATTCTCAGGTCAAGAAGCAACCAGATAGCTCAATGTTTTCCACTAGATTTGAAGATTACCAAGGCCATTTTCTGGGTTGGGGCTGGATGGTGCTTTCTTCAGCAGTCCCAAGAGGGAGAAGAGAAAGAAATGGAGCCTGAAAATGTCATCTTTCTGGAGAAAGAAGAGAAAGAGGAAAGGAAGTTCATTTTGAAAAGGGGCCCAATTTAAGGCCGTGTTTTGAGAAAGCCCCTTGACAAATGGAAATAACTTATGAGATGCCTCCTTCCTAGAGGCAGCTCTTTCCTCCTCCTAGTGCACTTCCTGCGGTAGGGAACTGGCCCACGTAAAAGGACTCTGATGTCCATCACAGATGATTCTCATGTGGAACTCTTCCTGGCAGAACTTCAAGCCTTGCGTGCAACAGCGAAGGAGCTGCTGTTGGGGGATGGGGGAAGCTCTTACTCTCTCCCCCATCTGGAGCCCGGGAGCCAAGGCCTGAAGTTCTCCGCTGTGGTTCTGTGGACATGCTTGTGAACCACACATCAGGGGTGGCAGCGGGTCGGTGCTCCCACATTAAACACAATATGGCCACATAAATGGGCCTCGCTGCAAGAGCTTCAAGCTATATTGTATTCACACATTGTAAAGTAAAAATTCAGGTTTCTTATTGGGTGTGTGTATACAAACACATGTGGATGCCGAGAAGTAGAAACTTCCCAGTTTAAATCAACTCTGGTGCTGCTCCACTTTCATGGTTTCTGGAGACTCCTATTGCAAGTCACCATAAATCAAGGGGCATTGATTTCTAGATTGTTTCCAATATAGAAAGACCCAGCGGAAACTGGGGAAGCTTCTTACGGGGTTTACCAGGGTGGAGGATGGGCATCGATTCCTGAAGCAGTGGTGCTTCCCTTCCCTGGGGAAAGGGCCCTGTCCTGGTAGTCCTCGCTGCAGGTGGATTGCAATGCACACTTCCCTCTCTTCAGAAGACACACTGGCCCCATTGATTTTTGCAGCGCAAGGAAAAGAAGGATTCCCCCCCCCCCCCCCCCCCCCCCCCCCCCCCCCCCCCGCCCAGTGAAACCTGCGGCTCCCAAACCTGATGTGTTTGGAAAAGAAGGGTCCATGAGAAGGTGAGATGCTACTGGGCCCTGCCCGGACCTTTCTTCCACTGCAGCGCCCCTTATCCAAGGCATTCCCAAAGTCTGTTCCGCAAGCCGGTTTCCACTGCCAGAAACCAGCCGGGCTTAATCTCCAGACAAAGCTAGGGAAGCGGGCTCAGTACCAGGCAAAGGGCAATCAGCGTGCTGCTTTCCTACGAGCACTTTGAGACCTCACAGTCCGTGGCTAGCCCAGAAGGAACCTCCCCCTCCGCTCCATACCAACACCTGCCATTTCATCTTCTCTGCATTGGACCAAAGGCTTGAATTTGTGGACATCTGCTCATGGTGGAAGATTTAAAAGTCGGTGCTATTTTTCACTACCCTGCAACAATTAAAAGGTACTTCCGGGTGCCAAAACTATCCTCTCCCCTCAAAAAAAAAAAAAAAAAGAAAGTCATATGTTTAAGTGTGTGTGCGTGTGTGTAGGGGGGGAAATTGTCAAGACCCTCTTGCACGCCTCTGTGGAGAACTTGATTTCTGAGAAAAGGTTGGGAGGAACCCACAGATATCTTTACCTAGAGGTTAAGTCATTCCCAGGACTCCCAGACTACCAGGGATCTCTAGATACCCTGCTGCATGTCGGACGGAGCACCCCGGGCGCTGAGAGCTAACTGACCCTCGTCCCTACAAATAGTTTCAAGGTTGGGGTCATGACACAAAATCTCCAGACTTATGGGCCCTCCGTTTTTTAAGACTATGGGTGTAAAAGAGTGTAAACCGGGGAATCATAGGCTGTAGAGGGATTGGGAGATTCGTAACGACCATATCTTCCCACTCGAAATTTGTACGAAAGTGTGAGCTCCTCTGTGCGCGCCTCAGTGCGCGCGCACTTGGCGCGCGCGCCCGTGCGTGTGTAGAATGAATTTGTTTGTTTGTTTGTTTGTTTTTCCCAAATATCTAAAACGGTTCGTGACCCCAAAGAGGATAAAAACCTCTGCTTTGGACAGGAGTGAATGAAAGCATCTAAGCGTTTCGGGTCAGTATCACCGTCCATCTGTGCGATGGCCTCGCTGGCGAGCATAGAAGCTAAACCTGAGAGGCTTGTCCCCTCCCTGGCCGCGAAAACGGACCAACACAGGGGGGTTCTCGAGGAGAGAAAGAGCTAAGAAGGCCAGAACGGGAAAGGGAAAGTCGGGGGGGGGGGGAGGTGAGGGGAACTTAAGAGGTAAACTAGTGGAACTAGCTGGCTGGTGGCACTGGCTAGTGAAGCCAAGTGTTGGGGTGGAACGAGGGTCTCTGTCCTGGATTCTCAGAGCCACATTCCGGGGTTTGGGATGGAAAGAGAAAGCCAGAGAGGGCTTGGATTCGGGGCTCCCGCTGGTTCCCTTACCACCCCTAAACTGTGTGGCGGAGCTTGCGGGGCTGGCTAAGAGGTGCACCTCTCCCCCCACCCCGGCACAGCCCAAGCCCCCCCATCCCACGCTGGTTCCTCAGGCGGCTGGTAGGAGCGCGGGCGCCCCAGCCCTCGGCGCCCTCAGCCCACGCACCGCAGCGGAACAGCTCAGGTGGCACAGCGGGGAGGGGCGGGGAGGGAGGGCCGCAGCAGCACCCGGACCCGCATCCCGGAGCCGCCAATCTCGCGGCTCACACCCCCTTCCCGCATCCGCGCCGGAGCCTCCCAGCAATCCCCCGCCCCCCGTCTCCGCCTGCAAGGAGCGCACTGGGTGGGGGAGTGAGTAAATAATTGGCCAGAGGCCCGGCTTCCCGGTTCTCGCTCTGCTTCCCCGCGGCCTGACTGCGCCCGGGGCTGCTGGGGCGACGCAGCCCCTCGGGAACCTGAGACCAGGTAACCTGGCCCCCGCCCCATCCCGGGTCTGGGAGTCTGTCTGCGTTCCTGAGAATGCTCATCTCCCAAGGTTTGAGTCGGTTTTCTCCCGGTTAATCGCCTCCCCACCTCCTAGCCGGGGCGGGTGGGAGAGACACCTCCAGCCCCCGCGCTGACCCGGCTGGGAACGCCGCTGTGGCGCGCGGAGTGCATCCCAAAGTGCTGGGTTCCTGGCGCCTCGCCCGGGAGCGCCGAGAGTGAAGGACCGGGAGGGGAAGGCGGGGATGTGGCGGGGGAGCAATCAATGGCTTAGCCCAGCTTCCCGCAGGAGCTACCGCCCATTCACGGTCTACGCAGGCACCAGCTGGCGGCAGCATCTTTTAGGTACAAGCTCCAGGAAGGCAAAGGCCGGCTGGGGGGCCGGGAGCCCAGGGCGCGCTGCGGGACCCCAGCACCCCCGCTGCGCCCAAGCCTCAAGATGCTCTCGGCTTTATGAGGTTCAGTTACGGCCGAGTCCTCCATTAACACCTCCCCTGATTATTGAGAGGCTGGAAGGGCTGAACGCAGCCTCAGAGCGCGTCTCCGCGCACCAGCCCGCGTCTGTGCCCTCTGCACACCCCTTCCTCCTCCCGATTTGGAAGCATAAACTGAAAATAAAAGACAAGTGGAAGGAGCTGCGGGGCAGAGGTGAGGGATTCGGGTCAATCGAGAGAAAGAGAGAGAGAGAGAGAGATTTCCATCCAACGGTTTATTTATTTGGATCAACAGAGGAATCCTCGGCGAGACCTGGGGACCAGCCCGCACCTCTGGCCGCCGCCTCCCGCCCTCCCTCGCCGAGCACCGGGTTCTTGGGGGAAACGTCTGGACCTCAAGGTAAGATCCCACGGGGGTTGTCTCGTCGGAGCGGTTTTCTGGCCTGGGCGTGCGCCCGGACGGCCGGGCACCCCAGGAGCGTCTCGGGCACTAGCGGAGGCAGGCTGGGCTTCAATCGAAGCCTCCCAGGACCCGAGGTCGCGGCGGGAGGAGCAGTTCGGACGCGCCCCAGCGGGGTGGTAGGAGGCTCCGGGGCCCCCGGGCCGCAACGCCCCGCTAACGCGCGGCTTTTTTCTGCCAGTGCAGCCACCATTACGGCGTGATCAACTCCTTTTGCTCTAAGAATGCTGAACGGCACCACTCTAGAGGCAGGTGAGTTATACGCCAGGTTCCTTCTCATTTCCTCTGCCCTTTTTCTTGGGCTGGTGTGCACATTGGTGTGTGTGTGTGTGCGCGCGCACACGTGTGCGCGCCTTCATTGGGTGAAAGAAAGAGGGGTGTGTGTGTGTGTGTGTGTTAGAAATTAAATCGCGCTTCGAAGGCTCAATGCAGTCTCGTTCAGTCTCCTGCCAGGATTCCTGAAAGCTGCGTTTCCCTCCTTTTGCCTTTCCTTGAACGTCTTTGACTTTTTTGAGGATGGAGAGGGGGAGGTGGAGGTCACGGTGCAGCTGAGCCGCGAGTTGTCAGCAGCGTGATGGATGCGCCTTCGATCCTCCGTGGTGCTGCTGGGGGCGTCTCCCCGCTGGAAGGGATGGTGGGGGGCAGGGCTGACACCGTTTCTCACCTGTGTAGGGCTTAACTGGAAACTGGCTTCCCCCGCATTTTTTGTTCAATGCAAACCCCGCGCAGCCGTTCCTGCGCGCGACCTCAGAGGACGCTGTGCGGGACGTCTCCCTTTATTCCTCGGGCGGGTGAGGGCCCACGGCACAGCAAATGTCAGGTAAAGGGGCTTCGGATTTCGGATGTGGCAACCGCCCCCCGGGAGAAGAAGCCAGGGACCACGGAAGACAGAGATTTGAAGGGAGCAAACGACGGTCGGGTGGCTTTGCGGGTACAGAGGATGTGCGTGGGTCAGAGTGCACAGAAGGGTAGGGCCCTGCGGCGCAAGCGGCGCGCGGCCCTGAGTCTCCCCTCGGTGCAGGAGGGCTCCCCCAGCTCCGCTCGGCCCGCTCCCATCTGTCTGGAGGGAGGCCCTCCCAGCAAGACTGAATCAGAGATGCGCCCGTGCGGCAGTGCCAGTGGATCTGTTTGAACATAGAGATTCCCTATGCCCACCGACTAGAGAAAGGCCTGGCGGCTCGGGGCCATCGGCTCACCTCCTGCCCAGCGCAGCCGGGGAGACCAGGACTGAGCGCGCGGTTCCCAGCCCCAGACGACGTCCACTACCCCGGGCCCTGGGGTGCTCACGACAGTGCCCAAAGACAGACACTGTTTCAAGACCTGCACCTTTCAGACCAAGGGGGCTCCCCAACCAGTTTAACAGGGTCAGGAGGAAAGGTGACCTCTGCTCTTGAAGGGCAAACTGGGGGTACAGGATCTTGGCTTCCAAAGGTCAGATATAAAGAGAACTTAAGTTGCCAATGCTCTCAAGAGATGGGTCTGCAGGGTTATTTTCCTCTCTGGATCCTAAAGCCTCTACTGCTCCCTGGGTAAAGTTATGCCTTCCCTTATTTCTCCTCTCTTGCCCTCTTGGGAGTTTTTCTGGGCCAGAGCCTGGGACAAACTTGCTGCCTTCTTGGAGATTCCAGGACCCTGAACCATCAACTCCCTCCCTACTGCTCTGCCCCGCTAGCGACCAGCCAACTGCTTTTCTGAAAGCAGCAACAGTAGCCGGATGGATGGATCATGGAGCAAAGAAGAGAATGGACTGCGTGTGCCCAATTGTGAGGAGGGTGGCAACTGGCCAGGGTTCTGCCCCACCACTCCAAATAGAGCTCTGAGTTCAGGGAGGAGAGTTAAGATCCTATTATGGGCTGCAGGTGGGGGACAGCCCCTTGCACCTGTCCCATTTAGAGAGGCGGAGCCCCAGGAAATGAACCAGGGAGCACTCCAACTTTTATAGAGCACTCTCAGGCAATTCTGAGGGACACCGGGCTCCAGTACCTCCTCTCCAGAGGTGAAAGAAATCAGAGCTACAAAGATGCTCTCCTTAAAGCACTTACTCCCTTTGTGAATAAGAGGTAGTGAGGGGGGGCCCTCTTAGGTAACCTTTTGGGACTCCAAGACAAAAAGGATACCCCAGATCACACATCCAGTTCTTGGAGCATGTCCTCCCACCCCCCGCCATGGGCATCCTCTTTAAGGAACTGTGAGAGGAGGCAGAGCTGGGCGGGTGGGGAGCAATTTCTGCAGAACTAAAAAGGACCTCCCAAACTCCAGCAGCACCCCCTGCCCCACCCCTAGCTCTGCAAACTTCCTGCCTTGGCTGAGAAGGAAGACTCCTGGCAGTACACTTCTTTATGGGAAGTAACAACACCCACTGGGTGCAGGAACTTATAACCTAAGTTTTATTTAAAAAGCAGGCATAGCTGGGATCCAACCCCAAAGCTGACTGTAGAAGGTGCTCTGCCCTGCCTGTACCTGATAGACGATTAACAAATATTTGTGGAACAGATGAATGGATGAAGGATGGTGTACAGGACTTCTGTGATTGGCTTCCTTGGAGATTTCACAGAACTATTTTTCCTGGAGCTGTTTGTTAAACTTTCACTTCATTAAGTCTCCAAAGTTCATCTCTTGCAAGAACAGGGTTGTGTTCTTGCATTCTTTGTTGTTTTTGCTGAGCAGGACCAAAATTCAACAACAGCCAAACCTAATTCCAACACCCCCATTTGGTAGGCGGGCAATGGGTGTGGGGTGTGAGAGCTGTAGTTTAGTCCAGAAACTAGACAAAGCAGGTCGCTGGATTGAGGTCCCAAATTTACTTTTTCCTTGGAGCTTCCTTGGGTTGCCTGGGTTGACTGATATTCTTCTCAAAGACCCCACCTCTTTCTCCTCCTCCTCCTTCTCCTCCTCCTCCTCCTCCTCCTCGGGATCTGAGTCCATTTAGCTGCTGACTTGTGGGAAGGCAATCTGCCCCTTTGTGAGAGGACCTGCTGTCTCTGAAAGGGTTGCTGCTCCCAGCCCCTCCTTGGGGCCCTTCGTTTGTGCACGTGGGTTTGAAAAGCTCATTGATTTCCATCCAAAGGGGCTAATTACATTACTTACAGTAAATAGCAGCCCTGCTGTCCGGTAGGGCTGCCAAAGTGAGGGGGGAGGTCTCCAGCTTAGTTCACTTGATTGGCTTCATTTTTGTGTGAAATTGTGTTTTATGAGCTGTATTCTGGCACCCGGAGGACTGTAACAGCGTCCAGTCTGCAAATAACATTATTTTTGACCCCGAGAAAAGAGCAAGGGGAAGCAGTGGAGTCTTGGGTTTCATGGAAGAGGTGACTCCAGCAGCTTCAGAAGGCGATGCTTTGGGACAGGAAGTCAGACTGCTGCACAAGTTCCCTTCCGCCTCCATTCTTGCCTGCCTTCCCTTTGCTTCCTTCCTTCCTTCCTTCCTTCCTTCCTTCCTTCCTTCCTTCCTTCCTTCCTTCCTTTCCCTCTCATTCTCATTCTCTTATTTCTTCCCTTCCCCTTTTATTCTTCCTTCATCCTTCCCTGCTCTTTCTCTTCCTCCCTCTCTCCCTTCATCTTTTCAGATTTGACCACCGTTCCCCTAGAGGGAAGCAATCTGCCAACAGGGTACTCCTCTGAGGTACCCAGGGTGTGTGGAGACATGAGCCATTCCTGGGAAAGCCGATGATGGGGAGTGGTGGGAAGCAGGCAGGCAGGAGGAAGGAAAGAAAGGGGGAGCAGCCCTGGCTTCCTCCTTTCGCTGATTATAAAGTTGGGTTGGTTCCTGCCACTGCTCTATGCTTCGGGCCCCTAGGGGGCTTCTGGTGGTTTGAATGAATCGACAATATCAGAGTGTTGCGGACACTTTTTAATAGGGCCAAGGAGGGGCCACCGCTAGTGGGAACAGAGGGAGACAGAACAATCCCGCCTCTTGTGAGGCGCAGGTCTGCCGTTCTGCTTGTCAGCTCTCACCTTCCCCTCCTCCACAGCGAGGAGCCCCTTTCACATCCTCCTAAATGTGCGGTGCATCCAGTTTTACAAGCCCCTGTCCGGCCAGGGCGGTGGGAACAGCACGCAATAGGGCACGCACTAGTCCTGCAGGGGTCCTCCACTGGCTGCCCACATTGAGGAGTTTCAAGTGGGACACTAGGATCACCAGCAGTTTACATTCAATCTTGAGTTGGGTAAGAGAATACCTCACCCCGTGTCATGGTTCAGTTGAGTACTCCCTCCCCCCCCCCAAAAAAGTCCATGCCCTGTCCTCTACATTCGTTTTTCAAACAAAACCTTTTGGCCAAAAGTAAACTTCAGAATCTTAGGTTCTTGTAGCCTGTTTTTCACGTTGGGTGATGTTCCAGGCCCTGGTAGGGTGGAGGGCCTCTAGGGGAGGTGAGGCGACCTGCTTTTAAAAAGTGAGTTGAGGAAGAGGGGAAGGGAGGAATATCTGTTTAACGTTTGCGTATTTGGGGTCCCCTGTAAGTTAGGGACCATAAAGTCCACAAGGAGGACACCCAAAGTTTGGAGCTGACATCCTGTATGCCTTGAGCTGGGGTCTGATCTTGAACTTGGACCAAATAGGCTTTCTGCCTCCTGCACCAGGGCGGGGACAATAAGGGCTCCTTTTCCCCTTTAAAACATGATTACTGAGAACTCTTGGAAGGATATGTGTGTATGTGTGTGTGTGTGTGTGTGTGTGTGTGTGTTGGGGGGAAGTAAATGCCCCCTCCTACTAACCCCCCCTCCAGCCCCCTCCCTTTTGTAATGTTTGTCCCTGCTTGCCCATCACCAGGGGGTTGAGAGGAGTATGACAGGTCTTTGTTGTCTGAATAAAAATCCGCGGCAGCTCCAGGGAGAGAACTCCTCCTACTAAATTATCAAAAATGGGCTGGCTTTAGTCTCTTAACAAATTGGACACAGCTACGGCAGGAGCAGTCCCCAACCCAACCTACAGGCACTGGGAACTTGCAAGCAGCCAGGGACCGCTGAAAATAGCACTTCTTTTTCTTTCTTTGTGTTCAAAACTATTTTCTTTCTTCACCAGATTTTGTTTTCCTCCCCCCGCTGCAGTTGTTTCCCATTAGTAACTCGATCTCTCGGAGCAGTAAGATTCGCCTTCTTCGTCTCCTTTCCCCTCCGCCCCTGTTTGTTTGTTTTCTGCACATCTCCTTCAGGGAGCCGCTGGGCTTTCCCCCTTCTTTTTCTTTTTTTGTTTTTTCTTTTCCGAGCAGACCAATTTCCACTCCGTCTGCCTCTTTCTTCTTCCCTCTCTTCCTCTTGCCTTCCGTCCCCGAGCGTCTCTGCGCTCCTCCAACACGCAGCTCTCTGCCGTCCCTTCTGCTCCTTCACTCGGATGAGCTGAGAGCCGCGGGCGTGTGTATATGGAAATAGTGGGGTGCCGAGCAGAAGACAATTCGTGTCCTTTCCGTCCCCCAGCCATGCTCTTCCACGGGATCTCCGGAGGCCACATCCAAGGCATCATGGAGGAGATGGAGCGCAGATCTAAGACCGAGGCCCGCCTGGCCAAAGGCGCTCAGCTCAACGGCCGCGACGCGGTAAGGACGGGCCCCTCGGCTGCGGGAGCCTGGCGCCCCAGCGCGCTCCGCGAAGCCGAGCCTCCATTCCCTGGCCGGCCGAGCTGAGGATGGAGCGTCCTAGGGACGTCCGTTCCAGGCTGGCGGGTGGGTTTTCTCCGGTCTGACTGCCTGCCGGGCTAAGAAAACCCCTTTTCTGACTTGAAATGTCTCCGCAACCGAGACCCTGAGCTCGCTACTCTGTGCCGCAGCTGTTCCCGGCAGAGCAGGGAGGGCCGAGAGTGAGAGGACGGGGATGTCCCCTTCTGCAGACCTCAGACTCCGGTCTCCGGCCCCGCTTGACTCCGGGCGCCTCCCGGGCGAGGACAGCGGCAGGGAGGGCGAGCTGGGTGCGGGCAATGCGCGGACGGCGCGCGCGGCCGAGGCGTCGGGGCCAAGCAGGAGCCCAGGTGGTTCTAGTCTCTGGGTGTGATGACGGGATCTTTGGAGAGGACTCAGACTCCACTGGGCCACCTTCAGTTCTCAGGACGCTCGGAGCGCGGCACTGCCTAACCCAGCGATTTTCGGGGTCTCGGGCAGCCCGGCCCGGCCCCTCTAGCGAAACAAGACTGCGTTCAACTTCCGGGCCGGGCGGGTGTAACGTGTAGGGGGGAAATCTAATAAAAACCCGGAGGAGCACCTAGCCTACGCGCGAGAACTTTCTACCCTTAAACGATATAATCAACTACCACTGTTACTACTATTCATATTAATAAAAGTCACGTCCAATTAATAAAGCCAATTAATAATCTATGTGCTTCCCTTTCCCACTTACGAGCCGGAGGGGAAAAACTACAGAAGTCTCCGGAAATGATTTCAGCCAAACAGAGCTGTGTAGATCCTTCGACATCACACCCGGCATTGTAGCTCGAACCAACCCTTTAGATTGCTCCGGCGGGTCAGTGGTGTTTTGGGTTACACCAAGTAGCCGAGTTGGTGGATGTTTCCACATTTGCAAACTGAACATAGTCTGGAGGGCCCCAGGTCTGAGTAAAGGGAAGAAACTTTACTTTTCCAGGCCCGCCAAAGTTTTGTGGGGAAGTCCAGCCCATTTCTGCTAGTCTTGAGGGAAATGACCAGTGGTTACTTTCTTCTTTTTCTTTTTCCTTGTTGTGGCTATCCTGTTTAAAACCAAAAAGCAACCCAAACCCGAATCTCGTAGAGGGGCTGGGCTCGTCACGGTGAGGTTTCCTCATCTTCAGCCTGGTCGGTGGGTAAGCGGGGGGGAAAGCTGAACTTGGGCACTAAACAGATTTTCAGGACACAGGTCTCCCGGGTAGGTTAATGCAGGGCGAAAGGGGGACTGTGCAGAGGGGACTAGACAACGGACTCTTCCTGGGAACAGGCACTTTATACCCTTACTGGGGAGAGGACCAATATCCCTGGAAATGAGAGAACAGCCAAATACACCCCGGTCAAAACAATGTCGACCAAATTAGGAGCACAGGTATCATAATCTCTCCCTTCCTTTTAATTTAACGCTGCCTATAAGAATTTAGGGAAATGGAATGGTTTCAAAACAATCTGTGTTCGTTCAAATTTCCTTTCCATTCCCCAGTAAAAATTTCCGTTGTTTTATTTTGTGTGCGTTGAAAGCCACAAGTTTTAGCATGTATATTCGAGTTTGGGAGCATCCGCCAAACTATACTCAATGCGCTCCTAGCATTTTTAAAAGAGTTTCGAGGTGGACGGCATGTCTTTAAGGTTTTAGAAGAGGGTGGAGATGGCCAGCCTGTGTTTAGGTTAATAGTCCCGGGAGAATGCGAACGCCGGGTTCAGGCAGACACCGCAGAAAGGGAGTGAGTCGCAAAAGGAAAAATCGCTAACTTTCCCCCGACGTTTGCCTTTGCGCTGTGGCCCCTGACCCTTGCCATGCTCCCGGAACGACTGAAACTCGCGTTGCGGGGAGGGAACTCCGCGTTGTGCGTCCCCGCCGCGCTCCGTCCTCAGCGGTGCGCTGTGCTTGCCTTGCAGGGCATGCCCCCGCTAAGCCCCGAGAAGCCTGCTCTGTGCGCCGGCTGCGGGGGCAAGATCTCGGACAGGTACTACCTGCTGGCTGTGGACAAACAGTGGCACCTGAGGTGCCTGAAGTGCTGTGAATGTAAGCTGGCCCTCGAGTCCGAGCTCACCTGCTTCGCCAAGGACGGTAGCATTTACTGCAAGGAGGATTACTACAGGTATTCCCGCCCCTATCCCTTACGCCCCGGTACACCTGGCGGGGCCACCTGCCCGAGCCCGGGAGCCTCTTCTCTGTCCCCCACCTTTCGCCCCTTCGGGGTCCGGTTATCAATCCCGAGACAGGGGAAGTCCACTGCATACGCCTTCCAGCTGCGCCACCCCCACCAAGGGCGGTGAGGATGGGTGGGAGGAACACCCGAGGTCAAGAGCTACCAGTGACTATCCCCCACTCCCGACACTTCACAGTTCAGTAGAGGGAATCTGGAGAAATCTTGAAATAGTGAATGAATATGTGTCTGTCGACCGAGACTAAAGCGGGTATTTTTTTTTTTCTTTTCTTTTTTTCCGTTTACTACGAACTGGGCGAGACCCGCACCTTGGAATTGAACTGGTGGCCGGCGCAGCCGGAACCCGGTGTTAGGTTTTTGCGAGGGTGGCGGGAGACCACGTAAATGACCATGAAAAGGAATAATCGCCGTTGGTGAAACCCAAGCCACTCAGTTCTGAGTTCCATTTACTGCTAGTTAGAACCTTGCCGGCTAGCCTGGCGAACAAACTCCAGGGATGTTTTTTGATGCTTCCCAGTTATTTTTTCTGGAGTGGGAAAGAGAACTATGTGCAAGTGACCTAGCTCCGCTCTCAACCAAAGGGAGAGAGGTGATTTAAAAAGAATTAGATTTCTTCTGCAAAAGCGTCTGTCTGAATGCTTTCAGGCACACGCACACATCCATAAATAATAATAATACCACCCTTCATAGAGTGTTTTGTAACGGATGAAACCCTTTCCCTTGGCATCGCAATTTAATATTCTTTACATAGCGTTTGAGTTAGCTAGTGCGGGTTTGTTTGGTTGTTGGGCTTTTTCTTTTTCTTTCTTTCTTTCTCTCTCTCTCTCTCTCTCTTTTTTTTTTTTTTGGCTTTTTGTTTGTTTGGTTGTTTTTTTTTTTTAAATCTTAACTTTCCAGAGAAGGAAACTGAGGATGTTACCCGATTCTTCTCATTTTAATGTAAGGGTTCTTTGTCCTGCTTCACCCACCAGAACAGGTCATAAGCAAGTAAAATTAATGACCAAATGGACCGGTGTCCTCTTCTGTCAGAGCCCTCCTAGGTGTCAGTCTAGGACCACTGCTGACCAAACTCCAGGTGTCACGGGTGGGAGATGGCCCTGCCTTTGCCTCACCCAGCGCCCTGACTTGACGTTGTTTTGTTTTTTTTTTTCCAGAAGGTTCTCTGTGCAGAGATGTGCCCGCTGCCACCTTGGCATCTCCGCCTCCGAGATGGTCATGCGTGCCCGAGACTCTGTCTACCACCTGAGCTGTTTCACCTGCTCCACTTGCAACAAGACCCTGACCACGGGCGACCATTTTGGCATGAAGGACAGCCTGGTGTACTGCCGCACCCACTTCGAGACCCTCTTGCAAGGGGAGTATCCACCGCAGTTGAGCTACACCGAGCTGGCGGCCAAGAGCGGCGGCTTGGCCCTGCCTTACTTCAATGGCACTGGCACGGTGCAGAAAGGGCGGCCCCGGAAGCGGAAGAGCCCAGCGCTGGGAGTGGACATCGTCAATTACAACTCAGGTGGGCCCTTACTACTCCCCCTCACCCCTGCCCCCCTCCAGCCCTGGCCTCTGGCTGTCCTGAGGAGGATTCCATAGAGTTCCTTTCCCATTCAAGATCTGGTGGCAAGAGGGGGTTTTGCTTAACTCTTAACTCTTTCCTCAGTACAACTCCCTTTCACTCAGAAGAAGGGGAAAGAGGGAGAGAAGGAGAGGAGGAAAGAAGGAGAAAGGGAGAGGGGAGAGAAAGACCTTTATTTAGGTTGTGGCAAAAAACACATTCATGACCCTGGGGCTGCAATGACTTCCCCCAAACAGGCAGAGCCAAAACCTTGTTGCCCATTAGTTAATGAGCCCATTAGTTTCTGGCTCCCAGTTGGAGCAAAACAGCCCCAGGGCAATTCCTGTGTGGAAGCCAAATTATAGATCCTGGAGGAGGTTTTCCTATATACTGAAAAAAAAAAAAAAAATCTTCAGAGCCCAACTTCAGTCTGTCTAGAGGGGGCAGAGGCTGTGGTCACCAGCCCAGAGTTAATCAGGAACACAGTTGGCAAGAGTGTTGAAAACCGAATCCCTGATCTTGGTGAAAAGCAGCTGTAGGGGTAGGAATCACTCTCCACAGTTGAGCTGGCCTGTCCCTTCTGTAGGTCAGGGTACTCATCCAACCAGCTCATTCCCTGTATGGTCAACCATCCGGACATCCAGACCCCTTGGGAAAATGAAAGAAGCTCCAGGTCAGGCCCACTGAGGAGGCTTAGTGGTGTGACAGGCTGCTCTTCTGTCCTCCACCGGCCTCCTCTCTTAATTAAAAACAAAATGCAGGCAACAGGCCTGAGAGCACACTTTCTTCCTTGCTTTGGGGGACACCTATCATTTATCAATCTCTCTCATTCACTACTTTCCCATGGTTGGTAGTCTGCCCAGCTCTCCATCCCCCAGGTGAGGATGGAGATGGACATTGCAGATCATAGCTTCCTCCAAGCAGGAAGGAAGCTCTTTCTTTGAGTTCCAGACACTGGGAAAAGGGGCCTGGAAAGCCCAGGCTAACTTTTGGGCAACTAAGGCCTGGTTTCCCATGCTGGGCCCAGCCCTGGATGGGAATCTCAGAGGCAGGCGACTCAGGCTAGGGAGTCCATTCTATTGGGAGGGACCTTGGGGACCTCTCTGTGGCAAACCCCACTCTGATACCATGAGTACCCAGATACCAGCCCAAGCATGGACATCCCAGAACACAGATCTTGCTGGTTTTCGTCTTCCAGTCCCCAGTGCTGGGTAGGGGGCCTGACCCATTGTTGCTCGATGGTAAAGGAACGTTATCCATTCGGATAAGTGATTTATCCACGGTCACATAGCCAGTGTGAATCATTTGGAACTAAAAGTCCTGCTCTGAGCCCGGAGTTTTTAGGGGAAGGCTCTCTGGACGAGCGGGCTCTCCCCAGCCTTGTGCTCGGCTTCCTCCTGGGGTTCTCGGCTGATTTAACTGAGAAGAAGGAATCCCAACCCGGTCAGCGCGGCGGGCGGCGTCCCACGGAGATTAGGGACCAGGGAGCTCAGCGCCGCTACACTTGTCCCTAGAGGGTTCATGCCAGGGTCGCTAGACCAAAGGAAAAGAGCGGCTGGCTCGCAACAGACCCCACCCGGACCGGTTTGTGTTAGGGCCGCGGGCGCAGCCCCGGGTTTTGCCAACCCCCGGCTGCGGGTCGCGGCCTCGCGCTCGCCCCTGCTGCGCTTCCGCAAGGGCTTTTGGTTCGGGGCCACTTTGCCCAGCGCGCTCATTTCATCTCCTTTGATGCGAGGTCCCCGGAGCAGGACAGGCAGGGCACTAATTGTTCTTTATTAATAGAAGATGACATCGGAATCTCGAGCCACTCACCAAGGCCCTAATGCCCTAATTAGAGAGAGACAGAGACAGAGACCAAGAGGCCGAGACCCACATAACGAGCGAGTCCTTTGGAGAGAGGGAATCCCTCAGCCTCGAGAAAATGTGCGGAAGGGTGGCGATTTCTAGCCACGCGGCAGGAATCCTAGTTTTTGCGCTTGTTTATTTAATCTAACTAGCTAAAATTGATTTTGTCTTGGATCTTACTTTATGTTAGAAAGATCCGGGGAGCTTTAAGAACAGTAGAATTTAGTATCCCCTACTTCTAGAGCTTGCACATTTATTTCTTAAGAAAAAAAAAAAAGAATGAAAATCTCCTTCCACTTCGGTCTTTAGTTTGCAAATTAGTGCTGCTGCAAGGTTTATTGAGAAAGGTGATGCTGTTTTGGTCATGCGGGAGGAAAGGGTTGCTGAGGCCTCCCTATCCTGTGTTTGTACATCACACCACCTCAGACTGGATGCTTATTAATTAGCATCCACCCCATCCTTTCCGGACTTTCCCTAGAGATACAAATGAATAGTATATACTTCTTTAAAATCAGATGAAAATAATCTAGAGAAATTGGGTTAAGGATACATGACCAGAAATCAACCCCGGTATTAAAAAAATGTTTATGAATCTAATGCAAGTTTGTTACAAAACTAGCAAAAGAAAAGCTTCAGCAAATTTAAAACATGTTAACTCATTATTTTAGCTTTCTCTGGATCTTACATTGTCATCTCTGCTTAAATGTAACCTAGTCTCAGAAAGAGTAAAATTGACACTAGACAAATATAATTTATACATCAATATATTTAAAAAAAATATACAAAAAATGTGTTTAGGATTCAAAGACATCGAGAGAAGATGTAAAACTTGGTAAAGATCACTTAGTGCTTGACATCTGGCAAATACATTTTAATGAGAATATTCCTAATTTAGTTTATACCTCCTTGTGCAGATAGCAGGCAGATATTTTAGAAAGAGACATAGTTTATTTGGAATGCTGGATTGGAAAGCAGCCCTCCAGGGGTGAGAAGAAGATTTAGTCTAGGATAGGCAACTCTTATTTGGGTAATTTAGCATTAATGGAGAGACTACATTTTTTCTAGTTTTAAAAATCTCCCTTCCCAAGTGTAGGTTTTCTTCAATTCCAAACTTCAAAAGCTCCTGATGGTTGTTAAATTAGCCTGGCACTGACCCCTAGTGGTCTCCCAGGGATCAGTTAGTTCTCAGAAGGTTATATACCTTCAGAACAGAAACTCACTTCAGTATAGGTGACCACTTCGTAAGTGACTGGAAAATAAAATATTTAGATCTTCTCACTGACTTTATAATGCCAGATGTGTACTTAGAGGTGGATGGTTAAAGCAGTTTTAAGAGAGTTATCATTTCATCTCATAATTCAGGGGGAACACATATAGCTTTAGAAGTAGACCCTGGGGAAACACAATCACTTGCAAGTTTATATAATGCATTTGTAGTTAAACAAGCAATTTAGGATAATACACTGAGTTACTCTGTGGAAGAAACAGATTGGTCTTTTAAGTTGAATAATATGATGACACTGTCACAGGAAAAGCATACAGTAATATCTGCTTAATAAAAAGTTAGTCTGGGTGCCTGGGTGGCGCAGTTGGTTGAGCGACTGCCTTCGGCTCAGGTCACGATCCTGGAGTGCCTGGATCGAGTCCCACATCGGGCTCCCTGCTCGGCAGGGAGTCTGCTTCTCCCTCTGACCCTCCCCCCTCTCATGTGCTCTCTCTCTCATTCTCTCTCTCTCAAATAAATAAATAAAATCTTTAAAAAAAAAATAAAGAGTTAGTCTATGTGGAAACAAGTCCCATTATTGTGTTTAATGAACTAAAGTTATCTGCTGAGTTTTTAATCAGCAATAATGAATATAGAATACATATTCAGAAAAGCAATTTAATCAGACTATTCTATAATTATTTTTCATAAACTTCATTTTAAAGACTAATGAAGTACATAGTGAGGTTAGGAATCATACTCATCTCTAAGAAATATTATCTTGGGGTGGGGGAATGGCTAAGGGCATTATTTAAACACTAACTTAAATCTTCTATCCCAAGTGTAACATTCAATCTGATGTGCTGTTCAGGAAAAGTTACACGTTACTCACATATGATAGGAATGAAATTGTATTTGAAGAAGCCTCCAATGACTGAGGTGTGCCTCTTTGACCATTTTGTTGTGGGCATATTTATAATCTGGTTGTGAAATATAGCTCAGTTTACTGGAGATAAGTATAGTTTTATAGTAGGTCATAAGATGCTGTTTCATCCATTTGAGGATATGAAAGTACAATTCTGTAGAATATTTGAACCCAATATATCCCCCACTGGGCTAAAATAGGGTAAAATGTAAAGTACATTCTTTCTCTTGTCTCTGAGTACATGTTACTCTTCTGATGCAGTTTAAGAAGTCTATGTTCAACATTTGTATGTATATATCTAGCTTGGATTCCCTTTAAGTTGACTTGATTTTTCATTAATAGTCACTCAATTTTATTGATGAACAAAGATTCAAAATCTTGGTGAAATGCTTTTGAGTCCTGGCCCTGTACTTGACTTAGGGGACACAAAGGTGAAAGGTATATAATCTTTCTCTCAATGAACTCATCTGCTCTTTTGGCAAATATGCTCTCTACTTAAGTGTTTTATGGAAATATAAACAAAGGAGACATTAATTCATGCTTAATATAATGTCTTCTTACATTAGAGATAATTTCTTGTTATGTGGATTTTGTAATGAAATGTGATGACCTCTTCGTTGATGACCAAAACTACTGTTTCTGTATATATGCTGACTTAACCAAAAATAAATTTTAGAACATGATTCTAACCAGAGCATAGCAGACAAATAATCTTTTATCAAGCAGAAGAGCTAATATTAAGAAATGCCTTACTTTCTTCAGATTCAGGTTTTGTCTGCCTCGCACCAAGTGACATGATCAGGTTGATTTTAGATATTCTATTATAGTGTACTAAAATGTAGGATGGGGCGCCTGGGTGGCTCAGTTGGTTAAGCGACTGCCTTCGGCTCAGGTCATGATCCTGGAGTCCCAGGATCGAGTCCCGCATCGGGCTCCCTGCTCGGCAGGGAGTCTGCTTCTCCCTCTGACCCTCCTCCCTCTCATGCTCTCTGTCTCTCATTCTCTCTCTCTCAAATAAATAAATAAAATCTTTAAAAAAAATAAAATAAAATAAAAAAATAAAATGTAGGATGATCAGATCTGAAAATGCATCATATAAGTAACTGAAGTAAGGGTTTAAAGAAAAAAAATGCCATGCCCTTTAAGTTGAGATGAAATCAGTCAATATTTAGCAAAATATTTTCATTTTGTAATCCTATTTTCTTTGCAGAGCCAGTAGGTTATTGGAAATGGCCTTTTAAATGTACAACTTTACATCCTGGGATGATGACTTTCAGGCTGGTTTCAAAGGCTGGGTTGTTTTGCCCTCAACGCTGAGCAGGGCTTTGCAAGGAGAGAGATGTCACCCTCTTTCTGCCAGGCCAGCCATCCCACTCACACACGTCCACAGCAAAAAGGGCCAAGATCTGAGTGGAGAAATAAACGCCATAAGTGTCTCTGAACTGTGAGCTGTGGGGAGCGCTTCAGGCATGAACTGAGTGAATAGAAGTCTGGGCTCATTCTCTTTCAGAAATATTTATTAAAATAACTCCAAGGGAAAACTGTTTTCTTCCTGGGATTGCCCAATGTTAACCAGTTATAGCTAAAAACCCTCAAAAATAATATTCTTAGGATTACATAAGAAATCTCCAAATTCTTATTTTGTAACTTCTCCCTTTTCTCCAGCCACTTTCTACCTTTTTCCTGATTGTGAAGACTCTAGGAACATCAGGAAAAGCTAAAAATTGGAACTGACTTAGATTCTTCCTTACTTGATAGGCTCTCAAAAACTCTCAGATTTGAGAGAGCTGAAATTACTTGTTTGCATATCCCTCATGGTAAAGAACAGTGCCTTCAGACAGTATGTTTCATTTCACAAACAGACAAAATATGGAGTCTTTAAAAACTGTGTGTGTGTAGAAGGGCAGGTGCCGATATGTATAAATATATTAGAGCTTTTCCTTTTCACTCTCGGATGTTTCTTTCACACTTAGGGCTTGTCTTCCCAAGCTTTCTAGCAACCGTTATGCAAAAGAGAGAATTTATCTAATATTTTTCTATTACATAAACTTTGGTTGTGTCCATATTAAGAGGCTGGTTTGGCGGACTCTGGCAATTAACCTCTTTGTTTGGTCTAGATATTGCTTATACGTGGGTTGACAGGCTTTCCCACTGTTGCTTTATTATCAAAGCATCATACAGCCTGCCACCCCTGCAGCTAATGGCTGACTTACCACTGAGCCCTTGCTTGTTCGCTGTTACCGCAACAGGTTGTAATGAGAATGAGGCAGACCACTTGGACCGGGATCAGCAGCCTTACCCACCCTCGCAGAAGACCAAGCGCATGCGAACCTCCTTCAAGCATCACCAGCTACGGACCATGAAATCCTACTTTGCCATCAACCACAATCCAGATGCCAAGGATCTCAAGCAGCTTGCTCAGAAAACAGGCCTCACCAAAAGAGTTTTGCAGGTAAGAAACCTCCATCATTGGCTGTGTATACCTCACCCTTACCCTTGCCAGTAAAAATAGTTCTCTTCCCTGTCTAGAGCAATACAGATATTTCCTGTACTGCTTTTCATTAGTTAACTTAGTTATCTCCCAAGAGGGTGGGCTGAAATTTTGCAGGGGCTTCCTGGAGGGTGCCCAAAGACACTCCCAGGATCTTCTAAAATGCAGCCACTTTCTCCCTGTAGGTGGAGAGATGGGGCCACCAAAGCCAGCACAGCTCGCCTCACCGCTTTGCTAATGTGGCTGATGTTATTTGTACAAGTTGTGGCTTTAGAGAGTTCCATTCACACTAGGCTCAGTGCAGAGTTGAAGGGGGACCTGCTGGTGCTTTTGTATTTCAGCAAACTCTTGGCAGCCTCACTCACAGGCCATGAACTTCCAAATGCAGATCGTCCCTTTTTTTTTTTCAACTCCTGAGTAGCCACAACTACGGTGTCTCAGCAACCAACTGTAGCAAGTATTTTCCCACTTTAGTAAACCATATTTCAAAACTAAACATTGGGAGTTAGATGTGCTGTCCAATTGTTTTCCTAAACTCATAATGGTAAGAATATACAACTAATGAAATTATAGTGGGTTGCTGTGGGTCACCGGTCATCCTCTTCTACTTCTCAGTGACAAATTGCAGATACTTAAATTTCCACCGATCAGTTTCTGGTTGCTTGGGGTCTGTGGTCCTGGGTTTTTCCTATGCACAGACTACTTACCATGTGTCAGACTCAAGGATAGCCTGAAATCTGTTTCAATGATGTTCATTTCGTACGAGTCATTCTTACTTTGCAAAACTTTCAGTGATCCTGCCTCTCCCCATTCTCAAAAGATAATAATCAGTTAAGGAATCAGGATATATTTTTCCCCTTTATCTCTGTGCCTTCATTTCTATGGTATTTCCACTTAAGCATCAGTTGTCCTAAGTGGCACTTGTTAATGCTGGGGGGATATATGCAGTTGAGAGAATATCTGTAGCATTACTTGAATTAATCTGTTCTAAAAGAAAGCCAAAAAAAAAAAAAAAAAAAAGCCCTTCTCTCCCAAGAAAAATAAACAATTATATTTAAAAAGAAAATATACATTCAAAAAAAAAAAAAAAAGAAAGAAAAGCAAGCAAGAAAAAAAAAGATAAGGAAAAAAGAAGGAAAGAAAGAGAAAAAAACAAAAGAAGTCTAAAATAAACATCGGTAAAGAAATCAATTGGGATTGGTTTGCAGGTTTGGTTCCAAAACGCACGAGCCAAATTCAGAAGGAACCTTTTGCGGCAGGAGAATGGGGGTGTTGATAAAGCTGATGGCACGTCGCTTCCGGCCCCGCCCTCAGCAGACAGCGGCGCTCTTACTCCACCCGGCACTGCGACCACTTTAACAGACCTGACCAATCCCACTATCACTGTAGTGACATCCGTGACCTCTAACATGGACAGCCACGAATCCGGAAGCCCCTCACAAACTACCTTAACGAACCTTTTCTAACATTGGTTTTTTTTTTTTTAATTCTTCCTCTTCTTTTATTATTCTTATTATTCTTATTTTATTATTTACAAGATTTTTTTTTTCTAACCCACAAGATATTTGGGAAATAAAAACAACAGCTTGGTGTGTAGCATCTGCAGCCACTTGGCAAATGAGTTTACAGTATTGTCTCCTTTACAAAGTGGTTTTTTGTTTTTGTTTTTGTTTTTTTGTCTACAAAGTGTACTTGGGTTTTTTTTTTTTTTTTAAATTAGATCTTTCAGTTGGTAAGGGGAGTTTTTGAATTATTCTAATAAGTGCCTCTTAAAATTGTATGTTACTTATTTCCAGAATCTCAAAGAAAAAAAAAGTGGTATTATGATGGGCAAATAATCATATTCCCAATTAAATGATTAGGTTAATAAAGAATCAGATAATTAATTAAAGTTATTTTTTAAATCTTGCGATTGTATGTGTACTTATGGAATTTTGAAAACTTCACATTGTTTTTTTAATTTTAAAACTGAAAATAATGTTTTGATCATTCTTTTTTCTTACAAATGAGGAATATGATTAAACAAAAGCATTATCTATAGCAGCTCCAAATATTAAAGATTAATTAGGTGGGAAATCTGTTCCAAGGACGTGACTTTTCCTTCTTTTTGGGATGTACATCCCAGCAAAACTTGTTAGTTACTTGTTTTTCAACATTTGAAAAATATTTAAACTCCCTGTGTATCTATGAAAATTCCATATAGAGTTTGAAATTCTATACTTTTAACCTAAAGCTAAAAATGATAGTTGTAAAACCATTCTTTCTAAAATAATTTTTTTCCTAGGGAAAATGGAAATAAGCAAAATATAATTTTTTAAGAAGTTAAAAAATCAGTATAATTTAATTAATAGATCTATTAATTGGCTTCAGCTGTACCATGATATTGTATCTGGCATTCTATATGAATAATGTTAAAAAAAAAAAAAAAAACCTTAGTAGACTAATATTCACAACCAGAAATCTTTGGTTTGTTTTGCTTTATTTTACTTTGGCATAGGTTGATATATTTGTCAGAAAAAAACCCTTTTCTGACATTACAGATTGAAAGTTATTAGTCTTAAAGTAGATAAACTCAGAAGCCTTGTGGATGCTGATCTGAATATATTTCCTAGTTTACAGTAGCATTTTTTTTCTTTTAATTTAAGCTAAAATCTTAATGGTCTGGGCAGTGGTGAATGTTCATCTATATGCTTCTGTTGTAGTTAAATACCAATTAGAGTGTGGATTTCCTAAAAAAAAATAAATAAATAAATAAAAAAGAAGTCAAGATCTATGTCTTGCTTTAGTGGATTGTTAAGAATAACTTTGCACATATTCCCCACTTTTTGGACCCCTTAAATCTTCGGTGGTCAAAGTGGCTATTTAATAGATTTTAAAGGTGTCCTTCTGGCTGTATAAATGTGTGGTTACATATTGACAGTTCACTGCCCACATTAAAGTGCATTATTGTAACTTTTGCTCAGGGTCTTTAGAAAATTAGCACAGAAAGTAGCTTATTTTTTAAAAAAAAAAAGATGGTGGAAGATAAGTTAACACTGTAACAGAAGAAAGGTGTGATTGCCATTATATATTTAGCAAGTGTGGTTATCATCTTATATGGAGCTTAAATCTTGACTTTTCATATTTCTATTACATTTTGGGCATTTACCACTAACCAGACCAAACAACCTTGGTAAGGCTGAGATCTTATTAATACACTTTTACAGGTAAAATATTGATACTTATAAATTTTGTTCTTTGACAGAACAATGTATGGTACTATAGATCTACTTTATTAAGTAGACTAATTATAACTCAGTTCTCCTATGTGCCTTATGATATAACTTGGAAGTAAGTTTGTGAAAAATCAGGATATATGTGTTGTTTGTTAAATTAACTGTTTTAAGCCCTTTTGACACCTCACTAGTTTTGTACTGTTTTACCTCTTATTTCCGAAACTCTTTTTATGGTGTATCCTGTTAGAGGGGACAAACATGTCATAGAAAGCAGTTGTGCACTCTTTCAAATATAGTTGATAAATTCAATAATCTTATATATTGAGCTTCGTGTTTATAGTACAGTAAGTGGTCTAGCAAAATTGTCCATGTTTCTTTGTTTATTGATAAATGCATTGTATAGAAACTATTTCCCCTAAATATTTATGGACCAAACAATTGTGATATATCCTATTAAATTTGTGTGAATAAACCATTTTGAATCTAAGGAGTTTTATTTCCCATCAGTTTAATTTAAGGTTTAACTGTACTAGTGTGTTTCCAATATCTGTATGTAAAAGCTATTAAAGTGGTAATACAAAAAATTTTTAAATATTCAAACATACATATAGTTTTCAGATTTCCAAACTTCTGATTCATTTTAAATGTACACACCATTGCATATGCAATGTAATTCAACTTAGAATTACCTTTAAATATATTTTCTTATAATAAAAGTAATGCCCCACCGATTTGACTCTGCCCAATTTTTAGAATTAAAAACAAGATAATTAGCAGATAAAGTAATTGCATGAAAAGAAACTTAATTATGATTAAGATTTAATATTAGGTCTATTGAGCACAAATGGATATTTGTAAATCAAAATAGAAATTGCAGACCCCTAAAAGCCAAGTTGCTCTGTAGTTAATAAATTGTCACTATGATTTTTTTCAGGGAGAACAAATCTTGGGGCATTACAGCCAAACATCCCGACGTTTGAAAATTCCCTAAAGTATTAAAAGAAGGGGAAAAGTTTGATCGGAAATCCACTGCAGTGAAGACAAAGACAATATTAGGTTATGATAATCATACATTTTAAAATCTATTGAGCCAAAAAAAAAAAAAGAGAGAGAGAGAGAGAGAGAGAGAGACTTAAATGTCATTTACTGAATGTTAACAAAAACTCTGTTCTTTATGGTGTCTAACACAAATGGAGGCTTAAAGTTATGTGGTTTAAAACAAAATTAGATAAGCCGTGTATAAACCAGAGCAGCCTGGCAGTAATATGCCCACCCCATATTTGAAGAAAATTATTATTGCTAAAAAAAAAAAAAAAATCCCACACATTTGTCAAGCACAGTAATTGTAAAATAAAGTCCAAAAATATCCATTTCACTTGCTTGCTAATGTGTACTAGTCCTATCTGTTCATGGAATTTTCCAATTGTAAATTCAAAGAAAAGCTATCACTCCTTTGAGAGTATAGGATCAAAACCCAGTAATTTTAGTATCATTGTTTATTCCTTCCTTTTTAAACGGAAATCTCTGCATGCACTTTTACATCTGTCACTTCTAGTGTACATCTCTGTATGATGACTTATCTTTGCTGTTTCTTGTATGATAAATAGCTTTCATGAATAAACATTTTATTTGATGCAAACATAGTTAACTTTATGTTAAATACACACTGTTGAAATTACTTTTGAACACTGTCTTAAGAGGCAGCACGATACATTTCCAACTTGTGATACTTAGGAAAAAAAAAATCCAAACAAACTAATGAGGTAAAATTCTGGTAGTCTAGGATAAAAGGACTTACTTGGTTTTTAACTTTTCATGACTTTTTATTTGTTGTATTCAATCAACCCATGTATTAAAAATTAAAAAAAAAAGAAAACACTACTTACAACAAAAAAATAAACCTTAGAATAAACTATCATGTAAAATTTCAGCAACTTTTTAGATTATTAGGGTAAAATTTATAGATCCTCTGTAAGTTTACATGTTTGCTATGCAATGAGCAAATTTACTGAAGTATACAAATATATCCTGAACTATGAAAAGATCCAATCTTTGCATAGTTCAAATTACATATGATATTACAAACAAAGGAGCAAGTGGAAAGAAAAACAAATATTTAGGAATGAGGTTTTTTTAATTGTTAAAGGGACTATTTGAAGAAAGAATTTTTTAACGATTCCTATTTAGCTGTATATCCAAAGCATATGCTAAACAAATTAACATATAACTTTCCAGAAAACTTTTCATTATGATGAAATTTTTATTATATACAAATGAACCCTATGTAAATGATGTAACTTTTATGAATGACAGACATTAAATATTTCACTTACATGTATTCTCAGAACTTTGAATGTTTTCTTAAATGCTTTCACTTCCTGAATACTAAAAAAGGGAAAGAAAATTTAAAAAGAGAGAGCAATTTACTAATAATAAAAAAAGAAAAAAAGCAATGCACCACGACAAGTAGACTATTTTGAGTGATCATGAAACATGTTGGTTTTGTCAGTAACTTGAATGTTTATGCCTCATTGAAACTTCATCCATGGCTATAGCAACTTAATAGATTTTCCAATACATTTCCACCCAGTTTATTCAAATCCTTGTCCTACAGCTTTGCCTTCTTTCCCTGTGCTGTCACCTATGGCAGTTTCGGTTAGAAATATTTTGGAGCCTCGCCTGGTTTTACAGACCTTTAAATATTTGTCTGGTATGTGAAATGCGGGAGGAGACCAAAGAGGGAAAGAACATAACTGCAATTAGACATCTGAAAAAAATAATACAAATTTGAAACAGGCACATTTTTAAAAAGTAAAAGAAAGGAACCCTCATTATGTGAGTGGGAAGAGAAGAAAAGCATGCGATGTAGAGTTGGAAGGTCTGTCTTGCTTTCCCGTGATGTACCATGGTTTTTCAGTCTGGGCAACCACACACTTATTTTTGGGCATGGAAGAGAAGGATGTGGACTTCTTAGAAGGGAGCAAGGTACTAAATTTTCATAGTTTCTACCTCCCAGATGTCTGGGTTAGTCTAATTTCTGGCAAATTGATCTCGGGCAAAAAAAGCTTTACGGAGAGTTAGCATCTGTCAGCTTTGGTTGAGTGGCCCCCTTAATGCTGGCTTACAGGATAGGTAGGCTTTTCATACCTCAAATAAGGAAAAAATTCCATAATAAAGGACCCAAAGCAAACACTTTTAAGACCTGGGTGATTTTTCATCACCTAAAAAATAGATAGCTTTATTTAACAAAACCCCTGTAGAATCCACAGCACATTCTTTTACAGTAACCTTTCTTTGAAGTCAAAGTATTTTATAAACCACATATACCTATCATCTCATTTTCTGTTGCAGCGTGCTTGCAAAGGGCATCATGGAGAAAAGTGTTAGAAGTGGGAAGTTGTGGAATAGAATCGTGGAATCATGTCATTCTAGGCTCTTAAGGAGAATACTAGGGAGAATACCGTTGTCATAAAAGATAAATATAAACACCTAATTTGGTATGGAGTTTTGCTATTTAATTTTCAACTATGCTTTAAACAAAGCTAGCTTTACTGGTAGAGAGTTTGTGTACTCTCAAGATGATTCAATGACTTTTACATGTTATTGTCTCTAGACACAAGGATTAAATAAGGACACTGGGACTTAGTCCAAATTAGAGAAATGGCATTGTATGGTCTTTGAAACCATACATAGATAAACTCTGGATTGGCCTTTTGGATTTTATATTTTTAGCAACCGGGAACCAACTCTGAATATTCAAATAAATAAAAGCCCTCTGATGTAAAGCCACAGTCCTTTGCTTTACAGCCAATGTGAAAACAGAAGTTATTTTCTTTATGGTGTGCCACTGATTCTGAAACACTTTTATAATACCTATTCTGCCTTCCCAACATGTTTTTCAGAATAATATTACCATTTACCTTATTTTTGAAATATTATAATTCTAAGCTAATATATTATTTTGAATGCCCTCTGGGAAGGTTTCCATTTTATTTTACCTGTTTCCAAAGCAAAAAAAAAAAAAAAAAAAGCTCAGACTGTGCATGGTACTCAAGGAAAAGTCTATGAATATGATGCAAGTAGCAATATAATCACCACAATGAAATTTCTTTTTATCTGTGCTGCAAAATAGATATTTTTATCCAACATCACTTCCCACTTCCAACATTTCTTTGTGAATATTAATATAGTAAACCCTCCTTTATCATGCATCACATTAACAAGTTTTTTACCCTTGGATTATTAATTTTTGCTTCTTTGCACTACATTTATTTTGTGCTGAAATGACAAAAAGCAGGCAAGAATAAAGATCCAGATATTAGCCATATGTAGAAAGTTCCTGGTGTGCATTTCTGTGTACTTTTTCTTCACATATTAGAATTGTCAGGAACAATTTTTTTTTTCCTTTGGAACTTCTTGTTTACATCTTGCATGATCTTATAAATTAATCTGAAGAGTAACTGGATACCTTTTATGGTTATTTGAAAATAAAATTTGCTACAAATAAGATGCTCCAGTCTCTGTTGCCTCATATTATGCATGAATATATTAATTTTTTTCCGGTACTTTCCCACTGAACCAGAAAATATTAACCTCAAAGGATATTTAAATTGTTATTTATGACAAATATACAAAGATGAAGAAATTCAAAGGTGAAGTTGCCTTTACTTATTCTCATTCTGCTTCTTTTCCTTCTCCGAAGTAGCAAAAATCATGCAGGGCTATCTACTTTAACTTTGACATTCAAGGGTTTTGACAGCTTGCATCATTTAAAGTTATATTTATTATTCAGTAAACTTTAATTCTATAGAATAAATGCCCTTTATGAAATGTGATTTTTGAAAAGCACAACGGTATTTCACCATTTCAACCAGCTGAAGCTGTTTGAATTCAAGAGTGGTTTTTCAGAAGGAAAATATAGTGGGAAATTATTTTAAATATATTTGTAGCATCTTACCAGATTGACCTAGATGCTCTGTAGGAATTTTAAAGAGCAAACTTCCAAAATGTTATGATGCAAATAATTAAATGATGGTATTTTTCTATGATATAAATTGAGACAACTTATTTTATAAATACAATTATGTAGTTACTTTATTATTTCAGTGCAGATATGAAGTCTCCTTCTGGATATTTTAATGAGATCTTTGTATTTCCAAGCGTTCTAGTATAGCTTTTTATTCAGTTTTCTTCTTAAGTATCACCAGGCAGTGTGTGTGTGTATGTATGTTGTATATTTTCTAACACTCATGAAAAGATATATATTTTTAAGAAAGAAGGCTCATTTCTTGTAAACCAATTTTTAATTAAAAGCAAAACAAAAGGGCAAAATAATGGCAATTTTCCTTCAGTTGGAGATATTGTAATAGGCCTTCTTTTTAACTGAATGTGGAGCTATGCTCCTGGAAGTATCCCTGCTAATACTAGTAATCTTTCTAGGTTCTGTGTAGGTTACTGTCTTCACAGAGCATGACCATACCTTTGCTTTTTACTAGAATTATGTTGCTGTTTTAAACTTTTCTGTTCAACAAAGTTTGATGAATGCTAGCACATCAATATAAATAACCATAACAACAGCAAAAGGCAAATTTCGTTGGAATGAATAGTTTAATTTACTTCATCTATTAAAAGAGGCACATTAGAAACAAACATTTGTTTTACAATTCGAAGAAGATATTTTGGTTTAAATTGAGCATTACTAGTGTGTTAAGGTGACTGGACCTCCATGAGTTCATTAGTGAACAAGAAGTATAAATCGGTCCATCTACCATATATATTTACACGAAAGTATACACTGTGATAGGCTAAATAAGCATGTTATATCATAGACTGAGCTGGATTCTGAGTCTTCCCAAGAGACCTTTCACCATGTATGCACCTTCAATAGCCTGAAACCCTGACTATTAAGTGTTGCACTATGAAGAATGCGGTTTCAACTCTGGTATTCTCTCTTTTTCTGGAGTACCTTGCACTTGAATGTATTACCAATAAAGATGATCGCCATGGGCTTTGTTTCTGAGTTTTGACTCAGATATGGATAAACTCATGGAATCATTCTCTGTGCTGGAAAGAGCCTTACTAGGTTGTCTGGTTCAGATTCCCATTTATTACTACCATTTTTAGTTGAAACAGAAAGCACTCAGACAGACGTGTATTGTTTTTTAGTTCAGACAATTGTGGGCCTTCCTCAGAAAAGTGTGGACATCAAGAATTTAAAGTTCTGCAGATTTGCTTTAAAAAACAAAACAAAACAAAACAAAACGTAGCTGAAACAATGTCATCGCAGCCATATGGCCACTACTAGAACCTCTGATCTATCACTGCTGCACTGTTAGTGCAATTTACATTCCATTGAGAAACACTACAATGCTTACAAAACATTGATGCCTTTTACTTCCTGGAATTTTCTATAAATGTTCACAGCTTCTCCTTAGCTCATCAGTTGCTCACCCTCATTCCTCTAAAATTCTCTTTCATCTCAGTTCTGTTCCCATGACACTATTGAAACACTTTTCCTTCAAGTTAGCAATGATCTTTTTCTTACCCAAATCATGGCATTTTCCCTGTCTTTATTCACATTTGCTTTCCTGCCAGATTTTACAGCCCTTATTACTTGCATGTCTTTAAAACGATTTCCCTGATTGGCATTTGCCATAGGCAGCGCACCTGCTGCTTCTCTCCCCGGCTCTGCTGACTCAGAGGGAGCACATCACGGTTCAGCACCACGTCTCCCCTCTGCTTGCTTCTCTCAAAACTGCATTCTTTCTTAAAGGTTCAACTTTTTAGTGATGACTCCAAATACATTTCTTGGGATATTTCCACCTGACTGTTCTGTTCGTTGAAGTGCAGCATAAAAGGAATTGAACCTTCTGGACTTTTTCATTTCTGTTAATGAAAGAACTCTTTTCCCTGTGGGTCAGGCAGGCTGAGAATCATCGAGTTTGCAATTTTTCCATTGCCTTTTCCTTTACAAATTATTTTGTACCATTCTGTTACCAAGTCCTATTTATCCTTTCTTTATTGTATGTCTTTGATCAACCCTCTTGATCTACCTCTTTTTGCCATGCCCGCTACCACTCTACTCACTGGAACTAGGTTTTCTTAGCTTGTGGGAAAATAGGAAGTCATAAGATATTTCAGATATTGTTCTGCTTCCCCATTCCTGTGCCCTAAGAGTAGAACTAATGGTTGGGAATATTAAAAAGATTACACTTAAATGAATTATATGAAATAGCTTTCTTACTGATGCAGAATCATATGACCTAAAAGATGGTGAACTCTCTCCGTGTGGATTTAAAAAGAGCCTTGTTATCATTTATTTGGAGGAACTGGAGGACAGTGTCCACAGTCCACACGTACCTGGAATAGAATATATGTATCATTAGTTTTACTTGATAAAATTTTAAAATATTAATTGCCTATGAAACAAATGGGATACCCAATAGGAGAAAATAAGTGTTGCTCGAATTGGGAACATAAAGTCTTCTATTTCAAAGAACATTTTGGTCTGCAGGTGGACCTCAGGTCTTTAGGAATACTTGGGTGGAGGAGTTTGAGAAGTAGTGAAGTATAGACAGTCACCAAGATTCTTTCTTGTTCCAACCATGTGACAGGTGTATGAAGAAGCAGAAATCATAGTTTTTGGACAGACAGACCTGAATTCATAGTCTACCTCTTCCCCTGAGATTCTAGTCCAAACCCTGATTTGTCCACATTCCTTATACTGTGATTACAACTTTGTGGGTCCCTTTACTTCTCATTTCTCTCCCCTCAGAATCCTTCCTGTATGTGACAAGGGTCATCTTTCAAAATATTGTCTTTCTGTGACACCTTCTTCCTCAGGAATTTTAATGGATTCGCATTGTATATATGATTAAATATAAACTCTCGGAACCCAGTTAAGATTCTTCATAATATGACTGTCATACATTTTCAGTTTATTTTTTACTCCTTCCCAACACAAATGCTTCATTGTCAGTATCACAGGGGTATTCTCACCATCACAGTTTTGCACACCATATCTTCTCTAATCATAAAATTTTTTTGTGACTTCTTATCTGCCTAAATCTTACAAATTCTTTTTTCATTACTTAGTTCATACATACCACTAAAAAAATCAACATTTCAGAAGAAATAAAATCACCTAGTATCCCCAAACCATCATATAGCATCTACATAATTTTTTTTCTATGTTCTTTTCCAGTCCTGGTATTTTTTACAAAATTATAATAATTTTGTTAAAGCTCATAGTGTGGTACCTGGGACATGAGAAACAATAAATGGTAACTGATGTGAATCTCAAAACTATCATTTCTTTAAATTATTTTAATTGTATCTCCATGAAAATTGTCTTAGCACTTGTTTTTTTAAAATTTATTTAAAAAATTTTAATTTCAGGGGCGCCTGGGTGGTTCAGTTGGTTAAGCGTCTGCCTTCGGCTCAGGTCATGATCCCGGGGTCCTGGGATCGAGCCCCGCATTGGGCTCCCTGCTCAGCAGGGAGTCTGTTTCTCCCTCTCCCTCTGTCCCTCCCTTCGCTCATGCTCTCTCTCTTTTTCTCTCTGAAATACATGAAATCTTTAAAAAAATTTTTAATTCCAATATAGTTAACATACAGTGTTATATTAGTTTTAGGTGTACAATTTAGTGATTCAACAATTCCATACAACACCCGGTGCTCATCATAAGTGCCCTTCTTAATCCTCATCACCTATTTCACCCATTCCCCCCCCCTTTGGAAACCATCAGTTTGTTCTCTAGAGTTAAGAGTCTGTTTCTTGGTTTTTCTCTCTCTCGTTTTTTCTTTTGCTCATTTGTTATTTTTCTTGAAGTCCATATATGAGTGAAAACATATGGCATTTATTTTTCCCTGACTTATTTCACTCAGTATTAAACTCTCTAGCTCCATCCATGTCATTGCAAATGGCAAGATTTCATTCTTTTTTATGGATGAATAATATTCCAATATATATACCACATCTTTATCCATTTATCTATTGATGGACAGATGGACACTTATTCGGGCTGCTTCCATAATTTGGCTATTGTAAATAATGCTGCTGTAAACATAGGGGTACATGTATCCCTTTGAATTAGTGTTTTTGTATTTTTGGGGTAAATACCCAGTAGAGTGACAACTGGATCATAGGGTAATTCTATTTTTAACTTTTTGAGGAAACTCCATACTATTTTTCACAGTGCTGCACTAGTTTGCATTCCCACCAACACTTGTGATGATTGATGTCTTCCTTCCTGACCACCATAAAACTTACTGTATGTCCCATTCATTTGACATGAGTAATATTAGGTTATATACACATTGCATGTCTAATTATTTCTTATGTCTCCCTCAAATATTATACCTTTCTTGAGAAAAGGGATATCTTATATTTCCATTGTTTTTCTAAAGGTGTTAGGAAAATAACAATTGTTTGGTATGCATTTTTAAAAATTGAGTTGTGAAGCATAGATTAGTGGATAGGATTGGCTGAAGAAGACATTTTGACCTGAACTCTGGAAGAAAAAGCAGCTTTCATTATGAATTACTACTGCCACTTATAATTCTTCATGATGGAAGTCAGGGGAAGGGTTACAGATATGGGTCCACCAGACTTGTTTAAGTCTTACTTTCCTTTTTGGAGACCAATAAGTGTTTCTTGGAGTTAATCTCTCCAGAATGATGACCATATAATATCGCATATAATGGAGCATACAACACCCATCATCGTTATACATTTCTGAAACGGAGAGCATTCCAAGGACAAGTCCTGGTGCCGTGATTGGGAAGCACAGGATCTCCTTGCCCTAAGCCATTTGGTTATGTTACTACAGAAGTTCTTTCCATTTTGTTAAGAGCACTTACCACTCCTAGCTTTTGAAGTCGCACTTGAAAAGAATTAAGAAACTCAAAGGACACTAATCACTAATGATGACAACACAATCATACTACTGAATCATAATGCCTTACACGAAGACAAAGGCATTTAATTGTTGAACCCTTCACTTATCTAACCTTCTGGCCTGAGTCTTGGTTTCAGTAAGATTGTGTACTGCCCTGACCAGACTTTCTTACACATTCATGAGGCAAATTTCAATAAGCATAAATATTTTTTTGGTGCCAGATGAGTGTTAAGCTACATTTTCTCCACTTGCTGGCACCAAGTGTACCTGGCTTCACAAACCTCTAACCAACAGCATTATCTTATCAGTATATAAATGCAGAGCAAAAACAAATTTTACACATACATCAATTTTGGCATCAAACCTTTATGGTATTCACAACCTGGCTTCCACCACCTACCTCATTCTGGTTGAGAATCCCCATGGTAGAGAAGGTGGCATGTTGTTTTCTCCCCCAGAGGCCATAGCTCACTGGTGTTCATGGATCCTATTATTTTCCTAGGATGGTTGTTGGTTTTGGTATTCTTCACAATAGAAAACAGATATTAATTTCCTCTACCAAATCTATGCTAATAGTCCTTATTAAGCATGAACTTTTTGAGATAAGTGGTGACCAGTATACTACTGGTCATCTTTCCATTAATAAAGTAAATGTGACCTTTAGATAAATATATGTAAGTGTTATTAGCAAGAAAGGTTAATGAACATTGAAATAAGAGGTTCTGAAGCATTTCTTCTGCATCTTTTTTTTTTTTTAAGATTTTATTTATTTATTTTAGAGAGACAGAGTGCCCTAGAGCAGGGGGAGGAGCAGGGGGGGAAGGGAGAAGGAGAGGGAAAAGGAGAGAGCACAGAGCCCCCATGGGGCTGATCCTACCACCTGGACCAAAACCAAGAGTCAGACAATCAATCAAGCCATCCAGGTGCCCCAAGATAGGTGAACTTTTTAAAAGTATGGTCAAGTTTGCAGATGGGAATATTTTAAATCAGTTGCTTTCAAATTCTTTTAGGCATCAAAAGCTTCCTTGCTAAGGTTTTTCACAGAACTGAATATATAAAATAGGTAAGAACAAGGCTTGTTCTGGTGGAGAGAAAAAGGCATATGGAAAGTTGTAGTTCTATCATTGTCTCCAACCCCTTTGGACACAGCAACCCTGAGCCTTGCCATGGGGTCTGGGGGATTCTAGGTGCTCACTTCAAAAACCACAATTTTGGATCCAGTCCGGAGATCCTGTTACAGATTTTGATAAAAGTGTAGAGAGGAACAAAAATGATTTTCTGTGGCAGTTGGAAGGAAGGAGATGTTAAGTGAACGTGTGACCTTGAATGAATCACTTGAACAGAGGTGGTATTAGTTTCAACATCTGTAAGAAAGAAAGACCACCCTGTTCTAAACTTACCTGATCCTAAGGTTCACCTGGAGGGCTGGCTAAAAAAGGAGGGAGAGGGTCTTGTCCCACCCTCACTCCATGCAAGAGGTCTGAAATCTGTTATTTCATAATTATTCTCAAGCGATCAGGTGAGTTTGGGAAGAAAACACAGGCTTAGATACTTTGATAACGTTCATCACCAACCTTTGTTAGGATTCCACTCAGTTCCTCTATTTCTTTCATAACTTCTGTGACGGGGACATTTATGTAGATTGGTAAAGGTGTAGTAGCTCTGAAAGGCAGGAACTTAAACATGACGGAAGCAATGGCAATTATATAAAAGTGTTTTCCTCCCACAAACCTCACCCCAACAGCTGTCAGAAATCTTTTAGAAAGTAGCAAAAACTAAGGTGGACATTGGAAGGATGCGTTTGGGGTTCAATAAAATATTAATATCCTTTGGGGTGAAATGTGTACTGAATAATGGAATGTATATTTCTGCATCTGTCCAGGCCTTGTCATTCTGGGGCTATGGAGGCATCACATTAACTTCAAACATCCAAATCTCAATGTTTACCCGCTTTGTGCTTCTAAAGGACTTCTACCGTTCTCTTAACACCCCCTTCTGGAAACATCTGGGAGTCCCCAGGGGATGTTTTTAGACATACTAATTTATCAGTCTGTCGGGTACATAATAGGAGATGTGCTCATGTTCTCCCCTTCTGTTCTGTTTTCCTTGGGTGTCTTCTGCTTATAAAGCCGTGCAAGCATACCCACCATGAGAACAGGACAGTTGTGTCAAAGGTGCTATTTCCTGAATGTTCCTAAAGGAAGAGAATGCCTTTTCCCCCATTCACTGGTGCACTTGTCACTTGGGACCTGAGTAGCGCTGTGGGAACCCCTTGCACAGTCCTTCCCTTCATTTCTGCCTGTGGCCTCTTCTATCCCCTGACCTTGATACCAGTCCACAGGATTGTGTGTGGGAGAAATAGCATTGTCATATCACCCCCCTCCCCCTTTACTCCCAGGCATCTGTACACAATCTTCCTTCCTCCTTCAGCCCCAAACAAAATTCCTCAGACAACTAACTCCTGCAAATCTACTCTTCTTAGGCCTGTCCCTTTTGCCAGACATGATTCAACATATTTGAATCTCAATTTGGGCTCAAGGTGGGAGAGCCACTATATATAGCTATGTAGATTGATAACTGATTTAAAAAATCCAGTCCCAGAGAGTACCAATTAATGAATTAATATACCCCGAGGGAGGTGGCTAGGGGCTTTTTCAAAGACTCTGTTCTTTTCAACATTTATATTACTGAATTAGTTTGAGGACAGAGTTGTCAAGCTAATCATACTTGCAGATGGCACAAAGCTGGGAGGGACAGAAAATACAGTCGATGGAAAAATCAGAATTGAAAAGATACTTAAAGATTGGAAGGCTGGTTTTAACCCAAGAGATAAAATTTAGTAGAAAGAAAATGAAAAGCTACATGTAGGCTCTAAAATTGTCCTGCACAGTTACAAGCTATGGTGGTGATGTTTAAATTTATTTAAACATATAATATTTCCATCATATAAAATCTTACCAGAATTCTCTGTGTAAGATAAAATCTGTTCTGACTGAAGTGGGAGTGGAAGAATGGGGGACACCTTCCTATTCCTTACCACCTCTCTCTAAAGCCTCTGTGTTTTGGTAAAACACAGTTAGAAAACTCTTGGACTCTGGGGTGTTGGGGAGAGTGTGGGGTGAAAGGGATGGGAGGACTGAACATGGCTAACCAGCATGTGAAAGAAACTTGAACAGTTTTAGTTCAAGGTGGACTCACTATAAACTAAGAGTGTGATGTGATTGTTTCCTCGAATATGGTAGGTTAACAGACGCAGAGAAGTAAGACTGGGAATGAGTCTCTGGTGGACAAACCATACAGGAATGTTTTCAAACCATTGTGATCATCTGGAAGGTGTAATTTTGCATCGTGCTTTTTCATAAACATTTTATCATTGTTGGAAGTTTAGACAGGGATGCCACGTATGGCTGCACAGGCTGTGGACTGTGCAAGTCCAGAGACAGTATTTTCAGAGACTATAATGATAATAAAAAACTGTTCTGCTTAATTTTTTTTCTCATATTTTCCTTTAGATTGTCTGCCATTCAGAACTCTAAGATGGCTTCTTTTAAGATCAGACATACACCAATGGGTATGACTGGAAAATGAGATGAATTAAAAAAAGAAAGGGTTTTTGCTCCTCAAGGATTTAAAGAATGATAGTAACATGGAGGTGTGTTGTTTTCTCATTGGGATGTGGGATAAGAGTAACAAAGGCAATAAAAATACTCCACACAATTAAGGTTCCCAGTATTCTTTCCACAATCCACAAAGGAGATGGATTATGTGTCTGTCTCTCCCCAAATACCAGGGTGGCTTCAGGTTTACCATTTAACTTAGCCTTGACCTTCTTTAACAGTTTCCTCACCTTAAAAACAAATGATCTGAATGGGATGATCTCTCAATGTTCCTTTTGACTTTAATGCTTTGCAAATCTATTATAGTTTCCAGGCAGTGAAAAACATGTCTTTCAGAGATGGAGGTGATAATACACAATGCATTACATTACAGTTGAATCTATCCATTCCATGTCAGTGTCATGAAATCTTCTTGTGGAAGTTCTAAAGCAACTGTTCTCAAAGTATGGTGCTAGGACCACTGGGGGTTCCCAAGGGGGTCTCAGGGTTTCCACAAGGTCACTATTATTTGCATAATAATACTAAGATGTTACTCGCCATTTTCCCTCTTATTCTCTCATGAGTGTACAGAGTATGAGAAGTTCATGGTCATGTTTCCAGATCCCATATTGCAGCTAACCTTTAAGAAACTACCATTGTCAAGGTTTGGTGTTATCAGGCTATTCACAATGATCTGAAAGGCAATTAAAATATTCCTCTCTTTTCCAATTATATACCCTAATGAGGCCAAATTTTCTTCATATACTGTAAGCAAAACAACACATTGTAACAGATTGAAAACAGAACCAGTTATGAGAATCCATTTTCATTTCTAATACAGTAAATATTGATATAAATAACCTGTAAAAACCAAAGTTCTTTGGGGTCCTCAGCAAATATTGAGTCTAAGACTGAGGGGTGCTTGGGTGGCTCAGTCAGTTAAGCATCTGACTTCAGCTCAGGTCATGATCTCAAGGTCCTGAGATGGAGCCTGGAGTGGAACCTTTCATTGGGGTCTGCACTCAGCAGGACTCTGCTTGTCCCTTTGCCCCTCTCCCCCTTGTTTTCTCTCCCTCTCTCTAAAACAAATAAATAAAATCTTTTAAAAAAAGAGTCTAAGAGTGAGACCAAATGTTTGAGAACAGATGTTCTAAAAGTTTATTAAAATAGTGAAATTTCCTTCTCAAGCAAGTTAATTGCTGTTGTTTCTCTCTTGAACTTCCTGTTCTTCTGTCCTCATTTGGTTACATGAAGGTCCACCAGGAATTTGAAAAATGATCATCCTATAATACCTGTAGTACTCTTTGAGTTCTTATATTTTGATTTTTGAAGCTATGACATGATTCCTTTTCATGGAAATTTTTGTCTGAGTTTTGTTTCAATTAAGGGCATTCTTCTAGGAAATCTACATAAGAACAAAAGGTAGCATAATTATTAGATCTCCAGGAAGTAGAAATGAAATGTAGGGATGAAGAAGTTTGGAGACTGAGATGAGGGTGGTAACAATACCAGAGATCCAAGATTTGAGAAAAGAGATAACACTCACCACCCTTTTGTATTCCCCAAACGAGGACGTAGGGAGAGCAGGTGTCATAATCACTGAGGTAGGGAGATGCTCATGGAAAAGGAAGATGATGTTTTTTGTCTGGATAACCCTACCTTGTGGTGTTTCTACCCCTGAGGATGAGTCAGGAGGTGCACAGATCACTGTGTGATCTGTATTAGCAGGGCCCAATGGTCACAAAATGAGGGCCCAGTTTGTGATGGCTGTTGCAGAGTCTGGAAGCTGTAAGGTGAATGCTGAATGCCCCCACCAAATTTCTGCATTTACTTGAAAATGTCTCACTACTTGGGCTATTTTTCCCTCCCTCTCTTTTAAAAATAATGCTTTGCTTGGATATTCACAATGCAGAAATCAGAAAAAGGAAAAGGATAGAAGAATTGAGTATACAAAAAAAAAAAAACTTGAATTTTTGTACTTTCATGTAACTTCTTAATGAATTTTCATATGATTTCTGGCCTGTTGAGTTCCTGATCTCTCCCTTTCCTTCCTTCCTTCCCTCCTGCCTCCCTCCCTCCCTCCCTTCCTTCCTTCCTTCCATCCTAGCTTCCCTTCATTCTAACTTTTCCAGGGCCATATTCCTGTTTTTGTCTCACTCGGAGTGAAGATACATATAGGTGAGGATGACAGAGAGGCTGGTTTCAACCCCTGATGGAATACGGGCAGCACGAGAAAGGACATGGTGGCTTCTATCAATGCCACAGGCGCAACTCTGGCCCTTTCATTCCCAATCAGGTCACCAGTAATGAGATCCTGGAACCTTTCCCCAGGGTCAGCCCCTGATGTTAAAGTCAAGCTCACTGCAATTTTGGCTCATCAGATGGAATATATGAAGAGGGGAGGTGACAGCCAAAATCCTAAACAAATGTTGGAATAGTTAGATGAGGGCTGCCTTCAAGCAAGGTTAGAAGAAGTAGTGTAAGGTTACTATGATATACAAGCACATGTAATATGGTCTGGCTATGCTTCTTTTCATACATGAATGTTCAAGGAACTAAGTTTAAAATATTTATGTAATAGAATTCTTTCATCACTCATCATTCATTCATTCATTCACTCATCCATACGCTTTTGCTAATACTCTTAAGTTCTCTCCCTCCATCTTTGCATCACATTTGAGTGACAAACATTCAGATTTGGATGAGCCTCACTATGCAGTTTTTCCCCATGACCACAATAAAACAGCTGAGCTCTGCTGGAGAGATTTGCACACTAGGTCAGATAAATTTTGTGATAAATTCACAATGGAAACCTCAATACTTCCTGGTCGTCCAAGTATTCCTCTGATAAATGAATCTCTTACCCTCTGCAACAATTCAGATATGCTCCACTCTTGTCAAACCTCTAACATTATTTCCTCCATGACACCACCCAGCTGCACATCTCACTCTTTGTATGCAGATGACCTGGTTCATTCCTTAGGAAATATAATCTATCAGATAGGACTACATCAACTCTCGCTAAAACAGACAGACCTAGCCACATCAGGATGACAGCTCACTTCTCTCCTGTAACAGTAAAGGAGGTTTACCTTATCCTATATACAATTCTTCCATCTCCCAAGTCCATGGATTCTCTAGTGTTTTCAGGAGTCATCCATAGCAATTTATTCATCTATCTTGTTTGTCAACTGATCTGATTGCGTTTTTTTTAATTTTAGGGACTGGTACTATCATTTACCCATTATGCAAGCCAGAAACCCTAGACTAATCCATGACACTTAGCTTTCTTCATCTCTCATATCCAACCCATCATCATGTTCTATCAATTTTTACTCCAAAATATTTTTCATATCCCCCTCCACCTTTGCCACCTCTGTGGTCTAATCACGTCACCACCCTCATCCCACCCGTCTTCCTGGTTTATACTTTCTTTAAATTGCTTCTTAAAAAAAAAAAAAAAAAGACCAGTTTTTAACTAGGGATGGAAGGTCCATCTTTCATCAAGCTCTTCCTTACTTTCTGTTCTCCAGTCACATGGGCTGCATTCCCCCTCAACACAGGCCTTTGCACACATGCTATTCCTTCAGTCTGGAATGTGCGTTAGTCCCTCTGCACCTGTTAGACACATATTCATCCTTCATTTCTAGCTTAAGTGACACTTTTCCAGAAGCACAGCTTAGACAAGATCAATTCTCTACTATAAGGTTTCATAGCCTCATGTGCCTTTCCTTTATACAACTTATGACAGCTGCCATTTTATATTTATTTGTGAGATTACTTAATTATGTCTGCCTTCTTAAGTAGCCTACGAACTCATGAGGGCAGGGACATTTCTGCTCTTGCACTATATCCCTAGCAAAATGCCTGGCATGTAGTAGGCACTCCATAAATATTCATTGAGTGAGTGTGGATTGAATAAATAACAGTATGTTCAGGGCACTGTTTTAGATGCTCTAGGGCACTGGTTCTTAAACTTTAGCATCAGAATAACCTGAAGGCTTGTTAAAGCACAGATTGGTGGGCCTCAACTCCAGAATTTCTGATTCAGTAGGTCTTGGGTGTCACATAAGAATTTACATTTCTAACAATTCCAAGGTAATACTCATGTTGCTGGCCCAGGGAACCACAATTTGAGGACCACTGCTTTAGGGAATTAAATACACGATTGAGACATGATTCCTGTCTTCAAGATATTTACAATTTTGTCCAGGTGCAAATAATAGATAAGAGAAATTTGAGTAAAAAAAAAATGCAGTACTTAAAAATCGTGGGAGCCAGAAATAGAAAAGACACACCACAATCTATTATCTATTGTTGATTCCTACTTCAATTTTACGGCCAATAATTGTTATAGGTGTTTATGAAAAAGAAGAATCATTTCAGATTGAAATGACTATAAAAATAGTTCATAGATTTAAAATTAGCTTTACAGGAATTTAAGAAGGGTTGAGGAGTTGAATTCTCAGGGTAGGGCAGGATGAAAAATATAGGAAAGAGTGCTGGTTAGAATAATAATACCGAGGAGAGGAGGTACCTGGAGGTGTAGAGAACAGGCCGGAAGGAAGAACATAAAATTAGGCAGGAAGTGGAGAGAAGGGAAGAGGACATTGAGCAGTGAGAGCAGCCTAAGATAAGAAAAGGTGGGCTAGTAACATTTGTTTGTGGGGAGCCAAATTATGTCTATGTTGATTTTTCATTCTCTACTACCTGCCTCACTAATAGGGGAACAGTGGTCCTGGGAAAAACGAGAGGCTCCTCCTGGAAGGCAGAGGGTATTGTGAACTATTACGTGCTCCCTTCTATCACTACAATCTCTAATATGATGTGGATAGAGCCACATTGTAGGAACAAAGGTGTCAAAATGTTTGTAATACGTGGTTTTCAGGGGATCAAAGCAGGTCCTGGTAGAAGTTACCATAACCCATTAAGATTCTACTTTTTTTTATGAAAGGTACTAAAAACCTCACTATTGTCTGAGTAGATTCTACAGCTATGGTTGTATCAAACCATTTTCAGAGATAAATTACAAAATACCCAGCGCTACTGTAGAATGGGTGCTGCTCAGGATGTGAGGACTTAAGTCATGAGGAAGTACCGTGCCTGGAAACAGGGCAACCGTTCACTCATAATCACAACTGGGGTGACAGAGTGTAAAACCTGACACAGCCCACTGGTCATTAATCTCTTTAGAAATACAGCTGTTAAGGGTGCCTGGGTGGCTCAGTTGGTTAAGCGTCTGCCTTCGGCGCAGGTCATGATCCCGGGGTCCTGGGATCGAGTCCTGCATCCGGCTCCTTGCTCAGCGGGAGCCTGTTTCTCCCTCTCCTTTTGCCCCTCCCCCTTCTCCTGCTCTCTCTTTCTCTCTCAAATAAAATAAAATCTTAAAAAAAAAAAAAAGAAATACAGCCGTTGGACTTATATACAGGTGAAGCTCTTGGTTTTAGAATATATCACTTTAAAAACATGATATTTTTTCAGTATAATGAAATATCAAAAATTTTGGATCACTTTCTTTGTGTAATGAACTCTCAATAGATACAGAATCGACTTAAGTTAAGTCTAGGGTTCTTTTTACATGGCCAGATAATTTTAGCATTTTGTTTCCTATGTTCATATAGGTTTCACAGTAAACATTATGCTATGAAATTTGCCAAATGTTTTGTATTCATTCCGGTAAATTAGGCAGGAAAAAAAATATTTTTCCCCTGAAAGACCTCAAAAACTCCAGTGCCCGTTCACAAGTGTGAAAGCAATATTTAAGGAAACATTCTGCCCTCTCACACATTTACTTTACAAGATAACAGTTTGCCTCGAGTGTCAGTTCCCTCCGGGGACTGACAATTTTGTCCTGATTTAAAACACAGTGAGTGTATAGCCAAAGGCATTCTCACCAGTACCCAGCCCTTTCCCCTTCTTCCTTAAAGCCTTTCAGTGTCCAAAGAGGAGTTACCTGCTCCTCCCTGGTTAACAGGAAATAGCGTTGTGGGACGTTTCTGCAATCCTGATCAGGACCGTTTTCTATTGGTTTGTTTTTGAAATTCACATGGTATATTTGATCAAAGTTGACTGAGATTATAAAAACCAATACTACTTTCATACACAGAAAATCAAGAGGCTTCATTTAGTTCGAATGGCACAGAAAATCTCTAATTCTACAGCACCTATTGTCTGTGACACCGTAGTTGCCACTTCACTCTGTCATGTCTTGTATTAATTTTACTGCTGTGTTCTCTGTAAATCTTTTCTCCTCTCTCAGATCACAAGCTTCTTAAACTCATGTTTCTTCTGTGGTCTTTGTGGGCTGTATCTTTGTGCCTGAGCACAGCAAATGTTAGTAGATGGATTAATGGAGTAAGAAAGACCACTTGCAAATCTTGGACCATTTGTTTACTACTAAGGAATCAGATCATGAGTAGAACCTTGACACTCCATTACTAGGTAGTGTTTTTATTTTGTTTCGGTGAATGAGACGTTGTAACAAATTTGAGCATTAAATTGACCCATAATAATCATATCAGGAAGGAAAAGCATAATTACATCCATCAAAAGAGGAGAGATGGTGAGAGTGACTTTTTACCATTCTTGCTTTAAAGGCAGTACAAGGGCACTACTTACGACATAGGTGCACTGCAAACTAGAGTCGTATCATTTAACATAATTCTTAATTCCCTGAATGGTTTTCCAGGGCTTACCTGGCGGCAGGCACTGCTCCAGGCGCTGGGAGAAAGCAGCGAGTAGACAAAACCCCTGCCTTCATGAGGCTTGCATTCCAGCTCGTTGTCTGTTATGGTGAAAGAGAGCATAACCACAGACCTACGTTCTCTACAGAAATAGAGTTGGGTGCTGACAGAGTGCTATGGAGAAGAACACAGCAAAGCAGGAGAGGAGGGGAGTGCTGGAAGGAGTCAGAATTTCAGATGCTGAGCTTGCTGAGCTTGAATAAAGACCAAAAACAGGGGAAGGAGGGAGCCATGGGTCTAACTGCGGAAAGGCAGTTTCTGGCCTGATTGGCCAGAGTGTGCTGGAAGAACAGAAAGGAGGCCAGCATGGCAGGAGCAGGAGAGCTGAAGGCCTTCCGCTCAGAGCTCGACTGGGTGGAGGGAATGCCAATCATTAATCTTGTAGAGGATTAACTAGACTCTAGCTTTTTTTTTTTTTTTAAGATTTTATTTATTTATTTGACAGAGAGAGAGAGGGAGAACGAGCGAGCACAAGCAGGGGGAGCGGCAAAGGGAAAAGCTGGCTCCCTGCTGAGCAAGGAGCCCAACACGGGACTTGAACCCAGGACCCTGGGATCATGACCTGAGCTGAAGGCAGATGCTTAACAGACTGAGCCACCCAGGCGTCCCTCACTGGACTCTAGTTTTAACTCCGTGTGAGATGGGAAGCCATTGGAGGGCTAGAAGCTGAGGCTTGATGCACTATGTCTAATGTCTAATGTTTTAACATGATCACTTGGTCTGTTATGTTGAAATAAACCTGAAGGACACTAAAAGGCTTCTTAGGAGACCATAGTGATAGACCAGTTGAGACATGGTGGGTTTAAGCAGGCTAGAACAATGGTGGTAGCAAGAAGCAATCAGGTTTGGATATATTTAAAGGTAAGATTAAAATGGATTTGTTGACAGATTGGATATGGGACATGAAAGGAAGGAATTAAGAACTACTCAAAAAACTTTAATTTCAATAACTAAAAGGATGGAGATGCCATTAGCTGAGATGGGAAAGCTATGGGAGAAAAGGCTTGGGGTGGGGGATGAGACATCAGGAGCTTGGATTTAGAAAAGTTAAGTTTGAGGTAAATCATTAGGTTTTCAAGTGGAGATGTTGAGGAAGCAGTTACTACGGAATACCTGACATTCTTAAAACGGAATAAATGATCTTATGTGTGCTGGGGGGATGTGGCCGAGATGAGAAACTGATAGTAGCAATAGAGAGGGGAAGTTTGCTGGGGTGAATATTCTCCCTTAGGTGAGCAGGGATTGAGTGTCCCCAAAGGACATAGGGAGTTTCTTCGAAATAATAAGAAAGAGGTAGAGTTTGTAGCACAGATACAAGGGGTGGGTGAGTGTGATGGTGAAAGCGGGGTGTGGGGGTGTGGGGGGTGGTCGGGGAGGGGGGTTAGAATTCTCTACTGATTACTTTCATTTTCTCAAGTGGAAAAGGCATTGACCAGCTGAGAGAGACAATAGGTGAGGAGTGTGTTGGAGGTTTGATGAAAAGTAGAGACGGAACAATGGACTAGGGACTGATGGCAGAGCAGCCTGCCAGCTGTAAGGGCCCCTTTAAGGTTCTGGTGGTGAATTTAAACAGAGCCCAGGCTGTCTCCATCCACAATCAGCTGAGCAGGTGCAGGCTTGGATTAGGCAGGAGCTGGAGTTTTGCCAAGGAAGGAAGACAAAGTGAGAGAGGGTCCTGGGAGTGAAGGCCTAACCAAGGGAGCAATTATCATGATGGACAAGGAAAGCCGAGCAGCTACAGAGGATGAGTGATGACACGAGGGGACTGAGGACCTTGCAAAGGTGGCAGGATCAACAGATTGAAGTTCTCTAGACCCACGAAGTGGTGTTGGAGTCATGGTACCAGAGGAAGTGAGCTGGCGTGACAGGAGGAGGAGACCAGACAGGGAGAGCCTTAAAATGGAGATTGTGTCTTATAGCTTGAGTCCTCAAAATCCAATTTACAGAAAAGCCTTTGACTAATAGTAAAATTCATTAATTAATATGAGTTTTAAATAAAGGCTGAGAGTTCCCTGGGGCCGGGACTTCTATTTGTGACTATTTCCACAAACGGGACAGACAAATAAAAACGTTAGTGTATTTCTGGAAGTTAGTAGTAATAAAACCATATGCCTGGAAGCAACTTCAAGAGGTCCTAGTTCAGATCACTTCACTTTCTCCCAACAGGTCTGAACACCTTGGAGAGGAAATGCCACCACCAAGCTAATTCAATCCTCTATCTGCTCTAGAACTCTATCAGGTTATAGTTTTTGTGAAACACTTGTATTGAATTTAAAGCCTGTGTACTTTAATTTTGTTTTTCTGTTAGGGGAGAGAAGAACAGGTCAAAATCACCGGCCTAGTAACCCTTAACCACTGGAAGGCAATTTCCAGAGAGAGGTTGGTGTATCCGAAGTGTCACCCAGCAGAAGGTTTTCACCCGGTAGGGAGGCAGAGAAAGATCTCTCATGGCAAAAGGTCCATGAGAAAATTCCTTATAGTTCACTGACATGAAAATGTCTCACTCCTCCATATTGGGAAAAAAAAAGGAGACCTGCATGACCTTCATGTGTATTACCAAGAATAGCATGAACTCTCATTCAGAAAAATTGTGAGCTCCACATCTAATAAAAGGTAAGATGCAAATTTCCAAAACTCTATTTTTAATTAATATCTTTATAAAAAAATAATCCATGTTGTGCCAGAGGTGGGAGCTGTCTCTTTGCTGAGTCTTTGCATCGGCCTGAATTGTACTCGGAATCCTCTGGTTGCCCGCTCCAGAACACAATCCTCCTTTCTGGTTTTGCAGGGATTTGTAGCAGCACAGCTTGTTAGGGGACTTGTTACAGAGTGCACTAGCTGACTCAGGTGCTCCTGAGGGGAAGTTTGTTCTGAGGAGAAACTCTGTAAGACCCTATTAGGGTTTTTTTGAGCCTTGGGCTTTTTGGCAGGTCAATGTGCTAAATCATTAAAAAATATGGAAAAGTCAGATAGGAGGTCCCTCCCTCCCTCCCTTCCTTCCTTCCTTCCTTCCTTTTTCAAGCCTGGAAACAAGCACCCCAGACGGACTAACCAGAAATCAAAGTGAAGGCAAAACAAGGCGTTGTTGGTGCTGCCCGGGCGGAGGTCGTAGTCCATTGCATGATTCTGGTTCTGATTACACGTCAGGAGATTTTAAAAGGAAATACTTTTTCGTAAAGGGGCCTCAAGGTCCCAAATTCGAGAGCGAAGTGAGAACAAAGATTGCTTATTTGAAACTTGCCTCATTTATGGCAGCAAGAGACACCTACGGAAATAGCGTGAGAGACTTCCGCGGGAAAACTGTGAGCCGGCAGCAGCTGGGAAGCAAGAAGCGCGCGATTTCAAGATGGCTCTCGTCACAGGGTGGCGGGGGGGGGTGGGGGTGGGGGTGGTGGAGCTGGACAGGATTAGGCAACTCGGCAAGGAAGTAAGAAGAGCTAGAATAGACTACGTTGCAGAACTCACTCAAACCAGCCCGAGGAAAAGTCGAGCCTGAGGAAATAAACGCCGCCGAAGGTGAGGGACTGGAAAGAGGAGGTGGAATGATACCCGACTGGGTATCGTCCGTCTTTCCCTGCTCTCCCCTCCTCGGCCCCACAGTCCCACAGGTTTTTTGTTTTTTCCCTCTGCTTCTCTCTGTCTCTTCCCCTCTCCCTCCTCCTCCGCCTTCTCCTTCTTCCCCCCTCCCCCCTCTCCAGTTGGACTTTGGCTGCTCTGCTGCGCCACATGTGATCAGCATGGCTGCACCACAGCCCGTGTATGTTGAGATCACAGATGAGGGCGGCTGACTGATTTTCCCCTCTCATAATTCCGAACTCCTGGAGAGCGATTCTGATAGGCCGCAGGTAGTCAGGGCCGTGCCAGAGAGGCAGGGTCGTATGGTACGAACCAGAAGGCCGCATTTCCCCCCAGACGTGGGTGGGCACCGGAAGTTCTCTGAGAAGGCTGTGGGCTGCGCCGACGCCCCGGGACTGATGAATGTAGAAGACTTTATTCACTAGCTTGTTTTTTTTTTTTTTTTAAAGATTTTATTTATTTATTTGAGAGAGAGAGAATGAGAGAGAGCGAGTACATGAGAGGGGGGAGGGTCAGAGGGAGAAGCAGACTCCCTGCCGAGCAGGGAGCCCGATGCGGGACTCGATCCAGGGACTCCAGGATCATGACCTGAGCCGAAGGCAGTCGCTTAACCAACTGAGCCACCCAGGCGCCCTATTCACTAGCTTGTTTTAAACGGGACTTTGGCAGTTGTAGAGTTTGCATCGTGGTTCACGTTTTTGTACAACTGTGTTCCTGTTGACATGTGGAACACTTTCTCTCCTGAGACTTGAGTAGATTTGGGGCATATCATATATCATCGTTAATTGCTAGCTCAGTCTGGCTCTTCTTTCCGGTGCATCACCGTTCCGCCGTATTCACAAGCCTTCTCGGTGATGTGGTATGAATGCGTAGAGCTCACCTCTAGTGGCGAACAAGGGTCTAGGTGCATTCTAGACCCTTCTCTCTCTTGAGTGCAATGACTTGGAATCATGGGTGGTACTAAGGCGGAGTTCATTTTTCTTTAAACTCTGATCATTTTAACACCAATTTAGTAAATATTTATTTAAATGTATTTATTTCATTACATTTAAAAATATTTGAGGAAATTGCGGTATAAAAGATTTTCAGTAAGTTTGACTACAGGCCCATTTAGTAGCATGTTTCCATGGTAGGAACATGATAAGCAGAAGGGAAATTTGCATTTTTAGGGAAGATTTCTGAATTTCCTAAGTAACCTAGAAACTCTTTACTGAATGAGTGGCTGTGTGTTTCTGCATCTGTTTGGATTAGTGTAGTAACAGAGGTGTGAAACCATGTAGTCTGTTGTGAGTCAAATATTGCTCTCTGGGGGCTGTAATACTTCACACATCCTTCGTTTTAAGAGTAAAATGGGGAGGGGAGTGTCTCTTTTCTTAAGAGGATATATGTTTTCATTTAATAGATTTTGGAAATAAAATTTAGGGCTCATTTTTCTTTTCCCAGTTTTTCATGCCTTTTGGTTCATAGATTTGTCTTGCTGAGGAGCTTTTAAAAACCAGTGGTCCGTATTTTGAGATGCCATCCTTAACCAAGAAGTAAACTGTGAAATTCTCTGTAATTCTTTAATTTAAAATACGTGGGAAGCATTTAGCTTGTTTTCGGTGGTGTTGATGTGATTATATTTTTAAAATAGAATGCTAGATTCTATTTTCACTTAACTTTAAAACATCTTTGTGGGTGAGTTGTTAGAAACATCTCAGTAAAGACCAGACTGGAAAGATAAAGGATAGCCTTTTATTTTACCGAGTTTTAGGGGCATGTAGGTTACTTTAGGACTTATGTAGATTATTGTAGTATACCAAGATTAATATACCTATATAGGTATTATTAATACAATATTTCCTACTATTGGCCTGTTAGCAATAGTAAATAATATTTTATAAGGGAAAATGACTATCTGTATAAAGGTGGGTTTGAGATAATATCAGAGTCTAGGATGGTACAAAGGATTTTCATCCCTGTTCTGTTAACACTTGATGTACAGACTTCAGCAAGATACCTAATATTATTTTGAGAGTCTTCTTGTTCTTTGTGTAAGAAAGAGAATGGCATCTGATGGTTATCCTTTTTAGGGCTGAAAATCATCAAACTGAGTCATTCATACTACACTTCAGTGGTTGATGTTAAAGACATACTGTCAGAGTAGAGATGTTGTGGAGGTAAGTGGGCTGGCCAGCTGGACAGGTTTTCCCAGGGAAATAGTAGTGTGGTGGGGTTTTCTTACCCAGGGAATTTTGCCCCTGGTTTGAAAGCAAAGCATCCTGATTTTTGGCTATATCTTCAGCCTTCATTAGGCTCATCAAGTCTGGCTCATGTTAACTATATTAACAACAACAATAACAACAAACAGCTAATTTTATTGAAAGCAATAATTTATTAATTTTCAGAGAATATGTCTTTCCAATATCCAGGTATTTGTTTCTGCCACTCGAGGGTGGCAGTTTCTGGAATTAAGTTACAAGGGAGGATGTATTAATAAATGAAATATTGCTTGGTGATTGTGGAATCAGAGCAAAGGAGTTGGATTACTTTGAGTAATATTTTAATGACGCCATGGTGAATCCTGGTGAATTTTCTCTGCTCCTCCACAGGGTATACTTCTGTTGTGACTCATCTTTTAGGCTCAGTATCTCTTTTTCTCCTTTCTGAGTCAGAGTTGGATAAACACTGTAAAATCTTGAATCTCGTGTTTCCATGCATTTCTCATTCTATGCAGATTGCAGCCCTTCTGTTAACACATTCTTTTAGTAAATCATTGCTGTTTTTTTCCAGTCAATCATATTTTCCTGTAGCTCAGTGCCTAGTAAGATTGATTGACTTGGGGTTTCTAAATGTTTCTCAACAATCTACTTTTAGACCATATTTCAAGGTGGGTTTCTTTCACAGATGGCTGATCTCATGGTAATAATCACTGTCATTTTTTTGACACTATAATATACCACCAGGCTCATGTTATCTCTTGTGGGTCTGCAGACTATGTATTATAACACCTGTTTTTTAAAATTTTTTTTTATTATTTTTTTAAAGGTTTTTTTTTTAAGATTTTATTTTTTATTTATTTGACAGAGAGAGACACAGCGAGAGAAGGAACACAAGCAGGGGGAGTGAGAGTGGGAGAAGCAGGCTTCTTGCTGAGCAGAGAGCCTGACGCGGGGCTCGATCCCAGGACCCCGGGATCATGACCTGAGCCGAAGGCAGATGCTTAACGACTGAGCCACCCAGGTGCCCCAGTATTATAACACTTGTTTTAGAGGTCAGGAAACCAAAGCTAGAGGAGGTTAAATGACTTGCTGAGGGTTGCATAGCTTGATTTTGACTCTGTTGGTATTTGAAATCAGTTCTGTCTGACTCATAACTTATCCCTTCAATTTTTCCTACTTATACTATCAGGGGATAACTCATATCTAAATTTTGTAAGAGCCCTAATCTTAATCTTAAATGCCCTTAAATCCTGATTATAACAGAAGTCTCATATTTTGAAATAAAAATATGTAATGCAGAGTCTTCACATCAATATGACGTAAGTTTTATATAGCTAATATTTATCTAGCACTTAATATGTACTCGATATTATTGGACATGCTTGACATGGGTAATTTTCTTTATTCCTAGGGACAGTTCTTTGAAGTTGATGGTACTGTCATCAACAATGTGTAGTGGAGGAGATTGAGTCACAGAGAAGTTAAACAAGTCTTCGAATGACATAAACCATGACTTGAATCTAATCTGTCTGTGCAAGTTTGACCTCTTACCTATTCCTATACTACCTCTTTGGTTAATAGAAACTTTAGAACTTGAGGGTCCAAAGATCATAATGCCTGAATTGTTTTTACTGGAAGTTTCATTCAACAAAATCTGTGTCTACTCTATACCAGGCTCAGTGCCAAAATATAATACCAAATAAGTCCTTTCCTTTAAAAATTTTATTGACATGTAAGCGACATAACCATAACACAAAATGATAAATAAGGAAGTGTACGAGGCCATGACAATACAGATGAGGAAATTAATTCTGCCTGAGGGAGGGGGATGGGAGGGCACTGCAGGTAGGAAATGAGAAGTGATGAGTAAGGTGAGTCCTAAAGTCGAAGTAGGACTCAGCAGGGGAGAGGGACTGAGAAAGAGAAATATCGTATTAGGCAGCAGCAAGAGGCCTGGGGGCAGGAAAACACAGGGCTTGTTATAGAAGAGTGAATGGAAGTAAGCTGCTGGAACAAGCCAGAAGAGGGTGCTGCTGGTGGATGATGGGAAAATAAGACTGGGAAGTCAGAATAGGAGCAGATTTTGAAGAGCCTTTTAGGCATGGAGTTTGGACACTGTAGGCAGGTTTTTAAGCATCTTGGTGACATGATTAGATGAGATGTGTGTGGAAAATGGGAGTTGGAGTTCTTCCTGAAATACCTGACTGAAAGTGGAACTGACTTCTAGTTTATTAGAGCAGCTTTACGATAATTCAGGGAAGAATGAAGAATGAGTGTCTAGTCTAGAAAAGCAATGATGGACATGGAGATCACTAACGTAGAATCTACAGGAACAGGTGGTTGGTTAGATGGAGCTAGGGAGCCAGGGATGAGGTTGGGATTTCCAATTTGGGCAATGGAATGAATGGTGATATTCTTAACCAATATTGACTATGTAAGACAAGGAGCAATGGTAATGGTTTTTGTTGTCATTTTTTTTTTGTTTTTTGAAATAATAGTTTTCATTTTCAAGTGTCTTGAAAATTCTGAAGTTGTTAGTGTGAGTTTTAGTTTGTGTGGTCTTAGTTTTGGGCTTTTTTTTCCCCCCTCTGACATAATATTTTATTTTTGCTCAAAATACTTCTAGAAGATGATAGATACTATGGTCTTTGCACTGCACAACTCTGACATCTCTCATAACAACCTCCCAACCACTTGAAGATAATTAATTAATCCTTTTTTTAGACTTACCATGTTCGTGTCCAGAGGGTTTTCTTTTCAGTCTTGCATAAGAATTTGCCTCCAGAAACTTATTTTTCACATGGCCACTAGGTTTAATCCTGGTTCTTCAAACCAGGATCAGCCTATAACAAAGACTGGACTTTGGAAACCTAGAGGGAAAATTCTAGCAATGAGAAAAATGCATTTCCTTTATTCTTCTCTGTTCTGATTTTTGAACTGTTTCTAGATACACTAATCTAAATTTTTTTTTTCAAAGTTGTACCAGACTGTATTGATTCACTAAATGCTGTCCAACAAAGCAGCATTTAGTGAGTAAGACATCTTGTTCAGGGCTTTCAAGCGATCCCAGGCACAGGATTTGAGATAGACTATTGGGATAGACTATGTTTGGATAATCATTGCTTACATATTAAAAAGGGTCCTTTCATATTCCATGAATGGAAGAAAGCTCAACACAGGCTTTTGACTTGTGTTGGGAGGCTGCTAACATATGCCATGAAAGTGGGTGGCCTGGCGAGATCAGAGACAAGTGAGGGCAAGGCAGTAAGGCCAGTCTGCTTTCCTCTCCCCAGGAACTTGGGGATCCTTGCTTTGATGGCCCACCATAACCAGCAGTATGCCCACATCATCACCAACACTTGTTGTTATTTGACTTTTTGATTATAGTCATTCTGGTGGGTATGAAGTGGTATTTCATTGTGTTTTTAATTTACATTTTTCTGATGACTAATGATATCAAGCATTGTTTCATGTGCTTGTTGGCTATTGGCATATCTTCTTTGAAGAAACATCCTTGCCCATTTTTTAAGTTGGGTTATTTGTCTTTTTATTATTGAGTTGTAAAGATTATATATAAGATACCAGTCCTTTGTCAGATATATGATTTGCAAATATTTTCTCCCATTCGTGAATTATCTTTTCACTTTCTTAATGATGTCATTTGAAGCACAATAGTTTTTAATTTTGATGAATTCCAATATGTCCTTTTTTTTTTTGATGGATCATACATTGGATGTCATATCTAAGAATCAATTGCCAAATCCAAGGTCTTTAAGATTTACTCCTAGGTATTCTTCTCAGAGATTTATAGTTTTAGCTCTTACATTTAGGTCCTTCATCCATTTTTGAGTTAATTTTTGTACAAAGTGCACATCTTTTGCATGTGCCTATCCAGTTATTCCAGCACCATTTTTGAAAAAACTATTCTTTCCCCATTGAATGCTCTTAGCACCCTTGTAGAAAATCAGTTGCCATAGACACAACTCCAGAATTTCCATTTGATTCTTTTGTGTAATTTCTATCTCTTTATTAATATTTTCTATTTGATGTGACATTATCATTATATTTTCCTTTAATTATTTAATCATGGTTTCCTTTACCTTATTGAACATATTTACAATGACTACTTTGAAATCTTTATCTGTCAAATCCAATATCTGATCACTCTGATGAGTAGTTTCTGTTGCCTGCTTCTGGCTGCCCTCCCACCTCAATGTATTGGTCATACTTTCCTGATTCTTTGAATGTCTAATAATTTTTTTGTTGGAAACTAGAGATTTTAGCTAATATAGCAACTCTGGGTACTGGTTTCCCCTCACCTAGGGGCTTGTTACTGACTTTTTAAATTTGTAGTGACTGGCTAAATTATTATAGTGAAGTCTATTTCCATCCACTTTGTGAAGTTTTGAGGTTTCTCCTCAGGGGTGCAACCTTGGGTATGCCCATAGTCACCTTTGGATGATGGTGGTTTTGGCAAGTTTCTTTTTGACTTTTTTCCTGACCACACCAGCTGTTAAACTCCACTGCGGGCTGCTCCTCCATTGTTTTCAACAATGCCCCCAGGCATAGATTGTTACACAGATGGATCCAATCAAATACAGCCTCCTTTTACAGAATAATCCTTGTGGTTAGGGTTTGAGATTTGTTCTGACTTCAGGAGGGCTCTTCCCAGCTGTCTTATTCCTCAGATATCTTCAGAAAACTAGAAAGCCTACAGTGTAGCCTATATCTTCAATGAATCTACCAATCTCTTCCCAATTATGGAAAGAGATATGGAGTTCTCTGTTTTACAACTTGCTTCTCCTCCCCTGCCCTCCCACATCCCTGCCAAATCTCTGAGCCATGACTCTGAAGCTGGGGAATTGGGACAATGGCATTCTTTTCTCTCTCTCTCTCTCTCTTTTTTTTTTAAAGATTTTATTTATTTATTTGAGAGAGAGCATGATGGGGGGGAGGGTCAGAGGGAGAAGCAGACTCCCTGCTGAGCAGGGAGCCCGATATGGGACTCGATCACTGGGACTCCAGGATCATGACCTAAGCCAAAGGCAGTCGCTTAACCAACTGAGCCACCCAGTACCTGGCCTTCTTTTCTCTTAATTACGTCTTCACTTTAGGAACTGCATGCTCTGAGGATGGGAGATCAGTAGGTTCTGATTTTCTTGCTTGCCTCTCCAAGTGTAGAAACTCCATTTTATAAGCCTGGGCAAGAGCAGTTAGTGCTCCAGAATTCTTAGCGGTGCCATTCCCAAGACAGAGCTTCCATCTTATGAGTGGGATTTGGGTGGAAGCAGGGAGCCTCTACCTTTTGGCTGCACTTGTGAGGAAATTAGACTCAGCAACTGGTAGTTGGGGGCAGGATGAGAAATGTTGATATCCTCCTTCTCCCCTGCCCCATCCCCTTCCTAAGAAGGTAGGCCTTTGACTAGGAACTGAGGGGAGTGGGAGCTCTGATTCCTGGTTGCATCAATCTGGAGTAAAGTTTCAGTCAGTGAGCTGGGAGTAGGGAAGAAAAGAGTAGGTCTTCATCAAATACCACTAACTTCTCATTTTTCTTACTGAGTTTTTGTAGATTCTCTTGAATAAATGTTTCTTCATTTGCTATATGACTTTAAGACTATTTCCAGAAAATTTAATTTTTTTTTTTAAGAATTTTTTTTTAAAATTCATTTGAGACAGAGATACAGAGGGAGAGAGAGAGAGAGAGAGAGAGCAGGAGCAGTGGGGAGAGGCAGAGGAAGAGGGAGAAGCAGACTCCCTGCTGAGCAGGGAGCCCGACGTGGGGCTTGATCCCAGGACCTGGAGATCATGACCTGAGCCGAAGGCAGACGTTTAACCATCTGAGCCACACAGGTGCCCCTCTTTGTTTTCTTTTAAAAATAATTTTCACCAGTTTTACTCTAGGGAGTGGGTCCTTGGATGTCCTGACACGGTTGTGCTGAAAGTGGAACTGACTTCTCTACTGTTGTTTCTTACATATTGTCATTATTCTGGGATAAGTGACAAGACAGTTCCTTTGGGTTATTCAGAAATAATATTGTATCTTCATGTGTTAGTCTATCTCTTCAATGATAGTGTTTTTAAAAAAATACCATTTCTCTTTCATTTATACGTTTATAAGCTCCCATCTATATTAAAAAGAAACTGCTTCACTATAACAACACTGTTGCTCCTATGTTCCTTCTGAACCCCAAACCATCTCCTTCCGTCTTTATACTGACTACCTTTCCTTACATGAGCAGCAGTCACCCATGGGATCAGTTAGCCTTCTTGTGACACTGAATAAGCAGAGAGAGTACATTCAATCATGGAATCGAGCTTCTCTTTTCCCTTTTCCATGAGGACCTCGAGTATTTCTGCCTGCCTCATAGTCCAGAGGAAGGATTCGGAAGGAAACCATTCCTGCATAGAGGACTCTCCAGATTCTTCTTAATCAATACACTATCATTTCCTCACTTAAAAGTTTTCTAGTTTCCACTGTTGTCTTTGCCTTTCCTCCCAGATGTGGGCATTCGTGGGCATGTGATCTCTATAGACACACTGCATCTCACACTGCACCTTACTATTGGTTTGATGCTCTGCTGTTACTGTTTTGAAATTCTTAATAATTTTTGGGCAGAGGATCTGCATTTTCACTTTCACCCCACAAATTATATAGTTGGTCTTGCTGAATGGGAAGTCACTGTGTCCTGCAGCATATCCCTAGTGACCAAATGGCAAACACAGAAGGTTTCAGTCAATCTGGGCTCCCTTGGAAGTCACAGTAGCCCCAGAAACATCTGTGTTCTTTGGAAATATTCTTGGCCAGTTTAGACACTAGCAATTGAGTACCACATCTCCTAAGACCTTAGCCTGCCCGTATTCCTTGTAAGTTCTTTTAAGACTAATTTAAGAAGTATTTGTTGAGTACCTATTATATTCGCAGTCCTACTTTGGCTCTAAGAGATATAAGAGACTAAAATCTCATTGAAAGGGATTTAAGTGATAAAATTATAACTGTTTTATTCCAAGAAAGGTTAGAATATCCAAGAAATATTTGTGTTGCATAAGATATTAATAGAGAGGCACTAAAGAAAAGTTATTACTAATAAGTTTGAAAATCACTGGGTCAACAAGTTCTGCACTCTACGAGTTCATAGAGACTTTTACATAATTATGTGCATCTTGAACCTCTTCATTTTTCTTTAAAGAAACATCTTTTAAAAAAGTGCCAATTATTGCTTGCTACTTTGTGCCAGGTATTGACCTTGTTGCTCCTTCTAAAGAAGAAATTAAAGTGGAAAGGATTTAATGGGGTTTCCCAAGTATAAGAACTTATGAATCAAACTCAGTTCTGATACCTTCACATTTCTAATTCACAAACAAATGAATGAGTGAATAAATCTGGATAGATCTTTTCGAATTGGTTTTTAGGATACAGAATTGGATGTAGTATTAATATATGAGATTAAGAAAGAAATACTGTCTTAAAACATCACAGTTCTCAGAAAATTCAAGAGTTTGACCAAGCAGCTATTATTTATTATGTCTAAGTTCACAGAATAATGTAAATATCTCAAGGAAAACAAAATTTTGCTTTGGTTACTCCTTTTTCAAATTTCTTTTGGTTACTTAACTGTGAGGATGTATTCTTTAAATATCAGATGTTCTTATTTGATATTTAGTGCACTCTGTGGCAGCTTTGTGGGAACTAGCTTTTTGAAAAAGTTTCTTTATCTGAAAATAACTTAAAGACGCTCACACTGGACATTACTTGAGTGTTTGTAGATTCCTAATTGGATATGATCTCAGAGAGGCTCTTGTTTAAATTGTTATTTTGTAGTGAACAACTAGAGACCAAAGAGAGAGAAGGACCTGCCTATGACCTCTGGAAATTTATAATAAAGCTAGGGTTGGATCCTGGGACAGTTCTCTTTCTTCTAGTCCTATGTGATAAGAAACGTCAACTATCTCTTAAGTAAACAGTAGACATATTCACCGTTCATATTAAAGAAACACCTTTCACATCTTTCAGTACACTAGCGTTCTGTGGAACACAGTTTGGTCAATGATGAATTGGAGACTAATGTTAAATCCTCATTTGTTTAAAATCCAAAATATGTGGAATAGGTAACACATGATAATTTATAAGATGGTAGAGTCCATGTGGTGTGAAGTTGTCATAATAAACATCTTATAATTGGAAAGGCCCTTGGTGCCAAGATTTAGACAGTTGAGACCTCAGTGACAGGTAGGGGGAGAAAAAGGGAGAAGCCAGAGCAGAAGGAATTAAGGCCAAGAGAAACGACTGAGGTAGGTAACTGTTATAGAAATACAACTTCCTGGCAGAGTTGATACTTGAAGCAAGAGAATGGCAACAACATGGTTTCTAATGTTATATATAGGAAGGTAATCCAAGACAATACCTGGGGCTGGACTCAGGGCGTTCCTGTCTTCTTTTACACACATACACCCCACACACAAACACACACACACACACACATTATATAATCTCTACCCTTCTTCATTCCTATCCTTCTGTCCCCATTCCCACCCACATTCAGGGTAAGCAGTGTTAACTATCTGATGTGTATCTTTCCATATTTTGGCTCTTACAAATAGTGCTTCAATAAATTCTCATATGTAGTCTTTTTCTTTAAAAAGTGCTTGATTGCAAAATAGTTGATGTTTATTAGAGGATGGAATATAAAGAAAAGGATAATGAAGAAAATAACAGAAGGAAAAAGAAAGCAACCATACTCTACCTTTGAGAAATAGGCACTTTCCACATTTTGGTGACTATCTGTTTTTTTTTTTTTTCCTAAGCAACTACATATGCTTCCTTGAATGCATGTGAATGCACATGTTTCTTTACAATATTGGCATCGCCACCATAAGGCTGCTTTGTGACTTTTTTCTCTAAGTTGTGTACTTTGTATTTTACCATATTGCTAAAGATTCTTCTTTATCTAAAAAATGCATTTTTCCTCTGAATGTAAAAAATGACACATACTCATTATATGTGCATATATGTGTGACTGTGTGTGTGTGTATGGAAAGTATGCATACATGTATGTATTGGTTGTAGATTAGATTTCATTTTTAAAATATATAATTATATATGCATATAGATAATATCAGACATGAGATCATATGATACATACTGGTCAACAAATTGCATTTTTTACCAGAGAATATATCTTGAAAGAGCCAATTTATAGAGAGCTATTTTTACATGGATTGCATGGTAGCCCATTATTCATTAATCAAACTCTTATCAATAGGTTATCAGTTAGCAATTAACCATCAGTGGATGGACATTTTAATTATAAGGATCTGAAAGGACTGAATATAATTAATAAAAAATGCGATCATTTTTAACAAATCATGATGAAAAATTCCACCTTTAGTCAAATGCTGCTGCAGATTATAATTAAGACTCAAACTAAACTTTCCTTAGATGAGTGGTGTTTGACCCCTAGCAATTGCAAAGTGCAGCTGGCTGAAGCAAAGAGAGAGGCCAGTTTCATTGGCAGCAGTAAAAAAAAAAAAAAAAAAAAGTCATCAAAGTAACAGGCAACCTGGTGTGGGCACTATGCATCCTGTTGACAGTCAATAAATGTGTTCTGACTATTGACTGTTAGAATTATTTTAAGCATATATGAAGAGGTGAAGGTCAAGAAAAAGCAGTCTTGGGATCTATCCTTTTAAAAGGGGCCATTTCTGATAACAGAAACTTGAACCCAGAGAGAAAAGTTCCTCAACAAAAAGAATGAGGGCTTTCTAACCATGAGCCATCTCTGACCAGGTGATGCCTGGAATCAGCGCCAGGAATAGCTAAGCTGTCAAGGAAGACTTACTGGAGTTGGTTATTTATAAATCACGTATTTGTTCAATGATTTCTTCAAATCATTCAACCATTATAGCATGGCATCAGAGTATTTCACCTAGAATCAGAGTCCTCTCTGTGTTTTCTTTAGAAAAAGTTGAAGCTCCTTTTCTCCTTTCATTTGGTGTGGAAATCCTAGGGGGTCACCTTCAGTGTTATAGGTGATAAATTATAGCAAAAACATTATTTAAAATATGTTGCTTTAGCGTAACGTGCTGTGCCTTTCCTTATGTAAACAAAATGCTTTTATAACATGAGTAATGTATATTTTGTTGGCTTACAAATGAAGGTCCTTATAAGCATGTAACTAAATATGCATTTTATTTATTTATTGAAGATGAATAGAAAATGTTATTTACATAAACAAAATCATAAAAGACGCATATTTGAAGCATCCCTATCCAGGTTTAAGATAGGAATAGTGAAGGTGGCTTCTAAACTAGTGACACTTCCAGGAAAATATATTGTATACCAATGTATGCTAGTCAAAGCTCTTGGGTAAATGGTTTTCTTAATTATGATGGCTGTGAAAGAGAAAAACTAGTGAAAACACCGACTCTCCCCTGGTTTCAAAAAAAATTAACTTTTTTCCCCCCAGTAAAAGTAGAGACACTTTAGATTTTAGGACCCTCTTGGCTCCTAAAACCTAAGTGCTGCTTGAAAAATGGCCCTTTCAGCTTTTAGCCAGCAGCCACAGCTTAAATCCACAAGAGAGGCGCCTTACAACTCTGCTTTCAATGGCAGTCTGCCATTTCGGAAAATTGTAGCTTTTGAAAGAAGAGAAAAAAACCTAGTAAGCCATTTAATTCATCCCCTTGGAACTAACGTTAGTTAAGAAAAAAATAAGTAGGGTGAGCAAGAAAGATGCCTAATTCCTATTTTAAAACTCTTTCAACGTTTGGTAGAAGTAGAGGCGAAGTCACAGCATCTGCAGTAGCCATTCAAATAGAATAATTGTAAAGAACTCAGCTCCTCTCAGAGTGAAGAAGTATGGATACTTGTATCTGGACACACTGAGAATCAGCAAACAACTAAGGAATGGGTAACCTCGAAATGGTATGACTCATAAATGTGAGGAAAAAATATTTAATACTAAATCCCAAATTTCTTTTCTGTTGTATTTGCTGCATGTATATCTGGTCCTCTGTATGGATATGTACACACACACACACACACACACACACAGTTATCCATATCAAAGATGGCTCCTAAAAATGAGAGCATACTTATGACCTGGTCAGTGTTCATAAAGGAAAAGAATAAGTTCATTTAAGATTCCATTCCAAGTCCAACTCTGTGATTGCCAACATGACATAATAAAATGTGATTGGAGACCCTATGGATGAAAGATATTCGAAATTCTAATACCCTTAAAAAAATACATCGTAATTTTTGTAAGTGTATGCATTTCATAGAGTGTCAACATTCAACACATGTTTATTGAGCACCTACACTGAGTGAGATCATGTGCTTAGGCATTGGTGACACAAGATAAGCTAGAAAGCTTCTCTAGTTTTTAAGACTTTAAATTATAGCAGTAAGCACACCAACAGATCTTGGTTTCCAAATTCTATTTTACCCTCTTAAAGGAAATAGGCTCCATTGGGATTCCATACTGATTCCATGCCTGGGGCAAGGAAAAATACAATGTAAGCCTGGAACGTTCTGTTGTTTCAGAAAGCAAGAGAGTACACAAAGAATGATGGGTGTTTGTCAAAAGGACACAGGAGCTGCATAGAGTGGATCCAGCAAGCCAAACATAGGACAATCTGAACATCCATAAAGAAAAAAAAAAAGGTCATGTATGATAACCATAAATAAACAAGAATGTGTAAATGCATAAGGATATTTTTAAGAGAGAGGGAATGGGAGTTCTGTATAGAATAATACTGGTTCATAAATGTAAAAGGAATAATAGAATTAACAAAAAATCACTACTCCACAACCACCTATATAACCAACTCAGGCAAGGATTATCAATGGGTATGAAACTCATTAGGTAAACATTTGTGATAGAACAAGATAGTCACAGTCTTAAGTTATTACCCACAGATTATGTATTAAATATAAGTAGGAAAAAGGTACCTTTACAATGGATAAATCTGGCAGATACCATGTTAAAGAAGAGATCAAACGTATGGTCACCAGTGATGGGATAAATACACATTATGTGTCTCCTGATGTGATGACATGGAAAGGACATACCATCACCCGTGTAGTACTCTTTCAAAGAATGTGCAACCTGAATATAATCATGAAGTAAGAATCAGAAAAATCCAGATCATGAAACTTTCGACATCTGCAAGACAATTAGCTGGATTCTTCAAAAATATCAATGTCATGAAAGACAATACAAGACAGGGGAATTATCCTAGGTTAAAGTCTTTTTTTTTTTTTTAAGATTTTATTTGTGCACACACACGAGTGTGCATGAGCAGGCACATGTGTGCCTGTGTGGGGGGAGGGGCAGAGGGAGAGGAAGAGAATCTCAGGCAGACTCTGAGCTGAGCATGGATCTGGATGCAGGGCTCCATCTCTCGACCCTGAGATAATGACCTGAGCGGAAACCAAGAGTCAGTTGCTTAACCGACTGAGCCACCCAGGCGCCCCTAAAGAAGTCTTTAAAAAGAGACAGGGCAGCCAAAAGTTAGGTGTATTCCTTGATTGGATTCTGGACACCACATACACACACCTGTACACACACACAGCACAGCTATAAAGAACATTTTGATGACAATTGAGGAAATTTGAAGTGGACTTATATTTTATTTTTTTTTATTTTTTTATTTTTTTTAAAGATTTTATTTATTTATTTGAGAGAGAGAGAATGAGAGAGAGAGAACACCTGAGAGGGGATAGGGTCAGAGGACGAAGCAGACTCCCTGCCGAGCAGGAAGCCCGATGCGGGACTCGATCCAGGGACTCCAGGATCATGACCTGAGCCGAAGGCAGTCGCTTAACCAACTGAGCCACCCAGGCGCCCTGAAGTGGACTTATATTTTAAAATGTTATTGTGTAATATTACATTTATTTAGTATGATAATATTATGGTTGTGAAGGAGAATATCCTTGCTCTTAGGAGATAGATGCTGAGTAATTTAGGGTGGCTTATCATGTTTGTAACTTATTTTCATTGATTAATTGATTGATTTTAGAGTGAGTGAGCAAGTGCAGGGAGGGGGCAGAGGGAGAGAGTAATGTGAGCAGGCTCCGCACAGAGCCTGACATGGGGCTCGATGTAACTTATTTTCAAATAGTTGAGAAAAATTGAAATATATATGATATGTATATATAATATATATGATAAGTGTATATATAATATATGTATCTATACATATATAATGCACACAGATATTTGAGAGAGAAAGCGGAAATACCAATATGCTGAAAATTGGTAACTCTAGGTGAACAATATATGAGTGTTCATTATACCATCTCAACATCCTTGTAGGTTTGAAAATTTTCAAAATTAAACATTGGGGAAATAAGAGTTAAAGTCTAATGGGAACTTAGTTAAAACAAAGTTATTCCTTTACTTGAAAATGAACATATAAACAGGCCTGGATTTGGATCATAATGTGAGTGAGATTGGTTCTCACTCCCACCCCCTCCTGTCCATTTTAGAGTTCTGGTGTTTATATATAAGTATGTTCAGCAAAATTAGGACCCCTTAACTAAAAGGAATTGCAGAGATACTGTCCTAATTTCTCAACTAAAGAAAATTTTTGAAGAAACATGTTATGACTGTATTTTTCTTGGCTCTCATTAATTTACTTGTACACTCAACCAATGACATTTGGGGTCAAAGCCCAGTGCCGGGCACCAGGGACACACAGATGGCCAAGACAGGGATCTGACCATCTGGGAGCCCAACTCTCTAGTGAGAGTTACTTTAAATCACATGTAAACACACCTTAGTGTTTAACTAGGTGGATGGATTGTATGGAATTTTTTTAAAGAAATCTACTTTCATAAATTTTATAACAATAGGTATTTAGTATCTGAAGAATCAGACTGCTAATGTCTATAACAGAAGGTTGTAGAACCATGGCATTCTTTTGAAAGTGGCAGCCTTTGTTGTTTGTTGAGATGAAAATGTGGTTTAGGATTGATTATGTAGAGATGTTTATCTCACTCTGTAGAAATGTTTATCAAAAATCTCAGCTCTCTCATCAGGAATTGTCATTTGAAAACCATGAGTAACTTTTTAGAGAAAGAATTCATTCACTGAGAGATGAAAGCCAAGTTTATCTCAAATTTTTAGCATAGTACTCTGCATGGACATTCTCCCTTAAGAGGAACAGGGAGATTTCTTTTTTTTTTTTAAATCATTTTATTTATTTTTCTCATCATGATAAGTGTGCTCTTTAATCCCCCTCCCCAATTTCCCTCACCTCCCCCAACTACCCTCTAATAACCACCAGATTGTTCTCTATAGTTAAGAGTCTGTTTCTTGGTTTGTCTCTCTTTTTTTCCCCCTTGCTCATTTGTTTTGTTTCTTAGATTCCACATATGAGTGAGATCATATGGTATGTCTTTCTCTGACTATTTCACTTTCCATTATACTCTCCAGTTCCATCTGTGTTTTTGCAAATGGTAAGATTTCATTCTTTTTTATGGATGAGTAATATTCCAGTATGTGTGTATGTGTGTGTGTGTATGTGTGTGTGTGTGTGTACACCTCTTCTTTATCCATTTATCTATCAGTGGACACTTGGGCTGCTTCCGTAGTTAGGCTATTGTAAATAATGCTGCAATAAATGCACATATCCCTCTAAATAGTGTTTTTGTATTTTTTTTGGGGGGGGTGTAAATACCCAGTAGTGTGATTACTGGATTGTAGAGTAGTTCTATTTTTAATTTTTTGAGGAATCTTCATACTGTTTTCCGTTATGGTTGCACCAGTTTACATTCCCACCAACAGTGCAAGAGGGTTCCTTTTTCTCTACATCCTCGCCAACACTTGTTGTTTCTTGTGTTTTTGATTTTAGCAATTGCGACAGATGCGAGGTGATACTTCATTGTAGTTTTGATTTGCATTTCCCTGATGATGAGTGATATTGAGCATCTTTTCATGTGTCTGTTGGCAAAGACAGGGATATTTCTAAACTAAGAGCATGGAATACAGATATTGATAAGTCTATGGTTGTAACATCTGTCACATGTTGATCAGATGGTTTGTGTAAAAGATCTAGCTTTCTAAGTTGATGTCTAATTCATTAATTCAGTAAAATTTATTGAGCACCTATGAAATGTCAGTGCTGTGCTAGACACTTGGAATGCAAAAATAAATAAGAGTAATTCCCCACCTTGGAAGAAATTACAGACTGATGAGAGGAAAGAGGACACAGATATGTAAACAAAGTAAGTGTAAAGTTATTATTCATTCTATAATAGAAATACATTAAGGACATTACCTTAAAGTAAATCATAAAACCTCTTTTATGGAACCTCTTCCTCCCCCCCACCCTTCTGTGTGTTTGGGGTTTTTATAGCCCACCTGCTACTCTCTCTGGAGGACTGCCTTTGGCCTACTGGAGCTGCTTGGTCTACTTGCCACAGAGTCTAAAGTGCTTGGAGTTCACATTCTCTGCTCTTCCCACCCCCAATCTCCAGCCATTTGCTAAAGATAAAGGGTGCCAAGCCCAGCTCTCTTGCTGTGAGCAAGTATAAACCCAACCCTGGTACATAATTTGTACTCCAGAGCTCCTCTACAGCACCCAGGAAGGTTGGGATTTGGCCTGAAGTGGCTCCTTGCTTCACTTCTTCCTTTTCCTCTCCAGCCTCCTCTCTCTGTTACTGGTTTCTTCTGAGAGTGCTTCCCCAATAAATCCCTGGCATATTCTTTTTCATCTCAGGGCAGTGTCTGCTTCTGGGGCACCTGCCTGACAATGACATTTAACTTGAATAACTGAATATATTTCTTTCTGCATGACCCCTTCTAATACCGAACTATTTTGATTTAAGGTTCGGTTTACACGAATATTTGTTTTTATTTTAAACATTTTTTACATGAAAGTCATAATGGTGATACTGATATAAAGAAGTCTATGAATAAATTGATAGACCTAACCTAGAGTCCTTAAGATTATTCTCTTATAAGTATCTCTCACAATTTTGAAAGTCTTAACCTAAATCATAACAATGCATTATTTTCATTTAAATTTATTTTTTTAATTTTTAATTTTTTTTTTTTTTAAGATTTTATTTATTTATTTGACAGAGAGAGACACAGCAAGAGAGAGGGAACACAAGCAGGGGAGTGGGGGAGGGAGAAGCAGGCTTCCCGCCGAGCAGGGAGCCCGATGTGGGGCTCAATCCCAGGACCCTGGGACCATGACCTGAGCCGAAGGCAGACGCTTAACAACTGAGCCACCCAGGCACTCCTTCATTTAAATTTATAAATGTTAATTCCAGTTGTTAATGCATGCTATATGTCAGGCACTGTGATTGCTGCTTTGCCAGTATTATCTTATTTACTTTTCCTAGCCAATCTATAAGATTGGTCTCCTTATCTCCAATTTACAGATAAAGAAACTAAGGCTCTAGAGGTTAAGTAACTTATCCCAGATTGCATGGTAGATAGCTAGATCCTGAGTTTGAACTCCTAAGCCCATATACTTGCCATCAAATTTCATTGCATTAAAATGGATGAAATAGTAAGAAACATTTCAATACAGTTTCTTCCATGTTAATTAAACAGGAATGTGTTCTATGGAGCATTCTTGTTCTGAAGTGATTCATAATCCCATGAAAACTTTAAATAACGTATGAGAAGTTTCTCATGAATAATCTTTTTCCTTAACAGTGGTTTGGAAAGGAGTACTCTTTCATAGTAATGATAGAAGCCTTCATGAAAGGACTCTGAGACAGTGTGTCTAAATGAAGAAACAGTTCTTTGAAAAATGATCATTTTGGTATTTTAGGCCACTTAAAAATATTACATCAGCTCCCTTCAGACATTTGACGGATGAGATGGTAGAAAACCATAAGTCAAGGAAGATAGTCTCTTGAGTAGATTTTTTGTGTCTCTAGCTATCTACACAATGGATTAAATAGTGCTTTTCTTTTGAGGATGTTTTAAGAGTTGTTAGACACACTGTTTTCATATTTCTAATCAGTTTCCATATCATTCCTTGGCCCCAAGAAAGGCTATTGATAGAGTTCAATCAGGCAGAGGAAGGGTCATGGTCCTTGCTCTGGGAGTTGTTTGAAAACTCTCAGAGGACATGTGGTCAACTGCACTTCTGTGTGATGACAGATGGGCCATATATTTCTCTCAAAAGCTAGCCATTGGCTGTAGATGCTAAGTCATAGCAATGAAAACTGCAGAAGTTTATCAAGAGGAATTGCGTGTAACCTTACAAAGTACATGGCAACTAAATAAAAACAGTGTTACCGGAAACACTAAAAAAATATCCATGTGCCAATGGAGTATAAGACTAAAGAAAAGAAAAGCAAGTTCAGAGACAGGCTGGCCCTGGAAGTCTGATTTAGCCTCTTGCCTGGGAGTTGAGTGTATAAATGAAAGAGGCATGCTATCCAATGTGCTGAGAGGAAAAGAATTAAGAACATCTGAGTTTCTGTGAGAGAAGAAATGGCCTTCCCAAACCCACTCATTTCTATGGGAAGTAGCTGCACAAATGTTTTACCATTCAATAAAAGTTCCCAACCATGTGCTTGTTTCTGTTGTGTTTAATGTGCTGGTTGAGTGCTGTACCTGAAATAGCTTTTGTAGCCTGGCATCTGATACGTGTGCATTGTAACTGGAAGCAGGCATGAGAACAGAGTAGTGTAGTGTGGGTGTTTGTGAGAACTGGGACATGGACATTGGAGTCATTTGGAAAAATGGCCTGTCCAGGCGAGCCACAGATACAATAGGATGGTGAGGAGGAGATGAGGGAACCTATAGAAAAGAACAGGGACAAGAAAGGGAAAAAGAGGAAAAAGGAATTATGGGAAATATGCCAAAAATAGGCAATCGTACTTGTGAAGAAAATCTCCAACTTCGAATTATATCTTTTTAGTCTGAAATCCCTCTTCGTGTTTATATATTGTCCCTGTTTTTGACTCTTGTGCCTATTCTAAATCTTTAGCCTTCCATCCCCAAAATTTTACTTAAAATGGTTCAATTCAAGATCTTGCTCAGGGAGAAGCATATCCAAATTCATATGACAGATTTGAAATAATATTTATTTAAATAGACACTCTATTTCCATGAAACTTCTCTGGACACTGAAAAAAAAGAAAAAAAGTAGCTCTCATTAAAATATCTCTTCCCGTGTGTGCCCAGAATGTCAAATGGCCACTGCATTCTCCTCCAGGGAGTTTATAATCAAGCCCAGGACCCAGTTAGATGGAAAAAAAAAGGCTTTTTTTTTAGGCTTAACAAAGTCATATTCTTTCTTCCACCAATCCTTGCCCTCTGTAAAAAATAAAATAAAAATTTTAAACCTGTTTATAAAAAAATGTTTCCACCTATTAGGCCATAATAAGGAACAGGAGTTTTATTTAGTATGGAAGCAGAATAAAGTCATATTTTGACTCTGTCCTGCACACACACATAAGAAACTCTAAGAAGCATAGACTTTGTGATAATCATTTTTTTCTCAAATATTAAGTGTTTGCCAAATCCCTACAATACTCAATGCCTACACTGTTTCAGATGTTAGGAAACTTGCAGTAGATATTAGACATATCCTACCTTCAATTCGCAATATGATAGAGACACACACAGACCTGAGGGTCAATATGGAAGCACTTTTGCATAAAATTCAGAGATGCAAATTAAAATGCCTGCAGGGGCCAGACAGGTAATATAAAGGTGTGAATGTTAGCGTATGTAAGGCATCTGGGGTTGGTGGGACCTATGGTGAAACTGAAGACGTTGAAATAATAATAATAAAAACAATCTTAAAAAAGCACTGCCCCCGGAACAGCATCAGATTTGGCAGCTGTAGTCTGCAACTTAAGTGTGCCACGTCTGGCACAGATAAATGGAAGGCTTACGTGATTATATGAATGCACTGAGGAGAAATAAGGAAAGGGATTAAAAAGAGTGCTAGTAGGTTGAAGATTAAGTGACCTTTATCAGGGAAGGTTTTCTGGAAAAAGGTCATGAGCTGTGGTCCAAAAGCATGCATTTTATTTTATTGAAGACCCTGAGAATGCAGAAGAAATTGAAGGCCGAATGGCTTGTTCAAACTGGTATTCCTCTTCTAAATATCCCTTTTACACTATCACATTCTCTTAGCTGATTCTACAAATTTCTTTTGAGGCTGGGAATGTCAAAGAAGAGAGATGGGAAGAAGAGATGGTGGGGCTGAGACCATGGGGAAGAACCTTTTCCTCTTTTCCTAACCAAGGAGAAAAAGGGGGTGGTTCTGGAGAAGAACAGCCTCCATTTTTCAGACTCTTGCCCAAAGAGGGCACCAAATCAGCTGTTCATTGCAGTGGAAGTAAACCAAGTAGCTGAGTGATCATTCCTAATTCTCTGATGATGAATCACATGTATTTATTTTAGCATCAGGGAAAAATTTCCTGAGAAACTTCTGTGAGCATTAGGATGCCATTTATTTCAAGGGGAAGGAGGCTCAAGTATTTATCTCTCTGAAGGCATATATTATTCTCCAACACATTAATTGGCCGTGTTAGATTGATTTTTGAAAAATGTTACCTTACTGTGGAAAAATTTTGATTTCCTGGTGCAGTTATCTTCTGTGTACTTATCTTTCCAGTAAAAGCTCTTCCCCAAAGGCTTTTCAGTGGCTAATTCCAATGAAGGTTTTTAAAACATGATTTAAAAGAGCATTTTAAAGAAGATGTAAGAATGGTTCTGTTGAGGATTTAAACTTTTCTTTCTTTTCTTTTCTCATTTTTTAAAAGATTTTATTTATTTGATTGAGAGAGAGCACGAACGCAAGCTCGGAGGAGGAGCAGAGGGAGAGGGACAAGCAGACTGCACGCTGAGCACAGAGCGTGATGCAGGGCTTGATCTCACTACCCCAAGATCACGACCGGACCTGAAATCAAGAGTCGGTCGCTTAACCGACTGAGCTACCCAAGCGCCCCTAAATAAAAGAGTATTAGGTGTTGGCAATTGCCTGAATACCAGAGGCCTGAAAGAAATTAGCAAAGATGTCTAGAAAATTAGAGAGCAAATCTGCTAAGAACCTCTGTGTCTGCAGTTGCTTCAGAGGTGATACACATGGTCCAATTCTCTATTCAAGGCTTGAGTTTCTTCTACAGTATCTTGACTGGTAATCCAGCTTCTGTCTGATGTCTTCCAGTGTTGAGAGAATTTACTATCTCTTAATGAAACTCATTCCATTTTTCTTACTTCTTAAGTCATTCAGAAATTTTTCCTTAAAGTAGTATAATTTTTTATTGCTTCCAGTTACTATGGAACACACTAAATAAGTTTGAATCTTTTTGTAAATATTCATATATTTAAAGATAACAATTATTACACTCTAAATAGAAACACTGAATCTTGTTTCCCTGTTTTATTTTTCTAGTCCAATTATAATATTGCTAATATAGAGGGTGTGGGGATGTTTTCTGTGGTCAGATGGCTGTTTTTTCTCAACTCAGTGAGGAGCAAGATGGAGTGGATGTACATGAAGATCACTCTTCTGGCCTAGGAGTTTGGGGAAGAAATAAAATTAATAATAGATCTGAATCCTGGGCTTGTGAGTTCTGCTATTTAAAGGAGGGACACAACACATTGCTAAGAGCTACTTCATGAAAGAGCACTTGAGGATGAATGGCATGCATACTCTTAGGTGAGGTTAATCTGGAAAGACCAGTAGGAGGTGAGATGTACTCAGGAATTAGAAGACCATGAGGTACATCGTTACAACAAACTCTGGGTCACAAATAAGATGTCAAGAGTTACTCTCGGGGCGCCTGGGTGGCTCAGTTGTTAAGCATCTGCCTTTGGCTCAGGTCATGATCCCAGGGTCCTGGGATCGAGCCCCGCATCAGGCTCCTGCTTGGCGGGAAGCCTGCTTCTCCCTCTCCCACTCCCCTCTGCTTATGTTCCCTCTCTCGCTGTGTCTCTCTCTGCCAAATGAAGAAATAAAATCTTTAAAGAAAAAAACAAAACAAAAAAAAAGAGTTACTCTCAAAGTAGTTGTGCTTACTTACTATTGACTCTACAGCAACTGGTAAATAAAGTCAAAGCAAGTTTAGGCAGAGCCAAAAATTCATTTCATTATTTAGTAGCAGAGTTTTGTGTGTCTACAAGCTTTTGAGAATTTGCCAGGTGGAAATAAATTTCCTCAAATTATTTGATAACTTTCCTTAGTATGTAACAAATTTTTGTTGAGATTTTAACATAAATATTTTAGTTTAACTATGTACTCTCAAAATAATTTCTTTGTGATAAAATTAAAAAAAAATTTTTTTTACCCTTCATAAATCATTAGTCTTTGTTGAGCATTTTCTTCAACTCCCCAACAGTGCTTCTCCTTTAGGCTGAAACCAAGTATGGAAAATTTCACCTTACCAGACACGCCTTCTTGGAAACCATAAGCGGTGGTAAGGGAGTTTAAATTTATATTTAACTTCAAATGCTTTTTACCACAAATGATATAACATGGGGTACTGAGCAATCATTTTTTGGTATAATTGAGCTAGCTTGTTGGTTTATTCAATTATTTATGAGCCACTTAAAGATTTATTTAGGTATTTCAGCATACTCTGACTCCATCTCCCAAAATCGAACATCTACAGCTTCTATTTTTCCTTTTTGGGTACATAAATAAGAGGATTTCATACCTGTAAAAAATATTTCCATGATGCAAAACAATAAGGGGATTTATTATATGAGGTTGTTGGGAACCCCCAAACATAAAGAATATAGGAATAAAATGACATGGATCTCAAATATACTCTTTGTTGATATGATTTGAGCCTAAATTAAAGAAAGCAGTAGAAAGCAATGTTGTGAGAGTAAGGCATTTGCTTCTTTTTATTTCCCCATTTAAGGTTTTATAGTTTTAAAAAATGGACAAAATAAGGATTTGAGAAATTGGAATGTTAAGTCAAAAGTGACAAACTCATACTCAGTAGAAGTGCCAAGAATTAAACATTAAGACTGGGGTCCTGATTATTTACTTATTCCTTTATTTATTTGTATTCACATATTTATTTATTCATCACTTTGAGTCATTTGGATAAAAACTACTATAATATAGGAATTAAAAAATTTCAGAACAGAAGGGGAGAAAAAAATAGAGTAGAAAAATTTAAGAAGTAATAAAGGAAATTTGGTGAAAATCTAGAATACTTTTGATTAGGTACAGGAGGCAGTGGGAAGTAATAACTTTGATTAGGACTGCCTTTTTGTTATAGGTGTCTTGGAATTCTTTGGGAAGGTGTAGACAGAGCGAGGTCATAGAAGTCAGAAGTATTTAGAATGAAATGGGGAACAATGCTAGTGGAACAGTTGCCACTTATAACTGCTGGAAGGTGTGCCCTGAATCTGTCAGCAGGATTTCTGTCTGGGTTGAGTTGTATAAACAGCAGGGCAAGGAGATCAAACCTAACTTATTTTTACTTTGGGTCTTCATCGGCCCTTGGAGAAAGTGACAATCTTACTTACATTATTATTTTTTTTTTATGACTTTTTGGCCTTAATTCTGGTTAGCTTAGTCAATGCAAGTCTCAATATTGGGGTTTTCAGGCCTTCTATGGGATTAGCACCTTTTTATGCCTCTAGTTTACCCTCAGCTGCGTACAGCTCTAACAGCATCAGTTATAATTTGTTAATTTTAGATTTTTGATCGCATCACTTACGGGATTTCACTTGTTCGTTTATAGTACAACTCTGATTATTTTAGATGATATACTCATTCACCACAGCTTTGTGTGGCTAATTTCCTCCATGCCTGCCATCCCCATATGCTGCCAAGAGAAGGCTGTTCTCGAAGAAACTTTAGAATAAAAAAGAACATAAAACTAACCCCTAAAGTGTCAAAATGGCAGGGCATTGTCCTGAATGACCTCTAAGCAGTAACAGTTATTTAAATAAAGAGAGAGCAATAAAATAACCACTACAACAACAAAAATCACAATAGGACAGGATTTAGGTAGAGACTTTTTATTCATAATTTATTGCAGGAATTCAATATACTAGTGTGCATTATGAATCATCAATAAAGGATACTGTGTTCCATATTCCCCACCAACTTATTTAAGATTAAACTGATTTTTGGCAGAACATCTAATAGATTTAGCAGAACATGCTTTGAGAAATGTTGCCCTGTATTAACTGATTAAAGCTTTTCAATCTCCAGAGAAGAGCCTTGCTTTTAATATAAGAAAATTCATACAGACTTCGAGTTATAAAATAAATCAATCATGGGTGTGTAATATTCAGAGTATAGTCAATAATACCATATTGCTGGGGCGCCTGGGTGGCTCAGTCGGTTAAGCGGCTGCCTTCGGCTCAGGTCATGATCCCAGGGTCCTGGGATCGAGTCCCGCGTCGGGCTCCCTGCTCTGCGGGGTGCCTGCTTCTCCTTCTCCCTCTGCCTGCTTCTCTGCCTACTTATGTTCTCTCTATCTCTCTGTCAAATAAATAAATAAAATCTTTAAAAAAAAAAAAATAATACCATATTGCTGTATTTGAAATTTGCTAAGACAGTAAATCTTAAAAATTCTCAACACACACACAAAATTTGTTAACTATGTATGGTGACAGATGTTAACTAGACTTATTGTGATTATTTTGCAATATACACAAATATCAAATTGATATATTGTATACCTGAAATTAATATAATGTTTTAGGTTATTTATTTATGATTTAATAAAAAAAAAGGAAGAAGATTCATTGCAGGAATCTGGTTATTATATCCACACACGGGGTTTGCCAAGTCAGTTTAGCTATGAATGGGCAGGTCTTCATTTTCCCCTTGTCTTACGGCCCGAGGTGGGCCTGGAGCCCTTGGGGAAAGTCAAGTGACTAGTTCTGAACATGTATTTTATGTCACCTGCATGGCTCTCCAGAGTGTTTCTCTCAAATTTGGAGGCAACATAGTTTGCCTGATGACATTTCAACAAAAGCCAAATTTGCTAATGCCAACTCATCAAAGAATCAATTCACCCAAGGACCAGTTTTTTAAATTTACTGATTTCAAAACACTGGTTTCTTGTAACCACAAGAAATATATTCATAAGTTTTATAGATATTTCTGTAGAATAAAGTGCTTTCAGATAGTTTTTTTGGAGAATTTGTTAAAAGTTCTAGTTGGTAGGTTTTCATAACTACATTTAAATATTTAATCTGTCTCTAGCTCAGCTTCTCACTGCTGGAGGATTGGGGACACAGTGGGGACTTTATGTGCGGGAATGGGGACAAAGAGCTGAGACACATCTCTCTTCTGAGCTGCCTGCTTGGGGACTAGGGAGACTGAGGAGCAGATTCAGGGAAACTGAGTGTCTGAGAGAGGAAGAGTCTGAAGGTCAGAGAGAGGGGGAGAGGTTCAGAGAAAGGGGGAGGTAAAAGTCAGAGAGAAGACAATTGAGAATAAAGAACAATTAGGAGATTTTAGTGCAGGGAAGGTGCCAAGCCATCCAATGTGAATTTCTGTGAATTTTAACATATTTTATTTTTAAAGTGTAGTAAACTAGTGAATTGCTAGATTTGATGAATAAGGTCATACATGACTACTTTAGTCAACTGGCTTTTGGTGACCTGCAATATTATTGCCAAATGTCGGTATTTTCTTCCTGGTTATATTCCTAGTGACTTGCACAGGCACATACAAATCGAGGAAAAGCAATATATAGTTAAGAGAATAAAGGCAAGAATACATAGATGGAGGCGTGAAGTATCTGGAGCTGAATAGTCTCCAGGTGATACTCTCTTTGGCCTTCTCTATGCATAGACCTCCTGTGGACAATTGAACAGACTGACTTTGTTTGTACTCATTTAGTGGTCTTAAGAAGACATCTGTAAAACAAAAAGGAAACAGAATGTTAATAAAATCTAATTCCCATTTAAGGAGAGGAAGTGTGGTGTTTGGCAATCTTTCAAATTATATCTGAAACTAAATTGATTTGCTTATTTCTCCATCTTGCCCTTTTATTTTATATTGTCAATAGAATTCTTTCTACTTCATTGATAAATAACTGCTGGAACTCCTATTATTTAATAGTACTTGTCCTTCACAAAGAATTACATTTTTTAAAAATCACTACTTTTAGCAATTATCTCAATTTAGATCGAATAGGAGGCTTTCTCCAGCCGTCCCCCCCTCTGCCATTTTAGTAATGACCTCAGCTCTGGAGTATTGAAATCTGACTCACACTCAAAGTTCTATACTTTAATTTGCTTTCATCTCAGTGGTTTATTTATACTCATTTGATTTTATGTTTTGATGATCGTTATTGCTTCCCTTTTCAATAACATTAAGACTTTTACGAACCAAATGAGATTTTATGCATCACCATATAAGCTAATTTCTTAATAAATTTACCTTCTAGGGACTTCTTTCACCAAATTGTGTATAACATACAGTAATGCAGAATGAGTAGTATATAGGAACTCTTTTTGAAGCAAATAGTTTTTTTAAAACACTTCTGATGAAAAATTTCAGACATTCGATAAATGAAGAGAATAGTACAATGAACCCACATGTGATCATCACACTTGTGAAAATAAATTTTAAAAACCTTATTTAAAATGGACTTGGGGGGGTGGGCGCCTGGGTGTCTTAGATGTTAAGCGTCTGCCTCTGCTCAGGTCATGATCCCAGGGTCCTGGGATTGAGCCCCACATCGGCATCGGCATTCAGGTTCTCTGCTCAGAGGGAGGCCTGCTTCTCCCTCTCCCCCTTCTTGTGTTCCCTCTCTCGCTGTCTCTCTCTCTGTCAAATAAAATCTTTAAAAAAAAAGATGGAGTTGGGAAACCCTCAAGGGGGAGCTCTCAAGCCCATACCAATCTTGGCAGCCTGCATAATCAGGAGGAAGATCAGATGTGGTGGAAATTTTAAGAGAACTAGAACTAGAGGGGGAGTCTGACGAAGATGTGACTGAATTGCTACAATCTCATGATAAAACTTTAATAGAGGAGGACTTGCTCTTTATGGAGGGGCAAAGAAAGTGGCTTCTTGGAATCTATTCCTGGTGAAGATGCTGTGAAGATTGTTGAAATGACAACCAAGGACTTAGAATAGTACCTAAATTTGGTTGATAAAGCAGCAGCAGGGTTTGAGAGGGATGACTCTAATTTTGAAAGAAGTTCTATTATAGGTAAAATGTTATTAAATAACATCGCTTGGTACACAGAAATTATTTATGAAAGGAACCAATCATTGTTGTCCTATTTTAAGAAATTGCCACAGCCACCTTGATCAGTCAGTAGCCATCAACATGGAGGCCAGACCCTCCATCAGCATAGAAATTATAACTCATTGAAAGCTCAGATGATGGTTGGCATTTTTTAAAAATAAAGTATTTTTTAAATTGAGGCATGTACTTTGTTTTTAGACACAATGCTATTGCACGCTTAATAGACTACAGTATAGTATAAATATAACTTTTATATGTACTGGGAAACCAAAATTTCATTTGACTTGTTTTATTGGCATATTCGCTTTATGGTGGTCGCCTGGAACTGAACGTGCAATATCTCTGAGCTATGCTGTGTTAGTAATTGTTGTTGTAGTGTTTTTACTAATTTGGTGTAGTTGTGCTATTAGAATTAGGTTTAATCATTTGGGCTGCTCTGATTGTTCTCAAACCTTAATTCAGAATCAGTTTTAGTTATGTTTTTAGTGTGCGGTATAATTGAATACAGCTAAAGCACCCATACAACAGTGGGAAACATATTTATCTACAAGAAGGACTATTTATATCAGTGATTCTAGTGCAAGCTTTTCAGATTTTAATTATACTCAAGGGAAATAGTTGTACTCAGCAATATATCAAACTTTTGATGCCTCTGGAGTTCATTACCATACAATAATCGCATTATCTGTCACATCTTATTGCTTAATTTTTGCTTTGCAAAGCTTCTTTATTGGCTGCATTACCTGGTAGTAACAGAAAAGAAAAAGGAGCTACTATAATTGTAAACCTAGTTTCTTATGCAGATGGAGAAATTATCTGTGGGTAATACTTTTTTTAACTCAAAAGATGCTTGTATTTTTAATTTAGATTTTGCTCATGAAAAATAGACTTGGAAACACTGTCTACATCCAAGTAGATATCAGTAATTAACTCCTCCTCCACAAAAACCCCCAAACTTTCTCTACTATGTAAGCAATATTCATTATACAACAATTAGAAAATATAGGTAGTCACAAAGAAAAAAATTACTAGAGGTAACAACTGTTAACCTTCTGTTAAGTGGTTAGACTTTTTTTCTAATAATATAGTATAATATATAACACAAATCACATATATCTTTATATTCATTTTACAACAATTTAAATTCTACAAACAATATGCTTTTTTCACACAATATGTTATGAACATCTTTGCATACACTGCTACTCAATCATTCTTTATTGCTGCCTAATAGTTCACTGTTAGACTCACATGATAGACACATTTACACTGTCTCTAATTTTTTAAAGATTTTTATTTATTTTTTTTAAAGATTTTATTTATTTATTTGACAGAGAGAGAGATAGCAAGAGCAGGAACACAAGCAGGGGGAGCGGGAGAGGGAGAAGCAGGCTTCCTGCTGAGCAGGGAGCCTGATGTGGGGCTCAATCCCAGGACCCCAGGATCGTGACCTGAGCCTAAGGCAGACACTTAATGACTGAGCCACCCAGGTGCCCCTAAGATTTTTATTTTAAGCAATCTCTACACCCAACCTGGGGCTTGAATCACAAGCTTGAGATCAAGAACTGCATGCTCTACTGACTGAACCAGCCAGGCCCCTATACTGCCTCTAATTTTTTGTTCTTCTAAACAACTAGACAAGAAACATTCCTGTATATACGACTTGTCCAGTTAAATTTTTATGATAAATTACTAAAAGGAGAATTGTCCAAAGTAGCCAATTTTAAAGACTTTTGAATCACATTGGAAAAATGGCTTCCAAAAGAGCTATACCAAAATATTCCTCTGTGCTTTCTTGTGGATAAGGGATTCTGATTTCCCTACATGCTCACTAACTCTAGGTAGTTTATTTTTAATCTTTGTCAGTCTGATAATAAAAATTTCATCTTGTTCTTGTGTGCATCTGTTAAGTCACCAGGGAGAATAATTTTTTGTATATTTATTAGACATTTGTATTTTTCCTACCCAGTGCATTGCTGCTTTGCATTTTTAGAATTGTTTCCTGCTAGAACATTTACCTTTTTTTCTTAATAATTTGAAAAGTTTTTGACATATTGAGGAGGTAATCTTTTAAGTATAATGCATTTTGTAAATGTTATCCTACTTCATACCTCAACTTTATGGGTTTTTGTTGTTGTTATATAGTAGTCAGAGGGGCATCTGGGTGGCTCAGTTGGTTAAGTGTCTGCCTTTGGCCCAGGTCATGATCCCAGGGTCCTGGGATCAAGCCCCATGTTGGGCTCTCTGCTCAGCGGGGAGTCTGCTTCTCCCTCTGCCCCTGCCCCCAATCATTCTCTCTCTCTCTCAATCATTGTCTCTTCTCAAATAAATAATCTTTAATCTTTTTTAAAAACGAAGTTATTAGCTCCAAGAGGGAAATTTTACTGATTTTTTTCAGCATTATGGAGGCAATAGTTATTTCTTATATATACTTAAGCCTCTTTCTGGAATTTCTGTTTTTTTCTATCCCTAGTGCTTTAAGCATCTGCATGTTTTATGGTCTGGTGGGTAAGGCCCCCTTCCTGATGTTTCTTTGTTTTTTATTATGCTTTGTTTTAAAAAATGTTTTGACTACTTAGCAAATTTATTTTTCGCTAACAATTATTTTTAGATAAAATTTATAATCTTTTCGGAGGCGCCTGGGTGGCTCAGATGGTTAAGCGTCTGCCTTCGGCTCAGGTCATGATCTCAGGGTCCTGGGATCGAGCCCCACATCGGGCTCCCTGCTTGGCGGGGAGCCTGCTTCTCCCTCTCCCTCTACTGTTCCCCCTGCTTGTGCTCTCTCGCTCTGTCAAATAAATAAATAAAAAATCTTTAAAAAAAAAAAAAAAAAATTTATAATCTTTTCATTGATTAGAGTTGGAACTGTGAATGTGTTAATTAAATAGCTAAATTTGGGGAGAATTAACATCTTTATAATATTAAGCCCTCTAGTGAGGAAACATGGTATGTCTCTCCAGATAGTCAAGTTTGCATTTATGACTCTCAACAATTTTTGAGAATTTTATCTATGTGGGTTGTATTTATTCCCTTAATAAATATTTACTGAGCACTTAGTCTGTACCAGGCTCAGTGCTGAGGATTTAATAATGGAGCAGACAGGTGGGCTTATATTCTTGTGCGGAGAAAGAAAGTAAATACATGAACCAATTAATAAAATTAAAAAACCCAGAGTGGGAAGTAATAAGATGGCAGTAAAAAGGTTAGAGTGATAGAGAGCAATTAGGGAAAAAGGAGCAGCTTTAGCTGGTGGACAGGGAGTCTTCTCTAGAGATGATGCTTGAATAAAGATTTGAATTCTGATAAAAATCCTGTTGTCTGGGAGAACATTTCAGGAGAGGGCAAGCACATGTAAAACAGATTAGACTGCCCTTGCTGTGTTTGAGTCAGCAAGAAGGGGGCAGGATCAAGATCATGTCGGAACTTGTCATCTGAGAAGAGGAGCTTGGCTTTACCGCCTTGTTGCGTCAGGAAGTCACTGAAGAACTTTAAGCAAGGTGGGATATGGTCAGATTTGTGTTTTAAAAATACCATGCTGGCTGCAGTGTGGAAAATGGACTGTTGTGTAGCATAGGAGGATGTGAAAAGGCTTGTTAGAAGGCACTTGCAAGCCTTTGAGGGCAGAGCAGAGGCAAAGATGAAACCAGAAGCAACTGTGAGCAAGAGCAGGTCACTCAGGTAACCAGAATACTTAATTCACCAGAGGAAAATCAGGACTGTGACTTCCCAAGAGGTTGCCTTCAAAGCAGTCTCTGATGCCTCACAGGGCAAGAGACAGAGGAATGGACCCAGGAGGCAGGGACAGAGGAGTTTTGGTAAGGTAACAGCAAAATTACCCAACGATACCAGGTAGGTATTTTGAGATTATGTTTTCTGTTTTAAGGTGAGATACTTAACTATTTTCTAAACTTCCTCTGATGTTTTCAATATCTCATATCAATGTAATTCATAAGGTTTCATTTTGTTGAAGATGGTGGCTAATATAGCTAAATTCCCAAGACTATACATAGCAGAGGAGAAAACTACAACAGCCCTAGAATTCAGTGGTACAAAGAATGCACAAATACTAGCCAGTGACAACTTTAGAACCTGGTTAGTACTATGCTTTCATTGGAGATTGAAAAAATCTGTGTGCTCCTAATAAAAATTCGTATAAAGGATTAGATAGTGGTGCAGTCTATTGACAAAAATACTTTTTCTCATTACAGTTTTAGAGAACCTAAAATTTCTACCATTAACTTCATTAGTTATCATTTTTAATAATTTTGCATTGTTTTAATTATTTTAATAATTCTTCTTAGTATGTTATAGTTAACAAATTTATTTAGCGCAAATTTATTTAGTCTCTTATGTTACACTATAAGCTTATACTTTATTATTTTCATTTCACAGGTAAGAAAAATTCAGAGACATGGAATTGCCCATTAAAGGTCACTCAGTTGGAAAATGGTTGGTAGATCACTCAAATCCTGGCCCTCTCCCTCTAAGACCAAATTACGTTTCTACCAGTCATTGTCTAAAGATATTGGTATAATTTTATTTAACATGGAAAAACAACTTATGGTAAGCAAGATCCTTAGGGGATGCAGCAGGTTTTATAGGGGGTGGAACAAGCTGGATTATCAGGGTGGGAAGATTGGTGATATTTGGATGCTACGCATTCAACAATTTTGTAGGACCCCTGGGATCCATTTGAGACTAACCTTGGCAGTCCAAGACCCTCACCTGAAAATCAGCACAATGGTCTGAGGCACCTTGGACCCTGCCCTGGAGGAAGTGGAAGTGAGCACCTAATTTCCCATTTTGCCCTTGAATGCACAAAAGGGTGTTGTCTAAATATTAATAGACAAACTTGCAATTTTTTAATTGATATTGATAGATTTATCAAACTTAAATCCTACCCCTGTTACACAATGTCACCCTTGAAGTCAACAAGCTACTCAGGTCATGGATATCTCTAAGAATCTTTGGACATTTTTCATGTCCCAGCCATTAACTGTCACTCTTGAACCTTCACCAAGAAATATTCTTTCCTCCTCTGTGATACCATACCAGCTAACTTGACAGGGAAAAATTTACTGTGCAAATGTTATTGCCAGATTAAATACCCTCCTGTTGATGCCTTCCTCATAGCCCCTGAGGACCACCCTATCCATAATGCGGTCATAGCTAATTTGGACATTGATTTACCAGCACCTTTATGTCTAAATCAAGCCCAAACTAAAGGTCTCAAGGAGGTGCAGGCTTTTAGGGGGACAAAATTTCCATGGACATAGGCAGGATTATTGGGGTTGCACACATCAAGGTTCAGATTAATTCATTTAAATCTCTACCCCAACTTGCACCATACCTTCTTAACTAGTAGCTGAAAAAAAGGCTAAAACTAATACCTGAAAGGATAATAATTAAAGGATCCATCATACCTTACACAGCCCTTGTAACACTCCGATCTTCCCCATTAAAATTCCCAATTGGTGGGGTTAAAGGCTTTCTGCGGGACCTCAGGACATTATTAGAATAATCATTCTCCACATCCCTGTTGGGCTAGATCCAAATGTTTCATCTCTGGTGCCTCTTGAGGGGGCATATTTTACAGTTGTAGATTAGTGTTCTGTGGAAATTTCTTTAATGTTCCTTTAGATTCTAAAATTTAAATGAAAATAGTCGATACTTTTTTTCCCTTCTCCTGGGAAAATCAACATCATACTGGGCTATTTGCTCTAAGAATTTGCTGAGGCACCATCCTACTCTACATAATCAATCAGGACTTCAAGGACATAAATTTCATTGTGATTCTAATTTTATCTAATATGTGAATGACCTTTGTTGTGTTCTAAAGGTAAGGTCAACTCTGAGGCCTCCTAGGTACTTGTTTTAGCTCAGAAAGGACATAAATTTCCCAAAGAGAAGTTACCATTTCCTCGAAGTGAAGTTTGTTATCTAGGACATGATTTATCCTAAGACAGTGAATTCCTTATCTCTGACAGACCATGGCTTGTTCAGCTTTCCTATGCTAGTAACTAAGAGACAGTCAAGTGGATGTCTGAGGCTCACTGGCTACTCTAGGCAATGGTTTTGCAACTTTCCTGAAATTGTTATACCCCAAATGACTTAATTAATCCTTCATAGTGGACCATCATTTCTGGGAATCTAAACATGAACAGAACTTCTGTGACTTAAAATTAGCCCTTCTACTACCACCTGCTCTGGGTTTGACCTTAATTATCATTAGACTTTCTATTTGTATATGAGAGATATGGATAAGCCTTTGGACTTCTGATTCAATTTCATAGTAATTACCAGAGGTCAGTGGTTTTTCTCTTGAGCATCTAGTGGCAAAATCTACTCATCTTGTCTAAATGCATTAGTGGGAGCAGCTAAACTAATAGAGGTTTCTACTGACTTGATCCTAGGCTTTCCTTTAAATTTGCTGGTCTTTTGTGATATAGAGTCTTTGTTGCTGAAAACACACATTTACCAACAAGTAGCCTGACCACCTATGAAATCCTATTATTCTTCTGCTCACATATTTCCATATACCACTGTAATATTTTGAATTCCGATATTCTTCTCCTATAACTTGAAGAAGAGGAGATCCATGACCACTTAACCTCTAGGTATGAGCTAGCTATACTCAAAATAGACTTGTTAGAAATGTTTTAGAAAACACAAACTTAATCTTCTCTCTTGTGGATCATATCTTCCAGCTGAAACAGAAAAATATCAGGCAGAATATGCTATAACAGATCTTACTTCTAGAATATGACTTCTTGCCAGTGGTGAAATCTGCCGAGATGGCAGTACTTATTGTGCACACCAGAGCTTGTTATTAGCAAGAGGTGAATACTTACACAGCTAAGATATACTTTTGGGGTGGTACATGATTGTGGAATGTTTTGGAACGAAAAGGGATGCTGACTTTACTAAGAACCCCAATTAAGAATGCTCGGCAACCTAATGAACTTTAGAGTGTTATAAAGCTTCCTAAGATGTCTTTTTTTTTTCCTAAGATGTCTTTTACAAAAGTAAGTGCTTGTACAAAAGTAGGTGCTATTATCAGAGTAGGTGCTTATAGCTACCATGGAGACTGAAAAGATGAAATGCCTTGGTTGATCATTATGCCAGGCTGGTAGACTTCCCTAAGAGCCTAACTAAATCTCTGGAAAGGTTCAAAGAGGCTATTATAGAATGCCTGCATCCAGCTAGTCAGAAAATAGGTACTGGGACAAATGTGGGTGTAAATTAGGTGTAAACCAGCTATACTTTTTCCTCTTTTGCTGGTTTAGAGTTACTTTTATCTGTGTTACTTATAAAGCCACTATTCTTAATGCTGCTTCTTGCATCCTCAGTCATTCCTTGATATGAGCCCAATACCATGCTATACTTCATCAGTGAACTGACAGCTGGGTTTGTGCATATTTTTATTTAGGAGTGTGTTAGTTCCCAGGGCTGCCATAACAAATGACCACAAACCAGGTGGCTTAAAAAAACAGCAATTTATTGTCTCATAGTTCTGGAGGCTCTAAGTCCAATATCAAGGTGTTAGCAAGATCTGCTCCTTCTGAAGACTATAAGGGAGAGTCTTTCCCTTGCCTCTCTCTCTCCTGGCAGTGGCCATGGGCTCAAGGCTACATCACTCCAAACACTGCTTTCATCACCTCATGGCATTTTACCATGTGCCTTTGTCCAAATCTCCCTCTCCTCATAAGGACACCAGTCATTGGATTAGGAACCACCCTGATGCAGCATAGCTTCATTTTAATTGATTACATCTTCAAAGGCCCTATTACAAAATAAATTCACACTTACAGGTTCTAGATGGGCAAGAATTTGGGGGGGCACTATTCTACCTAGTATAGGGGGCCACCCAGCTTCCCTTGGCTCCAGTACCTTGCAGTAATCAGTTGGTGTCCTGGGTAAATGAATTCAACCACTGGATGACTTTTTAGACAGAAACTAGCACAACAGGCCAAGTAACCAGAAACCCCAAATTCCCTATAATGTTGTACCTAGAAAAAGAGGTTCTTACCTCCACTGAAAAATACTCAGCAATTTTCTGGGGAAACCCTCTTCCCTAATTAGACCTTTACAGAAATAGAACTTGAAAGGGGACTAGAGAACAGATGGTGTATATTTGGAGGTTATCTCATAAGTAAGATACACTCTGCTTTTTTTTTTTAAAGATTTATTTATTTTGGAGAGAGAGAAAGAGAGAGTGCGTGTGCATGTGTGGTGGGGGGAGGGGCCAAGGGAGAGAGAGTCTTAAGCAGACTCTGCACTCAGCACAGAGCCAATGCAGGGCTCCATCTCACGACCCTGAGATCATGACACTGAGATCGCAACCTGAGATCACTACCTGAGCTGAAACCACCCAGGCGCCCCGATGCACTCTGCTTTTGATCCACCTAATGATCTCTACACTACAGATTCATCGCATGACACAAAACTATTCTTGATAACAACATATTGCAACACTATTTGACAATCAAATAGGTATATTTCAGTTACAAGTGGGTCATTGAGTGACCTCCAATGACTGGTTTTGAATTTGTAGCACAATAGCCTGCTAGCTGTTACCTATAAACTGGGTAGCAACTCCTTATCTTGGTAAATGGTGTCTCCTTTCAATATAGTTCCTGACATCACTCAGGGTCTACGTTGGCCCATACATTTTTCCTTAGAAAAAGTAGTGATTCTAAAGAAGACAAGGGATAGTAGAGGCAGAGTGACAAATAGTGAGTTCGAGGCATCCAGGTACCCTTGCCCAAAGAGAATAGGACCAAAGAAAACCAGGAAAACTGAGAGGTAGTGCTAGTTGGAGGGGAGAAAGTGATGACAAACATCAATTACGTTATAAATAAATATTTTATCTTAATTACAATACTAATTACTTATTGTCTTAGTTCAGGCTGCTATTACAAATTACTATAGACTGGATGGCTTACATGACAAATGTTTATTTCTCTGTTCTGGAGGCTAGAAGTCCGGAATCAGGGTGCCAGCATGATGGGATTCTGGTGAAGACCCTCTTCCGTGTTGCAGACAGCCAACTTCTTGTATCCTCAAATGGTAGAAAGAGGGTTAGCTAGCTCCCTGGCCCCTTTTTTATAAGGGCATTAATGACCTCCAAAGGCTCTATTTCCAGAAACTATCACATTAGGGATGAGATTTCAACATAGGAATTTTGGACGGACACAAATATTCAGTTCGTAAGACTTACATTGCAATTGGAAAATCCATATAAACATATCCTCTAAACTTGCTACTCTAAGTATAATCCTGTGGATGGATAGCATGGAAGCTTGTTAGAAATCCAGCAACTCAGGCCACAGTCAAGAACAACTGAGTCAGAATCTGCACTTTAACAAGAGTCCCAGGGTGGCTTATATACGCAGTGAAGTCCGAGAAAATGGAGAAAAGTTTAGGTCACCCTTGAAAATTGAAGCAACTAAAACAACGCATTTTAGGTGAGATTTGTCATTGCTAGAAGGAGGCAGCATACCATAGTAGAACAAAATCAGAGGATTCTGAGTTCAAGTTCTGTTTTTGTTTTTCCATTTATCACCTGGTAACCATAAGCTACTCCTTATTTAAATTTTGAGCTTCAGTTTCACGTCAATACAAGATATATGACAACATCTTCTTGAGGGAGGTCTTAGAAGAGTTAAATGCAAATCTAGGTGAAAAGTGCTTTGCAAGCTATGAATTCTTATATACATGTAAATCAGTTAAATTATGTTATTTGGCAAGTACTTCACCCTAGAGATGGTTTACACTTACATTCATGATGATGGTCTGTTTTTAAATTATCCATCTGTGACCTTTAGGTGAGAAAATTTCAGTATGACTTCTATTTTCCAGATATTTTCTGCAAGTCAGTTGTTTGCTTCTGTGGATTTTCTTAGAGGAATAAGACTGCATGGAGTGATTTCTTTTCTTTTCTTTTCTTTTTCTTTTTCTTTTCCTTTTCCTTTTCCTTTCTCTTTCTTTTCTCTCTCTCTCTTTCTTGTTTCATTCGGCAATTACTTATGAGCATCAGACACTGTTCTAGATATTACACTGGGAATACACTGGTGAATAAGGTTGACAAGTTTCCTGTCCTTATGGAACTTGTATATTAGTGGGGAAAACATTATTAAAAACAATGAGAATATATTTTCAGTTGGGTGATGTATCTATGAATATACTAAAGTAGAATCAGGGCATAGATGGGATGGGGATGGAGGTATGTAAGTAGGTGAGGAAGAGAATGTTATTTTAGACAAAGTGGTCAGGAAAAGGCCTCTGTAGGAGTGATTTTCCTTCAGATGCCTAAATAAAATGAGAGTGAGCCATATTAAGATCTGAATCAGGAGGACTTTAGATGGAGGGAAAAGCAATTTTAATATCCTTCTCACTTACCATGTTTGAGAAAGAGCAAGGATGCCATTCTGGCTGGAAAGGATTGAGCAGGGAGGACAGTGGTAGGAGGTGAGGTTAGAAAGGAGGGCAGAGGAGACAGTCCATTCAGGGCCTAGTAGCAGGAGTAAGGAGTTTGGAGCTTTTCCTAAGTGTACAGTGGGCAGGAATTTCTGTTTATAAATAGGTATACTGCCATGTGTGCATTTGTCTGATTTGAACTAGTTCCTACAGAGTCTAGACAACTTTTGATAAACACCAAAAAAAAAAAATGAAGTGCTTGAGCCTGAGGCCCTGACCCTAAACTTGATTGAACTGGTCGTGACGCTGCTCTGCCATGTCACCCTTCATGGATCAGGCAGATTGTTGCTTTCTTTGATTTTTTCTTTAAATTCATCAGGATTATTTTTAAGACCTAGAAACCTATCAGAAAATTCGTCCTAAATTTTTGCCCTAAAGGCTAAGCAAAGAAAGAGATTTATCAACTTATATAAAGGAAGAGCCTATGGGTAGCTTGGCTTCAGATGTGGCTTGATCTAACTCAATGACTAGCTTATGGGATCTCTCAGCTCTGTCTCAGCTCTACTCCCAGGCTTCACAGGGTTGCTTCCTAGAACCCAGCTTGTTTTTTTGTTTGCTTGTTTGTTTTTTTAAATGGCTGTAGCAATTTGATTATCAAATATTCTTTCCTTGCATTACCAGCTAAAAAAAGAAGAGAGCATCCCTTCTGATAGATGGCTTAGAATATGGTGGGGGTAGAGGGAGAAGAGAGGAAACTTCTTCCTCAGGAGACCTAGCAACTGTTTCCTTGTCTCATTGGATTAAATTCCATCCTGGGTCCACTTCTGAATCAACTTTATGACCAGTGAGATGGTATTCTCTTATTGGCTTAGACCAATTAAATCCATTCCTAGAACTAAGGGTATCATCAAACCCACCCATACTGAATAGCTTAGAATGGGGAAAGAATTGCCTGTCTAAAGAAAAATCTGGGTGTCTTGACAGAAGGCTGTGGGGTCAGGGGAATCCATACTTGATGGACACCAAAAAATAAAACTAGCCCAGGACCGGGCACACTATAGCCTGTGGGCCAAATGCCACCCACCACCTAGTTAGTACAGCCCAGAAGCAAAGAATGCTTTTTACATTTTTAAATGATTGAAAAAATATAAAAAAAATTATATTTTGTGGCACATGAAAATTATACAAAATTTAAATTTTGGTGTCCACAATAAAAGTTTCACTGGAACACACTTATGCTCATTTATTTATACATTGTCTACAGCTGCTTTCATGCTACAGTGAGAGTAGTTGCAATAGAGATCATATGGCATGCAGAGCTTAAATAAAGCCTATTTACTGTCTGGCTCTTTAGAGAAAAAGTTTGCCAACCCAGTACTAGACCATCTCAATTAGCTTAAGAAAAAAAAATGTGGGGTGTGGGGAATACACAACTGAAAATTGCAGAGGTGGATACATTTTCAGGCCTGGCTAGAACTAGGGACTTCTAATGTGGTCCCCAAGATTTTTCTTTCTGTCTCGTTCTTATTCTCACTCTTGCTCTTACACCTTCTTCCTTTTCTGCCATCCCTCAGCTCTGCTTTTTTCTAGGTTGGTTTTGTTGGTAGGAATGTTCTTCCCAAGTGGTAGCAAATATACCACTAGCAGCTCTAGACTTAAATTGTTCTTACAGTTAGTGAACCCAGAAAGTGTATATTTCCCAAGAGCTTTAGCGAAAGCCCGGAGGAAAATTCTAATAGCTCTGCCTTGGAACTAGAGCTCATTGATGGAGTGGATCTCTGGGCCTGGGAAGGGAAGGATTTTGATTAGCCAGCCTGGGTGATGTGCTCAACCTTGTATCTGAGGTCCTGAGGCCAGAGTACAGATAGCCCCACTAGTGGAGAGTGGAAAATTCCCAAAAGGGAAAGATTTTAGAAGACGAAAAGTGTCAGATGTTTGCTAAAAACCCACCCTTTAAATTATTTAAAAGATTAATTTTGTTTTGATAGATATTAATCAAATCACTGATTTTATCTCAAGAAGCTTGTTTTAAAAAAGTATTTCTTTCAGTAGGTGGGTATGGTAAAAATGTGTTGAGGGGTGCCTATTTCAAATGTTGGAGAATTATGTAGGATCTATTCTGTGATAAGTAGCTGACATTGTAAAGTAGATTTTTTTTCCCCAGAGCCAGTTCAAGGGAATCTATGTCTGCTTATCCAGTCGAAGCATGAAACAAAAGGGAATGTTTTCACAGCAAACAGCTTTTCAGAGAGAACAGTTGCTTGGGCAGTTTTTAGGAGCAATGGGATTTAGATGTGGTGGAAAATACATAAGGCCCAAATACTTGATGAAACTTGTCAACACTTTTAATTCTACATCTGTTGTTGATCACACTATGGGACTTGTTAATATGTTTATGATCATGTTGCCACAATGGAAAGCACCAAGTTAAATTGTCATGTCTAGTCAGGTAGGGCACCAGGTCCTTCATGTATATTTGATGACAAACAATTCCACTAAAACATGGCTGGGTTATTTCATTAATGTAGCTCATAGAAAACCTTGTGTTAGGTTTTGTTATTCTTTGTGCCCCAGGCATAAGCAAGTGAAAGAATTCAAGACATTTAAGCCAAGAAAGTGGCATAGTAATTAGCTCCCCCATTAACAAAACATCAGTTTTGTGTGAAGTGCTAGTTAGGTTTTCAGGGTTGTCATCTCTCATCTGGTTAGCAAGTGAACAGAAAAGCTGGCTTTTTGATATGGAATGTACTAGGGTTCAGGTACTTGCTAAGCACTTCTAGTTGTTAAAATTGAGAAAATACTGGGGGCTTTTACTATCATATTGCAATTAACATTTCCTATCAACACTAAAGTAAACCTTTTAGACAATAAAATAGATTTCTTCCCCTAATCTGTAATATGTCTGCCCTCCTCGTCCTCCCGCAAGTTTGCCTTTGAACGAGGTATGAATGAGAAGTATAGTTACCATGCAGTATAGCCTGCTAGGCTTGAACACACCACACAGGAGATTTCATGCATGTCTGTCTTAAAGTACTTCGTACTTGGGGCGCCTGATGGCTCAGTCGGGTGAACGTCCAACTCTTGATCTTGGCTCGGGTCTTGATCTCACAGTTGTGAGTTTGAGCCCTGTGTTGGAGCCTACTTAAAAAAACAAACAAACAAAAAACCCCCCAAAAACAAAAATGAATTTCATGCTTAAACAGAATAACTGAGTAAAATCCATCAAAGAAAATGAAATTTAGAGTTGCACAGACAAGTGCCATCTGTAAGCTGTAGGTACCTGAACTCTCATAGACTTCAGCAATCCCAGACCTCTGAAGGACCATGTCTGATCTACTTGTGTATACCTAGTGCCTAGCAGAGTGCCTGGCACACGACAAGCACCACATAAAACTGTCCTCCATGCACACATCAGTTTCCATCTTGTTATAGTTTTGTGTATGTCTTAACTTCCACACTAAAAGCCATGGTCCATGAAAGCAAAATCTGTTATGAGACACAATATAGTTCCTCTCATGTCTGGTATGCATGAAATACCTATTTTGAAGTGAAAATATGACATTTATTACATCTAAAATATGTTGCTCATAGGAAGTAGAAAATGGTGTATATATTTTGATTTCCTTTTAATAATGGCTTATTTTCTCATGAGAACTATTTCTTATTGTCTTCATTAATGATCTGGACAAGGTAGAGGGATTTAAGCAGATGGTACCCATAGCTGCTCTTTTATTCTCAAACATTTAAAATAAAATGAAGGGTGGGATAAAGTTGTAAAACAGGAAGGCACGGAATCCCAAGTTGAAATACTCCCTGGTGTTTTCAGCTGCTTTATTTGGGAATGATCTTTCCCCTAATGTCTACTGGTTGGAAGATCAAGTGAGGAATAACTCTCTCAGATAGATACCTAGGTAGAAAATGAATATCCTGATGAGACAAATTTTAAGAATGTATTTATGAGATTTGACTATGGATAGAAAATAAGAAATGAGAGGCAATGGGGAAAATGAAAAGAATGGACACCTATAAAAACAATCCAGATGGTAGATATTATAGCCCAAAGAGGAAAAACCAAAACCAAAACAAAAGTTTCACAGAATTTTATAGTAAAATGTGACGAAGTAGACTCATGCCATTTGTGTTTTTAGTTTCTTGACTATAAACTTAATGAGATCAGGGCAGTGCCCATTTTTGCTTACCTGCTACAATGCCTGGCATATGGTAGGTACTTCACAAATATCTGATGAATGAATAAATCATTTCTACAGTCAGAAGCCTAGTCTCAAACTCTGCATAGCCTTGTTACTGAGTTATTAAAAATATGAAGACAAAAAAGCACCCAGAGTCACTGAACATTGGGAGGAAATTTAATACTTTTTGTATTCCTTGTTTTGTCTTGCAGGGTTTCTCTCATTTGCAGTTTTGTCCGCCTTCTCAAACCTCTTAGTTTTTTTTGTTTTTTACATAAAAAATGTTCGCAAATACTTGCCAAAAGTATTGCTTAAGGAGAGCAACTTCCCTTTCAAGATCCATATAAACCTCTGGTAGTATGAACATACACTTTGAATAATTAATTTTTTTTTAGATTTGTATAACAGCTTCCCACTAGAGAATATTGTTTTGGTTTAAGAATTTCCACTTTTTTGTAAACAGAACAAAATCAGTCTCCTTTGTGGCAAGGACTTGAAAAAAGAATTATTCCCAAATAGGTCTCATTAAGACAACAAAATCAGTTTACGTCCCAAGAGCTTCTCTCTCTGCACCATCTTGCAGCAATCCCATCTGTTTTTGACTGTTGGTGTAACAGTTAAAGTAATCTTTTGAGTTAATACACAGCAACAAGCTAATTTAGCAGACATGGTAAAACAATATGTTTTTGTAAAAGTTTGCTTGTCAAATTTGATGGAGTTTGACTAAGAAAAATGGTAAAGGAAGATCTAGCCATTAAGACTAATGTTTACCTTTACAATTAATATCTGTAACAGCAAAGGAAAGAGCCATCATAAACAGATGATTTAAAATGGATAACATGCTCCTAAATGCTCATTTCATGGGACATAGCCCAGCACTTAAATTTATCGTCAGTGAAATAATAAGATAGGCTCACTTGTGCTCCTGGTACTATGCTAGACCAAAGAATAATGTCTTGAACTTCCTCCTCTGTCTTTGACCTCTTCCCATAAAGCATAAGGGTTACTAAGCACCAAACAAGTCTACCACCATTTTTCAAGCTGACTGAGCATTTAATATAAACAAACCTTGCATTTCTTTGCCTATGAGTAAAACCTTGCCAGAGTATTTTATATTGGCTAGTGTTTAAACATAATCATTATTTTTTGCCTTCAAAATTATCTTAGCAAGTGCTATAAATTTAAGATATGCAAATATGCAGTGAACAGGTACTATCTGCAAAGCGAAGTGAAATATGACAAGAAGAGTAAGATTTATTTAAGTAATTTCTAATTTCACAAAGATTTAGGCAGGATGTTCATTTACCTCATTTGAAAATGAAGGGAATGATGTCCACATTGCCAATTTTAAAAGATATAAAGCACAAATAATGTAATTATGTATTAAAGTATGTGTCAAGGACTATATAAATAGAGGATATTGTTACAATATCTGTAATTAATAATACTAAATAAATACTGCTAGATGTTTTCAAAATTCTTTTTAACTAGATTATTTCAACGCCTCAATTTCAGAGCCAAAGTTGTGGTGTATCCTGGAGTTTGGGGAAATTAGCAGGGACTGTATTTAGGTTAGATGATTTTAGTTCAAAGTATCAGAAACATTCAACTCAGTCTGACTTAAATAACAGATATTTGTTGTTTCACAAAACAAGCAGTCCAGAGTTATGGAAAGATGATCCAGAATCTTCTTTGCCATGCTTTTTCTCTGCCTACTCTCAGATCCTCAGACATGATTACACACAGAGGGAAAAAGGGAGGGACAGTCTCTCCCTGCCTCTTAATTCGAGTGAGGAAATCTTTCCGAGAAGCCCTCAACAGACTTTACCTCATGTTTCCTGACAAGAATGATGTACAAACCTGGTCAGTGTCAGTGAGAACAGGACTCCCAGGGCTGGCTTAGGCAAACCAGGCTCTAACCCTGGATTGTGCCCAGGGCCCACGAGCAGACTGGAGATTCCCTCAGAAGGAGGGGTTGGGGAAGAACATTGGGTGAATAACCAACAGAATCCACTACACCTGAGTCTGGGTTCTTTGGCCCCTTCTCACTGAATTTTAATTTATTCACTGATTTTTCATTTACTCACTTTAAATTTTTTTCATTGTTTTAATTAACTCATGAATTTATTATTTCTCCGGGAGTGACTCTTGAACTTCAGGTTCATGTTGCCAAGATTCTACTAGATCTCACAAATTTTATAAAATAAAACAAATCTCATCATCTAAACTTTTAAGCCTGTATATCCTTGACTTTGGCTAGTAATAGCACCATTTTCCCAGTGTGGCCACTTTAAAATCTAGCCTCAAATTCTTTGGCACTCCTCCCATTAAGGGGTGGGCTTTATATCCCTACCCCGTGAATTTGCATAGTTTTAACCTGCTTTGACCAATAGAGTACAGTGAAAGTGATGGAATATGACTTCCAAGGCTCATAACAGGCAATGAATTTCTTCCTTATTATATTGGAACACTTGCTCTTGGAGCCCTGAGGCGCAAAGTAAGAAGTCTCACTTTCTCGGGCAGCCATGGAGGGGCCACATGGATAGTCTCCAAGGAAAGACAGAGACAGAGAGAGCACCATAAGCTCTAGCCATTAGTCACACTAGACTAGCTTCCAGACATGAGAGTAAAGAAGCTTCCAGATGATTCCAGCTCCCAGCCATCAAGTTAATCCCAGTCATTTAACTCTTTGTGGCTGAAGCTCCAGACATTGTAGAGCAGGGATAGGCCATCCCTACTGTGCCCTGTTCAAATTCTTGACCCACAGAATTCATGAGTGTGGTGGATTGTGTCTTCCAAAGATGACTACAACAAAACTTCCTATGCTAGATGTTCTTTTGCACTGGCTCTCTTATAGAGTGGTGGGATCTAGGTCCCCTACCCTTCAATCTGGATAGGATCTCAACTGCTTTATCATAGAGTACAGAAGAAATGCTGCTCTGTGGCTTCTGAGGCTAGGTTATAAAATGCCTTGCAGCTTCTGCCTTGGTCTCGTGCTCTGTAGATGCTCCCTTTTGGGATTCTTCCACTCAAAAGTCCAGCCATCATGCTGAGAGGCATTCAAGCCACATGGGGAGGCCACATGTAGGTGCTGTAGTCAGCCATTCCAGCTGAGTCCAGCTTTAGAATCATCCCAGCCCAGGTAGCAGATATGTGAATAAACAAGCCTCCAAATAGCTCTGGGTCTAGCTGTTCAAGTCACTCCCAGACATTAGAGACTTCCCAAATGGGGCCCCAGACATTGTAGAATTGAGACAAGCCATCCCCACTGTGCCCTCTCTAAAATCCTGCTATCTTGTTGTGGATATACAGATGAGCAAATGGATGGATGATGGATGAATAGTCGTGGATGCCCAATGTCCTGCACACACAAACCGCTGAGTGGAAACGTTTCAGTGAGCATGGCAGCCTGTGGCAGGAGCATATGTGTGTCTGTGTGGACAAAATCTTTACACTTTAAGGTTTGGAACTATTCAAGACAAAATGTTATGGAAACAATGAAGCCAAGGACAGAGCCACATCTGGATTCCAAATTTCAGGATGTGTGGAGGGCTGTGCTTGACGTCCTTGATGAGTTATCTATTCAGGCCTTGGTTCAATAAAGCACTGAGCAAGCTGGAAAAAAATATAATCTAGTAGTACATAATTTAGTAGTACACACAATCTAGTAGTACAATAAAATAATTGTTGTTTTGCAACATCGAGTTTGGGATGGCTCATTAGGCAGCAATGGATATCCGAAACAGTGAGTATAACTAGTTGGTTCTTGTCTTAAGCCATTAAGGTTTGGGATGGTTTGTTCTGCAGTAATAGACAACAGAAAGCCAGCTACTCAGGGTAGAAAATATTTCACTCTCCCTTTTCTTTCTCTACATGTTCATTCAGAATTCTTTTTTTTTTTTTAAGATTTTGTTTATTTATTTGACAGAGGGAGAGCGAGAGAGTATAAACGGGGAGTGGCAGAGGGAGAGGGAGAATCAGGTTTCCTGCTCAGTGGGGCTTGATCCCAGAACCCTGGGATCACGACTTGAGCCAAAAAATGATTAACCGAATGAGCCACCCAGGTGCCCCACACTCAGAATTCTTATTCCAAGAACTCTACTTCTGCTGTGTTCCTTGAATTTATCTACTCCTTTTTATTACCACTGCCACTGCTTTGTTCAGGTCTTTTGGCCCTTTTTCAGTTAATTATAATAGTCTCCTAACTGATCTCGCTGCTTCCCAGCTCTCCTCCCTATAATTTCTCTGTACCCTCTGCCCAGTCTATCCCATACACTGCCACCAGGGTTGTCACTGTAAACAGGACTGAATGATCATACTGTGCTCCTGCTTAAGAACTTGCAGTGACTCCCCACCGCACACAGAAGAAAGTCCAGAGATTCCCCACAATTTCATGTTCTAGCCAGAGCAGTTGTATAGCTCTTCTCTGCACGTGTCTCTCTGTCTTTACTCAAGATAATGTCTTTTGCCCTTCTTCTCCAATGTCTACTCCTCAAAGTCCAGTTCAAACCCTACTGTCTTCCAATATGGTCACTAAGGCATCCTAGATCTCCAAAGGATAGAAGTTTCATATCCCTAGAAGACTTCATTTGTACAACTAATAAGGGATTTATCATATCTGCCTCATGTTACAGTTATCTTTGTAAGCTTTATGTCTTCTCTCCCCATATTGAGATTTCCCAAAGGCAAGAATTATGTTTTATTCACCTTAAAACTTCTAACCTGGAGCATCGCATAGTCATTAATAAACATTTGCTAAAATGAATGGAATCATTGGGGCACTTGGGTGGCTCAGTTGGTTGAACGTCTGACTCTTGGTTTCTGGTCAGGTCATGATCTCAGGGATGTGGGATGGAGCCCCACGTCAGCTCCATGCTCAGCACGGAATCCGCTTGAGATTCTTTCCCTCTCCCTCTTTCTCCCCTTCTACTCCCCCGCCCCCCATATATAAAATCTTTTAAAAATATGGGTGGAATCATTTATTTATTCTGTGTGTTATTAGGAGACTCATTTATCATACATTGACCCTTCAATTAACTCCTTGTATTAGTTCCCAGAGCTGCCATAATAAATTACCACAAACTTGGTAGCTTAAAACAACAAACATTCTCTCCCAGTTCTGGTGGCCGGAAGCCTGTAATTGAAGTGTTGACAGGGCTGCACTCTTTTGGAGGTTCTAGAAGGAGTCTGTTCCTTGCCTCTTGTAGCTTCTGGTGGCTGCCTGACATTCCATAGTGCTCCTTGGCTTGTGGCCACATCACTCCAATCTCTGCCTCTGTCTTTACATCACTTCTTCATGGGTCTGTGTCCAATCTCCTGCCTCTATTTTGTAAGGACCCTCTTCAAGATCCTTAACCCAATATCATTTACAATAGAAAGTACTATTCATTGGTTCCAGGGATTTGATGTGAGTATCTTTGGGGTCAGTGGTGGTATTTTTTGGCCTACTACACTCCTCAAAGCTACTGAGATTTGCTGTCTTTATTATCTCTTTTCCTGCTTTTGTTGATTTTCCCCCCTTTCCTCAGAATTCTTATTGAATTGTAAATATTTGCAGATCCTTTTTTAAGTTTGCTTTTTGCTTTAAATCTCCTACCAACTCTTCCTACTTTTAAGTATGATGAATAGTTATCCATCGTATGGGATGTTTTAGTGGCAGTAAAATATAAATTTTATCTCATCGGTCTCTTCCTGGCTTTCATTAACAACTGTTGGAACAAACGTAATTTGTTTGCTGCACATGCCTGCTGAGTCAGCTTTTGGATTTCCAAACAAAGCATAAACTTCAAAGAGCATGGCAAGCAAGCCCATTATCTCTTTTATAGGCAAAAAGAACCAGAGGAGAATAGTAGTTAGAAATCCCTCATCTGCATGTAACAGAAAACCAACTCACAATGGCCTAAATAAATGGGAATTTGTTGTTTTTACAATGTTGCTGTTGGCCAATTGGCTGAGAGGTCAGTTAATGATCTCTTAGATTCTCATGAATTTTCCTCAGCATCAAGAGATGACTTCCCCAGCAGCTCTCAACATCCTATCTATATTCAAGGCAGGAAAAAGAGTACAACACTTGTTATATTTGCTTCTGTTAATAAGAATAAAAAAGCAAATGCCTTTCTAAAGTCCTCAGCAGACTTGTAGTTTTATTTTATTGGCCTGAACTTCTCATGGTTTTAAGGAAAGCAAGGAAATTAGTATTTATCCACTATAGTGAAGGTGGCAAAGCAGAAGCGGAATGGCTTGGACTATCCTGCCAGAACAGCCAAAAACCAGATTCTGCCTTAGAGTTAAAGCTGATCTTGTTGGGGCGCCTGGGTGGCTCAGTTGTTAAGCGTCTGCCTTCGGCTCAGGTTATGGTCCCAGGGTCCTGGGATCGAGCCCCACATCGGGCTCCCTGCTCAGCGGGAAGCCTGCTTCTCCCTCTCCCACTCCCCCTGATTGTGTTCCCTCTCTCGCTGTGTCTCTATCAAATAAATAAATAAAATCTTTAAAAAAAAAAAAAAAAAACTGATCTTGTTATAGAATTAGCATCCCGGGGCTTATTTATTAAAGATAGAACTGGTCCTGAATTTTAAGTCTCATGTAAGTATTGACCACAGAAAGCACTTCTTAAATATTAAAGTTTATTTTTTTAGAGATTTATTTATTTATTTTAGAGAGGGAGGGCGGAAAGAGAGCACATGTGTGCACATGAGTGGGAAGAGGGGGCAAAGGGAAAGAATCTTCAAGCAGACTCCCCACTGAACATGGAGCCCCACAGTGGGGCTCGATCTCACAACCCATGAGATCATGACCTGAGCTAAAACCAAGAGTTGGATGCTCAATTGACTGAGCCACCTCCAAAAACAAAACAAAACAACCTAGAATTTAGTTTTCATCACTTGAGCAACCTGCCAGAACACCTCCTCTCTTTCTTGCAAATGACAAAATAATCACATCAAAGAGCTTCTTTTGCTCATGAGAGTTAAAGGATGACTCTATGTCAAGAATTGGGAAGGTCCCAAGATTTTACCGTACTTGCAGGGAAACAAGTTAGCTTGCCACTTACAAGGATGCTGGTAGAAGACATGAGACTTCTGGGTTAAAGACAAAGGACTTTATTACTCATAGCATTAGCAGTAGCTGGAGTATCAGCATTTTCTTGCTCCACATTCCCTGACCCCCCTGAACCCCCATTCCTACAGGGAGATGTGAAAAGGGTCAGAGAACATCTGCATATTCATTGGGTTGGAGTAGGAGCCCTAAGCTTATGGAACCCAAATCTTTTATACTGAGGAGTAAAATTATCTGCCCTTTGCTCTTATCTCTGCCTTCCAAAGATGTTTGCTATGAAACATCCTTGAAATGGTAGTCTCAAACAAAGGCAGTTGGTTCCTGTGCTTGCAAGACATGCAGAAATATTTAAAAAAAAAAAAACCTCAGGGAAATGGTCATCAGTATTCTAGTCCGTCACACACACCTTTGTCTGCTTATTCTGCTCTAATCGGACAGTACCACCACTATTATAAGAATAAAAAAAATTGGCTTGCATAAGACATATCAATTTTGGAGGCTTGCTAATTCTTGTTTTAATGTATCCCATGATGGTCATGTACTCTAATGTCCAGCCCCCTCATCACTTCCCAGTCCTTCCAAGGACTCTGTTCCATGGTTTCCAACATATCCATAGGCACTTTCACTAGTATTGAGAGAAGTATTACTTTCAAATTTGTGTACTGAATAAGTTATTTAACTGAAAGACAAAGATTCTGACCTGAGCAAAGAGTATATAAATTATACTATCAGTAATGAGCACGGTACTAATTAAATCTTTGGACAACTGGGAGGTAAGAATTTGTCAGCTTTGTAAAAAGAATGATGAATGATTTGGGGCCATGGTATGCCAGCTTGAATTAAATGGATTCTGGATGAATCTGATTGTAGAAGCTTCACAGAAGGTCATCTTTAACTGAGCAATATAGCTGCCCACTGACAATAATATTCGATTTCTGTAGAAAACATAGTATGTTACTAGCTGGATGCAACTTTTTAATTTTTTTCTGAAGGCTGGAAATAGATTTTAAAAAGTTAAATTTACTCTATTTTACCACAGGTACAGACCAAATTCTTTGTTGGTGATAACATCTCTGGAAAAAGAAAACTATCCAGTTATCCTTTAAGATACAAAGGAAATCATACAGTTTATATGGTAGAGAAGACCTGTCAACATTTTATTAAGCATATATGAAAAAGCTGGCTAAAGAGCTTCCACTAGAAATTTCAGTAGTACCAGAAAGTAACAGTAGTAGAAAGGCGTTCATTTTAAGATCAGGACACACTCTGTAACATTGTTTGGCAGTGAGCATTTAGTGGGTGGTCGTCAATCAGTCAGTCATGATTCATGGTCAACTGAAAGGCCTTTAAAAAATTTGGTTCTGCATTCCAGGCTCCAGTCCCTTCATTTATCAGGAATCATGCCTGAGAAAAGAATGTATCTGGAACGGTAGCCTCTTCCACCATACTCTTCCAACATCTTTTTGATGGATTCCTATGGAGATCCCAGATGTTCAAGGATTTGACAGGTAGCTTTTCCCCACAAGAGGTCAAGGACCTTGTTCCGAACAGCTATTTAGATGAATGCTTCCACAAGCGTGCTGATGTATCTGACCTCATACATTCCTGTTCTACAGCCAGTTCTTTCTTACCAGCCACTCTCTAAACCACATACCTCCCTTTACACCCCATGGCTTTGCTTATGCTGGTTTCCCCTGTTCAGACAACCCTGCCGTCTTCTTTCTACCTGTAGAAGCCCATTATTTTCACCAACCCAAGGCTCACCTTACTTCCTCCAAGATTGTTCTTTCTTTGCCTTCCTCAGCGTCATGGTTATGCTTTACTACATCATCAGCTCACATTTTGTTGTATCACTTCTATCTATTTTCTACCCCCCCCCAAAAAAAAAAGTCTCAGTGTCTATTTTAATGCTAGGGACTTGATGTTTAAAAATCTTTTTCTTACAAAATGAATGCCTTGTAAGTCCGCCAAGAGCCAGGAGGTGAAAGCAAAAGCAAGAAAAAGCAGTCTGATCACTCTGAGATCAACAGAGTAGCTGAAGAGATTTTCACCCTCGTGTGAGTTATGCTCGCTGCAATCTGCCAAAAACAGGGAAGCTTGATGTGACAGGAGTGCAATAGAAGGATTAAAAGCAGTTTCTTTTCCATATTCTTAGGAAACACGAATTCAGTTTTTTCATGGAGATAGTGGTGCTGGGTCAATGTCACCTATCTGAGGGTGGTGCTGTATACTAGGACGATGGATGGCCATGCTTTTTTTCTGGAGCAGTGTTCTATCTGCACAAAAAAGGGAGTCCTTGCACCTATACTGCCTGTTTGGCAAAGGAGGAGATACACTTACACAAGCCAGTGTGAGCAAAAACAGGAGAGGATGTGAGGAGAGAGGGGTGATCCAAATACATGTGTTTATCGAGCCAAGAGATTGAGGGAGAATGTGCATTTTAAAGTTGTAGTTCTCGTGAAATAAGTCAAGCAGAGAAAGTCAATTATCATATGGTTTCACTTATTTGTGGAACATAAGGAATAGCATGGAGGACATTAGGAGAAGGAAGGGAAAAATGGGCGGGGGGAATTGCAGGGAGAAATGAACCATGAGAGATTATGGACTTTGAGAAACAAACAGGGTTTTAGAGGGGAGGGGGGAGGGGGGATTGGTTAGCCTGGTGATGGGTATTAAGGAGGGCACTATGGTGACTAACATAATAAAATTTATAAAATAAATAAATAAATAAATAAAGTTGTAGTTCTCCACCTTTAGGCACAGAAGAAACATAGGTGGAGCTTATAAAAAAAAGATTCCTGAGCCTCAAGCCAGATCTACTAGATAAGAATTGGGGGGCGGGGCAGGAATTTGCATTTTAAATATTTACGAAAAATTAGGAGGTTTTTATCCAGAAGGTCTAAAGACCACACTTTAAGAAGTAGCATGACTTTGGAAGACCATTAAACCCGCTTCAGTCATGTTTCGGCAGTGTGGACCTAAGCATTCTAAGCCTGGGTTTTCGGTCCAAGGAAAGTAATATGGACTCATCTCCTGGGGCTTTTAAGAAGTTTGAAGCGGTAGAAACTGCGTGATGCCTGGCACAGTGTATCTTTGGAAATATTTAGAGTTTTAACATTTTAGAAAAGGTAATACATGTATTTATCTAAAATAATCCTCCATTTGAAGTGATGTGGATGGGCAGAATCTCTTTCACATGGACTGGTGTGTGCAGTACAAGGTTGAATGGCCATTCTTTCATTTCTGTATTTGTGGTGATGCAAAAGCATCCGGCATTACAAAATTAACTGGGGAGAAGATAATCTGCTTATTGTAAGCATCTCCATCGGCTGGTTTTTTCTTCTTCCTTTTTTTGTGGAAATAATAGAGCTGAGAATTAAACTAGCCAGTAAGAATTTTAAATGCCATACTGGTTCAGGGCAGTGGTTTCTTTAATAATGTAGAACTGAGGGGATATTCTGGGAGAGCACAAAAGTCTCCTAAGAAAGCTAAATTCAAAAGTTAAAAAAAAATTATCCCAAACTATTCTTTATAACCTATTAAGACCCAATTGTTACATGACTTTATATAAGCCTTTAAATCTCTAATAATACCTCCTTGTGAGACACTAATATACAAAACCTAACACTTGAAAAATGGATAATTTTGAAAAAGATTGAGTCTTTGGAAAAGTAAGACAAATTTAACTTTAAATCGCAAGCTCCCCCAGTACATTTAATATGACACTACTTACCAAAATTCAAATTATAACATTTTTTCATGTGCATTGCTTTTATAAAACATGACATACTATATTTAAATTCTCAGTTTATAGAGTCTGTTGAATAGCAAACTGTGTTTTTATTCTGTCAGAGAATAGTATTTTCTCTTATTTTATGTCTCTTGCTATATTGTTCAAGTTTCAAATATTAGTTATTTTTCTTTACTCAATCTTGCGCTTTAGCATTAATCATCTCAGGGTAAGGGACCACAGCCTTTTTAACTAATCTTCCTAAGAAGCCACGAATCCATTGGGTCATTTTGGTTACTTTCCTGGACTATTTCCCCAATGATTTTTTTTTTTTTTTTAGTGAAGTAATAGAATCTGATGCCTTCATTTTGGCTTTTTGGGACAGAATTTGTGCCCCCAAATATGCCTCTTTGGCATAAGGGTTATTTTAGGCTGATTATTTTTAAGAAACAACAGAGGCAGGTGAGGCTCTGAAAACTGAGCAGAAGTTAGTCTTTTGTAAGAGACACTTGCATTTATAAGGGAAATCTGCATTTGTTAGGGTGTGTCCCATGGTGTGCCAGGAAGACCAGGAAGATGGGATGACCAAATCTCTAGAAATTTACCAATGCGGAAGGCACAACAAATCTGCACACCCTTGTTCACTGTTCTTTCCTGGTAACCTCCCGTAAGTGGCTCCTCAATCCCCAACATCCTTATTTTGGCTTTAGCTGAGGGTGCTATTTAAGGTAATGGTCTAGGCTATTTCGGAGACTTAATTCCATTTTCTTGGTTCTCTATAGGAGGTATACATGTTTTTAAACTTCTGTTTTGTTTTTGTTTGTTTCCCCCCCCCCCTTCCCCATTAGTCTGTCTATCATTTATTTATCAGCCAGGAACCTAGAAGAATAGAGAGAAAATTATTTTTCCCCAAAAAATGCATTTTGACAGATCTTATTTGAGAGATGATTTCTTAAATACTAAAAACACAAATTACATTTGTTTCATGAGTTCAAGTATAAATAGCAAAAATGCATTAATGGCATTCAATTGCATATTTTCAGAACTTGCTTCCTTATTAGGCTATTCAGCCTGCAAAATAAACTGAGTTTGAATCTAAACTTATATACAGTTGATCCTTGAACTACAAGGTAGGCTTAGAGGCACCAACCCCGTAGTGGGGAATCTGCATATAACTTTTGATTCCCCCCAGAACTTAACTACTAATAGCCCACTGCTGACCAGAGGCCTTCTGATAACATAAGCAGTTGATTAATATATTTTGTTTGTTTTATGTATTATATATTGTGTTCTTAAAGTAAGCTAGAGAAAAGAAAATGTTTTTAAGAAAATCACAGGGAAGAGAAAATACATTTACAGTACTATAGTGTATTTATTGAACAAAATCCACCTGTAAGTGGACCCGTGCAGTTCAAACCCATGTTGTTCAAAGGTCATGTGTTCTGAGAATATTAGAGTTGGAAAAGACCTTAAAGGTCATCTGAGCCCTATTTTTACAAGAAGAATAATTCTAAAATTCCAGCACATCATTTTTGCCATTTATTTTCTTAAGCCTCACTGTTTACAGATATCTTTGTCAGCCTAGCTATTAATAGTAAATCCCCATCAAGAGAGCTATGACAGTTTTTGGATATTCCAAAGTTGTCACTTCCTTTGCATTGTTTCATATTATTAATCTTCAGAAATACATTTTCTCTGTTTAGTAACTGTATCTGATATTTAGATATTCTGACAGCAAATGTCATTCACCGTCACCAGTTTACATAGTTATTTCAATAAGTAAAGTATAATTTAGGTAACAAATATCAAGATAGCTTAGAGATGACAAATGAAATATAATTTTAAAATGTTTAAAAATAGCCATTTTCTCATTATAAAAGTAATACTTGTCTTTTGGAAAGTTAGTATAGTGCACAAAAGCACAGAGAAAATAAATTTCTAAGAATTCCACCATCTTAAAAAAACAAAACCTTTAATAGCTTGATATATAGATAGAATGATAGAAATATATTTGTACAATATTGTGTACTTATGCACACATTAAAAATATTTTCAACTTTAAAAGTTGATACATATGCATCTTGAATTATTATTATTTTAGTAAAGTCTACACCCAACATGGGTCTCGAATTCACAATCCTGAGACTGAGAGTTGCATGCTCTTTGGCACCTGGGTGGCTCAGTCAGTTAAGCAGCTGCCTTCTGCTCAGGTCATGATTACAGGGTCCTGGGATCGACTCCGCATCAGGCTCCCTGCTCAGTGGGGAGTCTACTTCTCCCTCTACCCCACCCCCCTGTTCGTAATCTCTCTCTCTAATGCTCTCTCTCTCAAATAAATAAAATCTTAAAAAAAAAAAAAAAGTTGCATGCTCTTCTGACTGAGCCAGCCAGGAGCCCCTGCATCTTGAATTATTGATAGACACTTTTTCTGAGTTACAGTGGACCACAGTTTTAGATACTAGCATCTAAATCTAAATAATGGAGGTCAGACCTGAATTTTCTGTTATTATAGGGAATTAAATTTTTAACTAAAGTCCAAACGTCCATTTTGTGATCTAAATAATTACAAACATAATATTAAAACCAACTAGAAAAAAATGCATCCATACATTGGTTATCATAAAGTTTTTTAGTGCAGACAAAATGAAGATGAACATTTACATTAAGAACATAGGATTCAGTCGGGGCACCTGGGTGCCTCAGTTGGTTAAGCATCTGCCTTCGGCTCAGGTCATGATCCTGGAGTCCCGGGATAGAGTCCCACATCAGGCTCCCTGCTCGGCGGGGAGTCTGCTTCTCCCTCTGACCCTCCCCCCTCTCATGCTCTCTCTCTCTCTCTCATTCTCTCTCTCTCTCTCAAATAAATAAATAAAATCTTAAAAAATAAAAGAGCATAGGATTCAAGAAAGATTCAAAATTTAGGTTTTAGAAGGATTTAATGGGGGGGCCCCTGGGTGGTTCAGTCAGTTAAGTGCCTTCGGCTCAGGTCATGATCCCAGGGTCCTGGGATCAAGTACCACATCGGGCTCCCTGCTCAGTGGGGAGCCTGCTTCTCCCTCTCCCTCTGTCCACTGCTCCCCCTGCTTGTGCTCTCTCTCTCTCTGTCAAATCAATTAAAAAAATTAAAATCTTAAAAAAAAAAGAAGGATTTAATGGGCATTAGAGATTTAGGGTCATTTGTTGTTTTTAATAAAAATCCTGATGTAAGTTGATTTTACTTACATATTTTTCTCATTGCAGTTTTTTTTAAATTAAAAATAAAGTCTCCTGAAATATTGGAGATGGGCTTTTTTCCCCACATTGCTTGTACAATCACATCCGTTTTTGTGCTAAGACATTAGAAGAGCTTTGGAAGTGAGAACAGCCTGTAATTTCCTTGTTCCTCTACTTGATTCTTCACCTTCTTTAAACTTTTCTGTTATCTGTAGGGAAGGATTTCATTGCTTTTATCATAACCCCATACCTCAATAGTTGGCCACCTCAAGCGGTTTATCTTTTACTTTTTCTCAGCATGGGGAAATCACTGTCCTTTCTGATGATTTCTTGATCAGCCTCCAGCTTGCTTTTTAATCTTCTCTTCCCCTGCTGTCTCCCCCAGTTCTCTTCTACTTTGCTGAAAAATAGTTTAGGAATAGGAGGATTTTGGAGGTCCCTGGAGAGGCTTCTAGAATTCCATAGCAAGGTTAAGACTGCTGCCAAACCCTCACCTGCCTACCTCTGCAACCCAATCTGGTCATTATAAACCTAGTAGCGGAATGACTTAGGGCTGGTGATCAGTGAATAATTATACTCAGTTGCAGGGAGTACTTAGATGCTTGAGAGATGACAAACCATACATGCCATTTCTTTTTGCTCCAAAGTTTTCTTTCAGTGAGAGAAAAAGCAGTATCCTCTTGGGAAGGAAGTTGCAAACTATCTCTGAAAGCAAAGTACATATAAGACAAAATTTCCAGCATGCAGTGGAACAGGGATGGTAACTCAAGAGTGTGCTGTTCAGAATAGAGTTCTAAATACAAACATGGAAATGATGTTAGAAATACATTTAGGAAGTTAGGAATCTTAGAGGACATCTGAGAAGAGTTTAACATTTGCATAAAAGGAATTTGGGGTCACATCTCTATAAATAGAATACTCTCACAGTAGTTATATAGTTAGTTATAGTCTTAAGTTGAGCTTAATTGCAGTTCATTTAATGAGGACACCCAGGCCTGTAAGAGTGAAGCAATTTCCCTAATTCACATGAGTAGAAACTTTGATAGTGTTGGGATTAGAACCTGTGTCTCCTGTCTCTTAAGTGTGTTGCTTGCCTCAATATTATTCTTTATAGAGGAAGAAATGGTCTATTTATTTATTTTCTCCATGTTTTTATTACATTTATCCAGATTCTCAAAGGGTTAACCCATTCTGGATCTAGCATAGTGCAAATGGATCTCCTCCATTGACTGTGTAAGATAAATAGTCAAAAATGATGACTTTCAGATAAGACAGACTTAAGTTTTAATGGTGTCTGTGCCACTCCAGAATCACGTGCCCTGAGTTCATTTTCCTCTCTCCACCTCACTCTCCACGTCGGTAAGATGTGGAGAGTCAGAGCTCCCTCAAATGTAGGACTGCCTCACGTGGCATGAATGACATGTTGTAATACATACAAAGTGCTCAGTCCATTGTCTGGCTCTTCCTCTGTGACTCAATATTATTCTTGTTGCAGCTATGTTTCTTGCCACATCACAACATGAATTATTTCCTCTGTAGGAATTAAAAGCAATAATAATAATAATAGAAAGCTTTAATCAAGACTTAAAATCTGCTTTGAAACCTTAAATTGCCAACAGAAACTGTGCTGATGCATTTGAATGTAAGGGGAGCTACAGTTGAAGAAGCAATATGTATAAGAAGGCTCACAAAGAGCCCCTCAGCCCATGACTGTCCAAAGAGGTAAGCAAAAAGAGGACTCCTGCAGGTGTCCTGGAGAACCAGACTCAAATAGCAAATCTCTGTATAACTGCAAAGGTTTATGCAAAGGGGCATTCTATGCACAGGGTAGAGAATATGATGTAAAGAGCCATCAAATATTATGAGATCCCTCCCCTGCAGCACATAAACAAAGTGAGGTGAAAAACAAAACAGAAAGTCTGCATGATAATCCTCAGCAATACACTGCTTCATGAAAGGGCATTTTAGTTCAATTGTAGGAAGCTGTGCCAAAAAAACTGAAGGCAAGCTGGCTGAGCCAAATTAGAACAAAGTAAAAGATTTGTCATACCTTTGTAATTCACACAGCAGCAAATTCAGCTCGACCACAAGCTGTCCAGATGTTGGCCATCTGACTCTTTATAGCTGTGGTCTGTTTTTTCTTTAAAGCCCCCTTTCCTTTTTGTGTTCCCAGACACTTAGCATTTCTCTTGAAGTGGACCCAAGTTGAATAAAGAAGAATTAGTCTTCTTCTCAATTTTCAGGACAATATCTCTTTAAGAGAACTATTTTGAAACCTACATGGTCTTTGATTAAATTTACATCATGGCAAGGAAATTTAGCCAAGTGATTGATAGCCTTGCAGTCAAACAGGTCTAGAGCAGAGTCGGATCAGTCACTTACGGGTTGTATGAGGTCAGGCAAGTTATTTCATCTGTCTATTCCTCAGTTTCTTCCACTTTAAAATGGAGACACCAACAATAATACAATAATACCTATCTCGTAGGATTCAATGCGATAATGTATTTAAAACATTACTGTGCTTAGTGCATAGTAAGCTCTCAATAAATGTCAATTATTTTTGTTACTTTTCTATTATATATTTAAAATCCATTTTGCACCTGAGACCATGACTTCCTATGAGTTTCACGGATAAAAATTTCCAAAAGGAGGGAGATGAAGGTACAAGCACTGTGTGTCAATTTACTGGTGATTCTACAATTTAATAAGTGCTGAATTCAAAAGAGGATGCAGCTCTACTTTGGAGATCTAAAGAACATGTGTGTGCCTACATTTGTATCTCAGCACTGGCATTGGATGTCTGACCATTCGTCGTGGTCACAGGGCAAGATGAACACACCTTCCTGAGTCTGAAGCCAGTTTTCTCCATTCCACTCAAGGTTAGCCTCATCCATTCTTTACGAAGAGGATGACTTGGAAACTATGAGGAAGACGTGGATCTAAACTCTTCCCCATTGACTAGAAGGGTGAGGCTAAAGCAAAAAGTTGTGCTTATGATTAGTGTATGGAGAATAGGTCATTTTATAATTTTGAGTTTGTTTTCCTCTTTTGAAAATGATGAAAGCAAATCACAAATTTCAACTACTGTTTAGAACAAACTTCCCTCACCAAAGGAAATAGAGCTAACTCTAAATGTAATGCACCAATGTAAGTGTTTTAGAGAAATCTAGAGAGGAGACTGGAGATGTTTTCTGTGCAGCAAGATAGAATCTTCCGCTTTGGTGATGTTAAATGTCAACATATTTTGACAGATAGCATAAGGTCTGACAGCACAAAAAGTGATCTTATTCAGTGACATGTATGGCAAAACAACAGCTGTGATTGTCTTAGGTAATGGGAAAATAATTAATGTATAATGCACGATGCTGAAAACATTTGCATTTGGTTATACAAAAATATAATAACATGCTTCCCTAAGTTTTTAAATATATGGGCAAAGAGACGACTGTGGTAGTTCCCAAATCCAGCTGGTCATTAGGATTACCTAGAACTCTGCTAACAAAAATTCTGACTCGGGCGCCTGGGTGGCTCAGTCGTTAAGCGTCTGCCTTCGGCTCAGGTCATGATCCCAGGGTCCTGGGATCAAGTCCCACATCGGGCTCCCTGTTCGGTGGGAAGCCTGCTTCTCCCTCTCCCACTCCCCCTGCTTGTGTTCCTGCTCTCGCTGACTCTCTCTCTGTCAAATAAATAAATAAAATCTTTAAAAAAAAAAAAAAATTCTGACTCTCTGGCACTGTGCTTGAAGGCTGTGATTGAGCAAATCTAAAGAGAAGCCCAGGATCATCTAGTTTGGGAACCACTCCCTGGACTGTACCATGTTTACTAGGTTTATCTTTATCTGAACTTCTTTATGGTGTCTTAAACAAAGCTATTTGTGAGTTAAGATTTGTGTGTGTTGTCAGAATGATGACAATTGAGGTTTCAAATTAAGAACATGATGATGACCACTGTGGAACACTTGTTCTTCTCAGTTGTGAAATAATTGAAATTCGTCAAGTTCATTCAGTGAATATTTACTGAGCACTTACTCTATGTCAGGTACTGTTCTATGTGCTAGTGATACAGAGTAAATACAATAGAAAAATATCTGTGTTCTCATAGGACTGACATTTTAGTAGAGAGAGACAGAAAAAAATAAACACACAGAATGAATGGAAATAATGATAGGTTTAGTTAAGGGAGATGGTGAGTGCCATCTGTGTCATATATGATACGGATTTTAAATAAGGTAGTTAGGGAATGCCTCCCTGAGCTTATATTTGAGCAAAGATTTGGAGGTGGTAGGGGAGCTAGAAATACCGATATGTGATAGAAGGGAATTCCAGGCAGAGGGAGCAGCAAGTGCAAAAGTCTGGAGATGAGCATATTAAAAAACAAGCATGATGTATAGGCAGACAAGTGAACAGAAGCTTTCAAGAAAGCCATCATAGCTGTGCCAAATGTTTCTTGGAGGTGAAATAAGATGGGAATCCGAAGAGAGTGATTGTAAAAGAGAATGGGAGGGCAGAACTGGAGAAATGGAAAGACCAGGTAAAACTTTTGAGAATTTGCTATAAAGAGAACAGGAGATAGTGAGGTCATTGGAGAGGGAAGTAGGATTGTTTGAAGTTTTAAATTTTTTTCTAAGGATTTTTTAAAAAAAAGATTTTATTTATTTATTTGAGAGAGAGAGAGAGCATGCAGGTGATCAAGGGGAGAGGCAGAGGGAGAAGCAGGCTCCCTGCTGAACAAGGAGCCTGATGCGGCACTCCATCCCAGGACTCTGGGACCATGACCTGAGCTGAAGGCAGTTGCTTAGTCGACTGAGCCACTCAGGAACCCCTTTTCTAAGGATTTTTATTGATGATGGGAATGACCTAGTATAGGAGGGGAAAATGGATGATGCAGGAAAGGAAAAAGAGGGAATGGGAGCTAGTATGGAAATAGATGGGTTGGCTTCCCCAGGTAGGTGGGAGTCCAGATCTCTCATAGTACATCTCTACATCTCTAGTAGTACAAGGAAATAGAGATGCTGATAGGTGGCAGATGAGGTATGAAAGGTTTCTTCTCATTGCTTCCATTGTCTCTCTGAAATAGGAAACAAGTCTCCAGCTGAGAGTGAGCATAAGAGAGCTAGTGTTGAAGGTTTGAGGAGAGGGAAGGCATGAAATAATTCTCCGGGAGATGCAAAGTAAAAGCACTAGGGAAGTGGGAGGGAATGGCGGCAGCATTGTGGGCCTTCATGAGGTTCATGGTCTTGAATTTAAAGTCAGAAAAGTCAGCGTTGTTGTGCATTTGTTCTCCAGCTACCTTCAGCAACAGGAACACAGGAGTAAAGTTCAAAGAAAGGTTCATTGAACTAGAGCTGTGATTTAGACCAGCCTGTATCTAATTTAACAGAATGCCATGGTGTTGAGGGTGAATGCAAGGAAATGATGATAATGATTGACCATTGCATTTAAACTGGATAGGAGGGAAGTGAGGACATAAGAGGATGAGGTTACACCAGAAGGGTAGGTTTGATGGATTGTAGGTGGTGCTGTGGAAGGATGTAATCAGAGTTGTAGAGGGAGGGGATAGACTGATTGCAAAATATGGCCCTAATTTTCAATCCCTGTGTGGATCCAGCCCTCTCTTCTTGAATCTAGGCTGGCCTTGTGACTTTCATATCTGCTAATTCTCTTAGGTCCCTGCTTCTGTCATGAGAATCAGCCTGGGAGATGGGAAATCACGTGAAGCAGAGTTGAGTCATCCCATCTGAGGCCAACCTAGCTAGCCCACAGCCTACTTGCCAGCTAACCACAAATGAACAAGACTCCCTGAGATCAGCCCAGCTCAGCCCAGCAGAACTGTCCAATCAACACATAGACTCATAATAATAAAAAGCTGTTATCTCAAGCCACCAAATGTTGGGGTTGTATAGTTATAAAACAATAGCTAACTGATTAAAAGGAGGGGCTAGAAAGATAGATGATAGTGATTAGAAAGGATATCCTTGGAAATTAAGGTGAGGGAGGGGTTGCAATGATTGATAGTGACTAGGCCTAATGTATGACCGTGGGCTTTAATGGCTGAGGTAGAGCAGAGCACAAGGTCATGGGAGGAGAAGAGTTTAAGGAACTGATCTGTTACATGGGCATCCTTTTTTGTTGTTTTTCCGCACTTTGCGGGGCAAAGCCTTCAGCCTTTCAACCATTAAAAATGATGTTAGCTATAGGTGTTTTGTAGATGCCTAGTAATCAGATTGAGGAAATTCTTTACTATTCTTAGATTGGTAAGAGTTGTTATAAAGAATGGATGCGGGCTTTGTTTTTAAAGATTTTATTTATGTATTTGACAGAGACATAGAGGGCACAGATAAGCAGAGCAGCAGGCAGAGGGAGGGGGAGAAGCAGGCTCCCCCTGAGCAGGGAGCCCGAGGTGGGGCTCGATCCCAGGACCCTGGGATCATGACCTGAGCCGAAGGCAGCCGCCTAACTGACTGAGCCACCCAGGTGCCCCGATGCAGGCTTTTTTTCAAGTGCTTTTTCTATGTCTACTGAGATAATCATATTTGAGTTTTAAAAAGTTTGTTATTTTTGGTGAATTTTATTGGTTGATATTTAATATTAAGCCAGCCTTGCATCCCTGGGATAAATCATATTTGGTCATGATATATTGTTCATCTTATAAAATTTTGAGCTAGATTTGTAAAATTCTATTTAAACATTTTACATCTACATTCATGAGGGATATTGGTCTCTAGTTATTTTCTCTTGTGATGTCTTTCTTAAGTTTTGGTATCAGAATAATGATGGCCTCTAGAATGAACTGGAAAGTATTGCAATCCTTCATTTTCTGGAGGAAATAAATTAATCATTTCTCCATTCTGAAAAGCAGTGTAATGATATTACCAAACATGGGAAATTAGATATTAAGTAACACACACCTCAACAATATAAACGTAATCCTAGTGTTACTTGTTTCTGATAGTATTCTTAGGATTTTAAAAAATAGAACTACTTATGTGTCATATATAACATATTTTTTAACATAAGATATCATAATCCTTGTTCACATTTCCTTATAATTTTAAAACAAAATTTTAAATGTTTGCCTCATATTCTATTGAGTAGATATATTGTAATTGTATATTTCCCTTAATGTCATAATTTCCCTTAATATATCAATATTATAAATATCCTGTGAAGAACATCTGAGAGCACATTGTTTTCTAACATTTTGGATTATTTCCTTAGGATAAATACCTAGAAGTAGAACAAAAGCACAATATTTGTGACTATTTGTATGTTTTCATAGAATTTTTTAAAACAAAAATAGCATGCAAGAGTCCTTGCTTTGAGTGTGATTTGAGTCGTTAAATCTGGGGCAAATGCATTAAAATATGTAGGAATTAAAGTACTATTAAATATTTCATAATAGCAAACTGAGAAAAATGTTAACAAACTCCTAAAATACCCTGGGTATATTTACTGAATAATTTAACTTTGGCTCTCTCTCTTTATATTTTGTTTTGTTTTGGCTGATCAGTCACAACCAGGTGTTTTCACATTTTATTAGCTGAAGTACAGACCCTAGAGCTGCCCCATTCCCTCCCCCGCCTCCCCCACACACACCCCCCACAACCCCGCGCCATCGTGGGGGCCAGGCCTTCCCAGAAGCCCCTGCCTTGGCTGCCAGGCTTTTCCTCTGTTGCTCCAACTGCACTTTAGGGCCCCACAGCTGCGACTCCTATAGCTTGATTTCAGTGGTGATATAGTCCAGCCTCCCCACCCCCCCAACCCCGGTGGCCCGAGCCTCTCCCCGCTCCCTTTTGACCAGCACAGGATCCAGAAGTGTAAAGACCACGCTGGACCCGCCCAGCAGGGCCGGTTTCTCCTTCATGGTATCATTTTCTGTTAGTTGCACCTCAAATTTCTGCCGCGCTGACATGGATTAACTCAAGTCCTTCTGTAGCTATTTCTCCACCTCTACCTGTAGCTTCTTCTGAATTAGCTCGGCCATGGGCGGGGCGAAGGTCTGCGGGGAGCAGAGGGGGAGGGGTGCTGGCTCTCACACGCTGGAAGGTACCCGTGCTCACCTTCCTGAACTGGCGTCCTCCCTTCACTATTCTGGCTCAGTGTATTTTTAAGGAATACAACAAATCACTTGACATTTATAATTTTGAAAAATCCGAAGACATTTTTGGAGGCAAAAGACCTAAAACAATAATGGTTACAATAGATTGGTGAACATAAATCAATAGGTGTGCATTATTAAATGCACAGGCGAAGCATGGCAAGCTTTATTTTGTTACATATGGAAGGCTTGCAGGAAAAGCTTTTTATTCTCTAGCTACTTAAAACCATGAAATTCTGGGTGGGTCGTGCTGGCTTTGCCGGGACTGGGTTGGTCCTGTCCCCCTCTCCAAGTCCCGGCCCCTCCTTAAAGCTGGGAGAGGGGGCCAGTCCCCGGTTCTGAGCACTCTGTGGTCCTCGGGTGCAGGCCACCATGAGCAAACGCAAGGCGCCGCAGGAGACGCTCAACGGGGGAATCACCGACATGCTCACAGCCTCTTGTTGCCTTTGCAGAACTCGCAAACTTTGAGAAGAACGTGAACCAAGCAATCCACAAGTACAATGCTTACAGAAAAGCAGCATCTGTGATAGCAAAGTACCCACACAAAATCAAGAGTGGAATAGAAGCTAAGAAATTGCCTGGAGTAGGAACAAAAATTGCTGAAAAGATTGATGAATTTTTATTGACTGGAAAATTGCATAAGCTGGAAAAGATTTGGCAGGATGACACGAGTTCATCTATCAATTTTCTGACTCGAGTTGGTGGCATTGGTCCATCTGCTGCAAGGAAGTTTGTAGATGAAGGAATTAAAACATTAGAAGGTGCAGAGTCCAGTGGTGACATGGATGTTCTTCTGACCCATCCAAGCTTTACCTCTGAATCAACCAAACAGCCAAAGCTGTTACATCGTGTTGTGGAGCAGTTACAGAAGGTCCATTTTATTACAGATACTCTGTCAAAAGGTGAAACAAAGTTCATGGGTGTTTGCCAGCTTCCCAGTAAAAATGATGAAAAGGAGTATCCACACAGGAGAATTGATATAAGGTTGATACCCAAGGATCAGTATTACTGTGGTGTTCTCTGTTTCACTGGGAGTGATATTTTCAATAAGAATATGAGAGCTCATGCCCTAGAAAAGGGCTTCACAATCAATGAGTACACAATCCATCCCTTGGGAGTCACTGGAGTCGCTGGAGAACCTCTGCCAGTGGATAGTGAGAAAGACATCTTTGACTACATCCAGTGGAAATACCGAGAACCCAAGGATCAGAGTGAATAAGGCCCGTTCTTTTCAGGCCAGCTCAGCTCAGCAGGAGTCTTAATTTATTTCTTAACCTTTGCTATGTAAGGGTCTTTGGTGTTTTTAAATGATTGTTTCTTCTTCATGCTTTAGCTTGCATTGTAGTCAATAAAGCCTCTCATACTACTTAAAAAAAAAAAAAAAAAAACCATGAAATTCTGAAAATAGGTTAGTCATCATTACGGGGTTGGGTGAGATGTTTTAATACTATTACTTCGTTCCTTATGATGATGTTTTCTAGGGATGTCACACATTTCTATGCCATTTAAGGAAGTTTATCTTGCTTTTGATATACCAACATTCATGGGCTTTCTGGAAAAGCAGATGAAATAAGAAAGGTAATTGATTAAAATACTATATTTTAAAGAAAAGGGTATATAATTTTGATCCCATTGCATCATTTATTTTCTTATCTGCTTTTATAAAATCACCTCCCAAAATATTTTAAATTTCTATATCTCTACCATTTTGTTTTAAATCAAGATAGTTTTCTTTAGAATTACCATAAAAAATATTTGAAGTGAAATATGCTGTTATTGTAGTATTTGATATCATAATTGATTCATGTAACACTAATAGATTAACAGTGGTCTCTATTAGAATCTTTGTGAGATTTTTAAAAACCTGGCACCGCATGTTTTTTTCCTAATCAAAAGATGTCACTTTGAAAGATTGTTGTAGTGATATTTTGTCAAAATTATGCATCTCATAACTTTGGAAAAGTATTTCCCAAAAGTTTAACAGCAGACAGTTGTGGCAACCTTGAGAATGAGCCTTGCTGATCTCCAACTATGGGGATTGTAATTGGCCAAGGGCCCCAGGCGCTGCCCTCTGAGAACCATCGCTGTGTTTGCCCTGCTCCAGCCAGTGACTGAATGTTACTGTTACTGAACTGTTACTGAAAACATGGAGGCACCTCTGATGGCTTACTTTGGCTCAAGACTTCCAAACATATTGCCAGACTTTCATTAAATTGCATGGCAATCTGGGATGCCTCCTTCCATTCAACCTTTCCTCCTTCTTTCCTCCTGCATTTCCTCACCTGGGGTCAGACTTGCATCGTGGTCTGAGTTCTTATAGCTCCTTCCATTTTCTCTCACCAGGCATTTTATCTGATAGAACTCTTGCACTGTTAATCTCAGAGGATCCAGCCGAGGATATTACTGTAGAAAAATCTGAATTAACCATATCCAAACCATAACCAACTATAATTTCTATTTGTTTACTAAAATAAATAGAATAGAATAAATGAGAGTCTAGCCTTAGAGTTAAATCTATATTTGGACATATAAAGTACATGATCCTAAGGCTTGCTTGTGGTCTCAGCATGACAGATAAATGCATCAAACATTATCTACCAATCAGAAGTCTTGTGCTGGGGCACCTGGATGGCTCGGTTGGTTGGGTGGCCGGCTCTTGATTTCATCTCGGGTCATGATCTCAGGGTTGTGAGATAGAGCCCTGCATCAGCTCAGTGCTCAGTGGGGAGTCTGCTTGAGGATTCTCTCTCTCCCTCTCCCTCTTCCTCTTCCCCTGCTCTCTCTCTCTCTCAAATAAATAAATATATCTTAAAAAAAAATAGATGTCTTGTGCTTCTGATTAAAAGTGCTCACTGAGGGCACCTGGGTAGCTCAGTCAGTTAAGCGGCTGCCTTCTGCTTGGGTTATGATCTCAGAGTCCTGAGGTCGAAGCCCACATCGGGCTCCCTGCTCAGCGGGGAGTCTGCTTCTCCCTCTCCCTCTGCTCCTTCGCCCTGTTCATGCTTGTGCTCTCTCTCTCTCAAATAATCTTAAAAAAAGAATAATATCAAAAATAAAAAAATAGGGGTGCCTGGGTGGCTCAGTCATTAAGCGTCTGCCTTCGGCTCAGGTCATGATCCCAGGGTCCTGGGATGGAGCCCCACATTGGGCTCCCTGCTCAGCGGGAAGCCTGCTTCTCCCTCTCCCAATCTCCCTGCTTGTGTTCCCTCTCTCACTGTGTCTCTCTGTCAAATAAATAAATAAAAATCTTCAAAAAAAATAAATAAAAGTGCACACTGAATGTCAGGATCAGCAGAGGGAATTAAAATAATATTTTTGAAGGGCCAAAAATTATCAAAGCCAACGAATATTTGAAAAACATATTTTTTCTCTTCTGAGAGCAGAGTATAGGGTGCAAATAGATAATATTTAAGTATTTTTAATAAAATAATTATTATGGTGATGTCATTAAAACATAAGGGGATGCATACAATGGAGTATTGCAAGTTATTAAGGAGATAATACCAATTATCATAAGGGGGCTATTCAGTCTAATGTAGCAATGCTACAAACTCAGTCAGCAGGATTAGTACTCTGAGTTCTTTTTCTGATCATGATTATGGTTTGCCCTGAACCATTTGTATCTTCCTACCTGGCTCTCTTTATAATCACCAATATTGGTTATAAGATAGCTGAATGGGGTTTGGGTGCAATTTATGGTCATGGATTTTTTCTCCTTGTATCTCTGTCTTGCTCAGTAAGTGCTCACACTGTGACTTCACTGTCATTAATACTGTGCTGTAAGCAGCTAATTAAAAAGCTCACACAAAAGAACTGCAATATAAAGACCAATAACATTTGTCTGGAAAGTGGGTTGCTTTATGGATCCATGTTCTTTTCCTCTAGGCTTTGGCAGGGAAGAGTCCTTTTGCCCCACCCATCAAAATTTTCTTCCATTTGCCTATGGGTTATGCAAGACCTTCAGACAGGGGTAAGTTCAAGGTGATTATAAAATTAAATTTTAAAAGATGTTTTTAAAAGAACAAAGTGGTTTTTGAATATATGGATTATGTAAATTTTTAGTTTTATAAAGATTAATCCAACTATCTGGTTTTCACTGAAAAGTATAATACAATTTTAGTTTGAATTTTAAGCAGTTTGTGGAAATAAACTTTAAAGCAATGTATGATTTTAATTCAGAAACTAACTTACCATTTATTATTTTATTCTAGAATTACTATTAATATTAATTAACTACAAAGAAATATCTGATATTTTCCTTAATATATAACAGAATAAAAGGTCAAAGGGGAGGTCCATTAACCTAGGAGTGCCACATCTTTTGTACTAAAAATAAAGGAGAGTGATTTATAATTCTAGGGACAACTCTGAAAATAAAAGTAAATTAAGCATTGCAAACATGATTTTTAGCACTTCTGGGTAAAGCTCTTCTCAATTTTCCAGTTAATACCTGCCTCTTCTTTGTTTCTTCTAATCACCATGTATCTCCCTTTCTCCAGTCCCCAGCATTCAGAACTCACAGTGGCCTGGGAGGTGTCTCTCAAGCATCAGGGTGGCTGGTTGAGAGCCCTGGTGCTCTCCCTGCCTGCACTGCCAGGTGCTTAATTGGCTCAGCTAGAATAACTCAAGGCACTGCCAGGTGCTTAATTGGCTCAGCTAGAATAACTCAAGGCGAACTCTTCCAGAGCCGAGACTCATGTTACATTAGCCTCAGTGACACCTTTTAATGCTTATGATATTTTTCTCCCTTTGTTTCAGAAGTGCTCAGGGATTTGCAGGATTGTGCAAAGAACTCAATTCTAACTATGTACATAAACTTTTCTTTTTTTAAAAAAAAGAATGTAAAACATTTAAAAGCACTGCTTATTTCACTTTGTAATTTATTTGCAAATTGATTTCTTCTGAAATACATATATTGTGTTCCTGAGATAAATCATACCTGGTCATGATGTATGATCCACTTTATAAATTGTTGAATCAGATTTGTAAAATTGTGTTTCGATATTGTACATCTGTGTTAATGGGGGATATTGCCGATAGTTATTTTCTCATATATACAGTTGATCCTTGAACAATATGAGCGTGAACTGCGTGGATCCACTTATATGTGGATTTTTTCCAGTATAGTACCATAAATGTATTTGAAGTGCATTTACATTATGATATAAATATTATATACCGGAGAAATAACTGAGCTGAATGGACATGTGAAAAAGGAATGCAATTTTGTATAACCAGTCCTCTAATATTTAAGATGAATGATTCAATCTCACAGTCTGAGGAAAAATTCTTTTTTTTTAATCACTTTTTCTTGTTGCCATTCTTTCTTGTATCTCAGAAAAGTGATAGAAAAGCATAATTTTTGTGGGTATTCCTTTTATGTTTTTCTGTGGTAGATACACTTTTTCATATGAGTGCATGGATGGTAATTTTTTTCGATTGCTTTGCATATCCCCAAATTTCTTTATATCTTTCTCTCTTTATGTCTTCTTTTGTAACTGATAGTTTCTATTAATAGTCCTTCAAAATGTGGAGAGGAAATTATTTCATAGTGTTCTAGCACTCACTGAGGCTAAAGAGAAATCTGATATTCATTTCATTGTAAGATACCAGATTTTCCACTCTGGAAGCTTTCTTGATTTTTCTTTTATTTTGAGACTCTAGACCATTTATAGGCATAGACATTTTACCCATTTATTATGCTTGTATGTGGTAGGCTCTTTTAATCAAAATATACAACTATTTTTTTAACTCAGAGAAAATTTTTGAGTTAAAAATGATAATGTCGATTATTTAATTATTTTCTGCTTTCTGTTGTTTCTGATTTTTGCTTCTGGAACTCTTATTCCTATATATTTGAACTTTGGAATCTATCCTCTGTGTTTCTGAACTTTACTTTGCTATTTTTCTTTTGTCTTTTCTGCAAATTATTTAATGTTCTATGCTTCAGTTTTCCCATCTGTAAAATGGGGGTAATAGTATTTTATTGGATTATTTGGTAATGTCAAGTCCTTAGAACAGTGTCTGGCACATAATAGGAGTAAAATATGTATTCTGTGGTGTATAGTAGGTCTACAAATAACTCTACATTATAGGAGATTTCTTTGATTTTATGTCTTCGTTACTAGCTTGGACTTGAGAGCTGTTCTTTCTAATCACATTATTTATTGAGTTTTTATTTCAACAATCACCTTTTTAAAATTCCCAAGTCTTTCATTGTCTGATTGCTATTTTTTTGTAGCACCTTCTTTTTTTTTTTTTTTTTTAACATAACTTTATGATTCCTTTAATCTCTGTGGATCACATACGCACACATACATATATTAAATTAGTTTACATTTATTGTAATTCCTGGTTTAGATGACTATAATTTACTTTAATAATAAGAGTAATTATAATAACTTCAAAATATATTACACTGCTTTCAATTCCCAAATGCTTTAACTCAGCTTCTTTATTTTCTTTTCTTGACTTATTTTAGATTGAGTTATCTTATTCCCCTCTTTTCCCTGCTGTTGGTGTGAATTGACAGATTCAATATCAAGTCTTTTAATTATTAAAATGGAATTTTAACATGCATATTTGACATAAAAGTCTAAAGTTAATCAGTGCCTGTATCTTTTGTCCAAAGAGAATTAGGACCTTACCACAATTAAACTCTGAATAACCACTTTAAACTTAAATGCTATTCTTGTCAGAATTTATTTCCAGTTATTTTTTAATTACTCACAGTTATTTTTTAATACTCACAGGCTTACTAATTTCTTTGCTTCCTATTGCTTCTTGCAACACCCATTTCTTTGGAGTCCAATTTCCTTCTCCAAGTATGTTGTTGAGCAGTTCTTCCACTGAGAATATTTTGATAAATTCAGTCTTTGAAGTTCTAAAAATGTGTGTTTTTCTTTTTCTCTTGAAAAACAATTTACCATTTTGAAGATATCATTTGTGGCCTCTCCTTACCGTTCATCTATTTTTAGAGATAATTTGTCCTTTCTTTTTGGTTGATTTTAAGATTTTCCTTGCCTTTGATGTTCTGAGTTTATCAACAATAGGTCAAGATGTGAGTTTCCTTTTATTTATTTTTCTTTAAGGCTTGCTCTGATTTTAGGATTCATATCTTCATCAATTTTGAAAAATCCTCAACCATGATCTCTTTGCCTCTCCTCATTTTCATTGTATTCTCCTCTTGAAACTCCTCCTGGATACACACTGGATCTTCACATTTTACCTTCCCTGTCTTATAACTTCTCTTTACTGTTCTCCAGCCCTTTATACCTTTGTGCTATAATTGGATATTTTCCTCAAGTCTGTCTTCCAGTTTACTAATTATCTCTTCAGCAGTGTCTAGTGTGTTGTTAGTCCATCCATTTAGATTTATATTTCAGTGACTTTATTTTCCTTTTCTACCTGCTATATTTGGTTCACTTTCAATATGTTTATTTCTTTTTATAGTGTCTTCTATATCTCTTATAATTTCTACCTCCTTTTGTCATTTATTTTAAATATAATTATTTTATAATCTATTTATGAGCATTATATTATTTTAAGTTCTTGAGATACAAATCCCTTTGTTTGTTGTATCTTCTGACTCTTACTTAATGCTCAATCATTTTTGCATGTGTTCTGTAATTTTTGATCATGAGTTCATCTTCAGTGGATTATGGTTTTTCTGTGACAGTTCTATTTGTGGGAGGGTTGACACAGAACAGTTTTAGAACAGGTTGACACAAAACAGTTGACACACAACAGAGGGTTGTGCCAGATATCAGATGTAGTGAAACCAGACTGGGAACAGTTAATTTTTTTGGCAAAGAGAGTCTTTTATCAAATAGATAAAAGGAGCTGCCTTCTCTTTCTATTAATTTCCTTAGTGACCAGTGTGATGGTTCAGTGTTACCTTTGGTTTTGCTCTGCTTCTCTTGCAGGTTCCAACAATATATTGACTCCTTTCCCATATAGGGGAACATATTCAAGTTTTATCCATGAGGGCTAAAAACCCTGCTTTATAGATTAAATTCTGACTCTGAATTCCCATATGACTCTTTTACATTTTCTTTGCTAACCTTAAACTCTGGGCAAAGATAAATTTCCTTGTCATATACATGAACTATTGAGCAGTATTTTTCTAGTCTCTCTTTCACTGAGAAAACAGGCTGGTTTTGTATAAATCTCTGAGTTTCAATTAGTACACACTTACGCACCAAACATCTTTTCTTCTATTACAACATGGGTATTAGAACCCAAGTGCCTTGTTTGAATTTACTTCTTTATGTTATAATCCCCTAGATCTACAACATTATATTTATTGTCTTGCTTTTCAATTCCCATTTCTGTCTCTTAGGAATTTTCCTCCAAGTTCAAATTTGTGTTAATTTCTTTTGTTGTTGCTTTAGTTTATATTATTGTTAGTTACTTTAGCTCCTTATTCACACTGCCTACGAATTCACCAACAGAAATTCTAATTATGTTTGTATTTTAAAGTTTATTTATTCTTTTTCTTAAATTATCTCTGTTTTCTCTGATGGCATTTTTTTTTTTTCTGTTATTAGTTTTCCTTAAGTGCCTGGAATCTTTGTTTTTTGTTCATATTTCTGAATAAAGATTTAGTTGATTATTGTAGGCATTTGTTGTGTGTTTCTTCTGAAGTTGTATGGTTGTATAGTTCTGTTCTCCTGACATGCCACACTCTTAAATGAGAAGGCTAGTTCTAGACTCTGCAATATTGTCAGGCCTGTTGGAACTTTTATCATTCCTAAAGTAAAGGGAGATTTACTCTCGGGCAGAGTGTTTTAGTGTGTTTCACCACTGGATGGAGCTGCCTTCTCTTTCTATTAATTTCCTTAGTGACCAGTGTGATGGTTCAGTGTTACCTTTGGTTTTGCTCTGCTTCTCTTGCAGGTTCCAACAATATATTGACTCCTTTCCCATATAGGGGAACATATTCAAGTTTTATCCATGAGGCCTAAAAACCCTGCTTTATATATTTTGTCTAGGAAGAGGCTGGGAATGAGGGAAATCTGTCTAAATGATCAAGTTGTGCCAAAAGCAACTATATTTAATTGTCATCACAGTTCACTCTTTCTCTTTGTGGTAGCTGACTCTGAGCCTTTCTTTGGAAAGGGCAATTCTTCCTTCTGGTGTTTGGGGATAAAACTTTTCCTGACTTGTTTTCTCCATCAGTCAGAAATTTTCTGGTCCTTTGGTAGTCCTCCTTCTAGTTTACCAGCCCTCTTATTGTTCCATTCCTTTAAAAACACTTTTTGTGTCTTTTCAGGAAGACATCCTTAAAGATTAGAGGTAAATGAATATATTCAGTCTGCCATCTTAAACTGGAAGCTTACCAATATTTTAGAAGCCAAACATTTAAATAAAATAAAGAAGCAAATGCATTTTTAAGTTTTTATATTAGTTTAAATAGGGCATATAAATATGAAAGTGCACAAATATAAATGTGCAGCTCAATAAATTTTTATGAAGTGAACACATCCATGTGGTTAGATCAAGAAACAGAATCCTGGGGTGTCTGGGTGGCTCAGTTGGTTAAGCATCCGACTCTTGGCCTCAGCTCAGGTTATGATCTCATGGTCTGTGATCTCACAGGTGGTGAGATCGAGCCCCAAGTCAGGCTCTGCATTCAGTGGGGAGTCTGCTTGAGGATTCTCTCCCTCTGCCCCTCCCCCCACTTGCACGCGCACACTCTCTCTCTCAAATAAATAAATAAATCTTTATTTAAAAAAAAAAAAAAAATCCTGCCAGGATCCCAACCACATGTGGCTATTGATCACTTATAATGTGGCTAATACAACTGAAGAACACAATTTAAAATTTTATTTGATTTTAATTATTTTAAAAGTAATACCCACATGTGGCTAATGGTAACTGTATTGGACATCTCAAGGTTAGATGATACAGGGTCTTGTGGTTCATATTACAAATTTTGTCCTATCCTAAGAGCAGTCGGAAGTTTTTCACAAGGGAAAGACATAAGATTTGTCTTCACAGAAGATTGGACTGGCTGCAAGTGGAGAAGGACCTCTGTCAGCTTTCTCGTGGCCATTTTGTTTGTTTTTTTTTCCCCAGGAAGTAAAAGATCATTTTGGATGTTCTTCCTCAATTTTTGGTTTTATTGAGATGACGATTGGGCATGGTTGCAGGTGTCACAGGCCATTTTTTTCCCTTTTGCCGCTGATCACACTTACATGTGAGATCTCAGACTACTTCCTAAGGAGACTACTTTGTTTTTTTTATAATGTGCTGTCTGTACACTGGTCACTGCCACCAGAATGAGTCCAAGTGTGTCGTTCACGTAGCTCAAAAGGTATAGTAGTTTCAGCTTTCCAGCATAAAAATTTGAGAAATTTAGAGATGTATGAAAGTTTTATATAAAAGAATATGATGAGTAGTAATACAACAGAATTTTAAATTTCCTCTTGAATACAAACCTGCAAGCATCATGATGCTCTGTATGTAGTTGCTAATACATGTGGGAGTTTTTTTCAGGTTTCATTTCCAAATATTTAATTGATCCTATTAACTGGACCTTTCTTCAAGCTTTTCTAATCTAATCCAGTCCCTCTTCATTAGTTGAACCATTAACTGCATATAAGTCCTTTTATTGCTCATTCCATCAATGACTTACTGATACCTTTCAGATTCACGAATGATTATTTATATATAGATTTGACTAAGCATTTTGCTTTCTACTGAAGTAATTGTCTGCTCTGGGGTTCTCCTTCTTCTTGGCTGCTCATCTGTCTTTTATCCTGGAAGCATGATGAGTTCATGGATTTAGAAAGAGTTCTATGCAGCAGAAGTGAAGGGCATAAAGCAAAGGGAAGAGCGGCAGAAATTTGCAGTAGAGAAATTGTAAAGGCAGGTCAGTGCTAGACTATTATTTAACTGAAAGCTATAGGACATTGCCAAAGGATTTTAAACATCGTGAATGGTACAGTATCCCAATTGTTATCTATCCTATAGAGAGAAGATGGAGTCAAAAGATTGCAGCTCCCATCACATTTCCCTGTAGTTCAAAAATTTTGAATGCTTCCTCACAGCCTTCTGAATCAAGATCAGACTGTTTTAAGATTTCTAGGTCCCTAAGGGCACAAATAGCGCAATTAATGTAAAAATGTTTTAACAATACCAAGTTACGATTAAAAAGTAAAATGAACAGGTACCATTTCAAGTTAGTGAAACATTAAATAAGAATTAGATCATTATGGACATGAGACTTCATTAGGGAGATGGAAATTGAATTATATTTTAGCAAATGTATGCATTTATATGCAGATGCTTAGCTGATTATACATTGAACAAAGATTGATGTGACCAGGCAGGAGGGTATTTCAGGACAAAAGAAGTACACAGACACAAGAGTGGGCATGAACACTACATGTGAGGAACAGTGAAGAAGTCTGACCTGACTAGACAGAATTGAACAGATCACTATCTAGAGAGAGACTGAACTGGGAAAGAGAGGATCACTTGACAAAGCCCTTGATCTGAGTGAGTGCAGATTCTTGAACAGAAAGAGCACTTAACAGGAAATTTTATTTTGAAATTTGGTGAGGTTCAAGAAAGACCTAAGGGGAGAAATTCTGGAGAAAAAGAAATGTTAACGCCCATTAGTCAGCTGTATTCTAACAAATGTGCACTAAGTTGAAACGTTGAATTTGTTTTTCTGAACGTAGAGTTCTGAGGAAATGAGAGGCAGGAAGATTTGGATGAACTGGGGACTGATAGCTGCAGGAAAGGCAGTGCTGATGGAAAAGTTGATTCCTGACTTGAGTGAGTCCTGAGAAGTGGAGACTTCTGTGGAAATTCTTGAGGTGGAAATGAAAAAGTATACAGAACTCAACCACAGTTATGATTAGAACCTTCCCTAGCACCGTTCAACAATGTAAATCATGATTCTTATTTATTTTCTCAGCATGTTTATTCCCCTGCATCCGTCTGTTTTAAAGTCTTTTCTAAAGTTGTAAAATGATAAAGTTCAATATTCTCAAAATACTCTCCAACTTAACAGTTTTACTATATTTACCTGTACAGTCACACGTGGTGTTTATAATTCCACATAGACTTGTAAGAGGCTTGTCCTTCATCATATATAAAAGTCTGTGATTAGTAGTATTTCTCTCAGCTGCTAACATAAAAAGGATCTAAACCTATTTGGAAAATAAATAAATAATTGTTAATAGAAATAAAGGGAACACTATTTATAATGACAGAAAATACACTTTATGAAGAAAAACAATAAGGATCCAAACATAATGAGACATTATAATCTATGGAAGGAAACATACATTTTTTAATGGCTTTTATTCAAAATCTAGTGTTACCGTTTTTTTTTTATTTTATTATGTTGTGTTAATCACCATACATTACATCATTAGTTTTTGATGTAGTGTTCTATGATTCATTGTTTGCGTATAACACCTAGTGCTCCATTCAGTACGTGCCCTCTTTAATACCCATCACCAGGCTAACCCATCCCCCCACCCCCCTCCCCTCTAGAACCCTCAGTTTGTTTCTCAGAGTCCATCGTCTCTCATGGTTCGTCTCCCCCTCTGATTTCCTCCCCTTCATTTTTCCCTTCCTGCTATCTTCTTCTTCTTTTTTTTATTAACATATAATGTATTATTTGTTTCGGAGGTACAAGTCTGTGATTCAACAGTCTTACACAATTCAGTTTCTTTTTATTATCCTCCCTCTTTCCCTTTCCCTACATTCCTTTTTTCTTTCTTCCAAGATGAAAGAACTGATAGTTTTCATCAATATGAACTGGTTTATCTTCACTTAGAAGAATGAAGGAAAAAACTCTAAAGTAGCCTTAAAATTACTCAAAAACACAAAATGATTGAATGGAAATCTTTGGAGGATATTATTTACCCATATATCTTGATAACTTGATGCTTTTTGTGTGTGTGATTTGTGTGCAAGTTATGTTAATTATACATCATGTTTAGAAAAATACTTTTTTGTTGAGCAGTGTAAATGTCAGTCTCATTAGCCATCATTATTACCTGCCAGCAAGAAGATGTTTTCAATGAATGATAATTTCCCTTCATGGTTCTGTGGATGCATACAAGTGTAAAAATTATTTTTTATGCTATCTTATTTTCAGTGTTCATAACCCTTTTTCTTCTTTTCAAACTGTTTTCAAACCAACTTCTACACTTGAAAAAGAAAAAAAATTGGCCTGATATTAAGCTAGTAGTTTGAACTAGTTCAGACTGATTCATGGACAAAAGAGAGAGCAGATTCATGGAAGACCCACTCTTTTAAGAACCAGATTCTAATAATGTTAACAAGGTAATTTTAAAGGTGAGAGTGGGGGAAGTGCAGTCTCTGATGTAATATTGATTATCTAAAATGTCCAATTTTAGCATGACCAATATAAGTGACTCCATCTTTGTTCCTCTTACAACTGGATGGTGCCTATTAGGTCTAGATATTAGTGGGATTTTAATAAAACATGCTTTTTAAAAGAAATCATATATATATATATATATTTATATTCTTCCAGTCCTCTGGTATCATCATTATGAAAGATTTTATGCTTTTCAAATAATTTTCACACCCATTGTCTGTTTCTTTTGACTTTACAATAACATGCTGTGATATGATCAGAGGAACCTAGAGATCATCTACCCCAAATCCATATTTTATGCTGCAGTGAGACCCAAAGAAGGAAAATGATCTACTAGCAGAGAAAGCACATTTTGTATGCTGCACATTCGACATGGGACACATGTCAAATTTAAATCAAAAAAATTTAATACATATTTGCTAAATCATATTATTACTCTCTTTTAAATATGAGCAAAACCCAAAGGCATAGAGAAGGAGGTGACATAAATGAGATATCATAAATTGATGGTAAAAGAAACTTGAATCATTGTTTACTTCCCTTTCCTACTCTATCTCTGGACCTGTCACACAATTGAAAATCTAGATTCAAAATAGTATGTTCAAGCTTGGAACTTCTAAAGACCTATTGAACAAGGAGCCAGGGATCAAACAACAACAGAATATTAAACAGTTTTCACTGAGGAATATAGCACACCCAGAAAAGAACAGAAATTATTTAGGAACTGTTCCGTAAGGCACCATTCCCTGGTCCACACACCATAATCCAACTGACATTGCTGGTGGGATCTACTAAGTTCAGGTGTATCTCCTTAAAAAAGTGAGAAAGTTCTTAGGGCTTTATCAATGTGGCAAAATGCTTTCCTTAAGAAAGACTGAAACCACAGGGCACCTGGGTGGCTCAGTCGGTTAAGCCACCGACTCTTGATGTCAGCTCAGGTCATGATCTCAGGGTCCTGGGATCCAGCCCCGTATAAGCCTCTGTGCTCAGTGGGGAGTCTGCTTGAGGATTCTCTCTCACTTATCCCTCTGCCCTCCCTCCCTGCTCTCTCTCCTCTCTTTTTCTCTCTCTCTCATAAATAAATCAATATATCTTTAAAGAAAAAAATAATAACTGAAACCACAATATAGAATGGATGATAAAATGTTCACTAAACACATTAAATGTTATGCTACAAATTTCAAATAATATACAGAAATGAATTCAGTGGGATTCTAGGCTAAATTTTCAGCCTCTCTTCATTTATGTACAGGTAAAGCACTTAGCCTGATATATTTAAGGAAATTATTCCTCTCCCAGTTTATTTTGCAAAGCTTTTCTGTATTTATCATCTCATTCTGCATTCTTTACAGACTCCTGTCTCATGTTCATCTGTAACATGTTGATCATTTCCCTGTATAAGGGCTGATAAAGTATACATTGCTGGCTGTTCTCGGCCTGTTAGCAATTTTTCAAAGACCAGACTTCAAATACAAAATGTGAAGTGACGGTAGGGGGTGACAGCGGTTGTGGTTGAGTCTGCTGAATTATTTTCCTTCTTCCTTTTGGTATTTGTGCCTTCAACCCTCCCTTTTAGGACTTGCCTGCCTCTCCCATGTCTATGTAGTTGGACTGAGGCTGTCAAACATGGTATCTTAACCCTGTCTTCCTGACCAGACGAGACAAGTGAGTTGGATCTGGGCACACAAACAACTCATACACACACCAAGGCTTCAGAGATGAGCTGATGAGCCCAGTTGGAACAAGGAGAGCTCTTCCTGAGACTTTTAAGCTAGGGGGAACCTGTCTGGCTTGCCTTTAAGGTTATGACACAAGAAAGGGTGCACTTGGACCTGCTTGTAGCCATCTTCCTAATCCTCAGGCTTCCATTAATCCTTAAAGGAGACTTTGTATACATTTGAACATGGTACCCTTTCTTTTAGAAAAACTTTTAATGATCAGCCTATTATTTATTTCTCAATAATAGCAATTACAACAAATGTAATGTCATTCTGTTCGGGCAAATTAAATCAAATTATTGAACATAAAATAAGAAAAAATACAAATATTTAATCACAATAAATAGGAACTCAAAGTTACTATGATGTAATAAATACAAAAGTTACCGTTTGCTCTTTTGGAAATAAAATTCTTTTTTGATGTTTATTGGTTCCAATATCTTGTTTTTTCTTGAGATGTTCTAGGCGTTAAGTAATTTTTAATATATTTTCACTTGAAAAAGCTATATTCTCCACTGGTGTCTGGTTTGAGAAAATTTAAGGTTCTTTTAATGTCACAGACTGTACTGGGTCGTTAATTGATTTCAAGGGAAAAAGTTGACATAGATATCGTAGCTAAAGCCAAGATTTTTTTCAGTATCATAAATCTTCCTTTTCATGGTAATATTGAAATATCCAATAGAGAAAAAGTAAGTTGATTTTGGAATTTAATTTTGGAATATAGACCCACTTGATCAGGGAATTTGCAGCCAAAATCAGTTCTTTTACTCTTTTCACTAGAATTATTCATGTTACATTGCTAAATATCGGTATCAATGTCAGGAGGTTGCAGTTTGTTTATCGACAATTTTTAAACAACATTACTGCTTCATTTTTCTTTCTTTTTTTTTTTTTAAAGATTTTATTTATTTGACAGAGAGATACATAGCAAGAGGGGAACACAAGCAGGGGGAGTGGGAGAGGGAGAAGCCGGCTTCCCGCCGAGCAGGGAGCCCGATGTGGGACTCGATCCCAGGACCCCGGGATCATGACCTGAGCCGAAGGCAGATGCTTAACGACTGAGCCACCCAGGCGCCCCTACTGCTTCATTTTTCTTCAAAAATGTACTAATCCTTTTGACAGTGCCAAGAAAATTATGTACATTGATTTTTGATGCTTGCATAATTTTGCTCATAACATTAATTTTACTTCAAATATCATGACTGATTAATCCTGAGCATTTAAAAAGGAAATATTTGAAACTGGAACTTTGGCTTGTTCTAGAAAATTTTTATTAATATTATCGATAGTTTCTAAGAGTAAAGCATCCTACCTGCAGCTGAGTTTTTGGCGGCATGCTAGCATCCACTTGGCCGTCTCATAGCTTAGTCAGTAAAACCTCAAGGTGTGTTTGTCCTCCGAAGTTTCATTGGAGCTGAAAAATAGTTGTATTGATCTTGGGTAATATAAAATGTGATGGTAACAAGAAAGAACTTAACCTGAATTGTTCATTATCAAATTTACATAATGTACATTGTAAGTAATATACAATACCTAAATCTTTTTCTGAGCATTTTTTTTTGCAGTCTGTTATGTTTTCTACACACATTTGTGACACTGTTGTATGCTTAGCCTTTGAAATTAGTTTTATCTAGATGCAGTTTTTAAAAATAGGCCACTAACTTGTATATTATTCTTTCGGAGCCATGTGTTCTTGGACCAAATACTTAACATTTTGGAGATCATTTGTAATAACTTTTTAAAAAATGCTGCATGGCTTACATGAAAATTTGATCTATAGTAATTGAAATATTAACATTATTATATAATAATTGAGAAATAGTTAATTGAGAAGCTTTGTATCACCCAAAATAATATCATTCGTTGCATCTGCTATAATTTTAACAATTTGGTTTTGTATTTCATTCCCTAAATGGTATATATATTATAAATGATATATATATGATATATATATATTATTATCAGTCATTGCTATGGTTTCTGCCAAATGAAAAAAAAAATCCCATTACTAGGTTCATAAAGTCTCTTGGATGATTCTCTGAACACCATGATTATCTTGCCAAAAATGGAATCATGTAGGAGTTCAATGACAGTATACAGTTTCCCTCATTTTTTTTTAAAGATTTTATTTATTTATTTGAGAGTGCAAGAGAGGAAAAGCAGGGGCAGTGGCAGAGAGAGAGGGAAAAGCAGACTCCCTACTGAACAGGGAGCCTGATGCAGGGTTCGATCCCAGGACCCTGGAATCATGACCAGAGCGGAAAGCAGACACTTAACCAACTGAGCCACCCAGGTGCTCCTCCTCCATTTTTATATTGTCTCTTTCAGCAGCAGCATTTTTTTTTTAAGATTTATTTATTTATTTTGGGGGGGAGGGGAAGAGGGAGAGGAAGAGTGAGAATCTCAAGCAGACTCCCCATTGAGCATGGAGCCCCATGCAGGGCTGGATCTCACAGCCCTGAGATCATGACCTGAGCAGAAATCAGGAGTCTGATGCCTAGCCGAATGAGCAGACGCCCCTCTTGCTACAGCATTATTAATAACATTTTTCAAATCGGATGTCACTTTTGAACACTGAGCACATTGGTATGGGCATACAATTCCATTTCTTCATATTTACTAAAATCTGTAATAAATGCTGCCCACCCACAATTGCACCCTTCTTATTCTTCAAATTACCATTTTTTTGTATCCCCAAAGTATTTTTTTGACAAATGAAATGCAGAATCTTTTCAGATAGAATAAAGTGACTGGAATATGGGATTACTTGTAACCGCCTGGATGGTTTTTGTGTGTTATAGGTTCCCCCAAACCTCCTACTTATAATGTGGTGTCATTTTTTAAACTTTAAATTTCTTACTTGGTGTAGGTAATTGTCAACAAAATTTTGTGTTAAATAATATTCAAATTTTATGTCTATGTATCTGGGTTGGCAGAAAATACATTTAGTTCAATGAAATTTTTAGTTTTTAAATTTTGTTTTGTTTCACATTTTTTTAATCGTAAGTTTTGGTTGACATGGAAGCAGAAGTGAAATTCACAACCTCTGCTCTCTATAGAGAGCATGTTTCCAGGCTACATTTTGTTCAAAGTAGTAACTGAACACTTGTCCTTTTACTGCAAATTTACATCCATTTTTGCCACATATATATATTCAATATTCCACATATTTTAAACTTTGCTTCTCTAATGGCTTTCCATGATCTGTTTTCTGATTCAGAAAATTTTTAAATTTATATTTTCTTCTGATATCTGGAGAAAAATAATATCATGATTCATATTTTGTTTAAAAATTTGTAATATTTAGAAAAAATTATGTGTGATAAGCTATTAAATTTTAGCAGCAGTTAATTTTGTGTTGAATTTTCTGTAATGACAACATTGTTACAATCATTAGATTATTATAAAATTATTATATAATGATTATACATATAATTTATGTCTAAATAATACTTTGTGAGTTATAATTGGTAAGTTAGTATTGGTTATTACATGAGGATTTGAAGCATAATGACTAATTTAAACATATATTTAAATTGAGAACTCAGAAATTCTATTCTAGCAGAGTAAACAACAGACAGATGACAGAAGCTGCAGTTTGAAACATCAATTTACCCAGTCCAATCATACCCCAACAAGAGATTTTTTTAAAAATTGAGATATTTACCAGTACATCAGTGTAAAAAGCAAAAAAACCAGCACTTTGTTTAGAAGTAGAGGTTATTTTAGATGATGTTAGAGCAATAGGTTTTTTGAGTTTTAAGTTAATTCCATTTTTCTAAGTCAAAGTAGAATGACATACATTTACCATATTAGAATGAGACACTTACTGCCATCTCCCCCAAAGCTGTCTTAACAGATATTGAAATTGCCCATCTTTAGAGTCAATAAAACTGTAATCATAGATTAAAGGAGTCCATGATGTAACTAGTATCCCTTTAGATGTGGTGTCCTTGTGCAGTGAAAAACCTAAACAGCCACACATTTTGGCTTTGTCCCAACCCCATGGAGAAAACCTGTCAGGACCTGAGCTTTTCCAGAATTCATGTCAGCTGAGGTAAATTTGATCCTTGTCAATCATCTCTTCTTTGTGGCATGTTTTTGTATGACTGAAAAAGATAACTCTTGCCAGCATTATGCATTAGAAGTTGTGTCTATGTAGTACTACTTTGGGAATATAAAGTCCATAACCTGGCAAGTTTTACTCTAATCGCTGTAGCCGAAAAAGTTTGAAGTTTTTTGTCTGTGTTGAGGGAAACTCTTTCTCTTTTCCTTTTGTGAACAAACTAGAGGGATTTGGAGTAGAAGAAAAGCCTGCTCTTTGCTTGGATGTGTGAAAGGACCAAGGTTCAAACACTGGCCCATCTGCACGTGACTGTTGGATGTCTTTCACTTGTTTTCGTTTAAGGTCAAAGGTGTGAGCTCACAGATATCGATACACAAGAGGGCCAGGGTGGGGTGAGGGATCTACTAGGAGCAAACTCATTGACTATGCAGGGAGTTGCCCAGATCACTTTTCTACCAACATACTGATTTGTTGAATATATATTGCTCAACTGAGATCATAAAAAAATATGAATATATGTTAATATACATATAAATAATATGTATACACTTTGAGAAATATAAAGCTAGAAAGTGTTACTTATTTCACTCGTTTATAGCACACCAGCTAGGAAAAGAAAGGTTAGGTACCTAATCAATGGTTCTTGTTCTCAGCTAAACATTAAAATCACCTGGGTCCACATTAAAGATAAGTGTTCCTAGGCCTTACTTCAGAGATGTGGAATCAGTAGGTCTGATGTTGTGCCCGGGAATCTGTATATTTTTAAAACTACAGAGGTGATCTGATATCCATCCAGCTACTGGATTTTCCTTTTCTTTTTTCACTCTGATTCTTCCAAATCTCTATTGTTCTGTGTCACAGAACATGCATGCCTCTAAAAGTCGTCATTTAAAAAAATCACCAAAGGGGCGCCTGGGTGGCTCAGTCGGTTAAGTATTCAGCGCTTGGTTTCTGCTCAGGTCATGATCTCAGGGTTGTGGGATCGAGCCCCGCACTGGGCTCAGCACTCAGCTCAGCGGGGAGTCTGCTTAAGATTCTCCCTCTCTCTCTCTCTGCCCCCTACCCCCTGCATGCTCTCTCTCTCTCTCTAAAATAATAAACAAACACATCTTTAAAAAAAATACCAGATATCTACCATGTACATAGCATTGTCAGCAGCATTATAGGAAATACAAATAAGATCCAATTTTTTAAAAATTGTAGTTGACATGCATTGTTACATTAGTTTCAGGTGTGTAACATAGTGATTTAACAAGTCCATACATTATGCTGTGCTCAGCACAAGTATAGCTGCCCTCTGTACCGTACAATGCTAGTACAATACCACTGACTACATTTCCTATGCTGTGCCTCTTATCCTTGTGACTAGTCATTCCATCACTGGAAACCCGGTACCTCTCACTCCCCTTTACTCACTTTGCCCAACACCCCACCACCTTCTTTTCTGGCAATCACCCATTTCTTCTCTGTATTTATGGTCTGTTTCTGGTTTTATTTGTGGGTTTTTAAAATTATTATTATTTCCTTTTAAAAATTCTTTTTATTTTTATTTTTTTAAAGATTTTATTTATTTGAGAGAGAGAGCACAATCGGGGGAGGCAGCAGAGGGAGAGGGAGAAGCAGGCTCCCTGCTGAGCAGGGAGCCCGACACGGGACTCAATCCAGGATCCTGGGATCATGAATGGAACCCAAGGTAGGTGCTTAACCGACCAACCACCCAGGCACCTCTCTTTTTATTTTTTTAATTAAAAAAAATTTAAATCCAGTATAGTTAACATACACCATTATATTTGTTTCAGGTGCACAACATGGTGATTCACCACTTCCATACAACACCCAGTGCTCATCACAAGTGCCCTCCTTAGTCCCTATCACCTATTTAACCCATCCCCTCCCCCCCAACCTCCCCTCTGGTAACCATCAGCTTGTTCTCTACAGTTAAGAGACTGTTTGTTGGTTTGCTTCCCTCTCTCCTTTTTTCCCCTTCCTTTGTTCGTTTGCTTTGTTTCTTAAATTCCACATATGAGTGAAATCATATGGAATTTGTCTTTCCCTGATTTATTTCACTTAACATAATACCCTCTAGGTCCATCCATGTTGTTGCAAAGAAAATCTCATTCAAGATCCAGTTTTTAAGGAGGTTAGAATCTGGTAGGGGAAAGAGAAGATAACCTGTAAATGGTAAGGCTATGGGCAAAAGCATTACACTACCTGTTCCATTCACAAGAAATTGATGGTGCTTCTCCAGGTCTTGGTTATTTTAACCTATGCACGGTGTCATTGATGGGGCTTCCTAGCTGGCATTCAGAGATGAAGGGCAAGTGAAGTATTATATGCAGGTTGAGGACATTGAATATAATAATACTTTGTCTTATGGAAAAGATAGGAATAATTAAAAATTCCTACCTTGAGCTAATAGAAATAGAGAACTATATTTTAAGATTTAATATTTCATGGAGGCTTACTATGCACCCTTTCATTATTGTTGTGGATATATTGTCTGCGTTTACTAAAAATATAAAAGTGCTATTTTCTGAACTGATCTATAATTTATAAGGAACATAATTATAATTACAAATACTACCATATTATTATTATTACTCTGCATTCATTGTGTTAGAATGATAGCTTAATGCTTATGATAATTCCTTACCGATTTCTCCACAACTGATTTATCACTTGTCTGACCCAACTTCCCAGCACGCCATTGTTCCATTTTCTCTGTACCTCTCACTTCACAGAGGAATGTTAATAATGGAATATGTTATTCAGTTATTCATTTGCAGGCTTCTAAGATGCCATGCTCTATAATTAATCACCATCACAAATATTCTCATATATGTGCTTTATACATATGTACTCTTACTGGGTCACTGAACTAATAAAACAGCTTATTCTAAGCATTGTTGCAAATCACAGCCTATAGTTACAAGATAGTTAGTAAAATGCATAAGGTTAAGCGTAGATTTGCAAGGTATTTTCAGTCAGGTGCAAATACTGGAGATCTTTTGTTTTGAAGTAATACATATGCTAACAGGATGAAAAGTAACCATTTTGGGGGTGCCTGGGTGGCTCAGTCGGTTAAGCGTCTGCCTTTGGCTCAGGCCATGATCCCAGGGTCCTGGGATCAAGTCCCGCATCAGGCTCCTTGCTCAGTGGGAAGCCTGCTTCTTCCTCTGCCTGCCACACTCCCTGCTTGCGCGCTCTCTCTCTCTCTCTGACAAATAAATAAAATCTTTAAAAAAAATAAAAGTAAATAAAAGCCATTTTGTATTATGTTTAATAGATAGTACTGTTTTTATAGCTTTTACATATTTATAAAATAGTTTTACAATAAAATTGGTGAAAAGGTGGGACTCTTTTTCTCCACACAGTGAAGTTGGTAGCATATTAACTCTAGAAAATTTCACCTGGTCTTGTGTCTTTCACTAAGGTCAAGGAACTTACCAGATAGTAACCAATTAAGAGAGCTACACTTTACAGATTTTTAAGTGAAGTATCTTCCCTCTACTTGTATTTCTCTTGATCTGCAGAATAGATGGATTTCTCAAAAGGTGGGGGATTATAAAGTAAATATATCTTCTTATATTTTCTTTGGGGAGAGTTGTATCCTCCTGTATATGGGGACCCTCTATTCCTTTTTTTCCTATTAGTTTAATGGCACTGACCATAACATGGGAAAGAGTTTTATTTTCTTCCAGTTAGGATGAAAAAGCTACATGTATGATACTTGGGATTCAGCCCAGTCCAAAAATGCCAACTCTAGAGCAAGGGTGTAGCCAGAAATTGAAATAAGAGTGAAATAATCAGATCAGTATCAGAAACACGGGAATCAGAATTTCAGCTAGGCAGAGGTGCCAGAAAAATTGATGTTAAGAAACATAGCTTGTTTGAGTGAGGTTTGCTCATCCATTTATTTACTCACTGACTCATTCATTCATTCATTCATTCAGCAAACATCTATGGATCGATTACCCTGTGCAAGGTCCTTCTCTTTATGGGACTCAAATTGAGGGGTGTAGGAGGTGGGAGGTGGAGGCAGACAACATTTTTATTTGATTGGAATCATGATAGGAAGTATTAGACAGTACATAGTACTATATAAAATGGGAACCCAGGGGCTAAAGAAAGCTGCCATGAAGAAGCAAAGACTGAGATGAGCTTAAAGGGTAAACAGGAATTGTTAGAACAGAATAATGTGCAAAAGCATGAAGTCTGGACTAAATTTCCAAGCTGGAGTCAGTACAGATACGATGGGAGGCCAGATGGTAGGGAGGCATGGGATGTTAGTGAGCATAGTGCGGGGCAGAGCTCAAAGACTGGGAAAGCAGATGGGAACAATTCAAATCCCAGGTTCACCTTTTACTAGCTACATTACCTTGAACATACCAATTTATTTGAGCCTCAGTTTCTTTAACTGTCATAAATAAACACTACATAGTAAAATAAATAATGGATATTAACATCTACCTAGCAACAGTGTTGGGAGAACTAATCTTAGAATTCTAGTATTATTGAATTTATTACTTCATCCACATAACTAGCTAACCAATAATAATTCAGAGCTCCTTTGGGTTGTTTTTGGAGTTTATTGTAGTTATTCCCTAATGCTCAAATTGTGATATTTATTTGTCCTGCAGTCAGGATTCCCATTAATAGCATCACATACATAACATAGCATTTTTGTAAAGAATTTGGTCTAGGTTTCATATTCTGAAAAAGGAGGTGGGGGGTAAATTTTTATGAAATAATCAAAAACAAAAATAGTGTATCTTAGAAGAAATGAATTGACTTTGTCACTAGGGGGAGACCTTGCCAGGTTTTGAAACTTGCCCCAACTTTCACAGAGAAAAATTTTTTCTTTCCTTGGCATCTCAGGAGAAATGATGATGTAGGAAAAGGCATTGAGAAAACTTGGCAGTCCCAGCAGGACTGGAGCATTTTTCTCTTCTCTTCTCTTCTCTTCTCTTCTCTTCTCTTCTCTTCTCTTCTCTTCTCTTCTCTTCTCTTCTCTTCTCTTCTCTTGTCTTCTCTTCTCTTGTCTTCTCTTCTCTTGTCTTCTCTTCTCTTGTCTTCTCTTCTCTTCTCTTTTTACTGGCCCTTGACTAAGTGTGTTCTATGTGGTGGAGAATAAACCTTAGGGGATACAGACACCAAGGCAGCCTCAGTGACTGAACCAATGGTTTGGATTCAATTCCCTTGAGTTTCTGGCAGTGTTATACAGAGTCCTGGAAGCACCACATGGGGCCAAGACTTCAGAGGGGGACAAGTCCAAGGGGAATCGAGTGTCTTCTCATGGCAGCCATCTGAGAGAGCATGGACATTTAATAAACACAGCATTTTCTCACTGGAATTTTCAGTGACCATAGACAGTCTATGAATATGCATATATATACTTTTTTCTATTATATATTTTTCCACTAATTACATTTCACTCTGTAATCTTGAATCATAAGCACTTGGGAAGAAGTGAAGGTGGCCTATCTTGACCATTGTAGAGAAGGAGAAAACCAAGGAATACTAGGGAGAAAATGCCTCTCAAAGATAATATTCCATGAACTGATTACCCGAGGAACTAACTCATAGAGGCTGTGCTGACACAAGTGTTAGAATTACACTCAGTTAATTATACGTCTTATCAAACAGAACTTCAAGTTTAGAACTTGGTTAACGGCAAACCTATTCAACTTCTTAACTCTAATCTAGCAGTGCATATATTTTATTTTATAGAGGATACTTGGAATAAAACAGTAGGCTTTTATTTAGGAAAATTAAGAATTAATATAAGCATGAAATATAATTGGTCATGAAGCTGTTTTAAAAAATAATTTCAGGTATACTGTAGATATTAAATGCTTCTAACTGTATAGTTTATAAATATTGGATTCTAAACCTCTTACCCAAATGCCAACTTATATTTAACAACTTGGCTATTGCCTTACTAAGCGTCCTTTCTTAAGTCCTTGTGAATTCCATTAATATAAAGTTCAGAAGATTCAAATTATACTATGTATGGCTGAACTGGGTGTTTCTAGAAAACTAGTGGAAATACTTTAAGAGTATTTTTTTCTGATTATAAAAATGAATGCATGATAAAGAAATTTTAAATCCTCTGTAATTTCTTCATTAAGTGATAACCACTGTAGACATGTTGAGCTGTTTTCTTTTAGCCATTATTCCATGAAAATTTTTTAGAAAGTTTATTTAGATTCTGTATGTACAATTTTATGTTCTGATCATATCTTTCCCCCAGAGAACATGCTTTGGTGTTTCCATACTCATTGCTTTCTACAAAGGGAGCACATTTCATATTCTCCTTTTAAGCACAAAATCACTGTGTTATTTTTTAAACTCCATAGTTATTCATCCTTTTCTCTTATTAAAATCTTTGTAAATGTAATTTTAATGGTTATAAGATATTTCATCACAGGGATATATCCCAACTTACTCTACAAACTCCTTATTGTCAGGTATTTAGTTATGTCCAATAAATAATTTTGTAATTAATGTCTCTGTTCATAAAATTTTAGCCACATTTCATTGTATTTAATAAGGATCTTTTGCATGGATTAGACAATTATATTTTAAAATAAACATTATAAACCACTAATAGTAGAAATACCAAAAGTATAAGAAGTACTGTGCATATAATTTCTGAGGACATTAAATTTTTTTTCATGTCAGGAATTGAATATAGGTTTTAAATCTTTCCCACAGTAATGACTCCAGATTCAGCCCTTCAGTAACTCTCTAGGCATAGACGTTGGGTTCCCTGGCAGAGTATGTTGAGATGGAGTTTGGAGGTATCTTTATTAGGGATCAATATCTCTGAAATGAAGAAGGAGAAAGCAGGATTGAGGCAAAGGAAGAACTGCAAAGCAGTCCTTACTAAATCTCAGTCAGTCCAGCAAAGAACTTACACCTTTTCTTTGTTCAGTCACCAGACCTGTGGGATGCCCCCAAAATGGTGTGATTATGGGGGAGGCAACTCCATGCAGCTGAGGCAGACCCTGAAGGACCCTGATAGTGGGCAGCTATGTTGTCCCCACACTTCCTCCAGCGGGGCAGCAAATCCTGCCTACAAGGAAGATATGGATGGTGCGTCTTTGAGTTTTCCACATTGGGAAATTTATCAATGTGCTATAGGATTGGGTTAATATTGTTTAAAAAAAAAAAAGATCATAAATATTGAATGTTCCTTTGATAAAGGTTAGAAGTCAAGTCTGATTAATGTAAAACTCTAGTAAAATAAAAATTGATCTTAGCATGATAAGAACACATATTTCAAGCTATAATCCAGGATCATAATTTACAATGGAATATTAGAAGCAATTTCTATTAAAGTCAGAATGCCCACTACCACCAGAATTATGTGATAGTTCTCTGGAAACCCCATCAATGCAGTTAGGACAGGGAAAGAGTAAAAGTTTTAAATAAAGGAGAGAAAAGACAGTATTATCATTACTGGCATGTGATATGATTTTTTAAATCTAGAAAACCCAAGAAAAATAAAAATGATTAAAATAGTAAAAAAAATTCAGTAGAGAAGTTGATAATAAATTAATATATAAAATTTAGTAGCTTTCCTATATGTCAGGGGTTGGCATACTTTTTCTATAAAGGGATAGATAGTAAATATTTTAGGCTCTGGTCATACAGTCTATTGCAATCACTCAACACTGCTGTTGCAGCATAAAAGCAGCTATAGACAAGGTGAAAATACAGGGGCATGACTATGTTCCAATAAAACTTTAAGAAACAGGCAGCAGACCAGATTTGGTCATGTTGGTAGGTTGCTATATACGTAAAAAAATCATTGAGAAGTTATAATGGAAGAAGGAATCTCATTCACAATAGCAAACAAAATGAGTAAACATTATAATCATGGTTGAAAATGTGCAGGACATTAGAGAAGAAAGACATAAAAGAAAATCTTTTAAAGAAATCTTAAAAAAGAAAATCTTATTTATTTTAGAGAGAGAGAGAATGAGCAGGAGGGGCAGAGGGAGAGAGAGAGAGAGAATCTCAAGCACTCTGTGCTGAGCGCAGAGCCCCACGCAGGGTTTGATCTCAGGACCCTGAGATCACAACCTGAGTTGAAACCAAGATTTGGTCGCTTAACTGACTGTGCCACCCAGGTGCCCCTGAAAGAAATTTCAAGTGAAGAGAATAATACTTGATATTACAAGAGAAGTTAGACATTTTTTTCATATGCTCACTGACTGCAGGCATTTTTTTCCTAAATTGCTTTTTTAATACCCCATTTTCAATGTATTTGATTGTTCTCTTATTGATTTATGTGAGCTCTTTATTAGTTGTAGAAATCGTCTCTAGGTCAGTCATTTTCCTTGCAAATTGGGTTTCTCAGAGTGTATGAAGAAATTATATATTTTTTTCCTTTATGAGTTTGAGGTTTTGTGTACTTCTTAGAAATGCCAGTCCTTTATGTCACTCGGGACTCTGAAAAAAAGACACCTTCTGTGAAGCTTTTTGTAATTACCTACCTAAAATAGTAGTATTTTTAATCATTATTTAGATAAGGAAACTAAGGGTCAGAGAAAGTAAATAACTGGCCCAAGATCACAAAACTAGTGGATGGTTGAAGCTGGAGCCAGAATTTAAGCTCAACATTGTGTGACCACAAAGCCAATATTATTATCTATATTACCTTGTCCCATTCTGGCCTTATCCACCTCCCATGGGTAGTGTTGGAAGAGACACAGGGTCCTAAAAGATCAATCATGAAGGACATATAGATTTCTGGTAGTAGATATTTCATGCTTATCAGTTTGACCTACATTTGGAGTTTTTGGAATTATTTTACTATCATGTACAGAACCTTTGTTATTGACTATTTTTATGAGCATTAACGCACTCTCATTTTTAGTACCCATCATGGAAATCAGACATTATTATGTGCAATTATTATTATTATTTGCCTTAGGAAAGGTGATTCCTAGCTGGATTTAATAATGAATCCCCATAAGTACAGTATTTATTATTCAGAACATCATTTAGTAGCAGAACCATGATTTTCAGTAATTAAGGGTTTCTGTGAAACTCTTTTGGAATGAATTTTCAGATTTAGGAAAAATAAAAAGCGGATTAATGGCATATTCTTGCTAAATGTCATGAAAACAAAACATATGCTCTCTGTCAGTAAATCAAAATTACTGGTAGTCCAGGAAGAATGCATAATCAGAAGAGTAGGTAATATGCTAACTCATTTTTGTATTTGAGTTAATAGATGAATGATTAATCTTTATTGACCATAGGAATTATATTATTTGAATTGAAAGGTTGAGGCTTAAGGGTTCTACTCAGCAGGTCTCATTTGCAATAAATTCATGGTTTGAAAGTAGAGAAAACTAAAATATAACATTTGATTTTGAATAAATGGTGAAGATATAAGAAAGGAGAATCAATTTGAACTTGATCCCAGAAAGATCCTCCTTTGAGAATGTTCATGAGCTTGTGTTTTGGAGAAGAGAATGATGTTAAAACACATGACTTCGCATAACAGTGATCATCATTTATGCCGTCAAATGCTATAACTGCTATTAATTGATTTTTCAACTTATAGAATCAACCTATAGGCAAACACCAAAGACTTTGTTCTGGTAGATAAAAGAATGTAAATGTTATCAAAATTGACAATATAAAAGTAAAATTTGAGAAATGGAGGGAAGGATGCAGGTGATAACATGGTCATTTACAACGAGGGAATATAGATAACCAATAGTGGGACCAATATCAGTGATATAACTCTATTGGGAAAGGAGGAAAGAAGAGAAGGGAGTTATAGATGAACTAGATCTTCATGTAACATTGTGGAGTCAACAGATAACAGCTGAAGCTCATTATTCCAAAAGAGCTATCCTTTAATGTTCATCATCCCTTTCTATACAATAAAATAAAATAAATCTGGATACATGGCCCCGCAGCTAAAAACTACACTTTCTTGCAGCTAGGTATGACCAACAGTAGGCTGAGCTGCAGTATTATGCAATATTTGGATCATGTCCTTAAAATAAAAAAGCATGCCTGCCTTCTCTCTCTTCACCTTCCCGAGGCTGGAGTGCAGCTGAAGCAGAAAGTCTTTGAAGCCTGTAGAAAAGGACCACATCCTCCACAAGGCCAGAGTTTATATCACTGTATTTTTGAGTTCCACGTTAGAACAGCCTGTATCCTAATCCAACGAATAATTGTTTAGAGACATAAAGACATATAAGATTCAAAACAGAAATGATTAAAAGTTATTTTTTGGAAAGTAGAATCAAGTGTGGTGTGGTGGTTGGATAGCAGATGAATATCACATTTCATTATAAGTATTTCTGTGCTATCTAATTTTTAAGCATGTGCATGTATTATCTGATTAAAAAAACCTCAGCAGTTATTTATTCTCATTAAAGAAAAGTAGAACATATTCAGTAGTAAAATGAAAACATAACACACTCTCTCACCTCCCTGAGAAAACATTTTGGTGATTTATTTCAAACTATTTTTCTACATATAGTTTTTTTTTTTAAATATTTTATTTATTTATTTGACAGAGAGAGACACAGCAAGAGAGGGAACACAAGCAGGGGGAGTGGGAGAGGAGAAGCAGGTTTCCCGCGGAGCAGGGAGCCTGATGCGGGGCTCGATCCCAGGACCCTGGGGTCATGACCTGAGCTGAAGGCAGACGCTTAACAACTGAGCCACCCAGGTGTCCCTTTATACAGTTTTTTGTTGATGTGATTGAAAGTCTACCTTTGAAGTTTGGACAGAGGAAAGGGACTCCACCAAAGGACTGAAATGAATATTTGGAGAATTAATGGATAAACCAAGAGAATTCAATATCAGGAAAGCCAGGAGAGGACAGAGTTTCAGTAATGAACAGATTGATTAATGGTTTCAAACACAGTAGAAAAGTCAGTAAGTTGAGATCTGGCAATAAGTTAATTGACTTTGGCTTCTTCGGTCATTGATGATCTACAAGAGGGCTGTCAACAGAGTAAATGTGATGGGAAAGAGTCAAGCTAGAAACAAATTTAGAGTATTTCAGGAGAAGGAAGAAAGTCTGTGTGTCTGGAACTCAGCAAATTGGAAAACGATAGGAGTTGAGTTTGGAGAGGTAGGCTGGGTACCAGATCATGTAGAGTCTTGTGGGCTTGTGGAGAAAGCTGTGGATTTTATTCTACGTATTATATATATCTATATAGATATATATATAGATATATATATATAATTTTAAATGGGCCTTTGACTCCTTTGTGAAGAGTGGACCCTAAGAGATAAGATAGAAAGCAATGGAACCAGTCAGAAGGCTTTTGTAATCCTGGCAGGAATTAATAGTGGCTAGGATCTGAGTAATAATGGTAGAAGTGATGAGTGAGTTTGGGTTTTGGATGCAGTTTCAAGTTTGGTGCCAAGAGACAGTGAACGAATAGGATATGAGGTATGAGGACATGGAAGAGCTACTGGGCAAATGGGAAGGAAATAATACCCAGTTATAAGTAACTTTTATGGAGGAGGGGTTTTAGGTAGGAAATAAAAAATTTTGTTTTAGACATACTGTTTCAAATACCTATTATACACTTAAGTGGAGATGTTAAGTAGCAGTTGGATATAATAAGTCTAAAGCTTGAGGAGAATTTAGAAATATATATATCTTAGGATCATCAATATGTAAGTTCTTAAAATCAAATGATTGGATGACATCACACAAGGAGTGGAGGAGATAACGAAGGGTTCCAGGGTGATGCACCACATAAAAATCAAGAAGTAGAGCTGAGCCTGGAGAAAGAGTGGTCAGAAGGTAAGGAAGAAAACCAGAAGAACATGGTCTGAAATCTAAGTGAGAAAGTGATTGAAGAAGGAGTGTGCGATAGACTAAATGTTGTGTGTCTCCATGAAATTCTTATGTTGACATTTAATTTCCAGTGTGATGGTATTTGGAGGTGGGACCATTGGGAAGTGATTAGATCATAAGAGCGGAGCCCTCATGAATGGGATTAGTGCCTTTATAAAAGAGATCCCAGAGAGTTTTCCCCCTTCCTCTCTGTCTGCCATTTGATAACACAGCAAGAAGGACCATCTGTGGAGCAAGAAGCATGTTCTCAACAAACCCAACCATGTTGGTGACTTGATCTTGGACTTCCCATTCTCCAGAACCATGCAGAATAAATTTCTGTTGTTTGTAAGCCACCTAGTCTATAGGATTTTGTTACAGCATCCTGAACAGACTAAGACAGGTTGATTGTGTGAAATCTGCTGACAGGGCAAGTGTGAGGTGTGCTGAGAACTGACTCTTGGTTTGTCATTGCACAGGTCAGTTGTAATGGGGGTAGGTGCAAACACCTGGTCAGAATGGTTTAAAGAGAATGGAGGGTACCTTTAGATGAGAGAGATGTGACTATATTTGTACATAAGATTTAAGACCTAAGCATGAATTTGTAGATAAGTATTGCTCAAGCAGGGACCTGGTGGGGATTATAATAAATCAGTTCAAAAGCACAGGTGGAAGCTTTGCCTTAAAAAAAGGGACATTTTATCCTCCAAGACCAAAGAAAAAGGGGAAATTTGAGGAAAGAAGAAGTTTACCTCGTCATTAATGAATTAGTTTACAAAGTAATATCTTAAAAGAGTGAGTCTGTGGGCTTAACAAGGGAAACAGTTTGAAAGAATTGACCTGGTGAATTCTGTAGGAGACAAACTGAGCGTTCACCAAGGTGTCCTCTGCACTTTGGTAAGATTATCCATTGTGGATATGGAATCAGCTGGATCATGGGAATTGATCCAGTAACTCCCAGCAGCTTAGAATCGGGAACAGAAATCAAGACATTTGGGTTAGTCCAGGTTATTGTATTTTGCTAGTATTTCCATTTCAGAATGTTTAAGGTAAAAGTAGCTTTGATGTTTTCTATTACATAGATAATTTAGATATACTGAATAGCATGTTCACTAGTGGGTCAAATAAATTTGACATGCAGCAATAAGTGTGCCTTCCTTTTTATTTATGTCATGATTTCTGCTTTTTTCCCCACAGAAACTCAATACATTTGTATCAGTCTCACCCAAATGTATCTATTTTCTCCCTGCAGAAAAACAAATACTCAAGGAATTTCTTCCACTGATTTATTTGAAAAAATTAATAAATAAGAAAATAAAATGGAAACACGTGCAGAATATATTTTTAAATGTGTATTAAATCTGCTGAGCCATTCTAATTGGACTCATTGACTATTTCTGCCCTGATTATTTTGGACACAAGCTACATGGGCCTGTATTTAGTTCATACAATATTAAAGGAAGGAATGGATTGTGATGTTTTCATATATTCCTCTGTTTTCTGACTACAAAATTGACGGTGACTCTTTGTGACAGGAAAGTTTTAGCTCTAACCCTGTGGCAGCCTGGTAGGGGCCAATGGAGGCTGGAGATTTGGTTGTAATTATACTAGAAAATCCTGGCATGTTTTCTCGATATCTATAGCATAAAAGAGTAATCTCAGAAACGTAGCCACAGTTGCTGAAATGGGTTCAGGATCTAATAAGAAGCATTTTTTTTTTTTTTTTTTTCGGTTTCTCACGGCATTTGATTGAGCTTCAGACCCTCTTCCAGCCAAGGTTATTTGTACTGAATTTTCCCAACCTGTTCATACCTGAACACACCAAGGAACCTAAGGGTAGTTCAAATAAAGATTCCATCATTCCAAGACCACTTGCCAGCTTTCTGTTATATTCTTTTTTCATACTCTCCTGCCTCACTTTTTTTTTTTAAGCTCTGTAAAGGGTTTAAACAAAGTAAAACAAAATGCAGTTTAAAAAATATAATCAAATGAGTTCTAGTTATACCTACTGCTCCAATGGTCCCTGCAAAACTTCAAGAACCAAAGGGTCCTGAAAGTACCCATTTGGAAATCACATTACCTACCAACTGTAGCTCATGTCAGTGTAACCAAAGATACTTTGTTACTAGAAGACACGTCTCTATTTTCCGTATCATATCTTTTCTGGTCCTAAAACACTATCTGGCAGAAACTGGCATCTTTTCTAAGATAATTACCCGAGTAGCTAGGATTACACAAGGCAAGTGAAAATCTTTTCTTTTCTTTTTCAAACATGTTAGACCCATTCAAATTTTATTGGTCCCCAGCATTACAAAGGGAGCTAGGGGTCTCTATGTACACTTGGGTGGGGTTGGGGAGGAATTGGTCCTGATTCTTCATCTTCAGAGGAAGTGATGAGAATCAGAACCACAGAAAAGCCCTGGGTTTCATTACCACATTGAAGAAATCCTAAATGCATTGTACGCTGGTTTTTCTTAAGATTGTAGAGTTTAAGAACAGTGGCACTATTCCATGAAAGATGAAATAAGGAATTTTATGATATGAAAACTATAAACTAACAGCGTATACATGAAGCCTATTTCAGACCTCCCCATGAGTACAGGGACCACATGTTTACAGTCTCTCCTAGCCCGGGCACTGGTGGAGAGGAGTGATTCAATTATTGTTTGTTTAAATAAAACTTAAATGAAAATTTCTGAATGTATTATTTGGGTAATTAGATTTAGCACATTCCTAAATTTTTGAGACTTAAGTCATAAGCCACTAGTTCAACCATCTGTCTGATCCAGTTTCACATTATGGTCTTAAAGCTGCATGCCAGACCTGTTAGTAAAGATAATAAAATTAAAGATTTTTTGAGCTGCAGGGGACTTACAATTTGATTCTAAGATTGAACATTGCTTGACTCATCAAGATATTATAAACATCTGTGAATTCAGTGAGAGATCTCAAAGGAGCCTAAAAATATGTGTAAAGTAAAGGTTTAATAGCCTCCTAAACCCTGAAAATTATTCATGTTGGTGAAATTCTACTTTGGGCTTTGGGCAAATGCTCTGTCTTCTCTTTTCTTTCCGATTTACTGGCAATTTTAACACTTCAGCTGAAAGTAGTCATAGCACACTGTTAACCACATTTCCAAACTATTTAACTTTTGCCATAACTTTCAATCTACTCTTAAGCACAGTAATGCCAGGAAGTAGGAGGGCAGTCTAAATCATTAAATGTGGCAAAGAAATAGATATTAAAAGAAAGATAAAGCAAATGCCCGAGATGCATTTCACCTAAGTCAAACACACAAACGCTTCCTCTGGAAAGATGAAAAATACGTTCAGAATCGTGAGTTCTGCTCATCAGCAGTCAAATCCGTGAGACAGTCTTAAGTTCCAAATTCTACTGTTGAGGACATGGCTTTGTCTATAAGCAGTGCTTTAATCACAGTGAACCTGGAATTTCTCCCTTACACATTCTGTGCCCCTGAACATGCAGAGTTGGGTTGAGGTTGCCCTGTGATGACACAGCAAGGCCACAGTATCAGTGCTGACCTCATAACCAGAATAAAGGCTCCCGGGGTGGAAGGATGCTTGGAGATCATCTAAAGGCAACCCCCTTGTTTGAACATCTCCCACTCAATGAGGGTGGCTTTTCTAGTAAAATTACATTTTTGTCCATTTCTCCTATAGTCAAAAGAATTTTTGCCTTATGCGTTTTGATGCAATGCCCTTTGTCAAACAAAAGCCTGTGGCATTGGTTTGTGAGCTCTAAGTTGTATCTTTAGATGATAGCCACCTACACACTGTAAGGATTCCAAAACAGATCCAAATAACCAGCCCAGAATCAGAGAGATGGTGACAGATGCAAAACTAGATACAATCTTGCTTTTCTAGCTATAGCCTGGAGCTTTTTTTTATTCTTGTGCCATATCAGCTAGTTTGGGTTTTATATGGCCACCACATGGAGACACAGCCTCCATGTGTATCATTTTATTGCCAAGTACCATAACTCTGTAAATAATAGGAGGTGAATATGGAAAATTTCTAAGTATTCTCAGGTTCTAGGACAACTGGAATTAAATTTTTCAGAAGACAGAAAGCAATCCTAACCTTGGTTTTCAAAGAACGGTTTAAGTGCTGGGCAAATGTAAACAGCCAACAAAAATGCAAATATGGAAGAGGCCACATGGAGCTTAAAGTTGGAGTATTTATGTTCCAGCCTTGCTTCTGCTTTTCTCTCAAGGCCACCACTAGAGTAGCCCGGACACATTAAGTCAGATGCCTTGACGTTGAAGAACCTAACTGTGGGCCCCTCCTAAGCAGTGACCATGAGAGTCCAAGCCTGGTGCTAAGGTGGAAAGGATCAGATATGATCTTGCTAAATTACCATAGAAAACCAGTGTCTCAGGCATTCCGGGTGAGTTTCAAATCAGGAATAGGCAGGGCTCCTTAAAACAATCTGGTGTTTGTTTCTGGCCATGAGGTTCCAAGAGACTTTGATTATTATGCTTCATTTTGTCCTGTAAAATTCTTATGGAAACACACTCACCTGTGACAACCGCAAGCAGTGAAGCCTATTTAAAGGGAGACTACAAGGAGATCTAACACTTAGAGAATGATTAATTTTCCAGGCATTTAAAAAATATATTATCTTATTTAAGCTTCACAAAAACTCTTGGAATCAAGAATCATTTTTATCTATTGTGCTGATGCAGAAATTAAAACACAGAAGTAAAAGGCAGAATTCAAACCATTTCTGTTTGATTTCCAAAATCAAGTCTCTTTTCACGATATTATACTGTCTCCTTCTCTAGCAAGCTTCATTGTCTAGCATATTGGGTGCTTCCAATGAAAACTACCGTAAGATCTTTTATATTCTTATTTTACTATGTGCAAATGAATTGGATTTTAGAAGTCTGAGGGATAAAATCCTATGCATTCACTAAGGAAAATAGCATTTCTTTTGGCTTTCTGTTGGAATCTGAAAATTACTCATTAAGGTCAGGGAAATTATCATCATTTTGCATAACGAGAAGAAAAAAAGCCAAAATGTTATAGGCATAATTTTAAAGACAAACAACCTTGAGAAGATTTAAAATAGTATTTTACATTTGATATTAGTATTTTATTCGGCAATCTCAGTAGAGAGCATGCCAACATATTTTTATGGTAGTGTTCAAATGGTAAAGATGTAGTATTAAAATTCTTCCCTTTTTATGGCTGAGAAATAGGAGAAAAAGAAAGGACCTCTATGAGGTCATCAGGTCAGAAACTAAGTCATTAAACTGTGGTTTTAATTTTTTTTCTTTTTTTTTTTTTGACAGAGAGAGAGACAGCGAGAGAGGGAACACAAGCAGAGGGAGTGGGAGAGGAAGAAGCAGGCTTCCCGCTGAGCAGGGAGCCCGATGGGGGGCTCGATCCCAGGACCCTGGGATCATGACGCGAGCCAAACGCAGATGCTTAACGACTGAGCCACCCAGGTGCCCTAAACTGTGGTTTTAGCTCAGGGTAGAAAGATTTTTAAAAAAGAATTTAGGGTAGGAAGCCTGGGTGGCTCAGATGGTTAAGCGTCTGCCTTCGGCTCAGGTCATGATCCTGGAGTCCTGGAATCGAGTCCCACATCAGGCTTCCTGCTCCTTGGGAGCCTGTTTCTCCCTCTGCTTCTCTCTCTCTCATGAATAAATAAATAAAATCTTTAATAAAAAAAAAAGAATTTAGGGTATAGATCTCTGTAAACTGTATAATACCACACAAATATTTGTTATTTGTGTTATCTCCAGGTGAGGATGGAGGTCTATGTAGGATATGAATTCATTTTAAGCAGCTGTCGTACTAATTACTTGGAAAACCACCAGCTGGTCTAAAATAGTATCAAAAATTATGTTTATTGTGTAAATAAACAGTCTTTAGTATTTTTTTTTACTTCTTTGTAAAATATCAAAAGAAGTGAAAGTAAATCTAAGAAAATAGTACACCAAGTGCTAATTTCTCATAGCATTTTTTTTCCTGTCTTCTCTCATCAAACTTTCAGCTCCTTCTTTCCTCCTTGTCCTTCCTTTTCAAAGATAGAGATGATATCTCTATCTTTGAGATAGAGGGAATGCAGTGGAATTATTTTTAGATTGTAGCTCTTTTGACTTTGTCTCTCCTTGGATATTCTGGGACCATCATCATCGCTGGCTGCGATTTGGTGGAGGCTTCTGAGAGCTCTTTTTGATCAGTCACCCAGTTGGCTTGGAATTCCAAGCCTGAGAGTGAGGCACACAAGACCTCAGCAGCAATCTGCTTCCCACAGATCCATTCAAACCAGGTTTGGTCTTCATTTCCATTAGAATACACCTCTGTTTTTAGTTTCAACAAGCCACACTTTTTTTTTTTTTTTTAAATCCTTGGAGCTCCTTACAATTTTAAAACAAACTGACAAAGGACACAAGATACAATTTGAATGGCCTGTGAAGAAATTGAGAAAGAAGAGACCAAGGAGAGGTATATATATTAAGAAATTTACTGACCCTCCAATGATCTCTGTCAGCTTCTGAAACCTTCTACAACCAGTTACTGTGCTCTGTCACATAGTTGATGGTTCCCAAATGAGTAAACAAAACCCCCAATACTTGATCTGCACTTGTGAGTTCAGTTTTGCTTCCTGTCCTGGGACAAAAATTTCTTTAGAAGATATTTACATCATTCCTATCGAACACTTAGATAGTTCAGTATTAGCAGCCTCTTGAAAAATACCTTGTTGTTATCTGCCATTGGACCACTTTTTGCTATGATGTACCTGTGTAGAACAATGATCCCCCAGTGATGCTAATCACAGGAACCTGTGAATATGTTAAGTTACATGACAAAGTAGAATTAAGGTTGCAGCTGGAACTAAGGTTGCCAATCAGTGACTTGATATTAGGAAGATTATTCTGGATGATTCACATGAGCCTAATACATTTGACCTTTGACATTATGAGTTTGAACTGCACAAGGCCACTTATATGTGGTTTTTTTCAATAAATGCAATTCAATAATGTAAATGAATTTTCTCTTCCTAATGATTTCTTTCCTTTCTTTCTTTCTTTCAAGATTTTATTTATTTATTTGACAGAGCAAGAGAGCACAAGCAGGGGGAACAGCAGAGGCAGAGGGAGAAGCAGGGTCCCCGTTGAGCAGGGAGCCCGATGCAGGGCTCCATCCCAGGACCCTGGGATCATGACCTGAGCCGAAGGCAGACGCTTAACCCACTGAGCCACCCAGGTGCCCCTCTAATGATTTTCTTAATAACAAGTTTCTCAGGCTTACTTTAGTGTAAGAATACAGTATATACTACATATAACACGCAAAATAAGTGTTAATTGACTGTTTATATTATTGGTAAGACTTCCAGTCAGTATTAGGCTGTTAGTAGTTAAGTTTTGGAGAATGAAAAGTAATACTCAGATTTTCCACTGTGTGTGTGGTGGGGGAGGGGGTCTCAGTGCCCTTAACCCTTGCATTGTTCAAGGTTAACTGTATAACCACAAGAATACTTAAATGTGGAAGAAGAAACAGAAATGTCAGTGTCCGAGTAATGCAGGGTGAGAAAGACTGGACTGCTGTTGTTTGTTTTGAAGAGGGAGAAAGGTGGTCATGAGCTAAGAAATGTGGGCAGCCTCTAAAAGTTGGGGAAGGCCAGGAAACAAATCCTTTCCAGAAGGAATGCACACATCTTGTTTCAGTTCAGTGAGACCCATTTCCAACTGTTGACGTCCAGAACTATAAGATAATAAATGTGTATTGGTTTAAGACACCACCTTTGTGGTAATTTTTTACAGCAACATTAGAAAACTAATACATCCTACGTGTTCTCTCCCCTTTATGTTTAACCCCCCACTGAGCCAGCCACCTCACTGAATCTTTTGTTAGTATTATTGAAATGACTGTGTCTGTTGGTGAGTGTAGGTCACCATAAGTCTCCTCTGCTGTATGTTAAGGTCGTCCTTTCCATGCCCATGTCACAGAAGTTGATACTCAGAAGTCCAGCAAATAGAACCTGTGATTCAAGCCCTAAGGATCTGAGTCAGCCAGATGACATCTATAGATACCCATCCAGCTGCACAGACCAGCTCCCCCTATCTGTGACCTTGGACAAAGGACTGTGCCTCTCAGAGCCCCAGTTTTTTCATCTGTAAAATGGATAGTAAAACTTCATGGGATAAGATACTTATGATGGTTAAAAGAAAATGCCAGAAAATTGCTTAGAACAGTACCTGGCACAAAGTGACATTTACATAAATATAATTTTTATTATTTTCATCAATATCTTGCCCATTATTTCTCAACTGGTACAACAGATGCACGAATTTAACCAAAGACCTTGATGAAATGCCATGGAGAATCAGGTTCCCTTTATTGTATGGATGGAGGTTTCTGTGATTTGTCCTGCATAACCGACCTTCCCAACCTGCATGTAGGCAGGCAGGCTAAAGCATAGTGTTTGTGAGACTTGTGCTACATAAGTGACCTCAGGAGCCCGATGAGTTGACATTAGCTGGCCTCCAGGTCAAAATTGGCCCTTCTGGTCTGGACGCTAAGAGCTATACATTTTGCCTTACATCCCCTCCCCAGCTCCAGGCTGGGCGAGCACAGCAAGCCCAGGCTCCTTGGGTATGTAAAGACATGGTAACAGAGGAATGCAGCTCACTCCAAACTGCACGTAGGCAAACAAATGTTTAACTTCAGACCCCATTATTTGCCCTATAACTGTGGCCCTTAGGGGGATGGTCAGTTGCAAGTCTCACCGGAGGGGAGGCCTGTCCGTCAGGACTCCAGCCAGGCTGTCTCCACGGGGCTTCCCCAGCTAATGAGTCTGGATGTCCTAAGTACCCGATTCAATGGAACTCTGTCTTATTCTCCTTTAGTGCTTACTATTGCCCTCTTTTATGTGCAAATTTCCCTTCTTTTTGTTTCTATTAGATTTTTATAATATCAGTAAAATGTTTTTTTCCCCTTTGAAATTGAGAGTAGGGCTGCACTCTCTTTTCTTCAGAACATCCTTTTACATTCAAGAACCACTGACTGTGTTACTCCCAGCATGTAGACCGTGAAATACCAATCCTGCCCCCGTAAAATCCAAAGAGCTTGGGGTACCTGGGTGGCTCAGTTGGTGAAGCGTCTGACTTCGGTTTAGGTCATGATCTTGGGGTCCTGGGATCGACCCCCGCATGGGGCTCCCTGCTCAGCAGGGGAGTCTGCTTGTCTCTCTCCCTCTGTCCCTCCCCCCACTCATGCTTGCGCACTCTCTCTCTCTCTATGTCTCTCTCTCAAATAAATAAATAAAATCTTTAAAAAAAATCCAAAGAGCTTGAGACCCAGTGCAAGTATAAGTGAAAAAATGTTATTGTCATTGGTAGTCGATGACTATACGTCCTTTTGTACGTAGCATATTAAATAAATTAGTTCTTGATGTAATCCTAAAACTGGTAAGGAAGCTTAGACAAAAACTGACAGGCTTATTCCATGGATTCAGCCCTTGTGTAGGAACCCCATATTCACGCTAAGCCCCTGCAATGTGTGTCTTCTCAATAAATACCCTTAAGAAAATAATGCACTGAACACCTATTAGCATGCCAATTAATATTTATTATTTTAAAATATCAAATGTATTTTTCAGTTCACATCTGTCTCACCTACGTGTTGGTGGTAAAAGCCAGTTCTCCCAGGGGTTTCTTGATCCTTGAAGAAATTGATTATAAAGAGTTAAAATGGAGTGGAGTACAGAATCAAATCTAGACCTACAGAAACATATCAAACCATCCCATGTCCTTGCCCAAATGTCATTTCTTCATGGTTATGAATCTGCTCCTTTTTGCAGCATAATCCAGCACAATTTGGTTAAGAAGGCCGGGTAGAGGTCAGGGATTCAAGATGACACTGGCGCCAGCTGAGACAGAGCCCGTGTGTGTGTCCCTTGAGAAGGGTTTGGAGGAGATATGAGAACTTTGCTGTCAACCTAAAGGCGCCTCGCAGAGCTGAGGGGCCTTGTCGTTCCTCCAACATCATGGATTAATCATTGTGCACCCGTCTCTTGGACCCAGATGGAGTTGTGTTGTAAGAATGGGAACAGTGATTTCCTGGCTTAACGTTTGAGGTGTGTGAATCTTTCGTTTATGGGAAAGAGAAAGTAGACAAAGAGAATGTGCAGTGTAACTTCCCCTTGGACCCCAAGACTGGTGTTCCTGACCAATCTGTGGAGCTGGTGTCATCAGAACCAGCCCACTGGTGACTAGGAAAAACCTAATTTCTTTTGATATGTTCCAAGATGAAAATCCTACGTATAGACCTTAAAAGAGCCTATAAAACGGTGTCCTTATTTTGGCCTTATAATTAAGCAATAATAGAAGGGCTGCACTGTTTTACAAGGCAATATTCTAGTTCCTAAGTGGGTAAGAGACACAGACGCTTGCCAAAAATTGTAATTTATTCTGACAAGTCCCCGCCACCCCTGCTCCCACCCCATTCTTGATGAGAGAAACAGGTCTAGCCGTGCTGTGAAAGAGTTAAATAAAGATACTTAAGCTCATGTGAGGTTAAAAAAAAGGAGCAGCAGGGGCTGCTGACTAGAGCAAGTTCATGTTGGAGTTGCCATTAGAATAGGCGTTTTGATAATCGTGAAGAAAAGTCCTGGGATTAGAAAATGAAGGCTTTGTGACTGGTCTCTTTCTCTATGTAAGGGACAAAGCAGAAGTGGTCAAGTCCACTCCTGGTCCCGGGCAAACCACAGGAGTTACGGGAAGGTGCACCATCGTACATAAAGAAAAGTGAAATGTGTTTTCATTTTTCCCCCATAAAAATAATTTTTAAAGTACGGTTTGGTTTCCAGACAGTTTTAAGAGCTAAAAGGCTCAGGAGGTGGGGGTGGGGTGAGTTAGGAATGGTAGTAACATTTAAATGTGCAAAAAATCACCTTAATTTGAGTGACTTTCAGGAATTGTATATTTGATATCGATTTCTTTTCAAATCAATGGCCTAATTCTTAAAATATTCACATTCCACAGAGTCCGGATACAACTATATTATAAAATGAGATGTTTGAAAAGCATTTGTTTCCAGAAAATATGGTCCCAAAGGCCCACATTTTAGTAAACTTGACTTTAGAAGACCTGCTCCAGGCAATTAAATCTATGTAACTTAACAAAGCCCAGGAGCAAGGCTGCCTTCTGCTGCACTATTAGGAAAAAAGATTTCTCTAAAACTGGCTTTCTCTTATTCTATTCTAGAAAATGATTCTTTAAATATTGCTCCGCATTAAAGATATATAAAGTAGAATGATTCTTAAATGAGCTCAAATTTATGTAAAAGGAAATGAATCTACAATTCATTTGCATCCTTTCCTTTGGAAGGAGGAAGAAGGTAACACAAAAATGGAATATGTAGTGACTGGCTGAATCCATTCCTTGGCCCTTCAGAAATTATGTGCATTTCCCAAAAGGCTTTTCATTGCCAAAAAGCACAATGCTAAGTCACACACATTTTTCCCATTCGGAAAAAAATAGTGCATAATTGAACTGTGTCCAAATGTAAAATATTTGATTGCACCTTTGAAAGTGGCTTTCAGAAAGGCCAATAAATCTATGGACCCAGTGATATGTAGAAAGAATCTAAATATGTCATTTTCTTACTGATGGTCTCTCTACCAAGTAACTGAACTATTCCATTAGACAGAGAAAATGATCGGCAGCACTACAGATACCCCAACGTCTCCCCAGAGTTCTTTACTAATTATCTAGTGCTACGTAAACACTTCCAAACATAGTGATTTAAGATAGTATCCATGATTTCTCACAATTCTGTGAGTTAGCTGATTGTTCCTGGGCTCACTCATTCTACTCCATTCATTTTCTGTTCTCAGCTGGGACAGTTGGGCCTCTTTTCCCAAGTAGTCTCACATCCTGGAATTCTCTATGTCATGACAGCCTAGGGGAGCCCTCCAAGAGGCTCAAGATGGAAACTGTAAAGGTCTAGGCTCTGGAATTTGTCAATGTCACTTTTGCCACATTCTCGTGGTCATAGCAAGTCACAAATGTAGCCCAGATCCAAGGGGGTGGAGAAATACATTCCACCTCTGGATAAGAGAAGTGACAAAGTCACATGGCAGGGGAGTGTGTATACAGGGATGGGAGGAATTTGTGTTCACTAATTCATGGCGCTATAACAAAATACTACAGAGTGGGTAGCTTATGAAGAGAAATTTATGTCTCACGGTTCTGGAGACTGGGGAGTCCTGCAATCTGGCATCTGGTGAGGAAGCCGTCTTTATGCTGTCACCTCATGTAGAGGAAGGGGGAAGGGACCTTTCTCAGGCCTCTTTTATAAGGGCACTAACCCATTCATGAAGGCTCTGCTCTTAGAGCCTAAACATGTCCCAAAGGCCCCACCTCCTACTATCACATTTGGCTTTAGGTTTTCAACATATGAATTTTAGGGGGGAACATAAACATTGAGTCTACAGCTGCGATCTACCACAGGTGACTTCTAAGATTTGGTGCTCAGGTCAGGCATGATGTGTGGGCATGTTTTTTGACTAGACAGATGCTAACAGACGGGGAAACAGACTCATTGGTATTTTTCCAGCAGTGCTCACTGATTCTTTGTAACCATCTAGATTTGATGAAGTGTCAACTTGGCCCAGGAAGTGGCTGGCACATTGTAGAGCTCAATAGCTAAATAAATACTGAATGCATTGAATGAAGACAACACATATGAATAAAGCTTTACTTCTTTCATAATAAATGAATTTACAAGAAAAGAATTCCATGGTTTTCCCGAAGACGCAGTGGGGTCAAGTGGAACTGGTTCCACACCAGGAGTCAGACTCTCATCCCCTCGATCACATTTTTATGTCACAGTACAGTAAAAAATGGTAATTGTACAAAGTGGAAGATGCTGCATGTGTGTGTGTGTGTGTGTGTGTGTGTGTGTGTGTGGTGGGGGCATTTCTTGTTGCTTGAAGGCTGTGGGGATCACTATTTCTCAGCATGCTCCTATTTGCAGAACACCTGGGCTGAGGTGCTCTCAATAAATTACTGGATATGTGGCCCTGATCAGATCGTAGGAGCTATTAGAATTAGGCTAACACCCTTCCCTGCTTCCTCACAGGTTACTATGAGGATAAAGTAACACTGGAGTAAATTTGGATGATAATACCTTATACCTTCCAAAATCCAAAGCTGGAACGAGAGGAATAAATTCTTTTTTCTCAAGTGGACGAAATTGTTTACAGAATCATTGTAATCTATCTTATACCCAGGTATTTACTATTTTGTAGTTTGTAACCTCAAGGAAATGTACATCTGAAAGGGTGCCTGATACAGTAACCATTGCAACCATTCTTCTCTTGTTGTATAGAATATATCCAAGCCCCGAAAGAAAAAGCCAAGTAAATCGGAATGAAGAAACAAAGGGCTGAACATTATGAAGACATTTGCCAACAGAGTCGAGTCCCAGTAATAACTTCTATGAACTGAATGGTTATATGCCATGGTAAATAAAATGTTTTTTTTTTTTTTTACATTTTATTTAACTCATATGGTTTCTCATTTCTGGTATCATTTTCATAAATGGAAGAAGATGACCAGAGAAATACGTATGCTCACTGGTGAGTATGCCCTCCAAGAAAAGTTAAAAGTTAACCAAAGAGTAATTCCAGATCCTTCCTATTACTCCCAGATATCTCCAGCTTCCATGCTCTCATGTCCACCGCATTGCCTTGACTGTACTTGCATCAGCCAGGTTAGAAACATAGCTCTTCACTAATTTCATTAAAACAAAACAAAAAACTACTCTTACCAACCATTTAAAAAGTTTAGAAATTTCACTGAGGATTTGAAGATCACAGAACAGAATACAGTCTCAGTTTGCTGTCTTTGTGCTGTTTTTTCTCTCTCTCATTTTCTTCCTCTCTTCAAGAAACAAAACACTGCTCTCCTCGTCCTCAGGAGATCAGCTCCACCCTAGAGTTTTCAGAATCCCAAGGGAATGTGTTAAGCAATTTCCCAACAAAGATTTTTCACTAAAATAATCCTCATGCTAGCCAGTAAGTGAGTAAAAGTGTCTTCATAGTTTAGCATAATTTTATCCCAAGTTTACTGTATAAGCTGATGTCTATGTTCTGTTTTATTCACTGAGATTCCTGACGGCATTAATGTTAAAAAATTAAATTGGGAATTATGCTCTTCTAAAAATGTAATGTTACCTCCCAGCAATCTGTCTGCATGTCCAAACTCTCCCATTTCCCACAGACACCATTGCATTCCTTCCCCAGCTAACTCTTCCTTCTCAATCGCTGCCCATGTCCTTTCTTGCTAAATCACACTAAAACAGAGGTCATAAGGCAGAAGTTCCTAAACTTGCTTCTCCACCTTCTGTCTGGTCTCACGAGGAAGTGGTAACCCTCCTCCAAGCTCAAAGTTAATTCTGCCGGCTGTTTTCTTGATCCAATCAACTCCTTGCTTCCTCAGGGGTTTATTTCATCCCTGTCCCTCTCTTGACATAGTCAGCCTCTCTGTTTCAGCTGTTTGTCCTAAAATTCTCTTTCACCCCTATTCTAACTATAGTTCTCTCTTTTTTCTTGCCTCTGCAGCCAGACTCCCTAAGCTGGCAGATCATAATCACTGTGACGACCCACTTGTTTTTGCTGCTAGCCTTCCTTCTTATCTTCTGATTTCCCTCCGAGGAACCAGTCCCTCCTGCCCCCTAGTGATGGAAACCTTATCTAACCAATGCCTTGATTTACATAAGCAACACTGATTGAGTCAGAGATGGACACGTGACCCATCAGGCCAATGAGACTCAACTTTGGGAATTGTGTACAAGTTATTGAGAAAGTAGGTCTTCTTTTCCAAGGGCTCCGGACGTGGGAATACGTAATGCGGGATCTGCAACGGGCTGTCGGTCCACCCAAGGAGAGAGCCTAGCGGAGAAGGGAGCAAACACGGAAGACTCACCGAGAAAAGGAGAGAAACTGGATCCTGGGGACATCATTGGTGCTGCTGATTCCAGCAGTGACTACAGCCAAAAACAGTCTTGGATATTTTAGTTACATGAACCAATAGATAGCTTTTTGCATAAGTCGTTTCAGTTGTATTTTCCTTGACATTTTCAAGCAAAAAAACGTCTTATGGGATGCTCCTCACTGTTTCCAGTTACTCATTTTTCAGTCCACTGTGATCTGTTTTCTAGTCTCACCGCACCACTAAAAGTTCTGTCACTCAGTTTATCTCTTCTTTGCCAGGTGTTGTTTTGCTTCTCTTTTCTGTAGGATTTGAAAATATCGGCCAGTCTCTCCTGGTTTGAAATTACCTTATCCCTTGAATTTCTTCATTTCATTTTTGATTAGTTTTCCTCCTGCCTCTGTTTTCTTTTCTCCTTTCCTCAAATCTTAAATCTTATCACAATCAGAGTATTATCCTCTTCTTATTCTCCAAATCTGCATTCTTTCCCTGGATGATTTCGCCAGCTGTCAAGGTTTTAATTATCATTTATATTCTAGTAGTTTCCAAGTTTCTATCTCTGGCTCTAATAAGTCTCTTTCGAAATCTAGACTCTGACAGTCAATGCTCTTAGGCATCCTCACCTAAATGTCCCAAACTACAAGTACCATCTTCCCCCCTGATTTACCCTTTTCTTATGTTTCCTGTATTTTCTTACATTTGTATATTCATCATGGCCAGCAACAACACTGCTAACATCTCAAACTTACAAGTTGGTCACCATTATTGGCTCTCCCACCCTCAGCCCTCCATTTCCCTACACCCAATTCATCACCAAGGAGCTGCATGACCTTGGGGAAATGTTCTAGGCTCCAGTCTTCTCATAACTAAAACAGATATTCATAGTATTTGTTAAGAAGACTAAATGAAACATTCATATAAGACACCACAAATAATGTTTGGCACACATAATGCCTTAAATAAATTTAAGTTTTGTATCAGTTATCTACTGATGTGTAACAAGCTACCCCATAATTTAGTAGCTTGAAACAAGCAACTCATGAATGTATTTGCTCCTGAAGCTGTAAATTAGTTAGGTCTTGGAGAGGATAGCTCATCCCTGCCCTGTGCAGCATCTGCTGGGGCGGCTGGGGTGGGAGCAGAGGGTCTTCTTCCAGATGGCTCACTCAAATGGTTGGCAAGTTGGTGCTGAGTATGGCTGGGCTCACCTGGGGCGATGGCCGAGAAACCTAGGTTCTTCTCCATGTGTGCCTCTCTGCCCATTAGCTGTCCTCACAGTATAAAGAATGAGCCCCCAGAAGACAGGAGGTAAGTTCTAAGAACAAGCATGCCACAGACAAAAAGTGGAAACTGTTAGTATCTTAAGGCCTGGGCCCAGAAACGGGCACACTGTCACTTCTACCATATTCTATTTTCAAGCAGTCATAGAACCCAGATTTGAGGAGAGGGGTTATAACAATTTTAGATGGGCAGATTGTCGAAGAGTAGAGGGGCCAAATTACAAAACCACTGTGGCTCTTTCCATCCACACCACACCCTCCTCCTCTCCATAGCGACCACTAGTACTTTGCTTTAGCTTCTAGTATATTTCCCGAACTGTTGTCACCAGCTGTCAACTTGTCTCCTTGCCTCTATTCTTACTCTCCTCTGATCTCTTCCCCACGCTGGTATTTCTAAGACTACGTTACTTCTTCTGAAACTCTTTGATGGCTCCCCGTGATATAAATAATATCCAAATTCTTTAGTATATACCATAGACTGTGCACCAAGTCACTCAGGGACATCTCATCACATTTGGAGTGGCATGGTGGATTATTTAAAAATCTCAAGACGAACACAGACACATCTGTCAGTCCTGCAGAAATGACCTCTAGCTTGAGTCATTAACACTTTCTACATGGGCTCAAGCTACCTTTCTTTTGATGATGTCATACCTTTGCAAAGCTTGGTTTTGGGTTATTTCTGTTATGAAAAACAAGTACTATGTGAAAATCAGAATGGGACAGGAAGTAAGGGTGGTGTTGTGCAATCTGATTCCAAAGTTTGAGATGTTGTTCATTGGCCAATAGACATGCACACCCCATTAGCAGATGATTGTTAAAGAATGATATGAAAGTTTGCTTTTTTGTTCAATTTATGTGAACATACGTTTATTTTCAAAGAGTTAAGTTTTTAGGACACAATTACTAAGTAAATATGGATCAATTACTTAATAAGCAGAACTGTTAGGTATTTCATTTGTCCTGGGACTGCCATGAGAATAATTACTGAGTTGCTAAGGGCCTGGTAAACTGAGAAAGTTTGGGAACCTTGCACATCACATCTGAGACAGAAATTTAAGAAAAGGTATTTTAAAAACTCTTGACCACGTTTCCTTTGTAAAGCTTCTTCCCCAGCCACCATGGTACCTAGTGAGGAGGAGGTACCTTATTTGTTTGAGTTTGTATTATTTGACTTTGTGTGCCTCACATCCTATTTCCTCTGTCTTTCCCCAAAATGTCAGTCAACCCCTTCTGGCCAACTTTATTTTTCCAAATTCTCAATCTTATAATACTTTGTGCCTCCTGTTCTGTAATCTTAGTTTACACTCCTTAACTTCTGTTCATTGTCCTCTCTGGAACTTTGTCCATGATTTAATGACTCTCCCATGTCCTGAATTTCTTAATAGCATGTACCCTACTCTTTAACTAAAACCAAGTTCTCCCCTGTGTACATGACTTTTTCATAGCCTTCTTAAATGGAAGTTCTTATTATTCTAAGTATCTCCTTATATATTCTTTTACTAACTTGCTTTTCAAAGCTAATACCAGACCTTTACTTTCTAGTCTTTTTGAATTACTCCTACTCCTGTAAGACTCTTCCTGCAAGGTTATATCCTTTAACCTTACCCCCAGCTCCTCTGTCATGAAGAGCCTTTTGTTCTTCTCTCCTTATTATATCTTCCCCCATTCATTGATGACTTTGCTCTCTTGCTCACAGTCCTTTTCTCCACCCTGTCTGGTCTCTATCCTGAGTGACCTCAGCAACCATTGGACTGAGTCATCCTACACCCAAGCCTCCCAATTCCTTGGTCTCCTCATCGCTAATTACCTGCTCTTCAACTCTGTGTCAACCAGTCAGAGTCATAGCCTAGCCCAGACTTCTCCAAGTGTGATCTTGGGGCAGCCTGCACGGGGACTGTCTAGGAAGCTTGATAAAATACGGATTCTAAGGCTGGTTGCCCAGTCCTACTGAATCACAGTTTTTGCAAAAGGGTCCTGGCATTTTAACAATCCTTCCAGGTGATTTGTAGGCAAAGTGACGTTGAAAACCACTGTGCTAAACTTGGTTCTCATCAAAAACTACTTCAAAATCACATTCTTTAGCCAGAATCTCCTATCTTTCCAGATAATTTTCTCAATTGTTCCCACTACAACTGCTCTTGTTATAATGAGGCCTCTCCCTTTGCATTCTTTTTCTTCAGGTGCTCTCCCTTGTTTTCACTTCCCTCTCTCTTTAGCTTAGATTAATAATAATAATAATAATAATAATAATAATACCTTTCCTGAGTATTTACTATGCAGCAGACACTAAGTCCTTTACTGTATTAATTCTTTAACCCTCACAATAACTTAATGAGGTAAGTACTCGTTTTAATCCTCATTTTTTTTCTTGCCCGGATTTTCAGTTTTCTTGCCCTTTTATGCCTTTGCTTCTGCCTGGCAATCCTCAACCCAGGATCCACTCTCCAATGCTTGTACCCTGGCCACTGAGCACAGCAGGAAGGATTGGTACAGTATGAATTCATGGACGCTTGCCCTAATGGGCTGTAAACACTGCCTTTCTGGAGTTGCTATGCTCTCTCAGTCTTGGCAGGCTAGGTCATACCTCCCCCTCCAACCTCTCCCTTCCTTTCAGCAGAAAACTTTGACTTCTACTTCATATGAAATGTGGACTTTCAGAAAAATACAACCTAAACTGCTCACCATCAGATCTACAAAAATATTTCCATTAGCCTCTGTGCTTCTTTCATTGGCTCACCTATTTAACAAATATTGATAGAGTCCTTACCAAGTGACAGGCATCTGCAATGCTGTTTCAAGAAAAACATAGGTTCTACGCCTATTCCTATTTTACAGTGTGAAAACTAACAGAGAAGTTAAGAAGCTTTCCAGATTACAAATCTAGGCAGTGGTGGAGGAGCTAGTCAGACTCAGTGTCTGAACTCCTACCTGGGGGATGGTACTGCTGTCCCACAATGCCCCAGGAGGTTCCTGGCCAAGGGATGGGGAAGCTTAGCAGCTGAGACTCTGCCTGGGGCTGCAGTTCCATGAAAGCAGCTGTTTTCTTACTTGTTTTATGTATTGGATGTATCTTAAGATTTTATTCTAGGGGCGCCTGGGTGGCTCAGGTGGTTCAGCGTCTGCCTTCGGCTCAGGTCATGATCTCAGGGTCCTGCAATTGAGCCCCGTGTTGGGCTCCCTGCTCAGCGGGGAGTCTGCTTTGCCCTCTGCCCCTCCGCCTGCTCATGCTCACTCTCTCTGTCTCTCAAATAAATAAATAAAATCTTAAAAAAAAAACACCTAGATGTGAAAATTAAAAAAAGATTTTATTCTAAAAAATAAATTAATTAAGGGAAAATACTTTATTTTCTTAAAAAGTTTGAGAAACCACTATATCTCATTTCTCCGGATCCCTTTATTTACAGCCATCCATGATCTATTTCTTCTGAGGCTAGAGCTGGTGGTTCAGAATAGCATTGTTAACTCTGGGGAATTTATTTGCTCTATCCTCTGGACATTGAGAACTGCATAATTTATCACAGTAAACTTTTGCTTTGTCATCCTGGAAGCTTAGGGCCAAATTCCAACTCAATGAGGAACTTGTGGCTTATTTATTTGTATTCTTTTCTCTTGGGCCTTAACCATCCATTCCATTTTCCCCTTGTTGGTACAGAGGTGGGTTTTTTTTGTTTTTTGTTTTTTGTTTTTTTGAACATATGTTTTCAGTGAGTTGCTTCAAATCCCTTTTGGAGCAAGATTTGACACAATCAGAGATAATGTATATGAAACATTTTCTAAACTGTCATTGTAAATGTACAAACATGAGGAGGTAAATACAAGAGTTTTAGTCTGTCAACAACTGCCTTATAGTCCAGCTGTGTGTCTCAGATATGGTGAACTAAAGGTTTGGAGAACTACATGGAGCTCTGAAATTCCCCATCTAGACTTTCGGCAACTTTGAGGGGAAGCACCTACTTGAACTAAGGGTTCATTACTCAGCAATGCAAGAAAAATTGGGGTTTTATATAGAGTGCTCATTCTTTTAGATAGAGTGCTTGTTATTTTTAGAACTAATTTACTACTCTCATGTAGAAAGTACTTTATTCTGTGGATGTTTTCCCTAAATAATCAGCTTAATTTGATATGTATACAATAAGTATTTAGAAATAACATGCACCTGTGGACAACTGACTACTTATAATTTTTAAAGAGATGACTGCAGACTTGCATGTTTACTTAAATTATATAGTCACACAGAAAAGCTCACAAAAGAAAAAAGTACACAATAATATTTTATAAAATAAAAAAATTTACGGAGGCATTCAACCAACTATTAAGTATTTATTGAGTGCCTACTATACACCAGGTGGGGTTCTAGGCACTGGGCACACAGTGATCAAAAACACTGGTGGGGCACCTGGGTGGCTCAGTTGGTTAAGCGTCTGACTCTTGATTTCAGCTCAGGTCATGATCTCAGAGCCGTGAGATTGAGCCCCAAGTCCTGCTCAGCACTGAACGTGGAGCCTGCTTAAGATTCTCTCTCTCTCTCACCCTCTGCCCCTCCCCCGCTTGCACACCCGCACACAGGCGTGCTCTCTCTTAAAAACAAACAAAAAACAGAGGCAAGGGCTCTGCAACCTATAAACTAGTTAAGATTTGCTCAACCTCAAATACAATCTTGTTTTGGAAGGATGCATCCCATTTGAAAATTAACTCATGTGCATAGACTTACATATTTTAAGAATATATCTGGTAGTACACCCATGATAAGAAGATGCTGTTGTTAATTATTATATTATTATAAAATATTATTATTATAGAATATCCCTTTCAGTGAAGTTTGAGATGCTGTACTAGTATTCATGTTTATTAGCTCACTGCAGTGATCTCTGTAGATCATTGAGAATTTCTTTTGGTTATTTTTATTTGCTCAAATGTATACTGAATAGCTTATTGAAATAAATCTATTTTAAAAGATACATAAATATTTAAATAGAAAATAGAAAGCTTTTTGTGGTTTTTTTTTAGCTGAAGTTTTCTTTTTAAATGATATATGGATAAAGGAATGTGTAGCCTTGTAAGGTCTTGGGAGTTGAGGGATGAGGCATGAATAGTAGAGTTCACACTATAAACTAGCTGCAAAAAAGGAGGAAATGTTATTCAAAACAATATTTCAGATGTAAGACAAAAAGGACATATTTCCTTGAAATGCAATAGAGGTATGCTTCACCCATGTCTATCTGAACCATAAGGTTTACTTGTTGAAAGTTTTGCTACTCTATCTCATTTTTCTAATTTGACTTCATAGTCTACTCTCTTTTCAATTTTTAGAACATATTCCCCAACAAAATAAATAATTAAACTATAGATGAACTGTCAAAAGGGAACATTATTTTAATGCAACATTAACATTTTGGTAATTAACATGGAAGTTAATGCATTTAGCAGATGTAACAACATTAGACTTGTAAATTTTAATTAAAGTTAATGGTTCATGATAGCTGTAGGGAGCAGGCATCCTCTCTAGATACTGAAAACATGTCTAATGTGATTAGAAATACTAATTGTAGAAAAAAGGATAGTGCTGGCAATGACTATCCCTCATTTCTCACAAAATCAGCAACTTGAAAGTCCTTTCAAATGAGGAAATTGGCAAGCAAATAGAAGTTAATAGAAAAGGTGATAACAAGATTTAAGGGGCTGCATCAAAATACACAAACTGTTCTCATATTACTTCCCTTTCTCTATGAAACTACCTGAGATATTTCCAAGACAAGTGATGAAGGTATTTAGCAATTTTAAACTAAGGACTAATGTGTCATCTTTAATTCTCTCTGTAGCTTCTAATGGAAGGTTGTCCCCAGATTATAGTCACAGGGCTCAGTCTAGGTTTTTTTTAAAACAAGAGAGTCAGTGACTTTCATTGGCAAACAAACAAAACCCCTCCATATTACAATTTTGCTAAAATGATGAAAATGATGACAGATAGGTAGCCACACTCATCAGCTAGCCAAAAGGAAATATAATATTCAGATTTAATCATCTTCATTTCCACTAATGCCTGATGGAGGCTTCTAATTCTAAATAACTCACTTGAGGTTCTGTATGTCTCCAATTCTAAGACATTTCTTTTTTTATTTAATGGGATGTAAGCTCCTTGTCTGTCTTGGTAAGACAGCAGTTTGGCAAAAGTAGGAACTCAATAAATACTACTTGAATAAAAGAATAAATTCAATAAATTTAAGTTTAAATTAAAATATTTAAAAATGTAATATTTTTGTAGAAATTTAGTAATAATTTACATAGAAATTTAAATTTAAAATTAGAATACATTTACAATTAATACATTTATTTAATTTTGATTATTAATTATACGTTATATTACACATCCAATTAATACTACGTTCTTGTTCTGTCCCCAAAAGCTATCTTAAAATCCAGAGTATCTTATAATGGGTGGTGAAGTAGAATCAAAATGTAGACAGTTAAATGTTTCCATCAAATAAATATTCTGTTAAGAAGAAACTGAACCCTCCAATAATAAATTATGCCCTCTCTCCAAGCAGCTGTGAGTGAAAATTTTTCATGAATCTTCACTGAGAGCACAAAATACAGAAGTCTCAATTAAGATGAGCTTTAAGTAGCAGGGACTTTGAATGTTGGCACTCCACCAAAGAAATCAGTCTCTGAGACAGCACAGCTCACTCATCACTGTCAAATTCCTCACAGTGTAAATTCCTCATAGAACTGGTCACTGCTAAAACCTTCTTCATTTTTTACTCATAATAGTGGTGAGGTCTGGATTGCAGAAATTATGGATTAAATAAAGACCATTTTAACTTCTTTTAACACTCCATTCTTGGCTTGGTTTCCAACCTCGATGTAGACAGGCTAATTTGCAGGGCTAGTGAAAAGTGGTAGCCCTGAAGTTTATTGTATATTATAAACCTAGTGGAATGTTGAGAGTTAAAGCTTGCTTTTCAATTGGTTACTCTCCTACACTTTAAACTACTTTTTAAAAAAATGACAGGAAGTATAAGCAGAACAGAATCTGTTGGCAAATGACCATTCAACTTCTCACATTTCAACACATAAAACATTGATTATGTAATATTTATGTTATGAAGTCTAAGGCACTTTCAATAATAACAGTGACCCCCTAGGTCGGGTATTTTCTGGTAATTAGTAACTAGCTGGGTTAGGAGTCCAAATCTCATAAAATATTGTTAAAATGATTTTATGTTTTTATAATTTAAAAGGGTCAACCAGTCAAGTTAGAAAGTTCTGTTTTTTCTAATGGTGAATATGAACTTACATCTCAATATCATTTGTCATTTTACAAAACATGGACTCTTACTGTCATTGGGACAGAAATATACAATTGCAAAAATTTAAATATTTGAAAACACAGAAGAGGTGGATAATAAATTTGCTGGTGAGCAGAAATTTTAATTCAAAACCTGATCCGTTGTCCAATCCAGTATAGACCCAGTTATTTTTCCAGCCACCAGTATTTAGGTCACTCCTGACTTAAGAGTAATAACGATGTATCAGCCTGGCATTTAGTTTTGCACTATAGTTGCCAGATTTAGTAAATAAAAATGTGGGTGCCCAATTAAATTTGAATTTCGGATAGAGAAGTTTTTTTTTTAGTATTATATGTAACATACTGATGCTAAAATATTATGTGTTGTTTATCTGAAATTCAAATGTAACTGGGCATCCTGTATTTTTTCTGGCAACCCTACTTCTTTATCCAGACTCTGATCTCTTTCCCTCACTGGTCTTTCAACACTCTCTGGGCTCCCAAGGGTTGGAGTTCAGGTGTGGCGGCTTGCAGCAGCTATGTGTGCTGTCCTACAATTGTGGGCAATTATCAAGGAGCAAGAATTTTTCCCTGAAAGGTCCATCTGGGCAGACTAAGAGTCAGATTGCCATGACACAGATTAACAGGAGAAAATCAGATTTAATAGGGTATGTACAGGGAATCCACATAGACATGGAAATTCCAAAGACAGTCCCACAAAATGAAATATATATGTTATCCCGAACTAAGGAAAAGGGGTAGGGGTCTGGGACTTCAAAAGGGAGGAATAGAATCCTCAGGAAGATGAAAAAGAGTAAATGTTTAGTGAACAAATGTTTGCTGGGCCACTCAGAAACAATGGGACAAAGAAGACTTTGATCAAACAGGCCTTGCTAGGTTCTTTCCTGACTATTCTACCTACTTCATGTCTTTATGTGGTTATCTACAGTGAGAGCTCGCTTCCTGGAGCAGGTCTTTTATCCAAATTCTTTTTAGGCAGTTGTCAGACGAGGTGAAGGACTTTTCCTGAATCTGCTGGGTCTTCATTTCTTTTAACTCGAAATAATCTTATGGCAAATGGTCCATTTGGGGGCAGCCTGCCCTTGGCCCCTACACAAACTCAGCATCTTCTCTCTCCCCATCCCTGCCCTACCACTGTTTACACTTCACTGGGTCTGTCCCATGTTAGTGTGGGATTTTGAGGTCCTCTCTTCCCAGAGCTCCAGGCAGGAAGTAGGAATTGTGCTCAGGACAGGAAATCTATCCGGTGGTCTCTAACAACACATACTTCCAGCATTCTCAGCCACAGGGCAGAAGGCAGTTCAGAATCCTGATCCCCAGGTACACCCTACCTCCAACCTTTTCCCTCCTTTCCCCTTATCCCCAGGGTCCCACCCACTTCCCACTCTGGAATAACTGCTCCTCCTCTTTGTGAGGCAAGAAATCACTCCCTCATCAAGATTTCCTCACTACAGTATGGTTTAATCACCTTGCTTTTGAATTGGATATCCTGGCTTTCCCATCTGTTGTTTCTGAACAGACTTCAAAGCCCTATTTTTGGAACTGAAAAGCTGAATGTTGAGTGTTTGTTTGTTTTTACCTTTAATCTATTTGAGGCAAGTTTTATCTGGTTGAATTGGGGGAGGGGAACCAGTCATAATAAAACAAAGGGCAAAAAAAAAAAAAAGAGAGAAAACCACTTTACTATTGTAGTTTCACATTATTGGGTAGCTACTCTTAGAATGTCACTTTTGGCTAAATGTTTTGTCCAAAACTACTTCTGTATTTTCAGATTGAACCAGTGGTCATATTTATCAACCAATAGGCTGTTCATTTATCTGAGTGAGCTTATGAAAGTGCTTACCCTTTTTGGTTCTCAGTTTTCTTCCATATTTACAAAATGGAATATGTTGGGGGGTAGTTTATTAAATATTTTATCAAAAGACTATTATGTGTCAGGTAATATGAAGTACTTTATTATACATAACACCAAATACATTAATTCCTAACCCATAAGGAACAAAATACAGTACAAAAGATGCATTTGAAATATAATGAATGAAACAGGGGTCTCCAAGTTTCTTTCTTACTATAAAGTATATGATTCTATGTGGTGATGTGATCACATTATGTTGTGAATGGGTCACAGAGTTTCTGAGTTACAAAGATTCAAATTGCTTAGTCAAATCTCCTCATTTCAAGACAGCACTAATTATATTTTTCAATTAAGAGATACGGTCAGGAAGTCTCAGAAGTAGGCCCACTGTCCTTTATAAATGTGTAATTTCACACTTCATATTTCATGTTCATCATACTTGCCATTTCATATTTGTCTTGTCATTAGTATGTGTCACCTTTTAGATTGGTAAGTCTAAATAAAAGATATCCAGGACGCCTGGGTGGCTCAGTCGTTAAGCGTCTGCCTTCAACTCAGGTCATGATCCCAGGGTCCTAGGATCGAGCCCCGCATTGGGCTCCCTGCTCCGCGGGAAGCCTGCTTCTCCCTTTCCCACTCCCCCTGCTTGTGTTCCTCTCTTGCTGTGTCTTTCTCTGTCAAATAAATGAATAAAATCTTAAAAAAAAAAAAATACATAAAAGATATCCATGTATCTAAGATTGAGCTAATCTTTACTGGGGGTACTACAATCATGTGTATTTCCCTCTTAGCTCATAAAAATCATACACAACAACTTAAGAACCATGACAGGAACAAATGATTCTATGGTGAAAATGTGTATCAATTATTGATAAAGATGGAAAAAATATATAATTTTATAAGTAGTCAAAGAACTATCAGGGCGCCTGGGTGGCTCGGTTGGTTAAGCATGACTCTTGGTTTTGGCTCAGGTCATGAGATAGAACCACACATCGGCTCGGCGCTCCAGGGGAGTCTGCTTGAAGATTCTCTCCTTCTGCCCCTCCCCCCTGTTTGCTTGCTCTCTCTCTCTCTCTCTAAAATAAATTTAAAAATATTTTTAGAAAAGTAATCAAAGAACTATGAATTAAAATGAGAGGACCCCCCCCTTTTTTTCCCTTCTACACTAGTAAAGACTAAAACAATTAGGATACTCCATGTATGTGGACAATATTAAAATGAATCAGAAAAGCACACCTTGCTCTACAATGTTGGCATTATTCACTGGCATTGTCCTAATCCTGCTTCTCTTTTCCCTTAGCAATGGGTCTTTACCCTCCTGGTTTTGTTTACCATCTTTACATTTATGTATCAAAAATAGTTATCACCTATGTATTCAGACCTGTATAATCAACTGGCTACTTGATATTTACTTGGATAACTCAGTTACCTCAAACTCAATACCATAATGGGATCAAGCCATATATATTGTTCTGCAATTTTCTTTTCTTTAATCTTTAATTGTGGGTGTTTTTTCATGATGGTACATTTATATCATTTAAAAAAATAAATATATCTCAATCTGTCCATTTTTGCTCTCCATTGTCACTGTTAATGCCCCAGTCAGGCGATCATAATAGGTAGCCAGGATTTTTGCAAAACTTTCCTTTACTGGTCTTCTTTTATCTACTCTTGGCCACTTTCAATCTGTTTTTCCCTAATTAGCCAAAGTTATCTTTTAAAAATACTAAATTTAGGTCTTCAAGTATTAGCTGTGTGATCTGAAGGACCTCGTGGTCCATGGAAAGAAGTTTGAATTTTATTCCAAATGAAAAGGAAAGCCATTAAAGAGTTTTGGGGGTGGGGAAGTCACATGCAATGACTCACCCTTTTCAAGGTTTCTTTGCTGTGTGGAAAAATGGATTATAGGGAGCACTAGTGGAATCAAAGAGAGTACAGTAATGAGAAGGCTTTAGCAGTGGTATAGATGGGAGGTGAGGGAGGCTGGGCTGAGGTAAAAGCAGTGATGAGAGGTGGATGAATTCTTGAAATATCTCGTAGATTTAATTGACAAGACTTTCCGATGGATTGGATGTGGGAAGTAAAGGAAAGAGAGTAATTGAAAATTATGGGAGATGGGGAAAGGAATTAGTTTAAGGAAGCAGTAAAAAATGTCACCTTAGGTATATTAATTTTGAGATGCGTCCAGTACATTCAAGTATAGCGTTAAGTAAGCACTTATATACAGAAATCTGGAGCTCAGCAGAGGGGTTTGGGCTAAACAAATAAATTTGGGACTCATCAGTAGAAGATGGTTATTATTGCCAGAAAAATGGCAGAAGGTGGGAATATAGTTAATAGAAATGGACACAGGGATGAGTCTATGGAACTGTCATACTTAGAGACTGACTAGTGGAGGAAAAGCCAGTGATGGAGACTACGAAGGAACTGTCAGTTAGGAGAAAACCAGGAGAAGGAGGTATTATAGAAGCGAAAATGACTGTGGTTTAAGAAAGAGGAAACGCTGCTAAAAGGTTGAGCAAACTGAGGACAGAAAAGCACCCAATGGATCTGGCAACAAAGAGGTCAAAGAGAATTTTGATAGGAGGTATTACTACTATTATTTGCCAATCATAACTTGTGAGTCTTCTGCTTAAAACCTTTCTGTGGCTTCTCTTTGGCCTATGATGCCATTCAGAAAACTCATCATGGGGCTCTTGGGTGGCTCAGTCCGTTAAGCATCTGACTCTTGGTTTCAGCTCAGGTCATGATCTTGGGGTCCTGAGATTGAACCTGGCATGGGGGTTCCACGTTCAGCAGGGAGTCTGCTTCCCCTATCTCTCCCTCTGCCCCTCCCCCAGCTCGTGCACTCTCTCTGTCTCTCTCTCTTAAATAAATAAATAAATCTTTAAAAACCGAATACTCATCATGTCTTTTCAATCACTCCACATTCCAGCCAGTGTATTGTTTCCTGACTCCTGTCTCCGCAGCCACACTGGACTTTTTTTTTCACTTGCAGTTCTGGAACATGCAGTGCTCTCTTTCCTCTCAAGGTCCTCACACTGGTCTGAGCCAATACTAACTGCTAGACTGTATATGGTGAATGAGAAGCAACGCAACATGGCAGTTCAGAGTGCAGACTGGAGAGCCAGGCAACCTGGGTTGGAAGTCTGGCTCTGGCTGTTCTATTTGTGCGATATTAGCAAGATCCTGTTCTCTCCTTCAGTTTCTTCAATTCCTATTGGCCCTTCAGTAAAACGGGAACAATAAAAATACCTGCCCGTCAGGTCATGATCCTGGGGTCCTAGGATTGAGTTCCCCATCCGGTTCGTTGCTCAGCCGGGAGCCTGCTTCTCCCTCTGCCTGCCGCTCTCCCTGCTTATGCATTCTCTCTCTCTCTGACAAATAAATAAATAAAATCTTAAAAAAAAAAAAAAACCTTAAAGAAAACCTGCCTTATAGAATTATTGTCTGAGGGAAAAGTCACATTCAAAAGAATGAGAATTACAAGACATCAGACTGTAGATGCTGAAAAGGTAATGGAATAATACCTTTTAAATCTCAAAGGAAAATTATTTATAATCCATATTCCTTATCCAGAAAAAAAAGACCAACCCATTAGAAGGGCAAAATAAAAACATCTTTTCAGACATGCATGGATTTAGAAAATTATCACCCATACATTACCTTCCTTAAGAAATTATTTGAGTACATGCTCCTAAAAATGAATTAAACAAAAAAGGTGGGGTGGAGACAGGGAATGCAAGAATTAGTGACAGTAACAAAGAAAAGTGAGGAAAGAAAATCTGAAAATAGCTGTAGAGCAGGCTTAGATGACAATTAGTCCTGATTGGAACCAGAGGATGGAGGACTTTAGAAGTCCTTAGGACAAAATACAGAATCCGGAAATTTGATCATATTCCTAGATTTAAGGTGCTGGATTGTCTGAAGAATGAAATAAATGCTGACAGTACAAGACACAAACAAAGGCAATAAGATGCTCCAGATAAACAAAAAAGGTACATAGGATAGTTAGGCTATGCTAATTGGACGTGAAATAAACAACATTTACATAAAGATTGTTTCATTGATTCTTAACTTCTGGAATTGACTTATAGACAAAGCATAGAAGATTGAAGTGTGGTGACAAAACCAAATATAAATGTTATCAACCTTGATTCCCTTAAAACTCAAGTTTAGATTATTGAAGTTGGAAGGTAGAAGGTGGACTATAAGCTGATGGGAAAGATAGGGCCATCAGCATCCTCATCTTACAAAACAGGGAATGAAAAGACAATGTCTTCAGTTGCTGGCATTCACCAAGGGTGTTATGTGAGATGCAAGCAAGGGAGGGTGACTTTGACTTTACTAAGCAGGAAGGAGATCATTAAAATTATATGGGAAAGCTAACAATGAGTTTAGTTTGGCAGAACTAAAACAAAAAAACAAAAAACAACCCCTCCCACCGCCCCAAAACAAACAGGCTCAAGGCTGTTTCTAAGATCAATACCCAAAAGCATGTTGCAGAACAGGTCTGTAACTCTTGGTGCTGTCCACTGAAGATTGCAAGAAACTGCCTCAGCTGCCCAACCAATTGGACTTTGTTCAGGAACTCCATCCCGCATCCCTGGCAAACCAGTGCCACTATCATCACCACCATCTGACACCCACTGCCATCCACACACCCACACAAATGGAAATTCCAGAGGAGCCTGTTTCTTTTCCCTCGTGCTGTTCAAATGAAATTGGTGCATCTGGTTGGGAGAAACTAGGTCACCTGATTCTGTCATAGATGCAAGGGAAATGGGACTTTGAATTTGACTCTTTTTTTTCAGAAAAGAAAGAGTCACAATATAAGTTTCACCCAAATATGATATTTATAAGGTCATTGGAGGGAATGGCAGATGTTTACCACACTGAAGAACAATACATAAAAGCACATTATTTAAAGTTACAAGGATAATTTAAAGTGAGACTAAACTTATTGCATTCTCATTTGTTTCTTTTTCTTACAACCTGAATCTAATTCATGAGGAAATTCTGTTGTTCTACTTTCAATCTATATACAGAAAATGACCTCTCTTAATTTCTCTACTGCTTACATCTTCATCCCAGCTCCTGCAGTCTTTGCCCTAAATTACTAAAATAGCTTCCCAGCTGGTCCCCATGCTTCATTCTTTGTCCCTTTACAAAATATTCGAACTCAGCAGCCAGAGAGGTCCTTTCAAGATGTAAGAAAATCCTGTTATGTCTCTGCTCGCAACCATGTGAAGAATTCACAGATGACTCAGAGTAAAATCTAAGGCCTTCTAAGAGCCTTCTGGGTCCTCCATGATCTGCTGCTCTCCCTCATCCCACTGTGACCTCATCTTCCTCTGCTCCTGCCCTTGCTCACTCTTCTCGCCACTGTGGTCTCTTGTCGTTTCCCAAATGTGAGTGACAGGCTCCTAAGCACCTGCTTTGGCCCTTAGCACTGACTGGTTTCTCCACCCAGGGAGCGCTCTTCTCCAGGTATGTGCCTACCAGACTCACCCTTTCTGCTTTACCACTTTTTTTTTCTGTAGCTCTGATCACCTTCTATATATATTATATATCATTTATGTAATTATGACGTTCATCTTCTGTCTCAAGAAAGGCAGTAGTTTTGTCTCTTTTATCAGCTGATGTAGCCAGGCACTTAGAAATCTCCCTAGAATAGGAAAATAATAAGCATTTGCTGAGTGAATGAATGGACAGATGAATGAATAATTGATTTGGAACTTTCTAGGGAACAGTTAGAGGAGTTTATTTACCTAAATTCTTGTTTACCAGAGCAGAAAGCCAATAGATCGATCCTAAAATTGATGAATCAAGCATATATTATTTAGAATTATGGTGGTAACTACTTGAATTGCTAAAAGCAAAAACATGAAAGTGGTTTTGTCTGTGGAACAGGGCCGAGGGAAGAAAGAAGTGGGGCAGAGCCCTGTGGCTTTTCATATGCAATCTTTCTGAACTCTTTAATTTTTAAAAATCATGTGCACGTAACATTTTGACAAAAAACTTACTATGTTTTAATATAATCAATTAGCAAGGAAATATAATGGTGTATAAAAATTCTAAATACAAGTTGGAAAGAACTCGAATACATGGAGGCAAAAGAGCATCTTACTAAAGAATGAATGGGCCAACCAGGAAATTAAAGAAGAATTTTAAAAATTCATAGAAACAAATGAAAATGAAAACACAACTGTTCAAAATCTTTGGGATGCAGCAAAGGCGGTCCTAAGAGGAAAGTATATAGCAATACGAGCCTTTCTCAAGAAACAAGAAAGGTCTCAAATACACAGCCTAACCCTAAACCTAATGGAGCTGGAGAAAGGACAGCAAATAAAGCCTAAACCCAGCAGGAGAAGAGAAATCAATGAAATAGAAATCAAAAGAACAGTAGAACAGATCAACAAAACTAGGAGCTGGTTCTTTGAAAGAATTAATAAGATTGATAAACCCCTGGCCAGACTTATCAAAAAGAGAAGAGAAAGGACCCAAATAAATAAAATCATGAATGAAAGCAATCACAACCAACACCAAAGAAATACAAACAATTATCAGAACATATTATGAGCAACTATATGCCAGCAAATTAGACAATCTGGAAGAAATGGATGCATTCCTAGAGATGTATAAACTATCAAAACTGAACCAGGAAGAAATAGAAAACCTGAACAGACCCATAACCAGTAAGGAAATTGAAGCAGTCATCAAAAATCTCCCAACAAACAAGAGCCCAGGGCCAGATGGCTTCCCAGGGGAATTCTACCAAACATTTAAAGAAGAATTAATACCTATTCTTCTGAAATTATTCCAAAAGATAGGAAGGGAAGGAAAACTTCCAAACTCATTTTATGAGGCCAGCATTACCTTGATTCCAAAACCAGACAAAGACCCCATCAAAAAGGAGAACTACCGAACAATATCCCTGATTAACATGGATGCAAAAATTCTCATCAAAATACTAGCCAATAGGATCCTACAGTACATTAAAAAGATTATTCACCATGACCAAGTGGGATTTATTCCTGGGCTGCAAGTTTGGTTCAACATCTGCAAATCAATCAATGTGATACAGTACATTAATAAAAGAAAGAACAAGAACCATATGATCCTCTCAATAGATGCAGAAAAAGCAAAGTACAGCATCCTTTCCTGATTAAAACTCTTCACAGTGTAGGGATAGAGGGTACATACCTCAATATCATAAAAGCCATCTATGAGAAACCCACAGCAAATACCATTCTCAATGGGGAAAAACTGAGAGCTTTTCCCCTAAGGTCAGGAACACGGCAGGGATGTCTACTATCACCACTCCTATTCAACATAGTATTAGAAGTCCTAGCCACAGCAATGAGACAACAAAAAGAAAGAAAAGGCATCCAAATCGGCAAAGAAGAAGTCAAACTCTCACTTTTTGCAGATGATATGATACTTTAAGTGGAAAACCCAAAAGACTCCACCCCCAAACTGCTAGAACTCATACAGGAATTCAATAAAGTGGCAGGATATAAAATCAATGCACAGAAATCAGTTGCATTTCTATACAGCAACAACAAGACAGAAGAAAGAGAAACTGAGTCAATCCCATTTACAATTGCAATCAAAACCATAAGATACCTAGGAATAAATCTAACCAAAGAGGCAAAGAATCTGTACTCAGAAAACTATAGAATATTCATGAAAGAAATGGAGGAAGACACAAAGAAATGGAAAAACGTTCCATGCTCATGGATTGGAAGAACAAATATTGTTAAAATGTCTATGCTACCTAGAGCAATCTACACATTTAATGCAATCCCTATCAAAATCCATCAACTTTTTTCAAAGAAATGGAACAAATAATCCTAAAATTTGTATGGAACCAGAAAAGACCCTGAATAGCCAGAGGAATGTTGAAAAGGAAAAGCAAAGCTGGTGGCATCACAATTCCAGACTTCAAGCTCTATTACAAAGCTGTAATCATCAAGACAGTATGGTAGTGGCACAAAAACAGACACATAGATCAATGGAACAGAATAGAGAGCCCGGAAATGGACCCTCAATTCTATGGTCAACTGATCTTCGACAAAGCAGGAAAGACTGTCCAATGGAAAATAGACAGTCTCTTCAACAAATGGAGTTGGGAAAATTGAACAGCCACATGCAGAAGAATGAAACTGGACCATTTCCTCAAACCATACACATAAATAGACTCAAAATGGATGAAAGACTTAAATGTGAGACAGGAATCCATCAAAATCCTAGAGGAGAACACAGGCAGCAACCTCTTCGACCTCAGCCGCAGCAACTTCTTCCTAGACACATCGCCAGAGGCAAGGGAAGCAAGGGCAAAAATGAACTATTGGGACTTCAACAAGATAAAAAGCTTTTGCACAGCAAAAGAAACAGTCAACAAAACCAAAAGACAACCGACAGAATGGGAGAAGATATTTGCAAATGACATAGCAGATAAAGGGCTAGTATCCAAAATCTATAAAGAACTTCTTAAACTCAACACCCAAAAAACAAATGATCCGATCAAGAAATGGGCAGAAGACATGAACAGACATTTTTCCAAAGAAGACATCCAAATGGCCAATGGACACATGAAAAAGTGCTCCACATCACTGGGCATCAGGGAAATCCAAATCAAAACCTCAATGAGATACCAGTCAGAATGGCTAAAATTAACAAGTCAGGAAACTGACAGATGTTGATGAGGATGCAGAGAAAGGGGAAGCCTCCTACACTGTTGGTGGGAATGCAAGCTGGTGCAACCACTCTGGAAAACAGTATAGAGGTTCCTCAAAAAGTTGAAAATAGAGCAACCCTATGATCCACCAATTGCGCTACTGGGTATTTACCCCAAAGATGCAAATGTAGTGATCCAAAGGGGCACATGCACCCCAACGTTTGTAACAGCAATGTCCACAATAGCCAAACTATGGAAGGAGCCTAGATGTCCATCAACAGATGAGTGGAGAAAGAAGAAGTGGTATATATATACAATGGAATATTATGCAGCCATAAAAAAATGAAATCTTGCCATTTGCAACGATGTGGATGGAACTAGAGGGTATTATGCTAAGTGAAATAAGTCAATCAGAGAAAGACAAGTATCATATGATCTCACTGATATGAGGAATTTGAGAAACAAGACAGAGGATCATAGGGGAAGGGAGGGAAAAATGAAACAAGACAAATCCAGAGAGGGAGACAAACCATAAGAGACTCTTATCTCAGGAAATAAACTGAGGGTTGCTGGAGTGGTGAGGGGTGGGAGGGATGGGGTGGCTGGGTGATGGACACTGGGGAGGGTATGTGCTATGGCAAGCACTGTAAATTGTATAAGACTGATGAATCACAGACCTGTACCCCTGAAACAAATAATACATTGTAAGTTAATTAAAAAAAATTTAAAAATTAAAAAAAATTCTAAATACATAATAATAAAAAAATTACTACATTTTCCTTATCAGTAAAAGGCAGAATTTACAATGAGGAGTTGATAGGGCTGAATGTTTATGTCTCCCCGCCCCCTCCCCAAATTCACGTGTTGAAGGCCAATACCCAATGTGATGGTATTCAGAGGAGGAGTCTTTGAGGTGGATAATTAGATTTGGAAGAGGTCACGGGGGTATAGCCTTCATGATGGGATTGGTACCCTTTGAAGGGCATGAAGAGCCTGGAGTTCTCTCTTACCAGCCATGTGAGGATATAACTGGAAGTTGGCAGTCTGTCACATGGAAGAGAGCTCTCACCAGAACCTGACCATGCTGACGCCCTGATAGGACTTCCAGCTGCCAGAACTGGGAGAAATAAATTTCTGTTGCTCCTAGTCCATGGTACTTTGTTATAGCAACCCCAACTGACTAAAACAGAAGTAAAAACCATACATAATAAATATAATAAAAATAATAAAGTGATTTCAACATTCTTTTGGACAAAATGTCTTGCTAAATTTTTTATTTTTATTAAGACTAATCTCGAGCAGGGGTGCCTGGGTGGCTCAGTTGTTGGGTATCTGCCTTCGGCTCAGGTCATGGTCCCAGGGTCCTGGGATCAAGCCCCACATCAAGCCTGCTCAGCGGGAAGCCTGCTTCTTCCTCTCCCACTCCCCCTGCTTGTGTTCCCTCTCTCGCTGTCTCTCTCTCTGTCAAATAAATAAATAAAAAATCTTAAAAAAAAAAAAAAGACTAATCTCGAACAAAGAATGAATATACATGTGTCTATCTCTTAGCTTTGTCAAATCCTAACATGACCCTTATTTTTAGGTTCCTATTCTTTGATTTGCCTGATGTGAGTCCCAAATATGGGTATAGATGGCTCATGAACTAAGTAAGGGGTTTGCAACTAAAATATTGACCAACGACTCTACACATTCTTTTTTTTTTTTTGACTCTACACATTCTTAATGGTAAAAGTAATAGCCCATGTGCTACTCTGAAAGGAATTTTATAAATTACAAGTAGAATAGTGCTGCTGCATTTCGCTGGGCAAAATATAGTTCAGAATTGTGTTTCTAAATAATTTTATGTAATAAGAAATACCAGTCAAATCCCAAAAACAGTTTTTTTTTTTCCTGGCAACTCAAAAATAATATAGAATATATGACACGTAGGGACGTCTGGGTGGCTCAGTTGGTTAAGCATCTGCCTTCGCCTCAGGACATGATCCCAGGGTCCTGGGATCGAGTCCCGCATTCAGCTTCTTGCTCACTGGGGAGACTGCTTCTCCCTCTGCCTGCCGCACCCCCTGCTTGTCCTCTCTCTCTGTCTGACAAATAAATAAATAAAATCTTAAAAAACAAACAAAACACAAAAGAATATAGGACATGTACGTAAGTGGGAGAGCAGGATCTGAAAATTACTCTACGAAGATGTTGTATACTCTTGTGCATAACTGAAACTCAATTAATAGCTCTAGAAATCTAATTGCTGGGTGCCAATTTCATCCTTTGAATAACAATAGGAGTTAATCTCAGTTATTTCCATTGAAATTTGCAGCCCTGTCTCTAATCTGTTCTGTATAATGTAGTCTCGATAAGAAATGTGTCATAATGTTATCCCCAGCATACCATATTGTTTTAAATTGCTCTTTTAATGACTTTTTAAAACATTTCTTTTACCTGGTTATAATCTACCACTCAGTGAGGACAGTGGGCATCAGCTGACTGACTTGGGGAATGAGGAAGCCACATCACTCTTCAATCTGTCTTACTCACCAAATTAATGAGCTGTATTACCACCTGCCTCAGGGGAGAGTGTGTGATCAATTCTCGCAGTTCTCGCAATGCTGTCATGATGATGAATGGCTGAAAGGTAGGTTTTAGAGAAAGAAGCCTAGTTTAGTTAAAAAGGAAAAAAGAGCATAACCTATTTCAATAAGAGCACAATTAGTATTAGCACCCTTAACCATTTTGACCAATATAACCTTCAAAAATATGAGAAGAAAAACCTTACCAACTTAACTCTTCCTACTTGTTTACTGTCCTTCCTAATGAGTGATTCAGAGAGACAGCCTAGGTTTTAAGCTAGCTGTCAACTGTAGAATTTATAGGAACAGAGAAAGTAGTTACTAAGCAGAGTGGTCCTGTGGACTCTCTAGTGAATTCTCAGCAGAAACATATTAACATAAAACCCTTGGGAATTACAATTTTTGACTCCAGATTTTACTAAACTCACATTAAGGACCAATATTTAGTTAGAGATATAAGAAAGCATTTATTTTCTTCTTGTGGGAACCTCAGTGCTTCATACCCATCTTAATGTCACCTTAACATTTTTAAGAACTTAAATTACATTTTCATTGTTTACAAAATACAAACTTTATGAATTTAATGATTTTTATTGAGATAGATATAAGGACTCCACAGACAAAGAGCTCTAGCAATGTTTTTCTAAGTGTATCTCATTTTCATGGGAACATACTGCCAAAACTGATCAGATTTATATGAACTTTTTTTAGTATATGTGCTGCCGAAGCGAGCACTGGATTTATATGAACTTGCACATGTTGTGCAAATAGAAAATCAGAGAAAGCTATGAAATTAAAAAGAGCCATCAGAACGTACTATAAAATTTAACTAGACATAGGTAAAAGGCCAGCTAAGCTCAAATTTAATAACTACCCTTCACTGTAAATTGAGCATACCTCAAAAAACACTACACTTGTTAAATGAGTTGAGAAAAATCACATACCACTGGAATTTGCAGAGCACTGTTTGTCTCACGGAGTTTTAAAACAAAAGTAAACTTAGAATCATTTTTATTTCTCTTCCAAAATTCTATCCAGCATTATCATCGATGGAGAATATTGAAGATTTTTATAATTATTAAAAAACCATGATCCATTTTGTTTCCTTAAAAACCTGAATCTCCTCTGTTTTTTGGAACCTTCTATGACAGACTAAAACATGGATGATTAATAGCGTAAGATTTAAAATATACTCTTGTTATTGTCTAAGATGCCGTATTTGTTTGCTAGGGCCCTCATAACAGAATACCACAGACTAGGTGGATTAAACAACAGAAATTTATTTTCTCACAGTTCTGGAGGCTGGAAATTCAAGATCAAGATGTCGGCAGGGTTGGTTTCCTGTGAGGTCTCTCTCTCCCTGACTTATAGATGATTGCCCTCTTGCTTCCTCTTTACATGGTCATTTCTCGTTCCTTGTGTCTCCTTTGTGTGTACAAATATCCTCTTCCTTTAAAGACACTAGGTAGACTGGATTAAGGCCCACCCTCACATCTTCATTTTAACTTAATCACCTCTCTAAAGGCCCTATTTCCAAATACAGTTCCATTCAGAAGTACTCGAGGTCAGAACTTCAACATGTGAATTTTGGGAGGGTCACAATTCAGCCCATCACAAATGCCAAGCCAGCTCAGTATGTCAGAATATAAGTAATAGTTTTGTAAATAGCCTTCTCAATGTCCACCCCCACCCCCACTACCTACGTATGTCACTCAATTGAAAAGAGTACCAGTTGACCTTAGGAAGTTGTATAGGTAAAATGATTATAAACATTCTAAATGATTAGCAGTTAGAATTGCCTATGTAAATGAATATGTTTAATTTATCCTCAAATTTACAAAATAGATAATCCACCAGCTCATGGTTAGTGAAGGAGGAACCATTTTTCCACCTGATGGATGAATGGCAGAAAGAACGAAGAAACCTGGGAATGGTGAAATAACATATTTGGGACACATATGGGGAGCAAAAGAGACGTGTGGTGAAGACTGCTTATTATTTCCCCCCTTAGTTATTGGGGGCCTCAGTAGGTGACGGTCTTCCATTTAATGCAGTGAGTGTTTTCAACAAAGAAGACTTATGTAAAATGAGGTTGTTTTCTTTCCTCTAAGCCAGAGAAGGATGGCTATTTTTACTGGTGGAAATCCTTTGGCATAAGAGCAACTTTTGTAATGTCAGGTTCAGTGTTCAACTTGAATAACTATTGTAAATTTTGCTTATATCCTGTTCTTCTGTAATTATATTTACATATTTCTCCTCCTCTCCCTTCTTCTTCTCCTTCTTCTGCCATTTTCTTTTTCTTTTTTTAAGATTTTATTTATTTATTTGCCAGAGAGAGAGTGAGAGAGAGAGCATGAGCAGGGGGAGGGGCAAAGGGAGAAGCAGGCTCCCCACTGAGCAGAGAGCAGGATGTGGGGCTTGATCCTAGGATTTCCAGATCATGACCTAAGCTGAAGGCAGATGCTTAACTGACTGAGCCATCCCTCTTTTGCCATTTTCTTGATAATTCAATAATTCAAAGTCTAGTTAGGGAATAGTGGAAGAAATAGGAGAGAATGTTTTAAAAATTTAAGTTTTTTCCACAATGCTTTACTCTAAGCCCAAATCTGTCTCACTAAAAGAAATCATAATAAATTTGGGAATCATGCAGAACTTTAAAATAGTTGAGGGCCTGAATTTTTTCAGTGCCCCTTTGGCATGCATTGGCGATGGCATAGTAGTTCTGGCAAATGAGGTAAAATATAAAATAATTCTATAGATAAACACCTAGACATTTTCTAGTACTAGATTTTTACCACTTTATTCTGGCATTTGGAGTCTCCTTATTTAAAATACTAGTAGTATTATTTGTTTTAAAAAAAGAAAAAGAAAAAAATAACTAGTAGAACTTTTCCAAGAGTGTTTATCCTGTGGGATCAGATTGTTCTAAAGTTAAAATTCTCCTTCCTTGCTGCCTAGCACATCCGGTAGAATCTCTCTTAAAGGTGAAGTGACTAATCTTTCACCCTTGAAGGGTGATGATCATGTTAGTGAATGCTGAGTCTGCCTTCCAGTTCCTCAGCCACAAATGTCATCTTGCTACTCTGTCTAAAGCTATTGCTCTGACAGCTTCAAATTGTCAAGTATATGGCACATGAAGTTTTCTTGAATTATTGATAAATCTGCATAATTTGGGGAAGCTGAAAATGGTAACATGGTAGAATTAATAGTTGCTCTAATTCTTTCTTCACGGATATGGTATTTTTACATATGTTGCACAGAAGAAAAATCTTATAACTAAATAGTTCATTTTGTAGAAAGTCTATTTGTGTAGGAAGATATAAAGGATACTTAGAAGGGAAGTCTTGTATCATTCATCAATCAGTACATGCCCCTGGATACTTTGTACTTTATGGTGAGTTTTCAATAAATACTGGTTGAATAAATAGATGAGTTGAGATGGAAACAAAGCAAATGCAGGTATATTAAAATTCAGACCATCAAGAGCACTAATTCTCAGCTCTAATGCTGCAATTCACTGGTATGTTGCAATCAGATATACCATAAGCAGAGATTTCCAAACTTTCTCAGTTCATGTATCAGTAATTTTTTTTCTGAAGCCCTTGGCAAAACAAACAGACAAACAAACAAAACCTAGCAGTTTAGTTCACCAAGTAGTTAAATCTAAACAACTTAGAACTCATGCCCTAACAACTTAGTATTTATGTCTTAGCAACTTAGTAGCCATTTGAAAAAGAATACATAACAATTTGAAAGAACAAATGCTATTTTTATCTCATTCTTGAACATTCACAATTGCTTACTAATAAGATGTGCCTGTGTGCTGGGCAGTGCACAGCTTCTTGAACCTCAGTATCAGATTGGACAGCCTCTCATCATTTTTGGTTCTATAGTGATTTTCTCGTGCTACTTGCTTTTTAACCTCAGCAGTCTTCCAAAACTTAGTTGCACAAAGATATGCTGTCATGAAAAGGAATGTAGCTTTATTTGATGTCCAAACAGTGAACTGCCTAGAGTTAGTAGTTCATAAGATGTCTGACAAATGTCTCCAGTATTGCTGTGATTCCCTTGAATATTTAAAGTATCCCCAAATAGGGGCACCTGGGTGGCTCAGTTGCTTAAGCGACTGCCTTCGGCTCAGGTCATGATCCTGGAGTCCCGGGATCGAGTCCCGCATCGGGCTCCCTGCTTGGCGGGGAGTCTGCTTCTCCCTCTGACTCTCCCCCCTCTCATGTGCTTTCTCTCTCTCTCTCTCTCAAATAAATAAATAAAATCTTAAAAAAATAAAAAATAAAAAATAAAGTATCCCCAAATATTCCTATATGAGTTCACTGTGATGAGAATACAGTTTGAGCAAATAATGTGTTACCAACAATAGTTAGAATACTGAGGATATCAAGCATTTTCTTAAAAATTAGAGTGTATCCAAAGTTATCTTTATGACAATACCACTCACTCATGGACTTCTTTTCTGTAGTAGAGGGAAGCAGCTAGGATGTGGGGACTGTACACAGTCAACAACCTATTTAATCTATGCCCCTGCACCTGACAATGACTGTTAAGGCTGTGTCATCAATACATTTGGTAATTAAGACTTAAGGCAATGTTTTTAATTACAGGGAAAATTTATTTCAATACCTAGATATAATATCATTCTCTACCCCTAACCCCCAAGATCACATTCACACAGGCAAACGCTATCCCCAGAAGGAAAAAAATGCTGGTTTATACCAAGGGTTTGGAACTTTTCTGTGAATTAGAATCACCAGGGAACTTATTAAAAATGCAGATTTCTATAATCCCTAGGCCTATTCTCTGAAATTCTGTAGTCCTGGGGTAGGACAATGATATTTTTAAAAAGCTCTCCCCGTGATTTTTTTAAGTTTTTTTAATTATGTTATGTTAATCACCACACATTACATCATTAGTTTTTGATGTAGTGTTCCATGATTCATTATCTGCGTATAACACCCAGTGCTCCATGCAGAACGTGCCCTCTTTAATACCCATCACCAGGCTAACCCATCCTCCCACCCCCCTCCCCTCTAGAACCCTCAGTTTGTTTCTCAGAGTCCATAGTCTCTCACGGTTCGTCTCCCCCTCCGATTTCCCCTCCTTCATTCTTCCCCTCCTGCTATCTTCTTCTTCTTCTTTTTTTTTTTTAACATATAATGTATTATTTGTTTCAGAGGTACAGATCTGTGATTCAACAGTCTTACACAATTCACAGCGCTCACCATAGCACATACCCTCCCCAGTGTCTATAACCCAGCCGCCCCATCCCTCCCACCCCTCACCACTCCAGCAACCCTCAGTTTGTTTCCTGAGATTAAAAATTCCTCATATCAGTGAGGTCATATGATACATGTCTTTCTCTGATGGACTTATTTCACTCAGCATAATACCCTCCAGTTCCATCCACGTCATTGCAAATGGCAAGATTTCATTCCTTTTGATGGCTGCATAATATTCCATTGTATATATATATATATATATATATATATATATATATATATATACCACATCTTCTTTATCCATTCATCTGTCGATGGACATCTTGGGTCTTTCTACAGTTTGGCTATTGTGGACATTGCTGCTATAAACATCGGGGTGCACGTACCCCTTTGGATCCCTACATTTGTATCTTTGGGGTAAATACCCAGTAGTCACCACATGATTTTAATGCAGACCACATTTCGAGAAACTCTGGTAGAGGGTACTATTCATGTAGCACAGTGAAACAGATAATGAGACTCTCAATTTTTTTTGTATGTGTCTTATTAATGTGCCATTTGAGTATGTGTGTGTGTATTGACATGGAAGGTGACATGCCTCCTGCCAATACCTAAAGATGATACTACTAATCTAATACCGGTCTCACAAATACTTAGCATGATAGTGGTAGAGTTTATGGTGGTTCACGATCATATTGTTGTGAGTTCTTTATATATCATATTCTTTATATCCCTCAGAGTACTTAACTTTATATTCCTTAATCCTTTATATCCTCCAAGGGTACTTAATATGGAGCTTTAGCCATAGTAGGAACTCAATAACTATCAGTTACTTGTGGTTCTTAACATAGGCTCAACATTAAGATCACTTAGAGAGCTTCTTAAAATATGAATTATCAAAGACTTCTCAAACTAACTGAAGCGAAATTTGTGCAGCTGAGTTCTGGCAGAGCCAAGGTTGAGACCCCTGAGTTGTATCTTTCCTTGGACATCTATTATTACCAAATGCATGCATTTCACATCCATCTGATTGGGCTTATGAGTATGTGTGTGTGTGTGTGTAAGTGTGTGTGCACACACATGTTTTTATGGGACTCTTTTCCAAGATAATACAATCACAAAATATATAAAGGAATACTTTTTTCTTTTTCTTCACCTTTTCTGGGCACTTATTATTCTTTCTCAATTCCTTTATTGGAAATGTGGAGACTATAACCAGTCTCACTACCCTCTACTTGCTATTACCTGAAAGAGTTTTTTTTTAACGCTTAAGAGTTTGCTTGGCAACTCTTTCTTTCATTCTTGCATACTCTCTCCTGCAATTAAGCTACTCAGCCACTTGGTGGTGATAAGTGCTTTATTCATAACGGCCAGTTACCAGATGTGCTTTTTGAGATCCAGTCAAAATTATTTTCCCATTATTTTCAGATTTCTAAAATTATTAAAACAATGAAAATAGCAAATATTGAATTGTAAAGTAATTCTAAGTAGAACTTGCAAAGAAATATGAAAGATTTGATTCAGTGACTTCCTCATCCTTGCATGTAATTTACTTAAAATTTGTATTTTATACTCAGATTTCGATAAAACTATTCTGCTTTTTTTAAACAGAGATTTACTGCTTACATCATTGTATCCTAGTTCCTTGATTCTAAGATATACATTCCAACTCACAGAGGTTAAATATTAAAAAAAAAAGTAGAAACAATGAAAATGCTGTATTTGCAGAATCCACTGGAGTCTTAATGCATGGGAGACATTTAATAAATAAGTCTGGGGAAGGAAAGAAGAAAGGCAGGAAGGAAGCATGCAGGGAAGAAGATTGTGGAGGGAAGGGGGGAGAAGGAAGAGAGGAAGAAAAGCAAGAAAACGGGTGGCAAAGAATAATTACGTATCCTTCATAAAGCATTGGCTTAATTCTGAGGCTTTCTTGGTAGAAAAATTTTCCAATTTTCCGTTTCACAGATGGAAACTTTGTTTATTATATCAATAGTAATCCATTTCTCAGTTAATAAAAATGAAGCCACTGAGCTGACATCTTTGTAATGCAAGCCTGTAAGCTCCTGCCTGCTTTTCTTCCATGTGGAAGGGAGGGAAAACAGATGTGGCTGCCTTTGGAATTTAGTGCGGGTGCTCCGCCTTGCTGGCCCCTTTATATCCTTTAGCTGTCATTTAAATGTCACTTCCTCAGAGAGGCATTCCTGGACTACCCAATCTAAAGGGCGTCCCCTCTTGTTATTCCCTCATAGAGCATCTTATCCTTTGTTCTCTTCAGAGTGTCTAATCATCCCCACAAGGTGCTCATTAAGGTGTAACTTCTTTCCAAAAGCATATATACTTTAGCAAAGATAAAAACACATTTAAGAACCCAGGGAATAGAAGCCTACATACTAATCACAAGATTCAGATTGAAAAATAAACACAGAGATATGCACTAACGCTTAGTACTCTTAAAACTGTGAAACTGAAAATGTATGATTAATCCATGATGGTAAATGGGCATTACTGAGGGCAGTAAGAGTGAAATAAGGACAAACTTTGACTTGCTTCCATGTTTTCCTGGAGCTGGACTGCTAATTAGCTACTATGTAAGCTTATTATGGTTTATGTCAACTAATAGGTAAACGTATGTGATTCTAGCTCATCTTCTTGTGTCTGGGCAGGTTATATTTAAACCAGGCCAGAGATATGAGCTAAATTCCATTTTAAAATTTTATTAGAGAAGGGTATTTGAGAACCTATTTCTGCAAGGTTAGGAATTCCTTCTTACAGTTAATTCTAGGCTGTATCTTTTGTAAGTTTTTCATGTTTCACTTTAGGACACTTTACTACTGTGTCCTTACTAGAGAAGGAGAAGAGTAAGTCTATTAATACAGGAGTTTCATTCTCCCTTTGCCATCTTGAGATGTGATAACAGGAAAACCTGCATGTTGTTTTGTTATATTTCATTTCCTACCTCAGACCCACCATCTTTTCCTTTGCATCACATCACACTCTATCATCCCAGGTAGAACCCAGAGGTGGAATACTGATGAAATTCTATCCCAAAGCTGTACTGGTCCCAGAGCCTGTTCATGAGCTGCTGCCTCATCATAGGTGTGAAAATCTCTTAATATCGCAGCTGATTATCTCCGTATGTGTTAAGAAACAGATGGAGTATTGGTTTTGATTTTTGTATAGTTTATGTACACATAACTTTAAAGAACTGTGAAATAGGGAAATACATAGAATATCCATAAAAGGAATTAAAATATTAGATTCTGAAAGTGATGAAAGTGATGAAAGTGATGAAAGATTCTAGCTTTTAGGGGCTAAACAATCAGGAGCAAAGATTCAGATGATACTGATTGTTCTGACTTAATATAATCTCTTTACATATTTAGATTTTAGAACAGTACAATAGCCTAAAATATCACTAGCTAGGTATTAGAAATAAAGGCTTGGTTATGTAGTGACTACAGAAATGTATTTTAAAAATTTATGTAGGAAATTGAAACTAAATCCCGACATAAGTCATTTTTATGTTTTTTTTTCCCAGTCATCTCTAATTTACATTATGCTATTTCTACAAACTTCCTCTTGTAGAGAGTGAAACATACCTGCCTACTTAGGAGTTATAGGATTTAGACCTGATAAAGTATTAATTTCATTTAATTTAGAACATAAGGAATACTTTTATTATGCATTTGTCTTCAGAAAAATGATGATTATTTTTATCTTTCAATTTGAGCAAGGAAAGAACAAAGAAAAACAACAGAATTTTAAATAGTTGCATACTTTGTTTGCCCAAACTATACATTGTGTGTGTGTGTGTGTGTATTTATATACTTTAAAATTATTTTTAAAAGTTATTTACATATATAAAACCTTTAAATAAATTTTAAATGTGTATACAACTTTAAAATAAGCTTTTGAAATAACTTTAAAAATAATTAACTTATATTCAAAAATAATCATATATTTATATATGAATAACTTAAAAACAATTTAAAAGTTCAGATTACATGAACCTGTTAGCTATGTAACAATAAATAACACTGATGAGAGGCACCTGGGTGGCTCAGCTGGTTAAGCGTCTGACTCTTGATTTCAGCTCAGGTCATGATCTTGGGGTTGCGAGATGAGCCCCAAGACAGGGTTTCTGGGCTCAGTGTGGAGTCTGCTTGGGATTCTCTCTCCCTCTCCCTCTGCCTCTCACCACTGCCTGCTCTCTCCCTCTTTCTCTCAAATAAATAAATAGATAAATAAATAAATAAATAATAAATAATTAAATAACACTGATGAGCAAATGTAACAATATTGTCCAGTTAGGACTGTTTGCAGTTTCCATGGGTGACAGTCCACTGTTAGTCCTCTCCCACAGTTTCAAAGAATGGATTAGCCCATAAATCCATAGGTAAATATTGGCTTGCCTTCTTTAGTACTTGAATGGTTTATGAATTTAAAGGTTTTTGCCCTGACTTTGAAAACAGGCACTTCATTAATTTTTAAGCACATCTCTGATTTTTGCCCCCAAATTCTCAAGCTTTGAAAATGATCCTGTTTTATCCTGCAAAGTGTTGTTCTAGGTACTCCTTCCTCTACATAATGCTAACTTTTAGATGGAAAAGTTGATATGACAGAGTTATTAAAGAAATAAAATGTCCCCATAATTTGAATTTCACCCAACAGTGAATTCAGTAGCAGAATTATGGAGGATATTGAGGCTGTTTATGATTAACTAGGCTTATTGTCATAAAGACAGTAAGAGCTGGCTTTGAGTATATCTTTGAGTTTGATGTGGCAAGATCCCCAATCTGGTTTTACTCACATCCTGTATTTCCAAATAGATTGAACATTAACAGTGCAATTGAACTGCTTAAGACATAATTACTGAAGTATTTTAAAGTACACTTAGGACATTAAATAGAACAGTTGGAAAAAAAAAAAGATGAAGAGATGTATGTTTTGAGCAAGAAAGGCTGAAGTATGAGCAAAGAGGGTTAGAAAGGTGAACACAATAGTGACTGCAACTTTTCACCTCTTGTGTTGACATTGTTAGGATGTGCTTTTGGATCTATAGCCTGAGAGTGTTCTCTCAATTTAACCATGCAGGAATACTAAAAGTAAACAGAAATACTTATTATTTGCCATTTTTTTTTTTCCTATTTAGTAAATAGAAAATTGCTCCAGTTGTTCCAACCTGAATGGATTTGGTGCATCCCAAGATTAAGCGAACAGCACAAAAGAGGACTTGATGAGTCAGAAGATGTAGAGGGAGGCAGAAATTAGGTAGACCTCTTCTAGACCTATCCATTCAGCTTTGTGAAATCCCAGAGTATTTGTAACATCCCTTTCTCAGGTAGATGCATGCACACAAAATATTCCAGAGAAACCTGTACTTTTAAAAATTATCTTTGGGGTTTGATTGCTGTATCACCACAACTCTCTATGAACATAGAGAATAAAGAGGAGCTCGTGAATGCTCTGTGAAAACGCTACCATTGTTGAGGAGAGTGTGTCCTGTGAAACGGACTCACTGTTTGGCTCCACGTCAAGGGTAGAGTGTACAAGTGTGAAAGGGAAGTGATTTTTGAATATAGTTCCTTCATTGCTTTGACTTTTGGCCCACTGCATATTGGCCTTTTGGCTTTTATAGTAAGAGACAAAACGCATAAATTCAACTGGATTCTGTTAAACAAAGAAAATTGTAATATAAACATGAACTACCAGTGGTACTGTTTCTTCCCTATTTTGCAAGCAGTATAAACTACTACATTTCCCTCCATTTTAAGAGTATATATTTTAAAAATATGCATATAGTGTATTGAAAATGTTTCCCCCGTTTTGTAACTATGACAAAAATAGCCAGGAAAAAGCCACCATAAGTATGCCACAATTTTAAACTATGAACCATATTCTCAAAATACCATAACTAGATGCTAGGGACAGCAGAGTTGCCTTTCTGTGAATTTGAGCTCTAGGGATTTGGCGTGAGAATAAAATGAAGGCTGATTTTATTGTTTTCATGGGAAGCTCATCTATGTGATCCACTAAAAATTAAATGCGAGGGGCTGTCAGGGTGAAAAAGTAGCTTTCTAATATTTTTCATGAGTGTTTTCAAAGAAAGATAAAGATTTATTTTCAGACACTGTACAGTGACCACAGCCAGGACTAGAGAAAAGTGATCTCCCTTGGGTTGTCTGCAGTCTGCACTTGGACTTCCTCCTCTTGGCCCAGTTCAGTCCAGACATTTCAACAGCTTGACTAAGCCTCATCACCATTTAGCTGCCAAGTTCAGTGACTGCCAATATCACTAGTAGCTTTTTAAGTACACCTGTTGCCAGCACTATGTTTGTGAGTCAAGAAGACTAGACATTTCTGGTCTACCCCAGTGGCTAGGATCTTTTTCAAAGGAAAATTATTTTTAATATTACTTCACCATCCTTCATTGGGAAAACACTTTTTTTTTTTTTTTTTCCTAGCAAGCTTCTCTCCTTACAGAGAAGTTGCATTTACAATGAACATGGTATATAACATCTGGTCTGGTTTAGACTATGGATAAAAATGGTTTTGGTAATCAATTCTACATTTAATTTTTATTTTAAATTGTGTGGGGCCAGTGAAGCTGTATGAATAATAAAATAGGAAGCCTTGGTGTAAGCTGACAGGCTTTAAGTGACATAATCAAATATCATTTACAGCAAAGTTAACCTGATAGTTAATGGTATGTATTGTGTGGTAATTAGGTATAAACACAGCTCATAGAAAAGACTGTAATTAATGCGTTTCATGGAGCCAGACAGCATTTTTGGAGCAAGGTTGGCGGGAGATGAATAGAAAAGCAGTTAAAGCTAGGCTCTGCTGTAATGATCCCCAGGGCCAGAGGAGCCTCTTTGGCCAGATCTCAGTTTTTCCATTAGCATTTGCTCCAGGCCAAGGGCCAGTGGCTGGGGCAACCCTCCCTTATGTCCACACAGGGCAATAAAAAGTCACAATGAGAAAGTGCAGTGGATTCATTTCTGACAGTCTTAACAACTTTTAAAACACTTTACTACTATATAGCTGTAGCTCTGTAGTCCTTTAAGGTGAAAGAAGAGGACACATGCAGGTGATTTCAGTACTTTGGGCACCATAGAGCCACTAACAGGATATTTCTTAGACAAAGTCTTTGTGGCTACTAGGCTTTGGGAGCTCATTTTGATTTATTTGCCTATCAGTGTTCATAAGGTATGTAAGTTTTCCTCACGCCAATGAAGTATCTGGTCTATAGATGAATCTGAAATTTATTTAAACTGGGATGTTTTATTATCTATCAGTCTATCTACATTTTTTTAAAAGGTGGTGCAAAAGATAGTAAAATATAAACAAAACCCCCCAAAACCTTTAATCGTACTTCCTGTACCATTTCACGTTGAAATGTCTTCACCCTGGGAATATCTGGTTCTTTTTCCTGCAAGGTGTGCTTGTGTATGACTCAGGTGACACTTTTCTTATTTGACAGACTGATTTTAATTTGTTGTGATGTGACAGAATGATCTAGTTCAAATACCAACTTCATTGGCTTCATCTTTGCCTCCTTTCTTACCCCACATCCAACCCACTGGCAAATCTTAGAAATATATCTGCAATCTGACCATTCTTATTACCTCCACTATATGCACAATGTTCTAAGTTATCAATATCTTTCACCTGACTTTTAGAATAATCTCCTCTTCTAGTTGTTCTTAACTTGCAGTCTATTCTCCACAGTGCTGCTATTATATCCTAAACCGAGTCTGATTTGTTCACTCCTCCAAGGACTCTCCATTTCATCCAGAATAAATTCTAAAACTTAACAAGGTTCTACATTTGTCCCCTTCCTGTACCCCATCCCCTCTTCTGATCACATCTGCTAGTGCACTCCCTTTGCTTCTGGATTTTAGCCGCACTTATCTCTTGGCTATTCCTCACACATGCCAAGCCCACTTCCACTCAGGGTCTTTGCATTGCTGTTCCTTCTGTGTCGAATGCTTTACTCCTAGACAGACACATGGCTCATTTTCTCACTTCCTTCAAGTCTTTGCTCAAATGTCAGAGAGGCCTTCCCAGATAAATGTATTTCAAACAGCATGCTCCCTTCCCTGTCTCCTTACCCTGCTTTATTTTTGTATGAATCACCATCTGACATAGTATGTATTTACTGGCTTATGATGATGATTATTGCCTTTCTACTACAATGTAAGCTCCATGATAGCAAGGACTTTGTATCTTGGTAACTGTTGTACCTTAGAATGGTACTAGTACATTTATTACTTCTTGAGCCAACAGAATCAACATCTCCTCTTGAGATCTTGACTTTTTTTCATTCCTTAGAACGGTAACTAGGACTCTTACTTTAATGTAAGGTGTGCTTCGCGCAGAGGTAGTTCAAACCACCTAGTAAGAGAGGATGGGATCAAAACGCTGTGATCCAGAAGAAAGGGGACGTCACCAGTTGAGCTTACAGCTTGAAAGTGGGGGCATTCAAATGCAAGTGAGGAAAAGACAAGTTCTCAAAAAGCAGCCCACCCCAGCCCAGAGGAAAGTTGGCGCAAAGGAGGGGAATGGGGCTCAGGGGGCAGATCGACGCACTCCACGCCGCGCTGGGTCTGACAACAGGGAGCCACATGCCGGAGGGGCCCCCCAGAACGGCTTCGGCTGCATCGGGGAGGTGACGGGGCTCCCTGCACTCGCAGAGTGCCGTGCGGGGCCCGCGGGCAGCCCCGACGCGCAGCCGGCCGGACCGGCGGCGCGGGGCTCCGGGAGCGGGGAGGGGCCGACGCCCGCCCCGCCCCTCTCCTCGGGGATGCCGGGATGTTTACACTCCTGACAGCGGCGGCCGCCGGAGGAGGAGCGGGAGTTGCGGGAGGATGGGCCGCCACTAGGCTCGCACTCGGGACGCGTCTCGCCTTGCGCAGGGTGGGGGCCCGCGCCTGCAGCGTCCGCGGGGGCGGCGCGGCGGGAGGTGGCGATCGGCTCCCGGCCTCGCAGCCACAGCCCCCGGCCCAGCGGGCCTTTCCGCGGGGCCGCCTGGCCGAGCCGCCCGCCCGCCCCGGGTCCCTCGCGGACAGGAGAACGGAAAACTCCCAACTTCCTGGTGAGTGGCTGCGGGGGTCTCGGGCTCCCGGGCCCGGTGGCCCGGGCCGGGTGGGGCTGCCTGCGGGAGCCGGGCGGAGAGGCGGAGGCCGGGAGGGCGCGGGGCGGCCTCCGGGATCCCCGCGCCGGGGGAGGTGGGGCGGGGTGCGCCGCGCTCGAGCTGGGTGGGGGTTTCGGTCCGGTTCGTTGGCAGTGGCGGGAGCGGGCGGCAGGAACTTGGTGCCTGGCACGGGCTTTGGCGGCCCGAGGCTGCCGTGGGTGCCGCGGTAACTAAGAAACTCCGCGGCCACCGCGGCGGCGGCAACAGGTCTTTGGTTTCAGGACCCGAGGAACTTAGGCGAAGTCCCGCCTCCCACCCCCCGGCTGCTGCTCATTGGCGGCGTCGGTTATTTATCCCTCACGGATTGGTTAGGCCCAGCTGTCAGGATTCGGCCGCAGCCAGACTTCAGAGGAGTGAAGTTCACTGGAGAGAGTGGGTGGTGGGAGCCGTGAAGCTAAGGGAGAAGCTGAAGTGGCTTGAGAAGTACAGGGAGGATGGCCGACCTGTTGGAGAATGGGCTTTCGTGGGACCCTGTCAGGATTAGCAAATGTGAGGGAGATTGCAAGGCAATAGAGATGGTGATGGTGGCAATGGAAAATAAATACACTGAGAATTGAGGCCAAAGTCAGAGAGACGAAGGGGACCGCAAAAAAGAAAAATGAGAAGACCACATTGCCCTAGGATAGTGTCAGGAAGCAACACAACCTAGAGGATGCTGCAGTGAGATCTAAAGAACTCTTGTTGCCTCTTTCCTGTGTACTGCAGGCCTCGGGAGATGATGTGTCAAACACATAAATCGTGTTCTCTCATAGCTGTAGTCCTTATTAGGGGTAAATACTAAAAATATACTTATTTTACAGTAGGTTATCTCCCATCCTTGAGCAGTTCTGGTGACGGAACTGAAAGTCTGAAAGCATTACAAAAACGAAATGATTTTCCTCCTCTGACTACTGATCATAAGGATGCTGTTGAAAGAATTGAATGCGCATAGTTTGTAGAGCCTTGTGTACCTATCATAACTAGCACCATTGTTCCTAATTCTTCCTCCAAAGAGTTTGTAGTTTCAAGAAGTATGCACACTCCCTGTAGACAACAGCAGTGTGTCTTGTCAGGTTGCTTTACAAGATAAAGTACAGAATGCGTGTGTGGTAAATCTGTATAGGAGCTTGAGCTGTTGCGGGTGTGGTCGAAGAATGGCATAGTATTAGGGGCAACCGGACAAAACACTGAAAACGGTGGATAATTCAACAAGAGATTCAACTAACCCTGTAATACTTTGTGGCAACTCTTACTGAATGGACACCGAGTATTTCTGGCTTTAATACTTGGCGAAGGCCAGTGCACTTACAACAGTTAACAGAAAACTTAAGCAATTATATCATTTCCAGAGGAAGGAATCCTCTGCTACCCTTGGGAGATCCAGTCCACAGCTTGCTTCACTCCTAAAACCGCAGCATCTTTCTGTTTGGTCCTAGACTGGAGCTTGCTGGGGTGGGGATGAGATGTTGGAGCTTTGAAAAATTGCCGCGTGGAGGAGTCAAACGGGCAGAAACTATATGGGGACGTTGAGAGGAGGGCCCGCAAAATAAAAAGGAGGAGAAGGAACCCCTAGTGGACGCTGGCTGCTTTTTCTGGGGTGGAGATTCCCCGGACCCTCGGCGAAGTGCGGGCCTGAGAGTTTGCTCTCAGCCGGGAGGCCCCGCCCTCTGCAGCACTGACGGCCTCCGCAGCCAATGAGCGGCGAGGGCACTGCGGTTCCCTGCTCGGGAGGGCGGGTACTTCCTACTTCGGCCCTAGGCTTGGAGGAGGGAGAGAAAGTTTCTCCTCGAAGGATGGCTGGTGGAGGACTCCAGTGTGCGGGATGAGAAATACGTAAAAATAAAGGGGAGGAGGTTCCAGTTTCTTCTGACTCCTCATGCCCGTCTCGTTTCATAATTGAGCTACATCTTGAACTCACCACTGCATTTGAAGCTTTATAGTTGATAAGAAACGAAGGTGGTCAGCGAACTAAATGTCCAGGTGGATGGAGTTTTACTCTGAAATTTTCTGTAAACGAAAACCAAGGAATATCAGAAACTAAATTGTTAAGCTTTTCCACAATACATGGGAATCTTGCCACCGTAAAAATCTTTATCAATTTAAAAAGTGAAGAGCGTAACTTGAGTGCAGATTTATTCTATACTTGAAACTAGTATTTAGGTTTATTTATGAAGATCATACCTGTAGCACCCTCCATTCCTTTTCCCACTTAGACGTTTTCCTGGCTGGACAATTTCCAGAGCTCTTTCCCAGCCCAATAAAACAGCACTTACTCCAAGAAGGAGGAAAGCACGTCTGGTATGATGGCAACATACTGGTGGAGGAGGGGAGATTTAAGGCCAGTATAATAACATACCCCAATAATAAAAATCAAAATTGTCGTTTTAAATGACCGAAAGCGCAGTTTTCAGTTTGTGTAAGTAAGTATTTAACCTCATACTTCCCTCCCCTTCACCTTCCTTCCAATAGACAGTTTTGGGCTCTGATTTATCGCCATAATTTAGGTATTCTTTTCTTCTCATCTGTTGTGCCTTTACCGAAATGTAGATTTCTTTTTTTCACTTAAATATGTGGTCTGAGATATCATTAGAGACTTTTACTGAGTTTCTGGAACCAAACTGTCTCATGTTTTAAAATGCATCTCTGAAGTGTTACTAACGTAGCCAGCGTATCTGGACAGGAGAGGATAGTGATAACGTAAATGCAACTTTGGAAAAGAAGTTGCTTAATTAGATAATAAGTTGCAAAATTCCTTTCAGGTTTTGTTTCCTTTGATTTTTTTTTTTTTTAAATAGGCTTTGGTATTTAAAACATTTGCAGTGTAGCTGCAGTTGCACAAAGTTGCACTCTGTCCACATTCCTGGTTTCCTTCAATTAAAATATTTGTCCCTTCAGATAGTTAGTACAGTATGCATAAAACATGGTAGGATACTTAGTATAATACTTGAGGGTATCTTGGAAATGACATATATGATTATTGTTTGCTCTGAATTGTTTTATCAACAGTTACTTTATTGACAGTTCCATAAATATATAGCTAGATGTTTTAAGAAGTGTTTCTTCATCCTTTTGATTATTTTAGTTTAATTCCTCCTCCCCTCATTTTTATAGGGAATATAGATGAGTAACATTTGGTTATATAATTGTAATGAAATGTATTTATTTGCAGGATATAATGGCAGTTGAGAATTTTTAAATATATGTAAAACTAATGTAGAACGATTCACTCTTAGAGTTATAAAACTTCTAAATTGCTTATTCCTCTTTTGGTGACTAATAGCTTGATTATCTCTGTATGATACATTATATATCTATATAAAATATTTTTTTCATTCTGATGAAAACACTGAAAGAATGTATTTCATGGTTTTTAGTGAGCGGTGGGAATGAGAAGGACAGATGATCATGAAGCATTTCTTAATTTTCTTGTGCAAGAAAACTTTTTTTAACCTTTGTCAAAATAACTGCTCTGCTATACTGTTTATATAATGTGCTTACAATGAGTTGTTTTGTAATAGCTATCCAGGGTTAATCAAAACAGTGTATAAATGAACGGAACTTACTTAATTGGTCTATAAAATTTTAGAAATAAATGTTTTCTCTTACTTAATGAAAGTAGACCGTTCTGTAAATCTTGCCACTGGTCTTCTGTTGATAATCAGTGTAAGTAAGTAGTTGAGGGTAACTTTTTCATTCCAGGCTGCTTTTGTATAGAACAGGGGTTAGTAAACTTTCTCTGTAAAGGGCCAGATAGTAAATATTTCTGGCTTTGTGAGCCATATAGTCTCTATCATTGTAGTCATGGCCAGTACCTGAACAGGTGGTCATGGCTGTGTTCCAATAAAGCTTTATTTATACAAATAGGTTGGAGGCCCACCCCAGCTTTAGAAGATAATACCAAAGATCTAAATATGATTCTGGGCCATTGATGCTTGACTTGATGTGGATTTTCCACAGCAGTATTTTATAGCCTTTTTTGTTTCTTGAACTCACAACCCTGAGATCAAGAGCTGAACTAAGATCAAGACCTGAGCTGCGATCAAGAGTCAGAGGCTTAACCAACCAAGCAACCCCGGTGTCCCTGGCCTTTTTTGGTTTTAGACATTTGTGACAATCTCTTGATCTTTCCCAGTCCCCTAAGAATAATGCCACTTATTCATATCCCAATTTTGTGTTTCATCTCAGAGACTTCATAAGTATATGAACCTCTTTTAGATTTATCTACCTTTTCAGGGTTTTCTACCATTCTTTGCTCCTTGGGGGTCCCACACCCATCCTGTGACATTGAATGAATGTGTAACCTGTCTAGCTTCTTCCTTACTAAACCAAGATGAAATCTGATGTCATATATTTAATCTTTGCTTGATTGACAGATAACACTAATATAAATATATTTTGGTGTGTTTCTTTAACTCATAGTTTTCATTTTAAACCTATTGGAATGACCGCCTTTGTTTCTTTTAGAAGTTTCTGTCATGAGCAAGAGGGTGGGCAGATTTTTTTTTTTTTTAAAGAAAAAAGTCTTTTATAGAAGACTTTTTCCCCTAATTAAAAAAAAAAAAAATACTGGAAAGGGCTTGTGTTTGTGGGAGGGCCTGCAGTCAGGGTGTGTGTAGCCTGGGGATGTGTGGGGTACCTCCTCCCTTTGTTTGAAGAATTGGCTGTAGGCTTACCTGGGTGCAGCTACTGAGAAGCCTGAGAATGGAATGGAAAATGCAGCAGTTTTGACATCACTCAGTAGAGTTTCCTAGCCCTGGCCAGGAGTGGGTTCTGGGTGTGCCAAAATATTTGACTCTCAGCGTGGTCAGGTAGCACCCGGGGCATTCACAGCTACCAGGCTAGTTGCCACCAGCTACAACGAGCCTCTTTATCAGACCCTGTGCACAAATATCATTTTCTGTGTTTATCATGAAAAAGACTAAGCCCAGGTTTGTCTCCTTGGTTGAGTTACTTGATTTGTTGGGACTATAGTTTTCTCAGCTCAGGTAAGATTGCTTTGAGGAATAAATGAAAACATCTTTGTAAAAATACCACAGTAGGCTCTAAGTGTTAGTTTCATATCACCTATTTCTGTTTTTAGGACGTTCAGCGGTAGGAAACGCATCTGCTGTTCTCAGTTTTTCTGATGACAGGCCCTGTTGCCCATTCTGCTGGGGCCCAGCTTTGTCTGATCAGGCTCCTACCTAGCTCTATGCCATTTCTCCCTTCTCTGCTTGAATTCTTCTTCCTCTTTGCCCTGTGATTTCCATATTCATAATTTAGTGGTTCCCATTGTTTGAGTTCATGTTTTTATGTTTTTTGGAGTATGGGGAGAAGGCATTAATCCTTGGTTCCTCAGACAGGAAAAACACAAGAGGCTTGGGGGGGTTATATTTTGGACAGTAAAAAATGGGAGTTGTAAAGAGATCCTTAAATACTAAGTAAAAATGGCAAAACTAAAAATATTATTTCTAATAGTCTTACAGTTTTGCTTTTTTTTAATCATTAGAATATTTTCCTCATATTCTCATATTTACCTGGCAGATTAATGTAATTTTTGTTGTGGTTGTAACCATAACAAAGCCACATATTCTCTATTACATTATGATTGGGAAAATTGAATAGATTTGTTTAGAAAAGTTATTGTACTTCTAAAAGGTAAGGAATTGCAAATCTTCCATTGCTTTTTATATATAACTGTGGACCACATAGTAAAATACTGTGATATGTTTGCATACTGTCTTAAAGACTCCCAGAACTGGGGCGCCTGGGTGGCTCAGTTGTTAAGCGTCTGCCTTCGGCTCAGGTCATGATCCCAGGGTCCTGGGATCGAGTCCCACATCGGGCTCCCTGCTCTGCGGGAAGCCTGCTTCTCCCTTTCCCACTCCCCATGCTTGTGTTCCTGCTCTCGCTATGTCTCTCTCTGTCAAAAAATAAAATCTTTAAACAAAACAAAACAAAACAAAAGACTCCCAGAACTGGACAGTAGGTAATTTTTTTAAGGCAAATGGCATGACCTTATCCAAACAGTTTATTTCCAGGCATGGTTTGTTACTTAACAAATACAAGTAAATTGAAAGATAGACAGGAAGAATGCTTATTGATGGATTGAATTTATGGGAAAAAACTGATGTTTTATTCTCAGTTTCTTATTAACTTCTTTTGTTTTCTTTATAGTCTTTGGTGTTAGAACACATTAAGGATAGTATAGTGGCAGGGAATGTATTCAGTAAAAACTGGCATTTTTTAACATCTTCAACATATATCTAAAGTAAAGTTTTAATACGGTTTCTACATTTGATAAATATTTTCATTGTTGAATGGCATGTTTTCAACTTCGCTTTATCATTTTATGACCTTGAGTGTTTCAAATACTAGCTGTTGATAAAGAGTTGTATTTTATTAAGCAGTTCTCCTATCCTGTAATCATTCTTTGTTTTTATAAAGGAATTTATTACACTGTATTTAACAGTATTTGAGGGTTGTGGGGCACGGGGTGGGGGTGGAGTTCCATCTTCTGCAAAGTTTCCCAATACCAGGCCACCAAGGGAGTTGCTGCCTCATCCATGATCATAAAGCTGCCAGTGTGAGAGTACACAGTCGCTGTCCTGATGAAGACATGGCCACAATAAGGAAGATGCTGCTATTTTGGTGTCCCCAGAACCATACTCTGACTGTCGTGGTCCAGGAAATGGATGCTCTGGGCACTGGCTCTTAACCCCTCTATTAGTTTCCTAGGGCTGCCCCAACAAATTACCACAAACTGAGTGGCTTAATACAACATAATTTTCTTCTTTCGTAGTTCCAAAGGCCAGAAATTAGAAATCAAGATGTCCACACGGCCATGCTGTCTTTGAAGGCTCTGGGGAGAATGTATTCCATGCTTTCTCTGCTTCTGGTGTTGGCGGCATTCCTTGATGTTCCTTGGCTTTAGACATATATCACTTCAATCTCTGCTTCTGTCACATGGCAGTCTTCCTATGTGTCTCTGTATGCGTCTCTCCTCTTCTTTTAAGGACAGCAGTCACTCTTACACTTAAAGTTTAATAAGCTAAATCTATACTTTTTCTTTCAGATTCTTTAGCATACAGATTATAGATTTCTGATCTTTCTGTTCTGAACAGAATTTTAGGATTGTGCAGAAATTATATTTAAGAGATAAAGGCACCCAGGTTATCCTGTACATATGTAATCTGCTGTTAGTATTTTTTTTTTTTTTAAAGATTTGACTTATTTGGGGCACCTGGGTGGCTCAGTTGTTAAGTGTCTGCCTTCGGCTCAGGTCATAATCCCAGGGTCCTGGGATCGAGCCCCACATCGAGCTCCCTGCTCAGTGGGAGGCCTGCTTCTCCCTCTTCCTCTCCCCCTGCTTGTGTTCCCTCTCTCACTCTCTCTCTCTGTCAAGTAAATAAATAAAATCTTTTAAAAAAAAGATTTTATTTATTTCAGAGAGAGAGAGCTCATGTGCACATAAATGGGGGGAGGGGGCAGAGGGAGAAGGAGAGAATCTCAGGCAGACTCCCCGCTGAGTGTGGAGCCTGATGCAGCAGATGCAGGCCTGATGTGGGGTTCGATGCGGGGCTCTGTCTTATAACTCTGAGATCATGACTTGAGCCGAAATCAAGAGTCAGCCTTTCAACCAGTTGAACCACCCAGGCACCCCTGTACTTAGTGTTCTATTGCTACCACAAAACAGCTGTTCCAAACTCAAGTTTTCCATTCACTGTTATCGTCTTGTAGTTTCCCTTAGGAGACCTAAGTGTATGATTCACTAAATCAGTTATTTTCAGAACTGGAAGGAAACTTATAAATTATCTAAACTGACCTTTTCATTTATTGTGAGAGTAATAAAAATAAACTTATTCTTATAATAAGAATAAACTAAAATCCAAGGATGTAAACTTGCTAATATACACTCTGCTAGATTCCATAATAGTCAATATTGCCTTGTGTTACCTTTGTAATGTTTTTGATGGTAGGCACAGTGATTTTTTTCTTCTTTTTTTTCACTTCTCCTGAATTAGCAGAATCTTGCTGTGTTCATGGTACATGCTCAATAAAGACTTGCTGATGGAGTGATGACAGTGTACCTCTGATTGCCCGTATCAGGGCCTTGATTTAAGTCAGCAAATATTTGAGTACCTGATTGTGCAGGGGTGAAGTATTTCTTTTGCCTCTAAAATGATGAACAGTAGGGTGGATTGCTATATCCTCACTATTTAATAGGATCCAAGTGGGACAAGAAATTACCATTATGGAGGCCAGTCCCAGGAAGGAGCACTTAATTAGAGGCAGTTCATAAGACAGTAAAGGCTAGAAAGTTCATGATTGGTCGTATGGTCAATATTTCATAAATACATATTTCATTATGTTAGACACCTTGACTCATAAAAGCCAGCCTTCATGTTGTTTGTCATTTTGGTATATTGAAAATAACTTGTGTGCCCCCATTGCTTCATGTATATATGCCTGAAATGTTCGGCAATGCCACTGACCAGTTTCTCCCTCTAATACCTTCTCTTGCTGTGATTCAAAGATCATGATTGGCTCTGTTTCCTTTACTTCTGTAGCCATGCCCCTCTCTTAGAAGTTGGTTCTCAGTTTGTTTATTATATACGTTCCCTGTTTCAGTGAAAATTCTGCTTTACAAAGCAGAATGATTAGAGATTAATCACATGAATCCTAAAGGATTTATTTCATGATTCCTTGAAATAGTTACATCTATTTGTACACTGAAGATGATTTACAAAATTTGTATAGCTGTTCAAGAATATATGGGTGGCTTTTTTGCTACCACCAAGATAGGTTGTATTTTCAAAGCATTTGTCCTATTACTATGTTTCTCAAACTGTGGTCCTCAGAATGTCTGTGTCAGAGATTCTGATCTGATAAGTATGAGCATTGGCATTTAAAAACAAGTACCCTAGGGTGCCTGGCTGGATAGTTGGTAGAGCATGTAACTCTTGCTTTCAGGGTTGTAAGTTTGAGCCCCATGTTGGGTGTAGAGATTGCTTAAAAATTAAATCTTTAAAAAAATAAAACACAAGTATCCCAGATGATTTTTATAATAAACACAGATTTGGAAAGCCACTGGTCTGTGATGGGAACCTACGTTTAAAATAAGTACTGCAGGTGATCCTAATGCAGGTGTTCCTCAGGCCATACTAAGAAATGACACGTGGTCTTTTAAAAAAATACTTTTTAATTAAAAAAATATTTAGGAGGGCATGTGTTGGGATGAGCAGTGGGTGTTATACGCAACTAATAAATCGTTGAACACTCCAACAAAAACATGATGTACTATATGCTGGCTAACTGAACATAATAAAAAAAATTTATTTATAATGAGAGCCCATTCCTATTGCTAACATTTTTGGCCTGGGGTGTGCAGCCCTTTGGAGCAGTTTATATCTAATAATTAGATTCTTCCAGCATGTGTAACCTGTGTCTCAGCTCAAACAGGGCATAGGTGTTGCTGAAATGATGGTTATAAATCAATTAAAATCATTTAGATAAAGTATAAATATCTTATAAACAACAATTGAAGTAATAACAGAAGAGAAAATTCCACTTCGAACAAGTAAAAGAAAATACTACATCTAAGTGTTAGTTTTCGTCCTATCCCAACAAGTGGTCCCTTGTTAATGTACTGCTTACAGTGTATGCTGTTGTCACCATTTTTGGCATTTCTACGGTATTTTTCTCAGCTAGGTGTGAAAGCTTACCACTTCCCTTACCTCTGAGATGGTTTGCTTTTTGCTTAAGGCTAAAAGCCCTTTGCCTGCACCTAGAGATTTTGCTTCTAGTCACCATTACCTTACTTCCACCTGTAGTTCTCAGTCTTGTTTCTGGGCTTGGCTGTACCAAGCTTTGATGTCTTGCATATCTAGCCATGCTGGAAAGTATTCAAGAACATCATGATGAGTAACCTGTTCCTTTTTCCATGACTATCTTATTTCCATTGATAACAAGTGTCTCTGGTACTTGAGTTGCTTCTAACTTCCCTCCTTGTCATTAGATACAGATCTTTGCATGCAAGTTGTGTTCTTTATTCAAGAAAGCCTCCTTGGTCAATCACATTCATTCGTTCATTTAAGATATGCTTGGTCATTTAAAAACTACTTTCTACCAGTGTTTTTTAATGCCTTTTTCTTAATTTGGAGTTCATCAAATCAGTTCAGGCCCTTGTTGTTTATGACCATTTCTATCCCTATCTTTTTTCAAATAATAAGAAGAGGCAGCTCGATAAAGAAGGTATTGAAGTCCTGGATTAAGTCCAGGTTCATTTTTATATCTTTTCAGATGCCAAGCACAGAGTCCAGCTCTTAGTGTAAGCTAAATTAATATTTACACAACTCAGTTTAAGAGTTGAGTGTCTGGCCTAGGAGAGAGCATTGGTAATGTGATGAATGGTTCAGATAATAAAATGGAGCCGGGACTGTTAACGATGCCCTGATGATGTTGACTTAGGGTATATGTTGGGTGTGTGGTCCCGGATAAGGCAGTGCTACTACGATTCCTAGGCCTTTTTTGTTCATGTGTTGGGTTGTCATCTTTTGAATGTCAGTATTTCCACAGTAAGACATGAATGCCCATTTTTATTTTTTTTTGTGAACTTTGTTGGGTATTTGCATATGCTGTTCAGAAGATGATCCAGTGGATTGGATGGGGTTTGATGTTAAACTTAGTTTCACAATGAGATGAAGTTTCTCTGAAATTGGAAGACATACATGCCTGAAAGCTGAGGGACAGACCATTTGATCTCTGGGGATCTCCAGCATTTGTAAGATGAATGATTCTGTGATTCTGTTCACTTTATGGTTCTTCTTTTTCCATTTGTTCTTTATTCTCCCCATTTTCCTACTGGGTCCCGCCAATTCATGGGTTGAAGAAAGAGAAATTTGGGGATTGTTGCTAGGTAGCTGGAAGTGAGTAATAAAGAAAACAAACAAAGATCTAGCTTTATGCTTTTAAAAATATTTCAGTTTTTATTAATCACAGAATATAGGAGCACAAGAATGACCAAATGCTGCATCATATTGCCTGGCTCAATTATTTTTAATGGCTATGCATTGGAACCTCTGCTTTCAGCCTGACCCTGACCTATCTTTCTAGATTTACTTCTTTATACTTTTCTATATTTTAGTCATGTCTGACCACTTACTTTTTTTTTTTTTGGTTAAATTTTGTACCCTTTCGGGGCGCCTGGGTGGCTCAGTTGTTAAGCGTCTGCCTTTGGCTCAGGTCATGGTCCCAGGGTCCTGGGATCGAGCCCCGCATCGGGCTCCCTGCTCGGCGGGAAGCCTGATTCTCCCTCTCCCACTCCCCCTGCTTGTGTTCCCTCTCTCGCTGTGTCTCTCTCTGTCAAATAAATAAAATCTTAAAAAAAAAAAAAATTTGTACCCTTTCTGGCTTCACTGCTTTATCTTTATGCTTTTCTCACTTCTTTTAATGCCTATTCTCTTTGCTTCAGCTATTCAATCTCACTATATTAAAATAATCTTCATCCCTTAAGGGTTTGCCCTAGTAGAAATCCTTCTGCTTCTTTTAAGCCTCTGGTACCTATTGGCTCTCCCTGTAGTTACTTGTCTTAACTTCCTTCCTGGAATATAAGCTTCTGGAAGGTGTGAATCATGTCCTGTACATATTAGTGTTTCCTGCAGGGCCTAGGACCATTTTTGTCAGAACTAGCCATTCAGGGAATGACAGGTGACTGCCTCCTAGTGAGGATATGGGGCAGAAGGTCTGGGCAGATCCTAGAGTGAAAGAATGTCCAGAACAACTGAGCAGTTGGTTTCAGGGAAGTCTGTGATGACGGCGAGGTGCATGTCTCTGCAGGGCCCGTAGGGCATATTATGAGGAAGGTCTTACTATGTGATATAGATAAAGGTTGATCAGTCAGTGGTAAATGTTGGGATATTCAGAGATCTAGTTTGAGAGTCTGGGTTTGGTATCTGAATTCTGAATTTTAAGTTCTGGCAGATCTCAGAATAGGATGACATGGGAACCAGGACTAGGAAAAATGGATAGAGATGCCAGACATGAAGTTGGTGGAAATGAGAAGAGTTATGGAGTCAAGGCAGAGGTAAGTTTGGCAATTAGGTACAAGTTAGAGGCTCGGGCAACAAAGAGCAAAGAACTAAGTTCTTGGAATTAGGACGTGAGGTTAAAACAGGATCAGCGGTCAGATTAAATTGATTTGAGGCTGATTTACTAAGCCGTTTACTAAGTATCCTTATATTTCCCTTGCTTAGAGGCAAGCCCATTCCTTGTTCAAGTTCAGTGGCCTGGCTTTTTATAAAGGGGTAGCAACGTCTCTCTGCCCAAAAAATTGCTGACTGTATTTGCCAAATGAATCCCGTTTTGATGTTCTGACAGGCCCCTCATGAGGAAAACGCTGAACTGAGTTAAATAAAGAAGTAACTAGCTTACTACTGGAAATTATTCCCCTCTTAAGAATAACTACTAATTGGGAATTGATGAAGGTTATCCTTTGATTTGTGTCATCAAATGCTGACCTAGAGAAAGGTTGTTCTGCTTCAAAATAGATATATTTTATTTAGTATCTTTTCATAGCTTTCATTGCTGAAGTTTAAAAGAACAATCACAATGTCAATAATTATTTAAAAAAAAAACATTTAAAGTACTTACAAAAAGGCCTGTGCCAAGTGGGCCAAAGATACAGTGTATATTCGTGAATTAATGAAGAAGCACGTAGGAAATGAGCCTGGAAAAATACCCAGATACTGCATTATGAAAGCCCCACATACAATACTAAGAAGACTGGCCCCCTCCTCTCCTGTAATACGATTGTAAAGAGTTATTTGTACCTTTATGTTTTCAACTTTTGGTTGTAATAGCAATAAAAGCTATAGGTCTTTGATATCTTTTTATCGGTTTTTAGGTGACCAGAGATCAGGAACTAGTGTCAGAATTGAATCAAGATTATTATAAAGGCAGCCTTAGGTAGATTTGTTAAAAAACGTATTAAGAAAATGTGTTAAAAATGTATTAAGAAAATGTGTTAAGGGATGTATGAAAAAATTAAGTTTAGACTTGAAAATCCAGGCTCTGGTGATAGTACAGTATACTTTAAATTTACCAAGAAAGTGTTATTTTATTCTTTATAAACAGAGCCTATTGCAGTATCTGCTTTCTTTTTTTCCCTTTTAAAATTTAGTATGGGGTTAAATTTATTTATGTATTTATGTCCTTATTCAATCTGTTTATGCTTTTTTTTTTAAATTTATTTTTTTATTTTTTTAAAGAACCACCCTCAATACCTTCTACCCACTTCTAGGTTTTTTGTTGTTGTTTTGTTTTTTATTTTTGGTTTTTTCCTTGCTTAACATCCTTCACTTACTATCTTTGGAATAATTTTCCAATCCCTTAGTCTCTTAAAACTATGATTTGGGCCTTGGCTCTTGCCCCTGCTGTCTCTGACGCTCCTGTCTTACCGCGCTACTTGTGGTTCCTTCGTCGCTCCCTGCTCTTAGTCAGGAGTGTCCGCCCTCTTTTTTGCCTGTGTAGCCCCCACACATTCGTTAGAACCCACTTCCAGTGTCTCCTTTGCAAAGCCTTGCTGACCTGACAGCCTGCTTAGGCATCTCTCTTGCCAGCTCTTGTAGCAGTTCCCTGGGATGGTGTCTGTCAGAATACTTGCTTCCGTGGGCTGTAAAAGTCTGCTTTTTTCTGTCTCTCCTGGGAATAACTTGAGGGATCCAAATTGCCTGAATCCTTTTTGTATTCCCAGCAGCTGTAGTAGACACGTCGGTTGTGCTCAAAACTTGACCCAGTGAATGAGTTGGAGTAGATAAGAGAGAGGAGGAGTCGAGGAGAGCCCACAGTTTTGGCAGGGGGCCCGAGTAGATGATGGTTCTAGCACCAGTTCTAGCACCTTTTTCTCCCTACTCCACTCACCCCCACCTTTGAGTAGCTGTGGCTTTTTACTAAAAAGGATGAAATAAAGAAATTAGAGACTTAACTTTCTTGAAGATTCTTAGGACATTTTATTTATGCCATGGTATTTCTTGCCTCATTGAGGGCATGGGTATATATAGATGGCTCTCACTAAATGTGAAGAGGTATAGTCTTCCTTTTTTATTGGCATATTTTCTAATTCTTTTGCAATTTTGACTCTCTTTATAGTCTTTAATAAGCAGTAGTAGTATGATCATGAGAGTTAGGAAGAACAAACTTTGTCCCAGTATGGTTTTAGAAGCCTTCTCATGTATTTACAAAATGTGTTTGCAGCTGGCCTTTACATGTCATTTTAGTGTTGAGATAATCATATAGATCTTCCCATGCAGAGTACCTGCAAATCACATGGCTATCAAATGGTATAAATTTCTACTTGTTGGCTAGGGAAAGTGAGAGTTGAAGTACTCTAAGATACAAGGGAATACGTTTTGCTTTAGTTATAGATAAAGTTGTCATAGTGCCTAATGCTGATGAAAAACAAAAAAGAAATCTTAACCAGATCAGCTTAAAATTCAGTCCTGTTGTTTAAGCAGAGGTAGAGAATAACGTGTTCAGTTCTCATTGACACTACATTCATCAAAACTGACCGAGTGTGGTGGGAGGAGGAGGCCTCTCATGTTGAGTTTGGGCTGTTTGTGGGATATACAAGTGACCCTATCTAGGCAATTGGTTATATGGAGCTTGAGCTCAGCAGCAAAGTCTGGCCTGGTGTAGAGCTCTGGTGTCATCAGTAGAGAGGGGCAGCGGGTTATGTGTGGTAGCGGGTAAGTCTGTTTAGAGAAGGTGTGTCAGGGGTCCTGTTCATCCTTGCTCACTTAAAAGAAGGTAAATACTCAACGAATATTGAAAGTAACTAAAAGTTAACTCATGTGTTGCTGTCTGACTTTAGCTCTAAGTATATACTATGTAAGACATTTTCTTGGGAAAACTCAAATAATGCCATTTACATCCTTAATAAAACTGTGCTTTTAAAGCCTCTTACTCTATGCTGTCTTTCTAAGATTTTATTCTTTAGAGAAATGGATTTTCACATATTCAGAAGGTTTCTGAAAATAAAATTTAGATAGATCTCATCAATTATATATAACTATTTTAGTGTTTGTAAGTCTGTAATCACTATTAACTCGATTTGCAATTTTTTTATGAGTTATTTATATTTAAAGTCTGTCATATAACATCCCAGATAGCTTCTGATGAGCAAACAACATTATGTTTGTTATTCCTACTGCTAATTTAAAATAACAGTCTTTATTCTTTGGATAGTATCTCCCTAAAATCATAGTTTCACATAGTAAGTGTGCCAGAGAAAGTACGTTTGTTTGTAGTATCTGTTCGTGTATGTTAAAAGACACACGCACACAGTTTGGCATGATTTTGTGGTCTGTGAAAAAGATCAGGAGAGGGATTGCAGGATAGTGTAGGTCAGGGTTGAAATAACTTGGCAGAGTTTGGTGAGAAAGTTTGCTTAGCAGCTGCCTTGGTTAACTTTGTATAATCCGTTTAAAGACGAGTTCAGTTCTGTGATATCAAGAACAAAAATAGCAGCAACTGCATTTAGTTTCTTAGAAGGCCAATTTTGAAGTATAAAATATAACCATGATTTACCTTATAAGTAAGTACATTGAAAAATATTTTTATTAAAAGTTAGGACAGGGGCGCCTAGGTGGCTCAGTTGGTTAAGGGACTGCCTTTGGCTCAGGTCATGATCCCAGGGTCCTGGGACTGAGTCCCACATTGGGCTCCCTGCTCCGCAGGAAGCCTGCTTCTCCCTCTCCCACTCCTCCTGCTTGTGTTCCCTATTTCGCTGTCTCTCTCTCTATTGATTAAATACATAAAACCTTAAAAAAAAAAAAAAAAGACAGTTTTGTGTAACCTATGAGTGAATGGCTTTTACGTACTTGCTTTTTCTCCTCCTTTCTTAATTTTCTCTTAATTTGGTTTGCATTGGAAGTCTGTGCACAGTGAAAAAGAGATGAAGAAAATTCAGAGATACAGTTTTTTTTGTTTTGTGTTTTTTTTTGAGTGGAGAGGAGGGGCGCAGGAAGAGGGAAAAGGCAGGAGTTTTCCCAGAAGTAAAGTAACACACTAGCTTTGTTTTGTTAAACATTGATTATGTCCTACTAACCTAATTATCCATTAGACGGACTCTGTTGTTATGACTGACTCAGATCTCAAGAACGTTGTGAGGGTCTGGGTGTGGATTGAGTGAAAAAGTTCCCTGGAGAGGGCATCAGAGGACCTGCGTTGGGGTCATTATTTTGCTACTTAGTTCTAGGTGTCAGTTTACCTGTTTAGTTTGTAGGACCATCAAAAGAAATAATTGATAGATCTTTTTAAAACTATTTTATGGTTCCTATAAACTGTAGTATGTAAAGAAAAGAGGATTTTGGAAATTCAGGAATAAGTGCAAGGAACAGTGTCTAATAGAGTAGGTATGTGAAAAAAACATGAATAAACAGCAATTAATAAGCTTTTTGAAATAAGGATGTGTTAATTCTGAAAAAATCTATTAAAATTTCCCTTTATTTTATTTAAATGAGAAGTGTTTTTAATTTTTTTGTGATGAGTTTTTGGTTAGTGAGTGCTTGGTACAGACCAAAGTCTGTTAAAACAAATGACCTCACAAGAAATAATTCACAGAAATGAAGGCATTTCCAACTACTAGCCTATTCCATAGGGCCTTCTCAGCTTTGTTATGACAGAATTCACTACTATGAATTATTGAATTCAGTAGGATGCTTTTTATAATCAGGTTGGGAAGATGGATCCAACCTATTTATCATAGCTCTTTATGTGTGTCAGTCTTTTGCTATGGATGGTATCGTTCGGTTGCCATGATTTTTCTAGTGTTACAACTGAATGGTTAGCTTAGTAATCACGTGCTTTTGCCAGGGGTTAGTTGTTGCTATGTGAGTAACTGAATGACATGGCAGAAATATAAGGGAAAATTTATTGTTTGTAACGGCCTCGTTTGCCAGCAGTTAAACTAAACAAACAGAAAGTCTATGAAAAGCTTTTTGGGCAAAGTTCTTGGAAATGGCTGAGTAGGTCTTTAACATCCTCTTAGGGAGATTCTTCTGTAAAGATAAACGGAAAAGATAATACTATCTTGCATTTGTATACCACTTAACACTTGTGAGAAGCATTAATATTTTATTCTTCCAACTATTTGTTTGCCATAGAAGAGTTCCCATTTGTTACTCTAAGATAAGGATTTGAGACCTTGCTCTGTCATCACGTGCTATGTGCTTATTATGAACCTCCTTTAGAGGGAAGTAAACTGAGACCTAGGGAGGATAGCTAGTTTTTAATTATTCAGAAGTAGATGCTCATGTAAGTTTGAATTAATTAGGTACTGATTGTTAGACCTGTATTTTTGATAACTTCTTATTTTCTAGATTTGATTATTCAACAAGTACTTATTAGACCTTAATATGTACTGGAGGTAAAAGAAAAAATGAGGAAGAAATAGATTCTGCCCTTAAGTAGTAGTTGCTAGTGTAGTTAATGATCAGGACCTCAGATGGACAGATAACTGATTCACTAGAATACATTAAGACAAATATTTCAGAAGGTATTTTACAAAGGGCTACTGATTATTATTATTATTATTATTATTATTATTATTATTTAAGATTTTATTTATTTATTTGACAGAGAGAACACAAGTAGGCAGAGAGGCAGGCAGAGGGAGAGGGAGAAGCAGGCTCCCTGCTGAGCAGCGAGCCCGATGTGGGACTGGATCCCAGGACCCTGGGATCATGACCTGAGCCGAAGGCAGCCGCCTAACTGACTGAGCCACCCAGGAGCCCCAATTATTATATTTTTTAAAGATTTAAAAAAATTATTAGAGCATGAGAGAGAACACGAGTGGGGGGGCAGAGGGAGAGGGAGAAGCAGACTCCCCACCAAACAAGGAGCCCGACACAGGGCTTGATCCCAGGACCCTGAGATAATGACCTGAGCCAAAGGCAGATGCTTACCTGACTGAGCCACCCAAAGCAAAAGGGCCACTGATGATGAAGCAAGGTTGGCCAGGCAGACTAGCTGGGAAGGGTGCTATCAGTAAGATAGTGCAACCTTTGTCAGAGGCACATAGGTATGAAATAGCCTAGAATTTGGAGGAAGGATAAATGGTTTTAAGATCAGACTACAGGATTTATAAGAAGGAAAGCACTGGTAAACAAGAAGCAAGGCTAAGAAAAGTGTGTTTCATTTGTTAAAGAGTTTTAAGCAGGAATATGCCATGATTAGATTTTCATTTTAGGTGACTGTATAGAGTAGAAATTATATTATCACAATGTCAGGCAAAATAGTTAATAGGTTATAATAGTAGCAAGAATCATGAGGGTCTAGGATAAGCAGAGAGACATTTGGGAGGTAGAAGGATTGGAGGACCTACATGGAGGTGAGGGAGTCAGAGGGTCTGGTATGACCTAGGAACTATATGGGATGACTGGGTGGCAATGCCATTCACTAAGAAAGGGAATACAGTGTAGAATGGGTGGGAGATCTTCAAGATTTTAGACATGTCTGTTTTGGCAATCAGGCAGAAAGATCCAGTAGAGTTGGAAATGAGATTCTGGAGCTACTGGTTCATAAATCATCAGTGTATAGGAGGCAGGTTATGTGCCAGCTGAAAATGCGTGATTATTGATTTAAATAACCAAGGGACTAATCATTAAAGGAAACCTGAGCAAGAGAATCAGCAGAATTGCTTATTGATCATAGAGCACAAGAGATATTTGGTGTAGAAATGAAAAAAGCAGATAAAAGAATATCCTATTCACATTGCTAGCCTGATTTATTCAAGCTGATACTAGATTAAGTAGTAGCAAATACATACACACTTCTTAACTGTAGTTGACAAAAGTCACTGGAACCAGTGTCTATCCAAGAAATTGGAAAGGATCAAAGTATTCTCTTTGAACACTTTGAACACAGCAACACAAAGTGCAAGAAGTAATGGAACAATTGCTTCAGAGGTCTGCAGAGAACAAAACAAAGGGTTGTGGCAAAAAAATTGTATACGCAGCCAAATTATGGTTCATGTGTGAGGAAGATGGAAGGATATTTTTAGATTTTCAGGAATTAGAGAAGATGTATTGCATGTGTGCTTTTAAAAAAATTTTTTTTTAAATGAGAAAAAGTCAAATGAGAAAAGTCAAATTAGGGAAAAGGACATCTTTGTCCAAAAGCACTGGGAATAAGCATTGAAACAAATTAACCGTAGAAGCAAGACTAAACAGTTGTTATGCAAGATTGGATATAGTACGGAGGGCCAGAAATAACTCAGAAAGATAGGCTGTGGTTATAAGATTTATAATCTGAGAACTTGGGGGTAGAATATGAGGGGCAGGTGTCATGGCGGGATCAGTCCTTGGCCAACCTGCATCAGATTGTGTATCCTAACATGAATTTCATTTTTCCTTTGATAATCAGCCAAAAAGTGGTTAAAGAAAACTACAAAAAAATCTGGGAAGTCACCATTAGTAAAATTTAAAATAGGAGAGGATAGATATTTGTTTCCTAAATTAGACAAGATTAAAGATTATGGCAAGAGATGGAAAAAAAAAAAAAAAAAACCCAGCAAGGAAACAAGGTTTTAAAAGACAAGTATCAGTAAAACAATTTACATGTAGTATATTAAATTTCCCCTTTAAAAGACCAACTCATACTAAAAAATAATCCTAAACTATTTGCTGTTTTTTAAAGGTATACTTAGCACAAATAAACCTAGAAGGATTAAAAGTAAAAAAAGGTGGGTCAAGATTTATAGGGAAAACACCACAGAAAAGACAGAAGAGTAACAGTACGAATTCCAAAGTAGAATTAAATGAAGAAAAGAACTAAATAAGATGAACACTTTTTTTAAATTGACTGAAAATGTAATAACTTAATAGACCAATAACTATGGAGGAATTAAAGTTACACGAGTTGCCTTTTAAATTTTTAGTTTTTAAAATTAAATGACTGGGAATCTTCCTATCCATGTCCTTGTGTTAGTATATTCTTAATATCAAAAATTATACTGAAGGAGAATGTTTAGGTCAACTATTGACTAAGCTGTGTTCAACAGATTACTAGAGTTGTCCTAGATATTAATAGAAGTTCTATGGAAGAATTTTGTGGCTAGACAAGTTTGGAAAAATCTGCATAAGGAACTGTTTTGGAGATTCATAGGGCACTGTAGCGTATTAGGATCCCTGAGCGGTTTAGCCCAGTATTTTACAGGTTCCTCTTTTTTTTTGTTTTGTTTTGGTCATGGATTATCGATGAACGATTTATGGGATTCTGGTGTTCTAAGGAACAGAGTTTGGAAAATATTTATGAATATTGCTGTACAAATCTAATAAAATTAAGACTAATGGAACAGTTAAAAAGTCATTAATCATGACTAAGAATTTTTTTTTTTTTAAGATTTTTATTTATTTATTTGACAGAGAGAGACACAGCGAGAGAGGGAACACAAGCAGGGGGAGTGGGAGAGGGAGAAGCAGGCTTCCCACTGAACAGGGAGCCCGATGCGGGGCTTGATCCCAGGACCCTGAGATCATGACCTGAGCCGAAGGCAGACGCTTAACGACTGAGCCACCCAGGCACCCCAATGACTAAGAAATTCTTATCTGAGCATTTAAAGATGGTTTAACAGAACAGATATAGTTACATGATTCATTACCTCATTTGGTTCAGTAAGAAAACTTGTATGATGAACTTAGTAGAGCAGAAAATCATTTGATATCATTTGATACCTAATCCCCTGCCCTTTTATATAAAAAAGCCTCTTAGAAAATTGGGAATATCATTTAGTATGGAATATAGTCAATGTCATAATTTATTGCAATTCCATGGAAGTTTGTCCTTATTACTTCTTATTTGCTATATTTTAAGCTCTTTGAGGGTAGGAAATAAGTTGATTTTTATGTATTTTTTGTCACCCATTTTGATATAGAACCTTGCATTTTAAGCATTCTGTAGCTGTTAAATGAAAATATTTGGAAGCATATCCTTATGTAACTTTTAGTTTAAAATGGATTTAAAAATGATATTTTTCTTCATATAAAATATTTTTAAAGGAGTAAGCCATATACTTTTTTAAACATAAAACATGTTTTTTTTGAAACTGAAATAGCCTTAATGTTTGTTTTATTTACCCAGCAAGCTTTGACTTAAGGTTGTTTTAAATTTGGTCTAATGGTTAAGTGACAGGAAATTTATAAAGATTCTTGAAAAGTGAAGGGGTATTATAAATACTATTTAAAAAAGGATTATTCTGGTTTTTTTATGGCTGAGTAATACTCCATTAAATATCATCTAATTGTATATATGTAATAATTATACAAATTATATTTATAAATTCAAATGCTGCTATGAACATGACGGGTATAGATATCTTTTCAAGTTAGGGTTTTCATTTCCTTTGGATATATTCCCAGAAGTGCAGTTGCTGTATCATATGGTAGTTCTGTTTTTAATATTTTGAGGATCCTCCATCCTCCATTTTAATTTTTGAGGATTTTCCATAGTGGCTGTACCAGTTTACAATCCCACTCATAGTGCACAGTGCACAGGGGTTCCCACTATTACACGTCCCTGCCAGCCTTTTTTATCTCATCTTTTTGATGATGCCCATCCTAATTGATGATGGCTGTTCTAAGAGGCATGAGGTGATATCTTACTGTGGTTTTAGTTTCCATTTGCGGCAATGTGGATGGACCTTGAGGGCATTATACTCAGTGAAGTAAGTCAGAGAAAGACAAATATGGTATGACCTCACTTATATGTGGAATCTAAAAACAACCAAAACCAAAACCAAAAACAACCAAATACATAGAAAAAGAGATCATCAGACTTGGGGTGACCAGAGATAGAGGAAGGTGAGGGGAGGGGGAATTGGAGGAAGGTGGTCAAAAGTTACCAACTTCCAGTTATAAGATAAATATTAGGGATGTAATGTACAACCTGACTATGGTTAGCATTATATAGGAGAGTTATTAAAAGAGTAAATCCTACGAGTTCTAATCACAAGGAGAACTTTTTTTCCCTTTTTTCTTCTTTTTTTGCTTTTTATTGTGTCTGTATGAGATCATGGATGCTTGCTGAACCTGTTGTGATGATCATTTTATCACATCACAGTATATGTATATTCATCATACTGTACGTCTTAAACTTCTACAGTGATGTGTGTCAATTACTGCTCAGCAAAACTGGAGGAAACCCAAGGTTATCCTGGTCAGAAGTATTATCCTTGGTAAAGTGGGATGCATGAGGAGGAGTCGTAATGATAGAGCTCTCTGTTCATGTAGGGAAGTCAGGGGATTTGGGACCTGAGGCTGGTTCAGAATTCTTCAGGATGTGGTTGGGTTTTGAGCTAAACAGTTTTTCTATGGCCTTAGGACTGCCTTGCAGCCCATGAAACCCTAGCCTTGAAATGTGGCTTTGCAGGGCTTGAGAAAATTTCATTCATATGCAGATTTCTGCCATTTTTCAATTTCCAAGAAGCAGCTGCAGTTCTACAGGGCTTGGCATGTGTAGGTGAGCGTGTGTCTGTGTGTAAACACACAAAATAGCCTGGATGTGGTACTGCGTTAGAGGAGTCAGGAAATCTTGAGTTCTGGTTTTTTCTTCTTATGTAATCTTGGATAAGTCCTGTAACTTTTCTCTTTTGAGTTTTCTCGTCTGTAATCTGGAAATTCTTTCCCATTCACTCCACTGTGAAGTTTTGAGAAGATACCTGTGAAAACTTTTTTAAATGTACAAAACTGTAAGTGTGTAAGATGTCAGTAAAGCATATTGGTACTCATTTTGCTGGAAGAGTACCTGTAAACATAGAATTTGGAAACTAAAAATCATGGCAATAGGGAAACATGAAGATTTTTTTTTACTTTTTTTTCTTTTGGGTTTTCAGTTACAAATAAGAATGCAGTTTTAACTAACGTTTAAAATCCTTTGCATTATAGGGGCGTCTGGGTGGCTCAGTGGGTTGAATGTCCCACGCTTGGTTTTGGCTCAGGTCATGGCGTCAGGGCTCTGAGATTGAGCGCGGCCGTGGGCGGTCCTCTGCTCAGCACTGTCTTCTGCTGGAGAGTCTCTCTCCCTGTCCTGTCCCTCTGCCCATGTGCTCCCCCACCTCCTGCACACAGGCGCGCTTTCTCTTTTTCTCTCTCTCAATAAATAAAATATTTAGAAGCCTTTGCATTACAGAGAGATAATTAATGTGCAGTATAATTATGCAATAATTCAGAATCAGCATTTGTGTTGCCAACATTTTGTTACTTATTGTAAAGTGTAATTTATTCAGGATGTACACTGAAACCTGTTGTTTTAACTGTATAGCTAGATGAAAATATGACAGAAGAGGTTTGAATGAGTTTTCTTTTTGGTAACAGTTTGCTTGAGGGATGGGCAGGCTTTTCCTCACTTGACAGATGGCATAGGAAGGGCACTGAGAAGGCAAATGGATTTCCTAAGCTTGCATTAGCTGGGTGATGATAGAGGCAGGGCTAGAATTCATAATTTTTGTTGTTACCCAACATATTTTTCCCCTTTGGGTACCAGCATTTTCTTGTTGATAATTATGACTTTGTAGTAATTTTTGGTAATTATCATAATCTTTTAGGAAGATAGTCAGATGATATGTAGCTTTTCTTATCAAATGAGAACCCATGTGAGGTGTTTTCAAGAGGACATATAATTTTCACTTTCAGAAAACAAATTCTCAGGCTTATTAAATAATTTATATTCATACAATCGTTTACTAAAAGTAAAAGTGTGAAAATGGGCTTATAGCTCACACGTTTTTCAATGTTGATTTGTAATAGGAAAAACTGTATAGAATACTTCATGTAATGATGCTTTAAACATACACCTGACTGACTTTTTTTAAATTATTTTTTTAAGATTTTATTTATTCATTTGAGAGAGAGAGAGAGAGAGCACCAGCAGAGGGGAGATGCAGAGGGAGAAGGAGAAGCAGACTCTCCGCTGAGCAGGGAGCCTGATGTGGGGCTGGATCCCAGGACCCCGAGATCATGACCCAAGCTGAAGGCAGATGCTTAACCATCTGAGCCACCTAGGTGCCCCATGATTGACTTTTAATATGAGAGAACTATCTGTGCGGGAAAGGTTAAAAGGGGATAAGTTATGAAACTGAGAATGTCACCTATTTTATATACAGTTTTCCATTAACTTTAAGCGCATGATAATTCCCAGGCTACTTTGAGGAGATAAGTAATTATAAATTGGAATCTTAGAGCTTTGCATCATCTTTCAGTAGTTCAGAAAACAACAAACCCAGAAGCATTAAATTAATTCTTTTAAAGGCTTTATTTATTTGACACAGAGACAGAGAGAGAAAGCCCACAGAAGCAGGGGGAGCACGAGAGGGAGAGGGAGAAGCAGGCTCCCCGCTGAGCAGGGAGCCCAACATGGGGCTCGATCCCAGGACCCTGGGACCATGACCTGAGCCTAAGGCAGATGCTTAGTAACTCAGCCACCCAGGTGCCCCCATTAACTTAATTTTTTTTTGAGAGGTCAGCTATATACTTGATATGTCATTCGAAGCAAATCAAACCTTTTTCCTTCTTGGTATTTTATTTTTCAAATTAATTGATCATTTATTTACTGTTATCCAATAGTGCTGTCTTCCATGAGGTTTTAATTAAGGGATCTCTTGGGAATTAATCGTATATTGCTAGGAGGCTCTGCTCTGGAGTAGTAACTAATCTATAGCTGCTGCTCCACTTGAATAAAAAAACCTCTGCATTTATACAACATGACTTATTTGTTTATTTCAGTAGAAATTAGGATTGAGTGGACTTTTGAGACTGGAAGGGATTTTGGAGATCATATAATCCAGTACCTTCATACGATATTTGAGGTAACTAAGGCTCTGAGGGATTGGTCACACATCACAAAGAAAGTTCTTGGTAAAAGTGGGTTAAGAGTTGTATCTCTGTGTCATATTCCGGTGTTTTTCCCCTTGTATTATTTGTGTTTGTGAGATTCTCCTCAATAATCGATAAGATTACCAAAGAAGTAAGTAACAACAAAAATAAAGTTCTAAATTAGCAGGGTTGTATGATTCTTAGAATTCATTCAGTGCCATAATGGAAGAAATGATTATTTGGAAAATTCTACCTGGATGGTGGACTAATCCACAAATTGAATTTAAACTATATTTTAACAGTTAACTGTATAAAGCAAATCAGTTTCTTTTTTTTTTTTTTTTAAAGATTTTATTTATTTATTTGACAGAGAGAGAGTCCCTAGGGAGAGCAGGAACACAAGCAGGGGGAGTGGGAGAGGGAGAGGGAGAAGCATGCTTCCCGCTGAGCAGGGACCCCGATGTGGGGCTCGATCCCAGGATCCTGGGATCATGACCTGAGCCGAAGGCAGACGCCCAACGACTGAGCCACCCAGGCGCCCCAGCAAATCAGTTTCTTAAAGATAACATGTGACAGGGTAAGTGCTTGAATTGAAGTAGAGACCTTTTTAAACTATGTCAATTAATGAAATAATTGGGACACTGGGTTTTATGTTCTAATATAAAAAATGGTAAAATGTGCAATTTAAAAATGTCTTTATGTGTTTGACATATTAAACAAAATATGGGTAGGTGTTCTTTATGTTTATCTCTGATGGAAATAAAGAGTGAAATAATCAAAAGATAGGCAACAGAGAGAAGTCAATAGAGGGTATCAGTATAATATACTTCTATATACTTGACCGTAATGAAGATTTTTGCCTACAAAACTGTAAGTCCCAGAAGAATTAGATATGTACATAATCTGATGGTCAGCTTTCAGTTAGGGAGGTATTGCTGGACATACATTAATGGTTTCACCATTCTGGATTTTTCTCTTTTAATTGTATATTAAATAATAAGTAGGTTAGTTTGGTGTCTGTTTCTAAGTGGACAAGGCTGTTTAATCTCTTAGGCTTTGAACTGGAAAGAAAGGAAATGGGTATGAGTAAATGTGTGTGTGCATGTGTGTGTGTGTGAGAGAGAGAGAGAGAGAGAGAGAGATTTGTGTATGCCTGCTTTCTTATTATAGCCCAAGATTATAATCATGAATTAAGGCTGGTTTTCTGGTTGGTATTCTTGCTGATAGACCTATGGCTTTGATTGCTATATGCATTACGAGTAACTAAGCCATCTGGAAAAGAACAATGCAAGGACTTTAGGGTTTTATTTTTTGGAAATAGTACTTATGTTTTCAGATTTTTTAAACTCTTTGTTCTTTGTTACCATCTACTTATGGACTTTCACACACTCTATAATGTTTCAGTAGATATAATCCAACTGATAATCAACAGTTATTCGTTGTACCTTGTGAAGGCGTATTGTGGAAAAGGAACTGTGCTAAATACAGTGGGAGATTCAGGGGAATCTACTACAGCCTTTGTTATCAAGGACTTTATAATCTGGACTGATAGTGTCATTAACAATATAAGGAAGGTCCTTACAGGCTCCGAAGTATGCCCTAGTAGAGGGCTGCTACTGGGACGTCAAAGGAAGGGGAGTTCTCTTTTGATTTGAATGGACTCCATGAAGGTCCCATGGGAGCATGGGGATTTGTGCTGGGCTTTGAGGGGAAGCCATTGCAGTTGACGAAATTAGGATTTCTAAAGCTCAAAAATGGGCCAGCTTGGCAAAAATAGTGGGACATGAGGCTCTGATTCATTTCCCTTATAGATGCCAAAATGGTATTTGTAAAATGAAAAACCAGCTCTGTAACTCTCCATCTGAGAACCAATCTTGAGATTGTACCTAATAGCCTGAAACTTGAGACTTTTCTTGACTTTTACTGGCCATATCTCTGCCAGATGCTTCTGAATACCTCTTCACTAGGTTATGAACTCTTCAATGGAAAGGTCCATTTGTTGTGCATCTTTTTATCCTTAGTACCTGCCAGCTTCAAAGAAGGAAGTCAGTATGTTCCTGTTGAATAAATAGAGGCTTGCAGTCCCAGCTAAGGAATTTGGACTTTATTCTAAAGAGTGTAGAGCAATTAGAAATTTTTAAACAAGAGAATGACATAGTGGAAGTTATAGTGAAAGGTATTCTAAGGTAATTAATTGAAGTGAATTGGTTATTTTACACGCTAGCCTTCTAAACATTATACTCTGAAGTACTTCTGACTTACAGCAAATAAACATTTACAGTTAATGTTGTCCTAAACATGTGTAGTAGTCAATTCAGGAAACAAAATTCCAAATTCCTGATGCTTTTTTTTTTTTTTTAACTCTCAGTTGGTTAAGCGTCTGCCTTCAGCTCAGGTCATGATCCCAGGGTCCTGAGATCGAGTCCTGCATCGGGCTCCCTGCTCAGCAGGGAGTCTGCTTCTCCCTCTGCCTCTGCCTCTCCCCATGCGCTCTCGCGCTCTCTCTCTCAAGAATAAATAAAATCTTTAAAAAAAAAAGAGTTTGTAGCCACTGTTTTTTAAGTTCACTAAGACAAAGCAAGATTAGGTAGGCCTTCTGTTTTTCATTTCATTCAGCAAATACTTGGGTGCCTACTGTGTGTCTAACAGGTTTTAAGCCCTGGGGACACAGTGTTCATAAGATTAACATAGCAAAGGACTTCAGAAGGCATTTTAAATAGTCTAACGTCATCAGGAACCCTTAAGTAGTTCAAAAATCATGTGAAGAAAACATAAATTTTTTTTTCTTTCTTGTATTCTTTTTTTTTTTTTTTTGTAAGAGGACATCACAAATAGAAATCTGGGAGTTTAGAGGCCTCTCCTGGATTTATTTGGACGTTGTGTGTATTGGTGGTACCTGTTCCATTTAACAGTTTGATGCTTAATTAACAATAGCCTTTTTTAAAATGATTTTTTAAAATGAGATACGCACATGCCAGATTTTAGTTTTTAAAAAATGTATTGATGCAGCTTAATATTCCTTGATTATCCACAGTATAGTAAGTACTCTAGTAGTATGCAAGGCTTTGACTATTCATTGGGCAGTTTTCCAAATGGTAGATACATTATAAATAAATGTGCATAATATTTTACTTATTTAGGCATCAGAATTCTTTATAATAATTGGTTTCTGACCTTCTAACCAAGTGGTATTTTTTGAATGAGTGGATAAAACACCGTGCAATTCTGAACTTTATTTCATCAGTTGATAGGCTTGACTCACTTCCTCTCAACCTGTTTGACTGAGAGACCAATTTTACATGGTTATTTTTGGAAAATTCAGAATATATTTTCCATCTTAAATAGTTAAACTGCTTGTGTTATGGAACCTGGACTGGATCGCCCGACGGAAGAACCAAGCAGCACTCAGAGATCTTGGAGGATAGGAGGTTTATTTAACGCCGGCAGGCTCAGAGGAGAGTGATCTCCAAAGGTCTGAGCCCGGAGCACAAACAAAGGGGGTAATTTATACACTTCTGCTTCTGCATACTGGGCAGTCTTGGCGTGTGCGCGAAGCGGGGCAGGGAGAAGAACCTGGATTGGCGCGCGCGGGAAGCAGAGCGGAGAGAAGAACCTGGAAGAGCCCCGGGGCTGGCTGGGTTGGCCATCTTAGGACAGATTTCCCTTATCATCCCCCCCTCCCCCCCCCCGCCTTTGATGCCCCTTTAAACACCTAGTTTAGAGGGCATCATTTTCATCTTCTAAGGGGCGATAGTGAGTAAGGAGCAACTGGCGTCTGAGAAGGACCAAATGCTACTATGAGGAGAAGCAATAGGAGGGGGCCGACGAGGGGGGTGAACCAAGGGAACCACTGTGAGAGGGTATCCCACCAAGTTGTCCACGGGAGTGTTTCCCATCGGTGAGGTACTCGTTCCTGTAATTGGGTCAGAGTTTCTTGGACCACCCCTGACTCATTAGCGTAGAAACAACATTCCTCCTGTAAGAAGCAGCAGAGCCCCCCTTGCACGGCCTTGAGTGAGTCGATCCCGCACCTGTTTTGGAGGACCACTGAGGCCAGTGAATCGAGTTGGCACTGCAGGGCCAGGGCCGACTGAGTGAGGGTGGAAAAATCTGCCGTGAGTTGTTGAGTTAACCCCTGGTACTGAGCCTGAGACATCCCGATGCCAGTGGCACTGAGGGCAACATGTGATGCGGCCGGCAGGCTCACGATAAGAGGGATGGCCGCGGGGGAGCGTCGAGGGTAGCTAGGAGGTCTCCATATGAGTGGGGCGTCGCTCCCGGGAAGGACTGAAAGATCGGGTAAGAGACTGACAAGTGTGCATGATTGATAGCGTGGGGTGATGCAGGTGTATACACCTTGATCACAAGCCAGAAAAGTGTTAGGCGCACAGACCCGACCGTGGCCCGTGACGGGAGAGGAAGAGTTGTCATACAGTGGTACTGGAGCCAGAAAGGGATAGTCTGAGGTCCCCGGTGCCGAGGTGGGAGGTGACACGGTGGACTGGTTGAGGATGACACCTAGGTATTGGCCGGGACCGGGCTTCATACAGATCCAGCAGTCAGACGCTAGGGGTGGATTTGAGTGGTTAGGCGCTTTGTGGGAGGCGTTAATCATACCTAACAGTTGCGCTATAGATGCTTGCTGCGTGTGGATGGAGGACCCGGGGATGCGCCAGGACGAGTTATTTTCTGTCTGACTCTGGGAGTTGACTGTAAGGCTTGGAGTGAACATGGACTTAATCATAAACTTGGCCATGGGGTTGGTCTCCATAGGGTGATATTGGCCCAACAGGAGAATGATTCCTGTAGCCCATGATGTGGCATTGGGGTCTAAGACTGAGAGAGTGAGCGGTATACAGTGATTGTTAGGGCAAGAGGATGGCGTGGTGTTGCATGACAAGGAAATCTGGATGTCACTGTGCTGTTTGAGGTGCCTCCTGGTGGACTATTGTTCCATTCCTGGCCAAGTCATCAGCCATGACTCATCCCCAGGCTTGCGAGCAGAACTGAGGGCAGGTGTTTGGCTGTTGAGGTGTAGGGCCCCCACAGATGTAGATATCTACCAGCTGGTAACCTGAGTGAGGGCCATGGTAGGAACACTGTCTATGAGGTTCCCAGGAGGTGTCAAGAAGCTGGCATCCATCAAAATGGAGGTCAACCTTTGGTGAGTGCCCACCCCAGGTGGAAGAAGTCAGTGGGGGCTCTGGTGCAGGATTGAGGGGGATAAGCTGGAAAGCCCATTTGCCAGTAACGGTGATACGAGCGTTTGCCCCCCTTGCCTGGCCAGGCAAGCTAGAGGCAGTGCAGAAGAACAGCACACCAGGTAGCAGAAGACCGGGATTGACTGGGGCCAGGAAAACCACGGTGAAATGTGCTCAGGAGTAGATAGTAGAGGGCCAGTAAAAGTGAGGTCTATGACCTTAGGTAGAGGGAGCCATCGTGGCTAACCTGACAGAAGATGAAACCTGTGGACAAGTAAGTGCAGTAATACACCCTAGGGACACCCAGTAAGCAATGACAATAGTAAGCCTCTGGGGGAAAGCCCAATCAGGAGGGGCAACAGTGTAGAGTCCGACCCCCAGGATGAGGGAAATCATGCCAATGAGAGTCAGGGACCACGGTGAGCAGGTGTCCATCAGTCGGTGGGGTCTCGTCGAAGGTGAAGCCGGAGCAGGTTTGTGAAGTCTGGCTGGACTCTGCACTGGTGCAGCTCCTCGTCCAAATGATGAGCTTTCTTCACTCTTGAGTGGTGGACCCATGGGGTGACACCTGAGACCTTGAGGGCAGTAGGGGTGGTTAGAACAACAGTGTGGGGCCCTGTCCACTGCATTTTGAGGGGGTCTTTCTTCCAGTCTTTGACCCAAACTGAGTCCCCTGTCTGGAAGGAGTGTACCTGAGACCCTAAGGAGATTGGGGCCCTCTCATGGTGTACTTTTGTAATTTATTTAGGGTGCCCCCCAGGGCCTGAAGCTGCTCCTTTATCCCTTTATCTCCAACCTGATGCAAGTTTCCTGGAAGGCTTCCCAAGCACGGGGGAGGCTGTCCATATTAATTCGAATGGGGAGAAACCTAATGTCTCGGGCATGCAGCGAGCACGCAGGACAGCTAGGGGTAGCAGATCTGGCCATGGGAGGTTAGTCTCCTGACAAAACTTTGCTAAGGTTCCCTTGAGGGTGTGATTCATTTGCTCTACTTTCCCTGAACTTTGGGGCCGGTAAGCGGTGTGGAGTCTCCAGGTGATGTTGAGAGATTTGGTCAAGACCTGTACAATGTCTGCCACAAATGCGGGTCCACTGTCACCATGGATTGTTAATGGCATGCCGAATCGGGACACGATCTCCCACAAGAGGACTTCAGCTACTTCCCGGCTTTGCTCCGTCCTGGTCAGAAAGGCTTCGACCCACCCAGAGTACGTGCATACTATTACTAGGAGAGATCTGAACCCCCTGCTTGGCTGCACATCTGTGAAGTCTACCTCTAGATCTTCAAAGGGGGTTGCTCCCATCCTCTGGACACCTGGCGGGGGCCGTGGTGCAGACCGAGCATTATTTTTAGCACATGTTATGCGTCGTTCACTCGTTGCTCGATGTAGTGCTGGCAGCTGACTGACGTAGTAGTGCTTCTTGAGAAGGGCCTCTAATGCAGTTTTCCCCAGATGAGTGAGTCGGTGGTGTTCCTTGACTAGATGCCCTCCAGTTGCTGTTGGAACAAAGATGTACCCGTCTGGCATCATCCACCATCCTTTTTCAGTCAGGGTGGCTCCCTCAGCCATGGCCCATTCTTTCTCCTTTTCAGTGTAATTGGGCGGAGGGACTTCTTCCGGGGGTGTCAGGGCCATGGTGAGGGAAGGGGCTCTGTTCATGTCCTCACTGGCTGCGGTCTTGGCTGCCTCATCTGCCAGACGATTTCCCCACGCTATGGGGTCATCTCCTTTCTGGCGTCCCTTAAAATGCAGGATTGCTACTTCCTTTGGAAGCCAGACAGCTTCGAGGAGTCTCAGTATCTCCTCCCTGTTCTTGATAGTTTTTCCTGCGACAGTTAGGAGGCCCCTTTCCTTGTAGATGGCCCCATGTATATGTACAGTAGCGAAGGCATACCGAGAGTCAATATAGACGTTGAATCGCTTGCCTTCACCGAGGGTGAGGGCTCGGACTAAGGCATATAATTCAGCCTGTTGAGCTGACTATCCAGCTGGTAATGCCTTAGCTTCTAGGACTTAAGTGGTTGTGGTTACTGCATAACCCGCTTTCCGGGCACCCTCCTGTAGGTAACTGCTGCCATCGCTGAACAGTGTGGGCTCTGGATTCTTTATGGCTTGATCCCGCAGATCTAGACGGCTCGAGTAGACCTCATCAGCTACCTCAGAACAGTCACGGTCTGGTTCCCCCTCTTCCGTGGGGAGAAATTTGCTGGGTTTAATGTCTTTACTGTTTCGAGGGTGACCCGCGGGTTTTCGCAGAGGAGCCCTTGGTATTGTGCTAGCCGAGAGTTGGAAAGGAAGTGGTGTCCCTGTGCATTCATGAGGAACACAACTGCATGAGGGACCTTGACATTAAGTTCTTGCCCCAGAGTAAGTTTGTCCGCCTCCTTGATGAGTAGGCCTGTGGCTGCCAGCGCCCTGAGGCACAGTGGCCATCCCGCTGCCACGGAGTCCAGCTTCTTTGATAGATATGCAGCTGGCCATTGCCAGGGCCCAACAGTCTGGGTGAGTACCCCGAGCGCTATCTTTTCTTTCTCATGTACAAAGAGATTGAAGGGTTTCTCTATATCTGGTAGGCGTAGGGCTGGAGCCCGCCTCAGGGCGGTCTTTATCTCTGTGAAAGCGGCTTCTGCTTCCTCAGTCCAGGCAGGGGGTTCTCGATCTGGTCCCCCTAAGAGATCATAAAAGGGTCTTGCTATTGCCGAGAATCCAGGGATCCAGATGTGGCAGAATCCTGCAGCCCCCAGGAATTCTCATAGGCCCCTTTTTGTCTGGGGCTATGGCCGGGAGATGATGACCTTATTCCTCTCCGGCTCTAGTTCTCTTTTCCTTTGGGTGAGGAGGAAACCAAGGTATCGGACCTGCTGTTAGCAGATTTGTGCCTTCTTCCATGAGGCTCGTTATCCCGAGTCTGACAGGAGCTGTAGGAGGGCCTTTGTGCCTTTTGTGCAGTCTTCTTTTGTGTCACTGGCGAGGAGGAGGTCATCCACATACTGGAGGAAGGTGCACCATGTGGCCTCTCTTGGGAAGCTGGTGAAGTACGCGACCAGTGCTTCCCCAAAGAGGGTTGGTGAGTTTTTAAACCCCTGCGGGCGGCGTGGCCAAGTCAGTTGCATCTGGCGCCCTGTATCAGGTTCAGACCATTCAAAGGCAAACAGTGGCTGGCTCTGGGGAGCTAAGTGGAGGCAGAAGAAGGCATCCTTCAGATCTAGGCAAGTGAACCATCTGGCCGACCCTGGGATTTGGCCGAGGAGGGTGTACATCGATTCAGGACCACTGGGTGCAGAGAGATGGTCACCTTGTTGGTGGCCCGCAGGTCTTGAACTGGTCAGTTCAAGACTTGAACAGCCCCCTTCTAGCTTCTTGACTGGCAGGAGTGGGGTATTCCAGGCCTACTGGCACTCGACTAGAATATCTGCTTCTTTGAGTTTGTCCATATGTTCTTGGATGTCGATCTTAGCTTCTTGTGGAAGGGGGTATTGCCTTTGCCTCTGAGGTTGGGCTCCTAGGATCAGTTCAACAATGATAGGGGCCCGATTCCGGGCTAGTCGAGGTGGGTTGTTTTCAGCCCATACTGAAGGGAAGGCGAGTCTGAACTCCAGTGGGCTGCTCGGTTGGGCCTGGGCACAGAATAGCTTCCATTCTTCCCCTGGCATGGTAATTGCTAGTACCAGAGACCCTGTCTCCTCTTGCCTTGGGTTCAGTTGGAGGCTAGTGTGTCTGGTGGGCTCAAAGGTTATCTGAGCCCTAAGCTTGGAGAGTATGTCTTGGCCCAGGAGAGGGATGGGGCAGTCAGGCAGATAAAGGAATTCATGTCAGACCTTGTGGCCCCCAAGTTCACACTGGTGAGCCTGGCACAAAGGCTGTTGTATCGCCTGCGTCCTGGTGGCACCAAGGATGGTTGCAGTCCTTTTGCTGAAAGGGGTCACTGGGGAGGTGACAACAAGAGTGCTCGGCCCCAGTAGCAACCATAAAAGTCACTGGTTGGCCCCCCACCTTCATTCTGACTGTGGGCTCATGGGGCCGAGGAGGAAAGAGCCCGGTCCCCCTCGGTCTGAGTCCATTCCCTCAAGGCCTATGAGGTCCTCCTCTCGGGGTTTTCCTTGTAGCGGCTGGACTTCTGAGCCTTTCCCCGGTTGGGACATTCATTTTTCCAATGCCTTTCTCCTTACAGTAGGCACATTGATCCCTTGCCAAGGGGGTTCTGGGTCTCCCCACTTTTGGTGGTCCGGGTCTCCCTGCCTTTGTGTTGTCCTTTTCTTTCAGGGCGGCGGCGAGGAGGCTGACTTTCTTTTTCGTCTTTTTGTCGGCTTCCCGTTCGGCTGCGACTTCCCTATTAGCTGGGTGATGTTCATTCCAGCAAAACCCTCTAGTTTCTGAAGTTTTTTTCTGATGTCTGGGGCGGCCTGAGCCACGAAGGCGGTGTTTACCATCTGTTGGCTTTCCTGTGCCTCGGGGTCAAATGGAGTGTATATTCTGTAGGCTTCACATAGTCTTTTGTAGTAGTCCCCGGGGTACTCCCCTGGTTGTTGAGTGACCGAGGATACCTTAGTCATGTTCATGGATTTCTTAGCTCCTGCCCGGATTCCCTGGAGGAGGGCCTCCTGGTACCAGTGGATGTGGGCCTGTCCCTCGGTTGTGGTGAAGTCCCATGCTGGGCAATCTTCGGGTGTGGTCGTATTAGCCCAAGCAGCAGGGTTGATGACTCCTGCTGGTGCGTGCTCTTCTAGGTACTGCCGTGCATCTTTCATTGTTCTCCTCCTTTCCTCTGTGTTAAACTGGGTGCGGAGTAACTGTTGGCAGTCTTCCCAGGTTGGCGGATATGTCTGGAAGAGGGATTCTATGAGGTCTACCATAGTCTGCAGTTTCTCAGAGTAGTATGGGGTGTTATGTTTCCAGTTGAGGAGGTCGGTGGTGGAGAAGGGCTGATAATACATCATGGAACAGCTGGGTTGGACTGTCCCGTCTTCATCGTGCCTCTCGGGTCCCCGCGTCTCTTGGACTGGCATTTGGAGGGCACTTGTGCCTGGCCTGGGGCGCAGCCTGGCTGCTGGCCCTGGAGAAAGTGGATCTTTGGGCCTGGGGGCGCCGATGGAGCCTCTGGGCCTGGTGGCACCAGTGTATCCTCTGGGCCTGGGGGATGCCAGTGAAACCGATGGTGGTGGAGTGTCTAGAGCTGAAGGGCCAGGTGTAGACGTCTTGGGGGTACTTAACGGTGGGGGCAGGATCAGTTCATCCTCGGGATCTCTGGCTAGGATTTGTGGCGACTGGGGCTTTTGCTGCTTTTCTTTAGGTCTCTTGGATGAGGCGATTAAGACCCTGGCCTGTCCCTGCCTATTGCAAGCGAATCGCACCCAGGGGGGAAGGGTCTGAGCAATTCCTAGCCAGGAGTCAATGTACAGAAACTGGTCGGGGTGTCCTGTTTCTCCTGTTACGATTTGCCACACTCGACAAATCTTTGGGACATCCAGTGTCCCTTCTGAAGGCCACCCGACATCAAAGTTGGGCCATTCCAATTCACATAGGGTTCTCCACTTGCTAGGGTTCATCCTGACTCCATAGTCTCCCGAAAACCCCTTCTTTAAATTTTTGATCTTGGTCTCTAGAACCGTAGGTTTACTCTGCCCTGACCCCATGGTGATGTCCCCATGTGCGGTGGCGCAGAGACAGACAAAAGGGGGGGTGCCCCCTGAGGTGCAGAGACCAATCAGATGCCCGTCTGGCCGTGTCCCGAAGGAGCTTAGGTGAGGCTTAGCCGTAGCGGTCTCAGTGTCGTGACTTACAATCGGAAACTATTCCGATGCCGCCATAGACTGTATGCTGTTCACCACGGAATTGCAGACGGGCCCACTCAGACTCCATAGACTTCTGGGGACCTTAAGGGTGCCCGCCACCTGTGGAGTCACAGAATCAGTCTGCTTGAGCAAGCCAGGTCGGACTGCACATTCACTCACACATTCACGCTCCAGAAGTTATTACATTCACTCCCTGGGAATCCCTACCTGTGAGACCTCTAAGAGGTCCCTGGGAGGTGATCAGGCTCCCCTTCCACCCCGATGTGTGGGCCTATCTGGGTCCTGGGGCCCCAGGCCTTACCGGAATCCGATGTCAGGACCAGGTCCTCACCTGCCAAGTCTCCTTGAGTCTGGCGGGAACAGCGGAGCGGGGCCGGCCCAAGGTGACCGGGATGGGAGCGAAACAGCGCGTGCCTTCTCCCTTACCATCTCTCGTTCCGTCACTGCCCCGCTGTTGCCCCCAAACTGTGGCAACAATGGGCCAGCGCAGTTGGGTTTCCTGGTCAGGCAAGCAAATGTTACCAAACCTGGACTGGATCGCCTGATGGAAGAACCAAGTGGCACTCAGAGATCTTGGAGGATAGGAGGTTTATTTAAAACTGCGGGCTCTGAGGAGAGTGGTCTCCAAAGGTCTGAGCCCCGAGCACAAACAAAGGGGGCAATTCATACACTTCTTCTGCATACTGGGCACTCTTGGCGTGTGCGGGAAGTGGGGCAGGGAGAGGAACCCGGGTTGGTGCGCACGGGAAGCAGAGCCCCGGGGCAGGGGCTGGGACTCCCTTGCTGGCTGGGTCGGCCATCTTAGGACACAGATTTCCCTTATCACTTGGATATTTATAGAGCTGTTGCATTATTGTTCTAGATCATTCATAAATCTAGATGATTTGTGACTAATGGTGGACTTAAGAATTCTTAAATTTGGTTTGTGTTTAAAGTAGCTTTACCAACTTTAAAGCATGTATACACACAACACAACAATGATGGCAACAATGATAACAACAAGATTATCTTTATCTTCATTAATACAATGACAAAGCATTCTAAGCCAAAATAGAATATTGTTGGTGGTTCTGGGAGAGTCTGGGGACAAGACACTTCTGAAAGGTACTAAGAAAATTTGTATTAAAAAGAATGTCTTGATTTTTCTGTTTCCAAAATACAAACATGCATGCTAATGGAGACACTGGGTACATTAGTATAGATTTCCACCTTCCCTCTCTGAGGTGTTTCTTTTACTTAGCAGTTATTTTTCTTTTCTCAAAAGAGAAGCTTTTTTGCTTAATCTGTGTTTCAACTTCGTTATGATTGGGAATTTGTGTCCATCCGTTGAGATAAGCCAGGTTTTCTGGCAGATATTTTGTTTTAAAGAAGTGTTATCAATGATTGCCTCCTTTTGTGTGTGATCCAGATTTGTGAAACTACTTTAGACATAAATTTTTCACTTTATACCTCCCTGGGAGGGAGGGAATGAATTTCTCCCCATTCAAAATGTGCCTCAGTAAAGCTTTCTTGATAGATCTATTAAAGTCTTATTCAAGTCTTGTTCTGACTTGAACTAAGAATGTCATTTCTTGAATTATAGTAGTCTAATATAAAACGTAAGAAATTTAAGAAATACCAAGTTTTGACATTGAAAGTTAACAATCACCTCTGACTGTCCATGAAATGTAACCTTTCTGTATATAACGAGTACTAGGAGCAGACAGAATACCTCCTGTCTAGAGACAGTGCCGCCCGGAATGCCGTCTTTGCTCCGGTTCTTCCCCTTGCCGACGTGTCCTGTTACTGAAAGGACTCCTACTTATCCCTAAGGCCTCTGCGCACTTCTTCAGTGGGAAGAGTTCCTTGATACCCCCCTACCCCACACTCTGTTATATGCTCCCTTATCACCTTGCATTTTTCGCTTGTCAAACTTACCACACCACCCATCAAAGTCAGTCTTTTTAACTAGATCACAAGGTCGTCCTTGGGGGCAGAGCCCATGTCAGTTTTGTGCGGGTTGTATGCCCAGAGTCTAGAATAGTCCGTGGCATATAATAGGCCCTTAAATAATGTGGTAAGGTTGTAAATATAAAAATACTCAAATGGATTAAGTTAAAAGTTTTTAGTTAGATCTGTGTCATTGACGATGTCAGTGTCAATGAAATTGAAACACAAACTGAGTGGGCCTGAAGACAATAGAAGAGAAAGGTGGTGTGGTATGTGAATTGCCAAAAATTGGAAAAGATATATTATATTAGGAGATTTGATCTATAATTATACTGACTTGCTTCCCATTGTGCATTTTGACCTAAAAATAAATTTACCAGGGCCTTCCTCCAAATCAGCTGTGATTGTTTTATTTTTATCTATCCTAATTTTGTGGCCATCTATGCATTAAATGTGTTAAGGTGACAGCTAAATTGCCTTCCTAACAACTAATTCTGGGTTTTTAGCATGTATGATTTTGGCTTTGCCTTACTGATTAGATTCTCCACAAAAGTTTAACACTGTGGCTGATTTTTGTTTCCTTTCTTGGAAAACATTGCTCTCCCCATTCTCCCAGGGTATGATGGATTTAGAAGCTATTTTGTTATTGTTTACTGCTTTGTATAGTGACCTTTTGACGTCTCCTGGAGTGGTGGGAATAAGTTTGATACCATAGATATAACAGGAGCATGCCTCAAAGGGATTTTTTCGTTTTTAAATGTGCCTTTTCTTAATGTGCCCAAACTGATTTAAACATTAAAGACTGTTATTCTGAAATTTTTCTCACACTAATGAGAGTGTTGTACTGAGTACAAAACATACCTGTGAGCAACACACGTGAAGTATAGGTTAATTTATGTGTGTATTTTTTCTTGTATTCTTAAAAATTGAGACCAACGCATTCATGCTAACTCAAGTGTCACCCAGGGGAACAGCCTTAGAAAGCTGAAAGTTGTTGAATTTAGTAAGAAAACAGATACTTTCCTCATATAGTCTGAACTGCAATTGTTTTCTGCACATTTTATGATAGGTATTTAAGTCTTAACTACATATTGGTGAGGCAATAACAATGGATGAAAGGAGCCAGAGAGAGGAGAAAGGTAGTATTGTTATTTGTTTCAACAGAGTTTGCATAAGAAAATTATGTGTAAATATATAAAGCTGGGTTTTGTTAAAGGAAGGACTTAGTTTGGTGATTGGTTGCTGGTCGTCTTCCAGATGTCATTTTGATTTCAGTTTCCTGAGGCTGTACCAGTGGGTGCATACTGAATATTGAAAGTGAAAATGAAAATCTCTAAGATCATTTTCCTTTTAAAAACATGTACACAGTATCTTTGCCCTAGCAGATGACCTTATCTCAAAGGAGTGCAGTGCAGGAAAGAGATAATCTATGCTGCAAGATTAACTAGCTGGAAGATTTATGTTACTAGATCACTTTTCTAATGTTCATTGTATTTAAACTTGTGATAAATGTGTTTAGAACAGTAAAATGATTAGTGGAAATTATTTTTACTTGTGAAAGGATAGAATTGAAATGATTTCCTTAGCTATTTGACATGCTATCTTTCTGCTTACTTAATTTTCTGTTTGGTAATGCATTCAGGTGATGTTAAGGCATTATCGATTGTGATGTTTGGTGAAATCAAAAATTAAATCCATCAAAGTAAATATCCTGACTTGTTGAACTTTCTCATACTTTTACAGTTTCTTTTAATGGTTTGAAATGCTGGCCTACTGTGTATAGAACAAGTTGTTACTGTGTTGTTGCTTAGTATTGTTATTCCCGGCCATCATGCAGGTTGGCAAAGAGTACCAAGACTCTAAAGTAAATGACAAAGCAAGCAAGGAGGATGTCTTGCTGCAGCTCTGTAGGCCTGAAAGTAGACAGTGAGACTCAGAGATCAGAGCAAAACAGTTCGTTGTAGCACAGCAAACAGCAGGAGCATTGGCATAATCACACTGATTCTCTTGCCCACAAGTCCCATGGAGTAGTAAGATGGGTCTGGATGGTTGCTGTGCTTTCAGTGAGCTAGCTGGGTCAAAGTGTCAGAGCCCAAGGCTAAAGGCTCAACACCATTGGAAGAAAGTGTAAGCAAGCCTGTCCCCCTAACTGGGGATCAGGCAGGGAGCAAGCAATCTCCCTGTAGTCATGCTATGGTTGCCTGCCCTACATGATTAGCTACAGATATGGCCGAAGGACAGAGGATTGGTTGGTGTACTTGTAGTTTGGTGCATTTGGTAAGGAGGATGTATAGGGGCTCTTGGGACCCATGATAGATAGCCTTTTCTAATAGTCTACCGTTTGGCCCTAAACATAGGCTGAAGTCAAATTTCACATGAGTATGCCACACCGTCAGCAATTCAGATTAAATATGCTGAGACCAAATCCATTCACATGATCTCATGCAACACTTGATAAGGATGATTATCAGTTGGATGAAGCCAACCTGCAGTTTTCATCTCCATCAGGTACCACAGGATTCTGGATTCAGCCAATTGAATAAAGCCCCAGAGAGGACTGATAGGTCTTATTTCAGGTAATCATTTAACTTCCTTTCTTGTGGGATATGTGGATTGTTCCGCTGTCTAGTGGTATTAATTTATACATATTCTGTTCCGCCAGGGTATAGTTTAAGGCTAGAGTGTTACCCATTGTGGCTTGTGCAAGAAGAGTTTAAACTGACCTACTGATCTTCTAGAGCTTGCATAGTCTCATTGGCTAAAACTAAGGATCAGTTCCTGACCATTTGCCGTAGGGCATGAACTCTCCTGCCAGGGAACAGTACTTGTACTGCTTTATGGAACCACAAGTCTGTGTAACCCTAGTAGGATAGCCTAGTTGGGGCACATGTTGTCTCTAGTCCCCACAGTCCAACTTACTGCCAGGCCTCCTTTTTGGTAGCTGGAGGCCAGAGGATGAGTAATTTTTCCTTTACTGACTCAGGGTAGCCCACGTTGCTCCCAAGAATTTGCCTTGGAATTTGCAAGTCCCTGTGTCTTATCAGGATTAATGAACCACCCCCTGGGCTTTCATGTGAGTCAGTTTTTGTTCTAAAGCCATTGCCACCTGCTGTTTATTTGAGCCTGTCAGTCAGCATGATATCACGAATGTAGTGGAACCAAGCCTTTCCTGAAGGGCAAGGGCTTCTTCCACACTGCATTGGTGGAAACAGCAAGGGAATTCAGGTACCCCTGAGGCTACATAGTAAACCTGTCTTGGAACCTGCAGGTGAAGGTAAACATACTGATCTTATAGTATCAAAGGGATTAGGAAAGAGGCATTGGCAGAGAGAGAGAGAGAGGAAGGCATTAGCAATGGCCAAGAAGGCATACCCAGTGTCCTCAGTTTGTGCAGTTGATTCAGTCACAGTCACAATATTGGGAACAACCAGAGCAACAGGGCACAACTGAACTCAGTTGCTGGCAATCCACTGTAGGCCTCCAGCTCCCATTAGTCTTTTTCACAAGGCCACACAAGGTGACTTTATTGAAATATCACATCTCTCAAAATTCTTACTGCCTTGAGGTTTTTAATCAAAATGGTGATTTCTTTTTTTTTTCCCTTCTGGAATTCCATATTGTTTTTGTTGTGTAACATGGGAGAGGACTGCCTGACTAGGGAATCTGTTATGCACTTGTCCTACGATCCCCTCCAACAAGCACATCTTCCACGCTGAGAAAAGACCCCTTGGATTTCATGCGCATTCACAGTACAACTACAGTACATCAGACATCAGTAGCAAGTGTACATTCAGCAATGAGAGGAGCAGTGGCAGCAGTGCACAACAAGGATCCAAATGTCCCCACCTGCATTGTTGCAGGAACTTCTACTTTTATTCTGTTTGCAACTTCAGCCAATTGAATGTGTGGCTTCTGCCCTTCAAGAGAAGTTGACGAGATACCTACTTAAGCATCAGTATCCAAGAAAGCCAGAAAAGCTTCCGTCTCCCACCCTGTCTTTTCTTCCCCTGCAGTCCTCCCTTGGGAATGGGTCTCTCTCTGGTCCCCCTTTTCTTAAAAGGCTGGTAAATCATGGTGCAAGGGCACAAGGTTAGGTCGTGAAGGTACTGAAGGAGTAATGTGTTCTAAGGTTGCCACTTACCTCTGTAGTTTCCATGGAGAAATTTGAATCTGTAGAGGCATTTTTGGTTTCAACCAGACTGCTTTGGTTTCAACCAGGTGTATGCTTTGGGGCTCCCATAGTTCAGTTTCTGGACCGAATTTCTTTGGTGCTGATTCCATCCATTTCTTTCTTTCTTTTTTTTTTTTAAAGATTTTATTTATTTGACAGAGAGAGACACAGCGAGAGAGGGAACACAAGCAGGGGGAGTGGCAGAGGGAGAAGCAGGATTCCCGCGGAGCAGGGAGCCTGATGTGGGGCTCGATCCCAGGACCCTGGGATCATGACCTGAGCCGAAGGCAGCCGCTTAACTGACTGAGCCACCCAGGCGCCCCTGATTCCATCCATTTCTTTTCAGGGGACTCCTGTTTTAACAGTTATATCTACATTGTCTTCTAGCTGGGCCCTTTTGGAGGAGTTCCAAAAAATCATTGTCTATCTCATATCTCAGCATACTACTTGCACCAAGATATTTCAGGAAGAACCCAAACCACATAGAGAATGCATGAAGTAACAAGATCCCAAAGGAAATGACTAAGTAAGCAAGCAGATTGGTTTGCCACAGCTTCATAGGTGTGAAAGTAGGCAGTGAGACTTAGCTATAAGAGCAAGACAGTTTTTAAAATACACAAACAGCTAGAGCATCTGTCCGGGTAGTGCTGGTTTTCCTGCTCCCAAGTACCATGGTGAGACGTGATGCACCTGGATGGTGGCTGTGCTTTCAGGGAGTTGAGTTGCAGCTGAGAAACATAGGACTGAGGGCTCAGCACCTTTTGTAGCAAGTAGCAACCAAACGTGTCAACGGTCACCTAGGAAATGAGCAGCTGTGCTGAAGTTACACTGTGGTTACCTTGGTCACTAGATATAGAAGGGGCTCAAGGTCAGCGCACCTTGTAGTTTGGTGTACTCAGTGAGACCATACAGGGACATGTGGGACCCATGACAGACTGGCTTTCTTGACGTTATTTTTTAGGTAATATCTAAAATATTATAAGAATAGGTATTTTTCAAATAACACACATGTCATAGTACAGTAATCTATTACATTTAAGTTCTGCTTTCAGAGTTATTAAAATATATTCATAATTTATGTTATCGAGTCATCTGTGATGTAGGTCACGGAAGTGTCACCATCTCCATTTTGCACAAAGAAGAAAACTGATGCTTGTTGAGGTTCAGTGACATGTGGCAGGTTGTATGTGTAAGTAGTGGAACCAGATCTTGGATCCATGTCTGTTGACTCTCATGTTTTCTTTTTACTACCCTGAACCAAGTTTACTTGAATGAGTAGAAAATAATCATTTGTAGATTATAAATAAGATTTGTATGCCAGTGATATTTCAGTGAAATTATTACTCTCTTGAGTCTTTTTTCAAAGTCCTAAATTAACGATTTGCTTAGGAAGTATATCAGTGTTAAAATTTAGTTTAAATGTGGCTAGTATTGCATTGGAAAAGAGAATGAAAAATGATAGACATTTAAAATTTTTGTTATTTTTGTTAGTTATGATATAGTAAATCCCTGATTGTATGAACCAACATCTTATAATTTGATTAGTTATACATAAAGCACAGTTGAGAGAAAAAGTAGATTATCGGCATCTCTCAAGTTGAAAGAACCAAGGATCATTCATACTCTGAGAACTAAGGATCATTCTAGTGCTGAGTAGAATATCATCATAGCAGTCAGGCTGATGTTAGGTCAGACTTTCCATTATTAATCCTTCTTTTGGTTTTTATAACTTTTGGTTGAAAATTCTTTCCAGGGAACAATTTGTATACAGATTTTCAGCCTGGGAGCAAATATCTCATGACCCACTTACAGACCTCCTTAAACATTCAGATTAACGTTAAGGGCTTTTAAGATGAAGGCTAATTTTATGTTTCAAAATATTTCAAAATATTTATTCTTTTAGAGTCAACAACTTAAAATTATTTTATTCATTCCTTGTGAGGCTGCATTGTATTTTTAGAATTATACTCAGAATAGCTACTAAGCTCTGATGATAGGCCTTTAAAAATTATAAATTGAATAGCATTTAATTGATTTTAAGAAGTTGTCAGAATGAATAAAGAATTTGTATACTAACTGATTTAAAAGTTAAAACTTTAGGTTTCAATTATTTAAAAAAAAGGGGGATCATTATTTTGTGTTTACTTAATTATTTGATTTGTATTGCTCTGCAAACAAATGTTAATTCAAGAATACAATATTGTTTTAGGGTTCTCCAGAGAAACAGAGCCAATAGGATACACCTACACACATGCACATATACCTCTCTCTGTATATGTGGTTACCTCAACCTATGCAACTAGCTGTATTTCTAGCTCTACACACACACACACACACACACACACACACACACACACACACGATTTATTGTAATGAATTGGTTCACATGATTATGGAGATTGGGAAGTTCTGAAATCTGCCATCTGTAGGCTGGAGGCCCAGGAAAGCTGATGGTACAGTTCTGGTCGGAGTCCAAGACCTAGAACCAGAACCCATTTTGTGTGTTCTAGTACAAACTCTAGGGTCTGAGAACCAGGAGTGCCAGTGGTATAACTTGTAGTGTAAGTCTGAAGGCTTGAGAACTAGTAGAGCCATGGTATAAGCCCCAGTCCCAGGGCAGGAGAAAACCAATGTTCCAGCTCAGTCATCAGTCAGAAGGGGTGAATTCTTCCTTGCTCAGCCTTTTTGTTTTATTCAGGTCCTCAAAGGATTGGCTGAGGCCCACCCACATTGGGGAGGACAGTCTACTTAATTCAAGTCTACCAATTCAAATCTTAATCTCATCCAGAAACACCCTCACAGACACACTTGGAAATAATGCTTAACCAGTATCTGGGCACCCCATGACCCAGTAAACTTGATACATGAAATTAACCATTCCAAATACCGTGAATAATTCTTTCCTATACTCTTAGTCATATTATTTCCAAAAGTGCTGGTATTATACTTGAAACAAATGAAACAGATGAAATGTTCTGATGAAAATATTCCTTGAGCATTGTTTTTTTTCCCCTGAAAATGTATAAAAAATACCCCAAATCCCTAATATCAGAATTGCCATCAAAATCCACTGTGAAAACCTGTAGTTTAGTTCATTTTAGGGTAGTCATATGGGAACCTGTTGCCAGTTTTCAGTCCGTTGTAACAAATTTAATAGACTCTTAGAGACTCCTCTAAATTTCAGCATGCCTCCACCTTCCTAAATCTGTACCCTGTGGAGTTTTTATGCCGTTAGTTTTCTTTAATGCTTTTAGATGGCTTAAGATTTAACAAAATTCATACTTAATTGAATGTGCTGTTTTATTAAATGCTAGAATTAAAACACAGTTTTTCTAAATGAATAATTATTATCATCGTTATAAATTTAGAAATTTAGTCTTTTTCTTCCTGAAAATATTTTATTTTGTTCTTTAATTCCACCATATATTAGGAGGTTGGTCCAAGAAGAGAAGGATGATAATTTTTATTTCATTGGCAACAAGTGGAACTTATTAGAGTATTGACTTTTCTAAGTCCGCAGAAGGATTTTGCTGTGTTTTCTATTAAGTAAATAGTAAAGGGGTAGTCGTAGATTTTATATAGTATTTTCTTTGGTGCATTAGCTGTTATTTTCTTTGATGTATCTCACAATATCACTTTTATATTTTTAAAGTGTTTTGAAACACCAACAGAGATCAACATTCAAGTTTGCAAGTCACTTTTATTTTAACTTGGTGGATTAGGAGCCCTCAAACTGGGAACCTAACCCGTGAAGCAGTCTCAAGCTGTTACTCTCCTCTGGGGTTGGTGGGGTGGGTAGGGGCTGGCAAAAGCCAATGCTCTTTCCAACAGTTGCTGTTATAAACATTGTTGCCCTAAACATTCTTGTGTATATCTTTTGTGCACATGTGGGAGTTTCTTTGGAATATATTACCCAGAAGGGGAATTGAGGGGTCATGGGGACATTGCCCTCCACTTAACAGTATATGAGTTCCAGTTGCTCCATAGCTTGGTTTTATTTTGCCAGAATGTAAAGTTTTTAGCCTGATGGTGGATACAAAATGGTATTCTATTGTTAATTTAATTTGCGTATCCTTGATTTGTACTGAGATTGAATATTTTTTCAAATGCTCTTTGGAAAATTACCTTTCTGTGTCTTTTGCCAGTCTTGAAAAAATTGGGTTATCTTTTGTTTATTGAATTCCTTACAAATCTAATTCTAAGTTGGTTGTATGTATTACGAGTCTTTTTTTTTTTTTTTTTTTCTGGTCTGTGACTTCTTTTTGCACTTTTTTGGTTGTTTTTCTTGATGAATAGACTGGATTTATCAGTGTCTAATGGTCGTACCTTTTATCCTGAAGTATATTTCTTTCTAATTTGATGCCATGAAGACAATTGTCTGTTTTCTTCAAAAAAATTTAAAGTTTTAATTTTGACATTTAGGTCTTTATTCCCCTGCAAGGTGATAATTCTTATGTATGTAGCATGTAAGTGTATTTTTTTCTTATTTACAATAATTGATAACCATTTGCCTCCATACCACTTACGGAATGGTCTGTATTTCTTTCACTTAAAGTGTAATGCCTGTTTTGTCAGACACAAAGTTTTCATACATGAGCAGTTGTGTTTCTGGGCTATTTTTCTGTTCCATTGGTCTTGTTTTTTCCTGCTTCAGTGGTACTTTCAATGAGTCTTGATATCTGTTTGGAAAAGGCCTTTTACCTTGGTGGTGTTTTTCAAAAATCTCTTGGCTATTTTTGGTTTCTTTTTCTTTCATATTTTAGAATTAGTTTTGTAGACATACAAGCACACACGTTTTTTAGGAAACTGTCCATTTCATCTAAGGCTTTTAGATTAATTGACATCAATAATTCTTCTTACTATTACTTGTATTCTTCTCTCCTTCTCCCCACATTTCTTATTCTACTGGATTTGTAGTTATGCCCCCTGAGAGTCTTCTTATTTATCTTTGCGTTCTTTTTTCTTGATCAATCTTGCCATAAGTTTGTCTTTCTTAATTTTTTTTTTTTTTTTAAGAATCAGCTTTTAGTTTTGTGGAGTTTTATAGTCTTTATTTTCTATTTATTTTTGCTCTTATTGTTATCACTTGGTAATTAATAATAATCATTTGTGATTGGATGTGGGGGAGACAGCGTTGAATGAAAGATACTCCAGGTTCCATCATAGTGACCAGGTGGATGGTAGTGTTTATCAGTTGAAGTAGAAAATAGTTGGAGGCAGTTTGTGGGGGAAGATGTTTAGCTCACTTTTGGATATTGAGTTTGTGGTGTCTATACGAAATCCAGGTGGAGCTGTTTATAGGAGAGGCTGGGCCTGAGATAGTGATTTGCTATTTGCTATTGGTAAAGATAGTCAGTGGAGAGTAGTGGGAAGAAGGAAAGACACAATGTTTGGAGGTCAGTGGGAAGCCTTCTTGGCTCTGGTAATACCGTCACCATCCCTATTTCTATTCAACTTAAAGGCCTCTGTGCTTCCAGGAGCACTTGTGCATACATTTGCAATAATTGACATGTTTGTATGTCTCACTAGACTGAAAGGACAGGGCATCTTGACCTCCTCATAGGACCTAGTGCAGTCAAAGCATTGGATATGTGTTTGTGGAATCGACCCTATTGACTGTCCTTGAGTTTGGTCATGTATACATGATTTAACAGGAATGTGTTATGGATGCTCATTCTAGAGGAATCGAGACAGTTACCAATTTTAACCACTAAAAATATTTCCCTTATGGTTGTAAACTGAAAGAGGGCAAGTATTGACTTTTTAAAATCAAATTTTAATTTGATTTTTAAATTTAACCTGAATATAAGTATTTTTTATTTGAAGAAGACATTTATTAATCTACCATATTTAAGGAGGAAAAGTAATTTTTCAGTTATCAGAGATACTTCTTTTAATGAAAAGGTATCTACTGATGTATCTTCTGTTACTGCTTGTTTCCAGAAGGATTTATCTTCTCAGATTTAGGTCTTAATGTGAAGATTAAAAGTTAATAACTTGCCAATTAAAAATACTCCAGACTCTTATGCACCCCCATATTCTAGGAAAATTGGAAGAAGTTTAATATTATTAATTCTAAAGCTTAATGCTTCTGAAACAGCTCAAGGGCATTATTGTTCACAAGATAGTGTGTAAAAAGCTATCCTTAAAAGTCGGGAAAGGGTCATAAAAGTTTATTCAGTGCAACAATCAAGTAAGAAAAATGACAAGAGAACAGAATGCTTGGATGATTTATCTTCTTGATTTTTTACAAATTATAGCTATCTTTGAAACAAGCATTTATATGTGGAAAATCTATGTATTTACAGTTTGGAATAAGCTTTCCTAGAAAAATTATCCAGTTTTATGCTTTGGAGACAGATCTAGTTTTGAATCTCTGTTACTTATTCACTAGCTGTGTGACAAATCTGTTAGGAATCCATTTAGCTTCAAGTAACAACAATGGCACACAAAAAAAAGGGGGTTTATTTTTCTTAGATAATGAGAAATCTGGAAGTGTAGATGGCTGCTGGCTTTGGTGTAATGTTCATCGAGGTCAGGGCTGGTATCTCTCTGATTCTTTGTCTTTCTCATGGAACAACATGGCTGCTTGAGCATGAGGCATCACATCCACATTGCAGGCAGGGAGAAAGGGGGTAGGACAGAAACAGCACTCATGTATCTCTATCTCTATATCTATATAGTAAGGCAGATACCATATTAATTAAAACTATTCTTTTAGAAATGTTAATTGTCAGGAAAACAACCTTCAATTACACATTAAGTGACAAAATATGACAAATACAATCAAATTGTGAAAATTTCTATTTATGCTTATATAATAAATTGATACACTTAATCACTGCATACATTGAAAACAAAAGTAGATATCATTTGTAGTTACTAAATGTCAAGCACTGGACTCAGTGCCTTAAATGCATTATTCATGTATTCTCATAATGATCTTCATTTATTAATTCTGAATAAATACATTTATAAGATATTGTTCTAGATGTGAAAGATTTAATAAAACATGAAAAATCCAAGTCCCACCTAGTGGGTGCTACTGCTATCCCCAAGAGGACACTGAGGCTTATTCAGATTAGCTCTGGCACCCATGGTCACTGAGGCGGACACCATAGACTGACCAACCCCACATCCATTCCCACCCTCTCCCTTGCATACTTCTGCCACAGATGCTAAAGAGCAAATTAGTCATCTCCCAGCCTATATTTCAGCTAAGATTGATCATGTGACCTATTTTCCAAACGTAAGCTAAATTTCTTGTCAACCCCCCCCCCCCCTCCAAAATATCAGCAAAAGACTCTTGTTCCAGTGAAAGCTGGGAAGGAAACAGGACTGGGCAGAAGGAGCTGAATTGCAGTGTGGTTTGCAACAAAGGCTTCAACCAGTCCCATGGGACCGTTCAGGAGCTAGCATAGCCCTTCAGGATTGTCTCAGATTGATGCAAGGGGTCTGGATCTTTGTACCCTCACAGTGACCAGTCATTGGATGCAGCTGCCTAGAGAGGGACTCAGCTGTGAGCCCCGAGCAGCCATTACTCCCTGCAGCTTGGAGAACGAGTGCCTCAGTCCTCAAAAGCTCTCTGGAGGGCGCGCCACAGCATCCACTGCAGATGCTGGATATCGATTTTTCAGACTTTGTTCTTTTCCAGTGCATACACTTAATGTTATTAATTAGTTATTGGGCAGTTTAACTCTTTCCAACACATGCTATTTAGTTTTTTGGTCTGCTTGTTCTGTTTGTTGCTTGGAGAGATATTTTAAAACCGGTAACTCTTGATTGTAGAATTGTCTTTTTTCCTTTTAGTTCTATCAGTTTCTGCTTTATAGTTTTAGGCGGTGTTATTCAAATGTAGAATTGTTGTGTCTTACTGTCTTATTGTATCTTTTATTTTTATGAAATATTCCTTATTTTTAACAATGCCTTTTGTCTTAACAACTACTTTGTCTAATATAAAGTTAGTTACACTAGCTTTCTTTGGGCCAGTGTTCACATAGTATTTCTTTTACATTCTTTTAAAATATCTTCCTGTGTTCCACTATGTAAGACATATCTTAGAAGCATTTAGAATTTTAAAAAATCTGATCATTTTTGTCTTATAATTGGAGCTTATAGTTCATTTACATTTAATGTCATTACTGATAGATTTGGACTTAAGCCTATTATTTATTTTCAGCTGTTCAGTTCTTTGTTCCTATTTTGCCCTCCCGTTTTGCTTTCCTTTTTTAACCGTTCTGATTTTGTCGTTGTTATTCTACCCCCTGCCCTGTTACCTTGCTAGTTATATATTCTTTCACTATTCTATTAGTGAACACCCTGGAGATTGCCACACATCTTTGATCTGTTTGAGCCAGCGTTAAATCAGGACTTTTGTTTGTTTCTGTCGTGGATAGTACATTTGTCTCTTTTTATAAATTTCTGTTTTTGGGTGAAATTCTCCTTATTTGCAGCTAATCTATAGAACATATTAATCAAAATTGTTTTAAAGTTCGTCTCTGATGGTTCTAAAATCTGGTTCACTTTGTAGACTGTTTCTGTTGTCTGCTCCCCACCCCGCCCTTTTTTTAGGTTCTATGTATGATTTCTTGGCTAGCCTGGTGATTTTTTTTTTTATTGCATGTCAGGTGTGTATGAAAACTTGTAGAGACTCTGAATGGTGTCACCATCTCCAGAGAGGATTCAGTTTTTTTCCTGGTGGGCATACCGCCTTTTATCTTGATCAAGGGGAGGCTGGTCTATCTTAGAGGTCTTGGCTGAATGTCTGGGGTGTTTACCCAGACCTCTGCGTGCTTTCTGTTCCCACTTTATTCAGGTGGGAATTCCCCAGCACCATGAGTCTGCCAAAATCTCTGCTTTGCTTTTTATCTTGTCAACTGCTTTCTCTTTGGTTTCTTGAATTATTTGTGATAATAGACTAACTGGGTGCCTTCCCCCGATTTTGTACTTAGTCATATTGCGTTGTTGGGATCCATAGAATTTTTGATAGTGATGCTTGTGGTATGTGATGCATGGGGTATGTTCCATATATAATTTTATTAATTTGTAGATTTTTTAGTGGGAGAGGGTTATATTTGTGTGCATTGTGGTAAGGAGGGAATAACAGAAGTGTAAATTAATGAGCCCCACTGGAAATCATTCCATGGGGCGTATCTAAATTTATGAAGTATTTAGGATAACCACAAAATATTTTATTCTTACATCAGTATGAATTTAATAGGTCTGTCTTTTGTTTTATAGCGACTCATTTTATTAATTCCATTTGAAAAACCAGGAATTTATGTTGGAAATGGGCAAGCCCTAAGCTCAGTACAGAGGGTTTCAGATAACAAGGATCCATACAGTATTTCTGAGGCCCCAGATTTTCATTGGGCCAAAATGTAACAAACGTTACTTCAGAATAAAGGTTGACAAACTGTGGCCTATGGGCCAAATGTGGCCACTACCTTTTTTTGTAAATAGAGTTGTATTGGAACACAGCCAGTCCTCTTCCTTTGTATATTCTCTGTGGCTGCTTTGCCGTTATGGAGTTGAGTGAGTGCAGCAGAGATTGTATGGCCTTGAAGCCTAAGATGTTTACCATCTGGCCCTTTATACAAAAAGTTTGTTGATCTCTGTTTTAGATGATCAAACTTAAGAGATTCAGTTCTTTTTATAGAATCCATCATTAATATTCTAAGGAATCAGCTATAGCTTAAAAAATGCATTTTTTCTCTGTCTTCTCTCTTGTTGTCCTCACTTGATTTTTAAAATTGCTTTTCTGCTCCCATTTCTTCTCTCTCTGGAACCTCACTCTGTTGATGGTGTGTCGGGAGAATGCAGGTGACACTGAGAGACATTCAGGGTTTCTGCACTGGAGATGTGTTAAGTGTCGAGGAAGCAGTAAGGGGTGGGAGGTGTGCCTTGCCACACAGTGACCATTAACAAGAAACACTTGAAAAGTCACATTTAAGCTTTATTTCAAAATAGGTCATATATTGCAACTGGTTTGAGACAAACTGTGGTTCAAAGCCATCAGAATTGGGGAGCCCTTTGTTCAGCAAAAGGCTTTTTATAAACTCTGTGACAATCACAAAGAACACAGCAGTTTGGATTTAGCACCAACCTAAAATTTCATGTCTGAGGACAGTTTATTACAATCATTCATCTTAGGGCATCCAGTCTGCTGACTCTTTTTGGCTATACCTAAAAAGTCAGAGGTACTTCGGCCACGTATCTCTCCAAACCAGAAATAACTCATACGTGGCCGCAGCAGCACTAGAGTTCCACATTAGTTACACTGGCTGAGGATTTCAGTGCTCACAGGCATCAATCATCATATTAGAGTTTTAGTGCCATTGTAGGTGTTGTCAGGAATATGAAAAAAATGTGACCCAGTCTTTGTTCACAAGGATGACTGGAGAGGGATGGTCTGACGCTCTCCTCTCTTTAGCAATCCCCTGTCAATCATTGAGTCACTCGCCCCAGCCCTCAGTGTGGAAACTTACTCCTCTGGAAGGTGTTATTTTTGGGTTGGAGTGTTGTGCGCACAGCCTCAGAAGCAGGCGGTGCTCAGCTCCCATGCTCTTCCTTCCATTTGCACTGCGTGGGCTCCCCAGGAGCCCCTGCAATGGCAGGGTTCCTGCTGTGCCCTCCGAGCTCCCCCTCATCCAAACAGACTCTCGGGTCAGGGATGAGGAGGCTCAAGAAAAACAAAACAAAACAAAAATTTGTTGGTAAAAAAGCCTTCCCAATACTTCTTCTTTTTCTTAAGCTAGAACTGACAAATTGGAATTACAAGTGCTTTTAAAATAAAATACTTAAGATGAAATTTTCCAAACTCTCACATGGCATTTGTAACCCTTTTCCCCTCCTGCCAGTAATTTCTGAAGTCTGTTAATCTTTGCAATTAGAATTATTATATAAAATTGAAGGGGATTGAAATAGAGGATGTATCACATCCCTTTAGATTCTGCAATGCTGAGATTTGGGATAGAGTGTCCATTATTACAGGTCTTGTTCACTTAGGGCTGTACCTCATGAGTCTGGTGCTTGAAACCCTCTTCCTGGGGCATCAGTTACACTTGCAGATTTTTGGGGGGAAAATGGTTTATATAATGAAGAGGGGAATGAAAACTGTTCCTCATCTTTTAAAAAGAGAAAGTAAACTCTGAACGGATTTCTCCTTTACGTGGACTTCTAGCCACATTCCCAACTTTCAGGAGTAGGCTTTCTCCTCCAGCTCATGGAAAAGTTTGAGAATCAGTGTTTTAGACAAACACTTAAGAACTCTGTTTAACGCCCAAGAGAAGCAAGGATTTCTGTCTGTGGGACATTGCTAACTCTACGAAAGAAGGGAACATGATCCTGTTGTTGACTCAAGTCAGGTTTACTGGATTTTGGGGGGCAAAACCCCTGTTTTTAAAGGGGGGATTGAAAGGGGTAGGTAAGTAACATTATGTATAGGAAAACACTTCCTAATCAGTAAAATACTATGGCAAGAACAGTAGTGGCAGAAATAATAGAAGAATGCCTAAAGCAGGGACTGCTAATAACAAGAGCTCGGAAAAGAGGCATTAGTTTAATCCGTGGGTCAGAAAGTGACAGAGGTTGAATTTGTTTTTGCGTAGATCCTTTTCAGAAGAGTAGTAGTCTTTATATTTTGATGATACAATAGAGAACTCTAGTGATGAGAGCATGTATTTATTTTTTGCTGTGCTGTAATGTACTTTGGCACATGTCTCTTAAACTGGCAAATATTAAGATGCTTAATTTTTTTTTAAGTTCAGTAGCTTAGACCTATATCTTTATTATTTTAAAAATAAGCTCATGTATAGATATTGTCTGAAATAACTGTTCCAATATTCTAATTTGGGGAGTAAATCAGTTTATATATGAATTTGAAACTAGTGGAGGACTTCAGATCAGTTTTAAAAAAGGAGGAGGAGATATTCACAAGAGACTTCTGTATGTGCCTGAGGTGTTTGCGTTCTGCCTCAGTTTTCCTTTTTTAAAAATACGTAACAACATATGAGAATGACAGTATTGACAACAGCAGGAACCCATTGGGATCGTCCAGAAGTCCTGCTGCTGCTGCTGTTCCCCTTTTCTCCTCCTTCCACTAAGTTACCAGTCAGTGCCTTCAACAAAAGCACTGTTGCTTGTTTCTGTTTGGATCCGGTTTAGACTCAGAAAGAAGTTGAGCATGAGCCGCTTCCTTCATGTGCTTTGCCTGAGTCTGAAACAGCCTTATCTGCGGGGCCAATGCAGGGGGCAGTTTGGCAGCTGTCGCTCATCGTTTTCAGCCACAGTGACACTGCTGGACACAAAGAGCTAAACTGCATATTGACCGAACCCACTACCTGTTACATTCAAACACTGTGTAGTTCTCAAATCTAGCTGTGCATCACCATTATCTGCCATTTTATTTATTTGGTTTTTAACGGAGAAGTATAGGTTTCACTCAAGACCTGTCCAGTCAGAATCAGAGGATGGGATTGGGTGGGTGGGGGTGGGGTGGGCAAGCAGCCAAATAAAAAAACCCATAAACCTCCACACATGATCCTGATGGCCAACCAGGGTTGGCTGATTCATAGCATGTACTCAAGATTAATTTTATTCAAAATCAGATATTAGAAAATAACTAATATTTAGGTTTAAATAATTATTTACTATGGGAAAAATACATTAATGCATAATTAAGAAATGAAGGAAAAGTATTTATTCAGCCTCCCCTGCACATTTTGTTTTTGGCTTGCTCCTATGTATCCTTAGGTACGGTCTCTATTTAATAGTGATATATGGAGTCTATTTCTTACTAGGTTTGCTGAACTAGAGAAACAGTAAGAACAAGTAAAAAGATAAGTAAAAAGGTGGCTTACTAGCAATGTCCACAATAGCCAAACTGTGGAAAGAGCCAAGATGTCCATCGACAGATGAATGGATAAAGAAGAGGTGGTATATATATACAATGGAATATTATGCAGCCATCAAAAGGAATGAAATCTTGCCATTTGCAATGACGTGGATGGAACTGGAGGGTATTATGCTGAACGAAATAAGTCAATCAGAGAAAGACATGTATCATATGATCTCACTGATACGAGGAATTCTTAATCTCAGGAAACAAACTGAGGGTTGCTGGAGTGGTGGGGGGTGGGAGGGATGGGGTGGCTGGGTGATAGACATTGGGGAGGGTGTGTGCCATGGTGAGCGCTGTGAATTGTGCAAGACTGTTGAATCACAGATCTGTACCTCTGAAACAAATAATGCAATATATGTTAAAAAAAAAAAAAAGAAGATAGGAGGGGAAGAATGAAGGGGGGGAAATCGGAGTGGAAGACAAACCATGAGAGACTATGGACTCTGAAAAACAAACTGAGGGTTCTGGGGGGGGGGTGGGAAGATGGGTTAGCCTGGTGATGGGTATTAAAGAGGGCACGTTCTGCATGGAGCACTGGGTGTTATACACAAACAATGAATCATGGAACACTACATCAAAAACTAATGATGTAATGTATGGTGATTAACATAACAATAAAAATTTTTTTAAAAAGGTGGCTTACTATTATGTAGTATCTGTTTTTCTTAAAGAGACATTTAATTATTATTTTTTTAATGTTAAGAATATGAAACACTGAAGTTTCAAGGAGGAAGAAAGTGCCACTTCTCTTCCATATTATTTTATAATGAGTTTAGGGGAAAGGAGGAGGGTGTGGAGAGAGTAAAATTTTGAGGCCTTAGTAAGTGCCATGTATTACTATTTTACAAGTATAGGATTTTGGATTTGCTAAAGCAAACCAAAAAATTACCTGTATATTTTTAAAGACATCCACTTTTTGGCATTTTTGAGTTCTAATAATGTGATCCACTAGCTTTTACAGTTTAAGTAAAAAATGTAACTTTAATCTTAGAATTAAGTCTCAGAATTAAAGAATGCAGAATCAAAATATTAGGTAATAGTTTAATTAATTAATTAAATTCATTGGGAAGTGAGTTACAGTAAAGCCACAACACTGATTTCAGTAAGTCAGTGGATATGGGAAGTGATTAGTTGACTGATGTGTGCTCATTTAGTTTTTGAGTTGGTGGTCCCTTGATTAATCTGAGGATTCTGTTTTATGTGGTACAAAGCTTCATATCTGAGACTTTTAACACATCAATATATATTAAGGAGGAAGATAAAATTGAACCAGCAGGTGTCAGCAGGAACCATAATAAAAATATTAGTCCTGCTTATCTCAACCTTTATTTTGTTACTTCAGGGATGCTTCAATGTCAATCAACTTTCAAATGATATTTCATTGGATACTAATTTGCATTTTAATGTGGAATCCTTCTTTCAACTCTTTTAGGGAACATGCCTAAAGTATAGCCACAGCTCCAAAAAGATTTAGTTCGAAGAAAAAGATGTTTGCCAAGTGCTATGAACTTTTCCTCATTTCAGTGTCTTGAAAAAACATTACACACAAATTATCCCAAATCAAAAAAGCTTATCTTTAAACAGTTCACACATTTCTCTGGTTATCTGCATTCTACTTTTTTCAATATTCCATTCCTACTGACCAGTTAACCATATGCATTTTATAGGACTAGGAGTAGGAATTCAAACAGCTGTCCTCATAATGGCCTTAATTTTGCAATGAAAATACAGCATTTTTATTCTTCCAGCATACAATTAGCTATTTTATTTTAGACCTATTCTAATTATTGAATAGTCAGGGGAAGTAATGTTTATTTTTTCACAAAATTGAAAGATTTATTACACTTCTTGGTTTACTTTAATTTTTATTAGAAATCCTATCTCTTATTTCCTTCCTCTTCACTTGATGACTTGACAAAAATACAAATCCAGTAGACAAATACAATATCCAGTATTTTGTAATAATCTTACTAGAGTAATAAACAATGAAAGAATGAGTAAGGAGAACATCATTGAGACCACAAGGAAGGTATGTGAGATGCAAGATGATCTGAGGTGCTGTCATTTTCCTATTCCTTGTCCTACCAAATAGACCTATTTCACATGCATACTTAACTTACTAAAATCTAGTATTATCCAGCAATCCCATTCCTAGATATTTACCCATTTGAAATGGAAACTTATGTGTGAACCTGTATGCAAATGTTTATAGTGACTTTATTTGTAATTGTTCAAAACTGGAAACAACTCAGATGTACCTCAACTGGAGAGTGAATCAATAAACTATGGTACATCCATGCAGTGGAGTAGTACTCAGCAATATAAACAAACAAGCTGCATGCAGCAGCATAGATGGGTCTCAAGTACATCATGCTAAGTGAGAGAAGCCAGACTCAAAAGGCTATATTCTATAAGACTCTCATTTATATGCTATCCTAGAAAAGGAAGAACTATAGGGATAGAATACAGACCAGTAGTTGCAGGAATTGGAGGAGGATTTGACTATAAAGGGACGCAAGGGAATTGTATGGGCTGATGGAACTGTTCTAATTTTGAATCTGGTGGTAGTTACATGACTACCATTGTCAAAACTTAGAGAAATTGCACGTGAAAAGTGGCAGTTTTACTGTATATAAATTATACCACAAAAAAGAAGTGCCAAAATAACATTTAAAAAGATCTGTAGACTAGAAAAATAAATTAAGGATAAGGATAATGCTAATTTGTACTTTTCCTTGTCCCAGACATTTTTTTTTTTTTTTTTTTTAAGAGCGGGAGAGAGGAAGGGGACAGAGGGACAGGGAGAGAGAGAATCTTAAGGAGGCTCTGTGTCCACCATGGAGCTCAATGCGGGGCTCGATCTCACAACCCTGAGATCATGACCTGAGCTAAAATCAAGAGTCAGACATACTTAACTGACTGAGCCACCCAGCCGCCCTGTCCCAGACATTCTAATAGGAATCTTAGAACACTTGTAACTCCATTTAGCCCTTCTATTTATATATCGATTTTAAAGTTTTCACTTCTAGATTTAACTCTATAATCCCTTTCATCTGTTGTTTCATGAGGATAATATTTAAATTTGCCCTGTTGCCTTTATCCCTTATTCCTTCAGCCTTTTATCGGAGATCATTTTCATTCTGCCCCCTATTGTTTCTGCTGATTTTTATTCATGTGGTCTTGTTTGCTTGAGCACCTGGTTATTTTTTGTTATGTGTTGGATATTAATATGTGTAGAATTGTTTGTAGAAATAATTTGAAGGCTAAGATACTTTCTCCAGAATGTATTTTTATTTGTTTCTGCAAGGTGCCTGGGGATACTAACTCTCAGAGATCACTTCAATTCAGTATCAGGATTGCAGATGATTTAATGATGAGGTTTGTGTACTAGGGTTAAGGCTTTCAAGGTCCCAACCCAAATGTGGTGAACACCTCCCTTTGTGGAGCCATGGACTACAATTTCTGTTTCTCAGCCAAGAGGCTGAAGATATACGGTACAGGATCTCAGCATCATAAGCACCCCTTCACAATCAGTATAACACTTAGGTGGAAAAAAAAACACTTAGATGTTGTACTCACTTCTGGTTTTCTTCAACCCTCAGATACTGATCTTTTAATTCTTTACTACTTCCATAACTTTATGATGTATTAAAGAAGATTTAAAAAATATTTATTTTGTGTAACTAATTGTTTTCAGAGGGAAGTTTAGTCTGAATTATCATTTTGCCATTATGAAAGCAAAGATTGCCCGTATCCTTTTTCATACCCGTATGGGTATACAAATGTGCTTTTCTATGTATTTGTTTGTTCGTTTATTTAAAGAATACTTATTTGAAAGGGGGGATAGAGAGAGTGCATGCAAGCATGAGTAGGGGAGAGGGGCAGAGGGAGAGAGAGAGAAGAAGACTCCCTGTTGAGTGTGGACCCCCCCCTTACCCCCACAACTCAGAGCTTGATCCCAGGACCCCAAGATCATGAGCTGAGCCGACGTCAGACGCTTAACTGACTGAGCCATCCAAGCACCCCCAAACGTGCTTTTCTTAAAAACAGTGTTAAGATAATTTTATACATTTTATTATACATTTATTATATATATATATACAAAAACAGTGTTAAGATAATTTTATATACATTTATTATTATTACATATATTTTATTATTAAGATAATTTTATACATTTTATACTTTTTTATAAACAGTGTTAAGATAATTTTATCATTTTATTATATTTTATACATTTATTATATTGCAATTTTTTATTTGTATATTATGAATTCCTATTAGAATCATAGGCAAGTACATATTTTCTTTTTTTTTTTTTTTTAAAGATTTTATTTATTTATTTGAGAGGGAGAGAATGAGAGAGAGCACATGAGAGGGGGGAGGGTCAGAGGGAGAAGCAGACTCCCTGCCGAGCAGGGAGCCCGATGTGGGACTCGATCCAGGGACTCCAGGATCATGACCTGAGCCGAAGGCAGTCGCCCAACCAACTGAGCCACCCAGGCGCCCTGGCAAATACATATTTTCTTAATGTTTAACTCTGTGCCAGTCACTGTGGGAGTACAGTGATATATAAAATAGACAATTTCCTATATTTGTTTATTTGTTTGTTTATTATAAAGATTTTATTTATTTATTTGACAGAGAGAGAGAAAGCGAGCACAGCAGGGAGAGTGGGAGAAGGAGAAGCAGGCTCCCGCTGAGCAGGGAGCCTGATGAGGGGCTTGATCCCAGGACCCTGGGATCATGACCTGAGCCAAAGGCAGTTGCTTAACCAACTGAGCCACCCAGGCACACCTTTCCTACCATTATTTAGTTTATATTTTGGCAAGATAGAAAGCTTAGTTACCAATTAACTAATTGGTAGTGATAAGAAAAGTATCCTTTGAGTACCTATAATATGGGTACATCTTTTTTTTTTTTTTAAGATTGTATTTGAGAGACAGCGAGAGAGCACAAGTTGGGGGGGAGGGGTAGAGGGAGAGGAAGAAGCAGACTCCCCACTGAGCGGGGAGACTGACTCAGGGCTCAATCCAGGACCCCGGGATCATGATCTGAGCCAAAGGCAGATGCTTTACTGACTGAGCCACCCAGGCACCCCTATACTGGGTACATCTTTAAATATCATTAAAAATTTTTAATAAACATTTTGTAAGTCTAGTGTTCTGTTTTACATATGCACTACAATTTATCTAGCCATTTTTATATTGTTGGATCTTTACATTGTTTTTAATTTTCCTCTATGATAAGTGCTTTTCTAATATACATTCTTGAATGTAATCCAAAATTCAGTCACTGATTAATGTCTTTAGGATAGATTTGTGGGATTCAGAGTACTGAGTGAAAATGTATGAAAGATTCTTAATGTTTGTTATATTATTTTCTAGGGAGGTTATTACACTCATATAAGCATTACATATAATTTAAAAATACATGTCATTTTGATAGGCTTATCAATTTTATAATATTTCATTGTTGCTTGAATTTGTATTTCTTTATCAGTGATTTTCAAAATGTTTTGTTTATTTGTAATGTACATTTCTTTGTGCCTATTAGACTGTTAACAGAATTAAGACAGAACACTCTGCTTTCTGAGGGAGACTGTAGGGTTAGATTTAAACTGGAATTAGATCTTCTACTTCTTTCGCAGTGCTGTGACTTTATTATTTTATACTTGGAATGCCATTTTTAACTTGTTCCTTTGTTGAGAATACTCAAGTGTTTTGTAACAAGTAGCAGGAAATAGCTTTAAGAGTTTAATAACACAGAAAAGTAAGTATTAGATAAGAAACAATATGGTTGATCATTGTTACAAAAGGATGAAATATGAAATTCCTGTGCACAGATCTCTTTCACAGATTGTGTAGTTTTAAATCTCCTTGGAATGTTGGGCCATTCCAGAAGATGAACCATTTTGATTTATGATATATGTATACACATGTATTTATTTTTCATTAGTTTGAGATATTTAGTATTTATAGGAACTTTTTTGGTAGCAAAACTAGTGTAAATAATATTTTAAGAGACTATCTTAGGACAAATTTATAGAAAGAGTGAGTTTCCAAAATTGAGAAATAATAAATTATTGAAGTATAGTAATGGCTGAAGAGTTCATTAAGTAACATATTTTCTGGTAGTAATACAGCAGTTCTAATTAAAAGACATGTGAAGTTTTGTGATAAAGGTATGTATCTGCTTTTTTTTTGTTAACACTGATATAGATAATTTAATGTTCTTTTTTATATTGTATCTTTCAGTTTGTTTTTTGAACTTTTAATTTTTATATAATTTCAGATTTACAGAAAAATTATAAAAATAGAACAAAGAATTTCCATATAATCTTCATCTTGATTCCCCCAATGTTAAGATTTAATTACATTTGTATTGTTGCATATATATATATAACAATATAAAAAATATAAAAATGAGACATTTGAGATCAGTTGTAGGCATGATGCCCTTGTTACCCCTAAGTACCTCATTGTGTATTTTTTTAAAACAAGGACATTCACTCACATATCTACTGTAAAATTTTAAAAATCAGGATACTGACATTGTTATAGTATTACTACTACTATACAGACCTTATTGAAATTTCATTGTTTAGATTGTCCCAATAATGTGCTTTTATAGGAATTGAAAATCTTGGATTTTGTCTTGCATTCACTTGTTGTGTCTCTTTGGCCTCTTCGAGTCTGGAACAGTTCTTCAGTGCTTTTCTGCCTTTTAGAACATTGACAGTTTGAGAGTACATGCCAGTTACTTTATAGGTATACTTGATTTAGGTTTATTTGGTATTACCTTACGTTTAAATTCAAGGTTTGCATTTTTGGCAGGAATATCACAGAAGTTATGTTTTCTTCTAAGTGCATTATATTTGGAAACACATGATGTCTGTATGTTCCATTATTGGTGATGTTAGGTTCTCTACTATAGAATTATTCTTTATCCTTTTGTAATTACTATTTTTTTATAATTGTGTGTGTCTGGTGGGGGGTTAGATACTTTCAGACACTGAAAATAACTTGTTCCTCTAGTTTAGGATCCATTGATGACTCTTACCTGAGTCAGTTATTTCCCCGATCACTGGCAAATAGTGATTTTTTAAAATTCCATCATTCTTTCCATCTTTCTCTGTGAGGTAACATCTTGTAAGGAATAGCTTCCCACTTTTCACATTTATTAATTTATATCTTTATGGATTCACAGATTCTTACTTTATTCAGTGGGCTATCATCTGTTACTCTCAAATTGTTCCAAATGTGGCCAGTAGGAATCTATTCATGCTAACTCCTATGTCCTTTTCACATGTCCACACTGTTCTTTACACACTACCATATTTTCTGGCACAACATGAGGTTTAGGCTCAGCTTGTGCTTTCCCAGCCCCGGCACTGGAATCAACCATTTCTCCAAGAGCCCAGACTCAGAGCTCTAAGTGAAGAATGGCATTTAGAAGCCAAGATTGGGTGCTAGGTTACTTTAATGTTTTTAATTACAAATGTTGAGATTGTAACGCTCTAGAAGCATTCGTCATTCTCTTCAAAGATCTGATAGTTATCTTAGTAGCTCTTAAAAACTTACTCATGTTAACACAGAAATGTATGAATGAACTATTGATGCTAAGTACTTCTACTTAATTTTCTTTGTGTTGCCTGATACGTAAATGTCACTTGCTTGATTATGGGAAATATTCAGTTAAATGGAGACCGAAGGGTGAGGTTAGGAATATTACTGTTGAATGGTGACTTTGGGGCAAATAAAAATATTTAGTTCTGGATTTGAGTATTTAGACTCTGCCAAGTATCAGTCCCCTAAAATTTCCATGGTATTCTTTTATTTTTTAGGAATCAAATACACTTAAACCAATTGCATTCTTTTGGATTAGAGTGGTATTGCTATTTTAATACAATTGACCCTCTTTTTTGTTATTTATAACTTATAGCTGTTTTGGTCAATGAAATATATCTTACTAACATTTTCTCATAGAATATTTAAATGTTACATATAACTAGAAAGAATACTGGAGATTTTATAAATAACCTTGATGATTGAAGGAAAACTTTATTTCAAGAAAAGGAAAACTATTAAATAAGTTTGGATTAGTGTACTTCAACTCTTTAGAATTTAAAATATCAAGAAAAAAACTTTAAAGCTTTATCTAAAATCCCTCTTCAGATTGGTATGTACATAATTTCATATTTAAGATTTCACACGCTGTCAAGAATGGGTTGCAGAGAAACTGGATAGCATGATTATCAGAATATTTGGAAACAGTCTTTTTTAATGAATAGCGTCTTTAAGCTTTAAATTTAGAAGTTGAATTCAAAAGGTTGCAAGGTTGGCTTTGTTGACTTTATGACTTTACTGTTAAGTAATTTTGTTGTAGAATGAAGGAAATTTTTTTGAGCTAAGCATTCTTTAATATTAACTATAACTTGAAATTTTTTTTCTGTCTAATGGCTAGTCATAATTTTTTTGAGACAAATTATGATCACAAATAAAATGCACCAAATGATTTTCTTACAAATATATAAGGAATCTCATCTTTTTTATTCTATTACATAAGTTTTAATATTACATTTTATAATTAACAAAGAATCAAGTTAGTGTTGAGAAATATATGTTGGTTTATTTTCAGTCAACCTTTGTAAAAAATACTAAATTTTTAAAGGTGAAATTCATTGAAGATGTCTATAGGCATAAAATAAAGCTTCTCATTTTGATTAGGATTTTGGCTAAAATTAATACATTAAATGTGGTTATTCAGGGGCTTCTGGGTGGCTCAGTCCATTAAGCGTATGCCTTCAGCTCAGGTCATGATCCCAGGGTCCTGGGATCCAGCCCCACATCAGGCTCCCTGCTCAGCAGGGAGTCTGCTTCTCCCTCTCCCTCTGTCCCTCATGCTGGCTCTCTCTCTCTCCCAAATAAATAAATAAAATCTTTTAAAAAATAAATGTGTTATTCAATTCAGATATTAGGGAAAAAAGTATGCACTTAGCATGATTTAATTTGCTTATAATTATCTCAGGGATTTCTAAATTTTATAAATTTATTAAAATGGGAACTAAGAAAAGTGTTTTTATTTAGGGAATGGTGCTATAATGCTGTTTCAGCAAATTAAGATAGTTATCTGATATAGTGTCACTGAGGGATAGATTATTTTGTAATATATACAGTATATTTTACTTAATAATTTTCTCACCAGGGTCATATGAATTATGAGGTTTACTACACTGACAGTTACAATTTTTAAAAACTAAATAATTTTGTCATTGAGTTAGTTTTTACATCTGAAATTCAGTTTCCTAATTTTGTAGTTTTATTTTCTGCAAAATATGTAACTACACACAAGGATAGTGGAAGACTTTAATGTGCACTGAGTTTGTAGATATATGTGAAAATATTTGTAGTTTTTGAAAGATTTTGGGGACCTGTAATATGCTTAAGAGAACTGTTTTCAAACACACTGAAAAGCCTTCACTTAATCACTAATTGGTATGAGAATTACAAGACAATGTATTGAACTCCCCTTCTCTAGAGATTCTACTTGGCAAAATTATGTGTTAAAAACTTTATATTTACAGTCTCTCTCCTAATAATTCACAATTAGTTTTTCCTGTACCATCCTCATCCTGTGTCTTGCTTGTCCTAACACCCACCCTATTCTGGTTTCTCCTCGCTGTCTAGTTTGGATGATGCTACCACCATATATAGTCCCTTCCACCTCATGCTAAAAATGACTTTTGGTGTCATCTTTAACTTCCTTTTCTGTTACCAAACACATCTGATCAGTCACAAGTCCTAAAAGTCTAAACATAAGCAACTCTAAAATATGTACTATATTCTTCATTTCTATTCATTTTTCATTCATTCAGCAGATGTTTATTAAGTGCCCATTTTTTTTTGTCAGGTACTTGGTGGGGAATATAACAGGAAATACAATGACAAGTTCCTGTCTTCATGTTTACTTGCATTATAGCAGAGGAGATAGATAATAAACAAGTAAAAAAAAAAAGATAATTATAGATTATTATAATTGCTCAGTAGAAACGAGTGATGATATGAACAATAATGGGGGATACTGCTCTGGAGAGGGTTGTTAGGGTAGGCCTGATTTTGAGCCAGTTTTCAGGGATTTTGGGCCTAGAGGACAGCAAGTACAAAGGCCCTGATGCTAGGAAGGACTTTGCAGGTTTAAGAAGAGAGAAGGGGGTTCAGCGTTGCTGGAAGGTAGGCAATGAGAGAGGCTGGGATGAGCAAACGTAGAAGGGGTGGGCAGGAGGTTATTTACAGGGCCCTGTAGTGTTTGGCAAGGAGTTGGGATTTTAGTCTAAGTGCAATGAGTGTCATGAGTTGATTTATGTTTTCAGAATACCACTATGAGGAAAATGGCAGAAAAGAAGACCAATTAGTAGGCTATTGTAGTAGTTCCTGGTGGAGATAAAATGATACCTTGTAGGGTCTTATTTGTGGTGCTAGAAGACCATGGACAAATCTGAGGTATATTTTGGAAATAGAACAAATGGCACTTACTGATGTGTTAGATATGGGGAGCTGGGAAGTGAGGGGGGAAAATAAGAAGAAAGAATGAATTTTAGGTTTTTAATTAGACCATCTCTTCCTGAAAGTGTGATCTCCAGATTTCTGGGGATGGTGGGGGTGGAGGGTTGGGTAAGGACCTTGAGGCTCTTTCAAGTGGTCTGCAAGATCAGACAATTTTTGTAATACTAAGACATTTGTAAAGCCACTGATGTCTTAGCTTGAATCAATGTACACACTAGACTGTACTAGTCTTTGTGTTCTTTACATGCTCTGAATTATAATAAAAATGCGACTTTCATTTTTAAATGTCTTTGGTGAAGCAGTTAAAGAGTATTATTATTTTTTTTAATCAAATCTCAACCTTTGAGTACATGTCTTTTAATATAGGTGATGAAATGGGAAGTATACTTAATTTAGTACTACTGCAGCAAATCAAAGTTGTATCAAGGAGAAGCATTTGTGCAGTTCTTTCAAGAGCAAGCCGAGCAGCTGCTATTTTCATGGAGCACCATTTTTACTTGAAAGAATGACTGAAAGACAAACTTTGGTTCTTCAGACTTGGGTGTTTTGTAGACATTTTCTTGAAAATTAAGTTCCAATCATCTAAAGAAAAACAATTGATATTATTTGTCACTAATGACAAGATTAGAACTTGTAAAGTAAAAATTGGAATTTTGGAGAAGTTATATTCATCACTATAACCTTGACATCTTCCTGGTACTTAAAGACTTTTCTGATGAGATTAGTTGTGGTATTAAGGGATTTTTTTTTTTTTTTTAATTCATATAATGAAGTGGTCAACATTTAGATGATCTGAGTAACCCAGTGAACTAAAATTTTCCAGATGACCAATGCATGGTGTTACAAAATCAAGCATGAGTAAAAGATCTATTCAAAGAGCAAGAGAGACCATTGGATTTTAACGTTACAGAGTATAAATTTCATTGATTTGAGAGTCTACATGGCAGTTAACCTTTCAGAATTTGCCACCTCTCAAGTTTGGTGTATTATCAAAGGAGAATATCCACAGTGATATCCATATTGGTTATTAAAATATTCCTCTATTTTTCAACTATATATTTGTGTAAGACCAGATTTTTTGAAATATACTTCTGCCAAAACAATGTATTTGAACAGACTGCTTCTCTGAAGACAGACGTTAAAGAAACTTGCAAAATATAAGACAGTGCCTCTCTTCTCATTTTTAAAAATGTAGTTATTTTTTATAAAAATATGCATAAACATGTAATAGTGTTATTGCTATTATTTGTAAATGAATTAGTATGTATTTTAATGATTTTTTTTTTAGTGTTAATTTCAATTATGTGAAATACTGATAGAGCATGACTCACATGAACAAAAAGTCTTTGGGGTCCTCAGATAAAGAGGTCCAGAGACCCAGAAGCTTGAGAATTTTGGGGCCGGACCAGCTGAATAGATGGTGATACATAAAAAGAGATAAAGAATATTAGAGGAAAAGCATTATTTTATTTTATTTTTTTGGAAGGATGGGAGTTGGAATCCTCGATCAAGGTGGAGATATCAGATGGACAGTTGGATATTGGTGTTGATAGCTCAGAGCTCAGACCATACACCTGTGGTAGAGATACAGATTTCAGAGTAATCATATAGAGATGGTATTCAAAGTCATGGGACTGGATGGTATGACTTCAGCAGAGATAGTAGTTTTAAAAAAAAAAAAAGATTTTTTAAAAAAGATTATTTTAGAGGGGTGTGGACAGAGAGTGCATGCACACATGAGTTGGGGGAGGGGCAGAGGGTGAGAATCTTCAAGTAGACTCTGCACTGAGCACAGAGTGTGAGGTGGGGCTCAGTCCCCTGTCCCGTGACATCATGACCTGAGCCTAAACCAAGAGTCAGATGCTCAACTGACTGAGCCACCCAGGCACCCCCCAAAAAAGCTTTAAGTCTTAGAGCACTCAAATATAAATGTTAGATAGAAAAAGGAACTTAGAATAGCTACAGTGTAGGAGAAAAGCAAGAAGAATAAGAGATCATAGAACATTTTGGGAAAGTGAGAGGGTTGTGTTGAAAGCTGGGTGAGGTCAAGAGGACCATGGGGGGCACCTGGGTGGCTCAGTCCCATCAAATGTCTGCCTTTGGCTCAGGTCATGATCTCTGGGTCCTAGGATCGAGCCCCATGTCAGGCTTCCTGCTCAGGAGGGAGTCTGCTTCTCTCTCTCTCTCTCCCCCTCTGCTCCTCCTCACCGCTCATTCTCTCTCTCTCAAATAAATAAATAAAATCTTAAAAAAAAAAAAACGGAGGACCTTGGTGAAGGGCTTTATCATCTTTTGACTGTTGCCATAGCTTCTTTTTTTTTCTTAATTTTTTATTGTTATGTTAATCACCATACATTACACCATTAGTTTTTGATGTAGTGTTCCATCATTCATTGTTTGTGCATAGCACCCAGTGCTCCATGCAGAACGTGCCCTCTTTAATACCCATCACCGGACCAACCCATCCTCCCACCCCCCTCCCCTCTAGAACCCTCAGTTTGTTTTTCAGAGTCCATCGTCTCTCATGGTTCGTCTCCCCCTCCGATTTCCCCCCCTTCATTCTTCCCCTCCTGCTATCTTTTTCTTCTTTTTTTTTTTTTTAACATATATTGCATTATTTGTTTCAGAGGTACAGATCTGTGATTCAACAGTCTTGCACAATTCACAGCGCTCACCATGGCACATACCTTCCCCAGTGTCTATCACCCAGCCACCCCATCCCTCCCACCCCACCCCCCACTCCAGCAACCCTCAGTTTGTTTCCTGAGATTAAGAATTCCTCATATCAGTGAGATCATGTGATACATGTCTTTCTCTGATTCACTTACTTCGCTCAGCATAATACCCTCCAGTTCCATCCACGTCGTTGCAAATGGCAAGATCTCATTCCTTTTGATGGCTGCATAATATTCCATTGTATATATATACCACCTCTTCTTTATCCATTCATCTGTCGATGGACATCTTTGTTGCCATAGCTTCTTAACTGATCTTCCTTATGGTTGTGAATTCCTCTACTCTGTCAAGTGGCAAGAAAGACTGTCTTTCACAAACAGTGAAATCCTCTCTCTCAGCTGCTTGAAATCCAACATTAACTCTCTGGTACCAACTGAATAAAGTAAATACCATAATTTTTTTCATGAACTGACACTTCTCTGTGTTGTTAAGGTAACCTGCTACTAACTCTCCACCCCCTATCTCCTACTACCTGCCAACTTTAATTTGAAGCTCTTTATAAGGTGTTGTGCTCTGCTTTTGAGTATTTTGATGTGTTTTTTCCTCTTCCCAGGATTCCTCTCTTGCTTGGCTCATCTAAACCTTGTTAACTTTTCCTCTTCATTATTTAAAACCCAATTTAGGCAGCACCTTCTTTGGGCACCTTTTTTGATTGAAGGTTGCCAGATTTGTTGAATTTGATCATGATTTTTCTTATCATTGACTTTAGACTTATTAAACTGTAACCATAATTATTTGATGTTTTTATGATAGACATACATGCATTAATTAAATAAATAAATATTGGTTCAGCACCTATTTTGTGCCAAGCATTGACCTAAGCACTGGGGATACAGCTGTGGATGACACATATAGGTCCCTGCAACATGGAATTTATAATCTAGAAGATTGAGTTGGATCCTTTAGTATGCTGGTATTTATTATGATGCTCTAAGAGTGATTTATATAGCGAGTAATATTTCACAGAGGTCTTTGACCTGGAAACCCTTTTTTTCATGGAATGTTTTGTGAAACTATCTGTGCAACACTAGATGTGAAATGCTGATTTTAATTATTTGGATTTCACAGTAAAAGATATTCTTTTTTTTTTTTTTTTTAAAGATTTTATTTATTTATTTGACAGGGAGAGACACAGCGAGAGAGGAAACACAAGCAGGGGGAGCGGGAGAGAGAGAAGCAGGCTTCCTGCGGAGCAGGGAGCCTGATGCGGGGCTCGATCCCAGGACGCTGGGATCATGACCTGAGCCGAAGGCAGACGCTTAACGACTGAGCCACCCAGGTGCCCCAGTAAAAGATATTCTAATTCATTACTAGAGTTCTCTTTCTCCTTCCCTCTCCTTCTCTCCTTGGATCTAATACTATATAAAATCCAATCCAAAAATAGAAAATACAGTTATATGTTATGACCAAATGAGGTTCATCCCAGAAATGAATACCAGCTTAACATTCAAAAATGAATCACCATACCTGAACATTTTAACAAACAAAAAAACTATATAATTATCTCAGATGTAGAAAAAGCATTTGAGTTAAAATTTAACATCTATTCTTTATAAAATCTAGCAAAGTAAGAATAGAAGGGCACTATCTCAACCTGATAAATTAAGACATCTTTGAAAAATGTACATCTTTCATTCATGTGAAGAATGCTTTTGTAAGGGAGCATATTTTTCTAAGATATGCCTCTTTGGCATGTTGATTAATTTTTTTTTTTAAGATTTTATTTATTTATTGACACAGAGAGAGAGAAACACAAGTAGGGGGAGTGTGAGAGGGAGAAGCAGGCTTCCCACGGAGCAGGGAGCCTGATGGAGGGCTCAATCCCAGGACCCTGGGATCATGATCCGAGCTTCATGAAGGCAGATGCTTAACGACTGAGCCATCCAGGCGCCCCGGCATATTGATTATTTTAAGCTGGTTATTTTTAAGATGCTGCAAACACAGGAGAAGCTCTGGAACCTGAGTATAGGTTACCATTTTGTATGAGACAGTTGTATTTGTAAGAAAAAATCTCCATTTGTAAGGTGTCTCCCTTGCTGTACCAGGAAGAGGGTTTGACTCAATTTCTAGAAACTATTACTAATAGAGATGGCAATGAGTTAATCTGAATAACAACCTTACTATTGTTTACTGTGCTTTTCCTGGTAACCTCCCGTAACTGACTCCCAACATCTTTTGTCTTTGGCTGAAGATGGTATTTATGTTGATGGCTTTGACCATTTTGGGGAGTTGCTCAGTTTTCCTGAGTTGCTTATATATATATAAGATATATATATATATATATATCTATAGAAGGTATATATGTTATCAAACTTTTCTCCTTTTACTTTTGATATATGTTATCAAACTTTTCTCCTGTTACTGTCGTGTCAATTTGGTTCTTACAGCAGCTAGAAGAACCTTGAACAGTGAAAGGAAATTTTTCCTTCCCAACACTTTATTCCTGATAGGAACAATAAAAAGATGTCTACTCTCTACTTAGGTTCGTTGTACTGGAAGTTCTAGTCATTAAAATAAGGCAAGAATCCCCAAAAATCTACTTGAACTGATAAGTGAGTTCAGCAAGTTTGCAATGTGTGTGGGGGTATGTGTGTGTTTATGTACATGTTGTCTTTTAATATATGGCAAGGATGACATAGTAGTGTTGGGGGGGGTGGGGTAAAGCCTGATCATTTCAATATCTGATTTGAAGTCAATTGGATATCCATATAGAAAAAAACCTAAATATTGACTTTACCTTGTCATACAAAAATTTAATTCCAGGTCAATTATGGATCTAAACTTGAAAGGTAAAACAACAAAGCTTATGTTAGAAGATAATGTGTGAGAAATTGGAGTACAGAAATAATTCTTAAATAGCACACAAAGATATTGTAAAGGAACGATTGATTAGACCTTATTAAATTTATGAATTTCTGTTCATTAGTTAATTGAAAGATGCCATTAGAAAGGTTTTTAAAAAGACAAGTTACAGAATGGAAGGGAATATTTACAATACAAATATCCATGTCATTTTTTAACTGTTTTCTAAAAGAGTATAATGAAGTGAGGATGTGTTTTAGTTTCTCTGTTAATCCCATTTAAATGGATCCTAGTTTTTCAACCCACACATTATATTTTAGTTAAAAAATAACACTTGTGAGGAACCTAGAAATAATTGACATTGTGTAGAAAAAGTGTTGTTCGGTGGAGCAATAGCTGTGTCTTGTTTGTAGTTCACTTCTTGAGCCTTGTGCAGTAGGTGACATAGAATTAGTCTTCAGCTTATGTTAACTGAGTTGATGGCTGAATGTTTTTAATTACAAGCAAAGTATGCATAAAAACGTAAACACCCTCATAGGAGGACTGGCCTTTTAAGTTTAAACCTAAAAACTACAGTAAGAATTATAGTTGGACATACATAACAAAAGTACTAACATTTTTAGAATATGAAGATGAGGTGCATTTTAGAGTTGTAGAACATTTACCACATTTATGGGAAGCTTATGGTAATTATCTTTGCACACTGGCATGGGGAAGGGGAAGCCTGTTTGGTCTATAAGGTATAATGGAGAAGAGAGAATTTCATCTCATAAAATAGGATTTTCTAAGCACATAATACTACTTTGGAGAAATGGACTTAGTTGAGACAGTGAATACCTTTTGTTTTAGCTAAACAGAGCTTGGATTTAGCAAATGACAGATAGAAGAATATGGGATATCTTAATGGGTGCTTTTTGAACCATTAGGTAAATCTGATATTTGAATGCAAGCCTCAGGCATATGATGAGCAACATGACTTGGTAATGATTACATTATTTAAATTTCAACTTTATATTTTTGCAGAGTTCTAAAGTTCCTGTTGCTTCAGACAATGGATGAGCAATCACAAGGAATGCAAGGGCCACCTGTTCCCCAGTTCCAACCACAGGTAATTTCTTCTAATGAAGGCTGGCGTGCGTCCGTGTGTGTGTGTGTGTGTGTAAAAGTTCCTTTAAGAAATAAAAGCCAAAAAATGCTAATTATGAATTTCCAAGTTGTAGTCAGAATTGTGTATATTTTTAAATTGTGTTTTAGAAAACTTAGTTCTCATGTACAAATATTTAAAAAAAGGCAGCTTTAGATTTTGACTTTAATTGAATGACCTGTAGGCTTTGAGAGTTAATATTAGACTTAGGGAAAAAAGAACGCACGTGAGGCTGAGTCTAGCTTGTGGGGGTGCCTGTGTATTTGGTACCTGTCTTTGCTTTGGCTGGCTGATCCTGCCTTCTCCACAACTGCCTTCCATTATTGCTGTTTTTCTCATGTTCTCTGACTAGTAGTATGCTTCTCCTGTTAGGTGGTTGCTTGTTTTTTTGTAAAATAAGATGAATTAAAAAAAAATGTTTCATACAAAGCTTCCCATTAAGCTCAGTATGTAATGATATGTTTGAATAACAAACACCCCCATGTAGGGGCAAAACCTCATTTTGTTGTCATTCATAAAGACCACATTTCTCAGTTTTGTGTATGAGGCATTCTGTAATATGTCTCAAATTTACTCTGCTTACCTTATCTCAATTTTGCTTAGATAGTAATTCTGAAATTGTTTGAAGAATTGATGGATGTTCTTTCAAATGAGTTCTATAGGTTGGGGGGACTTGGGCTAACAGTTACTTTATGACCTTGCTCAGAGCCTTTCTTATTCTAATGTGCATTTTAAATTTCCAAGAGGAGAACATAGGGTGTAGTGTTTAAAATAACACTGTACCCTTATCTGACTGTGGGGCTCCCCTTCCCCCCCTTTTTTTAAGTGCATCTATTGAATTCTTCCAGAATTGGTGTCTAAAACACAGTTCAGAAAATACTGCCTATACATAAACTACCTTTTCTGCCTCTGTGATTTTGTTCACTTTGCACCCTCATTTTTTTCTCCAACTTCTGAAATCCTATCCCACTTTCAGGCACCACCTAAAATGCCATTTCTATCATGAAGCTTTTTCTGATTTTATGAACGTAGTATCTTTTCTTGGAAACCTGATGATACACATTCTTTGTATGTCTTATGGTATTTCTGACACCTTTGTGTTATTTTATGTGGATATTTTCTTCTCTCTTCTGGGTTAAGCTCTCCTTGAGGAAGAGGACTGTCTCTTACTTGGGTACTGTACTTCCTCACGTGGAGCAGGGCCTCAATAAGAATATGTAATTGAAACCAACCAGAGACTCGTTCAAATGAAGATGTTTAAATTAACCCTTTACCTAAGTTTTTAAAGTTTGAATTAATACCAGTTAGTTAATATACAGTGTCCAATATTTTAATTTCAAGACGGTTGTTTTTTAAAATCTGTCTATATTTTGTGTCCTGGTCATAAATTACCAAGATTATACTAAGCAACTTCTAACTATCAGATAGATATAAACACATCTTAGTGCCAATCTTACACATCTAGGCAAACACTGTTGTTTCATAGTTTACTGTTTCTAGTGAAGACAGTAGAAGAAGTACTTCGGAAAATTAGGTGGTTCATGTTATGATTTTGAAATCCACAGTTTGGAACAGCCCTAGTTTCAAAGGGGGGGAAAAAGCACTTTCATTTTTGCCTCCTACTGAGTCACCAGCCATGAAGGTCGAGTGGCAGTAGGAGGCAAAAATGAAAGTACCTGTTTTCCTATGAGACACAAGGCTGCCACACAGCATAAATTTCAAGATCATATACGTGGTTCTGCATCTCTTTTCGCACTGGTCCCTTTCGTGTATGCCCCCTGCTGCTGTTCCTGTGTGGCTGGACCATTTTCCCTGTTGGAAACGGGCAAGTGTCATCCTAGGTTCTAGCTGCCTGTGGCAAGTGGGGGAAGGGAGAAGGCTTTCCCCCCTCTCTGCATTCGGACTGATAGTGTGAGATCATGAAAGAAAGATTACCTGACAAGAGCTTATAGGTGTTACTGCTTATTAGGTCTTTGAAAAATGTTACTGTTCTCAGTAGCATTATTTTAAAGGGCTGGGAAAGGACAGTGTCTGCTCGGGGTTGACAACCTTCTTTTGTTTTGTTCCACACCATTGGCCTGAGTAACGGGGGTGATATGGCAACATACGTAGCCAAGTGACTTCTTCCACTTTTGTAATGCTAATAACAGTGTGGACATAAACAGAAACCTAGGGAAGTCAGCTTTCCAAGTGTCAAATACCAATTATGCCCTGTTATAATGATGAGTGATGTATATTCTTGGCATATCTTTCCTTTCCTTGTTCCGAGATGAATACTCTAACCCCATAATGCATAATGCATGGTCTCATTTTTAGAATAGGAATTTCTTTCTTTTTTTTTTTTTTGAAGTTTTAGATTGTGAGATTTATGTATCTTTTCAAATGTGTTTTTGTATTACTGTTATTCTCTTGAGCTTAGGGAAAATTTGTTCTATCAGCTTCCATTTTTTTCCCTTCTCTTCCTTCTTTGATTCCCTCCATTAAAGCCTAGAAGGTACTGCAAGGATATTTTGCCTAGATTTTTATTCTATATATTCTTACTGTTTTAGGACTCTTGTTTGTGGAACAATGGGTTTGGCTTAATTTTTTTAAAAAATGCAGACTATGTACAAGATAGTGACGGATAAATAGTAAAATGTTTGCTTTCTACTATGAGACTAATTTTAAACAAGGGAAGTTTACAACTAACATTTTGTGAGAATTTTGATTTATGGTCATTGATTGAAGAGGGCTGTGGTACATTCACAAGTTTATCATAAATATAAATATAAAACAATTATTAATACAGTTCTAATGATTTCTGGGAGTGATTAGAAGGAGGATTAATTTTAATTGTAATAATCTTCAGGGTTTAGATTATAATTATTACTTGTAAATTTGTAGATAACTAGTGTAACACTTTGGCTACCTGTGAAAGAGGGCATCCCACATTTACAGGTAGAAAAATAGTTTGGAAGGTATGAAAATCTTGTCTTGCTGTTTTCCAATCCAGGCAGTAAGGTAGACCATTCCTTAAAGCTTCATGGCAGCCCAAACTACAATCCACTTGTCCTTGTCCTTTCTCTGGGAAAGTAGCGTGAAGAGGTGAGATGAGATTTACCTCATAGCATGTCAAGCTAGTAATCCAGGTGCATTATGGGCCAGAGTGACTCAGCCCCCAGTTGACTGTTGAGTGGATAGGATTTTTGCACATGATAACTGTATTACCTTCCCCTGTCTTTAGCTTATCTTATAGGATTCCTTTCTTTGTGAAATAAGGGTCATCATGTAGCTTCTTTTGATAAATTGATTTTGCCAAAGCACCTATCATATAGCATCAAGTAGAGCTTCTATTTTGGGGAGTCTTTATACAAGTTTATATGTATTGTTCTCCTTTTAACATTTTAGCTCATTGAATAACATTATTGATAAAGGTACAGGAAAGTAAGCAGCAGCTGTTTTGAGGAAAGAAGACTCTTGCCATAATTTAAGTTCATGACCATGGACCTCAAGTAACCCTTAGATTATATGTCAGCAGCCATACCCTGAGTGCCTTTGTTCCCCTGCCTCCTCAATGACTACATCATCTTCTTTCTCTTCAGCCCCCAATACTTTCTCCCCCACCCTCACTCTCAGCTAATGCCCTTGCTTCCTACTTCCCTTAAAAAAACTGAAACAATCAGAAGAGATCGCCCACAGACTCCTCCCATGGATATCCTCCTCCCAGAACCTTGTACTCCCGTGACCTGCCTTTTCTGTTTCCAGATGAACTGAGCCAGCTGTCCTCAAAGGCCAGCGCTCCCGTGAGCCCCAGATCCCATCTTCATCCCGTGCTTATTTCAGCTTTCTCTACTGAGTCCTCCCCATTACATACTATTGTGCTGGTATTTCTTCCATCAAACAACAACCGAACCAAACAAACTCAAAAAACAGCCTTTGAAGTCCTTCTTCTCTCCAGCTGTTGACCTATTTCTCTGCTGCCTTTTATTGCAAAATTCCTAGAAAGATTTATTTGTAGTTTTGTCTCATTTCTCCTTTCACTCTCTGAAATGTACTCCAATTCAGCTTCCTCCCTGACTATGCCACTGAAACTGCTCTTGCCAGGATTGTACTTCCCCTGTTGCTCAGTCCAGCTGTCTGGGCTCAGGCCTCATCTTCCTGAGTCACCAGCTGCATTTGATAGAGTTGATCATCCTTTCTTCTTTGAAGACTGTTCATTGCTTAGCTTCTAAGAACTTTGTTTTTCTGTTGTCTTAGTGGTCCCTCCTTTGCTGATTTCTCCTCACCTCCTGAATCTCTAAACAATTCAAGATTCTGAATATGATCTATATGCTGGGGACTCTCAAATTTATATCTCAGTCCAGACCTCTGTCCTGAATTCCAAACTCATGTATCCACTTGCATACTTGACATCAGATTTGCATGTCTCAAACATAACATGTCTGAAACTGACCTCTAAATATTCCTCCTAAAACTGTTCTAACGGGTGCCTGGGTGGCTCAGGTGGTTAAGCATCTGCCTTTGGCTCAGGTCATGATCCTGGGGTCCTGGGATCGAGTCCCACATGGGGCTCCTTGCTCAGCAAGGAGCCTGCTTCTCCTTCTCCCTCCTCCCCCTCCCCCATGCTGTGCTCTCTCTCTCAAATAAATAAATAAAATCTTAAAAAAAAATAAAACTGTTCTATCCACAGTCTTCTCTCTCTCTCTCTTTTTAAGATTTTATTTATTTGAGAGAGAGCATGAGCCAGGGGGAGAGGGAGAAGCAGGCTCCCTGCTGATCAAGGAACCCGACATGAGGCTCGATCCCAAGACCCCAGGATCGTGACCTGAGCCAAAGGCAGATGCTTAATCGACTGAGCCACCCAGGCGCCCCTCTATAGTCTTCTCTACCACAAGTAATGGGAAGTCCATTTTTTCAGTTGCTAGGCTAAAATTTTTAGAGAAATTCCTGACTCCCTCCCATCCCTGTCATCTAATATCTAATCTGTTAATAGATTCCATAGGCTCTAGCTTTAAAATATATTTAGAATCGGAATACTTCTTACTCTGTGCTACCACTCTGGTCAAAGTTATTTTAATTTTTCACATACCTTATTGTGATGGCCTCCCACTTGGTCTCTGCTTCCACCCTTGCCCCTCTTCACTCTACTCTCAACACAGAAGCCATTATAAAATTATACAAAATTTAAATATAAAATATAACATTATAGTCAAATGATGTCTGTTTAAAATGTTCTAGTAGTTTATCAGCTTGCTCACTCATCTTCAAGTATATATTTAAATATCACATACTTTGATCATTCAATGAAAATTGAAATTTCACCCCAACACAGTATGCCTTTGATGCTGTATTTTTTCCTCCATAGAATTTATCACCTTAGCACTCTTTATTTTGTTTGTTATCATTGTTCTCCTAGAGTATAAGCTTTATCCCTAGTCCCTAGAATGGAACCCAGGCACATAGTAGACATTCAGCAAATATATGTTGAATGCATATAAACTTGGTGTGAAATCAGTCAATTCTCTTTCTAAGCACCACCTTTTTGAATGTGAATATCAAAATATACAAATACCTACAGAATTTCTCTTTCATTGTACGAGTAACCACCTACATCCCTCATTTCTTATAGAACTTTTTTTTTTCACTTCTTTGTTTTTAACTGGAATGTACCTCTTTCCCCCAAGGACACTGCTTTTACCCCATAACCCTTTCAAGTAGAGGCTACTTGTTCTCTAATAGCCATAAACCATGAGGATCAGGAGGAAGCAACAGTAGCCTTCTCCATCCACAGTACCTCTTTCTGATCACTACTTTCTCTTGGGGGTGGGAAGGGGTGAAACCTGCTGTACTGAGACTCCTGCTTCCCATCTAAAGGATTTTCACCTTTCTGATAGCTGTTATCTTCTACCCTCCTCATCATTCCTCGCATTAGTTGACCACCTGGCTCACTGTCTTACCACCTTCATCCTGCTTTTGTCCGGGGTAGTGGTACGGCTGCTACTATTGGCACCTACTGATGATTGAATTCTTAAAATACGCCTATCTTGTGCTAAACATTTTGAATACATTTCCTCATTTATTTCTAACAGATAACATACAAAGCATTATTTTTCGCACTTTACAAATAAGAGACTGAGGCTCAGACTAATTAACAGATTTGCCCACAGTAACATAGCTAGTAAGTGGTAGAGCTGGGTTTTGACCCAGGGTTGTCTGACTCCAAGCCTGTGATTCTTTAGCTTTCACAGAGAAAGCTCCTCATACATTTCCTGGCCAGTTTGATCTTAATCACCACGACCCTTGATATTTTTATAGGTACCTCAAGCTCTTAGTCTTTAAGATGAAATTTGTTATTTTGCCCAAGATTGCACTTTTGCTTGTGATTATTACCATCATCCCTCTGGTTGCCTGAACTACAAACAAGGGAATCTCATATCTTATGTTTAGGCAATTTCCATGTTCTCTTGATTTTATTTCCTAAAAAACTATCGGATCTGCTAATTCTCTACATTTAGGTTATTGTCACCTTTTGCCTGGATTATTGCAGGCAAATAATCTTTGTGTAACTGAAACTTTGTGTAACTGAGCTCTGTACCTTTCATTTTACCATTTTTAATCCATTCTTTACATTGTAGTGTGAATTATCCTTTTAAAGTGTACGTTTCATTATCTCACTCTCCTTAAAGGGCTGCTTTTTTATTGTTCTTAGGGTGAATTCTGCATTTCCTCGTCTGACTTAGAAGGTCTTGCATCATCTGGTCTCGTTTTACTTTTCCAACTAAATTTTGTGTCATTTTTTATTTTGGACTCAGATTCAGTCATGTCTTGCTTATACTATGCTATTTTTCATCTCCAAGTCTAAGGTAGTGAGGTAATGGTATTCAAGGATATTTAGTCACTAATGGAACATAATGAGCATAAAAGCTCATTATAATGTTATATAAACTACATTTCATGATAGAGATACTAGGGAAAGTGTTACAGTAGAGGAAATATATAATTTGGAAGACAACAAAAAGAGTACTCTCAGAAAAAATAATGATTATTGGGTAGTTCCTTATACTCATATGCTTCCAATAAATAAGATTATACTTGGAAAGATATATGCATCCCTATGTTTATTGCAGCATTATTTACAATAGCCAAGATATGAAAACAACCCAAGTGTCCACTGATAGGTGAATGGATAAAAAAGATGCAGTGTGATCTTGCCATTGATGACAATGTGAATGGACTTAATAGGGTATTATGCTAAATGAAATAAGTCCAGTACAGAAAGAAAAATACCGTATGATTTCACTTATATGTGGAATCTGAGAAACAGAATAAATAAACAAACAATAAAGAAAAAAACAGACTCTTAAAAACAAAGAACAAAATGGTGGTTGCTAGAGGGGAAGTGGGTGAGGGGATGGACAAAATAGGTGGAGGGACTAAGAGGTACAGATTTCTAGTTATATAAAATAAGCCACAGAGATGAAAAGTATAGAATAGGGAATATAGCCAATAATAGTGTAATAATGTATGGTGACAGATGGTGACTATACTTACTGTGATGAACATTAAGTAACCTATAGAATTGTTGAATTAATGTGTTATAAACCTGAAACTAATATAACATTGTACATCAATTATACTTCAATTAAGAAAAATAATATACTATATTAGCAGTTCAGTGTTCACTTTTGTGGATCATATTTTATGTCAGTGATAGTAGGTAATGGCTACTCAGTAATGTTTGTTGGATAAATGAATTAATCTCTAAATAAATTAATCTCTAAAGGCTTACCTCAAGAAGCAAGAAAAATCTCAACCTACCCTTACCCCTATAGGAGCTAGCAAAAGAAGAACAAACAAAACCCAAATCCAGCAGAAGGAAGGAAATAATAAAGAAATGGTATTGAAACTAAAAAAAAAAAACAATAGAACAGATCAATGAAACCAGGAGCTGTTTCTTCGAAAAGATCAACAAAATTGATAAACTTCTAGCCAGACTCATTTAAAAAAAAAAAAGAAAGAAAGCAAAAGAGAGAGGACTCAAACAAAATCAGGAATGAAAGAAGAGAAATAACCAACAGCAGAGAAATACAAAGGATTGTAAGAGAATATTATGAAAAATTATATGCCAACAAACTGGACAATCTAGAAGAAATGGATAAATTCCTAGAATGCATAACCTACCAAAACTTAACAAGAAGAAATAGAAAATTTAAACAGATCGATTACCAGCAAAGAAATTGAATTAGTAATCAAAAACTCCTAACAAACAAAAGTCCAGGACCAAACAGCTTTACCAGCGAATTCTACCAAACATTTAAAGAAGAGTTAATACCTGTTCTTTTCAAATTATTCCAAAAAATAAAAGAGAAAGGAACACTTCCAGATTTATTCTATGAGGCCAGCATTACCCTGATTTCAAAATCACATAAAAACACAACAAAAAAGAGAGCTACAGGCCAATATTTCTGATGAACATAGATGCAGACTTCTTTAACAAAATATTAGCAAACCAAATTTAACAATACATTAAAAAAATCATTCACCACGATCAAGCGGGATTTATTCCTGGGATGCAAGTTCAATATTTGCAAATCAATCAATGTGATATATCACATCAATAAGAGAAAGGATAAAAACCATATGATCATTTCAGTAGATGCAGAGAAAGCATCATGTTCATTGGTGTAAAACAGCTTTCCCTTAAGGTCAGGAACAAGACAAGTATGTCCACTCCCACCATTTAATTCAAAGTGGTACTGAAAGTCATAACCACAGCAATCAGACAAGACAAAGGAAGTAAAGGCATCCATATTGCTAAGGAAGAAGTAAAACTTTGACTATTTGCAGATGACATGATACCACATATAGAAAACCCTAAGGACTCCACCAAAAAACTATTAGAACTGATAAATGAGTTCAGTGAGGTCGCAGGATACAAAATCTATATACAGAAATCTGTTGCATTTCTATACACTAATAATGAGGCAGCAGAGAGAGAAATTAGGATAACAACCCTATTTACAGTTACACTAAAAATAATAAGATACCTAGGAATAATCTTAACCAAAGAGGTGAAAGACCTGTACTCTGAGAACTATTAAACATTGATGAAAGAAATTGAAGACAACACAAAGAAATGGAAAGACACTGATGCTCATAGATTGGAAGACCAAATATTGTTAAAATGTTTATACTACATCTACAGTTTTAATGCAGTCCCTATCAAAATACCAACAGCATTTTTCACAGAAGTAGAACAACCACAAAAGACCTTGAATATCCAAAGGAATCTTGAAAAAGAACAAAACTGGAGGTATCACAATTCCAGACTTCAAATTATATTACAAATCTATAGTAATCAAAACAGTATGGTACTGGCACAAAAACAGACACATAGATCAATGGAAAAGAATAGAAAACACAGAAATAAACCCCCAATTATATCATCAATTAATCTTTGACAAAGGAGGCAATAACATGCAATGGGAAAAAGTCTCTTCAACAGATGGTGTTGGGAAAACTGGACAGCAACATGCAAAAGAATGAAACTGGACCACTTTCTTACACCATACACAAAAATAAACTCAAAATGGATTAAGGGCCTTAATGTGACGCCTGAAGCTATTAAAATCCTAGAAGAGAACACAGGCAGTAATTTCTGTGACATTAGGTATAGCAACATTTTTCTAGATATGTCTCCTGAGGAAAGGGAAACAAAAGCAAAAATAAACTATTGGGACTACATCAAAATAAAAAGCTTCTGCACAGCAAAGGAAATAGCAACCAAAAGACAACCTACTTGAATGGAAACAGATATTTGCAAATGACATATCTGATAAAGAGTATTGAAAATATATAAAGAACTTATACAATTCACCCATACCTGAGGGATACAGAAAGACCCCAAAAAACTAATAATTCAGTTAAAAAATGGGCAGAAGACATGAACAGACATTTCTCCAAAGAAGACATACAGATGGCCAACAGACACATGAAAAGATGCTCAGCATCACTCATCATCAGGGAAATGCGAATCAAAACCACAAAACCTCACACCTGTCAAAATGGCTAAAATCAAAATCATAAACAACAAGAGTTGGCAAGAGCGTGGAGAAATAGGAACCCTCTTGCACTGTTGGTAGGAATGCAAACTGGTGTTGCCAGTATGGAAGTTCCTCAAAAAATTAAAAATAGAATTACCCCATGATCCAGTAATCACACTACTGGGTATTTACCCAGAGGATACAAAAACGCTAATTTAATGGGAGTCATGCACCCCTATGTTTATTGTGGCATTATTTACAATAACCAAATTGTGGAGGCAACCTAAGTGCTCATTGGTAGATGAATGGATAAAGAAGAGGTGGTATATATGTACAATGGAATATTATTCAGTGATAAAAAGGAATGACATCCTGCTATTTGCAACAACATGGATGGATTTAGAAAATGTAATGCTAAGTGAAATAAGTCAGAGAAAGACAAATACCATAGGATTTCAATCATATGTGGTTTTTAAGAAACAAAGGCGGGGGGAAGACAAACAAAAAAACAGACTCCTAACTATAGATAACAAAAACAGATGGTTATCAGAGGGGAGGAGTGTGGGGGGATGGGTGAAATAAGTAAAGGGGATTAAGAGTAACTTATCTTGATGAGCACTGAGTAATATATGGAATTGTTGAATCACTGTTTTGTACATCTGAAATGAATAGAACGTTGTATGTTAAGTACACTGGAATCAAAATTTTAAAAAATTGTCATTACATTTAGGATATCTTTATATTTTGTCTTCCTTTATATCATTATTATGTGAATATTATGACTTTTTCATGTGACTATGGTTATGTTTCAAACAGCTTTCTCACTAAGTATTCATAAAGCAAATATTTCTTAGATTTAGAAATTTTGATGAGGACCTCTTTTATCAGGCACATTTATATAGGATAAATTTAATTATGCATCTTTTCTTTTTCTTTCCTGACTGGATCTCATTAAGTATAGATCAAAGGGATGTAGATCAAGGGAGAATAAGGGGATGGGGGAAGAGTTTCTGGGAGAGTTATGATGGGGTGTCCAGTAGAGGGTGTGGGGGATACCTGGAATCAACTAATACTAACTTCCGGAACCAATAAATGGGTGAGATTGAACAGTGAATTAAATTGCCCAGAGTGAATGAGTAAAGTGAGAAGAGAAGGCCAAGGATAGTACCCTTGGAACACACCAGCATTTATCTGTAGAGTTGCTGGAAGGAAGCAGAAGGACTGGCTGTGTAGTGTGGTGGTTGAGAACATGAGCTCTGAAGACATTGTCTAGGATGAATTCTTGGATCTCCCACTTTCTAGCTATGTGATGGAGAGCAAGTTATTTAACATCTATAAAACTTAGTTATCAATAAATGAGAAGAATAATTATTTTTTACTCCATAGAGTTGATAGGGAGCTTTCTTTCAGTATGGTGCTTAGCACATAGCACTCATTAGTTGATGGTGATGATGACCATGTCCACCGTGACTATGATAGTGACAACTTTCTTACTCGGCCCACAGATTTCTCTGCCCACTGATTGTTTGTATAGCACGTTATAATCTTTATTACATTTTTATTGCCTATGTTCTGCCCAAACTGCCTCTCCTTTCACCTTGTTTATGCCAGTAAATGGCATCAAGATCCATCTGTGTGCTCAAGCCAAAAATCTATGACTTATCCTTGATTTCTCCCTGTTCCTCACTTCTCATATTCAGTTCATCAGCAGTTCCTTTGACTATGTCAAGATCATATCCTGATTCCAGCTGCTGTCATATCTCACTGTAATTCCCAGGTCAAGTCCATTACCTATGTCCAGACCCCCAGCTTCCACTCTAGCTTTACTCATCCTCCTCTCTAGTTCCTTTTCCACACAGCACTGTGAGTTACCATCCTCCTCTCTAGTTCCTTTTCCACACAGCACTGTGAGTTACCTTTGTAAAAGGTATAGTAGATCAGAGCACAGTGCTTCTGTGTAAACCTCAGACTCCTTACTCTAGCCATCAGAGTGCTATGTAATTTTGTCAGTGCTTACTTACCTCTTGAGCCTCATTCCTTACCATTGTCCCCCTTGACAGCCACACTGTACTTTTCACACCATCATTCTTGAGACATTTTCTCCAGCTGTTCTTTCTGCTGCTTCCTTTCCTTGTGGTCTTTTAATTACAGTGTAAATTGTAAGGTCATCCCTGAATTACCCAATCTAAAATAACCATCCACTCATTTTCCATTATATATTTCTCTGCATAGTACTTAAGTATGTGGAATAAATATTAGAACTATTATGTATATGTTTAGTTTCTTTTTTTTTTGTTTTTGTATTATGTATTCATTTGTTTATATCCCGTCCCCTGTTAATACTTGTGGAATAAATGAATAAACTTTAGAAAGCCTCTTCCCTCTATTTCTCCCTGTCTCTATCTCTGTGTTCTCTCAGTTAGAGACTTTTCCTTGCCATATTTAATTTTTCAAGGTATAGCCGGTGGTGCTCATGGGAGGAGTGGGAGAGATGGGAGTATCTTTGTCATTAATCAACTATTCTGCTCATGATAAGGTGGGAAAGATAGTATTTGTGGTTACATAATTTAGATATAGTAATTATTATGCTAGGTAGTATAAATAATGATAATTAAATGATACAAATACTAGGGTCTTATAAATGTCTAACTAGATAATTAGTTATATTTGGTCACTCATTTTTCTTTTGCTATAATGAATTTCCCTCCTTTGATAAAAAGCCAGTTGTAATGATTAATGGCATATTGCTCAAACTGGTGCAAATCTCCAACACTTAGTATCTTTAGGAATTGGTTACCTTTGAAATAGTTCAAGAAATTTTAGGGAGATAATTGTTCAAATGTGAAAAAGCATGGATCATTAGACTTTGCTGGCACATGTGGTGTTTTTTTGTGTTGTTGTTCTGTTTTTTTCTGGTTTCTAGTGAGGTTTATAGGAAGTTTGTAGAAAATAATATTTGACAGAGCTGTGTTAAATATTGTTAAAAGGCTATTCTAGTTTTGAGTAATTTGGTGATGAGGAGTATCATTTTTGAGACCAGAGCATGAATTTTATTGCTAAGTAAAATTGAAGGGCATTTTGGAGTTTGTTACTCTTAAATTTTGGAGAAATCCAGTAACATTAATATATAATATAAAGCAATTTACTAACTTGCATAATTGGTAATATGAAAACCACCAGTAAGAGATAAATTTGCAATAACAATGAAGACCTTATTAATGATGTTAAATATTGTAATTAATACTGGCTTGTGTATTAGATCATTGATAACAATACCACTAGGAATTATCAGGATATAATTTTCTCCCTGGGGAGTTTATTGAGTCCATGCTGTGACTCTTCTAATTTCCCGAGAGAGAATTGTCATCATAATGTTATCCTGAATTATCTTATTGCTCATTAAGTGTCCTTGCCTTCAAATTTAAAGCAAATTAAAGAAATTAATTTAGTCCTAGGAAATCATTGTTTAAAGAGTCTGCACTGTGAGAATAAGAACCACTGGTACAACAGAATGAATTTTATTTTAAAAAGAAAAGTTTTATATGAAGGAAGCAGTAAACACAGACTGACATGTAGAAGTTAATCCCAATTAGTTAGCAAGATCTGGTGTTACATGATTAGAGTGCATTCAGATCAACAAGAGATGCATTAGTAAGAAACCAGAACATTTAAGGTGTTATATAAAGCTTGATTCACTCTAGGGTTTGATTTCTTAGTTGTTATCTATAATTCTGAATACTTATTTTATGTTTTTGGTATTTCAGAATACTTTTATATTATAACCTGTTAGTATATAGATTCATAAATGTTATGAGGCTAAACATAATAATTTACCAGAAAAATGTAATATAAATGCTTCCAAGAACGGTTTTAATTATGCCTTTAAGTCAAGAGTTACGGGTATCTTATGGTTAATAATTATGAGATAAAGTAACATTGAGAAACAACTTACATAGGCTTATACTTATGTTATCCATGTTAATTAGTTATGTTTTAAAACTTCTTCCAAAAATTAATCTGTTTGAAAATACTTCTGTGGGGTATGTAGTCTTTATTTCAGTAATTCTAGAAGATGCTGTGTACTGAATTAGCCATGCCCTTTCTCAGTTTTCTTTTGTCATGAAGCCAGGCAGTTTCAAACTCATAGGGTTTATGGGCTTTGAACCAGTTTGTCTCCTCTTTACTGTGCCTGCAGTTTTAAACTTCATTTTAAGCATGTTCTAACCAGATAACCAAATTGCAAACATGGTGGTTTTTTTGTACTAAATGCCCTCCTCACAAAAATTATTAGAAGGACAGTGGGCAGAATAACTATAGTTAGATCCACTGTAGTGTCACCTAAGTAGCCTCATACCCAAGGGGTTAGGCTAGCTTCATTTGCGAATCAGGCAGATAATCCACATGATAAATGAGGTATCCCAGTTGGAAGGCAGAGCCCAGGGTTGGGTGATACTGAGAACTCCTAGTAAGTGTGCTCTTGGCATTGGGAAGTCTAGCAACAGATAGAGACAAACGAGAGGATATTAAAGGAGGCTTTTCAAACACAAGAGCCCTGTTATGAGAGTGAGTTGGTAGAACATTGTCACTGCTGGTACTCTTGGGGAAGGGAAAGTCTTCTCTGATTCTGAGTACGTGCTCTGTGCTTGGCTCTGTCCTAGGTACTTTATAATCATAATCTCACTCAGACACAATTCTTTGGTTAGGCTTACACCTATTTTACAGAAGTAGGAAACAAGGTTTGGGTGGCTTGCCAGCTCAAAAAGATACCGAGCATCAGAGCTGGGATTTGAGCCAATGTCTTACTGATTAACTCCAGAACCTCTGCCTTTTCTAAGGGGCTATTTGGGAACTCCGTGGATTCTTTTGTAATGCCATGCCTAGTCAGGCTTTGGAGCAAGATTGATTTGAAACACAGTGTTTAGTGCTTCTCGTATCACTCTAACCCAGACTGTGGATTATTACCGAAGTGTCCTTTAATAGTGAGGAGTAAGGGAATTCTCTAGTTCACCTGTTGGGAAACTGTAAGAGGCAGAGACAATTGTCTTGCTTTGTGGGACAGAAGTTTTTTTGCACTGCACTGCACTGCTTCTCTACCTGATTCTACTCAGAGCCTCTCAATAGTTATAATTGTGCAGTATGTATTTAAAGCCTTTTACATCAAGTTCTTTCAGTTACATTCACTTATTTAGTAAATAGTTATTATCTAGTTCACGTCAAACTGCCTTCATGGCATCTGGATACAAAGATAAAACTTGGTTTCTGCCTTTGAGAAACTCAGTTATGTGGAGGGAAAAATACATATATGTAAACAAATAATTAAATCCAGTGAGATCCAGAGCCTGGCTCAGTGCCTGAGTTTGCACAGCTGTGTGTAGACTTGAGTGCCTGCTGTCAGTTGCTACGGAAGCGCAGAGGCATGAGCCGGTCGAGCTGCCCACAAGCCGAAGATGACTCCTTAGAAGGCTGGCAGTGGAATCTCAAAGATGAATTGTGGTTTGCCAGGTGTGAAGAGCAAAGTTATTTAGAAGGCGTGGGGACAAGCACATGCTTTGCATGGAGAGGCCAAAGCTTATGGCGCACTTGGGGAACACTTGGTTTGGCTGGTGGATGAGGCCCAGGCTCGGTATAAAAATTACGTGGCCCTCTGTCTTAGGGAAGGCATTATTATCTTTATTTCAGTGGAAGAAACAGAGGAGGTTTTTTTGTTCTTATAAAAATTTAAGATCCTTTAAGTGACTCATATCAAATCCAAAAGCCATTTTGTGCAGCTCAGAAAAATATCCTGGTCATTAAGGGACTGTAGGAGACAGGTGCAGTTTATACACCAAATTGCAACCAGGGAAAAAGCAATTTAAGTGATTTTATTTGGTCCATATTTCATACTGATTTGAATCTCATTATTTTGCTGGGTTATTTATTCCCAATATAATTCAAATGCTAAGCTAAAAAAAAAAATATGGGGAATTGGACATCATTCAAAAAAGAATATAGCTCTTTCCTAAAAATAGTTCTTTACTTGAGTGGGCACTCATTTGATGATATCATCTTTTTATTTAAAGCACCTAATACAGTGCTACCTACAATAGGATATAATTCATGAAAATGAGGTATGGCATTGAATACAATATAATAGAATCATTACTGAAGTATATGTATTACCTGTCTGATAATCTCCTAAAGGAGATCTCCTACTACACAAGCTTATTTTTATACAAATTGCAGTGTGGCAAAGAGACCCAGGGGTAGTTGGAGATGTGCAGCTATGCTCCTTCTCATGTCAGCTCTCCATGTCTACACTGGGTGACAGGACATGGGAGCAGATGAGACAAGCTGTCACTCACCCATACTGCCCTTTGAAGAAAGGCCATAGGGGGAAAAAGGTGCCGCAAATGGGCTGTGAAGTTTACATACACTGCCCACTGTTAAACAGATTACGTCTAATGAAGTGTCTAATGCTCAGGCCATATCAACCTAATCCTTGGTGGCAGTTCATCCCTCAACTGCCAGAAAACACCGCCCTCTGGCCCTCTCTCGCCACTCTGGCCGCCAAGCACAGGGAGGTGCCCAGTCTTAATAAACCAAGACAGTGTGTGATCTGACATGCAAATGTAGGTCATTGCATATGTAAATGTGTGATTACAAACCTGCATGCCAAAACACATTAGTGAGACTTTGCTCTCAGCATGCGGTTGTCACACTGTCTTAGCAGTTCACGCTAATATTTGTCAGTTATTGTGTAGACAGAAGATGGAATTCCCAGTCAAATTTAAAGTATATGGATTGTATGATAGTGTTCCTAATGATGAAGTTGTATTTTACTGTTGAGATTGGCAAGTTTTCATCAGGAGAAAAAATGGTATGTACATCTATAGCAGAAGAAGGAGTTCTCTTTCTTTGATGTTGCAGACTATCCTAGTGTGTCAATATTTAAAGAAAACATTTCTTAGGAAAGCATAGCAGTTAAAAAAAATCTCTGCTCTTCAAATGAAACTTTTATTTACAGTTAAAAAACTAAGAAAAGTTGCTACTATCTATTGACTATATCTAAGAAGTGGTACTTTAAGTTTCCTTTCTTAAATAAGTACCATGTTGTCACAGTGGCACTTAATTACAAATTAATCTCAGTGACTACAAAAAGAAATCTTATAAATGAACAGCATGTCTGGTTGTCTCCCTGTATTTGATAATTTAATTTTTCTTATTATGGTGTATATTTTTGTTTTAATTCTTAATATGTTTTTATTTCTGCTTTTTAAAACCAAAAGATCTGAAATTGAAAATATTTATGAATCATCATGTAGGATCCCATAATATTGGATCATATTGTAGATGATTTTGTTTAGTAAGTGTGGTAGGATAGCAAAGGCTATACTTGGGAATCAACTAGACATAGGTTTGGTTTGATGACATGTATAGGATTGTCATGAGAATTGAATTAGATGGCATATAAAGTTGTAATATATAGGAATTGTTAAGTTGTAGGTACGAAAATGGAACCTTCTATTATTATAGAAGGTAGTTGCTACTGTTATTCTATTATACCAGTTATTGTATTATATTTATGAAATGGATTTGTGAAATTTCTTATATTCTGGTTATTTTGCATGTATTAAAGGAAGAATGGTATTTTTCTGGACAATAATTTGGACTTCCAGAGAAAGAAAATCAGTGTACAGCAACAGAAATCATTGCTACTTTTTTCTCTTTTTGTGAAACATTGTATTTGAAATACAGTGAAACTTTAGCAAGATTTTAGAGTTTTTGCTAGCATGATAGATGTAGTAAAATCAACAATATTGAAAGTATTGGGGTTAATGTAGAGTACTACCCATATGTCAAAATAGCCTTCTGCATAAGTCATGGGGTCATCAGTCTTAATAGAGGTTTATTTGAAGGACTAAGAGTTCAAGTTCAATTTAGTGTGTTTACCAACTAGTGCTGTCTTTGATTGCATTAATAGGCATTTAATGTTCAGTCTCATTAGAGGGTGCACTAGTCAGACCCCACAAGAATGTCATGTGTACTCCAAGTTGGCTCAGAGAATAGAGGAGGTCCAGAAGGATGTGAAGAGAATGGTGAAGACTTGGAAGCGTATCCTTACCAATAATCCAGGCACCTTGAAAAGCCTATGCATATTTAGCCAAAAAAGAGAGGATATAAGGGCATTTGATAGCTAAACTAGACTCTTTTGTTACAGTTTGTTATATAGGTGGAGGTGCTGGAATAGATCGTGAGTGTCCTCAGGAGCTTAAAAGGCAGTGTTTCTTGGGTACGTGTTGTAACTTCAGCAACAGACAGTGGTTGACTGTAGTGCGTATTCAGGTAATGTTTACCATGTGACTGACTTAATGACTGACAGAGTCCGTGAATAAACAAATAAACAAAAGGACTAGTAAATGGATAAAATGTATAAGGAGTTGGGCTTTGTCTCAAAATAGGAATGACAGTTGTGCTCCCTTCCCAATACCCTGTAATTATTTCTCTCATAGCAGTTAAGAGCCTCTTCCATATGTTTGGGTAAGCTCTTTCAGAGCAGAAAACATTTCTGGTTCATCTCTATTTTCTTAGCAGCTAGTACACAGTAAGTACTAAAAAGTCTTAGTTAAAAGAAGTGACTTTTTTTTTCATGAGTAACAGCAAAATATTGTTTAAAAATGTAATTATGGGGGTGCCTGGGTGGCTCAGTCATTAAGTGTCTGCCTTCGGCTCAGGTCATGATCCCAGGGTCCTGGGATCGAGTCCCACATCGGGCTTCTTCCTCAGCGGGGAGCCTGCTTCTCCCTCTGCCTGCTGCTCCCCCCCTCTTGTGTGATCTCTTTCTGTAAAGTAAATAAATAAAATCTTTTAAATGAAAAAAAATGTAATTATGTACTAAGCGAAAGAAGCTAATCTGAAAAGGCCACAGACTGAATGACTTCCACTATATGACATTCTGGAAAAAGCAAAGCTATGGAGACTGTAAAAAAAGATCAGTTGCTGCCCGGAAGGTGGGGGTGGGGGTGTTAACTTGGGAGGGAGGGATGAATAGGAGATGCAGAGAGGATTTTAGGGCCCTGAATATACACTGTATGATCCTATAATGATGGATATATGTCATTTATACATTTGTCCAAAGCCATAGAATGTACAACACCAAGGGTGAACCCTAATGTAAAACTAGGAACTTTGGGTAATAATGATGTGTCAGTGTAGGTTCATGAATTGTAACAAAAGTACCATTATGGTGGGGGATGGGGCAAGCCATGCATATATGGGGGCAAGGGCTTCCTCACAGTTTTGCTGTGAACCCAGCACTGCTCTAAAAAAATGTCTTAAAAAAAAAATAACGATGTGGTGGTGTATTCCCTGCCACTGGAAATGTTCTTTGTAGAAGTTAAATAACTCTCAAGAAGTTCAGAAGATTTTCATACATTAGTTGGCAGGTTGGACTAAGTGTGTGTGTGTGTGTGTGTGTGTGTTTACACACATTCTATTTCAAGTTAAAGATTCTTTGAAAAAGAAAACAAATATCAAAGGAGTACTAGATTGAGTGGGAGAAGTTTATATTCTATGAAGATAATTTTATAGAGTTCCTATCTAAAATTTCAAAATCTTCCTCATTCCCTGACATTTCATGTCCTTCTTCCTTGATTTCTTTTTAGCCCTTCCTATCTCACACACTGTATATATATTTTTCATGTTTACCCTGTTTGTTATTTTTCTTCCTTGCCAGAATTTTTCTCTTGAGGGTAGGGATTATCATCTGTTTAGTTTGCTGCTGTATTCCCAGTATATGGAACAGTGCCTAGCATGAATGGCTCGATATAATATTTGTTGAATAGAATAGATGTCTGCAGGCTTACCATAGGTATCACCTAATTATGTGAAAACAATCAATGATTGTGTGAATATTGTGTGATTGAAAACTTATTCTGACTTTTTTAATTACAGAAGGCTTTACGACCGGATATGGGCTATAATACATTAGCCAACTTTCGAATAGAAAAGAAAATTGGTCGCGGGCAATTTAGTGAAGTTTATAGAGCAGCCTGTCTCTTGGATGGAGTACCAGTAGCTTTAAAAAAAGTGCAGGTAAGATGATTTTAATTATGTAAATAAATGTAAAATTATACTATATGAATAATAGAGGAAAGTATGTCCTGAATGATTAGATAATGACAGTCTTAAGTTGAAAATGAATAAAAATTAGAAAGAAAGAAATAATAGAAAGGAATAAAAATTATACTTTAAAAGCTTGAATTGAGTGTAGTACACAGTGGAAATTAGTTTTTAGTTTTAGTATTACTTCTAGGCTTTAAAAATTTAGCTGGTTTTGCTCACCCAGATTTAGTAGTGACTGGAACGATCCTAGAAAAGCTTTTACAACTCTAGATTTTAAGAGGCAGATTTGAGTTCTCACCACTTGCTCCTCACTGGACAGGTAACTCTCAGCTGCAGGTATAGGCCTCACAACAGGAAAATAGACTTTACAAAATGTATTGCCTAGAGTTAGTAAGTGGCAGTCAAGGTTAGGATGGGTTATTAAATTAATGTGGAGAACCACACTGGCAATAAATGAAGGAACAATGAAGTTAACTTTATTTATTGGAAAATTAAAAAAAGAATGAAGTCGATTGATTAAATCAGAGGATTGATGACCTGTTTGAAATTTCCATCTTGTATCTGTATCATTCTAGAATCAGCTTTGCTCTCCAATCCTGACTTTTCTTTTGTTTCCCTCAGATTCATTTATCTTGTTCTAGCTCCTCTTACCAAGTCCTACCCTAACTCTAGTGGACTAGTCCCACTGAGCTACCCTGCAGTGTACTTGCAACAGCCCTGAAAGTTTCATTTGCCCTAGTGAGTCTAGAAAGTCTAATTTCACTTGCCCTCTGGTCTAGAAAGTACTTGTTTTTCTGTCTCAGAGTATGTTTGACATCACACAGTATTGCTTCCCGTTTTTCAGATAAGGTAGTTATTGTTCACACCTGCCCACAGACTTCCTATTTTACTCTGCAACCTGGTATCATTTCTCTGTAGTGACCTGTGAGACCAAAGTTCCCTCAATTTTTTTTTTATGTGACTTCTTAAAGGATCAGTGTACTTGCAATAACCATTACAGAGATGAACAGTTTTCACTCACCTTTTTAAGGAAATATTAAATGTTTATAAAAGACATTATGCCCTTGTATCCACCCCCCAGCTTAAGAAATAAAACATTAAAAATTTTTTTATTTATATCTACCACTACCTTCCCTCAGAGGTAACCATGTCTGGAATTCTGTGTTTAACATTCCTTTGCTTTTCTTTATAGTTTTCCCCACATCTGTGTAAATTTCTAAATAAATCTATTGTTTCCTTTGCATTTTTGGAGCTTTACGTCAGTGTCATCACGTGTTGGTCGATGTGGCTGTACATTAACCTTTTCACTGCTGTATTGTATTCAGTTGTTCTTGTTACGTGTTGCTTGCTGTTTGGATTGTTTATAAGTTGTTTACTATTGTAAGCGGTATTGCTGTGCTAGTCTTATGTGTCTTGCAAGCATCTTATGTGACATGCAAGCATTTCTCTTTTGTCTGGGCCTAAGAATGGAAATGATGAACCACAGGGGATGTGCATGGTTGGTTCGACAAGTTTAATAGCAAGTTATTTTCCATAGTTGCACCGGTTGACTTTCTCACCAGCAGCATTATAAGAGTAGCAGTCTTCTCTCATTTAATATGCCACTTACAGCTTAAGAAAATATAATATAGAATGCAGAGATTAATGTTCATGAAGCAGATGACTTTTGGAAGGATGATTCCCTTACAAAAGAACTCTGCTCCATTTTTAAAATGTATTTATGAAATTTCTACTCTGCATTACTAGGCACTGAGGGGAATAAAAAGGAAGCTAGTCATATTATTCCTGCATTCGAGAGGAAAAAGAGTCTTTGTAGAACAATTAAATGTTAAGCCTTGTGGCATGGATTCCTGATTTAAATAGGAGTTTACAGAATGGAGATGTCAGTTTGAGCTGTTGGTGGAATCGGAACATAGGCCAGGCTCTCAGTGTGAGACCAGATTCTGGAGAGCATTGAAACCAGGAACAGGAATTTGAAGAATAGGAAAGTAAGGATTCACTATGGATCCTCGAGTAGAGTAATAATCCTCAAAATTCATTCTTTTAAAAGTAAAATTACAAACCAAGCACACAGAACGGACTAGAAAGAAGTCAGCTGCTTATTGGCCTCAGGTGGCGAATGCCAGAGGATAGATGGATTGAGAAATTACTTGGAGGTCTCCAGGCTTCTCAGCTTCCTTCTCCACCTTCCAACTGATTCCGAGTGTAGAGAAAGAGACAGGGCTCCATTCCATCTGAATTTTTCTTCCTTTTGATTGGAAATTTGAAAGGACGCGAGTTAATTTGGGCAATCCTGTTTCCATTCAGTATTAGATGCCCTTCTAACTGCTCCCATTTTGCACCGTGATAAGCCTCAGATAACCGTCTCCTGCTGTGTGGAGTCAGTTTGTCCTCATGGATTAGACCGTTCTTCTCTGCTTTATAAAGTTTAATATTGTGGCATCTTCCAGTTTAAACGTAGCTTCTTTATAGAAGAGAGAGATGTTGTAAAGATATTCATAGCTTATTTAATTAGGGAATGGTGTCTTAAACCTTCGTGAGGAGAAATGTGTTTGCATTTCAGGTATGTTATTGATTTTTGTGATGTATTACACTTGTGCTGAACAATGAATCCTGTGCTTCTTCCTTAAAAAAAAAAAATCTCTGTAGCTTAAAATGAAAATGTTTAAAAATATTGTTAACCAGACTGTCTTCCTTTCTGAAGAACCTTAGCCTTTCTTCAAAAAATTCATAAAGAATCAAATACTGGATTTCCTCATGCATCTTGTTTCTTGTCTGAAGATCTGTATTACTGTTCCCGGCTCTTCTGGAATCTTTCCTGAATACTGTGCTTGGGTTCATCGGTTGAAGTGCTGCTTTTACAGTTCATTTGTCTGCTTACATATCATTAAGGAGATACCTTAGAATTACCATCCAGATTCCTCAGCTTAGTTTTCAAGGCATTTCTTGACTTTGTCCCACACCATCAAGTTTCACTTTTTCAAGACCTTTAAAAAAAAAAAAAAGTGTCCTAAGTTCTAGTGACTTTCCTATAGGTTTGCCTGTTAGCTGTGTGTGGAAAGAAGAGTGTGTGTCCTGAGTGCATATCTCATAAAGAGATCTGAGAGCCTACAGTATATAGCAACATTAACCAATCTTTTCGAAAATGTACCCACATCTCGTCATGATTCGTTTTCCAAAATTAAGATGGTGCTTTAACTGATGTGACATTTTTGAAATCCCCTGAACCACTTTTGCTTCTGTCTCTCCCTGTTTGCCTTCTTTGACACTTCCCTTCTTACTGCTCATTCACTCATTCCACCTCGTGTTAGTAATATGGATCACCTTATGTTCAGTGGTCAGTGTGGAAGGCTTTGGGAATACTAAGGTAAACAAATAACAGGACTCATGGGATTCCAATAGAAGTGCAACAGAGACACGCCTGAAATCACAAGATAGGCACTGTAATGAGAGCAGTCTCCAGGAACATGGTGAGAGGGAGATTGGGATAAGTCTTCACAAAGGATGTGATCTGGGTCTCAGAAGCTCAATTCTTTGTGTTGGAAGACTGTCAAAGAATTGTTTTGATCTGGTACATGTAATCGCTATTTTATTATGCTTAGTTCATTGATTAGAGCTATGTAATTAGAATTGATTTTTATTTTATCAGTCTTATGACATGGTACTATAATATGAATTTTGGGTCTCACTATGTCTCAGTTCTTTGATCTTTGTTACCCTAATTTTCTGGTTGTAGGTGAAATATTTTGATCTTTAGTTTTCTTTGCCTAGTCTTAAATTATATGTCTAGATAATACTGTTTTCCTATGGGACATTCATTATCAGAGACATTTATTAGAATGGAAAGTACTTTTGTATAGTACTAACAAAGATAAGGTGATAATGTATTTTGTTCAAATTCACCCTTTTGATACACAGGTTATCTCAAAACAACTTTCTGAAGGGACAAATATTCTTTGATGTTTATTCCTTTACTTGTATTTGATTATTATAATAAAACATTCATCAAGAAAATCACTTTTTAAAGTATATTGAGTTTAACTTGCTTTTTTTTACGTATGTTGATTTTAGTTTCTAGCTTCTGCATGTATTCCTGTATTAGAAATTGGGATTGCATGCATTTAGAAATTTGTGAGCCATGATAGCTTCTTCCATAATACATACAGATTAGAACACATTCATAATCTCTACAACTGTATATCCGGTCTCTATTTCAGTGTTCACTGTGATTACTGAATTCATCCTGCAGTTTTTGTCAGCTTCATTATTTAATCTTTATAGATTTCCTTTCCTTAGACCTTCTTATAGTTATTTGGACAAATGAAAAGTAGGAAGCACTTGTAAGAATAATCTATACATTATATATATATTTTTTAATTGGAGAATAATTTAGTAATTGATGTTAGTTTGTTAAGGAGACACAGGCTTTTAATCTTTAAAATGAAAGCTTCTTAATTTTATTTATTGTACTTGCAATTTTATTTTAGGCATTTCTTAGTCATATAAGAAATGGAGAAAATTTTTAGTTTTATTGAAGGTCTAGAGAATAGGACATTTTAGTTAACAACATTTTAGGGTTATAATGAATTACCACACATGGAATAAATAGATTATCAACATTAAAATATTTAAATGAGACAAAGGACATCGATGAAATAATTTAGTCCTTTGTCCTTTTTTGATGTTTCACATTGTTTTTTTCTTTAGCATCTTATGGTGGCTCAGGGTTGTTATTATGCTAATATAAGTTTTGATTATGTGGGTTTATCTTAAAAATTTTAAATGGTGAACTCTTCTAGTGGCCAAGCTCAGTGAATAAATATAGTTGAAGTAACTTTTTATTTATGCTGTTGAAGATTTTTGATATGCTCATTTAATATTTACTGAGGACCTACTGTGTGGCAGACAGTGTACTGGACACTGAGATACAACAATTGAGTTCAACATTTTTGGTGGGGGGAATAGACAATAAGTCCAATAATTATAGCCAAGAAGGAAGTGACTATCATGTGACAAGAGAGACAGATTGGGTGGGGTGGGGGGAGGACTTTTTAGATATAGTATTTAAAAATAGCAAAGGCTTCTCTGCAGATGTGAAATTTAAGCTGAAGTGGAGGAAAAGGAGTCAGCCGTCTGAACAGCAGGAAGAAGAGGATTCCAGGTACAGAGAACAGCCTTGAACAATAGGATTGACATAGAATTTACTAAAAACACATTGTTGTGACCCCCATAAATGGAGTGAGGAAGAGAAGTAACATGGGGTTACCCAGAGTGGCAGGAGCCAGAATTTGAGAGTTTTGCTTGTAGGCCATGAAGAGAGGTCTATATACTATTTATGTGTTATATGTTGTTCTAAGGGTAAGGAAGAGCTATTGGAGGAGCTTAAGCAGGTGATGATAAAGTCTGATGTATTTTTTAAAGACTGCACAGACTGTTTTGTAGAACATGGATTCACCCTCTTCAGTACACAGCAGTAATAAGACCAAACATTATTAATTGAAAAATGTTTAGCTATTAAATAAATAATATTATTGTCAATATAAACAAAAATTACAAAATAAGAGATTTCTAAAACTTTGTAAACATTAAAGCTAAAAGAATGTATAAAAGCAAAGAGAGTCATATGATAGCTTTCACATAGGAGGCAGGTTTTAAGAGGTAGTATGTGTGACCTTTTTTCCACAAATAGTTCTTTAGTTCTTGTTCTTTAAATGAATCTTGCTTTTCCTTTGACATTTACTCTTTCCTCATAACCCTCTCCAATGTCACATGCTTCTCCTTCCTGACTTGCGATACAGTGGAATCATCTTCATTAGGGCTTGCTTTCCCTGCCACTTCAGACCACATTCTACACCCAACCATCTGTCATTCCTCCATCTTTGAAACTAGTGTCATCAAGTTAAATGCTTTCTTCCCATCTTGGTCCATTGTCTGCCTGTTAAAGTACTTTTTCTTTCTTTCTTTTTTAATGTTTTTAGCCCCTTGCTCTCATTTTTCCTCTGCCCATTGCTTGGTACCATGTTGACTCTCTTGAGACCAGGCCTCATAGTTTCTCACATGCCTCACTCCATGGTACTCAGTCAGCTCTCTCAGTCCATCATCAGGACATACCCTACACTTTACTGATTCTACCTCAAACTCTCAAAATTCCCTCTCTGATTAAATTCCCAATTTTCTCCTATTCCCTCTTTCTTTCTTTTTTTTTTCTTCTATTCCCTCTTTCTAGTGAAACTTGTTCTTTGACCTCATCTTGATTACCAGGGACACACTATTCCATATTCTCTAGACCTCTTATTTAAGGTCTGATTTCAAAAGTTGTTCACTTCGTTGGACCTTTGTCAGTGATTTGAGCAATGCAGATGCCTCTACTTTAGAATCTCTCCCTGTGTTGCTAATCCCCAGTCATGGTTAATCTCCACTGTGTATTTCTTCATTTCTGTATTCAAATGTAATCATTGTTCCGTGTCCAATAGCACAGAAGGGTTCAGGGTATGTCTTGGAGTTCTTGTTGTAGTTTGCTTGGACGTGCACTCTCTTACACTTCCCACTTGCATATATTTTAACCACAGTATAAAAAGAACCCCAAATCAGCAGATATGTGGTTATAATGTCCACAGTGGAAGTTAAAAACTACTACTGGAAGCCTCAGCCTCTACCAGAATGCATTCACGTTCAAAGGAGAAGGCCATCTCCTCTTTGACAGAAACAGTCTTTGTGTCCATTGTGTTTTCACAATCACATAACTGTTCTGATTCTTCTTCTCTTAACTCTACCTGTGCTCTGGAAGGAGTATTCCTTTTCTGTTTTCCTTTGAGACGTTTTCACCATTTGCCCGTTTCTCCCACATCAGCCTCCCATCTCTGCGTGTGATGTCATCATCTGACTTTCCCACTATACAACCTATTGCGTCAGCACCTGCCTGCAGCTTCTGAAGGCTTGCCTCTTGTGTTTTCTGGGATTCCATGTGCTTGATTCTCCTCCCTCGCTGGTATCCCTCTTCTGTGGCCTTCAATCGCTTCTCTTTTCCGTCCCCTTGAATCACTCCTCTTTTCCTTACTCTTTTTGGGTTATGTCTCACAGTTTTAATTTTGGATCTTTTGCTTCTCTCTAGCCACATTCTCACTCACAGCTTCCAATATACCTCTGTAGGGTGGCTTCTTAATCGGTAGAAGCCCTGACTAAGCTTTGCTGAGCTTTAAGCGCTCATAAAATCTGAACGAAAGTGCATTTCCTATGATAATTTTTAGAGATTTTTTTCCTTTTTTCTTTTTTTTAATTACAGGGAAGCCTATTGAACAGGGCTCCCTGATGTACTTGAGTCGGATTACCTCTAGCCTGTTGAGTTAAAAGGCATTTCCTTGGAAACAAAAGTTTTTTAAAAGTTAAAGAATAATGAGTGCCACTCACTGATACCTGGCTCCGTACCATCATTTGCCAGGACCTTAAGGAATCCACAAGAAAGAAATCGAGGCCTGTCTTGTCATTTGCAGTTCAGACATGATCTATTAAGAGAGGAAGGCGGACAGAAGCTAGATTGCAGGCCTTGGCGTTGTAAAGGGAGCAAGGTTTCTGGCACTGATGTAGAACTTTCCTGTACTCACCTTGCTTAAGTTTTGCCCCCCAGCCCACTCCAGCCCAATCTTTCCACCCTTTAGAGTGCCTCTGGATTTATTTAGTCAGTAGAAGTGCTGGTGGTAGAGACTTTAGTTATTTGGACGTAACTCTTTCAGTGATTGTGATTTATATCTAGAAGATATCACAGCCCTTCTGCTATGGATTTTCCACCCCCCTCACCCATCCTCTATCCCTTCAAATAAAAGAGAGAGGCTCTGTAAGGGAAAGTCTGCCTACCAGTCAGCAAGTAGGAGAACCAGAAATTTGCAGGCTGATAGCAAAAACATTTTTTAAAGCTCCTCTCCCCTCACTCCAACAATGGTTAGGGGACCGTCTCTCCAGGCATTGGTCAGTTGGAATAAAGGGATGAAAGCATCATTTGGGCACCGGGTCAAGAGGGGCAAGAACACTGGGATGAAGAATGGCATAATCCAGGGGGGACTGAGGTTTGTCACATGGAATACAGGGACTCAATTTAGGGACAAGTTGCTCAGTTCATTTATTCAGGCTCTATAAAGCTGGGGAGGCCCAGGAGATAATTTGGTTAAGATTTTCATTTCACACTTTCTAGTATACATTTTTAAGTACTATCATTTCTACATTTTAAGTGTTTTTTTTCTTCTAACAGACTGACCTATGCCTTTTCAAGGACATTTCCTTAAAGGAACTTTAACTTTTAAAATGATTCAGAAAGTACCAAGAACTTATTAGCCAACACTTGCCTAAATGCTGTTATTAACTTTGCTCTTACCAGGTACACAGTAAGGTTAAAAACCCAAAGAAACTTTGGTAGAGCCCAGAAAGATGCCTTCTGAAGATAAGCTTGTAAATATTCTAAGAAAAATATTTTTACAAAATCCAAATTTTTTTTTCCTTATGTGTTGTCTTTTCTTGCTCATGAAATCAGTCTTGAATCTGTGTCTGGGAATGATTTAATCTAAAGATCCAGTTTTTATTTTGTCTTAACTTGCTCGCTAAGAACAAAAGATAAGGTACTGCTGAATTCCAAATTAAATGTATTTATAAATGTATTTGGTTCAGAATTTAGTTTTGCCTCAAATGTGCCAGCAGTACTTATCTCTCGGTAACAAAGGAGAGATTTTGCTATTACTGAGAATTCAGTTAAAAATAAAAGTTAATTTGTAATACTAAATTACTTGAGTTAGATTTTTTAAAAAAGATTTTATTTATTTATTCGAGAGAGAAAGCACGAGCAAAAGAGTGAGAGTATGAGCATGGGGAGCAGAGGGAGAAGCAGAAGCTGACTCCCTGCTGAGCAAGGAACCTAATGCAGGGCTTGGTCCCAGGACCCTGGGATCATGACCTGAGCTGAAGGCAGACGCTTAACCAACTGAGCCACGCGGGCACCCCGGAAATTCATGATTTCTATGGAGCACACTTCTATCTTAGTATTTTGTGTCTAGTTAGGGTTTCCTAAAGCTCTTGTACACATCTTTTTCTCATCTCATTCACTAGCTTTTGCTTTTTAAATATTTTCCCCATCATAGAGACATTGATTATTGGGAGATTAAATTTATACATGTCTCCAAGTTTGTGATTTTCTTCATTTTAGTCACTAGTACCAGAATTATCCTTTCTTTTTCTCCTTAAAAAGTTTTCAGGAATTCCTTCAAGGTGAAAGACATTTAAAATTTTGTACTTCCCTGCATTTCTTTGAATTATCTCAAGTCCATTGTGACTAGTAGGTCCTGAGAATAGCATCAACATTCATGAGTTGGAGGGAATCTGTTATTTCTCTTGCCACTTTGATTTTTAAGCATAAATTGTGTGTGTGTGTGTGTGTGTATTTCATAACTGTAACTAATATCAAGCTCAAAATTTTGTTTACATTAATATTTGTTATTATTTAACATATTACATTAGTAACGTCAATTTTTCCAGCATCATTTGGCAATTTGGGGAATGAGTGGCTTTTCTATATGAAATTGCTAGGTGTAAGACTTACTCCTTTAAAGTAATGATCTTTTGATTTTACTTATTTCTGTAAGAAATCTTTCTGAAGTGTATTATACTTTCCTGCATATATAAAGTCTGCATATATAATCCCTGCCAGCCATACTCCACCTTGTTGAGGTTCTCACATCACTTTGTACAAGCAGTACTTATTGGATTGTGTGTTCGTGTTCTGTGTTCCAGTCTTCATTCTGCATCTGACAGCATGCAAGCTTGTTTTCTTATTTGTATCTATAACAAAATCTATTAACAAGTTGACAGCGTGGTTTTATGAATAAAAGAAAGCAAGAACATGAACAAGTTATGTTATTTATGTTAATCATCTCCGTATAGAATAAAACTGTGATGCTCTTGAAGAGGTTTGTGTTTACATGAGGTTTTTCCTTCAGTAGATAGTGTTACACTGTTTGTGCTTTAGTGCTGGTCATTGCTGTTCTTCTGTTTTTTACCCCTACAATTAGTATCCATTTGTAGCTAATATATTACCAAAGTTTGATATATATGAGGGCTTGCTGTTTGCAAAAAATTTCTTAGTAGATATTTTATGTAACATTTGTGATAGTGATTTGTCACTCATAGCCCTTTCTTTCCTTCTTTCCTTTCCTTCCTTCCTCATTCTGTTCTGAAATCATAGTAGTCAATGCAAGTTGATTATGGTCAAATTGGTTAGAAGTACTACTAATGGGAAAAAGTGAAGCCACGCTCTCTAATACATGTACTAGCACACACATTTCCTTTTCTAGTATTTGAATGAAGTGGGAGGAAATTTGATGCCACCTTGTTTATCTCACTCTCTTGGTAAACCAGTAGAGGGAGTGGCGCCTGGGTGGCTTAGTTGAGTGTGGGTCCAACTCTTGGTTTCGGCTTAGGTCGTGATCTCGGGGTCTTGGGATCGAGCCCTGCATCAGGTTCCATGTTCAGCTGGGAGTCTGCTTGAGATTCTCTCTCTCCTTCTGCCCCTCCCCCCCTTTTGCACATACCCATGTACTCTCTCTCTCTCTCAAATAAATAAATAAATCTTTTTTTTTTTTTAAGCCCATTAAATAGGATAGGATTCTGTATTTTTTTTCAAATCTTAACATTATGCAGTTCTCAGCTGTTTCACATTAAAACTTGAAAAACAAATGATACTCAAAATTTTCATTAGAAAATTAAATAAATAAAATAAAGTTGAAGACTGCATAGAAATAGGAGGAGTATTTTGCTGTAGTGTTAGGTGAAAATGCATATACCATATTGCACCCTGCTGCTATTTTCACTTTCTGACACACATACATTTGTACAAGAAATGGAAGGGAGTGAGCAAACGCTAAAATTCTTTTTTTTTTTTTTTTAAGCTAAAGTTCTTTAAGGAAGTGAGTTAGTGGATTTTTTTTGTTTAAAAATTTTATTTATACTTTTCTTATTTTTTTTAATAAGGGGAAGATTAGAACTACATCTATGTTTGGATATTAAGAATGTTGCCGAGCAAAAGTTGCATATTACAGATTGTAATTATATCCCCATATTCTGTATTTCCTTTTATGCCTTAGGTATCTGTTGTTTCTGGCTAGAAGATTTTACAATTTCTTCAAAGTTCAGCTTTACCCACTCCTCACATGGGGATTCCTTCTTTAGATTTCTCATACTGCACTTTGTGCATACATGTATCTTAGTACTTATTAGCTAGTTGTATATGTGTTAGACTTCACAACAGCCTGGGACATTGAAGAAAATGCAGACTCTGGAGCTAGAATGATCTGGATCCAAGTCTTTGTTCTGTCACTTACTAATTTTATGACCATAAGCATATGTTTAGCTTCTCTGAGCCTGAGTCCTCATTCTAAATTGGAGCCAGTACTACCTACTTTATAAGAATATGGGGAAGATTATAGCAACATCTGTATGTAAAGAGGCTACACCCTCTGGTGGGTGTTCAGTAATTTCTTCTCAAGTCAAAAAGACTTGGATCATGCCCTCCTTTCAAGTTACACAGCTACTTTTCCTGGAACATATTGGCTGTCTGAATCAGGAAGACTTGGTGAATTGATGACTATAAATGTCATTAAAGTTGTGTGACTAGGGTTTTAATCAGTTCATAGTAGTGACTTATCTAGATATTTTCTATAATATTTAGCATATTGATTTTTTATTTATTGTTTATTTTCTATACATTGAATTGTTTTCAGAGACATCCTAAATATCCTTTTGATTACATTATCTTTTTTTTTTTTAATATTTTTCACATTAGACCAATATTTCTCAACCTTTTCTTCATTATCACCCTAAGGAACCTTCTTAGATATTTTTTTCCTAATTACCCCACTCCCTTATGAAATTTTAATTCCACAGATAAGACTATATCTGTTTATATGTTGTATGTGTATCTGTGCTTTATCCTTAATAAGGGTGAGACTCTCTCTCCTCTTTCCAAAGAACCAGTTTTTATCTCCTTGAAGTGCATCATCCCTGTCAAGGTGTACATTAGACCTTTTAGACATGATTTGATTGTATAGATAATGGTTCAGAGCTTGGAATATAGTTGGATAACTCTGAGAGTGAATTCTGGCTGCTCCATTAATTAGCTGTGTGAACTTTTGTCAGTTTCTTAAGCTTTCTAAACCTGCTTTGTCTCATCTGTAAAATGGGAATACTAATGTTGTTGTCTTCCTAAGGATTAAATGACAATTAAATGAGGTAGTTAATGCAATATGTTTAGCACATATTAATTGTTAAATATGTATTAACTCTCATTATATTATGACCACAGTATCCATTCTGTTTCATTTGAACCTAAGACTTGAAATATCTAGCAGTTCTCTCTTCTCATTTTTTAAAAAGATTTTATTTATTTATTTGAGAGAGAAAAAGCAGGAGTAGGGGTAGGGGCAGAGGGAGAGGGAGAAGCAGGCTTCTCACTGAGCAGGAAGCCCAACCCAGAGCTCGATCCCAGGACCCCTAGATCATGACCTGAGCTGAAGGCAGACATTTAACTTACTGAGCCACCCAGGAGTCCCTCTTTTCTCATTTTTAATACTGACTGCCTTTGGAAGGAAAAATGTCAACTCTAGAGGTAACATGAGATAAAATACCTATAGTTCTTCATAGCTCCTAAAAAGCTAATTGAGAAGAAAATTTCTTAGTATGTGTGTAACTATTTGTAAACTATTATAATGCATTTACATGGTGTCTTGAACCATAGATTATTATTTTATTAAATAATTCTGGATTCTCTTTTTAGATATTTGATTTAATGGATGCCAAAGCACGTGCTGATTGTATCAAAGAAATAGATCTCCTTAAGGTAAATAAATGAACTGTTGACTATTTTGAATATAGATGAGCATGTTGATAAAAGTGATTTATGAAAATATTACACTTACAAGCAAAAAGATTTTTAAAACTTATGTCACACTGGTTTTTTTTTTTTTTAAAGATTTTTATTTATTTTTTGACAGACAGAGACACAGCGAGAGAGGGAACACAAGCAGGGGGAGTGGGAGAGAGAGAAGCAGGCCTCCCGCCGAGCAGGGAGCCCGATGCGGGGCTCGATCCCAGGACCCTGGGATCATGACCTGAGCCAAAGGCAGACGCTTAACGACTGAGCCACCCAGGCGCCCCTGTCAGACTGGTTTTAAGCAACATTATACAAATATGTATCTCAGTATATGGAAGAATGTAGTTATTTTTTGAATTCATTGTAAAATAATTTAATCAGGTCATTTGGTAGGATTAGCTCCCCTCCCCTGCCTTTCAAACTAGGAAATAGATAAAATTGGCAAAGAACATTGAAGAAATTTTTTCTTGACTGTCCCAATTAGACATATTCTAAAGCTTAAGTAACATAAATGAATATTAGTATTATCTCAAGATGTAATATATTGAGAATGTGGACTGATCCAAATGGGCACATGCTTTTTATATTATTTCTGTATCTTTTTTCCAGATTTAGAAAGGCTGATGTAAAGAGTATGTCAGAATTAGCTTTTCGGTTTTTCATCCACTCAAAGAATATGACTGAAATTTCAGTTATCTCTGCACTGCTTTTATTCTAGTAAAATTTCCTTTGAGGAGTGCTGTAGCTTATGTTATATTTTTAACTGTTAGATAAGACTTAGATATTTTATATGCCATACATTTTTGTTTGTGCCTAAAATGAATCCAATTTATCAAAAAAAGATAAGAGTAAGATCAAAGTGAACCATGCTTTCCATCTGTTCTGTTAGTTGTAGTTATTTCCTGGGCCATGAAGTAACTGCTTTAAAAATATATATAAATAGCTATTAGAGAAATAATATATTATCATAGAAGATGTAGAAGAAAAACCTGTAAGTAGAAAGAAAAGAAGAAAATCATGTATATACCCTCTGGGAGAATTCTTGAATAATTTTCTTTGAGAAACTATTTGTCTTATGTTAACTTGTTTAAAGATTGAACAGAAAGCAAATTGTACAAAAGGATTGTCAGTGTGTAGAGACTGATGCATATATTTCTATAAGGTGAAATTTTTCTTAGGATCACTTAACGCATCAACCCCATAGGTAAACTCAGTATGTTTTATAATATTTGATGTAAAAGCTATGTTTAGGTAGAATATATGTGTAGGTAGAATATGTCCTTTCATTTTGTTTTGTTTTAAACCACTGGCTGCAGTTATATGAGGATCAGGCCACCTTCAAAATAGGAGTAAAAGGAATACTTTATTTACCATTGAGTGCCCTTAATGACAGTTCCCATTTTGAAGGATATAATTTTTAGCAATTGGTGCTGTAATTCTGCCATTCATTTATGTTAATATATTTATTGGACATAGCAATACATACTTCAAAAAAATATAACTGTGTAATTTACTCTATTTCTAATAGAGAGTATTAAAATAAAATGAATTGGTATCTGGTATTTCAATACTTGTTTTAAAATTCACTAAAGAAAAATACACTGTCATGTTAAGATTTCTGTAACTTAAAAATGAAACGCAGTAACTAAGTTTATTTTTAAGTTAAGAAACTGTAAGTGATTCCTGGGAATTTACAATAAGAAAACTTTCTGGTGTCTGTATTTGTGTGTGTGTGTGTGTGTGTGTTTTTCCATCAGCAACTCAACCATCCAAATGTAATTAAATATTATGCATCATTCATTGAAGATAATGAACTTAACATAGTTTTGGAATTAGCTGATGCTGGTGATCTGTCCAGAATGATAAAGGTAAGGTTTTGTTTTGCTTTTTTTAAACTAAGTATTTATTTTTTTCTGATAGAATTGCTCTTTAAACATGTAGGTATATTAAATATTTTAAAGACCTCGGTGAAATGCTTTAAAATATGGTAGATATGTAATGAATGATAGACAGTAGTGATAATTATGATTATGAAACTGGTTTACCTGGTAAAGCTCACTCTGTTCAGCTGAGATGTGTGGACACTCTGAAACCAACTTGGAAATAGACCAACAGATTTGTCTTCTATAAGCTGAAGTTCAAATTTTGCAACTTGATTTTTCTGAGCAGACCACCCTTGATCCTGTATCTCTGGACATCAGGCAGAGGGGGACAGAAAGAGATTCTAGAGAATCCTGACTTGTTCCTGGGAGGGATTCATCAAAGAATAAAGTGAGCTTTGCATTCAGACCTTGCACATCAAACCCTAATTCAACCACTTTAACGTTTATTTAACTTTCTTTTCCAACAGCATATTAATTGGGTTTAAGTTCAGCTACAAGTTATAGAAACCCCCAAATTAGAGTGTTCTAAAAACTGCTTGTCCTTAGACAGGTTACTTCTGTGTATGACAGTTTCTCAAAAACAAAATAATAATAGAACCTACTTCATAGGATTGTTGTAAATGATTAATTATTTGACATTTATTAAGACCTAAGACCTGTCTCACACATAATAAGGCTATACAAATGGAAGCTACTGATATATTATTATTGTTACTAATTATATTTCTCTGTTACATAAAATTCTGGAGCTGATATGGCAGCTCTGATCTATCAAATTCTCAGAAACCAAGCCTATTTGCAGCTGATCAAGCCACCTCTCTGAGGCAGGAAGGGACAGAGGGCACTTGGTGGCTGTATCTTGAGGCACGTTCCTGGATACTGCCACACAACATTCTTAGCTTCATCACTTCAGCCAGAATTTAGTCTTATGAACATGTGTAGCTACAAGGGAGGCTGGAATATATAGTCTTCATTTGGCTGGTCATGTGCCAGCTGAACTTCTGTTACTCAGGAAGACATGTTGAACAGGGTGGAAATCAGTGAAGACCAACTAAATGAGAAAAGCAAGGCTCTTTACTCTGAGCTTCCTACAGCAAGGGAGTCAAGCATTGTCATTAACATTTTGACAGAGATTCACAGGCAGGCAGAGGAATAGGAAATCTTTATGATGGGAAAAATAAGCCTTTAGGTATGACCTGATTCGAGGCTGTTGGGACGAAGAAGCTTTACATGAGCTTCTTAGAAGTGGGGCATCTCACCTGGCTTTTTCTGATTGGTCCTAAGTTGGACCAATTAGGGAAGCTGTTGGGTATTCATCAAGTCCTGGGCATTTGGGGCTGATTGATACAGAGTTATTGCTTAGCTTCTTAGATTGTTGCTAGAGATGGCAATCTGGCTTCCTGCACACCAGACATGGTGGGCTGGCGTCCTGGGTCGTTTGTTATGGATAAAAACTTGGTTTTCTGGTCAGGTTGCTGAAGGTTGTGGATCAAAGTTCTGTTTTTATATGATCTGGGCATTGTCTGTAAATTCAGTCTCTCGACAGATACAGGAGCACAGCTAGTCATCTCTGCTACATGGAATTATTGTAGGGCGTTCTTAAAAACAACGTTAGATGCTATACACATTACCATATTACTGTTTAAAAGGATTCTGGGGCTAAATTTGACACTTAGAGAAGATAACCATCATTACTAGTAAATAGAAGAACTGATGTTTGAAATTAGAGTTTATCTGATGCAAAATTTCATGTGTTTTCCTTTAGTGGCACTTAAAGATTTTTATATCACAGAACTCCTTTGAAAAGTCAGATGAAAACCCTTGACCTTCTGCCGAGAGAGATGTTGGTGCATACACACTTTGTCTTCCATCACTAAGCCTTCACAGATTTTCTGATCAAGGTGCTCACTGGTTCTCTGGCAGTAGCTAGGAACCCTGCTCTCTGGTGTGAGCCTGGTGTCAGCGGGTCAGCTCTCCTGCCACTTAACTTCTGTTAGTCTTAGTTGCCTCATCCATAAGACGGAGGCAGTTTTAAGATTGCTTGCTAAATTATAAAAATACTACATGACAGGGAGGTAATATTTTTATTATCACAGAATGCTATCGAGCTGACTCTGTTTAAAGTCCCATGGTGAGAGTGACTCACTTCTAATCCGTTATCTGATTGTCTGTTTTAGGGACTTCCCAACACTAGTACCGTCTTTGCAAATTAATGAACACTAAAAAAAAAAAAATAAATAATAATAATAATAATAAATAAAAAATTTGTGGTTTTAATTTTAAAAAGAAATGCAAACACACAAATGCAAAATTTATAAAATAACCATCAAGATGAGACATATAAAAGCCAATGTAAATTGTCTTTATAAGAGAGACAACTAATATACAATTCTTGGCTTAAACTTTAAGTGCAAGAGTTGTTTAAAACTTATAGTAGGAAGCAAAGAAAGCAAATCTTCATTGGGCAAATACCAGCTGAAGGCAGATAAAAAACAGTTTCAGTTATCAAGTCTTGCCCCTGATTGAGAGGTTGATGATTTGGGGTTTTGATTCTCTTCTAGAGTTTTTTGCTCTTTTCCAGTCTAGTTTTCTTTCTTTGCTACTGTTCCTCCACACCTAGACGTTGCTGTCCCTAGCCCATTGCCAAGGCATGCCTGAGCCCATAACATTTGCCTTGGAAGAATACTCCTGTCCTTTCACCACTTGAGAAAACTAGGGCAAGATCAGAGTGCTTTATAGAAGAAGCCCTGTGATCTGCATCTTTAGTAGATTCGGATTTCTTAGACCAGTGGGGGAGGAAAAATTTGTCTGTGTTTTTATATTTATTGTGGTGATTAACTCAGCTCCCTTATTTAAATGGCTCTTGCCATCAGTTGACATTTTCAAGGAATTTTTTTTTTTTTTTTAAAGATTTTATTTATTTATTTAACAGAGAGAGAGACAGCGAGAGAGGAAACACAAGAAGGGGGAGTGGGAGGAGAAGCAGGCTCTCCGCGGAGCAGGGAGTCCGATGTGGGGCTCGATCCCAGGACACTGGGATCATGACCCGAGCTGAAGGCAGACGCTTAACGACTGAGCCACCCAGGCGCCCCTCAAGGAATTTTTTTTATCAACTGACCCAGTAGATATAGTAAGATCCATTCAGAACAACAGATTCTGTTTGGTAATGAATAGTAATGTACTGTTATAGATTGATAACTATACTCTCAAAGTATCCTTAGGGCTTCTGACTAAAATTTGAAGGTATCTATCATGTAAAAGATTACTTAGGAAACTTTTTAAAAGTTTTTAAAAGTGATTGCTAGTAAATTATATGTTTATAGAGCAATGCATTGTACTTAGATAGAACTGAAGTAGTTCTTTAGAGAATTGGTAATATCATTCTTCCTTCCTATCTAGTAGACATTATTATATAAGCCTTTAATGATCCTATCCTTTATTGTAGGTACCCTTAGTCAACCTCATCAAGATATACAAGATTCTGGGTCAGATTTCCCAGATCCTCTTGGAGCCCTCCTAAAGGTGGAAAGTTATATTGTCAAACTTATAGATCTTAGAATAGTCTCAGCATAATGGCCATAACAGAAAGTTATTCCAGTGTCCATAAAAGAAAGTTTGACTAAGAAGTTTCACATGAGTAGACTATTTTTATATCTGGTTACATTTATGTATGTCTTTATAATAAATAAAGAAGGACAATGAGGAGAGAGGGGTGTTGCTGTTTTAGGTAAGGGGATGAAAGAAGACCCTCCTGACTTAAGTCTTGCACCCCCACCTGCCTTTTCCTTCTTACTGTCCCGGTTCTGTTTTTTCTTTGCAGACACTCACTCACTCCTGACCCTGTTCCCAAAACCACAAGAAATGGCTCTTGAATGACCTCTATCATTAAATCCAGGGGGCTTCATCCAGTGCTCACTCCACTTGATCTCTCAGCTGCATTTGGCTTTGCTTTTCATACCCTCCTCCTTAAAATACTCCTCCACTGGTTTGTTGAGTCCCATCGTGCCTTGTTTCCTTCCTGTCTCTCCGGACGCTCTGATTCTTCTTAACTGAGTCATTCTTTTGTCTTAGCCCTTCATGATGGAGTTTTAAAAGTTGTGTTCCTGGCTTTTTTTTTTCCTTTTTGCTTTATACTCTCTTTGTAGTTGATGTCATTCATGCCCGTAGATTCAGTTACTTTCAGTATGCTTGTTTTCTAATGTTTTATCTTTAGTCTGGAGCTGTCTTCTAATTCTGAATTCAGGTTAGCTCAACACCCCTGTAAAGAAATTCATTATCTTCCCCAGACTACCTTTCTCCCACATTTCCTAACTCAGAGTTCAGCACCTGTCTGCCCAGTCGTGCACGCTGGAGCCCAGGACTTTTCTTTGACACTTCTCTCTCCTTACCTCCCACTTCAGTCTGTCACCAAGTTCAGTTTATTTTTCTCTTAAATGACTTTCAAATATTCCACCCAGCTCTGTTTCCATTTCTCTCCCTGTAGTGTGAAGTACCATCATCTCTCACCTAGAGAACGGGAGCTTTTAAACTAACCTTCCAGCACCTGTTTCTCCATCAGTCTTTTCAAGAGAGGTGAGAAAGGAGGAAAAAAAAAAGAAAGACCTCTTTTTAAATCCTTCTTAAGTTTCCTGTTGATGGTAAAGATGTTTGCCAAGATTTACTAAACCTGTGTGATGCAGAATATAAGATCTCAGAGGGAGAAATCTTAGTTTGTTTTGTCACCTCACAAATCCCTAGTGCTTAGGACAGTGGGCCGCACAGAGTAGATGCTCAACAGATATCTGCTGTAGAAGGTGTAGACACCTTCAGTTTCTAGGGGGGTGCCTGGCTCATAGTAGTAGCTCTATTAATAAACATGTGGTCAATGAGTGCATAAAAGGTGATTATCTCCTTCCTCCCTCCCTCCCTCCCTCCCTCCCTTCCTTCCTTCCTTCCTTCCTTCCTTAATTCCAGGTTGATTCTTTTTACCTCTGCTATGGTTCTCTGTTCCAGGGACCAGTAGGTGAATATGGGTGGTTGTTTCTTGCAGTTTCATTCTGGTCTTACGGGGAGTTGCTAAGATATTGAGTGGTATGCTGGCGAGACAGAAGATGGTGTTCTGAGCTGATACAGGAAGGGTATTTTTTTCCCCAAGAAATTCAAAAATTCTTTTCTAAACATTCTTATTTGTGCTATAAGCTGTTCTTTATAAAAGAGACTACATTAAGAAAAAAGTCATAGGAACTTCTTTTATGAAGGAACATGACGGTGACTTAATGCTTTATAAAGGACAGCAGTAGATACTTGAATTGTAAGAAAATGATTCATTTCTTTATAGTGAGTAATATTGTAAATCATAATGCATCACAACAGTATATTTCACTGTCTCAAGTCTTCAGCTTAATTGGGGTAGAAGAGAAAATATAGCTCCTGGTCTGTATTCCAGAAATGAACCTCTGGATAGCATTGCATCAAAGATTTTTACAAGTAAATAATTAATTGGTTTAGAGCAAGCTGACAAATATAATTAAGCAATTTATAGTTGAAATATTCAGTATTTCTCTAATTAGTGACAAAGGAATACCTGAGGCTGTGGTCAGATGAAATACTTCCCAGATGAGTTTTAGGATAAAAGGAAATCTAGAATTTTTCATCATCTATTTCTTTATCATCAGAAATCAGAATTTTAAAGGAAAATAGACTCTTAAAAAACAGATTTCAGTTTATCAAGTTGTGATTTATATACTTCGTATTTTCTTTATCATACCCCAAATTGGACCAATAGATGCTCTATTTTGCAGTATGCCTTATTAATACTGTTTATTTCACTCTTTGAACATCAAGAAACAAATTTGGTGATAGAGACTTAGACTTAGTGTAGAGAAGACGAGAGACAAATCTCAGAAAGGTATAAACAAAAGCTTTGTTTTCTTTTTTTTAGGTATCAATAGAAATATTGCTAAAATGTATTTAAAATTTTCATAGCCCATTTTTCTTTTTTATTTTATTTTCTTTTTTAATTTTTATTCTTTTTTTTATTATGTTATGTTAGTCACCATACATTACATCATTAGTTTTTGATGTAGTGTTCCATGATTCATTGTTTGCGTATAACACCCAGTGCTCCATGCAGAACGTGCCCTCTTTAATACCCATCACCAGGCTAACCCATCCCCCCACCCCCCTTCCCTCTAGAACCCTCAGTTTGTTTCTCAGAGTCCATAGTCTCTCATGGTTCGTCTCCCCCTCTGATTCCCCCCCTTCATTCTTCCCCTCCTGCTATCTTCTTCTTCTTCTTTTTTTTTAAACATATAATGTATTATTTGTTTCAGAGGTACAGGTCTGTGATTCAACAGTCTTACACAATTCACAGCGCTCACCATAGCACATACCCTCCCCAATGTCTATCACCCAGCCACCCCATCCCTCCCACCCCCCACCACTCCAGCAACCCTCACTTTGTTTCCTGAGATTAAGAATTCCTCATATCAGTGAGGTCATATGATATATGTCTTTCTCTGATTGACTTATTTCGCTCAGCATAATACCCTCCAGTTCTATCCATGTCGTTGCAAATGGCAAGATCTCATTCCTTTTGATGGCTGCATAATATTCCATTGTATATATATACCACCTCTTCTTTATCCATTCATCTGTCGATGGACATCTTGGCTCTTTCCACAGTTTGGCTATTGTGGACATTGCTGCTGTAAACATCGGGGTGCATGTACCCCTTCGGATCCCTACATTTGTATCTTTGGGGTAAATACCCAGTAGTGCAATTGCTGGATCATATGGTAGCTCTATTTTCAACTTTTTGAGGAACCTCCATACTGTTTTCCAGAGTGGCTGCACCAGCTTGCATTCTCACCAACAGTGTAGGAGGGTTCCCCTTTCTCTGCATCCCTGCCAACATCTGTCATTCATAGCCCATTTTTCTAACGTATAGTTTATTCATTGAACTATTTACAATTTCTTATATTTATAATTACCTCTTAAAAAGTCAGTTTGAGACAAAAGAAAAAAGTGCATATCTTTAACGTTATATTTGTAAAAACCTTTATTCTGCTAAAATGTCAATAAAATACAATATAACCCAATGTAATAAATCTCTTAGGGGGAAGCGTAGAAGTTTGCTATCTGCCAAAAGATTTTCATACCACAGCACACTGGCTAAAAAGTAGGTCAACATTATACTTGGAAACTTTTTTTAGTGAAATATGGATTACTGATTTAAATGGATATCTATTTTGTGTCAAGAGTTTGGCACAATTCCAAATAATAAGGTAAGGCTCTTTTTTCCTCCCAGTTTTATTGAGATATAATTAACACACATTACTGTAAGTGTAAGGTGAACAGTATTATGGTTATATTGTGAAATGATTACCACAATAAGTTTAGTGTCTGTCATCTCAAAGATACAATAAAAAGTCTTATGATGACAACTCTTAGGATTTACTCTTATAACAACTTTCCATTCAGTAGTATTATTTGGAGTCATCATGTTGTACATTCCATCCTAGTACTTATTTACGTTGTAACCTCTGACCACCTTCCTCCAATCCCCCCTCTGCCCACCCTCTGTCTCTGGAGACCACAAATCTGACCTTTTTTTATGAGTCTGTGTGTGTGTGTTAAATTCCACATATAAGTAAAATTATACAACACAACGTTTGCCTTTCTCTGTCTAGCTTATAATGCCCTCAAAGTTTATCCCTGTTATTGCAAATGACAGGTTTTCCTTGTTTTTTTTTTTTTTTTTTTAATGGCTGAATAATGTTCTATTGTGTGTGTGTGTGTATATATATATATACACGACAACTTCTTTTTTCCATTCATCTGTCAGTGGTCATTTATGTGGTTTCCATGTCTTGGGTATTGTAAATAATGCTGCTGTGAACATAGGGGTGCCAGATATTTTTTTGAGCTAGTGTTTTCATTTCTTGTGGATATATTCCTGGAAGTGGAATTGCTGGATCATATGCTAGTCCCATTTTTAATTTTTTAGGGATCCTCCTTACTGTTTTCCATAGTGGTTGTACCAGTTTACAGTCCCACCGACACTGTACAAGAGTTCCATGCCAGCATTTGTTATCTTTTGTTTTTTTGATGATGGCCATTCTGACAGGCATGAGGCAATATCTCATTGTGATTTTGATTTGCATTTCTCTAATGACTAGTGTTGTTGAGCATCTTTTCATGTACCTGTTGGCCATTCATGTATTTTCTTTGGAAAATGTCTATTTAGGTCTTTGCCCATTTTTTAATTGCATCATTATTATTATTGTTATTATTATTAGTATTTGCTATTGAGATATATTCTTTATATATTTTGGATATTAATGCCTTATCAGATGTATGGTTTGCAGTTTTTTTTTTCCCATTCCATAGGTTGCCTTTTTGCTTTGTTGATCATTTCTTCTGAAGCTTTTTAGTTTAATATGGTGACCCTTGTTTATTTTGTTGTTGCTGCTTACGCTTTAGGTGTCAGAACAATTGCTGTCAAGACCCATGTCAAGGTTTGTTCCTATTTTTTTTCTTTTTTAGGAGTTTCATGGTTTTAATGGTTTCATTCTAGTTTCATTCTTTTACATGTGAATATCCGCTTTTCTCAGCACCGTTTATTGAGGAGACTGACTATTTTTTCTCCATTGAGTATTTTTAGCTCCCTTGTCCAGTATTTAGTTGACTGTACATGCTTGGGTTTATTTCTGGGCTGTCAATTCTGCTTCATTGATCTGTTTGTTTTTATGACAGTACCATACTGTTTTGGAAGGCTGCTATGCTCACCACTATACCACCAACACAGATTACCATACTGTTTTGATTACTATAGCTTTATAGTATAGCTTGAAATCAAGAAGTATGATGCCTCTGCCACTTTGTTATTCTTTCTTAGGATTGCTTTGGCTTTTGCTATTTGGGGTCTTTTGTGGTTCTATACAAGTTTTAGAATTATTTTTTCTACTTCCATAAAAAAAATGCCATTGGAATCCTGATAGGGATTGCCTTGAATCTCTAGATGGCTTATGGTAGTATTGACATTTTAACAATTTAAAATTCTTCCCACTCTGAACACAGGATACTTTTCCATTTGTTTTAGTGCTTCCTTTGATTTCTTTCATCAATGTCTTACCATTTTTAGAGTAGAAAACTCCTTGATTAAGTTTGTTCCTAAGTATTTTATTGGTTTTGGTGCTATAGGATCATTTTCTTTATTTCTTTTTCAGATAACTTATTGTTAGTATATAGAAACAGTATTGATTTTTCTACATTAATTTTGTTTCCTGTAACTTTACTGAATTCATTGATTAGAATTAATGTTTTTTTGGTTGTGTCTTTAGGATTTTCTGTGTATATAAAATCATATCATCTACAAATAGAGACAATTTTACTTCTTCCTTCTTCCTTTCCAATTCTGATACCTTTTATTTCTTTCTCTTGTCTGATTGCTCTGGCCAGGACTTCTACGATGTTGAATAGGAGTGGTGAGAGTGGGCATCTTTGTCTTGTTCCTGATCTAGGGTATCTTTTCTTAATATATTTAGATATATGCTGTCTTCTTTAATATGCAACTTGTATTTTCTGCATTGTTACCCCTTGTATGGCATTCCCTTTAAATTTGGAGAAACCTTAAGACTCCTTTCCTTTACACATAAAGTTAATTTTATATGTTGATTTTTTATTGTGTTTAGAAATGCACATTGTATTTTTCTTTTATTGCTAATTATCACAAAGTTCACAACTTAAAACAACACAAATTTATTATCTCACCGTTTGTATGGGTCAGTGAGTTCACATACTAGTTAGTGGGTTCTCTGCTCAAGCTCTTAGAAGACTAAAATGAAGGTGCCAGCTGGGGCTGTGATTTCATCTGAGGATACGGTTTTCTTCCTTGTTTGCTGGTTGGCTAGAAGCATTCAGTTCCTTGCAGTTACATGAGTTAAGTCCCTACTGTCTTTGTGGTTATCAGCTGGGGACAATCCTTGGGTCCTAGAGGTCTCCTGCTGTTCCCTGCCACATGGCCCTCTCCATAGCCTGGCAGTTTGTTACCTTGAGGCCAGTGGTCAAGTCTCTCTGGCTTTGAATCTCTTAACTTTTTTGAAGGGTTTACCAGGTTAGGCCACGCCTACCCAGGATAATCTCCTTTTTGGTTAACCCAAAAGCAGCTGATTTGGAGCCTTAATTACATCAGCAAAATCCTTCCTGCCATATAAGACAACATGATAGAGGAATGATAATTCATCATATTCACAACCCAACTTACACATAAAGGGAGGGAATTATATATAGAACTTGGGGATTTTGGGGGGTGAAGTTTGTCCTACAGTTCTGCATACCACAGGCTTTGATATATTAACTAAAATATTAACAGTGTTTTAAAGATAATTATTATCTCCAAATATTAGAACTTATAAATCTTGTTCACCTTTTTGATGTGGTTGTTTTTTACATTTGCAGACACATTTTTATTTTTACTTATCCAAATTTAGAGGCTAGACTGGAAATAAAATCATTTTGAAGTGTCTTTTACACTTTTGACCTTTGAATCCTTAAAGCAATAAAATCTTCCCAGTAGTACCATCTATCTTGGATAACTCTGATTTATAGTTTACAAGGACACCTACACTTTCCATTTCAGCATCTGGCATAAAATGTATCATCCAAGCCAGGCAACTATGAGAATTGCCAGTGATTCCAAATGTGGGCTGTTCCCTCTGAGTCTTTTGTATAAGATTGTTGTCTATGTTATGATCTTAGAATTATTTGGAAGTTTAAGGTTACAAATCAGTGGCACTATCTGACAAAAATCCATACAGAATTGAATATTATATACATATGTATATGTACATAGTTACCTACTCATATTGCATGAACAACCATGTGTTTGTGTATCCATATAGATTTATGTCTATATTGGTATATATGCGTAGTGTGTTATACAGAATTATTTGTATAAAAGCAGTGTTACTGATAAAATATCACCTGGGTTTTCTTTGATACTTAAGTAGCTTGATAGTAAAGTAGTATAGAACTTAGGGATTTTAGTAAATTAAAAATTATATATCCTAATGGCCATTATGTAATTCTGTGAGCATAACTAAAGGTGATGTATAACTTTTGAACTTGGGATAATTAGAAGATAATTTTCAAGGGACGTCTTGCTCTTTACATTTTAAGGTAATACTGATCTAAAGCTGCCTTTAAAAATCCTATAATATCATGAGCAGTAGTACTGGGAGAGCTGTAACAGTTAAGTAAAAATGAGATACACAGACTCCTGTCCTTTTTTTTTTTCCCCTAAATGGATTTCTGCCAAGAGACTTTTACTGTCTCATTATTGTTCTGCTGTGTTTCCCTTGTCCGTTAAGAATATTGAAATATCTTTCCAACTATCTTACCAATGTCTCGTAAAACAGAACCAGAAAGAATGTATTAAAGAGGCAAATGTTTCCATTTATCTTTGTGACCTTGTGTCTTCCTGAAGATTAACTTTCTGCTTTTGTGTCTCACTCTTTCTGTCTCTAGTACTCTGATGCAGCAGAGAAGACATCTTAAAGATTTCCAAGTATCTTCTCTATTAGTTTTAATAACATGGAAGCTTCTCTTAAAAATTATCCATGTGACAGCAATGCAGGAATTATTCCTTGTAGTAATTCTGATGCATTCATTTATTTTTTATTGATTTTTTTAATGTCCTAAGTTTCCTCAATATCAATGTGCTAATGTTCCGAACGCAACTTCTTTGGGGGAAAAACATTGTGACTTTATAGGAGCTTATTTTTCTTGTTTGCTAAATAACTTAAGGGTTTTTTTCCCCAAGGCTTAATTGCTCAGAGAAAAATCTTTACCCTTCCTACCCTAAGATGAAACCTATTTCAGCTTCCTTAATAACCCATATAATTTTGATATGGGGGAATGAATAGATTATATTGATATTCTATTAAATTATAATCCAGAAACAGCTGAATACTCTTAGTGGGTTTTCCAACATTACATGAAAGGAAAAAGACAAGTGGAGCTTGCACGGGAAATATTTTATCAAAGTGGATAAACTCAGATGCCAGTGATAAGTATTTTCAGTGGTCTCATGGCTGCCAGTCCCATTCCACATCACACCTTCTAGAGTGACTTCAGATTGCTGAATTTTATTCAGAGTGCCAAGAGTGAAAATATTCACATGCTGCAAATTAGTATTACAAAACCAAAATTCTAATTGAGACATAACTATTTTGCACATTTATATATTCTCAAAATTGTGTATAGCAAGTATTTGTGAGATTTAGTCTGTTGAGACATCCTTATACCTTCAGAAGAAAAATGTTTCTGCAGAAAGATTAATATATAATACAAATCGCGCTTAGAACCATCAGTTACACTTTCAGAAGCATCCCATCCTTTCCATCACCCAGTCTCTGTGCCTTGAATTTCTCTGAAACAACCACTGCAAAATGTAGTCTTATGAAAATGCATTATAATTACAGAGATATGTTTGGGAACATAACATCCCTTCTGATGATAAATGTTTGACCTATTGCAAGTTTCTCTAACTACCTGTCATCTCATGTGAAGATCATTTGTAGTGTTAACTGGACCTATGGGGATCTCTGAGGTATTACTATTATTATTATTATTTGCTTTGTTTTTACTAACTGGAGATTTAAAGGATAGGACATACCAGTAAAGTAGCATTATCTTTATGTGTGAAAATGTGCCATGTAGGCATTTCTTAAATTGTAAGTTTTATTTGTACTTGAGATTGTAGAACCATAGATTCTATTTTGGAGGCACTGGGGACCTTATAGCTCATCTCCAAACTCTGTTCAATATAGAGAGGAAACTGTGGTCTACCAAGGTTAAGTGACATGCTCAAGGCTCATAATCAGGTCTTTATAAAAGGTGATAAACTAGATTATGTTAGTGGCACATTAAACATCTGACAACATTCCTAAGCAGGAAATATGCCCTTATATTTAACATAAATTATTTACTTCCTCTTGTTAGATACTTGGAAGAGATGGAGCGGGTGCTTTTAATTCTAGTTCTCTTACTACTTCGTAATTTCTCATTATTTAATTATCTTTTTTCCTAATCTTCTTCAGGAATGCCTTGCATACTGGGGATCACATTTGCTGCTTTTTGTCTTTGTTTTAACTACAGCAGTACATTTCTAAAAGATTCTGTGTATATTGTTCCCAGGACCAGCTACATAACTGTGGGTTCTTCACTGTAAAATTGTTGAGAATTTCAGGATGGCAACAACAGAGCATTAAGCTAAACATAGTGCCCTGTGTGACTACACAGGCTGCATGCTCATGAAGCCAGCCCTGCTTGTTCTAGATGTTTTGTCTGAAACTTTCTTCGTTAAAGAATAACATACCAAAAAATATTTTGAAACACCATGGAAATTAATTTTTTTAAATAAAACAATAATAAAATTTTTCGCTTTTTCTCTGTGGATGAGTTTGTTATAGGCAATATCATTGAAGCTTTTCCCAAAATTTCTTGAGGAGGAATGTTAGAATTGCAAAACTTAGAAATAAGAAATGTGTATGTTACTTAGAAGTAAGAAATAAGTAATATATATGTTCCATTTGGAGTGATGATCTAGAGTGCAGGAACCAAGTGATCTAGTTCAGTCTAAAAACTGGTCCTTAAATACTGAGTTGTCCACTATATAATTGGATTTAGTCTTGGGTATTTAATTTGGAGGAGGAGGTTAGATGATTTTTTTTTTTAAAAGGTATGACTGTTTTCCGGCATCTTCAAATGGAAGCAACTTGCCTTAGCTGTCCTCTTTTATATTAATACATACGTATATACATCGCTTAAGTGACAGTGTGACTGTATTTTACCAGGTATGCTGAATTTCACCTTACACTTAAGTGAGAATATAATATATTCTGATGTTTTATATGTACATTGACTAGCTATTTGATACATCTGTTTCTTGAATTTGAATAATGTTCAGTGTTTACTTGAATGATGTTGATGGAGATAGTAAATAGGTTTTTAAAGTAAACAGTATTTGAAGCTTTGTGTAGTGAAAAGACTAGCCTATTTTTTAAAAAAGACTAAATAAAAGTTAATTCTAAGTGATCAGGTATACCTGAGTACCAATTTCTGCCTCTTTGTAAATTTTTAGATATTTTATTTTCAGGTTAAAAAAACTTGAAGTTCTATTTTATAACATAAATATAGTAAAGTGCCATATTATACAATCTTCCTTTTCACATAAATGTTTATTGATACTAACCTTTAAAAAATTTGGCTACATTATTTCTTGCTTTATTAAAAACTTACCACATGACAAATATATGTGCATTTTTCATTTATGTTGGCATTAGATTTTTTTCCTAATCTAGTGCTAAATAGTTATATAGGGCTGTCTTTTTTAGAGAAAAGTAGGATTTTTGAACGATAATGCTATTTGACTAAAGAATTAACAGATATGTGTATATTACAATAAATTTCAAGAAAAGATTTTTTTTTTTAATACTTTGGCATTATGGAAGTTTCTGCCCTGTAATGCTAATATAAATTTTACCAGTAGTAGAAAGGATTCAAATTTTCATTGCCTTCTTTCTGTTCATCCTCTTTTTAAGAGATGGCCAACAGTGCCACCATCAGAACAGACAGGCTTTTCTCATCATAAGTATTGGTTTTGATAAAAAAAAAAAAAAAACCCTACACATGAGAAGTGGTGGAAAACTGCATGTGGTGAAACAGATAAAACATATTGTGAGATACCAGTGACATAATGAAGCTGCCTCTGATTTCTTTTATGAGCAAATCAAATTCATGAAATAATTCTTCAGAAACCTGTTACTAATTTGGACACTTATATTTTTGCCAGGTCATTCTGTCTAGGTAGCATTATATTGATGTCAGTTTATTGTCTTCATCTTCAATTTGTTGTTCAAAGAGACAGTCTCAAAGAATATAAAAATGTGAAAATGATCAGACCGTCTTGGTCTGATAACATTTTCCCTAATGTGCATTTTGAGGGCCATTTTTTTCATTCGCCTTTTTCCTATATATGTGATTTATTTTTTAAACAATGAGACTTTAAAAAGTAAGCTGCCAAATTAATTATGATTATGATGATTCCAGAATCTATATTAAAGCATAAAATTTTCCTTTCATGGTCTGATGCTTACATGATGCAGTGTATTTATTTTTGAATGAAAAGAAACCTGGTCCCCATCTTCCTGTTGACATCAAACAGTCTTCTGATATGCTAATCCAGCGTCAGGGAGAGCACATAGACAGGCTTTATTTGGACTCATTCCAAATCTGTAAGAAAATTATGTGTATAGAACTGATTTTGCAGCATGGCCCCCTTAGAATGAAAAGTGATGTTGACACAGTCTGCAATTAAAAATACTTAATATTGAAACATGATATGGGAGGTTTTCAGCATTTTTGTAATACCCTTTTTTGCTTTTTAATTACCTGGTCATCTAATTGTTATTTGCTTTTTGCTACTGATATTAATAGCCATTGAAATTACTAAGTTCATTTCTATAGTATGTGTTATAATAAACATTAACCTAAAGTTATTGGCTTTTCCTTAAAGATTTATCCTTTTGGTATATTGAGTACATATGAGACAGTGGATATAATCTTTTGCTAAGTATGAAGTAGGGATATCATCAGATTTCCCTGTGTTGTTTTTCCTTTCAGCCTGCCCTCAACTGGTCACAGGGGTAAAAAATTGACAGAGAAACTTGTTTTGGAGTTATCCGAATTACAGTTTCTCCATTTTCAATAACAAATAGAATCAGTTGAACTTCCAAAAACATTTCCAGAAAAAAATGCACTACAGTACACATTTAAATGTTGATATCTGTTAATAACTATTTGTATATTTAAAAAGTTAAAATTATCAGAAAATGTCATAAAAACTTGTTTAAATGTAGTATTTCATGTTAGTCACTTATAAATATTGTTAAATAGGAAACCAATTGCAGTTTTAGAAAAATAATTTTTATATAATCTTTACAAATTTTAGGAAACTAAGAACATTGTTCTTGAAGGAAGTATATTCTCCTAGCAAATGTAATATAGGAAAATGGGCATAAATATATACCTCTGGTTATGCAGTTCCTTTGGTGATTGCTGTCTTATGCATGATGGCCCACTCTTTCCCAACTCGTTTGTTGGTGCTCAGCTCTTTGCCCAGACCTTCCTATAATGTTTTTCTTCCATGAAGTTTGGATTCATCCATTCAAAGTACAGGTTTCTTATAATGTGCAATAGAAATATTCATGAAAACTTTTTACATAAATCTCTTTTTTTAAATTTTTAATAAATTAACTGATATTTCAAATCACCAGGGTGGTTCAATATTTAAAAGGAATTCTATCGTGAAACCTTCTGTCAGGAGAAGAATTGTCTTTTAATGAGCATAATTACCTTCAGGTTTCCAGACTATTTTATCCTGGGTTTCCTTAAAATGAAATTTGACATCATTCTTTTAGGATAGGAAATTATTTTACATAGATGTTAATTTTTTGAAATATTGGACATCACAAAGATGTAGAATTATATGGCGTGTGCTAACTTTAGATATAATAGTGAGAAATTTAAGCTAATATGTCAGGTAAAATTCTTGGAATCATTCACTGTGGGAAATCATATGCTTTTTAGTTGGCAATAGATAGATAAAAGGTAATGTTTTTCTGACTTAAGGCATTTTGCATGTCAGAATCTAGTCTTAAGATATTTTAATTCCTAATAATTCCTATTTTTAATTTTTTAAAAAGCATTTTAAGAAACAAAAGAGGCTAATTCCTGAAAGGACTGTTTGGAAGTACTTTGTTCAACTCTGCAGTGCTTTGGAACACATGCATTCTCGACGAGTCATGCATAGAGGTAGGATAAAAATCACAAATAATTTCTAATGTTGTTTTAAATGATGCAGGTTATTAGGCAATTTAAGAATAAATACTTTCCAGTCATGGCATATATCATGCATTCTCAGCTAATTTATTTCCAAATTATCGTTTACTAGGATGAAAACCTTTAACTAAAGCCCTACTTGTTTTAAATAAGAATGAGAATTATTGTTCTGCTTGCCTCTTCTGAGCATCTTACTGATTATGTTGGTAACTTAAAAAAAGAAAAGGGGCAGGAAAGCAATTGAATGTGCGTAAGGAAGATTCCTTTTTCAAACGAACAGCGTATATTAGGGCCACTTTGTTTCTTAATTTTTAACATTAGCTCTTAATATATTCTTGATTGTCAATCAAAGAGTTGGGCATAGCATGCAGAGATGACATCACTTAGGAATTGATCCTCTGATTTTGGGGTCTGAAAAATTTCAATACAGTTTATTTAAGCAATTATGATTTCTAAGGTCATCTAAATAATTATGTTCATAATAGAGTTATGATTTTATATTTTATATAAATGTATCAATAAATTAATGTTTAATAAGATATTTAATGTTGGTATAAATGGGCATAAATTTATTTTGTGCTTTGAATTTCACAAAAGTTTATTTGAAAATGCATTTTAAATGAAAATTAGTAGCAATCTCCATCATGCTGCATTGATTATTTCTCTAGCAGAGGACTGAGAACTCAGAAATAATGAGGATAATATATCAAAATTATTCAAAATAAAACAATTGGGTCAAAATTCAAACTGACTTTCTTTCATTTTTAAGATAGATTTTAAATTCTGTCATGAAAAGTATTTTAATCCCTTGAAAATACCTAAGCTGACATCATCTTTCACCTGATTCCTGCATCTGTTCACAGATATAAAACCAGCTAATGTGTTCATTACAGCCACTGGAGTGGTCAAACTTGGGGACCTTGGGCTTGGTCGGTTTTTCAGCTCCAAAACCACAGCTGCACATTCTTTAGGTAAGAGACACAGTATAATTTCACTCCGTTATCGTGTGCGTGCATGTGTGTGTGCATGTGTGCATGTGTGTATGTGTGTGGTGAAAAACAGCATAAGGGATGTACTAATTATATGCCAGCTCTTAATTCTAAAGACAACTATTTTTAAAATCATCAGATCCTGAGTCGATCCCTATCGCTCTCTAGTAGACATAATGTGTCCATTCACCTGACAGTTGGCTCCTTCTCTTAATTTGACCGCAGGTAGACATTTGGGGAAAAAAAAATGCTAATCTTCATTTAACAATATTGAGATAATATGGAGATATGATGATGATTAAACCATATCTTGAAAGAGGACTTCATCTGACTATTTAAAAATACCATAGAAATTTGTAAATGTTTATTTATTAAAACAACACGTATAGTTGTGATTACTGCAGAGGGGAAAACCTAAAGATGGTCTACAACTAATGAGGAAAATATTCTCCTAAATTATATAGAAGATATCTGCAGTTTATTCATTCTAGAACTAATAATATGGCAGTGTCCCTTATATCTAAAATAGAACTGAGGGGCGCCTGGGTGGCTCAGTCGTTGAGCGTCTGCCTTCGGCTCAGGTCGTGGTCCCAGGGTCCTGGGATCGAGCCCCGCATCGGGCTCCCTGCTCAGTGGGAAGCCTGCTTCTCCCTCTCCCACTCCTCCTGCTTGTGTTCCCTCTCTCGCTGTCTCTCTCTCTGTCAAATAAATAAACAAAATCTTAAAAAAATAAAAAAATAAGATAGAACTGAATGTAGCTATTACAACATTATATTAACGATGGAAAGTTGTCCACTTCAAACAATAGAAATTACTAGGAAGAAATAATTTTTAAATCAAATAACCTAAGGAGAGTGACAGAGCTTCTCTTAATACTCTTGAAATCACATTTCTTGTAAATATAAAACTTAGATAAAACGGTAACAACCAAAATAAAATAAGAATTAAGATAAAAATAAGTTGACTTTAATGGTGCCCCATCTTCGGTGTCCTAATTTCATTGAAAACCATTAATTTTTTTTTTTTATAAAATTGTGTTTAAATGTGAAATAAAAAACTTTAAAATGGCCTGGTGAAGAATAAGTGAGTTACACTAAATAGTAAATAGTACAGTAGTGAAACGAGCCTCTGAATTGCTTGACTAGACTTTTTTAAGTTTTTCTGGCTTTGTTAGTAAGACTCTGTGTGACCTTGAACCTGTCATTTAATTTTTTTTATGTCTAGAACAGTATCTGGCACATTATGTAGGCACCTGATCACTATTTGCTGAATGACAAAATATTGGATCCTGGGTTAAAGAGTGATAGAAAGACAATACTTTACCCTTTTTGCAGAGTTTTAATTTTGTCAACTATTTTAAGAAAATAAAGTTACAACTGATGTTGAGTAGTAATACTGTCTTGTTCCCTTTCACTTTACATTTATTTTTAGAAAGCATTACAAATTTTTCTGGTTAAGAAGATTTGATAGGAAGTTCTATAAGAAATGCATAAATTTTAGTAGCACTTTCACAAGCTTTATTTGGAAGTTACAACTCTTACAATGCAAATAATAGATTTCTATGAAGAAAACGTAGACTATTCCATGTCATTGTCATTTCTCACAGTAAAAGTAACATGTTTTCACTTTGTTACTCACCTGAATGTCTTAACAGCATTCTGTCACTTGTTTACCTAGAAATGCTGTCACACTTACAGACACACACACACACACACACACACACATCTGTACATACCCATGCTCATGCACACACGTGTATTTTTTTAAATGCTGCTTTGCAGACTGTCACTCTGAGCATATTGTAGTCACCTGAATTATCCAGCAAATGAAACTAAGATCGTAACAGTTCTGGAAATGGACTTCTTTAGCTTGCCTGCCACTGCCCTGTACAAAAGTTCTAAACAGGGTTGACAAACATGCATCTTCAAGTTTAGGTAATGTGTTAGTCCAAATTATGTGATATGGAGAGTAAATTCATTAAGAAATTCTGTAATATCAGGTTTTATCTAAATCAGTTTATTTAGGGTCATGTGGGTTTTATGTTGTATATGTAAGTATATATGTGTGTGGGTACATAAAACAAATGGGGATGCACATAATTACAGAACATTCTGAGACACTCCCTGTAGCGCAGCCAGTGAGGAAGTGGCAACGAGACACTTTCTGTGACGGATGAATCGGTAGAGAAATAATTTCTTTCACAAGTATTTTTTCCCATATTATTTTGAAAAAAAAAATTCTTAAAATAAGAAAATTTCTTTTATTCCTGCTTGTCTTCTCTGCGAAGTGTAGATTTTGATGGTCTGAAACTGAAGTTCAGTAAGCAAACTGTAGTGAACATCAAGAATTAAAGATTGAACTCTGGCCTACCATGGCTAGGTGGACCCAATAGGAAACCTATTGAGAAGGATCAGGAAAAATTGTCTGCCAATCAAGAATATGTATAAAATAACAAGGATATAAAACCTGACATAGACTTATGTTTGTTGACTTACGTTACTTTTAAAGAATTATTACCCTTTTTAATTTTTAAGAGCAAATTGTAAGATTACTTCTAAGAGTTGGTTACAAAAAGCAATTGAAAATGTGGCACCTATACAAATTTATTTTGCTTATAGAAAATATGATAAAATTATAGATTTTATTCTGTGTTGATTTGTTTTCTGATTTTACTAAGAATGATATCTGTAGGGCATGAATTATCCTCAGAGAAGGTCTAAATTTTAATGAAACTACAAATAAGTGAGATCTGTATGTAGTTCAGTTTACGTTAAATGAAGTTGATTTTGGAGCCCAATTTCATTTAACTTTGTAAAGAAGATGTTTTTAGGAATTTAGTTCAAAAAGGTAAAAATTAATAGGATTTTAAAAACACCTTGCTACAATTTTACACTTACATTTTCTTTTTTCCAAAATATATATTACTATTCAGAAATGAAGTAAAGGATACTGTTTTTACTTATTTTGATTCACTAATAGGAACCCATACTCCAAAATTTTTGTATTTTTAACAATCCTTAAAAGATTGGCAAGCCTTTGAATTTTTCAATTGTCTATTCATTTTGCATTACTTATTTGTATTATTTCATTTCGTGATAACAAATCAACATGCAATAGAATCTGTAGTTCTCACATTTTCTGTAGTGAATAAAGTTGTACAGGTGGTCACATTTGTAGTGTTTTCAGAACTATTTTTCTTAATTAAAAGTATGTCAACAAGGAATAGGCTTAAAAATTACAAATATAAAATCTGATGTTGCTGGATGTTCAAACAATGTTTAAATCCTCAGCATAGAAAAAAAATTCTCAGAGGCCTTCACTTTTCCTTCTACTCCCTCCCTGCTCCCACCACATACTTTGAATCACAGTCTCTCTCTTTTCTGTTCCCTCTTCCTTAATCCATAGTGACTTTATGTTTAAACTGGGAAAATATTCTCCCTTGTTTCTAGTATTTTTAAAAAATCAACTGTATATATTCCCAGCAGAGTTATCTTCCTAAAAGAGAGCATCTGATTATGTCACTTTCCCCCAAATCCTTGATGGTTCCCTGTTGCCTAAAGAATATCATGCAAAGTCCTTAGCTGAGTAGTCGGGGTCCTCTAGAGTTTGATGTCTTCTACTTTCCATTTTTGCCATTGACTACACAGCCCTCCCTCATGTGTCAGCCATGTTTTTCCTCTTGCTTTGTTCTGAATGTGAGAAATAGCATGATGTTTTGGAGAAAATGGAAGACATCTGGATTTACATGTCCCTTGTACTGTAGGACTTTGATCAAGCCATTTATTAACTTTTCTGACTTTTCAGTTGCCAATTTATAAAAATAGAAATGTGGATAATAACTATTCTATGTTGTGCCCTAATCTCTAATAATACAATTACCTCTAATAATACATGAACATAAAGGTGTTTTTGTTCACCGTAATGTGCTGTTAATTTGCTTAGGTGAACATGAAGGTGGTGTTGGATGTAGAAAAAGGAAGAGGGGAAGAAGGAGAAGGAATTTATGTACTGTTTATTGTTCTGTTAGTTTTAGTACCTTTATTATGCATGTGCTATTCTAGGGACCAGGAACAAGCCCAAACAAGGCCAGCCATCTTCATAGATCTTATCTTGTTGGGGGAGGGAATAGATAATCATCTTATGTCTTCGTTTTTTTATTTGTTAGCCATGTGACAGAGCACGACTAGGAGGAGAATTATGTTAGAAGGGACAATGGTCAGATAAGGCCTCGGTGAGGAGGTGATGTTTGAACTGAGGTCAGGATGCAGAAGAACCAGCTACACAGGACCTAGGGAACAGTGTCTCAGGCTGACTGAAGGGCAGTTTACACAAAGGGGCACACACAGGATCAGCTCTGTCTGTAGAAAGTTTGCTGGAGTGGGGTGAAGGAAGGGTCTTAGGCAGATGTGGGAAAAGTTCACATCTCATTCCAAGTGCCGTGGCGAGCTTCTGCAAGGCTGTAGTTGGAGAGCAACACGATATGCTGTGAAGACTGCAGCCATGAGCCTCTTTCGTCTCCTTCAGGATAATCATGCCCAGTATTGTCTGCTGTTTTCAGGTTCTTCTGTGTCCGGTGGTTGCCTTCCTTTGTCTCTGAGAGCCTCTTAGGATGTGCTACCCAAAACTGAGCAGAGATACCGCATGAACTCATTAGCCCGTAGAACAGAAAGTTCGTCACTGCCTATAATCTATGATCTAGACCGTTCCTTTGTTTTTGTCCCCCTCCTCCTTTTTTTTGGTACATGAATTTATGTTAAGTCAGATCTTCATTTAGTCCTTTTGTATTGATTTGGACAGAGGGTGTTGCTAGGGAGACTAATTGTAAGATTATATATATCCCTGTGAATCTTGCCATTTTTTTTTATATTGTCAACCTTATAAATGTTATAGGTGTCTTAGAAAATCATATATATATATATATATATATATATATATATATATATATCTTTCTCTCTCTCTCTCTCTCTATATATATATGTCAATATCTTAAAATTTAATTCAGGACACATCTGTCTCCCTTGACTCAAACTTCTTTACAGTCTAGGTAAGTGGCTTTTACACTTCTTGACAGTGACCCAGCAGCATTGTGACCCCACAGGAACATAACCATATATAATTGAAGCAAAAGTTTCATGTAACAGTGCTTTACATTACGACTATATTGTCTGTTCTATTTTATTTTACTGAAAATAATGCTAGTTGCAACCCACTAAATTATTTTACAGCTCATTAATTGGTAATGACCTGCAGTTTGGAAAACACTGGTCTGTGTTTACAATGCTTTCTTTTCTTTTTTTTTTTTTTATGATTTTATTTATTTATTTTGAGAGAGAGAGTGCATGAGCACAAGCTGGGGAGAGGAGCAGAGGGAGAGGAAGAAGCAGACTCCCTGCTGAGCAGGGAGCCTGCCGTGGGCTTGATCCCAAGACCCTGAGATCATGACCTGAGCGAAGGCAGATGCTTAACTGACTGAGCTACCCAGGCACCCCTACAGTGTTTTCATGCTGTTCCATTTACTTAAAGACAGATTCCCCTTTTTCTACCTACTTTTAGACATTCTCCTGACTTGCTGTTTGGTTATTAGGTCAGTTGATCTATCATAAATTAGTCATTTATAGTGTTCTCTGTGTTTCTGGGGGTGGGTAGTAACATGCATGGTGGTTCTGTACAATTTGCAAATCCTTCCATTCCCTAAGACCCTTCCCGAGATATGTGAGCTGTGGGTATGGATTATTCCCATTCTAGAGTCCTAAGAACTAAGGCACAGAGAGGTAAATGGACTGTACCTAGGAGATAGTGAGTGGGTCTGTGGCTTCCTACTCTGGGCTTACTTTCCCAACAAAACTGATTTTTTCACCACATCAGTACCTTGTGGCATGTTCTCCTACTCTATTAATGTTTTATTTGTTGTTTTTATTTCCGTCTGCAATTACCTTGTTCTGTTCTGTACATTGTCTAGGAATTCACATATGAGAGCAGAGTTTGCCCTCTCTCCTGGACTTGACTGCTCTTGATGCTCCAAGATTCAGAAATAAACAGGAAATAGACCTCTAGAATATTGAGGTCTTTCTTTACAGCCATTCTGTCTACCGGCAACTTTGGCTAATATTTCTAAGGAAGTGGCTTTTCTTAACTGAAAACTACAGTTGGACCAAAACCTGTGAAATAGGAACATGGCAATCAGGGTACATTTTTCTCACGTCACAAAACACAGAATATACTTCTGTTACACTTTCTTAACTTACTCTAAATTCTTTTTTCAGCAGATATTCTGACCCAGAGGCAACTTGCCAAGGGATCAAGTATCTTTACCTTTGAATATTTAAAAATACAGCAGAATACACAGAATAATTTTTATGTATCCCAAATACATGATTTTTAGTAAAATCATATCATACTACCCTTATTTCCTATAATAATGACCCAGAGGAATCCTCTACTGCTATGAAATAGCAACAGCAGTAAGAACGAATATATATATAGCATTGTATAATTTACAAGCAGTTTTAAAGCACATTTTCTCCTTGTTCCTCAATGTTCTGTAACTAGGTAGAGTGGCTGTTATAAAGTAGGAAACTGAGATTCTCTAATACTGAACCTGACTTCCGCTCCTCTTACATCCCTAGAATTCCTGATCCTTACTTTGTATAATTTTTCTTTTCTCATTGGTACTTCTTATCTTCCAGTATGCTATATAATTTATCTGTTATGCTTCGTACTTTTTGTCTCTCTCCTCCAGCTAAAATTTAACCTTTATGAAGAAAGGGATCTTTGTGTTTTTGGTTTCCTGATGTGTTCCAAACACCTAGAAGAGGGCATTGCACATAATAGATAATAAGCATTGATTAAATGATGAATGGGCATAGAGACAGGCTACACATCAGAAGATGGATTTAACTGAGTATATTAGTAAGTGTGGGTTAGATTATGCTGCAGTAAGGAACAATACCAAAATCTCAGTTGCTTGGCACTAAAGTGTATTCTGTCTGGTCACCCGAAGTCCACTGTGGGCCTCATGTGGCTCTCTAGGGTAGCTGCCTTCTCTCCATGTGGCAACTTGGCATTTCAGGCAGCTTCAGTCTTGAGTTGTCTTCATATCAACATAAGTTTTTGTGATCTTATGAGGGTAAGAGAACATGGCCAATCACTTACTGGCTCTGAATTAAACCCATTCTACTTCTTTGTAACACAGATTATGCCCATTCATGTTTTATTGTCCAAAACAAGTTTCACGACCTTACCTATCTCAAGGGGTAGCATAACTTCCATGTGTTAAGGAAGAGGAGAACCAGAAATAATAAATGTGAGCATTGTCCATGGCCATGAGATGAAGCAAAAATTACCTGATTTATATTTTCTATTGTTTGTTTTGTATTTTTTCCCTACTTGTTTATTTTTGTGATCTATTTGTTGCTGTTGCAACTAAAGTATAATTAACTCTCTCAATGGGAATATGTGGTAGTGGTGAATGAAGAAGTAGCCGTAGATTGCCTTAGGGAATTTTCATCATTCTAAAAGGAAATTCTGAACAGAGATTATTATTAGGATTGGGATTAGGATTATTTTTCTTTTAGAGAAATTATTTTTAAAATCAGAATAATTCATGTGGTTTACCAGAGTATTGATCCCTCGTGATGTTTCTCTTGATCAGTAACTCTGTAGTTAATCCCTGCTGGATGTATTTGTGACAGGGACCTTATTTTGGTCAATTTAAAAAATTTATAATAACAACTATTACTTAATCAAGGTTCAAATACCAACTATGGGTTAAGTGCCACGTAGCACATGAACTGTTTTCTATTGTTATATCTCTAATTCAACATTAAGGTAGTTTGGTTACCTAGATTAGTGTCATATCAATTAATGAACAAGCCAGAATTCATTTAAATTACAAAAGACCACAATTTATTCTTTTACTCTTCTTATGGTAAATGTATTGGCTTCTCCTACTTCCCTCCCCCTCTAAAAAAAACTCCCCAAAACATAACTCATCCCATCCCAAAATAATCCAGTAAGCTTTTAGGGGTCAAACATTTTTCAAACCATATATGCTTCTCTCTTTAGCCCCCCATTGCCTGGTGTAGTTCTTGGTACATAACTGGTTCTCAGCACATTGAATTGAATGTTCCATTCTCCCATGCAATGCATGAATCATTAACACATTTGTATTTGTTTTCTATTACTGTCCTAATAAACTACCATAAATTTAGTGGCTTAAATCCTTTTTTTCCATCTCTACAGCCAACAATGGTGGGTAGAATTCCTCTCACACTTCAAATCTCTCCTACCCCTTCCCTCTGATAATCTAGGATAATCTCTATTTTAAAACCCGTAATCTTACATCTGCAAAGTCACTTTCGCCAGGTAACATAGCATATACAGGTATGGCACCAGAGGGCAAAGGTTATGGGGGCCAGAATTTTGCTTACCACTATTTAAGTAGACTTTATGGAGAGTTTGTTCTGTCCTCCTTTAAAGACTTCATAAGGTGAAGTTGTTTAAAAGTCAGGTTTAATGAAAGTTTGCATTAAACTAAGCACTTTCTTTTTTGGACAGATACTTTGACATTAAAATTTCACATTTTTATTATAAACTTCGTAGGTGTTTTATTGCATTGTGATATACATTTGCTTTTTAGGGAAGAATATACCATACTTGGCATAATACAGATTTTGCAGACAAGTTCTCTCTGTCGTTATTGTTAGTTTATTGGCACTTTTTTGTTTTGTTTTATGTGTGTGTGTGTGTGTTTTAACAAAAGTTTATTTAATTCTCAAGGGACTTCTCTCCTCAGTTCCAGTCCTGCTTCTTGAGTGGCTTACTCCTTCACGGACTAGAATATAGGAGATAAAAAGTAATCTTAACAGTACTTAATTAGAAAAGCTAATCTTCTATAAAATCTAAACACATTATATACTCCAAAGGTGTATATAAGTAATTGGGGGTAGTTAGCTGCTATTTAAGCAAATCTATTTGCATCAGAGTTGCATTTATTATACACAATGAAGTGTTTCCTGTCTGACTGCTGGAAAGGAGAAAAACAAATGAGAGTAGTTAGATTAATAATGTTTCAATTTCCATTTTACTGGTTTTCATAATGTCCCCCCGAAGAGGAAAGATGGAGAATTTTCTTTTTGCATATACGTGTGTGACTTTAGCTATTACGTGTGTTTGTTGTACATCCTGAAAATGGCATAGATTAAAAAAAAACAAAAAAAAACTAGGACTCTCTGATACTGATCCTTGTGCTAGATAATATTTGAAACCCCTTGGGGGGAAATTGTTGTTTTTGTTGTTGTTATAAGATTGTTTGAACCCTCTTTACCTTACACAATGAGACAAATGGTTCTCAGATTTTGTGATATTACCAGAAGAGTAAATGCATGGCCGTCACTCAAACCAGATATCAGCATTTTCACACCGGAGTCTCTTGAGTGTACAATTCATGTTCCCCACACTATTTCCAAGTGTGATATAGCTTCTGATTTCAACTTGGGAAATTAGTGTTCCTGAACCAGGCATTAAAACAGTTTCATTTTTGGTGCCAAGTGCCACCTGTGGTCACATACTGGTTTTCCCCACACCTTTCCCTAGCACCTCTCTGTGGAGCTTTCTTTGGCTTATTCCCCGTCATAGTCCAAGGTGGGTTGGGGCCGGAAAGGGCAGCATGTGTTCAGTCAGTGCGATAGGCTACTTGCACTGATTTATTTTTAACTTTCAGCCCTTTCTAGACTTAAGTAATGGCTCCAGGAAGAAGCTATTATCTAATTTTAAACTGTGCACATTTAACCTCTCTGTCAACTGTAACGAGTATGTATTTAAAACAATCAGAGTAGCTGCAAAGAGCATAATTTCCACATGGAGCCCATTGAGCCCAGGCCCTTATTCCTGGCTTTTCATATGTACATCCTGACTTTTAGAAGATTTCTCTGTTTCCTAATTTGGAAGGATACAGAATTTTGTTATTGTTGTTGTTATTGTTTAGTTATATTTCACAGTGGAGAGTTTTAATGGAATAACCGTCTATTTAAATGCAAGGGACAGAACTACCTGGTTTGAATTCTAAGTTCACAATTTACCCATTTTGTGATCTCTGGCAAATTAGCTGAACTCCCAAAGCCTCTTCTCTAAAACAAAGTAACAGTAGAGGGGCGCCTGGGTGGCTCAGTCGTTAAGCGTCTGCCTTCGGCTCAGGTCATGATCCCAGGGTGCTGGGATCGAGCCCCGCATCGGGCTCCCTGTTCAGTGGGAAGCCTGCTTCTCCCTCTCCCTCTCCCCCTGCTTGTGTTCCCTCTCTCACTGTGTCTCGCTCTGTCAAATACATAAATAAAATCTTTAAAAAAAAAAGATTTGGACACTAAAACAAGGTAACAGTAGTAACATCTCCTGAGGCTAAATAGTAGTCCTCATTGCACTAGTGCATGAGCCCCATGAGGTCAGGACTTAATCTGTTTACTTCTATCTCCCCAGCACCTAGAACAGTGTGTGCCCTGTAGTAGGGACCCGCTAAACATTTGTTAAAAGTTCAGCCAGATAATACATGCAATGCATTTAACACAGTGCCTAGAGCCGACTAACAATAACAATACAATTTCCTGGGTTTTTCTCCCTCCGCATTATTAAAGCTCTTAAATGTCATCAGGTGCATTTAAAATATGACAAATTTTATTTTAGAATTGTCTTTTGCAGAAAAAATATTAGTCTACCGCTCAGCCATTCTGTATTAACCTTAGATAATACTCCTTAAAATTAAATACATTGGGCTTCTCTCTTTGAAGTCTGCCAACATTATTTCTGGACTGAAGAGTATGAAGGAGAGAATGAAAATTAATTCTTATTCCCCGAAGTTGTGTGTATCTGTATTTTTTTTTTTTTAAATCAAACTGAGGTATAAGGTGACTCATGTCCTTTTAAAGTTCCCAACAAGGCAGGTTCAAAGCTTCTTTTCTGCAGTTTGCTTTAATTCTAAGAGAGAAAAAGCAACATTTCTAAACTGAATTTGCTTGTTTGTACTCTCTGACTTAAAACACTTCGCTCAGCTGTCTTATGTAATAGTTTTAAAAAGGAATATATTACTTCTTTCCATTTCACTTTCCATATGGATTTTTGTAGGGTTTTTATGAGTGCTGCAGAATTTAGAGCAAAATGATGTCAGAAATCATCTCCTCTTTCTCATCCCTGCATCTTAGAGGTGAGGAAAGTGAACAAAAAGAGAAGTTAAGTGGTCTTAGTTAGTGAGGTAAGATGTGAAACAGAGTGTTTGACCTTTGACTGGTTTTGCTCTGCCTTCCTTGTTTAAAACAAACAAAATGAAACAAAAAAACCAGTAACCCACTCTAACCATATAAACAGATGCCTCGGTAGTGCTATTGTTTTTCTCAATTCAAGTCTTTGCAGAAATTGTGCTACTGAATGTTGAAAAAAGTCTGCATATGACTTGTTCTGATAAAAGGGAAGTTATTAATTAATTTAGTCATATATTCCTTAATAGCATGTTAGCAGAATTTTTTGACTCTCCTAAACATAATGTAGAACTTCTGAAAATCAATCTTCTTTTTGTTCAGGATAAATTTTAGAATGTATTTGTTGTTAATAGAGTATACACAGTGTAAAACTTTTCTCATATAGCTAGAATAAGTCGATTAATGCAATTAAAATTTGTTTATATTTGAATGATTGTCAGTATATTTTAAAGAAAGTTCAGATAGCATTTTCAGTTGTTAGCAATTTTCCCCTGATATCATTCTTTCTCTGTTTTTTTATGATGTTATCATCCATTTCTTACTCACTTTCATGCATATCAGGAGGTTAAAATGGCATAAATATCTGCTATAGTAAAATACATTCCCATTTTAGCTACAGCCATAAATTCTCGAAAGATTAGTGAAATTACGCAACCTGCCGTCTCCATGCCCCTCAGTACGTAGTAATTTGCATGATTGTTTTAATGTCTAATCATATCACTGTACAACTCTCCCTTTTCTTGTACAGCTGTTAAAAGAAGTCACAACATTCTTGAGGCAGTAGTAATAATAGACACAGCTGTCGTGGATTTAAAAAAAAACTTTTAGGAAATAATTATATATCCATTAAGTTTGAAATGTGGCAGACCTATCACTGCATTTAAATGTATTTCAGATTTTCCTGAGCAATTTAAACTTTTCGACCTCTGTACTAGGTAGAGAGGAAGGACGAGCCCGTTTATGTGATGGGGCTCAACCTCTCTGCTCCGTGTCAGTCAGCCGAAGAGCCCGTGTCCACAGCGGAGGCGCACTTTAGGGATCATGTAAGAGGGAGCAAGTGGAAACTCCCTCTTACGCTGTGCTCAGCAGTTAATTATGAATCGATCCAATTAATAATTGTAGTGCAGGATACAAACTTTCTCCTTTTCCTACATAATGACTCTTTTGGAAATGTGTCAGTCAAAAAGGTGAGTAGCATCCTTAGATTTATATTTTAATATACATTCAAGATTTGTATAATTTAAATATTAAAATAAAATATGCATATTTAGCATAAGGAAGTTTGTTATTTATAATATGAAGAAGAATCAGTGTCTGAGTTTACAGTAGCAGCGTTAACCCCTCTTTGTAATGACCTCTAGCAGCTCACTAGAAAAGGCTTTTCTTCACATTAAAATTTTTTACGTTATAAGTTTAGCTTAGTGGAATTCCTAATCATTCTTTTCCTCTGCTTCCTTCACTTGCGGGTCATCCATGAGTTCAGTTGTGTTGCAGTTAAGGTGTTATGCTGGGGCTAATCTCTGTAAAATGCTAGCATTTGTTCTTCTTTTTCCCTATCATCAATCTTTCACACTCATATCAAACCCCTAATGTATCAGCAGGTTTCCCAGAGCTACTGGTTAAAATTACCTTTGCTTTTGGTAAACTCTGAACCTTCAAGCCTCAGTGTTTTCAGTTGCCCCCTGTGGATTCCGTGAAGCCTCTCTCTGCACATTCCTCACTGCCAGTCACTTGCTTTATGTCCTGAAACCAAGAGCCTGTGCAGAGCCCCCTGACTATTCCAGCTGTACCCACCACCCTTCCTTAAATGGAGAAAGGGTGTAAATACCTCCAGTAATCGGTGTCGTGTATGCAAACTACAAGGGAAGTGGTTGGAACTCCCAAAGCTAGAGAGCTTGTGTTTATTTTACCCAGTAACAGTTCAGATTGTTTAAAATCCTAGCTATTTCTGAAAGTTTCTTGGCTTTTCTGACCCTGACAGGGATTGGCAGATTTACCCATCTTCAAAGTAAATGCTACACTGAAATAATTTGTTTCTTAAGGTTTGTCTTACTAATTGCCTACGTGAATAGTTCATATTTTATTTAAATTTATTTTATCCTCCTGTGTGCCTGTTCTTTCTTCACTTCTTCACTTCCATAAATACTTCTCTTTTGTACATTCTGACTAGGACTGTCCCCGTTATTAGTAAAAATGGGTTCCAGTATAGATGGGATTTCTTGTGAATACACGGTTCATGATGTTTTCACCTTCAGCACAGTCTAGTTTTCATACACAACTATTAGGTTACAACCTTATTCTTTTGGAAAACTGAGTCCTGCCGTTGAGGATAATGCTTTGATTATTGGTGTGACTCTTCCTGTTCGCAGTTCAGTACTGGGAGTTACAGTCTCATTAAGATTTACACTAAATATCTGGGGAGTTCTTGAAAATTAATAGAAAAAGGAGAACGTCCTTCTCTCTGTGAGTAGCAGCATAGTCTTGGTAGGTTTTGCCTCAAGCAAGTAAAATTCCAAAATACTGTTCTCAAACTTTGTCTATTTGGCAAAAAGTCTTAGGCTAATGGTGGTGAAGTAGCCATCTAAATTTGAAATTTTAAGATATTCACGTTGAAAGCCACTTAAGTGTTTTTACCCTTCAAAATATAACATACATGCTTTGCCTATTTTAAAATATTTAATAAATATTAATTTATTACGTTATCATTTATTATGTTAGCCTTTTCTAAAATGGCCATAAAAAAGGGAAACAAGTATAAGCACATCAAAAGAAACAAAAATAAAAATTATCTAGAGTATCTTGTCTTTAAAAGAGTCTCAGTAGTATTACTCAGACATTTTTCCAGAATGTCACTGACCTTTAACATATGTTATTATATAACCCTTTGATGTACAAAACTCTGTTGTATTCTTTCTAAAATGGTAGTAAGTAGGATATGGAAGGTTAATGATTATATCACTCTTAATTTTAAGAGCTACGACTGTGTTCTAAGGAATGCTTCTGTTAAAGCTAATGAGCATGGTTTATTTATACACACTACCGAATTGTTATAAATTAATGTTTATATTTAAGTAAATGATTATATGATCATGCTTAATTGCTTGGGATATGCAAGCCATATTTTTTCAAAATAATGAAATGAAGCCAATGTGAATCACTTAAGTAGATTTTCATGTTAGAATTCCTTGTTTTTCCTTTAGTTAAGCTCCCGAGATTCTCCCTGAATCAATCAAAAGTTTAACTCACCACAAACTCACCACACCCTTTTTAATATAGGATGGATGTCGATGTGCTGCTTAAGGGTCAGGGAATAGAAGAAATTAAATAGTTTTAAGTATTCACAAAAACAATTTCCTGATTCTAAATGAATGATTTTGGTGACATATTTTAATCTAGAATATTGTGTGTAAAATTTCTTACCACAGCTGCATCTTCATTTTTATACTCCTCTTGTTTTGTTTGGTTTGTTTTTTGCAGTGGGTACACCTTATTACATGTCTCCAGAGAGAATACATGAAAATGGATACAACTTCAAATCTGACATCTGGTCTCTTGGTTGTCTACTATATGAGGTAGGTAATGTTGATAAAGTCCACATATTGATGTATCTTTAGTTACTGTAATATATTTCCTCTGTCCTTATAGTATACACTTATTTTTTTCTGGATGCTGTTTAAGAATTAGCTTTTTAATTAGGAAGGGTTAATTTCTTGACTTAGTAACTGCTTTTGTAATGGTAACTATACATTCCTGCATATTTACTTCTTAATATTTTTAAATTGTTTCCTTTTAGTGAGAATTTTATTTTTAAAAATGTTTTTGATATTAATATGATGTTATCCTGCATATCTTATTTATAAAAATGTACATTTGAACATTTGTAAAATAACTTGCTTATCCATGCATAGCAGGAGAGGTATAATGGAATGGATTTAAAACATGAAAGCATGGTAAATATCTTTTTCAATATTTCTTTTGCTCTTACATAGAGTAATTTAGCTTCAAGGATAGTAGGTAAATAGATAATTTTTCTAGGTTACCACTTAATTTCACTTCCATGAGTAACAGTTGTATTGGTAAAGCTTAGTGAAATTCTCTCTCTCCTGTTCTACTGGTGATAATTTATCAAAGGAAAATGGAATCATCTAGGTATATCCTCTAACAAATATTTCAGTGCGGTAATTTGGATGGGTAGAAAAAAAGGCATATTATATAAAAGCACATTTTACATCCATGTTATAGAGTAATGGTATCAAAAAGCACTCACGACTAGTGACTTATGTAAATTTATTTTTTAATCCAATGGTAATTTTCCTGGTGATACAGGCTTTAAGTCAGAGCTGCTAATTAAAGGTTAGTCTGCATCTGAGTAACTATAAAATAAAATGAAGGAAAATAATACATGGAATCATTTTCATGTTTTAATGTATACAAAAGAAATCTAAAGTGGATAGATAGAAACCAATGTATTTCTTACTCTATATTTTGTGTTTCTTATCCTCCTGACTTAAATGAAATATATCATGAGATCAGCTATTTTAATTCCCCAACCATTACTTGGAAGTAGAGCATTAGAAGGGTTTTTTTTTTTTTTTTTTAATGTGTATCATGATCTTTAATTATTATATTATGGTTTACAGATTTCCTTAATTTAAGGAACCTGAGATTATTTATTTTGTTCTTGCTAGTAAAGTCACTAATGGCCACTTTAAAAGAACAGATTTTTAAGTGTTCTTAAATAACATCTGTAGGATAATTTTTATGAATTAGTGATATGACAAAACATGTTTTTAGGTATGCACATGAGATTAAAAGAGATTATGCTCCCTATATTACATTCTGTTACTAATTTGATACAATGCTGAAAAGAATTGATTTGATTATATTAAATTACTATAATGTTTAAAAGTCACTTTGTACATTTTTAAATATTTCATATTTATTTAGGTAACATTAGGTTCCTCAGGCCATAGTCTAATATTATCAAAGCGGCATTTTCCTTTAAACACCTAAAAGTAAACAGCAAATTGATTTGCACTAACAAGATGAAATTTAGCAATGAAAAAGAAAAAGTTCAGTTAAGGTAATAAATGTTTTTTGAGAAGTTTGCAAATTCTTTTAGGGCAACTGGATTCTTATGTCTAAACTGAAATAATTCTTCACATTCTGGATTTGCCTTTGAGAGGCAGTGTCCCATTTTTATGTGTATTTAAAATGATCACCAAAATAGAAATTATTTCTTTGGACACTCCTACATCCATGAGTTTTATGTGTTATGGATGATTTTGAGTTAAAGTATTTATCATGATAACATTAGTTTTCATCTCAGTGAATATTCTCAGTTCCTCTATGCAAGTCATGTGAAAGAACTAAAATTTTTCGAAAGATTTAATTTATCTTTATGTTCTATCTCCTTCCAGTTATGTTTCAATATAGTGCTAATAGAAATACCCAGCAACTTAGCCTTAAAAAATTGGCCACAACCTCTCATGGACATTTTATATTATATCCCTCCAAGAATTTACTATTAACAATGAAGGAGTAGGAAGCTTTTTTGAAAATGTATTTTAAACTCAGAAAATTAGACTTTCAAATATTCCTGAAACCTCAAAAAAAAAAAAAAACTAGCAGTACAGTTTTAATTGATATGCAACAAAGTAGACTTTACTAATTAAAATCAAGATGCTGTGCTTTTGCTACATGGACCTTTACATGGAAAAGTAGGTTTTACACATTTCCTTTATTGTTCAGCGCAGCAATTGCATCCTTACAGGGTTGTAGGTTGGTGGCTTACAGTTCAAAAAAAAAGAGAGCTGCCACCAGCCCCGAAGACAGACAGTGGGCTTTCGTCCCTCCGACACCCCCAGAATACTAATCAGGAAAGTCAGACCCTGGAGGTCAGGGAGCAAGTCAATCATTCTAGTGATCGTCTCAGTGTGGAGGATCAAATTAGCCTGAAAAATTCAGCTGCTGGGAGGAGAGGGCGAGCAGCTGTCAGGGGCAGCATCGAGATGCACTAATGAACCAGATGAATAGTGCAAAAGCTTGAAAATAAAAACAGGACAGTTGACATTTTTCATCTGTCAAAGCAGGAGATGCATGAAAATATACTATTCCTGTTTTAACTCCTTAGGGGACATTCAGATTTTTTTTTTTTTTAACACTCTGCAGTATTGAGACAAAAGTACTATAATGAACTCCTAGCATATGATAATGAATATATGTACATTTACGTAGGGTTTTTGCAAATATGGAAAGACTATAGTTTATATATACAGTGTATTTTTTAAAGTGGCCTTTATAATACTCTGTCATAAAGTGTACTTGCATTTTAAACAAAACAAAACAAAAATGTTTTATTACTGATAGCTCCTCTTCTAGAAATTTCCTCTCGGATGGAGGGTTTTACATGTTTAGGGCCATTTATATTGTTTTTACTTTTCTCTCCTCATGTGGAACAGCCATTCCTGAGGTTGTTTCATATAGGTTTATATAGGTTTCATATAAAATGTAGGCTAAGTAAAACTATGCCAAGCTACTTCGCAGGTTTGATTTCCAGTGCCATCCCCTCCTCGTTTAAGGCTCTGAAGGAGTTAAAGCTCTTTCTGGAGCACCAGAAGACAGATGAGAGCCATTTTCAGCTTGTCCTGTCCCCACTGACGCTCACTGAGTAGCACAGCATGGACTAGCGTGTTTCACACACACTCTGCCTGTCTGGGGAATGTACACATTGTCCTTCCAAAATCAAACTTATTAGCACATGTAGAAAAGGGTGACTGACTTTGGGGCAGCCTCGCACTCCGTGTTGTATTCTTGCCGCTGCGGTTCAAAGATTTAGAAGGTTTTGAACAGGATGCGAACATTTTAAATTGAATTTTTTAGTTTGTAACCCTGCTTACCACAGTACTTGCTTGCACTTTAAATGTCAAGTTAGAACCTTGTCTTAAAATAAATTTAAATTCAATAATGTCTTTTTTAAAGTTGATCATTCTTTGAGTCTTTTTTTTTTTTTTTTTCTGCATAGAAATCTCATTCGGATGCCTTGAAATAGCGGCTATGACTCAGAGAGCTTTTGAACATATTCAGTGTTTTTGAGGCATTATCAAAAGAAAAGAAGTTCTAGTTCATTGTAAACCACTTGAGGGTCAGTTATAACATTCAGATTGAGAAGACTTTTTTAATCTCAAAATAACCCTTCCCTACAGAAACAGTCATGTTGTATAAAATGCTATACATTCTACTCCCTAAACCATGGCTTAGATTATAATTCATTTTCAATTTCTGTTTCATTTTAGTGATATTTTGACCATTGCATGGTTGATGTATACCAGCGATGTCTGTTTAGTCATGAGATATATTACTTGTTTTTATGGCATTATATTCACAGAGTTTTACGTCACTCTGTGTTCTTTTTCTTAATGTTACTTTATGTCATATACATATATATATATATATATATATATATATATGTATATGTAAATATGTGCTAACCATTTCTCCCTTTTAGGGAATTTTAAATATTGAAAAAAACCCCCAAAAATTGAAGTAAGATTTTTAGAACTTACTGAATAATTCTCAGAAAGGAATACTCAAAACAATCAAAATGCCCAGATAACTTTATTTAAAGTATTTGTAATTATTTTCTACCCGAGTGTAATATACTTGATGAAATCACCTTTAAAAGTTACCATGTAACTATATCAGTTTCATTGGGAGCATTTTACAGATGGCTGCGTTACAGAGTCCTTTCTATGGTGACAAAATGAATTTGTACTCGCTGTGTAAGAAGATAGAACAGTGTGACTACCCACCTCTTCCTTCAGATCACTATTCAGAGGAAGTAAGTCATTTTTCAGTCCATGTGTTTGTCTGTTGTTCATTTTGCTAACGTTTGCATTTTATTAAGAATTTTTTTTTTCTGTCCAGAAACACAAATGACGAATATGGTGGCAGAAATAGCACTTTTCATTCTGTTTCCCTTCTCTGGGAGACTTACTGTTTAAAGAGTTGACTCTGCAGTTCCTAATGTGGAGCGGAGCACAGCACAGCATGTGGTGTGAAATTGGTCACTTCCTAGGTGTGAGGAGAAGGAGAGCTGACTTTGCAGCCTCCTGAACACGGCGAAGGGCAAAATTCATGCTCAGACCCCAGCTCGAGTTGACCAGCATGTCTGGTGCCCTTCTTAATAAGGCCACTCCTCATTCTCACAGCCTCAGAACAACCATTATAACTTTCTGCTTTGCAGAACTTCCCTCTCATCCGTGTTTTCCAAAGTGTGAAACTTCCATCTCTTAGCTGTGTGTCTCTCCACCTCGTTCTTTCAGCTCTATCCTCCCTCCCTTGACCACGCCTGCCCCGTCACCACCTCACTGTTGTAATCCGATTCCTGTGGGAAATGTTTTGAGGTTATCATTAGCAGACATGTTAAAACATATATTGGATGGGATTGAAAATTTTAGAAGACTCTCCTGTATTAAAATCTGAGTCTGAATCCTTGCTTGCTTTGGTAACCCATTGAAATGAGTTGTTTTGGCTCTACCCAACATACGGTTTTTTATTGAACAAAACATCTCCAATTTTAGCCCAGTATTTAACTTTGCCAGTATTTAAGGTGGAGGTAGGCAGAACAGCAGTATCTTGGGTTAACTAAATGTGTTCACATAACTCTTTTTGGAAAGCTTACTGGGGAATCTACCCAGAGAAAACACTGTCTTGAGTTAGGACATCTCACCCTCTCACGAGCAACAGATTTTTTTGCCCAAGGGAGATGGCAAGGAGCAAAGGAAAAATATAAAACAATTATAACATTCAGTTATTAGGTAGTCTTGTCACTCTATCTTGAAATGAATAGCAATCGGTTTGAGTCTTATAGAAGGAAAATTGAGTCAGTGTAACTTGAATAATAAATATCTCTAAAGAATTTTTACCATATGGAGAGCACTTGAGGCCCTAGAATGTTATAAGTACCTTTTTTTTCCTGTGGTTTTGATACTAATAATCAATGGTGCCTGGGTTTTTGTTGTTGTTGTTGTTGTTTGTTTCATAGCCTTTGTATTCAGGTAATTAAAATAAACTCTCATAAGGCAGTGACCATAATTTAGAAGTATTATCTTTATTTGATGTTAATGCTATTATGTTAGCCATATTTAATTACTATTTTGGGTATAGAATATAAATATGGCATTTCACAAAACCAACTTCAGAACTCCAGGCTTGGAAATACAGTAGGGTGTGAACAATAATGCAAAATGATGGCAAGAATGTCAGGGGCCGCTCTTTGTTGTGTCATTCATGCTGTCTTCTTTTTTCCATGAAGCGCATGAATATTTCACATATCTGCATCCTCATCCCCTATTCTTCTTGACTAATTTTCAGACTGTCTGAATTTGCATTTCACATGGTAGCTGATTAGGAGATGCCGAGTGCAGCAGCGAAGCCTCAGCAGGCGGTTACCATGGTGACCTTCAGCAGGATTTTAATGATGATACCACTAGTGGTTCGTTGAAGTCGGCCTGCCTGCAGGGCTACTTCACTGCAGCTAAGTGTGAAGTTGGATATGCGGATTCTCAGCCAAGGGGCAAATATCAAAGTCTGGCCCAGATAGAAGGTCTTAGAGTTGGGAGAGGAAAATAAGATTCCACTTTTTACTTCACTCTATGGAGTTACCAGTTTCGAAAAGAGATACAAAGCAAAACATGTTCTATGGCGTACTCTCCAAAAAAGACAGGATTTTTACCAATATGAGGAGCAGCTCCTCATATTGGTAAAAATCTGTCCTTGTCCTGTGGGGAAATAGAAGGCTATACAACTAGGTAAACATGGAAACTAAATCTTATGAAAGAAACGAGGTATGAAAAATACAGACTAATAATGTTAATTTTAATCTGTTCAGTTATGTAGAAAAGTTCTCAGAACAAGAGCTTTGAAATGCAGATGTGCTAATAAATATTTTCTCTCCTTAAGCAGGAACTCTGTTTGTAAAATAATTATTCAGAATTTATGGAAGCAAAAACCTGAACAGATTTGATGCTGCCATACTTTAAGGGTATCTTAAATATTTCCTTATATAGTAAGCTTTTTCAATCTTTTCAAAGTTCAAATTGCCATTTGATTTTTTAGCATGGCAGAAGATAGGAAACAATGAAAAGTGAAGTATAAAGTTTTTAAATAGCAAACTTTCACTAAGTGTCGATTTTACAGCGAAAATGGTAGCAGTCTCTGTAACTGTTTGAAGAATGAAAAAATTTAAGCAAATTAATGTTCCACTAAATATCTATTTGAAAGCTTATCAAATTGAGTTAGCTACTGCTAAATTTTTAAGGCTACTGCCCAAAGAGGTTTGGAAGGGAACATTTCATGAACATAGTGGCTATGCCCCCAACCAGCCTTGATCAATAGGAATAAGGAACTCTATAAGATTTATTTCTGGGTATAGTCATTCCAGTTAGAAGAACTCAGAGTTTAAAAGCTTGGGAGTTTTTTTTATTTCTTATATCCTAAAAAACATGGATACACTTAAGCGTTACAGACCAAAAATGAGAAATAGTGTCCTTTGGAGAAATAAGCCTGTATGTCAAATCTTTCCTTTTGAATTATGCTATTATTGTTATTATGTACAAATGATTAGGATTCTAGATTGAAATATGTCAGCTGTACATGAATGATACTTAAGATACGTATATTTTGTAGCTTAGTAAAATATTTTTGTTTATGACAGTATCTTTGGGTGTTCAGTATTCTTTCTTTTTCCAGTAATGATCTCATCCATATATCAGTGGGGAACTACTGTACTTAACCCTAAATATCTTGAGTTGAAAAGATAGGTATTTTTCCTTAGATATCTCTTAAGTTTAATTAAAACTGGTATCATCAGTGATTGTGAAATTAACATCTGTGAAGCCGACATTTATTGAACATTTACTATGTACAAGGAATTATGACTCAAAAGGCCGCTTGTAATCTGATCCAAGCTTACCTCTCCAGACTTATGGATCTCAGGAGACCCTCTTCTTTTCCTCATTCTACCAGTATACGTTCTACTAAAATTTCCATAAATTTCTGTGATTTTATGGATGCTGTTTCCTCTTTCTGAAACATCCCTTCCCCTGTTCTTTACCAGGCAAACTTCTCTCTTCGAAGAAAAGCTTGGGCATCATCTTCTGCATGAAGTTATCCTGCTCCCCTTTCTTCTCTCCCCATATCCCCCCAACCCCACACCTTGGCAGTACACGGCATGGCACTTGTTTCTTTACACACACACACACACACGCGCACACACACACACACACACACACACCTCTCTCACCCCTGTCTAGCTCCTGCCCCTGAGGAACAGTAACTGCTTTTTATCTGTGTATCTCTAGGGCCTGGCATATTAAAAAAGTTCAGTGATTGATTGAGGGAATGAGGAAGTGAAAGAGTGAGATTAAAGTAATAAATGAAAAAAACAAATAAATGCACCAATTATTTGGCAATTGAATGAATGAGGGAAACTTCTCCAAAGAACTCTCCATTCAGGAAAGGTAGAAAATTACCCAAAAAGGCAGAAGCTATGATAATTTTATTTTAATGATATTACCCACTATATGACTTTCCATTCTGATCAGCAAGCAGTGTCATTTCCGGAATGCCCAGGGTCCATTTACTGGAAAATAAGACAAACAGATTTTTTCCTTCAGTTTCAGTATTTAATTTCTTTGAGAGTCACAGGAGTGGTCATCAAAAGTATGCATTTTCAGGGCGCCTGGGTGGCTCAGTCAGTTAAGCGTCTGCCTTCGGCTCAGGTCATGATCCCAGGGTCCTGGGATCGAGCCCCGCATCGGGCTCCCTGCTCATTGAGGAGCCTCCTTCTCCCTCTCTCTCTGCCTGCCGCCCTCCCCCCGCTTGTGCTCTCTCTCTCTGTCAAATAAATAAAATCTTTAAAAAAAAAAAGTATGCATTTTCACTGTTGTTCACTAAATTATCTCATGACTCTTAAGTTGAAAAAAAAAACCCAGTATATAGTTATATTGACAATTATTTAGAAAGTACAGAATGCAACTCTATACTGGGTCCTTTTTAGTCAACATATTTTTTGAAAATCTGAGCATTAACATCCTGCAGAATATAGATTCTCTTTCAATACGTTTTATTTATTGTAAAAAATTCCTAATTTAAATAGAGAAGACATGAGAAAGATTGAGCAGAACTGTACCTTGGTGGTTGTTTTTGGCAGATTTGTCTTCATTTTAGATTTGAACAGAGAAGTTTGAATGGAAACTGAAAAGTTGAGTCAAGGGTTTGTAGATGGAAGTGAAAAACGGAAATAAGTAGGGGAGAATAGGGTGATCTTGGTTTGAGAAAATAGAGAGAAATTAAACTGAGGATTTGAAAAAACAATGCTTTGTGTGAAAAAGAAATTCAGCACCTATAGCGCATTAGTGAGAGGGTTAAAAGCTCTTCAATGAAGTCAGCTTTATTATAGCAGTGCTTGTTGATCTGAACTGATTGCCATAGCAGATACTTATCTGTTTAGGGGTCATTTTAAGTTCATTGTAAATAAGAAAAACTTTTGTAGGACACAATATCTGTGGTTGTCTTCTAATTATATTTTTGAGAACTTGCTAATTCAGTAGGTCATCTTCATTTTATTCCTGGAGAAACCAAAATGTAATTTGGGAAATAGAATTATTGCGCCAGTAATCAATTTTCAGATTATTTAATGCTTCTCTTGTGCATTAAATGTGTTCATTTTGTCACTTTATATTTCCAGCTCACAGATAGAAAGGTATCTGTTTTTATTAAAAATCAATGACTGGGACTACTTCTCAAGTACACAATTATCTTCTTAAATATCAACCTAAAAGGTCACATCCAATCAAAGAACTAATGGAGAATGAATGAACTCTCATAAACTTTTACCTCACAAATAACAAACTTCTTTTTACCTTAATCTCCCCCCACTTTTTTTTTTTTTTAAGAGAAATGGAAGGCAGGAGGGGAGGGTTTTGTTCTATCTTTCCACCTTCCCAGAAATAGTTTAGTGGTGCAGCCCGCTGCTTTACTTAAATGCATTAATTAAGAATTTCTAGGGGCGCCTGGGTGGCTCAGTCGTTAAGCGTCTGCCTTTGGTTCAGGTCATGATCTCAAGGTCCTGGGATCGAGTCCCACATCGGGCTCCCTGCTCAGCAGGGAATCTGCTTCTCCCTCTGCCTGCCACTCCCCCTGCTTGTGCTCTCTCTGTCTCTCTCTCCAGCTTGCTCTCTCTCTCAAATAAATAAATAAAATCTTTAAAAAAAAGAAGAAGAAATATGAATTCTTAAAAAAAAAAAAAGAATTTCTAGCACCATTTTTGTTATTCTTGGGACAAGAAAAGTATTGATTTTTCCAGAGTGTTTTAAATATAAGGATTAAAGAGCACAGTGCTTTTTCTATGCTTGATGATATATGAATAACAAAATAATAATAATAAAAATAAATTTTTAGTTGAACTCAGTGGACTTCAGATATTTTTAGGTTCTTGTAGAGTATAAATATATTTACATGGTTTTAAATAAAATTGGAATACTGATTTCTTTTTCAACTTTAGAAATCACAATTTTTTTTTAAAGCCACGTAAGAACTTTCCCATTAAAGAAATAAGGGCGGTGGCATTCTTCCAATTTCACACATGGGCAAATAGAGAGCCAGGTAATGCCAGAGCCACTCGTAGACTCCAGCACGCCTCCGCCTCACAGCATCCCACTGCGTACCCTACAAGATCACACAACCTGAAGTAAACTCTCAGGTGTTGTGTGAGTGAGCGTTTCATGATTTCTTTCCACTGTTAGACTTAGCAGTCCTTCATCTTCCTTTTCTCTGTTCTCACCCACGATGTTTACTGGGAATCTCCTTCCCTCTGCCTTGTGATAACTGGGGGCTCATGTAATAATGAAAGGAAAGAATGAGGAAGCTATTTGCAGAAGGGTAGCATTATTCTTACATATTAGAGTATGTAGACACTGCATATGTGTCCAGTAAGATAGCAGATATGTTGATCCATAATCTGCTAATCAAAAAATGTTTAGTTTGTCACAATTTTACTAGTAAGATACAATTTATTTTCCAAAAGGTTACCCTTAAAGATAGCAGGAGGGGAAGAATGAAGGGGGGGAAATCGGAGGGGGAGACGAACCATGAGAGACTATGGACTCTGAAAAACAAACTGAGGGTTCTAGAGGGGAGGGGGGGTGGGAGGATGGGTTAGCCTGGTGATGGGTATTAAAGAGGGCACGTTCTGCATGGAGCACTGGGTGTTATACGCAAACAATGAATCATGGAACACTACATCAAAAACTAATGATGTAATGTATGGTGATTAACATAACATAATAAAAAAAAAGAAAGGGGACTGCTAAATGAACAATTTAGAAATTATAACTGAATTTTTTACCTAACATTTTTTTTTAAAGATTTTGTTTTTTTATTAGAGAGCAAGGGCATGAGCGGGGGAAGAGCAGAGGGAGAGGGACAAACAGATGTGGGGCTGGATCCCAGGATCCTGAGATCATGACCGGAGCTGAAATCAAGAGTCAGACTGAATCACCCAGGCAGCTACCTAACATTTATAAATAATTTTTTTTTTAAGATTTTATTTATTTTTTTGACAGAGAGAGACACAGCGAGAGAGGGAACACAAGCAGGGGAGTGGGAGAGGGAGAAGCAGGCTTCCCGCTGAGCAGGGAGCCCGATGTGGGGCTCAATCCCAGGACCCTGGGATCATGACCTGAGCCAAAGGCAGACGCTTAATGACTGAGCCACCCAGGCGCCCTAATAATTTTTGTTTATATTTAAATTCAGAGTATGTTTGGGGCACCTGGGTGACTCAGTTAAGTGTCTGCCTTAGGATCAGGTCTGGCTCCCCGCTCAGGGGGGAGCCTGCTTCTCCCTCTGCCACTGCCCCTCCCCCTGCCGCTGCCCCTCCCCCTGCCGCTGCCCCTCCCCCTGCCTCATGCGCTCTATCACTCTCTCTCTCTCTCTCAAATAAATAAAAATCTTTAAAAGAAAAATAAATTCAGAATATGTTTAAAGAAGCTTATCATGAAATTTGAGTCAGTAACAAAAACATGACCTTTGTTTTAGTCATAAAAGAACTACTTTGTGTATATAAGGGAGAAACTGAAAGTGTCAGGTACAGATTATTTTTGCATATTTTGAAGTTTAAGCTTTAGTAAGCTTTTTTATTTGAGCAGTCTAAATAGTTCTACTTTATAGTTGCTAGATTCACAAATTTTAATAGAACTATATAAATTCCTGGAGTTGTTAGTTGAAATTAACCAATGTTATTTAAATTGGTACTGGAAGATTCTTCCTAATACACTATCCCAAGAATATTTAAATGAGAGATGTTAAATTAAATGGCACAATTAATGTTTGGCGCTAAATCTGTTTTCACAAATATTTCTGTACTCCTTATAATCATGTAATCCAATGCTAAGTGAGACGAGACTGTTTATAATAATAAATATGTAACTGTGCCATTATTTATTAAGATTAACTTAACATTGGATGTTATCTCAAACACTTAATAATATTTGATTTTCCTTCTTAAAAATGGGTTTAGTAAGTTAGATATTCATATCACTTATAATGTCAATTGACCACCTTACTTAGAGTTGCCATATAAGATTAGATCTTTAAGCTTTGAATGTTCCATTTTTGTTTAAAAAATATATTTAAGTAGGCCCTTTGTTCACTTATGCTTCTGAAGTGACACTGGGGACTTGCTCCTTGAAGACACAAATCCAAAACGGTGCCCTATATTTCACATATCCTGTGGGATCCTATAAAACCATGTAACTTTCTGTAAGACTTTCACAGTTTTCAAAAGACACACTGAATGATCTTCAGTTGTGAAATATAGACATTACACTACCTTATATCTGTGTAAGACTGCTTTTTTTTCCCCTTTTCCCTCTTACCCCCAAGTCAATCACTAGTGACGCTTTGGTGTACAAGTTGGATACGCCTAATCATTTTGTATAAATATCTAAAGCTCCAAAATATAGTGTACTTTAATGTATTAGACCCACTTTGGGGTGCTAAAATGTGTCCTTGGGTAGATGGAAATTGGGTATATCTGGGAGGCTGATATAACATAATTGGTCTCAGAGGGATTAAGATGGGGGTGAAAAAGAAACAGTACCAATAGCACCAGTCTTTATTATTCTGTTGAGAATTGTGTTAGTGACCTAAAGCTATAATGCACAAAGAGCCCTATTGTTATTACCTGTACGTGACTGAACTTGATACGTAATTGGGTTATCGCCCTGACAACAATGACTGTTCACACTCTCTTCTTTTTAATATTTCTGGTACTAACCCATATGCTTTGATATTTCTTTGGAAATATATAGATCAGTCTATGTTAGTATATTATTATTTTCTCTATTTATTGAAAACAAATATTAATTTCCATATGACTGTGATTTCATAATCCTTTAGAAAGGTTATAGAGAATTCATTTTATTTTTACTGTATGCTTTTTCTCATTTAAATGTTTCTGTATTGCTTTTTAAATTTCCCTTAAGCATCTGAATTAAGCTGTTTTTTTTTTCTCTGATTTTGTAAAGGCTTTTGCATATTCAGACCTCTGTTTTGCCTATTTTTATCTTGTTATATAAAACAATTAAAAAAAAACAAAGTACATATTTTTATAAACATGTGTTAAGTAATGCAAACTAAATTTTTTGACATAATGTAAACCATGAAATGTTTCTTTACTTCTATTTATTTTTTATCAAAGTTGTAATATCTACTGATTTTGACATTATTTCTCTAATTTGAAGGAATAAATGAAAAACAAATGCCTGCAATTCAAACACAAAGATTTTTTTTGAGCAAGTTGCCCAATGATGTTATTAGAATTAAAGCCTGACATACAGGAATGTATAGGAAATTCTTAAAGTGATTGTATGAACATGTTTTCCTCGAACATGGTTAATAATATAGTACTTAGAATTTTTGCAGACTATTAGTTAAATGTTAAAGGTTTTTTTTTTTTTTTTTTCTTCCGGAGGCTTATAGGAACTTTTTTTAAAATATAAAGACTAACATTGAGGGAAATCGCTAAGATAATTACCACATTCTGATTATTTAATGTCTGACTTTCTGATAGAAAAATTAGAGACATTTTTTATAATTCATCAAGTCACTATGTAAGTTTATAATCTAGCATAAAGAAACCATTCCATGTTAAAATTCAACTACATTTTATTTGTTTGGAGGGAGTTACTGTCACTTTAATCAATGAGTCAGATTAGAAATAACATTAAAATTGTCACTCGAACCATAATAGTAATCTTAATATTTTTGTGTTATCATTTAAATGTATCTCTTACGGATAAAGTAGGCCTATATCTCATTGTGAGTTTTGTAGAACGCTAGAGAAAATTTTTGGGTTTGCTTTTTGATCAAAGTTGGCCTATGAAATATGAGGGCAGATTGATTAATTTAGAAACTAGATGAACCAAGGTTAGAGCTAGCATTCTTTTGAGAATTAAGTAGTCTAAAACTGTCTTTGTCTATCTGGAAGGTCTCCCACTTTTGTGCAGAGGTGGCCATGAGGGAACTCAGACCACATTAGGATTTTTCTCAGGCAGTATAACACAGTAACTTTAAAAGCCCAGACTCTGAAGCTAGACTACTTCAGTTCAAATCCAGGCTGTTCTCTTTACTGCCTTTGTGACCTTGGGAATGTTACTCCTCTGTAAAATGTCATAGTAGTAGTGCTTACTCTTACCCCAAAGAGTTGTTATTAAGACTGAATCGTTAAGCCATGTGCAAATGCATAGAATTGTGCCTGATTCATGATAAGAACTCAATAAATACCAGCTTTTAGGAAATGGTTTTCTCTCTGCTCTGGTACTAGAAATAACATATAGTCAAAGCCCCAGAGTTACCTTATAGAGCATAAACATCTTACCATATAGAACATGAAAATGTTCAGGGGACTGTGTTCCAGCTTTTCACTGGAAACCTAAGAAAACTAACTACTGGTTGTATCGAGCATCTCCATCTAAGTAACGTGGCCTCTAGACGTGTCTCCTGGCTGTGAAAAATGAAACTATGAGTAACCAAATGAACCTGTTATGGGTAGTTATTTAACAACTTAAAATTTGGAAACTGTCTGGCAAAGGTAAGAGTTTTTCCTCTTCCTCTGCTTAATGACTTTTAAACTCTTTATTCTGTCTCTTAATGTTTCTGGTTTCTGATATGTAGGTGACAGTTTTATCCTCCTATTCATGATAGCAGGAGCACAAATAACTCTACCATGTAAAGTGAAACTGTACTTTTGTATACATTCAAAGAAGACAGGATGAGATGTGACCTTATTTATATAATGTGAATTGTTGTTATCTGGTATGACAAGAGACCATCCATAGATCCATATAAATTTGCAATTTTAAACCAAATTATTAAAGACATCAAACTTAGTCCATGGCTGTTTGTAACATGAAAGTAAGTTTTATGTTCTGATTTTTTTCCCTTTACATTGCCAAAGACTGTTGTAGCTGATTTTTCCTCCACTACGTTAACATGTCTATTTAGATATATCTTTAGAACAACCAGTAGTTATCTCATATATATCAAGGAAAACTGCATCCATTTAAGAATGCAGGTCTATATGTAAATCTCCTATTTTGTGTTCCAATCTGCCTTTTTTTCAAAAAGGATTTGAGATAACTTACAGTAAAAGACATGACTTGGGGCACTGGGTGGCTTAGTCAGTTAAGCGTCTGCCTTTGGTTCAGGTCATGATCCCAGGACATCATGGGATCGAGCCCCATGTCAGGCTCTCTGCTGAGCAGGGAGTCTGCTTCTCCTTCTCCCTCTGCCCCTCCGTCCACTTGTGCTCACTCTCTCTCTCAAATAAGATCTTTAAAAAAAAATTAAAAAGTAAAATAAAAAAAAAAGACATGACTTAATAAGTTATTAAAATAGAAATGGAAGTACAAATTCAGAACCAAGGATTAAAGAGATGTAGGCACACCTATCTTACTGGCCAGCAGAGTTGCCATGGTTGAGCTGTTCATCTAGTTATTGCTTCCTTTCTGTCGGGGCTCAAAGGGCTATTTCTGTTTTTAGGGAGGAAATATACCAGTTCCTCAGAGAAGACAAAGTTTTCTCCCACTAAATTATAATAGAAATATCTCCTATAAGGATCTGTGAGTAATGTACCAGGCAGTATCTTTAGTAGCAACTATACAGAAAATACCTACGTGATATTTGATAAAAGTCAAAAGCAAGCATTAAAGCATGGTCTTGGAAAGGCAATTTGGCAGCTGGATAAACCATTGTGCTCCCATGATGTAGCTTCTCGTGGCCTAATTTGATTAAAGGGTAGAGCTAAGATTATCCAAAGTTATAAAGATGAATCTTATCCTATACAGGGTCTTCCCTAAATTTTCATTCTTTTAGCAGGAGTTTGATAGGAGCTATGTAGCACACCTTTCAGTACTCTTTGAACATTCAGATTTTTCAGTATTCAATACACCGTTAAATATTCTTTGACAAGGACTTAGAATGATGGATTCTATTCTTCTGATTTGCTTAAGAGAAAACAAACAGCAAATCAGCTTTGACACCGTTGATTAAAGCCGAGGCATCTCACCACTGTGTTCATTGGATGGAAGTCAGACCAACCTCTTGAGTATTTGAATAAAGTACCTAAGACGCTAGCTTCTCTACTCCGTGATGGCCACCACATAACTAGTATTTTCTATCGATACCTAGTAACTCATCTCTCTTGATGGGAACTCAGATAATACCTCAGACTAAGTGATATCCCTCTATAGTGGTAATGATTTGAAATTCAACCAGTTAGAAATCATTATGCATGCAGATCTGTATTAGTCGTAATGAGGAATTCAAACCAAAAGGCCAAGTTAGATAAAAGTAGGCAAGCTCTTAACAATGGGAAATGGAAAAGGCCTGCATTAAAAATCAAATGACTTGGGCCCAGTTCAGGTTTCACTATTAATTTTTTAATTGGCTCTTAGGTTTGTTTTTTTTTTTTTCCTCTCTAAATTGAGATTGTTATGAGAGATTACAATACTTAAAAATAAAAGGATATGGAAGATTTTGTAAAATATTAAATCCTATATAAATACAGGATTTTTTAAAATCCAGAATGATACCTGCCTTTAAGTAAAACTAAATTAACATATGAATATTTAAGAGAACTGTGTGGTGCAAAATTATGTTCGGTATAGGTAATAACGTTTCACTAAAGCTGTCTCCTTTATCTTCATGATCTTGATATAGGAAGAATCACAAAAATTGTTTAATATATAGAATTCAGTTATTTAGATATAGATACAGAATTAAACCCCAAATTCAGGAATTCACAGTTCCACCCAAATTGCGGTATGTTCATACCTCAAATGTGATACCTTCAAAACTTAGTGGCCCTGTTGCCCCTGAAAAGCCACTCTTCCTTCTTTGTCACCTACTTCTGTTAGTGGACACAGTATTCTTTCACATTCCCTGGTGAAAACTTCGATGAACAATATTTCTTGCCTGAAATCTTACAGGAACATTATTGAGTGTTCTGCTGGTATTGCTCTCTTTTTGCTCTATTCCAAGAAAATACGGACTGAAGTGCACCTTTAATGACCTCTCCCTCGTGGCTTAAGTACTGACTTCCTGTGGCCTATAGCAATAGATTCTAAACTCCTTAAGCCTTTCCTTTACTTAGCCTCAGTTTATCATTTCATCCCTGTTGCTTGCTCCCCAGTCATGCAGAAGTACTAGCCATTGCTTCACACATCTCACACTTTCTTTAGCTCAGCACCTTTGTTCAGTCTGTTACCTCTGCTTAGAATCTTCCCTGCCCTTTTATATATCAAAATTGTGTTCATGCTTTGGACCTTCGCTCAGCTGCCACAACCACAAAACCATTCCATTTTCCCTCACTCAGAAGTTACCCATTCATTCTTTCATTTAACATGTCAGTGAGCACTTACTGTTCATATAATATCCATCCTCCAGGTCTTTCAGTTTAATAGGAGAACACAGATATTAAATGAAGTACAATAAAGTGTTATAAAGGCTTTAATTAAAGCACATGAACACCTGAAACTAATATAATGTTAATGTCAGCTATACCTAAAAAAAAAAAAAAAAGTATGTGAAGGGTATGATGGAGGGCAAATAGAAAATACTGAGTTCTGAGAGCACCTGGATGGCTCAATTGATTAAGCATCTGTCTCATGATCTCAGCTCAGGCTTGATCTCAGGGTCAGGAGTTCAAGCCCCAGGTTGGACTCCACACTGGGCATGGAGCCTACTTTATATATATATATATGTATATGTTTAAGTTCTGCATGGCAACAGAGTTGTTAAGAAAGGCTTTAGAGAATGAGTAGGTGACAGGCAAGAGAGTAGGGGATTTTGAGGCAGGCTTTATAAGCAGAGAAGCAACATACACAAAGATTCAGGGCATAAAACAGTTTGGTGAGCACAGAACTGAACACTTTGTTATGGTTAGAGTGTAGAGTGGGGCTGAAGGGAGGAGGGGTTTGGGGCTAAATATGAGGCTGGAAAGGTAAGCAAGAGCCAGATGTTAGAAGCCCATAATAAACCATACTAATGGTTAGACTTTGTAAAGGGCAGTGGGGAGACATTGAGATGTTTAATGTTGAAGTGTGGTCAGCTTGGTGTTTACAGGCAGTGCTAGGGAGATTGGAAGACACTGGAGGTAAAACTGTCAGTGGGAAGATTATCCCTTGAATGTAAGCAGTGGAGCCTAAGGCAAGAAGAAATACAGTCAGGAAACAGTAAGTCTTGGTTGGTGATTGTTGGGCCAGGGGGAGGAAGTATGAGGACGTGTCTCCTATGAATTTCAGATTTCTGGCTTGAGAAATTGGAGGCACTACCAAGATAGAGCTGGTTTGGGGAGGAAAATAGTATCTCAGTTCCGAACATGTTTAATATGAGGTGTTCTTAGATAGATATGCTCAGAAGCCAGGCAGAAATAAGTGAATAGAGCCCATGAAGAGGTCTGGCCTGAAGATACGTATGTGTGTGTGTTCCTCAGCATGTTGTGTTGGTGGTTATTAAAGCCATGGGAGTAAGTAAAGTTGTGTAGGATAGAAAGGTGTAGAGAGAGAAGACAAAAGAGGTAAGGAAAGAAATGAACCTCGGAGCACACTGACAATAGAGGGACTGCCAGAGGAAGCTAAACCTACAAAGGAAGGAAAAGTCAGAGAAATGAGAGGAGAACCAATATGGAGTCTTGGAGCCAGAGGAGGAGGCAACTCCCAGCAAGGCTGTGATCAGAAGCATCAGCCAGGCAGAAAGGTTGAGTAAGTGGTAGACAGAAAAGAGTTTGTTAGATTTAGCAAATTGGAAATGCTGCTAACCTTTGCCAGAGCGATTTCAGTGAAGTACTCTTGGGGGTGGAGGAGATGAAAAAGTGATTATAGTTGGCTTAAATAAGTGGATTAAGGAAGTTGATATAGTAAGGATAGTGGGTTGTTTTTTTTTCCACCCCGAAGACATTTGGCTGTGGAGCAAATACATTAGATGGGGCAGTGATGAGGAAGAGAAACTTGACTATACTTATAGACTATGATGAAGAAATCAGCAAATGAGGAGAGGTTGAAAATATGGAAGAGTAATAATAGAATATTCACTCATTAAATATTCATAGCAAACTATATTTCAGGTACTGATGTATAATGGTGTATAATGTATAATTTCTTGGAAGAGATCCCAGTGATAGAATTGAGAGTAGTAGGAAAACAATATTCTTCTGATGCTAGAACAGAGATGATATGGATCAGATATTGATAGGTTAGGTTGAGATACTGAGGAAAGCTTAAACCTAACTATTGATTTTTCTCTGTGAAGTAGGAGGTGAAAAAGAATTGAGGGCGGTGACTACAGATTAGTGAAGGTTGAAATTAGCCATTGTGGGAAATGGAGTTTATCAGGCAAAACATTTGGATTACAGAACAGCTTTTATGGTCTAACTGCAGTTGGAACCATGAATCTGGTGACTCCAGACAATATGGAGTCTGCAATTTTCTCCAGCAGTCCTTCACATCCTGGTAGAGAAGCAAACAAAACAATTGTCAGGGTTGATATTGTGAAAAGACAAAGGATTATTAATGGTGCTGCCAAAGAAGTGGTTAAAGGATTGTGCTATGAGGTCTAGCCTGGAAATGAATGACGTAAATCCAGAAGCAGATGATTGACGAGGTGGAAAGGTATTGGAAATGGTCTCAAATCAAAGCACAACCATACTGGGAGACAGGTGTGAGCCCTGGAAGGACAGGAGCTTGTGCCCACATTTCTTATGTGACATAGGACATTGTAAGACTTAGGCTGTGCCCCTGGGAGGCAGAGACTAAAATGGAATGAAAGTGAAGATTAAGGCCAGGTCATCAAGAAGTTTGTTTCGGATAGAGGATCCACATGGGCGTCACAGTGACCAAAGATGTGGTTGTTGTACTTGGGATGAAGAATGCTGTTAGCTGGATGTCCTCAGTGAATGAGATGGAACAACTCGGAGTTAGGTAGATGGAAGGAAAAAGAGGAAAGTAATGATTGTCTCTTCTGGGCGGCCATCTACAGTCTTTTTGCCTCTAACTATCTCACAAATACCTCTTGAGATACCTATCACTTTGTAGTTTATAATAGAATTAGTTATATGATTTCCTCAGTCTCCCTCAGTCCCACATTTGCTTCTTTGCCAGTCCTTCTTCCCCCACTAGATTGTAAGCTGTCCAAAGGCAGGTGCCATGTAGATTTCATTTACTGCTTTATCCTTACTACCATTATAATAAAGTGTCTGGCACATAATAAATGCTCAATAAGATTTTATTGAATGAATGAATGAATGAATGAATGGAGAAGGGAGAGGTAGAAAGGAAATAGGGTCAGATTGTCAGGAAGGAAAATGAGTCATTCTCTCACATCCCATCCTGGACAATAGGCCTTCCTTTCTGGGCCGGTTCTTTACCCTGATTTACCCTCAGTGTCCTCAGATGCCAGCATAGTGCTCTACTCTAGATGAGTGAGAATCGCTACTCAAGCATATTTTAATTTTAAAGGATCTTATTTTCATAGTTTATTAATTTGCTTATTAGATAATTTAGGAAAAAATTTATCAACAGATTGATTCATAAATATACTGAGGTATGCATATTTTATATCGTATATGATTTTATACTACGTGACTTGTTAGAAACTTCTCTGGAAAAGATAAATCTTTATGACACAATGAACTACACTTCAGATGGAGATCGAACCACATAAGAAAGAGGAAAAGCAAAGGCGGTATTGCTCTGGTTCTGTCTACTGTAGCGTTCTGACTCTCCTGTCAGTCCTTAGGAAGGCTGTCCTGAAGGAGGGCTAATAAAGCAGCGGCTCAGGTGCCATCCCCACTCCCTCCCCATTTACTGTATTCTTTACTACATCTGGTTCTCATCTTCCACTTTGGAGAACCAGAGAATCTTTGTCCTCTTCAACTAAATTTATATCCAGCTATCTTTAATCTTGGGCACTTTCTTTTTTTTAAATTTTATTTATTTTATTTTTTTTAAGATTTTATTTATTTGACAGAGACACAGCGAGAGAGGGAACACAAGCAGGGGGAGTGGGGGAGGGAGAAGCAGGCTTCCCGCTGAGCAGGGAACCCGATGTGGGGCTCGATGTGGGGCTCGATGCGGGGCTTGATCCCAGGACCCAGGGACCATAACCTGAGCCGAAGGCAGACGCTTAACTACTGAGCCACCCAGGCGCCCCTCTTGGGCACTTTCTTTTCTGGGCAGGAGAACTTGAGGACCCTTTGCTACAGTAGGTTGGAAGTTTCACCCAATTCTGACCTATTAGGCTGGAAAGATGAGGCTTCTGGACCAGTTTGAAGGATGTGGTAGTTTTATTCAGTCAAAAATTGCCATTACACCTATGTGTATTCTGGTTAAATAGAATGAATTTTTGTACCACAGTTATCTTTTTCTGTCATCTTTTCTGCTGCTTTTGTCATTTTTATCTCTAAACAAAATATCTGACAACTGGGTGACTGTTAGAATACATTATCTTTTTAAATACAAGTATCATTATAAATGCTTTTCCTCCTGTTTTCTGTATTGTGTATAATTGAATGTATTTGTTTTTATTTTAATGGGTAAAATGCCAACCTCTTTCTGATTTAAATTTCTCTTAGATCGCCATAATAAAATGCCTTGTGTATTGTTGTACCCCTTAAGGATGTTTAATGCTGTTGTCTGCTGCTTTGCAAGGAATATAAATTGAAATCCTCAGACCCTCTCAGTGGGTATAATATTACCATTAACATTTACTACATGCTAATAACTGGCCAGAAAGAATTAATGCAAGTGTTCAAAATATCTAAATTATTCCTCAAGACATGCATACAAAGCCAAAGAATTTGGCTCTTCCTCTTTATTTGGCTTATCATCTGTGAAAGACCACATACAGTGTTACGAAGACACATAGTGTCATAAACTGATGGCAGTTGGAATTGAAAATGAAGTTCCATATACTTCTACTCAGTGGCTCTAGGACTAGATGGAAGGATTTTTTCTTTTTTAATTTATTGAAGTGTGCTTATTTTCTGTAATGTAAATAAGTAAGCTTCAGCTCTTTCATCTATAAAGTGAAGATGCTAATACTGCTTCATGCAGTTGAGTATTAGAATACTATTTGTAATTTACCTTGCGTATAATTTATTATTCTAAGTTTAGAAGAGTGCTTTTTCTTTAATATGAAACTAATAAAAACATTTTGTATTTATATAAAATGGTTTATGATAAGTGCATATGATAGCTAACCTACCCGATGCCTCATATAAGCTTAGATCTATAGATATAGTGTATATAATTATGAAAATTTAAACTTACAATCAAGGCTAATGTAGTACATTCTAGATCAAATAAATGTGTATAATATATCTACAGTTAATTTAGAGGCTTAGAGTTAAAAACCTGTTGTCCTTCATGACTACTGTCTTCTGATAAACTTCTTTGAAAAATAGTAAAATCATTTTAAAGCCTCTGATTGTAGACACTACATTTTGCTTGACATTAATACTCAACCAATGACTATACATACTTCTTAGACTTTTCAACTAATTGTAAAATCATTGACAGTAGTCATATATATTCTTTTTTTTTTTAAGTTTTTTCATTCTAATTCTAGTATAGTTAACATACAATGTTATATTAGTTTCAGGTGTACAATGTAGTGATTCAACAATTCTGTACCTTACTCAGTGCTCATCATAAGTGCACTCCTTAATCCCCCTCACCGATTTTGCCCATCCCCCCACCAACCTCCCCGTCAGTATTCTCTGTAGTTAAGAGTTTGTTTCTTGATTTGTCTTTTTTTTCCCCTCTGCTCATCTGTTTTGATTCCCAAATTCCACATATGGGTATTTAGTCACAAAATGCACTTTCCTTGTAAATCTGTATCTAGTCAGAATATTTTTAATGACTAACTGAAATGGTTTTTTAAAGCATTTTGTATTTTCTTTCTCTGTAGCTACGACAGTTAGTGAATATGTGCATCAACCCAGATCCAGAGAAGCGACCAGACATCACCTATGTTTATGACGTAGCCAAGAGGATGCACGCGTGCACCGCAAGCAGCTAAATAGGTGGAAGATCATGAAGAACATAACCAAAATAATTTAAAGTATTTTTGTGCAAATCATACCTCCCTGTTTTTGTCTGGGTGTTAAGATGAATCTTTCAGAGCTAATGTGCTTTGAATCCTTAACCAGTTTTCATATAAGCTTCATTTTGTACCAGTTTAAGTCGCCTTCTTGCAAACCCCAAATGACTTTGGATAGTCAGATTGCATGTTAGGAGAGTAAATGAAACTTAATGGTTTTTAATGGCTAAAGGTTTTTAGAATTATTTAGATTTTTTTTTTTTTTTTTTGCTGATAAATTGTGTTCAGATAGACTCTCAGTGCCAAATATTGAAGGTGCAGCTTGGCACTCATCAAGATAGACTTGTAACCTGAGGAAAAGTATCTGAACATGTGACTTGTTTGCTTTTTCATCATTTATGGACATTTGAGATTAACACAATTGTGAACTTTTGTGATTATTTTATTTTTAAAAGTTTGAAGTATGTGTTTTAGTTCTTAGCATTGTAGCTTTCAAATATAATTCTTAAGGTAAATGTAGACATAAACTATTTGAGAAACACTTAAAATTCTTAGCTTATACATTCAAAATGCAACTCTTAAATGTGAAAAAATTGGGGGACAAAATATGAGTCAGACACTGAAGAGTTCTTTGCTTTGTTTTGTCTTGTTTTAATATCTCTGATAGTCTCTTTGCATTACAATGGTATAAATGAATCCATTTAAAAAGTGGTTAAGGATTTGTTTGGCTGGTGTGATAGTAATTTTGGAAGTTGCACATTGCCCGAGGCTTTTTTGTGTGTGTTTTTATTATTGTTTGTACTTTTGAAAAATCTTTGAATAATCTTGTAGTACTATATTTCAAGTTCTTTATAAATTTAAATTCTCTCTTCATAATTGCACACTATCGTGTAAGCATGTTTTTATTCATAGATTTTATTGAAGTTCCGATTGGTCCCCTTCAGAAATTTTTTTGTATTCTTCAAGTTACTTTCCTATTTATATTGTATGTGCATTTTATCCATTATGTTTCAGATTTTCTGAGAACATAGTACCCTTTAAAAAATATTTAGTATACCAACACTTTTCCTGGATTAAAAACATCTTTTTTTTAACTTTTTAAAATTTGGGCCACCCTGTATGCGTGTATTTTGTCTTGTTAGAGAGAAGAAAGGATGTGTGTTGCACTGTACCTGTGAATGTTGACACAGTTTCAATGCATTTGACAAGGTTGTAACTTGAGAATATGTTTAAAGCAATGGGAACTGGCCATTACCACAGCCAGAATTTTTATAAGAATAACATTTCTGTGGAGAAGCTTTTAAGCAAAGTACTGTATTCATGCATGAAGATGACAGAGGTGGTAACGCTTCATTTAGTTTAAGGAAGTAGGCCGAGTTTAGTAAATGCTGTGGTGGAGACGTTTTCCCTGAGTGCCTTCCCTGAAGTGACCAGTTCTTCACAGAATTGTGAAAGCCAAAAGGCCGAGTGGCAGTCACCGTTCAAGGACGCCACGCCACCCTATAAAACCCTGGGATGGATAATCCTGCCGGCGTGAAAGCCTCATGTTTGGAGAATACCTACCTTTAGCTGATGTAACTGCTGGTTTCGTCTTCTCATATAAGTATTTTTCTTACACTCATTTGAGTACTTTCAAGTCATTTGTAAAACTTTATAAGGGCAAAAGCATAAACTGTTTTTTCTTCCAGAATGTAATCAGTTATGGTATCTGAAGGGTAATTTTATCTTGGGATAGACAGAAGGCACCTGGGTGGAGGGCCAGATACATTGTTTTTACCAGATTCCAGTTACTTTACAGCTTTTACGCTGAGCACCCATAGATTTGTCTCCAGAAGTATGAGCAAGTAGAATTGTTCTTGTTGACCATTAGTGTCATATGTTCATCTTATTATAATATAATTGAGAGGAAATTGTTCTGTAGTTGGAACAGATAATCTCCCTTTTTCTTGCAATCTTTAAAAATACATGAATCTAAAATTCATTTGCTTAACCCCTCACAGTGACTTTTAAGCAAAGATTTAAGCTTTTCTTTTCAGTTCATCTCTCTGCTAGAAGGAAATAGCTGGGAAGAATTTAATGATCAGGGAAATCCATTATTATTTTCTACATGTGGAAACTTTTTGTTTTGGATATTGTATCTTTTTCCTATCTAAGTGTTCATATTTTTTCCTGAGGAAACCACTGTGTAAACAACAAATTTTAATTTTGAATGAGATCATTTCAAAGAATTATGAAGATGATTGGAAGTTTTAATTTTTTGTAATCACCTATGAAATATTCTCTCTATATTTCTGTTTATAAGCAAATTTTGTACTGATTAAGTAAAACATTTGAATTGAATTAGGAAACAGTAAAATGAAAGGTACATGTGATTCTAAACCTTATTTAGACATTGGTACCAGTTCCCCAGAAGAAAATGTGGGGTAACTTTGTTTTGTATGCTTAGGTTTAGGAATGGTGGATGAAGGGTATTCCTATATAAATAAAGTGCTCAACAATGTGCAATGATTGTAAATTTAGTAAGATATTACAGCCATTTCATGAATGCTTTACCATTTTACATAGTACCTATTACAAAACACCTTTCTTGTATCAATATACTTCAGGTGTCGCTGTTAACATTTACATGATATTTATTTTAACCAAAATGTTATTCATATTAAATGTTTTTTCTTTAAAATGAATGTATTATGTTATAACCCACAAATGCGTAATTATCCTATGCCTCATATTTCAATAGTACTGTAATATGGACTTCTTTTGTGAAATACTTTTATTTTGTTATGCTTCAGATACACATACTAAAAAGATTCTGTTGTTAGCTTTGAAAATTGTATAATACCCTAATATAAATAAAAATATAAAATTAGAAAATGGGTACAATAAAATTTTTATGTATCTGTGATTTTTTCCCCCCCCTAAAGTCGGCCGTTGTTTATTTCACTTAACATTTAACCTACAGAAGAAACAGTTCTTGTTCATTTCCATGACTTTACCATTTTGGGAGAGGCCTAAGAATTGAAACAGTTGAGGGTGATAATGGCGCTCTGACAGATGCTAAGTAGTTTAATAAATATGCATTAAACTAAGGTACCTCTTCACATGTTCCTGCTCTTCTTCAGCACATCATTTTCTGTCTTTGAATAAGAAAAATTTTCTCAAATTATAAAATTATAAGTCCAAAATTTAGGCAACAGATTCCATTCCTGTCACCGTAATATGCTGCTAACAATATTAGAAATAGTTTGAATGCTCTTTTCACATAAAAAGTGAAAATTACTTTCTACAGCTGGAAATGTTGAGGCTAAAAGATCTTTAGGGGTAAAATCCTCCAGGCTGATGGTAGAATGATGGGTTATCTTTCACATCAGGATCACATTCCAAATAGACTGTGGTGAAGAAAAGCTAATTTTGTAACCTGTGATTTGTATGAAAGAACCTTTAGTCTGACTGTGTGTATGCACGCACACACACACACACGCGCGTGTGCGCATAGTAATAGTAAATTTTAGCCACAAGAAAGTGTTTGACTAGTTACAAATTTTATTTCAAAAGTATGTTTGTTAATTTAAAAAGTCAGTACTGGGCATATATGTTTAATGTATTATTAATTGGTGCAGCAATATTTACCACTGAATTGGTACAAAAGGATGACAACTGCAATAAAACCCTTAATCAAAAAACTTCCATGGAGTTGTTACATTATCTATTTTTAATTACATGTAGGTCTCTAATACAATTAACGACGAACTAAAACAGACTCATCAGATTAATTATCAGAGAAAGATGCAAAAGTTTGCAATGTGTATCTTGTCTTTGAGAGGTTTATTTGAAGGAGTTTCTTTCTAGTTTTCTTACCCATTTCTTGTTCACTTGGGTCTCTAATTTTAAGCCTTAGGAGGTAAAAATAAAGTAAAAGGAAATTTTATAAAGTTTGGCTTTGTGACCAGGGGTTTTTTAGAAGTAAATTATCTTCAGGGCACCTGGGTGGCTCAGTCGTTAAGTGTCTGCCCTCGGCTCAGGTCATGATCCCAGGGTCCTGAGGTCGGGCCTCACGTTGGGCTCCCTGCTCGGCCAGGAGCCTGCTTCTCCCTCTCCTACTCCCCCTGCTTGTGTTCCCTCTCTAGCTGTCTCTCTCTCTCTCAAATAAATAAGTAAAATCTTTAAAAAAAAAAAAAGGTAAATTATTTTCACCGTGTTACAATGCATAAAGATAATCTTTTCCACTCCTTTCTAGAAGCATAATCCTATGGATAGATTATTTAATTTCTCTAGAAATTCCTAACTCTAAAGAGAATTACAATACCTTTTATAAAGGACTGAATGTGATGCCCGGTACCAAGTGGGTGCTTGTTCAACAGAACTATTACAGTGTAGTGTTGTAGTGTAGAAAAGAACACACGTATGTCTTCCCTGGCTCTAGCTTCATCTATTTTTGCTTTGTTCTCTCCATTCTAGCGCCACTGCATGGTTTCTTAAAGATCCCGAGCTCTTTCTCACCTTAGGGCCAATAAAATTGCTTAAATAGCTCTCCCGTTTAGAAAAAAAAAAAAAAATCCTATCAATCTTTCATGACTGACATTAAATGTACTTTTTCAGGAGCCACACAGACCACATCCTGTACTTTTCCTTTTGGCACTTAACCCAACTGTATGTAGCCAAATGATTGCTTGTGTGATTCTTTGTTTACTTTTGATCTCCCTACTAGAACCTAAACTCTAGATGGACAAGTACTTGCTGTGTTGTTTAATGTGATGCCAACACTTAACACAATGCCCTATTGGTAGTCACTCAACTTATTTTTGTTGAATTAATAAATGGACATTTTAATGCTGTAAGTGGAGTTGAGCACTTCAGGGGGACTGTGCAGAAATGCAAAACCAGCAGAAATCAGGAGAGGCGAGGGCAAGTAAGGGGATAAGAGAAGCAAACACAAGCTAAACTAGAAGAAAAATTTTAAGTTACAAGTTGCCATAAATGACGAAGTTGAAGGTAATAGGGATTGACACCTGGCTCCTGGACTTCCTGAGGAGGTCATGGTGATACAGGTTCAGTAGGAGACTGGAGTGGAAAACAAATTCGGGTAAAAATAGGAATGATGATGGCAGATGAAGGAAAAATAGAAGGTAACCAGAAGGAGTCATAGCTCAAGTTTTAAGATAAAGTGAACTTAAAATGGTTTGAAGATTAGGAGAGGTAGCATGTGGAGAAGAAACTGAAGGGACAGGGAGTATATATGATAAGAAAGAGAGGATTTATCCACTAAGCCCACAAATGTTTACCGTGTATCCTCATAATATTAGATCCTATATATAGTCTTGAGCAAAATGTTTCTTGTTTTCATGGATTTAAAATCAAGTCAGGAAGAAACACATCTACAGAAATAGAAATATATAAATGCAAATTGTTATGGGTGCTATGGAGGAAAAGAGATACTGAGGAGAGGACATTGAAGTAAAATGACCTAAAGGATGAAAAGGAGTCAGCCAAAGAACAAACAAGGGGAAGAGCCTGCCGGCCTGTGGGAAGTTAGCTGGGCTCTCTGAGAAGCAACAGATGAGAGTGGGTGAATTGGGATGGAGTAATACAAGGTAGATTTAGAGATGTATATTTTCTCTGTATTTGCAATAATCAGTAATGGGTAATATAAAGTAATATAATAGTAATGTAATCAGTAATATAAAAATTTATATTAGGAATTATAAAATACTTAGAAATAATTGAGCAAGAAACACACAGAATATATATGAAGGAAATTATAAAATCTCGTTGAAGAACACAAAGCAAATACTGAACAAATGGAAAAAGAGGCTGTGTTCCAGATGGGAAGTTTCATATAAAAATCAAGTACTCTATAATATTAGGAATGTAGTGTCTATTTGAATCTCACATGTTTTGGAACCAGATAAAATGATGTCAAAGTGCATATGGAAAAATGAATCTATAAAAATAGTCAAGAACATTAAAACAAAATATGCTGCTCTTGACTTACCAAGTATTAAAACTTACCAATACTTTAATTAAGCAGTATTAAGAGGAAGAGGAACAAGGGAATAGAATGGTGGAACAAAATAAGATCAAATACACAAAGAAGTATTATGTGAACTTGATATATGAAAGAGGAAAGGTTGGCTAAGCGACTGACTCTTAATTTCGTCTCAGGTCACAATCTCAGGGTACTGGGATTGAGCCCTCCATCGGGCTCCTTGCTCAGCGGGTGTCTGCTTGAGATTCTCTTCTTCTCTCTCTGCCTTTCCTCTGGTGTGCATGCTCTCTGTCTCTGTCTCTCTCTCTAAAATAAATAAATCTTTAAAAACAAACTATAAGGTGTATATGTTTGTGTACATTTATTTGAACATGGAGAAAGGTGAGGAAGAACACAAACTAAGCTAACTTTGGTTACCATATGAGTGTGGACAACAAAGACAGTTAAGCCAATATAGTTAAGTTCTTATACCTCTTTATATTTTTCTTTTGTTCAGTACAAAAGCGTGGACATTTTTTCCTACTTAAAATAACTTTTACTTTATGTTGAGTCTATACCTCTTTTTTTTAACTTTTAATTTGCAAATAATTTCAAACTTACAAAAAAATTGCAAGATTAGTACAAATTTAGAATTCTTCACCCAGATTTCTCAGATATTAATATTTTGCCACAATTGCTTTATAGTTTCTTTTTAAATGTCTATATAGATTTTTTTCTGAGCCAACTGAAAGTTGCAAACATGATGCGTATTGCCCCCAAATATTTGTCGCTTTCCTAAAAAAGACCCTCTCCTATATAATCACAGTACAACCATAATAATCAGGAAAGCAATATTCATTACTATTATCTAACCTACAAATCACATTCAAATTTCAGACAATTGCTCTCTATAGCAGAATTTATTTTTTTAATTTTCATCCAGGATCTAAGCAGTAAGTGTTGCATTTAGTTGTCATGCCTCTGTAGTCACCTTCAGTAAGAACAGTTCCTCAGTCTGTTCTTTATCTTTCATAACCTTGGCATTTTTTAAAAGTACAAACCAGTTATTTTGTTGAATGACCTTCAATATGGGTTTGCCTGATGTTTTCTCATGAAATGGAATATTACTGAAGCAAGGCCGAGTTTATCTGCATACAACATGCCAGGAAGCAAGAATGCCAATTTTTCCATTACTGTTGGTGCAAACTTTCATCACTTAAGTTGGTGACCTTAATTATAAAGTTATTCTTTTTTCCTTTGTAATTAATAGTGTGTACAGAATAAATGTCTCTGCTGTTTTGGCTAAAGATGGGATGAAGTACCTGGCAGAGAGGCACTTAATACTTTTTCAATAGATAAATGTATGAATGCATGACATATTGAAAGCTTCTGCCAATCAAATTTGCCTGGTTAACAATGCATAAGGAATATATATTATTGGCCAATGTTTATATTTTTCTTTATCATTTACTTACATATCCTCAACAGCCTGAAATGTATGTTGGAATACCTCAATCATCATGCATGTATTTGATGCTATCGACAATTTAAACAATGCATTTTTTAATTTTTTTATTTCTTATTTTTTAAAAGATTTATTTATTTGAGAGAGAGAGAGAGAGAGAGCGCACGCCCATGAGTGGGGGGAGGGACAGAGGGAGAGAGGGGGAGAAGCAGACTCCCCGCCTAGTGCAGAGTCTGATGTGTGGCTTGGTCTCACCACCTGAGATCATGACTGGAGAGGAAATCAGAGTCGGAAGCTTAACTGAGCCACGCAGGCACGTCATAATGCATTTTTTAACAAAAATGGAGTAAATTGAGAAATCAGGAGACATTTCTCCATTTTAATGGTTATATGAGTCCTGGATCCAGAAAAATAAAATTCATTTCTTATATACCTTGCTCTTATCAAGTATTAAAAATGAGGCTGAAATCAAATCCTTGTTTTACCCAACCTTTCCTGATATTCCTAACCATTGGCATATACTCTGTTAACACACCGTGTTTCTCTTTTATAGCATGTGCCACTCTTATAATGAAATATTCTGTCATTATTTTGAGTCTGCTTTTCATGCAAAGTTATAAGCTCCCTAATTAGCTGAGGCAATGTCTGTCATGATTATTGCTACATCCTCAGTGCTTAGCAAAACACCTAGAACATAGTAAGTACCCAATAAATACTCGTGGAATGAATATTTACATACATGGACTCATTTATGTGTATTTTTTAAAATATTCCAGCAAGTTTGATGTCATTGCCCCCATTTAGCAGTTGAGAAAACTGAGGCCCTGACAAGATAAAGGGTTTTCCCAAGGTCACTGAATCAGATTTTATTTTAGTTCTTCTGCTCAAAGTCTCATGTTGTCATGTTGACTACAGAGGAATCTTCTGCAAAAATCCAGAGTTGCATGAAAGAGCTAAAATATAGATGAGTTAAGACACTTATTTTATTCTTTATTGTCCTTCTCTTATTTGTGGCCTCCTGGGAGGGAGGAAAGCCTGCTCACATATGTGTGTTGGATGCAGCACTTGATTAATGAATGACCTGGGGGTGGAGAAGTGGTAGCTTTAAGACTGAGCTAGTGGAACAGGGAATTGAGAAGAAAGCTCAATAAGGCATTTCTTTATCGTTCCATGAAGATCTCTGTTAATGGTGATCAAAGAGATTAAAAAATGGAGTGTATTTACATTTAACTTGTATTCGGTAGGGATATTCTAAGTGCTAAGTGTAATACTCAGACACATCCCTTATTTAATTTTTTTTAATTGTCTCAATTACTTAAGTAGTTGTCAATATTATCTTCAATTTTAACAAATTATCAAATTAAGCTCAAAATGTTGACTTGTCCAAGGTCACAGAGCCTGGAAGTGGTGGGAGAAAATCATCGCCAGTCCATGAAACACTCAAAGCAAATATTTGTGAGGAAAATCAATGCATGAAAAAAATTTAGGAAGACAAGAAAAAGGGGGACTTGGGAAAAAATATTGGGAAGTTGATAAAAGTTTCAGGGAATTGGTTCATTTAAAAGGACAATGGCTCTAAAGTGTTGATTGTGCCTTCGTGAGTTCACATTCTGTTCCACTAAGATTGTAAAAACAGGTATGATTCTCTACTATTTTACTTATTTTAATGAGGTTGCTTTGGAGACAGGTCTGTTTTAGCTATTTGCCAGTTGTCTAGTGAAGAATGGATTTATCCTACTGCCTAAAAACTAGCATAATGCATTTTTTATCAGCTGTAAGGTGGATTATGATGTAGAAACCTGAAATATGCATACATGCTAGAGATACCGTCTGAATTCCTTAATTTAGGCTGCATTGTGTTAACGTTTCAGAGATATCATGCCTTAATTTTAATCTCACCAACACTTAGAAACAAGTCTTTAAAAGGACATAACTGCCTCATAATTTTACTTGCTAGCACAAAGGCTATTCAAGGAAATTCAAGAAAATTTAAACATGACACGGATATTCTGAGTTAGGACCGTCACTTCTATTTTCCTTTTTACTCTCAAGTGTGTACCAGATACAGCATTTGGGAGACGTGCCCTGCTGAGGCTCCCCCGTAATAATGAGGCAGTAATGAGTTACATTAGGTGTAAATCACATCAGTGGGGTTTTTACCTGCTTCTATTGATCTGTCAAAACACTTTATCACGGAAAAGCACAAACGAAAACAACGATTTTCTCTCTGTAACGGAGACAGCATGCTTTTGGGTGGGTGTTTGTGGACGGTCTGAGAGCAACTTGACTATAAAGCTCTCTTAGCGATTCTCCCGGAGTTCTGTGGACCAGACAGCCTTGCACAATCTCTTTCTGTCATGTTTTCCTCTGTGTTCTGTGCAAGGCTCTCTTCCAGTTAAGGATTTAAAGCTAGCTCTTATGTACACAAAAATCAGATTTATATCTTTGTACCACAAAATGAAGCAATTATTTTGTCTTCCAATGGATTCCGCTTCCTCTGCGTTGGCACCAGAGCGACCCACTGTTGTCAGCAAGGCGGTGACACTGGTGTAAGCTTCATTAAATAGAGCCCCGCTGATACTGACCATTGATCCAGCAGCTAGCTCAGGTGCATTTGGCCACAATATTTTCTCCCTCTGCTCTTTACTTCTCTCCAGGGATAACCAATCAGAAGAAATGACCCTCATGCCTAGTGTTTTGAGAAGCAGAGAGCAGTTTGATTTCAATTGCCAACCTGTCCACTAGCTTGGTAAATCAAATTTCAATCTCCTAAGGGCAAAAAGAACATGTAGCTTGTGTGTGTGTGTGTGTGTGTGTGTGTGTGCGTGTCTCGGTGTGCGTGTCTGTGTGTGTGTTTGTGTGTGCGTGCGCGCATTGTGCTCTAAGATCTGGTCTTTCCATAGGTTAAACCACAGGAATTCACCTGGTAACTGAAAAATGAGGAATTCAAAAAGTATTTGCTCTTTAGAAGTGGGGTTAGTGTTCTTTAAACATACCACACTATTCCTTAAAATGTAGGATTCCACGCTTAATGCTGGCGGTGTAAAATGAGCAAACATAAATTGTATCCACATCATTACAGAAACCGTGTTCTCCTTTTTGTGTATATTTGATGGCAAAGCGTGATCTCTGCTAAGTCATCAGTCTAGGAATCTAATTTCTTTCAGTAAAATTTCAAATAAAAGACACCTTCCCCAAAATTGTTCTGTGAGACTCCAGTAAGGAAAACAAATCTAGATACTAATCTTACTGCAGTGAATATAGGACAGCTCGAGATGAAAATGGTAGTACTATGTCAGCTTATCTTGAGCTTTATATACTTTATCCTTTCTCCTGAATATATCATGTGCTCAAATAAGCCAAAGACATTTTCTCCGTAATGTTTCACAGGCATACCCGGTTCAACTGCACAAGTCAGTTCTTGCTTTTTATGCAGGTTGATTCAATGGTTTGTGTCTTTAGAGACCCAAATTTTAGAGACTCAAATTTTATATGATGATACTTTTCCTTTTCAGGATATGTTATTCCCCTTTTATTTTTTTTATTTTTATTTTTATTTTTTTTAAAGATTTTATTTATTTATTTGACAGAGAGAGACACAGTGAGAGCAGGAACACAAGCACGGGGAGTGGGAGAGGGAGAAGCAGGCTTCCCGCGGAGCAGGGAGCCTGATGCAGGGCTCGATCCCAGGACGCTGGGATCATGACCTGAGCCGAAGGCAGACGCTTAACGACTGAGCCACCCAGGCGCCCCTGTTATTCCCCTTTTAAAGAACCCAGAGATTCTTTAATAATATTTCTTTTAAAACACCAGGCACAAGCCACTGTTCAAACCCTTGTCTTTATGTGTTGTAAATAAACTTTATGTGTTGTAAATAAACTCCAAAGTTGCTCTGGTTATAGAAGGCATAGAAATGATATATAATTCAGCAGTTCCTTTAGAAATGCTTTTTCCTCCCCCCGCCCCGTACTGTTCCCTCCCTGGATACTAAGCATTTTGTAAGTAAATTTATAAAAATAAAAATGGAATTTCCTGTATCTTTGACATTTTATGTGATATCACACATCTGGCATCCCACATAATTGAATCATCCACCTATGTCATTACAAGGGATTAAACTTGGTCATTCTACGTCTCTCTGTGCCTACTGTTTGGCGATGTTTTGAATCGTCATTCTTGATGTATACAATATTCATGTAATTACAGTTTTTATCTGTGTAAGTCATACATGGCTGTCCTTTGATTGAACTAAAATGGATTCTACAAAATGATTTGGGAGAGTGGCTAACAGAATATTATGGTATTTTCCCCCTAGAAATTATAGTATTTTTAAAGTTTTATTTTAATTCTGGCTATGAAGATAAAAGACTTTGATCATTGCAATGAAAGATCAGTCTGCGCTACATTAATGGTCAATACGTTAGGAAGTTAACCCTGCGAAAATCCCCCCATGCTCTGCTAATGGAAGCTCTTTTATTCACTAAGTCAGTAACAGGAAGTACAACCATGAATTACAAAGTGACTTCATACCTTCAAAGATATTTTTCTGTTATTTTAGTTTACATTAATCACTAGTCATCACTTAGGCTGGTGATTCTCACCTGCAAAGGTTTTGCCCCCCCAGAGGGCACTGGCAGTGTCTCAAAGACATTTTTGATTGTCAAAACTAGGAGTGGGGGTGCGAGTGGGGAGGAGATACTACTGGCATTGAGTGGGTAAATTCCAGAGATGCTGCTAAATATTGTAATGCACAGGACAGCCCTTAACAATAAAGAATTGTCCTACCCCAAATGTCAATAACATTGAGGTTAAGACATCCTCATGGACACCAGAGAGGCATCATGGAAGGTTGGAAATTGGAAACTAAGTTGGATTCCTACATGAAGAGAGTGTCTATAGAAATTATCAGAGTGAGAGCTGATATAGAATGGTTCCTGTACTTGTCCTTGAAACAAAATTGTCTTTTATTAAAGTCAGAAGGCTCATTCTCCAAAGTTTACCATCTATAAGGACCTTTGTCTCCTTTCAAATTTATCTTTGGATAAATCAGGATGCATGTCTACAACGAGACATGGTATGGTTGAGAATGCTAATCTTCAGCAAAAAGTTAAATAAAAAATAACCAGATATTTCAATTTTTTTTTGTCTCTCCAGCTAACAGATGAATAGGCAGTAGTATCTTTGTCCATTGTAACCTACCTTTCATTCCTGTGAGTTATTGGTGACAACCAAAAAAGAAGGAATTTTATTTCTCAGGAAATATCATCCACTTTAATATTTTGCATTAAATCCAATGGAAAACATAAACATTTCTTAAGTTGTTTGTAACCTGAAGTCAATTAATGTATTATAAGTATATATGCAGTTATAGTTCTTTGTAGTGGTTTACGAATAACCAATTAACTAAACTAGACAAATATTGGCAGTCATCTGTATTTAATTCCACATGTCACTTGTTACTACCTCTGCCAAGTTAATTGTTGGCTATTCATCCCACTCATTGCCTCTGGCAGTTTTTACTAAACAATATTATAGAATTGTTTACCATTTTTAAAATTCGTTTTTGAGGGATGCCTGGGTGGCTAAGTCGATTAAGTGGCTGCCTTTGACTCAGGTCATGATCCTGGGGTCCTGGGATCAAGCCCTACATCGGGCTCCCTGATCAGTGAGGAGTCTGCTTCTCCCTCCCTTCTGCTGCTCCCCCTGCTTGTGCTCTCTCTCTCTCTCAAATAAATCTCTAAAAAAAAAAAAATTAGTTTTTGAGTACTACTTTATCTCAGTAGTAAAACATTCTGAAGTTATTTACACCAATACAGTATATTTTTGTCAAGAGCACAATTTATAGGTAGGAAAGGCTGATTCAGAAATTGTTTATTCTTATAATTCAGAACATGGTTTGCACACTTAATACAGATAGTAATATGGTAGAAGTGCCTTAACAAGATGCTCCTTCTCTACCTTATACTTATTTGTACTTATCAGTGGGTTTAGAACCCTGCAAATACTAGACCCTAGCCTCATTAGGGCAGAAATTGAATATACTTTGTACACTGTTGTTGCTGTAGTATTTAGTTTGATGTTGGTCCAAGATGGAACTCCATAAACACTGTATTCATTTATTGTTTGCTGCAAATGACCTCGAACTTGGTGGTTTAAATAATACAAATGTATTATCTTACAGTCCTATAGATCAGCAGTCTCATGTGAATGTCATGGGTCTAAAATTGAGGTCTCAGTGGGTTGTGTTATTCTGGAGGCTCTAGGGGAGAATCTGATTCCTTCTTTTTCCTTCTTTAGTGACTGCCTACTTTTTTTGGTGGGTGGCTCCTTCCTCCATCTTTAAAAGCCCAAAATGGCACATAGAGTCCTTCTCATGCTGCCATCTCTCTGCAGCTGGGAAAGTCTGTTTTTAAGGACTTGTGATTAGATTGGACCCACCTGGATAATCCAAGAAAATCTCCCTATCTCAAGCTCCTTAATCTTACTCACATCTGCAAAGTCTCTTTTACCATGTAACATAACATATTCACAAGTTCCAAGGACTAGGGCATGGACATCCTTGGGAACCTACCACAGTGTTTGTCAGGTGAAAAACATTCCTGTGACTACCTCATTAATTTTCATCACCAAATCCAGTCAGCTACTTCTAACCATTAGTTAAGCAACACTTACCACCTCAGCTGAACACCACCACTTCCAGTGGGCATTTCTGCCAATCTTCCTAAGAATCCCTTGCTTTGATGAGTCTTGCTCCCTCTTTTTCTGTGTACCTCTGCCTCTGTTCATCATTACTCCACCAGGTCACTGGTCTACCATTAAGGGTCACTATCACCAATAAATGGGGATAGGGGAGAATCTTCCAAGTGCCAGAGCTTCAAAGGGATGTGTGACAAAATGGGAGAGAAGTGGAGGAAAGAGAGAAGGCCCCCTCTCCCCATTTTGGGCTATACGTGGTGAAAGGACTGTGTTGTTGGCCTCTATTGTACAGGGTTTCGAGTAAATAGCATTGCTGGTATTTATTTTTAGCTCTGTAGAACACTGACATGAGTCTATGAGACTGGATCATGGTCAGAATCAAGTTACAAACACAAAAAAATGCTGTCAAGCTTAATAAATAGATCAATTTGTTGTGTTTGATTCATCCTTTTCTGACAGTGAGATTTTTTTTTCTTTTACTGGAAAAATAGATTTTTGGTTGTATTTGGACATGTCTGTATACAAGCTGAGGCTCATGTGTGGACCTTCCCACTTTGGGATACTCCATTTTCCTGCCCTTAGCAGATTGCAAGCGGCAAATGTTATCGTTTGGTGCTGGACATAAGTATAATGGCAAAAACAAGGAAAGAGTTTATTCTCAAAAATATTTGTTGGGTAGGTATTAAATTCTAAGCTCTATTCTTGGTACTAAGGACGTAGAAATGAGAAGAAACAAAAATGGATTTTTGACAAACAGCCGGCTTTATTAAAAAGACATAAAGTCTACAGAAAGCCACGAGTAGAATTCCAAGAGCATAGCTATCAGACAAGGACAGTAGGCTATAGCCGGAGACATCTTTTGAGTCTCTATCATCATTGCGTATTGTCGTGAAGAAAAGTTAGATCGTTATTCTATGTACTACTTCTCAGTAATAATAAAAGCAAATATTACTGTTGAGGATTGATTATATGCCAGAGACTGTCCTAAGCACATTTATTCCTCACAGAAATCCTACAAGGCCGCTGGTGTTATTATCCCCATTTTATATATGAGGAAATTGATAAAGGTGAACAGAGAGGTTAAGTGTCATGCCTGATGGTAACAGATGGGAAGCAGCAGAGCCAGGATTTGAACCCAGACATTCTAGGACTAGACTCTCCCCCGCTAAGCACGGTGCAACATTCACAGAAAATGTGTGATGTATTTCAAAAAGGGTCTCATGAAATGGTTAGAGTAAAAAGAAATGTCGTTACTTGTGGTAATTCATAGAGCTGGATACGTGCAGGATGAATGCTCTTTTCTGTAGACAGTATGCTTCAGTTTTTGAAATAAGAGGAGTATCATGATACCTAAAAGGCTAAATCTAAGTTAACCAAAATTCTTTGGAAAAACACATATTTTCCTGATGGTACTATTGAACTATACTTATTCACAAGCAGATGGAGAGGTACGGAGATAGGCAATTGGTGTCTGTGAAGAAGAAGTAGGTTCCAGTGGGCGGGAAGACCTTGAATGAGTCGTGCCTTTTCAGTTTCTGTATTTCCAACACTTTGACATCTGGGGTCTTGCTGACCCTGGATAGACTGCTCTTTTATTGCTAGCCAGTTTTTAGAGATAGCAAATGACTCATCAGCTAGGGTGACTTTCATATGCAAACTAACCAATCCAGAGCCCATAACCCCCCAAACATCCTTGTCAGGTTCTTACACTCTGGGGTCACCATTCCCTGCTCGAATCATCTCTTGGTTAGATATCAGGCAACTAGGGACAACCCCTATACCTACTGAAATTACCGAAACTAGCCAATCTTAAATCTGCTTAGCTGTTTACCCTGCCTCTTCCAATCTTTACTGAAAAAGCCATGAATAAGTTTCTTGCTCAGGATTCCAACCTCACCCCTCACTGCCCCCCAGCGCTTCCGTGTGTGGCCCTTGCATACATCCTGTGGTAATTCATAGAGCTGGATACATGCAGGATGAGTGCTCTTTTCTGTATATGGTATGCTTCAGTTTTTGAAAAAAGGGGGCTCGGGGGGGATGGGCTGCAGGAGAGTGCCTCCTTCTCTTGGGAACTTTGAGTAACAAATTATCTTTCCAATGACAGGAATCGTCTAATCTGTTGGCCTCACCATGCCTAGATTATAGTAAAATGTAAATTTTAAAACAGAGTCTCCCTCTGTTCAGTATTTCCACCACATTTTTTTTTTAAATCCGTGACATACATGGGTAAGTAAGTTTCTTATAAGATGAAATTCAACACTTTTTGAGAACCCATTATGACCAAATTAGTTCTAGATATTATAGACATTTCCAAAATGGGTAAGGCATGGCATCATTGGCAAGGGATCTATTTTCAACCACAGGAGATATCATACATTGATCATATACATTAGAAGGAAGAATGTGTGTGTTTTAAAGTGGGTCAAATGAAAACTTTAGAAGTGTAGGAGGAAATAATCATTGAAACTTGTTAAGAAGGTCAGGGAATGCTTCATGAAAAAGAGCATCTGAACTGAGCCTCAAGGGTTATGGCGCATTTTGAGAAATGAATATGATTTCGGGCAGAAGAAGCACCATTAATTTTTTTTTTTTATTTTTTTTTATTTTTTAAGATTTTATTTATTTGAGAGAGAGAGAATGAGAGAGAGCGAGTACATGAGAGGGGGGAGGGTCAGAGGGAGAAGCAGACTCCCTGCCGAGCAGGGAGCCCGATGCGGGACTCGATCCAGGGACTCCAGGATCATGACCCGAGCCGAAGGCAGTCGCTTAACCAACTGAGCCACCCAGGCGCCCCCATTAATTTTAATTGAACTACACAAAGGTCCAGAGACAGGAGGACAGAAATCTTGACTATTTTATTGACTAGAAGCCTGGGGTCCCTGCCTAGGAGAAGTGCTAATCACGGAGATAGGGGGGTGAAGCTTTGGAAGACCTTAGCTAAGGAATTAAGATGAAGTTCAGGAAAACGGTTAGGTGCTGGTTAAAGCATAAACAGGTTATATAATTACGAATTATACATGACTATGGTGAACTATTGGTAAGGGAGAAAACCTTTTCCGTCTTCCTTTTGTAGCTAGAGACAGGTGCATAGTAAGTCGGCCTCCGTCCCCACAAAGATACAGAACCTTATGTTGCTAGCCGCCAACACTGAATATTGGAGCAGATTTTTTGGCAGGAAGTGCCATGTCTCTCTCCGGGAGAACATCTCCCTCTTCATTTTTTATTTACTGGTGCAAGGCCATGGTTTCTCCCTCCTGCCCCCATTCTTCATGAAAAATTAACTTCAGGTTAAAGTCAAGTATATTTATTTATTTCCAAAGAAAGAATTCCTCAGAGGATGAGATTTTACATTTTTAAAATTAAAATGGCAAGTGGGACTTAGGCATAAAACTTAACCCTACAGGAAAAAAAAAAAGGGGGTTAGTTTTATAAGCAGTAGCCATTTGCTCTGGTGGTTCCTTTATTCTAAAGCTTCTGCTAGCCATAGGCTGGCAGAGTCCTCAGCAACAATCAAAAATGATTGTTTATTTGGTTGAATAACCTGACAACATATAAAAATAAAAAGTTACTGCTAGAAATGCTATCTTCCCAAATCCAAAAGAGAGCCAAAGATTTGCTGGCAAACCAGTCCAGTTGTCGAGATGCTTGCACACCCTCTCTCCCGTGTGATCAGCGATCACGGCGATTCAGGCCCTTGCCTTCATCCCAGGCAGGCAATGTCAGAGCCCATCATGACATCCCCCTCACTGCGCTATGTTGCTAAATCATCCTGTACTCAGCCACAGGGAATAGGGAAAGAAATAACGAAGCTCCTGAAGAAATAAATGCTTTTCTACCCGTCCACCCTCCCTCAGCTGTTAAAGCCAGCATGGAAAGGAGGTTTTGAAGTGACTGTATACCAAATTGCAATAAACAAACAGAAGAAACTTTATTGATTTCCTTATTCTTTGAAGAGCTAAGAAGTAGTATAGGAAATTGTGAAACAGCAATATCACAGAGCTCAATAAGGCTGCTCTTAGAGCAGAACCAAACAGACGAGGGAATTTACAGATCACCTGCTGCCCAGAGACTACTGGGCTTTGTGTATGTATTTCTGAATACAGAGAAGTTGAGCAAACAGGCATTCATCTTTTGCCTTGCTGGGTAGGAGGCTGGAATGGACCTTATTTCTTCTTTGATAATTTCACCCATTTATATCTAAGGTGCCATGCTGGTGATTGGCATTCTGAAGACCAGCCCACAAGCCAAAGTCAACCACCCCTTATTACAGACACATTTATTTTTTAGCATCAATGTCTCCAAAGAATCCTTTCGTTTTGAAATGAGATCAAGTGGTTTGCCAAATACTCCACTACAGATTATATCCTTTTGTAAAGCATGGAGACTTTTGCGGTGATGAAGCTCATTGGCATCACTCCCCTTAAATTTACAAATGTAATCTCATTGCTTGGGATATCATCAGGAGACAGGGGCTGAGACAGAGTCAATTCTACGGGGTCAGATCACACGTTTTGTTAAATTGTTACTAAAAATGACTGGCTTCCAGAATCGCAGTATCATAAATTGCACTTTACAGGACTCTCAATTACTGTCTTCACATCTACTCCAAAAGACCTATGAAGTTGAAATGCAATATTTCATCTCTGACATTTAATCTATGAGAATGTCCTTGGAGATCTATTATGTCTTTAAAATAATTTACGTACATTCTTTAATGATTGTGCTATGCCAAAGGTGTTATCAAAATGCTCTGGTCTTTATAAATAGGTTCAATGGGAAAATCAGAGTAAAACTTTTATAGTTAGGAGTTACTATTATAGAACTAGGGTTAATCAGAAAAATTAAGCACTTGATTCAAATGGTTACCCATACTCTCAAAGTGTTACTAATATATGGATGTCATCCTTTTTAGCACCAGCTAAACATTTCTAATAGGCTATCATGGAAAAAGCATGGTTTTGGAATTGGACAAGCTGGGCTTTTTCTTCTTTCCCTGCCACCTTGAACTATTTGGCTTGGGTCATTTCTCTGAGCCTCATTTTCTTCATCTCTAAAATAGGGAATTAAAAATCCCTAATTCACAGTTTGGTTGTGAGGGTAACACAAGCCCTCTGCCCAGTAGCTGTTATATCACTGGTTAAGCTAGAAACTTGTTTGCTTTTAAGATAGGTCAAGCAGATCACAGTCAACTTGCCCCCCCTTCTCAGATTTTTACTATATATTTTTCTGGGGACTAAGTCCAGGTGAAGTTCCTACAGTCGTCTCCAAACTCAATCTTAGGGACAACCCATGAACATTTTCCCATTCGCTGAGGGTGACTATGTTCTGTAGTATTTCAGTAGGAGAAGAGCACAGAAATGACATAGGTCTTTAGCAACTGCTGAATGGCTGTATCTTTCATGTCTAAGAGGTGACAATTACCGGCATCCTCAAAGCACAAAACCAACCACTCAGATGAGACTTCTAAATACTCGGGTGGAACCTTAGCACCTCTAGCACACTGAGCCAGTGTTTACGGTCATGCAGCACTGCCCCCCCACCTCGGCCACTCTCTGCTTAAGTTTTGAGCACGAGTCACTGAGGGTGTGTTTAGTAAGTAAAGATTAACAATGGGGGTGATGTAGGACCAAGGACTGAGGAAACCAATAAATGAAAATGAGTTGACATGAAAGAAACTTGTCAACATATCCAAATGTGAACTCATTAGTCATATTCCCAAACCCAGCATTCTACCTTTTATCTCTGTAGCATTTAATAATGCCAACATCTCTTGCAGTTTTCTTAGCTAGAAATGTCATCATCCTCAACTGCTCTCTCCTCCTAATCCCAACATTTATTTAGCTCATGAACCTTACATTTTCTTGCAGAAATATCCTACTTTTGTTAAGTTTGGCAAAAACAAAAAACAACACAACAAAACAAAAGAGCCCCACATGATTCTGTTAATATATTATTCAGCCCCTTTGCAGACTTTGGAAGCTAAAGCTTTATTAACTTCATGAAAAATGTGCTTCTGGTGACAAGCATCCAAATACTGACTTTCTCAGGGGCCTGTCGGAGCAAACCAACTGCCACATTTTACAGCCTTGGAGATTTGATGCCACTTCCCCACACTCCCAGCTAGTGCCTGCCTCTGGTGGTCTACCTCAGAGTCCCCTACTATGGTGAGCTCTTCACTGACTCGACAGTCCTCATGGATAGGGCAGGGATCCTGTAAGACATGATGCTGTCCTTGTTGTCCACTTGACCCATGGAAAGATCACTTCATAGAACTGTCTAGAATGTGCCGGCTGCTAATCAGCTGCTGGCCCAGGCTCCGTCTCCACTCTTTCTCTCTCTAATTCTCTTTTCTTATTTTCTTCGCTCAAGTAAGTGCAGGGCACAGATGAACAAACCCATTATGATTCCAATCAACAAAGAATGCCAATCTCTTCTTTTTGCAGACATCCTAATTTTCCCCAATCGCTCTCTTGTGCTTTGGGGGAGAGGAAAAGAGAAGCACCTGTCTGCCTCAGAATTCTCTACCAGACTGAACACCTGTAACTCAGGTGGTTCTTTCCTTCTTTCCTCAACCATTCACTTATGAATTTCAGAGATGAGGGTGGGAGCTGCGAAGAGCGTTGACTGCAGTAGGGCTAGTTCCGAAGCTCTTAGCACGTCCTTGAAGTGGTATCTGTCTCCAATTGTTGGTGTTTATCTCAGGATGTGTCTTTCATTTGTGGATCTTAGTTGCCGATCTCAAGATAATAGAAGAAGATAATTTATAAGCCAGGTCTTATTTTCAGCCCAATTTAACACATTAATCAAGAATTTATAGACCCATCACTCTCTATAACTTGGCGCGAGCCAAGCTACTCATGCTGTTTGACAAAGTCCAAGTATGGGGGACGATCCTGAAAACAGGAGACTCCACAGCTGGCTCCTGCTCTTCTCTTTCATTTTGTTTATGGCAATCTTTATAATTGTGGGAATATTTCTGGGGTTTCATGATAAAGTGACTACTCATCTTAGTTACGCCTATCTAAGCAATCATAATGAAACTAATTCCACGAAGAATTAGTTTCTATAGAAAAAAATAACAAGACGGTCACGCTCTGTCTAGCACCTTTCTCTTTGCGTACTGTTTTTTAGTTTTAGCGAAAGCCAATAAGCAGAAATCAATAAAGGTCATGTTAATCATTACAAAGGAAAAATGAAAGAAGGCTATGGCTGTAATCCAGAAAATGATCTAAGATTTGGAAAAACAAAAATATCCTAACATATAAATAAAGTTCCTCCAAGGCTGTCAGGAGGAGATGCTTGCAACCTGACCCTGTGTCTGTGTCTCCTCATTCGCCAACGCCGTCCTTTCCTACGAGAGACCCACCCCGGCTGGAGCTGGACTCTGGCAATAACTTGTTCTATTTTCTGTCCATGCTACAGATCTCTTTTCTTCCCTATCTTCTGCTCTCCTCTGTCTCTACTGTCCTCCACTTCTCTCTCCTTATGTCTTCTTCCTTTAAGATAGACCATTTTGCATCCCAAGGAGCTCCTTAATTAAAAAAAACAAAACAAAACAAAGAACCTTAAATATCATATAGTCCAGTTATTTGCATACTGAGCAGATATTGACAACTCTCCTATCCTGATAAATACCTTTAAGACAATCCTTTCTGGAGCTCTGGCATGCTGAGCAACCCCTTGATCCAGCCCTCTCTCAGCTGCCTTTAGTAAGTAGCCCTTCATTAAATCATTCTCTATCTCAAATATTTTGCAAATATCTTTATTTTCCTGTTTTATCCGTGATCCTTCCCTGTTCAATGGCACACAGTTTGCCACTTGCATTCATATTTCTAACTTCACTGCCCTTTGGTTGCTGAGCACTCATGAAGTAAGCATATCTAAGGTAATTTTACATTGGATAACTTTTTATTTGTTGGGAGAGATGGGGTCACACTTAAATAGGTAGTAGTCTTTGGAAGGCGATGTTTATTCATGACCACAACGTCAGGCTGATTTAGTAAAATCTCACATGTGGCTAAAGCACTTGTTTCAAATAAATAACCCAAAGAAAAGAAACTAACCCTCTCCAAAACCCCAACACACACACGCCCCCCACATCCTAAAAAGACAATAACAAAAATTCACACTGTGTATGCATAATGAGAGTACAGTAATGGAATGGGTGGATTATTCAGGAAAAAAATATATTTTTGATGTTTAAGAATCCTGTGTGGTATAGAATCATAAAAGAGCAGGGAGAGAACAGAGAATTCCCCGAAGTAAGTCTATTTTATTGACTGACAGACTGAATCAATGGCAAATAGATTCTTTAAACTCTTAAAGTTTCCCAAAGATGAAAATTAAGTACAAACAGTCTAATTTGTACCATTCTTAAATTTTAAGACACAAGAAAAATGACTTCACAAAAAGGTGCTCCCCTGTCAAATATCTTCAATGTGGATTATAACGCTTTTTAGTTTGAAATGAGACTTTTTAGTCTAATCTGTCAAGTCTTGCAGGCCCGCAAATGCTCTATCAAATATGTTGGTATCTTCTGCAGCTAAAATAATGGAGGAGCTTGTATTAATCTCCAGTTAAAAGAATAACTGAGCCAGCATATCCATTCATGGTCTTTTAGTTAAGGTTGATGTGTAAGCCTTTGCACTATTCAAAATCATTTTGTTCCTGTTTCCACTTGATGTTATTCTCAAAGCTCTCAGCCGCACTGTGCCTCTTAAGTCTCAACCTGTGAGCCATTCCTGCTGTTTGTCAGCTTTGGTTTTTAACTCTTCTGTTCTCCCAGTACTTACTCCATTGCTTTACAATAATACTATACAAACACTGATTTTTATAGGACCATGCATTCATTATTAGCATATGAAAATTCTGGGTTTCTAAGCCATATATCTCCTGACCATATCGTTCTATGTGTATATATAATCAGATATATGTGAAAAGGAAGATGAGAGCTTTAAATAAAACCAATAGCAGGTCCAAATTGATATCACAGTTAGATCACATAGTCTTGAATATTTTTAATCTTATTCAGTCAATGTGTTGGTTGAAAGCTATCAACCATCAGAATTTAACAGATTAGTCTTTCCAAGAGTTATTAACTTGATCCAGAAAAATACACCCCACCCCCCCAACTAGGGAAGCTACAAGATTCTTTCTGCAGAAACACTACGTTATTGCCAATTTGTGTCCCTGCTCCTCCTCCTCCCAGGTGTTCTGAGGTAGATTAATCCCCAACTTTGAGTAGCTTTCCAAGTTCCCAGGTCATAGAGTTAAATTTGCATCTGAGTTTTAGGTTAGAATTTTCATATAACTGAAACAATTTGGCATGACTGCAAGCCTATATAAGCACCTTTGTCAATATCAAAAAAAAGGAATCCCTGTCCTCAAGACATTTTCTTTTCATCTGTCAGAAATTGTTATAATATACTAATTGATTTCGAACAAGACTCTTTACTGCCACCTACTGGAAAAAATATAATAGTATGCAAATCTATAAATGGGGGCCCTGAGGTGAGGCTTGAAAACCCAAGTTTTTTTAGTTTAGATTTTAATGAAGTTTAAATTCTCTTGTTAATAAACACAGCACTGTAACAAGATCTAAGATCTTTGTTTTTGTGAGTTGGTCTCAGTGCAGAGTATAGTTTTGTTGATGGAGCATTGTATTTCCATAACAATTAGAAGTTTCAGATTTGCTTCTTTTGCTTTAGGTTTTGTTTTGTTTGTTTGTTTGTTTTTCCTGTGGCTTTAGGATTTTTTTTTTAAAAAAGCATTAGTATGTAAATACTTATCTAGAAAATGCTTGATTTTAAATGTATGTTAGTACTAAAACATCACATTTAATTTGGCAAGTCACAAGACCAGTCTTCGTCTCATCTCAGGGGTCCATCCAAGTTTAGGTGGGCCTGAAGCTTGTATACTTTAGGGAAACTGAAATAGAAATGTATAAAGTTATCAATATAGAGTTAAACACAAAAGTGAATATGTATCCAGAATTGAATGAAGAACATACAAGAAATACAAAATTCTCTTTTATTTTTTTTTGTTGAAATTTTAATAGTTTTATTTGGCAAAGAGAAGCCTAGGAATTTTTCAAAAAACATTTCCAGAGGGAACATCTTTTTACCATAAAACAAATTTGTGTGATTTGGGAGGACAAATTTCAAATGTATATTTTTTTATATATGTGCCAATTTCACAATTAATAACAAAAAGATAGTTGAAGTATTTTAAAAATGTAAAAACCAGTCCAGGCAACATAACTACACAATCTTGTATCAAATTCTGCTCCAAATATGTACGCAATATAGTAAACTTTAGTTCCTTGAGTCATTCTTCACCGCCAGCTGGCTTTGCCATTTGCGGTTGTCTCCATCCCATTTTCCTCTTTAAGATGTTGATATAATTCAGCTCTGTAATAACAGAGTTCAAACGTCCAGCAAACTCCTGATGTTTTCTGGAATTGGCAGTATGGATTCTATTACTCCATGGGGATAATGACACTGGCCCTTTTGGAAATACAAAATTTTAAAATGTTGACAAATACCACCGACATCAACAAATCCAGAAAAACCAGACTATTTTTATTAATTAGCTGCTTGGATACTCTTGATTTTCCTCTTCAAATGACAAACATTTGTCACAATTCTAATTGAGAAAATAGAAAGATAATTTGGTCTTTTTTCTTACATCGTTAGTAAAACTTCTCTATCATTGTTAGATGAGATGCGTAGAACATGGGATTTCACAGATAAATGTTTTGCTGTGTATACTGTCACAGGCCTGTGCCCTACGAACAAAAGAATTCTTACAGATTCTATTTCATTTTGATATCATCAAAAAGAAAAAAAACTATGCATGGTGCTTTATAATTGTATATGCTTCATTATCAAATAATAAAGAGAACTTCCGTTGTGACTAAGTAATTTATGAGAGCTGAATCCTCTACTTCTCCACAGATTAGCTTGCCCTTGTGTGTTTTACACCTTGTAGCTTCTTCACCTCTCACGGCTCACTCACTTCCAGTACTGGTTGCCACAATTCCCATTTTGTGTGGTATTTGGCCACGCACCCTTGTGTCACAACATTTAGTGAAGAGGCACAGTGAGTCCTGAGAGTCATTTTTAAAAGAATGATTGTCAGACAGCCAAATAAACATGGAAGTGACTGAAAACCACATAAGTATATCTAGTCACTCCACAAAATACCACCTGGGCCACTCTATTGACACCATTTTATTGGTTGAACTTGATGAGCAGGAATTAGTAAATACTTGAAATGCTTTACTAAAACAGCTGTGAATGAGAGGGTGGAAACCCCACCAAAGTTCAGGCTCTCACCACCTCAGTTAAAGTTTCCAAGAGTCTGATAGTCTGGAGCATGCCAAGATATTCTCTCCAAAGTGAAAAACGAGTTGCTGGACCTTGGGCCATCTATGACAAACAGAAGCCTTTTTGGATCTTGGAGGCACTGGATATCACATCTGAATGTGCTACTTCAACTCATCTAAGGAGTCATTCACAGCGCTGGCAGTTTGGAGTAGATAGGAAGGAAACTGGAGCTCGGCTGCTCTAGAGCTCTTAGTCCACAAAAGGGAAATGCTTCCATGGGGGGCGGGGGACACAGCAATTCTGCCACTGAACTGGAAAGTGAAATAGATGCCTGGCCATGTGGGGCTCCTGCTGCATTGAACTAACAGGCACACAAGAATGGGTTCATTTTCTAGCTAAAGGGATTATACCCGTTTAGCCAGGACAACTTAGGTGGCTGCTACAGAATGGGGGATTGTGGGCACTCTGGAATCCATAGGAGACTCTGGGATGCCTTCAGTACTTCCATACCCAAGAGTCGGGGGTCTTGGAAGACCAGAGCAACCAAAAAAAGGTGGGGCAACTAAGTGCTCAGACCTTTATGGAAGGAAGGTTTGCATCACTCCACCAGGTAATGAACACAGAACAGCTGAGGTTCTGGCTGAAGGCAAGGGAAATATAGAGTAGATTCGGAAGAAAGAAGCCAGAGATAGCAACTACGACCTCATGGACAAGTACAGAAACAAGGACTCTAGCAGCTTTCTGGATTTTCTCTTCTTTACATGTGCATGTGTATGTGCGGGTACCTATCATTTTTTTTTTTCTTTTTTCTCCTTTCCATTTTGACTTTATATACAGGTTGCTGAATGTCAATTTTATAGTTTAGTCTTTAGGTAATGGAATTTGCACTGGGACTGGGACTGAATATGAGCAATAATTAATATAGGCAGCAAAAATGGATACTATGACCGTTGGGACCGTGGTTCTTATTTTGAGGAAGGAGTGAGAACATCTTTATGTATAAGATATCTTGTTTTAGGTGGAAATACAAAGTTGTTTTGCTGATACACAGGAATTCAAATACGTGGGCAAAGGAGAGCGCATATAGAAGCTGAACAGCCAAAGGGGTTGACTGTGCTAGTTACTGAGTTATTACTTCTCAGCTCCAAATTAGTTGCCTGCTTTATAAAAATGGATCTGGGCCCTTTGTTTCTATTTTTCCGACGCCAGCTGGCACAACATTAAACTTCATCAGTAGAGGGTGCTGGAGAGACATTATAGGAAGAGAGGGTTTTGCTTCCTGTTTCTGTTACGCTCCCTGGGCAGTTTCCTCAGGGCTCAGCTCTTGCGGTGCAAAGGTCTCTGCCCATCAGGCTCCCGGAGCTCTCCTGCGTGCACAGTGACCAGCGACACCCAGCAGTAAGAGGCTTCCTCAGTATTCTCCCCCAGCAGTTAATGGCTTCCCTCCCTGAGGGTTTCATAGTGGAGTGCTTCCAGCAAGATTCTTTCCCATAAACAGCCTTCCCTGGCACTCTTGAGGGTTAGTTTCTTGTAAGTTCTGCCAATGTGGCACCATGGTGATTCTCTGCCATACAGGGCGCCACGACCAGGCCCTTTCCAGCAATGTCTGGACCTCAGTTATGGAAGGCTCCTCCTTGGGCATTCCATCTCAGCCCTGGGGTAGCGGTGGTTCCTTGTATCTGCCATTCCTATATTTTTTAGAGTTTTCTTTCTTACTGGCCAATCTCTTTTCACTCCAATCCACTTGGGCTCTTAATAATTTTTTATATTAAGTCTTCCCACTTTAAACTACTGTAATTTTTATCTCCTGATTTGACCCAGACTGATACTCCAAATTAAATGTAATTAACTTTTAACTTTTTTTTTTTTTAAGATTTTATTTATTTGACAGAGACACAGCGAGAGAGGGAACACAAGCAGGGGGAGTGGGAGAGGGAGAAGCAGGCTTCCCGCTGAGCAGGGAGCCCAATGTGGGGCTCGATCCCAGGACCCTGGGATCATGACCTGAGCCGAAGGCAGACGCTTAATGACTGAGCCACCCAGGCGCCCCTAACTTTTAACTTTTAAATGTAATTAACACCTTAACTTCCCCTAAAAATGCCCGCAACCACTCCATGCCATCTGGCTCGAAAGTGAAAGGAAGAAGAAGGAAAAATTGGAGTAGACATCCTGGCAATTTTACTAAATCCTATAAAAAAGCAAAAGTTACCTTTCTGACTGCTTACCCATCACCTCCGCTACCCTTTATCTATTTCTTTCTTTCTTTCTTTTTTTTTTCTGGATCTCTCCCAATGAAAAAACAGGAATATCTCATGTTTTCATTTGAAAATTCTCAATCTTCAGAATTTTTTTTTTCCCTAAGAAAAGTATTTTACTCTTGAGGTTTGTGTGCCCTGGGGAGCGTTGTTGCCGCCTCTGCAAATCTGTTGTTATAATGTCAACAAATCTCTCCTGGGTTTGAAAACATACCAGTTATGGGGCGCCTGGGTGGCTCGGTCGGTTAAGCGTCTGCCTTTGGCTCAGGTCATGATCCCAGGGTCCTGGGATCGAGCCCCGCGTCGGGCTCCCTGCTCAGTGGGAAGCCTGCTTCTCCCTCTCCCACTTCCCCTGCTTGTGTTCCCTCTCTCGCTGTGTCTCTTTCTGTCAAATAAATAAATAAATAAAATCTTTAAAAAAAAAAAAAAAAAGGGAACATACCAGTTATGTACTGAAAGTGAGATTACCATGAATGGCTCACATGTCTTCTTGGGTAAATAAAAAATAATTACCATTAGTTAATAAATATATATATTTGGACATGAATTTATTTAAAATAAATTTTTGCCTGAAGACTTATAAATCCTAAGAGTATAGGAATTTATTCATTAAATATAGAGCTTTAGTGGGAGCTGTCAACATCCCTTGTTGAAATTCATGGCTTCTTTCTGTACTTCTCATTTCTACCTTCTGCCATTTACCCTTACTATTTTTATTCATTCTTTTAACTGAACAATCCAGAATGCATATTCCAACCTTTCATCAAACTGTGGCTGAATCCAGCCCTTTCCCTCTCCACCCACTTAAGCAAGTTCAAACACTATTCTGACTGACATCTTTTATTCCCCAAAGCTGACATCAGCAAATGAAAAAAGAAGTATCTTTGGGCAATGTTTATTAGTTACCAGAATGTATAGGTGTTGACAATAGTGTTTATGGAAAGTACTCCTTTAATTATATTCACACAATGATTGACTACTGTGCAAACACCCAAATATAGGACTGTTTTTTTGTTGGACAAATTTTAAAATATTTTGTGTTTACCTTTAAGGGAGCGCAAACTCTGTTTCCTAATTCTTTTGTGTATTATAAGCCATAGATATTTAGATGGCAACCTGAAAGTGAGCAGTTTGAGAAACGGATCTGTGCTTAGTTTGGTTGTTTAAATGTTTTCCCAGCCTTTACTCCCAATCTAATTTCAAGAGGCTTTGCTCTCAAAAATTTCAGAAGCTGAGGACAGATCAGTGGTGGAAAACAAGAAGTGTCACCTCCTTATATGGCGAAGCCATGTCAGACACATGGGACAAGAACTAAACAGAAGGGAAAATGATTTATTTTATTACATAATGTTTAGGGTCTGGTTCTTGTTACCTTGCAGTTTAGAAAGGACTGCATTGATTTGACTGAAGTAAATACATCAATGAAAACTTGAGAGGGAGCGGAAGGGGATGGATACTTTTTAATTAGGACTGTGTGGATGGTTCAGACTCTGAATAATTCCATGCCCTTATACCAGTTACCTAGAAATGAATACTACTACTTGTATGCATGGAAATGACCATAAGGTTTGCTTCGTTAATGAAAATAATCTGTGTTGTTCATTTTTACAAATTGTTTAAGTATTTTATTATAAGTTTTTTTTTCCTGTAATAAACAACCACAAAAATCAAGAATTGGAGTAGAAGAGACAAGTATTAAATCTTAAAAAAAATGTTTCACAAGTAAGTTAAATCCTAATTTACTCAGAGGGTTAAGAAATTCCTTTCTTTTGGGCGCCTGGGTGGCTCAGTCATTAAGCATATGCCTTTGGCTCAGGTCATGATCGCAGGGTCCCGTGATCAAATCCCGCATCAGGTTCCCTGCTCAGCAAGAAGCCTGCTTCTCCCTCTCCCACTCCTCCTGCTTATGTTCCTGGTCTCGCTATCTCTCTCTCTGTCAAATAAATAAATCTTAAAAAAAAATAAATAAATTCTTTTCTTTTATATATCTTGTAGAGTTGTTGTGAGGATTAGAAAAAATATGTAAAGTACACAATGCAAGCTCAACAAATTCATTGCTAATATAGTATTAAATGAGTGAATGAAAGTAGTAGAAAGAAGAAAAGTTTGGATGATATTAGAGTGAAAGAAATGATTATGTGATTCTTTTTTTACTAAGATTTTATTTATTTATTTAAGAGAGAGGGAGGGAGAGAGAGAACAAGCAGGGGGGAGGGGCAGAGGGAGAGGGATAAGCAGACTCCCCGTTGAGCAGGGAACCTGATGCGGGGCTTGATCCCAGGACCCCGGGTTGATGACCTGAGCCGAAGGCAGACGCTCAACCGACTGAGCCACCCAGGCACCTTGATTATGTGATTCTTGTATATGCAATAAACAGTCCACTTACGAGCATATTAGAAAAAGTCTTTCTAAAAATTGAATAAATTTAACATGTAACATTGTGCAAGTTTAAGGTACAGCATGCTATTTTGATACATTTATATATTGTAATATCATTGCTGATGTTAAAATATTTATCACATTACATCATTATAGTTTAATATTACTGTCTATATTTATATTATACCATGCATTAGATCTCTACGCCTTCTGTACTACTCATTACAAGTTTGTCCCCTTAAACACCATGACTCTTATCCCTGCCTTCCATCCCTCAGTAACCATTTTGCTCTCTGTTTTTATAGGTTTAACTTTTTTAGATTCTACATATAAGTGAGATCATACAATATTTGTCTTTCTCTGTCTGACTTACCTCATTTAGCTCAAGGTCCATCCACATTGTTGCAGATGGGAGGATATCCTCCTTTCTCATGTCTGAATAGTATTCCATTATGTGTATGTACCACATCTTTCTTATCCGTTCATCCACTGATGGGTATTTGGGTTGTCTCCATCTCTTGGCTACTGTGCATAATGTTGAGATAAACATGGGAATGCATATTTCTCATTGAAATCCTATTTTCATTTCCTTTGGATATATACCCCAAAACAGAATTGCTAGATTGTATGATAGACCTATTTTTAATGTTTTGAGGAACTCCACATTGTTTTCCCCAGTGGTTGAACTAATTTACATTCCCACCAACAGTGTATATGAGTTCCCTTTCCCTTCATCCTCCCTGGCATCTGCCGTCCCTTTTCTTTGTGATGATAGCCATTCTAACAAGTGTGAGGTGATATCTCATTGTGGTTTTAATTTACATTTCCTGATGATTAGTGATGTTGAGCATCTTTTCATGTGTCTGTTGCTCATTTGGATGTCTTCTCCGGAATAATCTATATTTTGTCCTTCTGCCCACTTTTTACTTGTATTGTTTTTTTTTTTTTTTGTTACTAAATTGGTTCTTTATATATTTTGGATATTAACCTCTTATCCAACATATGGTTTGCAAAAATTTTCTCTCATTCCATGGGTTGTCTTCTCATGTTGTTAATTGTTTCTTTTGCTGTGCAGGAACTTTTGACTTTGATGTAGTCCCATTTGATGATTTTTGCTTTTGCTGTTTGTGCTTTTAGTGTCATATCCAAAAACCAATGCCAAGACCAATATTTTCTTCTTCTAGGAGTTTTATGTTATCAGGTCTTATGTTTAAGTGTTATCCATTTTGAGTTATTTTTGAGTGGTGTGAAATAGGGGTCCAATTTCATTAGAAGAAGTCTTGATGTGCTAGAGGAAAAAGAAGGGCTACTTTTATTTATCCAAAGGAAGGAAATGCTATATCCATAGGGATAAATAGGATTCTTGCAACTATGAAAGGTAAATGTATGATTTATGAGCTCCTAAGTGACATTAGATTGCATTCTGCCTCATCCCAACCTCCCCACTAATAGCAAGGTCTGACTGTTATAATTCAACCAGGCAACAAAAGGCCTGAATTTCTCCAGGGGGGAGGCTTGGGGGCTCCTCGTGGTCTTTGAAAGGGATTTTTGAACTCATGCTCTGGTGGATCAAAATTTCACTTTTTCTAAAATCTTCCATCTCAGAGTCATATTTCACATCTATGGGGCATATTTTCCCCTAGAGGGTGAGGAAGACAAGGAGGAAAGAATCAAGGAAATAAGTTTTCTTTCTCTTCATGCAAATGTCAGATTCATGCTGGTGGTAACGGGAAGTTCTGGGAGGGAGAAAGATGGGGAGCGTGGAGGCAGCTGACCTTCTGGAGCATGTTGCTCCATTTCTTTGTGGGGGAAGCAGTACGGGGACATGGAAAGAGCAGAACCATTTGTACCATGTTAGACCTGAGTTTGAATCCTGTCACAGCACATCATAAATACAACCTCAGCCAAGTAATTGGACATCTCTAGCTGTAGTTTCAGTTGCATAATGGAGATAATACTACCTATCTTTGAAAATTGTAATGTGTAAAACAGAGATAATATTAAAGTGCCATTATACTAAAGTATGTTCTGGAGATCACTTACTTTCAGGAGATATAAATCTGAGCTCTAACAACTAAAGTCTCTATGGTCATATAAATGTAGGAAAAACTACTTTACTAAATCCCCTTCTTGGAGGTTCACAATACACATGCTGGCAAATATATTAATAGCTCTGAGAAAATGTGCATTAAAGAAGGAAACCTGGCTAACAGGTAAACATATCAAGTTTTTGTGTGGGACTTTTTTTTTTTTTTCCTGCGGGTCACCTAATTACATTCCATAGAATATTTTTACCTAAACGTTGTTTGGGAAGCCTTGGGCTAGTGTAGCACATGGAACATGATAGATTTCAGTAAATGATAGCTATTATCTGTGGATTTCCAAGAGCACAGCTTGAGGATAACAAAGGATAGAAGGGTTTGTTTTTAGTCCAATATAGAGCTAATAATTAAGATGGAAAGTTCCTGTAGGGAACAAGGCTAACATAATTAGGTCACAGTTAATCTATGTGGCTACTTTCTTTCTGTCTGTTTATAGTGAACTAAATCAATAGTGGAAGTGCAAGGGTTTGGATATATATTTTGGACTCACATAAATGATCTCTGACAAATTAAGAACACACATACTCCTTTTAAGTTAAAGACAATGTAAGATGTTGTCTCAGTTTATTTTGATTAATTGTAAAAATAAGCCAGTTTAAGAACTCATTTGATACTTATCATTAACCAATCCCCTCTGCCTTTAATGATGAGATTTCCTTCCTGTATTTGGGAGAATAATTATGTTTTCTAATTAAAAATGGGGAATGTGGAGCCAGATGGCCTGGGTTGACTCTGAGTTCTACAGTTTATCAGCCATGAGACCCTGTTATCTCATTTATCTGAGGAGTACCTACCTCAAAAACGTATTGTAAGAATTAAAAAAATTAACCTATACGAGGGACTTATTTTAGCACTTGGCACATGGCAAGCAGTCAATACATTTTAGTTATTATTAGCAAGAGTTCAAATATTTCTTATTTAGATATGCAACTCAAAATATTTTTTTAACAGAAAACTAATCTACCCTGGGCTGAATATTGTCCTAAGTGCTTTACGAATCACTTAAGTCTTAGTAAAACCCCATGAGGTGGATACTATTATTTTCTCCATTTTATAAATTATGAGACTGACACACAAGGAGGGTAAGTAACTTGCCAAAAATGACACATGTACGAGCTGAGCTGGGAGTCCCTCCCAAGCCGTTTACCACGATACTCTGCTTCTTCTCTGTAAAATGAGGTTATTGATGAAGGACAGCACAGGTGCAGGGATTCCTCAGTTTCCCAGCCTAAAATGCTATTTTTGCATTCCCTTCCCTCCCTCATGTTTGACATACAAATAGTTTTCTCTTTTGTGTTGTGAAATCAGTGAGTGGTTTCATTCTTTTTTTTTTAGATTTATTTTTTATTTTTTTTTAAAGATTTTATTTATTTATTTGACAGAGAGAGACACAGCAAGGGAGGGAACACAAGCAGGGGGAGTGGGAGAGGGAGAAGCAGGCTTCCCACCGAGCAGGGAGCCCGATGTGGGGCTCGATCCCAGGACCCCGGGATCACGACCTGAGCTGAAGGCAGACGCTTAACGACTGAGCCACCCAGGCGCCCTTCATTTTTTTTTTTTTTTTTAAGAATTTATTTATTTATCTGACAGAGAGAGAGTGAGAGTGAGAGAGCGCACGTGGGGGAGTGGCAGAGGGAGAGGGAGAAACACACTCCCCGCTGAGCGTGGAGCCCAATGCAAGGCTTGATTCTGGGACCCCAGGATCATGACCGGAGGTGAAGGCAGACGCTTAACGGACTGAGCCACCCAGGCGCCCCGGGAAGTTTCATTCTTATTGATGTAACATGAAAGGCGGATTTATATAGATCTATGGTTTTGATAAAGCTTTCCATGCAAGCCGTCTTGTTTTTGTTACAACATTCTGAAGATAAGTTTAACCTTATCTATCCCCATTCTCCAACTTAGTGACGTGAGTTCTTGGCACGCTTTGTTCCTGTGATTGTTGTCTATTGTAAATACAAACCTAACTGCACATTTTTAAGTTTTTCATTTTTCATTCTGCCCTCTAAGTTGTTTCTATAATACCGCAGACAAATCAGACCTAGCCCAGAACCTTTTAATCAGAACATTTATTGGATATAACCCTCCTTGTCCTCAGAGAAATAATTTGTGCTTCCAAGTCCTTGCTGAATAATTTATTTGTATACAGAGACTTTGAAAAATTGAATAGACAAATGTTTCACTTTTATGTTATATGACTATGGTCAAATATAAACTCATTGTGTGTGTGTGTGTGTGTGTGTGTGCTCACCCATGCACTTCTAGTTTCTTTCTGCTCAAAATCATAAGAGGCTGATATTTTAAAAATTTTTTTTTATTATTAACATATAACATTATTTGTTTCAGGGGTACAGGTCTGTATTTTAAAATAGTTCCTGTCAATTTATGCTTCAGACAGCGCCCCCTACAGGAATAACGCAAATAACGTCTGTTGGTGAGCCTTATTGCCAGGCTCTCTGCTAGTTGCTTTTCACAAAATATGTTAACGACTACATCTTATTTCCCCAGTTTCCAGATGAGAAAATTAAGGTTCAGAGAGTTTAAAGGACTGGAGCAAGTCTCTGTAACCAGAATCTACAGCCTGATGCTTCTATCCATAGCATGTGCTTCCTCACCAGCACCCCTCTGCGACCAGCTCCGTGGGCTGTCACACGTTCCTACTCATTCACGGTGTGCACGGAGCTGAGCACTCTCACATGGCTTTCTGCTCAGTGGTCCCCGCGTGTGTTCATTTTTCTTTTTAAAAAGATTTTATTTATTTATTTGACAGAGAGAGAGAGAGCACGAGCAGGGGGAGCTGCAGGCAGAGGGAGAAGCAGGCTCCCCGCGGAGCAGGGAGCCCGATGGGGGGCTCGATCCCAGCACCCCGGGACCATGACCTGAGCCTAAGACAGATGCTTAACCGACTGAGCCACCCAGGTGCACCCCTTTTTTTTCCATATTAAAAGTTTGCTGGTCATATGTAATATGTTTGTCTTTGGATATCACACAGTAATAGAGGATAAGGTGGTTTTCAAAACCAAATCACTGAATGATAAATGTGTTCCAAAAAAAGATAGATGCGATTGATAGAATAAGAGGGAGAAATGATTACGCCAAAGTGGTAGTGCTCATAAAATCTTTGAAGCACTAAAAGATTCAAACAACAGCAGACTTCACTCCACGCATTAACGCAGTCTAGGGGAATAGTTGTATCCCATTCTTTGCCATTAAGTTCTCCCTAAATTAATTCCTAGAGAAATTATGGGCACATAGCACCTTCCCCGCAGTGCTTTTTTTATGTTGTAAGATAAGGATTAAGAAACCCTGTGGCCCAGTAAGAAACCTATTTTGTAGTCTCTTTGTACTGATAAAATTTCTTCTGGCACTGAACTCTCACTGTCAAAAATACTGTAACATTTTACTAGTTTGCAAAAGATGAAAATGTTACCAGATGTTAAATTCAAGGAGCAAGTTAACAACTTCTGTTTTCAAATGGGTAGGTTTCCATCTTAAAAAGAAAAGAAAAAAAAGACTCTGTTCACCAGCCACAGTTAAAAAAAAAGTCTAGTCATTTCTGAATTGAATTTTATAATTATTTATTCTCACAGGATTGAGCTTTTGAATAATGAGATATGTGCTAATTATCTTAATTCCAAGTAGTCTTTATAAATGCCTTCTTTTGAACCAAAAAGGCTGGGGTTTCCAGAACAAAGTAATTAAATAACTTTCCCCTAGTAACATTATGGCCACAGATAGGACATGCCTCAATGCGGGAAATCGTAACTATTGTTCGTGTGTTACATATCTTTTGCTCTACCATGACGATGTCTCTCCTCCCCTGGCCTGGCTCCTTAGCATAAAAGGTTTATTGAAATGAAAGCATTTCAGAGGTCATTTCCTCACCTGACTCGTTAATCAGGGCTGGCATTTTTACCCAGTTCTGCTATACTCCGCATGAGTAAGATTAGTCGATCTGCAGCCACACAGAAAATGAGAGAGAATAGGAGAAATGAATACGTGTATCAAGTGAGTGTGGGCCTGTGTTTTTATTAGTCTTTTGATGGATTGCACCAGATACTTGGAGGAAACACACATGTGGCATTTTTCAGATGTATCCCAAAAGGATTTTTCAATGTTTCACCTTAGGTTCTTCAAAAAATCATTCTTTGGTTCAGTAATAGCTATAGAAACCTTCTCTTTTGATATCCAAGGGTGGTAAGGAACTCTTCTTTTGATTAAGGAATGCTCGGGCGATTGAAGAACATTACAATAGATGAAATAAGGAGAGTACGTCAGTCATATCATATTAAGTCGGGCCTATATTAAAGACAAAATTGAGTTAAGTGTAAAAGAATATTTGACTCTACGTATTAAAAAACATTCAGAGTGTTTCTTACCCTGTGTAATTTTTCCTTCTTTGTTTCTTCTTATGATATGCTAATAATTTCTATCCTTATTCTAAAACATTCTTGGTAAAAACAGTATCAAAATGATCAGAGATGAGCTCAATATTTAAGCAGCAAATTAGCCAAGTGATGGTTATTGCTTAAATATGGTATGGGTGCATTTGTTGTAGATCCTGAAAACTTTAGTTTCAGGGATTCATTTCTCAGATTGTGTCTGTTAGAATGTCTGCGGTTTACTGAATACTTATATCTTATCATTTGATATGGGACAGTGAAAATGTGTTACTGAGGACATTGCAGTTCTCCATATGGGAATGCAAGGAAACATTAATTGGTCACTCATTTTCCAGATGCTTTAAAATTGAGATAGAATCTATTTCAGTTACAGATAGTACTTTAAAAATTAATCCTGTAGGGCACCTGGGTGGCTCAATCCATTAGGCGTCCAACTCTTGGTTTCAGCTCAGGTCATGATCTCAGGGTGGTGGGATCAAGCCCCTCAGCAGGCTCCATGCTTAGCAGGGAGTCTGCTTGAGATTCTCTCTCTTCCCCTCTCTCTACTCTCTCTCTCTCATAAATAAATAAATCTTTAAAAAAATTAATGGTGGAGATGCAACTTCACTGGAAATATATATGCACATGTAAAAATGCCCTTCAGCCAGGAAGAAATTTGTTGATTTTCAAAAATCTATATTGGAATGGAGGAGTTAAAGCTGCATTTACTCAACAGCACTAATTCAATAGCTTTCAAATCAAGTCTTGGTTTTATGAGAATGATCCTATTTGCTGACCTGTGCACTACTCTCCTGAACTCTAGACCCACCTCTACTACCATCTCTCAACTTTCTCCTTCCTTCCATCCTCCCTCGATCCCTTCTTTCTCTCTTCTATAAATAGAACTGAGCACTTAGTCTGTACCAAGCAATATGTCATGGCATCCATGGAATTTAAACCTTACAGGGAGGCACGTTGAAGATATTTCACAAATACATATAGCATTATAAAAGGGATAGTGACAAACTTTCTCATGGAAATTTGATCATTCTGTTATCTTTCTTCTCCCCATTATAAGTAACGCCATCCACAAACATGAAATCCAGGAGTTCTCTTCCTCTCTCCTTAACATTCAACCTCTAAACTAGTTGGGCCGGTTACACTTTTTAACATGTGCTGGGTCAGGCCCTCCTGCTAGTTTGCCCAGTTCCTGCCTATAGGAGGCCCTTATTTCTTCCACCTGTAGTTCAATAATTGTAAAACTAGTCTCTCTTCAGGGCATTTCCCCTCCCATACAGACTTCATATTCCTTTTCCATCATCAACTACATCTGGAGTGCCTTGTTAGTGCTAAACATGGTGTTGGGATCTCTCTTCAGCAAACATATCTGATAATGTCTCCCCTTCTCCCAAGCTTATAAACTTCTGCTGCATTGTCATAAGCTCTGGGATAAATGTCTAACTCGATTCCTCAATTTGGTATATATGGCCTTTCAGACTATGCCTCAACTCTTTCCCTCCCTCCCTCCCTTCCTTCCTTCCTTCCTTCCTTCCTTCCTTCCTTCCTTCCTTCCTTCCTTCTTTCCTTCCTCTCTCTCCCCACCCCTTCCTATACCTTCTCTCTTACCAGTCAGTCCTCACCACTATTCCACTGTTTCATACCTTATCAAACCTTTTCATTACTCTAAGTCTTTTCAAATAATTGTCACTTTTTTAAAAATTTTATTATGTTATGTTAGTCACCATACAATACCTCATTAGTTTTTGATGTAGTGATCCACGATCCATTGTTTTCGTATAACACCCAGTGCTCCACGAAGTACGTGCCCTCCTTAATACCCATCACCGGGCCAACCACTCCCCCCTCCCCCCTCCCCTCCAAAACCCTGTTTGTTTCTCAGGTCCATAGTCAAATAATTGTCTCTGTGCTTCTTATCTGTTCTCCAATTGACAAATTCTGCTTATTCTTTAAGATCTAATTTTAATCCTTTCTTCCTCCTTGAAGCGTATCCTGACTTTCCCACCTTGTTTATGCCCCTATTTTGCGCTATCATGCTACATTTATATGTGTACCACTTGCATTAGACTTGGAGCTCTTTGAGGCCTGGAGCTGTGTCCTATCTCATTACCAGCACACACTAGATGCCCAGTAAAAACCCAACATACGGCGTTGTGGCTTCATGAACTGGCATTAACGAGCATGAACTGACATGTTTTCACTTTATCAATTAGTTGCCAAATATTCTTTCACATAATCACAGCTGAACTCGTCAAGGAGATTATTTTATTATTAATTTTTACATAACTATCCTGTGGAAATAGCTAACCAGTGTCACACTTAGACCCTGAGATTATGGAGATTTATTTGGGGAGGCATTCCCTGTTTTTTTTTCCCATTCTGATGGGAAGGGATGGAACAGCCAGTGAGCATCAGATGTATCTGAGAGATCCAGGATGAAGGCAGACTTAGGACAGGTAGTTTTACATGCAGGGCTATGGGAAGAGATGATCTCTGGGGACACATATCTTAGAACCCATATTTTCTTTCCATCATGAATGCTTCCCCAAACTTGCCTGTCTTCTCCAAAATTTGGCACAATAAACTTAATTCTTCTATTACAGTTTGTAGAGTAAGTCACATTGTCGTGCATAGTTTTCTGTCATGACTCTCTCTTAAAACATGTAATTTGCGCTGTGTTATTTGGCATGCGCAGGTACATCACCTTGATGTTGTTTTCCTGAGTGAGTACCTGTGTGCATGTTTGTGCTTGTGAACTGGGGAAAGAGAGATGCATGGTGCCTTCCTCTCAGAGCTACACACCAGAGATTTAATGTCTGTAGAAGAGGAAATTTCATCCTCCTGCTTCGCGAAGATGAGCATGCATTTTCATTGGTCTATCTAAATAGTTTCTATAGTCTTTTCATTTGAATATTACAATTATTTGCTGACTTTTGGAATGAAAGGCATAGTCAAATTTCATTAAATAATAAGTGTAGGAAATGTAGGATTACATTATTGTGGCTCAGACCCCCTGCTGTGTAGCCTGGTTGGTATATTGCATGTATCTGGTCCCCTAAAGCAAGGTGATTGACAAGGATTAGGATAAGTCTGTGGCTGAAGCACAAATACTCAGACCAGGAACAATTTCTCTGTCCTACAGGATTGCTCTCTAAGGTCAATATTGCATTTGAAGGCAGCTTTGCTTTGAATATGACAGATAGGTTACATAGAAGACCATAGGGAATCAGTTGGTTCCTGGAATAAATAATAAGAACTGAAACAGTAATCTTTTCCTCAAGTGCAAATTTGACAACTGAGCTGTGTCTGACTAATATTGAACATCCATATCGACCTGTTGAGGTCAATAGTTGGGCTTAGTTATGCTCTGTATTGACTGCTTACATTTTCTAAATGAGAAAGAAATGGCCAAATGGGAAAATTCAATTGCACCTGGAGAACAGTTGGTTTCTTTCCTTGTTTTTTTTTAAGAGTAATTTAATTTTATGTGGTAAATGAAGGCTATCTTTTGGAAAATTGGTCTTAGGTTTATTTTGTTCACATGAATTAATCCTATAGAAATCAATGTGTTTTTAGAGGAATTAAGATGAAATAGTTATGTTCATGCTACTGTAAGTCTTGGCCGAAGTTGTTTTTATAAACCAAGAGAAAGTGCGGCATAATAGAAAGAGCTTTTGGCTTTGGATCCATAGAGATTTGAGGCTGAGCTTTGGCCCCATTTATGCTAGATGACATCCTTGGACAAGCGCCTTAAGCTATTTGGTTCTCATTTTCTTAATTAATAATAATATAGCAAGAAGTCCTCTGATCTAATCCAATTAACACTGATTGTTGATTAATGAAAAAAATAATTAATATGAGGAAAAATTAAAAAAAATCTGTACAACACAAAACTTTAATTTTACTTAAAATATCTAAAAGTACATTCATTCAGCAATCTTTTGATGGCAGACCAATGTCAATTCTCTGGATAAGTTTTGCTGATTAGTGTGAATTTTTTTTTTTTAAACCTAAGTTATACCTATAACTGATGAGTCAATTTAAGATTGGTTTTGAGAAAATGGTGGGCCGAGGTGGGAATGGGTAAATACTTTGTAAATGGGAAGTTCAAAATGCCACTATCACTATATGAATATGCAGTGGGTCATATATTATATAATTATATAAATACATAGTGGAAAAGAATAACAGAGGAAGCCCAGTGAAACCTATCTCAGTTCCAACAGGATGAGGATAGCATATATGCATATACAGTTAAAAATATATATATAAACGTAAAATGTATAAACTTAAAATGTATTAATGAAGGAACCTAGTTGAGACAGAGGTATGAGGGAGAAGTAGAAATCTGCCTGCAAAACCTACAAGAGAAGGAGAAGTGGCAGAACAGGGCTCCAGGCAGAGCTGATAAAGGTGTAGGCAGTGGAAGATAAGAGAGAACCTGCCAAGTTTATGGGAACAGAATAAACTATTGGTGCTAGAGATGAGATTATAAGGGTGAAATAAGGATGGAGAGCTTTACATTTAAAGCTTTGAGCATATACAGCTTTGCATGAAACTAACATAAACATAATCATTTAATTTATGAATGAGTCAATGAGTAAATCCGTACACACACAATACATGGTATGTTTTCTTTGTTGCTATTTTTGGATTTTTACAAAAGTGTCTGAATATGTGGGCAATAAAATCATATACATTTCTCACCTACAGGATCTAGGGAAAACTAATTTTCAAGGAATTAAGAACATCTTTGTGAGACTGTGTTGCACGTAATGATCTTTGACTACTCAGTCTTCTGCGAACTTGCACTGGCTCAGACCCATCATTATGGGATGGATTATCAGTGTACTGAGAAATGTGCACATCCTTGTTAACAGACATTCCTGGCTGATAGAATCCTGGGTGACAGTTTACTTTTTTTTTTTCTTTTCTTCATTTAGTAACATTTTCTTTCAATATCCATACCCGGGACTGTCCTAGAATCAAGAAAAATTCTTGGAATCAACTTCTAAATGCAAAGCAAAACACATAAATAAATAAATATAAAAAATAAATAAGATCTGCTCGGGGGCCTATTTTGATTTGTTTTTAGCCACAGCGGTAGCTGATTTGGTTGGGTTCTTAGAGGTCAGTGGATGGGGAGCACATGAAAGCTGGCTTTTAAAGTTTCCTTAAAGAAGCCTCAGTGGTGTGATGAAATTGCTTCAGAAGAGGATGGCTCTCTTCAGAAAGCACGAAAAAAGGTAAAAGGGGATGAAATCAAAGTAAGAGAGAAGAAAAAAATTATAATAAAAGGCTCATCTGTTAAGGAATGTCATTTGGGCTTAGGGGATGGGATGTGAATGAAATGGAGATGAAATGGAGAAATATCGAAGACCCCATAAAACAAAAGGCCTTTGAAGAAGAAACTGGCATCCTGAAGAGAAGAGAGCTGTTTGCTTGACAAGGAGGATTCGCATTTGATCTAAATACTCATTTAGACGAGATGAAATAGTATAATAAAGAATTAATTTCCACTGTATTTAGTCCATATGGACTTTAGCATTAGTTTGAAATCTCTATTTACCTGCCATGCAGAAAATGCTCAACCTTGAACTATAGTTGGAAAGATGTGATATGAACACGGCATCGAATTCAAATTCTAGAACCAATTTTCTGAGAGACTTTAGGTGAATCGCATTGTATGTCTCCCATTTCAAATCTATTCCTTCCTTTGGAAATTGGGGTTTGCACGGATGTGTGCATTTAAAGCTGAGTTTGAGAAAAATGGGGGACATTCGTAAATGCTTTGTAAATGGAAACTGGAAAATGCCTCTGGCTTCAATTCTATGAGGCTCATACAGCAACTCGGAAATGTTTAAGGTGCTGAAAAGAGGAATTCAAATTGTACATATCCTCTGACTACCACTCAAAAAAAAGAGGAAATAATTGAGATGTTAGAGACAATGACTATCTTTTTCTTCATATTCTTTTAATGGGATTTATACAGTTTTTACAAGGTGATAAAGAATTGACACACAGATGCTAGGATGGTGTCTTCCTCCTTCAGTCAAGTCCTCACTCCACACACAGTTTGAAAATATTGAGATGATAGATTACTCACACTCACAATTTGTCAGGGGGGACCTCTGCCCCAACACAGGAGAGATGGATTCTTTAGAGAAAAACCCCGGGGGGTGGTGGGGGATGGAGGAGGGGTGTGGGTGGGAGGGAAAACCATGCATTACCATGGTTTCATCCTACTTGTAAATACCTATTTCCAGTACCAGCCACTCCACCCCCAACTGTGCATAGCTCAAGCCCAGATCACACACCTGGGCTCCCCTAAGGAAGTAATTTTGAGTAGATCCAGGAGGATGTGCTCCCAAGTTATCTCGCTTATTGAGGAGTCATTCCTTTGTCTTAACAATTCTCTTTCTTTTTTTTTTTTTTTAAAGATTTTATTTATTTATTTGAGACAGAGAGAATGAGAGAGAGAGAGCACATGAGAGGGGGGAGAGTCAGAGGGGGAAGCAGGCTCCCTGCTGAGCAGGGAGCCCGATGCGGGACTCGATCCAGGGACTCCAGGATCATGACCTGAGCCGAAGGCAGTCGCTTAACCAACTGAGCCACCCAGGCGCCCAACAATTCTCTTTCTTAAAAGCGTACTTTGAAATGGAAATAATCCCGGGAGTAGCAATGTAACAAATCACCAACCCTTAGTATGAATTAATTCTTCAAATATGACATTAAGAAACACTCTGCTTTTTTTTTTTTACTATTTTAACTCTAGATCTCTTCCTCCGACCATTTTACCCACTGTGCTTCCCAGACATCCTGATTCCAGTTCTTCCATTTTCCAAACCATCTCTCCTCTGTCATTCTGTTTTGTGAAACTTTTACTGTACTTACTGCATATATACTGGGCTGCATATATTAAGAATTTCTTTTTTGCCTGGTGATCAGAATTTTGAAAGCCACAGGATAAGCCCGCTTTCAGCCTGGCTTATAGGGTTTTTCTCAAATGTCCTTCCCAGCCTTGTCTCTCTTGCTCCTCATTCTTTTAAGCATATTACTAACTGCCTCCTTTTTTTTTTTTTTTTAAGATTTTATTTATTTATTTGAGAGAGAGAATGAGATAGAGAGAGCATGAGAGGGGGGAGGGTCAGAGGGAGAAGCAGACTCCCTGCCGAGCAGGGAGCCTGATGCGGGACTCGATCCTGGGACTCCAGGATCATGACCTGAGCCGAAGGCAGTCACTTAACCAACTGAGCCACCCAGGCGCCCTACTAACTGCCTTCTGTCCTACACACTCCTTGAACATATTCTATGTCTTGGTGCCTTTGTTCATGCCTCTACCCCATTTCTCTGCTTGATGAACCATTAAGGCCTAGTTCAGATATCATCATCTCTATGTTCCTCCCAGGCAGAATTAAGCACTTCCGGTTGCATTTTGGATCTCTCTTTCTCTCTCTCAAAGCACTTAGCACATCCTGTATATTTAGTGTGTCATCTCTCTGTGATGAGAAACTCCTCAGAGAACAGCCGAATATGATGCCAGGCCCTCAATGTCCACTGAGTAAATGAAAAGAAACACAAATAAAATAATAACTTTTGTAAAGTATCAAAGAACATTTTGACTGCATAATTGTGGGATTTTGAGGAAATCTTGGAGGAAGCAACACGTTGAAGGCATTAGATCAGGAAGGAGCTTCTACCCAGCCAATGATGGTGAGAATCCCATGGTGGAGTAAGATGTGAAGTAGATAAATGATAGGTGGTTAGTCCTGAGGGTGAAAAAATTTTAAATATCTAAATTTAGGTATTTATTGGATCTTGATATCTAAATCAAAGATGAGGGACATGTAGCTGCTTTTCAACCAGGCATTAAATATGAATAATCTATTCATTTTGGAAAGTTTGGAACACAATGAGAATTTAATGACTCTGCTTAGATCAATTAAAATAAGACATTTTATAAGATTTTCATTTCTACTCCCAAGCTCTTTAATCTAGCCAATTTATCTTTGAAAATCTAAATTAAGAATACTAGCTCATCTTTGAAAATCTAAATTAAGAATACTAGCTACTTTTCAATATTTTCACTGATCATTTTCAGTGATAAAAATGTCTGTGGCATAAAACTGTTGGTAATAATTACTGATGGGCTAGAGACTGCCCAGTGAAATATTTTGTCAATTTCTTCCCCAGTAATTTTACTATTTCTTAGACATTTTTCCCCTTTAAGTTAAAAATGTTATTTTGTTCACGTTTCTTTCCAATCTTAATTAATTTTTTGTATAAAAATTTTTTATTTCAAAATTGCAAAGAATTTCTAAATTGCACAGTTAATTCTTATGAGAGCAGAAACTGTTATCATAGGATTAACCAATAATCATTTCTACACCTGACTAACTTAATCCAAATCAGAGCTTTAGTTCACTAATATCTGCACTTATGCTCATTAGCACAGTTCACTAGAGATTAGTGTACTTAGGTGTTCTCACTTCTGTCATTGAAATGTGTTCCTCTTTCCATTCCTTGCATATTGATAATCATCAGACCTATGGTTTATCTAATTTGAGTTGAATGAAGCAGAACTAGATTCATTCCAGAGGGAATTAGAATTAATAAGGACAAAAACCTTGTGTTCAAATTTTATTTTAAGAAGAGCCTGACACAAATGAGAATATAGGTATGGGGTGTTGCTCAGTTCAAATCATTTTGAGGGGGAAAAAAAAAACAACTTCAGATCTTTGGTAGAAAAACAGATCTCTTTCTCTTCCTTGACATTATAAAACGTTTATAAAATATGGTTGCTCTTTGGTCTTTAATTCGCTTTTGCATTTTTCATTCACTATGGATTCCTTCTTCCCCTCATCTGTTGTTGTAGCTCTTTAATTTCCCCCTCATTTCTTTTCCCTCTTTTATGTTTATCTCCAGTTTTCTCTCTTCCTCTTCTTTCCGTTTCCTCTGTTCTCCTTCTTTTTTCTTTTCTCTCTTTAAGCATGCTGTAAACTTATTCATTCCCCAAAGGCAAAAACAGCTATCTGAGCAACACTTTGTCAGCATAATACATTTACAGAATGCATATTTATGAACCTTTGAGCTTTTATTGTTCCACAGGGCAAATAAAAAACATGAAAAGTAGCAATATAGTGTTTCAAAGGTCCCTCAAGGAAAACAAAAGTAGCTGGAAATAAATTTGGAAAAAGGTTCTTCTGTAAAAACAGAACCTTGAATTTGTACATGCAAAAGGTTGAATAGTAGAAACCATTTTTGTTCTTCCTCCTAAACTAAGACTTAGGAAATTTTAAACTTTTTAATAGGTCTAGCCTCTTAAAGTTTGGAAAAGAAAATAATTTTAAAAGAGGATTGGACATAAATGTTTATAATCCAGAGAATCTTAAAACAGCATGTTGCATTTGGCTGTAATAAAAAAAGGGGGAAGGAGGGGGACTTTAAATTGAAAAGCCCATCTTACCTCCAAATTACAAGTTTGGCTTCCAGCGTGGAGTCCTATACTAAATTGGCTAGATTAAAGAGCTTGGGAGTAGAAATGAAAATCTTATAAAATGTCTTATTTTAATTGATCTAAGCAGAGTCATTAAATTCTCATTGTGTTCCCAAACTTTCCAAAATGAATAGATTATTCATATTTAATGCCTGGTTGAAAAGCAGCTACATGTCCCTCTGACCACATCCAAGCAGAGTGGGATAAACTAAAGGAGGTGAGAAGCCTACAGGTGAGAATTCTGAAGAATTCTGAGGGGACTGCTAAGTCCCATGTGTTGATTTAGATATCAAGATCCAGGAGGGTGGTTTTTCAGGATCATCTCTGTCCTTCAATACATTCCACTGATTGATGCCCTGCACTTCAAGCTCTCAACCAACTAGTATCCCCAGGACCTATGTTTAAAAAGCATCAGAATTGAGCTTCCAATTTTGTGGTTCCTGCAGTTTGGTTAGAAATGGAAGATGCTTTCTAGAACCATTACCCTAAAGTTAACCTTTAATCACTGGGCAAACAGGTCTTGGCAATGAGCTGTACCTAAATTAGGAACTGAGTTCCAAAGAATAAACTGAAACTAGATTCTAAATTCCATTTGAAGTGGGAAGAATTGTAGACTTCTTGGACTGAGAAACTTTATAGTATTTAATTTCCATTGAATAATGTGTGCTAGAGAGGAGTACATCCCTAACAACCCCATTCATCTTGCCATTGTGTACTTTAGGTTTAGGTCTGCAATTACATAACACTCGGAGTGAGTTTTCTTTCCTATAGGGGACAGAAGAGAAGCCTTAGTCCTCAGCCTTATTCCGTCCCAGCCTTCAATGATAGTTTTCTTGACTTTCCCTTCTCCTAGTCAAGTCATTGTCTTCTATTCCAGACAAAGGAAAAACCCTATGTAGTGACAATGTGTAAGTCTTAACAACATCTCAGCCAATCCAAGGTTAGGAGGAGATTTTGTTAATTCTTAAGTTCCCTAGGAAAAGTGCCATTCCTTACCTCTCACTTTGTTAGTAAGAAAATCAGGTCTTGACAATGAATTCCAAGGTTTCCATCAAACGCCAATTGGGAGAAGAATGGTAAGCACCAAGAGAGCAGAAACAAGTCTATTTCATTTGTCACTATACATACGGCTCGTGTCTGTTAATGTGCCGGAGATATAGTTGGTAGACGACGGATATGGCTTATGTTAATTAATGTAAATTACATTTTAGTCTTTATGAATTGCCCTCCTCGATTACCCCTTCACTAACTCTTACTGCACACATTATGTTTGTTCTGCTGGGGTGTTAAACAACCAACTCTGTATTTCACTGAGCAGAACAAAGGAATTGATTTTTATGCCTTTGACATTAAGGCATGTCACATTTCCCTCTCCTTCTCTCTATTTTATCTGCTTCTTTCACTTTTTCTGCCTCCATTCCACTGATTCCAGTTCTATGTGGGACATTAATAATTGTAACAACTGCCTCCAGGTAAACCCACACTGTGCATGAATAGTCAGAGCGTCCCCATCATCTAAAACTGAGAATTAGGAAAAGATTTTAAAGAGCAGTAGTTAAATGACAACTGATAGCATTGAGAACCATTTAATACACCATCTGTCTGTAGTGTTATTCACTGAGGGGGAGACACCAGGACGGGTGGTCCTCAGGAAGAAGAAAGAAAGAAAATGACCTCAAGAACTAGGTTGCTTGGAGGGGCTCTCCTGTTCAGTGCATCCTTACCTACATGGGTTAAAATACAGTCTCCTAGAATGACATATGAAATCCTGCTTCTATCTCTAGCCTTATCATCAATTTATTTCCTATACATACGATGTCCTCCCTTCACACTGAACTACTCTGTTTTCTGAGCACTAAAATTTTTTCTTGCCTCCCTGACTATGTATGTGTTTTACGTGCCCAGTAGACTCCTACTCATCTCTCAAAAGACTGTATTATGGACTCTAGGAATCTAATCTAATACCATGGCCCTACAGAGCCCTTTTTATCTCTGTTACATCACTCCTAAACTTTTGTTGTAATTATAGAATTATGGGTTTCTTGAAGGACATGGCTGTGTGTGGTTTGTTTTTATGTCACTGAGGTCTAGCACAGTGGACAGATGAATAGAAGGATGGATTAATGAGAGATTAAGGACTTAGTGGGATATTGTTACTAGGGTGATGGAGCTTGGGATATTTGATGATAATGATAATGTGTAAGAAAAGCAGAGTTGGAGATGGCTAGAAATGCACTGTTTGCCTCTTCCAGTATTAGCTATTCCCTATGTATGTATTTTATTTTTTTCCTTAGGTGTCACACATACTATCACCATGTTTGTATAACATCTCTCTCCTTTTTACTGATAAATGCTGCTGAAATTGATTTCTGAGATCATCAGCTGGCCAGCATTTTAGAGAGAGTATTCATCAACACTGATGCTAGTATTTTCCACAGATAACAAAGTCCACTGTTTTCTTTAAAAACTCAAGTGGTGAATAAAGATGGCTATAATCCTCTGCAGTTCTTCCCGTCTAGATGTAAAGTCCATTTCCCATCCCCTGGAATCTGAGCTCGCACTATGACTTGTATTCACTAATAGAATGTGGTAAAAGTGAGGACGTGCCAGTTTTGTGTGGAGGCCTTCAGAGACCTGGTGGCTTCCAGCTATATTCTCTTGGAAACTTAGGCTCCCACACAAGGAGTTCTGGCCACTCTGCTTCAGAGATCATGCGGACAGAGAGAGATAGCCAGCTGTTCCAACCACCCTAGCCAAGGTGACAGACATGTGAATGAGGCCATCTTGTATTTCCAGTTATAACCACTGGATGACTACAGCCACATGAGTGACCACGACTTAGACCAGAAGAAGAAACTCCTTCCCGAGCCCAGCCTTGCTTATAGAATTATGATTCAATGAATGCTCGTGGTCTAAACCACTGAGTTTTGAGGTGGTTTATTAAGCAGGATAATGGGAACACTCAAGAGCCCGTTTACGATTACTTAAATCAGCCTTAAAATGATGTCCTGAATGATGTATTTTTTAGCAATGAGACTGCCAACATATGATGCCTGTAAAGCATTCATTATAATTTTAAAAATCCAATGTTAGATACGTATCACTCTTGCATGGCTTTGGATGTGTTCCTTATTTTCCCACTGCCCTGCTCAGCAGCTCCCTTTTAAGCTGTGTCAATGCTTCAAGAATAATGCTTTCCTGCAATTTATAACTTAGCCATAAGATTTTGACCGAGGCTGAACCTTGGTATCTAAAGTGTCAGAAGGGGGCATTTTTATGTTTATCCTGTAATCGGCTCAAAGAAGTATGTACTAACCTTATGTCTTTTTCAATGTGTGTGTTCTCAGTAGAGCAGCTTCCAATGTCCAAGGACACGTGAGAACATCTGAGTTTTATAGAATCATGGATCTCCTTACCACTCGAGTTTTTCATTAGAGTTCAGCTCATTCTATCAGGAATGTTAAGTTGGAAATTTTGATGAAGAAGCAAATTACAATATATGATTTTTCCAAAGTGAGTATGCAACTTCTTCTAAAGAACTGGGTTAAAAAACAGTTTCACAACTCTTGGCCCACATCCATTCCAGGGGAGTAAAAATGTTTTGGTTGATGAAGATTTTATAAAGAAAACTTGTTCAGAGGGAACTGAGCTCTGAGGTCTTCTGACAAAGGGGAAGGTAGGAGACATTTCCCTCTGCTTACCAAGCTTAGTGAGGGGACTTCAAGGGACCACTTGGAGAATGTGGGATGTGTTTTTTGCAGTCATGGGGGCACAATGGTGCTTGACTCCCACTAAGGACCTGTGATCACAGATTTGAGGGCTGCCTCTGGGAGTGCAAACATGATCTTCCCTTAGCAGGTTAAATCTGAGAGAATATCAGGGACTAGATGGGGAACTCTTAACCTGATTGTTAGGTCCCTTTTGAAGGAGATCCTACCTCAAAGGGCTTTCCCAGTGTGGGACTCAGAAGAGGTGAAACAGAGTGAATGTTAGGAGCAGCCAGTCAAACGGGTCCATCTATGCTCTTCTGGCACCAGGGCCTTGTGCCTCAGGAAAGCAAGGGGGACTCAGAAGAACTGTGGGAGAAAGTCCGCTTTGACAACAGTAGCCCAGGGAGCACCAAGGCAGCTTCTAACAGTCCCAGTCAGGAACATCCTGCCTCCCCTTTACTTCTCCTTCCCTTTCCTCGGCCCCTGGATGGGTCAGAAACAACTAGTAGGAATGAGGTAGCAAGAAAGAGGGAAGAACCATATGTCCTTCCTCTATAGTAATGGCGGGCCCACAGTAGGACCCAAACCCACATCTAGGACCCTGGAAAGAGGAAAGTTTTCCTTTATATCAAGTATGAAGTTATGATTATTACCAGAGCCTGGACACTTTTGCCTTAATCAAGACTGTGCTTTTGACTTGTGATTGTAGGTTGTTCTATTTCTCAAGATAGACCAGAAAAGTCATGAGTGAGAACAGAGAAAAAACTATTTCCACTGAATACATTTTAAAGGGGCAGAGGAAGAGAAAATAAAATTGCGTTGTGATTACGTTCCATGTAATCAGATATATTGTACGTCAATACATTGGTTATATGAACTGAGGTGATCTTTTTCAAGAATTGCTTTTTTGAAGTATTTAAAATCAAATTAAAATCTATTCTTATCTCCTTTTCCAACAATAAACTTCATTTATTCCCCACTTCTTTACTTTTCAAAAGAATATGATAGATGAAGGGAGTGGGTCACTTTGGAATTATCTGAACAATAAGTATTCTAAAACCCAACTATTATTTATTAATATTAAAATAATATGCTAATTTTTTTGGCTGGGCCAACCTTGGTCAAAAATGTATCATGATCACACATCCTAACTTCTTAATTGATGTAATTTATTGATACATAATGGTCAGTGATAAAATCTGCTTTTATACATTTTGTGTTAAAATGTGGTAAATAGTATACAGAACACACAGGGAAAAGAAGCTTCTCATCTTTTCAAAAAATTTAGTAGGGGCTGTCAATTGATATAGCAATTGAATGTGACTATAACCATAGTAGTACAATGTCATGAATTTCTGTAATAATATAATATAATATAATTAGCAAGATAATTGAACAGATTTTTTTTCAGCAATAATTTTTCTCCGAAGATTTCTAAATTCTCTCCCAAGATATATTATTTTTACTTGTGAGAAGGAAAAAAAGAGTTACAGCAAGGCTAACAGACTTGCCCAAGGTTAGATACAAATCAATGAGAGGAAACCCAGAATCCCCACCTGGAAGCCTCAAACTACTTGACTAAATGTAAGGTCTGGTGAAAACATAAGGAAGAGCACAGCTTCAATGGGAAATGAGGAAGGAGGTATATACCCTATGGGTGAAATGTTAGATCTTTTCTATTTCTTGTTTTCCAGCTTGTTTGAGTCTTTATGGAGTTCTAAGCTAGATGTATCTGACATGTATCTAATAAAATGGTCCCTGGATACACATTTTGGCATCCTGTGCCTTGCTTCCATTGTCTATAATTGAAAGTACAGGACTGGTCTTGAACTTTGCCAACAGAAGTAAAAGAAAAAAAAAAACCTCTCTTGGTAGTAAAATACACAGATTGACTTCATAAAGAGGAAATTTTAAAATAAATGGAAAATACACAGAAAAATAGAAGTAACTGGGAAAATAATGTTCAGAAGATAGTTTTTTTTTTTTTAATATCATCAGCAAATTTGTCTATGTTGAAGCAGAAAAACACTCAGATCCAATCCTAATACTGATGTTCTAGTCATCTATGGTGGGTATAACAAACTACTCCAAAACTTACTGATATAAAAAAGTAAAAACTTAGGATCTCATGGTTTTTGCCTGTCAGGAGTCCACACATATCTTACCTGGATTCTTGTTCTCATCGTCTTTCCCATAGCTATAATCAAAATCTTGACCTGGGCTGTGGTCTCATCTGAAGTCCTGACTTAGGGAAGATCTGCTTCTAAGGTCACTTGTGTGTTGTTGACAAGATTCAATTCCTTATGAATTGTTGAATTGAGGGCCTTAGTTTCTCTCTGGCTGTTCTCTCTGGCTGTTTCCACGTAAGTCTCTCCATAGGGAACTCACAACATGCCAGTTGGCTTCTAGCAGAGTCAAGTGAGAGAGCAAGAGAGGAAGAGCAAGGTGGGTAAAACAGAAGCCAGAGTTTTTTTGCAAACCAATCTCAGTAGCGACATGCCATCACTTTTGCAAGTGTTTTATGTGTTAGAAACAAGTCACTGGGTCCAGCCCATACTCATAGGGAAGAGACTGCACAGAGGCATAAATACTGGGAGGAAACGACCATAGGGAGCTACCTACCATATCGGATTCTGCAAACCAGTAAGTTATGCATGCAGAGCAGGTGGCAGCTCTTGTCTACTGTCCGAAGTAGAAGTCTGAGCACTTCTGCCCACTGCATCTTGGAATCACAATTGCCAAGGAAAATACAGTGCAGTCGAGCACTAGATAGAACAACACTTTACTCACCTAGAGAAGAGACAGAGCACGATCGGTAGTGGGCATTGATTTCCCATGAGCAGCAGGTCCCTCCCAGCAGCCAATGTAGGGCTGTTGGCCTGCTCACATCGCTCTTGTGCTGCTGCAAAAGGACCTCATCCCCACAAAAGACAGATAGAGCAGTGGGGTTGGCCAGGTGCCATAGAGACACACACTTAAGTAGAACCAAGGAGCACATGTTGAGTCTGAAACATGGACAGACTTTCCTACACAGGATGATAAGCCCAGCGTAGACTAGGAGGACTCTATCTCTTGGTAAGAATGTGTTCCAGGTGGAAGGTCCACTTTTATTCCACCAAGTGGGGGTCGAAAGACTGTATGCATAAGACTGCCTTTCCTAACAATGTGAGTTCAGGCAAGTCACCTCAAAAAATTTTAGCTTCCTCATGCATAAAATGAGGAGTTTGGATTTGAGTCCTCAATGTATTTCCATTTTTCTAGGTCCATTGTTCCCTCATTACCAGTTTAGTTAAATAACAAATATAGAGGCACGACCAACTACGTGGCAAGCACTATGCTGGATCCTGTGAGGATGGTCACTGCTCTTGCCCACAAGTACTTGAGTGGCCCCTGACCCACTGTACCGGGGACTTTGACTCCATCTTTTAAATGTGAGGATGAATCCGATTTCTCCATCTGGCTGGAGCTGGTGGTATAGTGGTGAGCATAGCTGCCTTCTAGTCTCTCCATCCAGCATATGCCCCAGAACATTCTGTTTCATTCAGAAATACTTTGTTGCTGCCGTATGAGACAGATTTCATGACTGATAATAGATGAATACAACAGGGATCAAATGGTTCAGTGTATCTTGCTTTATGGAATGAATATATTTCTGAAAATGGATTATTCAAGCCAGAATTTTGTTAGTACTGTAAATGCTTTGCTCTAACATATATGCTTTATTCTTTTAACAAAAGAGAGTGAATAAGTCCATGGCATTAATTTTGTATAGAATACCACTTATGTGTGGGTGCATGGTTTTTTAGGAAAAACAGGAGGGTTTTCATTCTTCGTGTATTCTTTAAGAAGAGGGGCAGAGAATAAAGCACAGCGTGAGTCTGTGGAAGGCTCAGATGTGTAGAGGAAATTCACTAGGGCTATCCTTTTTCCAACTCTTGTATCCTTTGTTAGCTCTTACCCTGTCTTTATGAGTAGAAGCCCAGGCATTTTCATCTCTTCAGCCTTCCCAGTACCCTTCCTAAACATATAAGCTCCCACCTCTAAGAGCTATGGATTGGATCTTTGGACTATGTCTGCACTCCTGATGGAATGGCTATGCTATACTTAGTCCAGGGACTGATGGGGGGCAGCCTGAGAGACCACAGAGGTAGAGGCAGTTGTGCCAAACGGGGACAGAGACAATGATGATCAACATTCATTTAGGACATGCTGTGTGCCAAGCACTGTAAATGCAGCATCTCATGTATTTCTCGGATAATAACTCAAATAAGTAAGTATCTATATCATTCACATCTTACAGATGACAAAATGCAGAATTAAACAATTCATTTCTCTATATTGACTGAGCCAGATTCAAGATCTGAATCCAAAGCTCTATACAATGCTGGCATGATAAACTTTTAGGCAAAATATAGTGAAATGAGAGAGATGTTTGATGACAATTCTGCCCCTCCTTCCTCTAGACTCTTTGGAAAACTTCTTGTTGGAAAATTGCCCGAGTTCCCTTTGCTGAAAACTGAGGAAAAGAAACATTTATTGAATTCCTACTATGTGCCATGCATTTTCACATTATTTCACTCTAATCTTTGTAATTAGCCCAGGAGATATTTATTCACTCATTTGACAGATACTTAAGGAGTGCCTACAATGTGACAAAGCCCTGAGGGGATACAGAAGTGAATAAAGCATACATAGTTCCTGCCTGGGATACAAACAGAAAAATGAACAGACATTTATTTATTATACTGTATAATAAATGCTGTAGTAGGCAAGGCGCAAATGCCTAGGGGACATGGGAGGAAAAATTCCCAAGTGCTGAGAGGTCAGAAAAGACCATTAAAAATACCATATTTTTGTTTCTTGTATCTGCAGATCTAAGTTATCTGACATGGTTTTCTTTGCATGGTGGGTACCTACAATCAGTTGTAATTTATCAGCCAGAGAATGCATCATGCAAATCTTTAAGAATTGATCCAATGAGGTAGATGGTACCTGTGGAAACTGAGTGGCCATTTCTTCCATATATTTAGGTCAGGAACCTGCATTTTTAACAAAAAGATGATGAAAATCCTGCTTGCTCTTTGGATGATCGTCAAAGCCCATGGATTTCCTATTAATCGGCAAAGGGAATGCCTACACTCAGGTTTCAGCTTGGGAAAAAAAGAGCAAAAACAAAAAACCCTTGAGCTGACTCTTTTCCATTGCTAAGAAGTTTGGTTGCGACATTGTGTGGCTTGCCTAAAGGTTATGCCGTCTATTAATTCATGGTAGTTAAAAATTCTTCCTTGAATCCACCTAGTTTATTAGAAAGCTACAGGTGGGATGACATGAACTTGCCCTTGTGAAGTTCTTTTACTGAATGGAATTCTGGCACTGTACCAAACATGGCGGAAGATGTTACCATGTATCTAGTGTCCCTTTCTATGAAGATTCAGGGAAGGAATTTTTCTTAGTCCTTGGAAAATCAATCCTGTGGCATGGCTGGGTAGATTTTAACTGTTGCAGCTTTGCTTTGGATGCTAGGGAGCTCAGAATCAAATTCCCAATGTAATTCTGGAAACTGTATATGAACATGCATGATTCACAGCACGTATTACTCATGATACCAATTTCATCTATTTCTCTACTCTCATTTTCTCTTCATCCAGCTTTTTTCAGCTGTTTATTTTTTTTAGCTGATTGTATTTTTTAATTAACTCTCTCAGATTCTATTTGGGAAAAGGTGAGCCAACTCATGAGAATGATTGAGAATTTAAATTTTTAGGACAATTTCCTACTTAAACAATATGTGCAAGACAACCATCTCTAATGATTTTTAATTTTACTACCCTAAACTGACATGATTTTCCATAGTAATGCAGAGGAAGAATGTACAGAGTTTTCTTAAATTATGAAAAGCCCCAAAATAATTGATTTGTATTTGGCTTGAAATAAACTTTGCCATTTACTTATGATGATGAGTTCATCTGAGTTCTCATTCAAAATTTTTCAGGAAACAAACTTTAAGTCATTATATAATCCTAATTTAGGAGGACCCGCGAAATTATCCCAGCAATTTTCATTGCCCTCTGCTCAGCACCATCTTTCTCTTTTCTGCAAAGGAGAGGCATGGCCCATTCTTTTAATCTGATGCACAAGAACAGCCTGAACTGTACTGATATCTCTTTTTCTCTATCTCTGCTTTTCACTGGGGTGGTTCGAACTTTTCCTAGTTTAGCAAGAGAGATTATTTTGGCTTCAAGTTACTGATAAACGGCAAATTGCTTGCAAGAATCAAAGTAAAAATGAAAAATATTAACAAAGGACAAGTTACCTAACTACACCAATAAGAATTTGAAAGAATCAAATTCATTTTTAAAAGGTACATAAGCAGAAAAACTATTTCTCCAGTGTGATTTTATTATATTCGATGTGTGTGTGTGTGTGTGTGTGTGTGTGTGTATGTGTGTTATATTTAGGACAGTTTCTGCTCATGTCATTCAAGTATTTTTAGAAATTAAAATTGGATTAGAATATAATACCCATGGTTGTGTGACCAATAAATTGTATACACAGTATGTTTTCCCTCTGTTTTCAAATTGCCTTAATTTATTTACCTTTTTCACACAGAGTTCATATATTATAAATCACAGGGATGTTTCAGGGCATGACAGACCCTCATTCCTGAACAGAATGGTCTCTCATGCATAACTTTCTTAGATCAACAACTTAAGCCAAATGAGTTTAGGATGAAAAGAACATGGAACATATTTAAACCAGGGAAGACAACTCTGGGTTGGATCAGGGCAGCATCCCAGAAGACTGGCATTTAAGTTTAAACCTGAAGGATGAGGGTTGTTGGCCCAGAGAAGGGGGATAATGGATTAGTCGAAGAGCATTCCCAGTGCAGGGAAAAGTATATGCAAAGGTACAGAAATGGAAAGGAGATTAGCAGTCACTGTATAGAAATGCCAGAAAGGGGAGGGTGGCTATAGATGAGGCCAAGACACTTGATAGTGGCCTATGGCTTACACCACCTGTCAGAAGGACAAGACATGAAGAGACTTGAGTGTCAGTTCATGGTATTTCTCACTGTGACTCTCAGAAACCTTGGAGGAAGGAGAGGAAAGGAAGGAAACTAACACTGGGGCCAGGCACTTTTTGTCTCTTCTTTCACAAAGCAGAGACAACTATTCTGGAACTTTCACTTTCTCCTCCTGTGACAATGGGTTTCAAACCCCTCCAGTCTAATTCTTTCTCCCTACTCCATTGTCTTGTGAGAAGTCTCTATTATGGAGAAAATACGAAGAAGATGGCTTCGAACAGTTCCAGGTAATCTTGTGAATGGATTGTACTTATCTCTCTTCCCTTCATGTTTTCTTCTTGTTATCTCCTCTCCTTTCTTGGTGCCTACCTCTGCTCTCTAGTGCCTGGACCTCTGATGCCATCCATCATCTCTATACTATGCATCTTGGCCTCCCAGGTACACTTTCTGTGACCCACTGTCTTGAGGTCCTACTCTCAAATGGTTCAGAATGGTTTAAAGCAACAGTGATCAACTCTTGTTTGCTTCCAGGACACATTTAATGGGTGTAATCTGAATGCATGACGTATGCTCATGAATACGTACCCAAGTTTTTCTTTCTGGGATGCAGCACGAGTGAAGAAGGTTTTGCGATATAGTTAATTTCCAGTGTATTTACTATAACTTAGTTCCCTGGTTTATAGAATTTCTACAAGTATCTGTGAACATTTAAAATGCACATTCTCCCAGCAATTTTTAAGAAGTTATCTTTCAGAAATGCTCCCACATGTGCCCAAGGATATATATGTTGGGATATTAATTGCAACCTTTTTTGTAATCATAAACATCACAAACAAATGAAATGTCTATCAACAGGGGATTGAGTACATTTTTACAATTATCTAACTACTTATCTACATTCATGATTTTCTTTGGAAATGCCTGTGAGTTTTGAGTTGTAAGGACAGCAAAAGGGGACCTTTGTGTTTTATTCCATAGTTATACGTTTGATTTTTTTCCCCAGTGAGTGTGCATTAGTTTTACAATAAAAGTCATTAAAAATATCTTGTTCCTCCAAAATGGTGACATTTTAGGCATTGAGATAAGCCAGGAAGAGAACTACGTTTAGAGTAAGGGCCCACCCAGGCACCCTTTGTCTTAACCCGATGGGGCAGTCATCTACTTTGCTCATGTATAAGGCTGTCCCTGGCCAGTAACATTATATGGGGAAAAACAGAAATGGGAGTGAAGTACTCAGTAAGACTCTCACTGCGGTGTTGAAATTATGGCTGCCTAAATAAGGACTCCATCTAATGGCCTTGCCTGTGTCTCCATATGTGAGAAATAAGACCAGTCTCTATGCATTCCTATCACAGAAACGCAGACTAGTAAGATTTTAGGTTCTTTAGTCTAGTGAACTACGTGAAACTGGCCCGGTGGCCCTGGAAAAAGGATCTGCAAAGTGAACTTTCTTATTTGGGATAGGGCTAGTACTGGGTAGAATGGTTCAGCCTTAATATTTCCCTGAAAAAGAATTTTTATTTTTATTAAATCTTTATTTTATTAATTATTTAATTTTTATTAAAACAAAACAAAACAAGACATAATTCTTACTGGATTTAAATGGGCCAGTGTGAATTAGTTTCAGGAGGACTGGGAAGCCCTTCCTAGAGCCCCAGTGGGCTGGGACCCTTAGTTTTGCTTATGAGTCTGCCTCCTTCATTTCATGGTAAGCTTCTTTTTTTTTTTTTTTTAAGGATTTTATTTATTTGACAGAGACACAGCGAGAGAGGGAACACAAGTGGGGGGAATGGGAGAGGGAGAAGCAGGCTTCCCACAGAGCAGGGAGCCTGATGTGGGGCTCGATCCCAGGACTCTGGGATCATGACCTGAGCCGAAGGCAGACGCTTAATGACTGAGCCACCCAGGCGCCCCTTTGGTAAGCTTCTTAAAGGAAGAAAATTCTGCATTCTCCTTTCTGTCTCTATTCCTGCACCTGATACACCACAGCACAAAATAAAATACCCTGAACTTATTAAAATCCTCTACTCTAATTTAGCCTAGAGAAGATTGGAAATAGGGGTAAAATAACTTTTACTAATCTGACCAATGTGGCAAAATCAAAAGCGTGAATGCATTGCCCTCCTTCAGAGCTAGGTTCAGAGCCTACTTACAATGTTCACTAGTTGTATGTTCTTAGACACATCAAGCCCTCTGAGACACTGTTTCCTCAGATGTAAGGTGAGGATATTAATAACTCACAGGCTGGGCTAACTATCAGAGATAATATATATAAAGGACCTGGGACCTACCAGAGGCTTAATAAATGGAAATTGTCACAGGGCACTGATTTTGGGGACAGAGAGACATCATAAGTTATTGTTGAAATTATAATATACCTCAAGTTCCTAACACGGGCCCTGCCACTTCTGCCTGCATCCTCCATTACCATGGCTGGGAGAGTGCTGCTTTATCTAAATCAGTCATTATGGCTTACTACTGAAACTGTGGTTTGTGGCAGGACATAGATAGTCAGATGGAAGAGGTAGGTCTGGTGTAGCAGCACGATTATTAAAACTTAGGAGATGACAATCCCTTGAAGGAATTCTTTACGTCCAAAGTATGATCTCCATCATGGGCATCCCCCTGTCTGCCCTGGCTCCAGATCTCCAAGGGACATCAAACTCATGTCAATTTTATGAACATCTGAGTTGAGAATGACCTTTTGGTGCAACAGAAACATTAAAGGAGATTATAGGGCCAAATCCTCAGAGCAGCTACGCTCTGAAGTCCATAGTCTGCAAAATGGCAAAGCTGCTGGAAATTTGCCAGGAGAACCCCACTGAAGCAAGGGGCATGAATAAATAATAATTGTGGGCATCTCTTCTTCCTTTGTTTGAGCTCTTAGGGGCAAAGACAGCAACATTGATTACGGTGGATTTTACATTTCTTTTACTTTTTAAAATGATTTTGTTCTACTTCTTTTTAACTTCTTTCATATATTACCTATTTTTTATCTTTCCATGGCTCTATTGTTTTTAATTTCCCCATTTTTTTTTATCTTTGTTCTTCATTTTCTCCTGTTCAAACATTTTCCTTTAGTCCTGAGTAAAGCTTCACTCTGTTTATCAGGGTATTCACTGGTTTACCTCTGTCATCATCTTCCTTCATGTTTATTGTGACCCCAAATGTTCCTTGTGTTTAATGCTTTTCTGACCCCAAACTATACCTTCCTCCCCTCACACACCTCCTCCTTTTTATTTTCCATTTTAACAGTCTTATTGAAGTAAAATTCATGTAGTGAATTGAAAAGATCTTAGGTGTACGACACTCATTCTTTATTTCCCGACTCCTGTTTGTGAGCTGTATCTCTAATGCAGTATGAAGATGTCAATCCTGCACCCAGAAGTAACATAAGTTTGCATATTAAGGGTGTAACAAGCCTCAGGAGCAAGGAGACCCTATAAATGTCAGAATGTAAAACTATTTCAGGGTGGTCTGAAATGCCTGTGTGTGGCTCCATGACTAGATGTTTCCCTCATGTTTGTGAATCCTAGGTGATTTGTCATCTAACTCCCTACATTCTTTTCAACATCTTAAAAATAAAAGACCATGTAATTTTCTTAAAATCTTGATAAACTTGACATTGCTTGTCTTTACCTTTGAGGGTTCAAATGGCAGTTCTGTCCATGAAAGTTGAAGTAGGCTATGTCCTTGGACAGCTTCTCAGTATGAAGCTTGTCCTGGGAGAAGCTAGTGTTTACGGTCTTGTTCCCAATTAACCTTGGGGTTTTGTGGCCTCCCTCATGCCTGCCAAGCAGATTATGGCTTAGTGGTGGTATGAAACTCTGCCAATGCCAATGTTCTGCATAACAAACTTGTGTTGGCTCAGTGGGAGGACCCCCCTCCCCCGCCCGAGCAGACATGTTTCAACAGAACATATGTGCCTGAGCGCATGGGCTTGCACACATGCACACACGTGCACACATGGAGTATCTATGCTGCACAAGTTCCTCACAATTATCAGAAAATCCTGCTCACATAAGTATGATTCATTTTGACGAGGAAGCTTGAGTGAGTGAATAAAAGGACCTTTTTTTTTCTTAGCTGAGCATTTAAAAATTCCTACCTAGACCTGTAGATATTCATGGAGACCGAAGCATGAAGAACAGAAACTTGTCAGCCAGAACTGCAGGGTGCATTTCAAGCCCAGAATCTCAGAATTGGAAAGAGCCTGAAAGATTGCCCTGGTTAGCCCCTCTCTGGTGCTGGAGTCCCCTCCCCTTGGCAAGGTCTCCCCGAAGCCCTCCTGACGCTGTGAATGCTGCCGGTGAGCGGGAACTCACTGAATTACAATTTGGACACAGTTTCAATCCACTAGCTGGTTCCTAAACTTTTCTTTGGTAGCAGCTCATTTTTAATCCTTAGGCTTTCTCTGGGGAGGAAAGACTGAGGTTTGAAAGTCTCCAGGCATGCTTTTTGTTTGTTTGTTTGTTTGTTTCTCCTCCTCTTTTGTATTCTCTAGACCCTGAGTGTGTGGTGATGAGGAGAAGGGACTAGAACTGGCTATGTTGTGCAGCCACTATGGAAAACAGTATGGAAGTTCCTCAAAAAAATTAAAAATAGAACTACCATATAATCCAGCAATTCCGCTTCTGGATATATATCCAAAGGAAATGAAAACACCAGCTCAAAATGATATGTGCACCCCATAACTCATAGCAGCATTATTTACAATAGCCAAGGTATGGAAGCACCTGTGTCCACTAAGGGATGAATGGATAAAGAAGTGGTGGATATAGTTTATATGTAATAAAATATTATTTAGCCATAAAAACAAGGAAATCCTACCATTTGCAACAACACGGATGGACCGTGAATGCATCATGCTAGTGAAATAAGCCAGACAGAGAAAGGCAAATATTGTACTACCTCACGTGTGTGTGGAATCTAAAAACAACAACAAAAACATACTACATTCATAGAAACAGAGCTCTGACTTGTGGTGACCAGAGGGCTGGGGGTTGGGAGGAGAGGGAATTGGAGCAAGGTGGCCAAAGGTAGAAGCTTCCAGTTATAAGATAAGTAAGTACTAGGATGGAAATATGATGACCGTGGGTGTGCTGGACAGGAAAGGTGTTCAGGGAACAAACCCTAAGAGTTCTCATCACAAGGAGAAATTTTTTTTCCTTTCCTTTCTATTGTATCTATACGAGAGGATGAACGTTAACTAAACCCATGTGGTAATCATTTCACGACAGAGGTAAGAGAAACCATCATGCTGTACACCTTAAACCCATACAGTGTTATATGTTGATTATTTCCTGGTAGAACTGGAAGGAAAAAAAAAGAACTGCTTACTTGGTGCCTCTGTCAGTTTAGTGTGTCCGTGAAGGAAGGGTTCTTTTTGTGCGGGGATCACAGAGTCTTCTTGGGTGAGGGAGGGGTGTCTGTTCCCCCACCTCAGGCTACTCGGCTATGTGGGGCCACTGCTTTCCCTTCCTCGTTCTCTGCTTCTCTGTGGAGAATTACAGAAAACTTCCCTTTGGGCACTAAGCTCAGCTCTTACCTTAGGCTTCACTTTCAGAATATATTTAGCTAGTGGTCCTTCTCATGCCATCTTCCAAAGGGGTGTATGGAGGTGAAATTTTCACATATGTGGTATCATGCATTCTGAATAACACCAACAGCTTCTTCATCTGTAACTGATACACAAAACCCACCCTCATAAACAAAATATCCATGGCACTCTTGAAACAGAGTTAGAGTGGTTTCACTGTGTAATATGTAGTTAGAAGGTTGGGGATTGGAGGCCCTGGTGAGCTGGGGTTTCCCTCAATTCTTTCTTCCACATTTACCACCTCTCAGGTCTGCCTATTTAGAGAGTTGGTTGAAAATTCATTCTTTTTTTTTTTTTTTTTAAAGATTTTTTATTTATTTATTTGACAGAGAGAGACACAGCGAGAGAGGGAACAGAAGCAGGGGGAGTGGGAGAGGGAGAAGCAGGCTTCCCGCTGAGCAGGGAGACCGATGCGGGGCTCAATCCCAGGACCCTGGGATCATGACCCGAGCCGAAGGCAGACGCTTAACGACTGAGCCACCCAGGCGCCCCGAAAATTCATTCTTATATTGAGCTGAAATTTATCTTTGTGAAGTTTCCAACATCTATTTAGTTTACACAGAGTAACTTTAATCCATCTTGCAAAGCCTTACAAATAATTGAAGACAATGGCCGTGTTCCCTACTCCTATTCTTTTTCAGGTAAAACAACCTTAGGCCCTTCCATCTTCTTAGGACATAATTTTTTTTATTTTTTATTTTTTATTTTTAAAGATTTTATTTATTTATTTGACAGAGAGAGACACAGCGAGAGCAGGAACAGAAGCGGGGGAGTGGGAGGGGGAGAAGCAGGCTTCCCGCCGAACAGGGAGCCCGATGTGGGACTCGATCCCAGGACCCTGGGATCATGACCTGAGCCGAAGGCAGACGCTTAATGACTGAGCCACCCAAGCGCCCAGGACATAATTTTTTTAAAAGATTTTATTTATTTATTTGATATATATAGAGAGAGATCACAAGCAGGGGGAGGCAGAGGGAGAGGGAGAAGCAGGGAGCCCAATGTGGGACTCGATCCCAAGGACCCTGGGATCATGACCTGAGCTGAAGGCAGACACTTTAACCGACTGAACGACCCAGGCACCCCTTCTTATGACATAATTTTGAGTCACTTTGACTATTGTGTTCCCCTTCTCTCTGTGTATTCTTGTTTAACTATATTTCTCTTTATCAATTGTGGCACCTACACCTCAGTTAACATTATACATGTTTCCTGTTGCAAGATATTGTCTCTTCTAGATACGGGGGTGACTTAAAAACCATATATTGCTTCATACTGAACATGCTATCACTGAGGACACATATAACATATTTCCTTATTCTACCTTCATAAAAGTGGTTTGGGGTGTTCAAACCCAGGATCCTATTTCATGCTGGGGAATTTCACTTTCCTAGATGCAGGTCATCATTTCAACTTAAGTTCCTTTTGAATCATGACTTAATAATTCAAGGAACTGACAATTACTCTTAGCCACAAATTTGACAGGCATGCCCTCTAGATCTTCATCCAGATCATGAAAGGTGATGATGAGTGAAGCAGGGACAAGAACACTATGATGCAGAGAACCTACTTTAAGACTGACATCGGCACAGTAACTATTCAGTGCCCTTTGTATATGATAGTTTAACTTGTTAGCTTCTTAACTAATGCTTCTTGCATCCAATCTATATTGCTCCATCTTTCCCTCAAAGCTGTCATCTAAGCCATAACAAACACGGTGCTTCAATACTAAATATCTACCAGACTGTGAAGTCTGTGAGGGCAAGAAATATGTGCTAATCATCTTTGTATCTGTAAGAACCATCACATTTTCTTTTTTTTTAAAGATTTTATTTATTTATTTGAGACAGAGAGAATGAGAGAGAGAGAGCACATGAGAGGGGGGGAGGGTCAGAGGGAGAAGCAGACTCCCTGCCGAGCAGGGAGCCCGATGCGGGACTCGATCCAGGGACTCCAGGATCGTGACCTGAGCCGAAGGCAGTCGCTTAACCAACTGAGCCACCCAGGCGCCCAGAACCATCACATTTTCTGACGCACAATAAATACTTAATAAATTATCATTCAATAAACGTGATGAGAAAGACACTGCTAGAGTCTATGAAGAATTCAACGAAATTTAAGACACAACATCTGTCTTGAGGAATCTTAGGAAGGTAAGTCTTATGCATGACTATTGCATTCTCCAAGCCACCATGTAGCTTACCTAACACATGAAACAAGTAATACAATCAATGGAGAGAGAGAGAGCACTTGGGGGTGGTTAGAGTGTCAGATAGGCTTTCAGAGGAAGAGAATTTGAGGAAATTAAAGAGAATTTGAGGAAATTAAACTTGGCCAACTAGAAATTCCATTCCAGTTCTAAAGATTCTATAATTCTCGACTACAAAAAATGTCTAGGAATAAAAGAGGGGGGAAAATAACGCCATCTACATGGGTAAAAACAGAATTGAAAGGTGAGCACAAGTTGTCAGGTTGATGTTAAGTGATTATACTTGATAACTTCTATCCATCTGAATGAACAGGGAATAGATTTCTTCCTTTGTACCAAGATCAGGGGAGGATTCCCTCGGGATCCACTTTTTAATGTTTTTTAGGCTCTGACTTCTTCTTTCTCATGGCTATAACAGCAGGGGTGTACGTGTATTCTGAGTCTCTCTAAGTCAATAATGGGTCCTAGAATTCTAACCTGGATGGAGTTTAAGAAGTAATCTCTACCTCCCTCATTTTACCGATGCGGTAGCTGAGGACAAGAGAAGTTGAGAGGATGTTCCAGGTCACCCTGGACCTACACAGCCTGAGGTAGACCTACATCTTTGAAACTCCTATTCTTATCACTAGGAAGAGGAACTTCGTCACAGAATTTCTTAGAGAACTGAAGTATAATGTCTGGGTTACCCCTGGTACATTTAGAAAGGGATATTATTCTCAAGTATCAGTCCATTCATGTAGAAGAAATGTCTTCTAAAAAATAATTTCCCACAGTCCTGAAAAATTTAGGGGCTCAGAAGATGTTTGAAGAATGGAAATGAATCCAGTGGGAGCTGGTCAGTGAGTCTCTTGAAGAAGACAGACCAACAAACACATTGTCTAGTCCTTGGCCCTTGAAGCCGGGGAAGAGATTCAAAAGGAAAATCAAAACAGCATAGGTTGTTCTTTACCTCATTCAATCCAACAATGTTTTCTGAGAAAGATACTCAGATGGCCTTATTTTTTTAGTAAAAGTTGGGAAGGCGAGAAGGAAGTCAATGGAGTGTCTAGCAATAGTTGCCATCGCCACGACAGCCTAGAGAAGGTATCAGCTCTGAGGCTGGCTTTGCTGGAGGGACCGCGTAACCCTCACGTGGTTTTAGAAAATGATTTCTATTCAGACATAGCTGAGACACATTGTTTTCCATCACATCAGTGGCACACTTTGTCCTTCTGTTTCCTCAGCATTCCCTCATTTCAGTCCACGTATTTCTGAGACTCATGCAGGACCAGCCCCATTTAGAAAAGGGGTAAATTCTCCTCTCCACACCCCAAATATCTTCGTCATGGAAGGCACTTGCATTTATATATTAGAGATTTCCTACAAGGCTTCTGTTTCAACAGTAGAATCTTGCTTTAAGTTGATAGTAAAACATATGCTTGACATCAAACATTCTAATTGTTTTCGTAAAGGTATCTAAAATTTGTTTCATCTACTTTTACAGGGTGGACACACAACTTCACGCCCGGTTCTTTATTACCAGCCACAGGCTAGATCTCGGACTGTGAAGCTCGGCTCTGTGATTAAAGGAGGACTTCACTTCTCAGTCGCAGATTCAGCAGAGGCCCAATCGGGCAGGCCCACCAGCTGCGGATTTGCTAACCCGGAGAGCGACCGTGATTGTGGTGCTCGGAATTTCTCCCAGTCATTCCCATCTTATTAATGCTTCAGTGTAGCATAAAGCTTCATTCATTATTCATAATAATCCAGTCAGAGGGCACTCGGAGACCTGATAAATTCTCACCTAAGTGACAACGGCTGACAGGGCCTAGGGTTTTATAGCCCTTCTCCTGCCATAGCAAGGTGCTGTGGGCAAAGGTCCAGAATGATCCTCCACTAATGACCAGTGTGATATACGAGCAGCTGCTGATTTCTTGACACCAAGGTCCTCGGCTGAGGCTCCCACCTGCAAGCTGTGAGCCGGAGATGAATATCTGTCAGACTGTAAAACGCAGGATCAGACCACAGCGCGGTATATTCTCGGGCATTAAGAGGTTAATTCTGAGAGTGGGAACATGAGCATTAAGCCTGAGAAGAAAAGAAGAAAAACCACCAGCTCAAATCCCACAGTGGAACTGGTGTAAATTTGGGATTGTGTCATTGGGCTCGACGGACAGAGGTTCTCAATCCTGTAAACTCTACTTTGTGGCATCCAGAGGGCTGAATAATCATGATTTTTAAGGTCTGATAAACTGGTTTATAAAAATCAATGATGAGATTTTGAAGAACGTTAATTGCAATCTTGACGAAGGGTAGAAACTTTGGACTATTTTGTTAGTTTTAACTTCGTGAGAGAAAAGCTTTATTTATTTATTTATTTATTTATTTATTTATTTATTTATTTTTACAAACCAGTCCTACTCTCTTACAAGCACATATATTATCTTCCTCTCCATGTTGCAAATTCCAGTTAGGCCTAGGTGTGGTTGTTAGCATTTTCCCTCAGCTTTTTGTATTGAGCGATGACCACTGTGAAGTTTCTCTTAATTCACATTTTTTTTTCTTTTAATTTTTACATTGTGTGTGTGCGTTTGGTGCTATCTCTAAATTTTAAAACTTCTGGAGATTTTTCTTGACTCAAAAAAGGAATGGAAGAAAGTGACCTATGGAAAGTCAGGGTCTCAATAAGCATCTCTTTGATTCTGGATGGTCAAAATGTGTGTATATCATATTTCTACCATAATTATATATATTACATGTTTATATATATAGTATATTTCTACCATAATTTTATATATTTATGTATATATGTGTGTTTATATATAATATATTTTAAATATATATAATATATTTAAAGGAACTGTTCATGGGAACAATTCAGCTCTATTCATCACACTTCTGTAAGAAGGGTATTTTTCTAAATGCCTTGCGCTGCCTTCTCACCCACTTCTCTCTGGAGAAGAGAGCAAAGCGGCCAGTTTGGTAGGTGAAAGCAGTCATGCATCACTCAGCCCTGCCTTCTTCTCTCCTTCCAGGAGGCCACCTTTCTCAGCAAACTGCTGTCTGGTCTAGTCTTCCATGCAGGATGTCTTGCAGAGGGCAGGCCCCACACCTGAGGGAGGTGCGAGCCTGGGCAGGCGAGCTCCGGGTCAGCAAACTTAGGACTGCTGTGGACCGAAGCCACATCTTCTGCCTCCGTTTCCATCTATAATAAAGCTTCTATTTTTATTTCATTGTGCATTACTGTTTGTCTACTGTTGCACTGACTTAGAATTCAAGTGGGGAAACCAGTAATATTTATTGTTTCTCCTTAAAACCCTAACAGCATCTATATTAATAATAAACATTTACAGAGAATTGGGGAGGTACAGGGCAGAATATATGAGACATAATTCTGTCCATTGAGCTGATAATCTAGATTTATCACCATAGCAGTGTCTTCTTGGTAATTGGTAGGCACGTGCACTTGGATGTAAATGTTACTTAAATTAGGGTAACTGGAACTCGCAAGGAAAGCAACTGAACTTCAAAGGAAAGTTCTTACCTGAAGAATAAAATATGTCTCTAGTCCTCTGCGTAGCGTTCTGAATGTCATTGTTTTTTCTACTCGTCTATAATCTTTATGTGCCAGACACAGTCTCCGTTGTAGTCTTGATTCTACTTGAGGAGTGAAGGCTTATTTTCTGCTTATTTTTATACTGTACCTTATTTGGAAATAAGAACCAGTGTGAAAAATACCCCCAAACCACAAAAACAACAAAATGGTGGAAAGCTGTTTGAATTCTAGTGCCAAGGAATAGATTTCTTTTTTTCTCTATGGGTAACAAGTAACACTGCTAGACACATAGAAAACCTCTTAAAAATAAAAAAAATGTGTGTTTTGTTTTTTTGTTTGTTTGTTTGTTTTAGAGGTCACTATCTAAGGGAGGATCTATATTCTATCTCCTCTTTTTCTATTTGCTTATAATAGTCTCCCCAAAGCTATTTGGAGTCATCCGTGCCTTTCCCCTTGTCTGCTCCAACAATAAAGAAGTAGAATCTATTTCCTCCCCCTTTGAGTCTGGGATGGTCTTGTGGCTTTCTTTGACCACAGGATGTGACAAAAGTAAGGCTGTGCCTGTTCTGGGACTAGACCTTCAAGCAGACTGGCAGCTTTCACCTCCTTACTCTTAGAAGTCATCCTCATGAGTACCATAAAGAGACTGAGACCACCATATTTTGAGGAAGTCCAAGCTAGCCCTGTGGAGAGGTCACATGAGGAAGCACTGAGATATTTGCCATGTGAAGGAAGCCTTCTTGGATTTTTCAGCCCGGCCTGATGATCAGCTGAATGCAACTGAGTGAGTAACTCCAGCTGACATTAAATGGAACAGAACGTTCTATGTGAGCCCAGTCAACCCTCAGAGTTATAGGCTATTTTTAGTCATCATTGTTATTTTAATCTTCTAGGTCATGGGATTTCTTTTTTTTTTTTTAACACAGAAAGAGAGAGCTAAAGCACCCACTAGCTTATGCCTACTCTGCCTTTAAAACCAAGCTTCAGTTCCAACTGCTACACAAAACATTTCCTTGATCAGTTGATCAGTCCACATGAAGGAGTGCTTCTTGACATGTCATCCTACTTACTGTTAATATGCCTTACTTGACATTATTTGCTGCAAAGATTAAGTTACTTTTCAGTGTGTTGAAGTTTTAAGCCACTAACTAGTTTATACACTTGTTGAAGGCAAGAACTGTTTTTGCCCCTCTTTATGTACTCTTTAAAGCCTAACTAGGAGTTTGTGTAATGTAGGTATTCAGTAAACATTACTTATCAATCATTGATTACTGAAAATATTTTATAATTTTTTTCATCTAAAAAGGATCTCATTGGAGCATCTGGGTGGCTCAGTTGGTTGAGCATCCAGTCTTGACTTCTTGATCTTAGGGTCGTGAGATTTAGCCCCACATGGGACTCCATGCTCAGTGGGGAGTCTGCTTGAGACTCATTCCCTCTGCCCCTCTCCCCTGCTCTCTCTCTTTCAAACAAATAAATTAATTAAATCTTTTAAAAAATAAAATAAAAAGGATCTCATTGGCTGTTTACCACAATTATTGATAAGAAATGTGAGAATAAATATTCTGACCACCTCCTTTCTCCCCCCAATAACCCAAACTTCCAAGATATTAGCACATTCAATTAAAAATATTTTTAAGCTCACTCAGATCTTAGTCTCAATACACACTTGTCCTTAACCATTTTCAAAGATTTTGTCTGAGGCTTTTGTGTCTACTTGTTGGTTTTAATACCAAGAAAAAAAAAAGGACAAAACAATTCTCTAGAGAGAAAAAAGACTTTTTAAAGTCTAAAGGAATATTCTTGACAAGGATATTTTACGGCTTTTTTTTTTTTTTTTTTTTTTTTTTTTAAAGATTTTATTTATTTATTTGACAGAGCGAGAGAGCACAAGCAGGGGGAGCAGTAGAAGGAGAGGGAGAAGCAGGCTCCCCGCGGAGCAGGGAGCCCGATGCAGGGCTCGATCCCAGGACCCCGGGACCATGACCCGAGCCGAAGGCAGACGCTTAACCATCTGAGCCACCCAGGCGCCCCATTTTACGGCTTTTTTAGAAAAACAATGAAACACTACAATGGAGAAATCACTGATTTCTTCTAAGAGATTCTCTGTAGATTAATGTTTTGGATGAAATTCTGGAGACTTCTGGTCCTTTGGTGGGGGAAGGAAACAACACGTAGTTGGTGCACATGTGTTTTAATTCCCTTAAGAATTTTTATAGACTCTATGTCCCGCAGGGCCCGAATAGACACATTAAACTGGGAAAATTCTCTTTCTCATTCTGTCCTCTTCCCTCATTTATTAGGCTAATTAATTTATTTTAATAAAGTAAACTGCATTCTTGTTCACTCGGAGCCCCAGGCCCTCAGGGCTGGGAATTCTTGTTTTCAGCTGTTTCCTTTAGATTTTTTTGGCATGGCAGCAGCAACCCCTTTGGGGTTTTTTGTTTTTTTGTTTTTTCTGAGCAGGAGGGGAAAGTGTCTAACGTGCAGAAATTCTATCCCTTCACAAAATAAGTAGAAAAAAAGTGCGCCCCTACTCTGGAAGTAATGGCTAAAAATGTTTTAGTAAGAAATTTTACTGGGAATTTCTTGAGAGAAGGTGTTGTTGCTCTTTCTTTCTTTCTTTCTTTTTTTTTAAAGATTTTTTTATTTTTTATTAGAGAGAGAGAGAAAATACAAGCAGGGGGAGTGGCAGGTAGAGGGAGAGGGAGAAGCAGACTCCCCGCTCAGCAGGGAGCCCAACATGGGGCTCGATCCAAGGACCCTGGAATCATGACCTGGGCCGAAGGCAGACGCTTAACCGACTGAGCCACCCGGGCGCCATGAAGGTGTTGCTCTTTCTATCTCGGAGTTAGCCCTGTGTGTAGTTTGCTGTAGTTTGAAGAGAAAAACTTTTGAGCTGAAGCTAAAGCTCTGAAGCAGGGTCATTCTGTCTTTCTCAAACCTGAAGGATAACAATTACGAATGAGGACTCCAACCAGACAAACAAATAGACACCTGAGTGGTAAATGGGTTGCTTTCTAGACATCTGTTCTTGACAGAACACTGCTTTGGTGGGTTCTTAAGCTTGATTAGGGGTTGAAAATGGCATGAGCATACTGTGTGATACATAGCCCAGCCTCATCACAAGGCAACTTTAGTTTGCTGGTTTTTCTCCTTGTCTTGTTTATTATGATCCAACTTTCCCAGCTCATCACTGATAGTCTTTTGTGGATACTGAGTGGACACGGACTTTCATTTCAAATCCTGTAACACAAAAAGATAAAAATAATAGAAATATTTCTTTTGGAAAGTCCCTAGGCCTGCCTGCAGGCGCAGAAGGTGCTGGTTTCATTTTACTTTATCAAATCAACTGCAATATCTGCCCATAAATCCAAGCTTGAGTTCCTTTCATGGCAGGTCATAAGTACAGTGGTTCACACTTCGTGTTTGTGGATGGGGGTCACTTTCTCAGCAAATTCTCATTTTCCCAGTCCTTGCCTTGGGCTAATAGTTAGTTACAAAGCTCAATCTCAAAAATGTCAAACCTAATGAAAAGAAAGAGGAATCATAAAAGAGAAAGATGGCTGCAGTTACCACCCTGGGTCCCTCTCACTCAGGCTTTGTAGATCCATCAACCAGTTAGAAGGGCAGGCTACTGCCTCTACAGCTCGGGCTACCATTGCCTCCCTAGTATCACTGGGGTACTATTCGTCAAAGAACACTTCTGGAAGAACAATATAGCAAGACCTGGCTGCTGAGTAGCAAAAGAAATCGAACCATGTTTCCACATTCCTCAGCCTATTCACTGCAGCATTTATATCAATCACGAGTGTTAAAAGCTATGAACTTTTAATTTATAGAGCAGATGGGCTTTCTCTCCTTCTTCACCTTGTAGGCTGGGATACCTGGATTTAAAGGAAGGCCAGTGCAATAGGATGGGGGGACAGATTATGAGGTCCTGTTAGATAGAGTTTTAGGTAGCTATCCAACATTTCTAACCCAGATTTTGCCATGGCGAGGAAGCAAATACCCACAGAAAGCATGCAATGGTGCAGATCTCTGGGACTTAAAGGAAATTAGCTATAGTTGTCTCTGACAAGAAGACAATAGGGGCATACAAGATTCTTCTCCTTCCCTCCCTCCCTTCTTTCCTTCCTCTTTCCCTCTCTTTCTTCCTTCCCCCTTTCCTTCCTTCTTTCTTTCCTCTGTCTCTTCTTTCCTCCTTCCCTTCTTTCCTCTCTCCCTTCCTTCCTTTTTTCTTTCCATCTTTCTCCTTCTGTCTGATGCATATTTTCTGAACATCTGTTATGCACCAGGCATAGTACTATGTATGTGGTCTATCATAGGAAAATAGAAACAGTCCTTGCCCTCGTGGAGCTTACGTTTTAGTTGGGAAGACATACTTAAGAAAATATTCACAAGTACATATAGAACTATTACTGTGGTAAGTGCTGTGAGAAGAACAGAACATGGTGCTACGCACGCATATAATGAATTAGTGAAGTGACTTACCTGTAGCTCCTGACAACTGTCACCAGGCCCTGCCTATAGGTGTTCAGTCTTTTAGAATCTCAAAGTCATGCCTAGAAGTGGGATTTAGTAGAGAGGATTGTGTGTTCACTGGTAAAATTCAGAGTAGAATAAGACCTACTGGAAGGGTTCCTGTTGCTCTCACGGAATCTTGATTCACTTTCTACCTGACGTTTGATCCCTAATCTCAATATGTTCAAAACAAATACCATCAAGAAAATTCATCCCCGGAGACCCTGTCTTTTCAAAACAATATAATTGGGAGATAACAATTATTTGGTAAATGTCACCGGTGGTAAAGAACAGACATACATTATAGGGGTTAATAATAATGCTAAATTATGACAAAATAAGGGCATGGGAACCTAATTTATTCAGCTAATCTCAACTTTCTTCCATATTTCTGGTTAAGTAGACACAATCCCAAAAGGCGGATAGTAGCTTTAGGGAGTATATTAATCATTCTTTCATACTCCCATTAGGAAAGAAAAGAAAGAAGAAAATATTTTTTTATATGACAGCTGTTGTAAACATTGTCCTCTTCATAATGCTTCCTTACACGAATACACCTGGTGGTGGTCAGGTTGCTGTCTCCTGGAGGCTTAGTGTAGACAGATGAAGGTTCCAGGAGACCTGCTGACTTGTGACTTAGACTCAGGGTCCTCTCTTGGGCATTTGCAATACTTTTTTCATTCACCGAACAAATTACTGAGCATGTTGTATGCTGCAAGTACAGTACTAGATTCTGGAAACACAGAAGTGAACAAAACAGGCATGACTCCTGCCCTCATGTAGTTATATTCTAGTTAGATCTTAAACAAGATCAATAATAAACTATATAATGTGTTAAATATGAACTGTCAGGAAACAATGCTCCATGAGTATTTTCACATTTCTGTACTCTCAGGGCACTCTTAGCAAAAATTACTGGTAACCTGGCTTAAATGCATGGTGGAATAGCAACTATGAAGATGGAGACTTCTGGAGAGATAGAGAACAACTTATCTTCTCTCCTTGAAGCTACTGATTTATATTCTTTGGACAATGAAACCAACCTGGACCCATTTGCTTACAATTCAGGGTAGTATAAACCTAAGAATCTTCCCTCTTGCTCTCCACAGAGGACTTGTTTGCATTCCAGGGCAAAGATTGCTGTCTCTCCATTTCTGAAGGGGAGGAGGGAGTAGGTGTGCCTGCTGCCCTATATAAGCTCCCATTTTTATAATTCCTGACTTCCTCTATGGAACAAACCCTAATATACATGAAATGACATGAAGACCCAATTGTGTCTCCCTGTGGGGAACAAATACAACATCTTCTGTGAGTGTAGTGGGTAGAATGCTATGTCCTAAAATGCTAGGTCCACATCCTAATCCTGGGATCCGTGAATATTACCTTGTATGGAAAGAGATGCAATTAAATTAAGGATCTCGACAGGGGGAGTTTCTCCAGGATTACCTGGATGGGCTCAAAAGCAGTCACGGGTATCCTTTCAAGAAAGAGGCAGAAGGAGTTTAGAGACAGGACACACAGAGAAAGGCAGGAGGCAATGTGACCTGAGATTAGAGATTAGAGTGGAAGCAGAGATTAGAGTGACCTGGTTGCAAAATAGAATGCCTGGAGCCATCAGAAGCTGAAAGAAGCAGATAACTCATTCTCCCCTAGAGCTTTCAGAGGGGTCGTGGCCCTGCCAACACCTCAAGTTTGGATTCATGTCCTCCAAGCTGTGAAAGAATAAAATTCCATTGTTTTAAATTAACAAGTTTATCATAATTTGTTACAGGAACTGCAAGGCAAAAAATATAGTAAGTAAAAGTTTGTCTTGAATCCAGGTCTTATTATTCTGTTAGTGTGTGTTTATAAATCTGTACACACACACACACACACACACACTTACAATTATATGCATACTGTGTGTGTGTGTATATATATATATGTATGCATATATATATACTGTGAAAGTAGGTTAATGTCTCAGATCATTTCACTTTTGGAATTAATATTGGCAAACTATGAAAAATAATAAAGCAAGGAAAGAGACTAGGGTTGGTAGGGGTTATAATTTTTAAGCAGGGTGGTCACACAAGACCTTCTTGAGGAGATGACAGAGTCCTGAGGAGTTTGTGTGGACTTCCAGTAGGTGGCATCGCGCCATGTTTCTCTGACGCCAGAGCACATTAGTTCCAGTTCTGGCCCCGCACCAGCAGATTAATGGTCTCCAGTCTCTTGTACCCTCCAGTCTCTTGTGCCCTCAAATTCTTGGTCCTACAAGAAAATCCTATTTTCTAAATCTTTCAGAAATGGAGAAAATGCATTCAAATCTTTTAATGGCCAGCACAAGGTAAGTTCTACCAAAGGTTGCTGATAATGAAGACATTGTATTTTTCAGCATCCGGAGCTACTTGTATAATCACAACTACTCCTAAGAGGTGGCAAATTAAATATTATCAGCCACGGAATGATATAATGGGTGAAATTTCTCTCTACAGATCAGCAAATTCATTTAAGGATCGTGATAGAATATAAATTATGGTTGATAAGTTTTAATAATGGGAGAAATAGGCAGGGTATGCTGGAGCCAAAGTGGGGCATGGAGAGAGCCCCAGAGACTCAGCATATGGGTGGTGTAGCATAAAGGCATTTAAATGAGTGGGTCATGATTCTACAGTAGGAAGAATAAAATCACTGAAAGAGAATAATCTCAAAACAGAAAACTTTGCCTATTTCACACAGCTTTGATCTGAATAAGTTCTCAGTCATTGTAACTAACACCAAGGTTTGGAGAAATAGCTCTTGTCTTTCTGGGGGCCCGTTGAATAAAGAACTTCTGGGTTTGCCTGGATTTTCAGCCATACTAGTAGCAATTGCCAGTATTACTGTAAGATTGTCAACCATAAATGCTAAGAACCACAGATTGGAGAGTTGGGAGAACAACAGCATGATTCTGGGGTAGTCCAGCAGAGATCATTTCTATAAATTCAGTGTATACAAATGTCAGTTATTTAGTGAGATGGAAGTCTGTACAGAGTTCTAGGACCTGATCCTTTGAGTAATTACATTTGGGTATGACTTTTGCCTCATCCTTGCATCTATAATCTGGTCAGATAATCAGAACTACATTACTTAATTTACGTACAAATTATCCCACATGTTTCTTGATCTTGCTAAGCGTGCCGACAAACATACACACACACACACACACACACACACCTGCTCACCTCAGCTGAAGCCTTCTGTTGAGACCTTTATAATTTGGAGTGAACAAGGCCTTATAATTATTTGGCAAAACAGCCTCCCTCCTCTGTGAAGCTGGTAGATACTCTGTTAAGTGCACCTCAGCTGGAAGTTGCTCTTGGCAAAGCTTATGTTTAGCTCTTCCTTTGTGTCACCTGTCACAATAACTGTGAAATGCTGTCTGGTTTACCCACCACCCAACTAAACCGAAGCTCTCAGAACTGCTGCCTAGATTCAGGATTCATCACTTCTGTGCCAATGATTCTGATGAGCTTTAGCTTTGAAGTAGATCTGAAAATGCAGTTTCTCCAGGCCAACGTAGGAGTGCTCCAGAGAGCTTAGCAGAACATTTTTGCAGGGAAGAAAAATGGGAGAAACCTGAATTAATCTAAAAGCACCCCTTATGCTTCTGAAGCACGGTGATAAGATTTTTGTGATAAAAATGCTGTAATCTTCTATGTTGGGGTCAATGAAGAAGTTGGAAAGACAGCTAACGTTCAGGCATATGAGCTGAAGGCTTACCTTCTTGTTATCATTTACGATGTTCCATCACTTTTATGAAAAAACAAAACAAGGGGCTCCTGAGTGGCTCAGTCGTTAAGCGTCTGCCTTCAGCTCAGGTCATGATCCCAGGGTCCTGGGATCGAGCCCCGCATCGGGCTCCCTGCTCAGTGGGAAGCCTGCTTCTCCTTCTCCCACTCCCCCTGCTTGTGTTCCCTCTCTCGCCGTCTCTCTCTCTCTCTGTCAAATAAATAAATAAAACCTTTTAAAAAAAGAAAAAGAAAAACAAAACACTGTGTTTTGCTTTAAATGCCCATTGTAGTGGCAACATCTGTTCCCTTGATCATGGCTCTGTGTCAGAGTCTGTTTTCATGATTGTAGTTTTCTGTTTGTTACGGCATTATTTTAAGCACTCCACTTATTAACTTTCTTAACTCCTCACAAAAGCCTTACAAGGTATGTGGCTTTGAAATTAAATATTCCCCATTTTATAGATGAGGAAACTGAGGCATGGAGATGTTGAGTGACTTGCCCAAGGCGATATGGCTGGTTAGTGGTAGAGCTAGTATTTGAACGTGAACCTATTCTTCTAACCACAGCACTATACTACCAGTCATACTGGTGAACGATAGAAATATGGGTTCAATGCATTAATGAATTCTTATGCTGAGTGTCTTGGTTACTTTTAGGTCTGGCCCTTATCCAACATTTTTATTAAAACTGATTATATAGGAATGGACATCAAGTACTGCGATAAAAAATAAGCTATTAGGAACTTCAAAGTTGGAAAATAAAATAATAATGCTGTATTTACACATAATGAGGATGGTATCACATACTATACTGGGTTTTTGTGAGAATACATAACATTACAATGTTTAACCAAGTGTTACCAAATAGATGTTCAATAAATATTTCTTCGTTCTCTCTTTCCATAAAAAAGACCCAAGCGATTATAAACTATACAAAATAGCAATATATGATTAACCTGGGAAATTAGTGCATTTTATTAATATTTTTTTATAAGTAGATATTTATCTTATCCTTAACTCAACTGAATTCTAAAGAATACGGGTTCAACAACGTGTCTATACTCTCAGGTGAACTTGAATGTTCTGCCACACAGTGTTGCCAAAAGCTCAAAAGCTCAGTTGTAAATAAAAATATTTAGGGGGATTGCCTATAAGAAAAATTCCATAGTTATTCCAAATAAGTTTATCTCATACCTAGATAATCAGAGATCTGCACTCTTCAACCATCGTGGATGTGTCCTTATGGAATTAAAGTATTTTTTTTTCTTTAGCTTATATTTCAGGATGATACAAATAATAGCACAGTAAAAATCATTTTTTAAAAATTAACTTGTTGAGGTATGATTTACAGAAAATATACACATTCTAATTATACCGTTTGATGAGTTTTGACACATGTATAAACTTGTGTAACTAATATTGCAGTCAAGGGAAAATGTACGTTGCCCCCGAATGCTCTCCATGCCTCTTTGCAGTCATTTTCCTCTGTGCCCAGCCCCAAACTGCTGCCTGATATGACAGGTGAGTTTTGCCTTTTCTGTAATTTTATGTAAATGGGACCATATATATGCATCTTTTTTGTGTCCCTGCTATTTTTTTTTATTTCACTTAGCAAAATATTTCTGAGATCCGTCCATATTATTGGATGTATCAGTGATTGTTTCTTTTACTGCTAGGTAGTATTCCATCCCATGTATATGCCACAGTTAGTTTATCCATTCACTAGTTGATGGACTTTTGGGTTGTTTGTAGTTTTTGACTATTATGAATGACACTGCCTAGAACACTTGTGTAGAAATCTTTCTGTGAGCATATGTTTATAATTCCTTGACTAAATACCTAGGAATGAAATTGCTGACTTTGGATTCTAACTCAAGCAATGCAACTATAAAAAGACATTTATTAGAAGCAGAAGAGACTGTATGGAATACTGTAGTTTGTGTAAAAAGAGGGGGCAAATATGAATATGTATATCTCTTTGTCTGCAGTTCAAAAGGAAAGATGAAATGATAAATCAAATAGTAATAAAACTGATTATGAATGTAGAGACAGAAAGTAGCAAGCTAGAGTTCTCTGTACTTTGTTTGTACTTGCTTTGGGTATGGAACCACTTAATGTTTTATGGAGTTAAAATCAAATCAATCAAATCAAAACCAAAAAATTTCCTCCAAATCAAAAATCCGTTGTAGCAAATGAACCTAACTGTATAGCAAGTTGCTAAAATAACTACACATAGAATAATTATTTCAAGTTATTTTAAAACAGTATTTATTTATTTATAAAGATTTTATTTATTTATTTGACAGCGAGAGCAGGAACACACACAGGAGGAGTGGGAGAGGGAGAAGCAGGTTTCCCCTGGAGCAGGGAGCCCGGTATGGGGCTTGATCCCAGGACCCCGGGATCATGACCTGAGCCAAAGGCAGACGCTTAACCGACTGAGCCACCCAGGCACCCCTTTAAAACAGTGTTTTAACTGTACAAACCTAAGACAAAAGAAAAGAAAAACAACAAGTCTTAAATTGTAGTCAGAGGGCTTATGGTTAGTGGTAGTGTTGATATTGTTATTTTGGAAAACATACGTATCATGATAAAACAAATAATTATTGTGATATTTTCAGGAATCATAGTTTTCAGAATAAGAGAAACAAGATCAATTATAAAATACAGTTGTTAAGTAAAATATAATTCTTTTTTTTTTTTTTTAAAGATTTTATTTATTCATTTGAGAGAGAATGAGATAGAGAGAGAGCATGAGAGGGGGGAGGGTCAGAGGGAGAAGCAGACTCCCCGCCGAGCAGGGAGCCCGATGCGGGACTCGATCCCGGGACTCCAGGATCATGACCTGAGCTGAAGGCAGTCGCTTAACCAACTGAGCCACCCAGGCGCCCAAGTAAAATATAATTCTTGATACAAATTGAAAATATTAGAATGAACTCAGGATTTCTTTTTATCTTTATCAAAAGTATGTCATTCTTATTTCTGTACTTTGAAAGACCTATAATTAGTAACAAAATCATGGCAATAAACATGTCTAATGCAGAGATTGTGATCCCTTAATATGATTTTCCATGAAAGGAAACCAAGGATTCCCAGAAAAATGGCTGATTCCAAACCAGGAACAGAACGTACACAAAATAAGCCGCTTGATAGTGAGGAAGCTATCAAAAACTATTGGGATAATGCAAACTATTTGAGATAGTACAAAACAAAGGACATACAGCCAACTTGAAAGGACTCTCACTGGCCAAAGATGGGTAATTTCATCACCAAGACAAAAAATACCTGTAAAGGATTGATCAAATCAAATATATAAAAGTGTATGAATTCACAATAATCCTCAAAAACAAAATAAAATCTAACTGGTCGAGTTTAGTGTTTGCTGAAATAGGAGTTATAGAGTAAACATGATAAATAAAGGGAAAATTTCAAGCATTTGCACTACCTTTCCCTTGGGCTGTTTTTCAGTGTAAACAATATTTAAGAAGAGAATGTTCTTTTTTTTAATTTTATTTTTTTATTATGTTATGTTAGTCACCATACAGTAGGTCATTAGTTTTTGATGTAGTGTTCCATGATTCATTGTTTTTGTATAACATCTAGTGCTCCATGCAATATGTGTCCTCCTTAATACCCATCACCGGGTTAACCCATCCCCCCACCCCCCTCCCCTCCAAAATCCTCAGTTTGTTTCTCAGAGTCCATAGTCTCTCATGGTTCATCTCCCCCTCCGATTCCCCCCCCTTCATTTTTCCCTTCCTTCTCCTAATGTCTTCCGTGCTATTCCTTATGTTCCACAAATAAGTGAAACCATATGATAATTGACTTTCTCTGCTTGACTTATTTCACTTGGCTTAATCTATTCCAGTCCCATCCACGTCGATGCAAAAGTTGGCTATTCATCCTTTCTGATGGCTGAGTAATATTCCATTGTATATACGGACCACATCTTTATCCATTTGTCTGTTGAAGGACATCTCGGCTCTTTCCAGTTTGGCTTTTGCGGACATTGCTGCTATGAACATTGGGGTGCATATGGCCCTTCTTTTCACTACATCTGTGTCTTTGGGGTAAATACCCAGTAGTGCAATTGCTGGGTCATAGGGTAGCTCTATTTTTAATTTTTTGAGGAACCTCCTCACTGTTTTCCAAAGTGGCTGTACCAACTTGCATTAAGAATTGCAGCTAAGGGGCGCCTGGGTGGCTCAGATGTTAAGCGTCTGCCTTCGGCTCAGGTCATGATCCCAGGGTCCTGGGATCGAGCCCCGCATTGGGCTCCCTGCTCAAGTGGGGAGCCTGCTTCTCCCTCTCCCTCTGCCATTCTCTCCACTTGTGCTCTCTGGCTCTATCTCTCTGTCAAATAAATAAATAAAATCTTTAAAAAAAAAAAAAGAATTGCAGCTAAAGTAAAAAAATAAAGGACTCAAAATGGAGCACTCAGACAACAGAAACATCCTGATGTGATGCAATATATGCACGACACAGCACAATTTTTGAAGTAATTTTTGCCAAAGTGTTCAGCCTGAATCTAATCAAGATTTAAATATAATGAATAGTTTACAAGCAACATAGGGACTAATGAAACATGTTAAACAATACCGTGAGGACATAATTGGCCAAATTCAGAACTGTGGGAATTACTATGGGACAAATGAACCAGTTTTTTTCAACAAATAAGCATTAATTCAAATGGTCTATTATAGGCTTAAGAGGCATATGAACAGAATGTGTGGACTTTGGATTCCGATCAGAACAAACCAAGTATTAAGAGACATTTTTGAGAAATTGGAGAAAATGGAGTATGTGCATTAGATTACATTAGGAAATTACTATAATTTGGGGGGGGGTTGAAAATGGCTTTGAAGAAAAAAGATTTTATCTGTTATAGGTAAAACAAATAGATGAAGAAAGTAAGGCTAAGTGTTAACAATTGTTAAATCCAGGTGATGAGTATTTGGAATATACTGTGTTTAATACACTGTACTTCCTACTTTTCTATATTTTTTAAATTTGCCATAATAAAGTCTAAAAATAAATAGAAAATAGTTCTATATAGCTATCTTTGTATTTATTGGACAATTATAGATTAAAGTTACAACACCACCATTGGAAGGATTTAAACCAGTAAGGATTTTTTTTTTAAAGATTTTACTTATTTATTTGAGAGAGAGAGAGAGCACATGAGGGAGAAGCAGACCCCCTGCGGAGCAGGAAGCCCAATGCAGAACTCGATCCCAGGACCCTGGGATCATGACCTGAGCCGAAGGCAGTCGCCTAACCCTCTGAGCCACCCAGGCACCCCTAAACCGGTAAGGATTAATGAAACAATAATGTTCAATGTTGGTAAGTATGTTGCAGATGGACATTCTCTCATGCTGCTGGTAAAATCTAAATTTAATTGTAGACAAGAAAAATTTCTATAAAGCAATTGGAAAATACAAGTCAAAAAATTTCATACTTTCTCTCTGTGTGAATAAGTGCTAATACATGCTTTTATTAGTTATTCGTTTTGTTGGTTCCATAGAGTTACATTGTAGGATTAGAGTAGCACTTCTCTGAATCAAATTCCATCCATCTAAAATCTGTAATGTTTCAAATACGCCAGACTCAGATGCACTATTCCTCTGCCTATACAGATTTAATAAATTAAACTATGGTCAAATAAGATGAAAAAACTTACTTAATTTTAAAGGCAAATAAGCTTAAGTAGGCTGTTTCCTTTTTTTAAAAGTTAAAATGTTAACATCAAATGATTCTTTCCTATTTACGAACCTAGCATTTAACACTATAATATTTTAATTCATTCTTTTTTTGGTTGGAATAAATGTATTTGAAACTAGGGAATTTTATTTTTCATTTTATTTGTATCTTTTCAAACACTCACAATGCACAGTTAGAAACAATTTAATTTTTTGAGGAAAATGTGCTTGTCTTAAGGAATTTGGGTAGGAGGGTATTGTTTGTTACATATATCCAATAGTCTGTATTTTCTACCTGGCATTCTGGTACTCAGATCAATTATTCTTGTATTAGGATTTTATTTAAAAATGAGGCAGAAGAGGAAGCCATATTGCATTTATTTCTCAAATTGCAATAAGAAATGATGGCTTTGCACAGTGACATTGTTAAGAGAATTCTCCCCATCCTCAACCTACAGTAACATAAACAGGTATCTTTATTTGTTTTGCATTGTGATTTGAATTCTGTATCATTTCTATATTCAAAGTCTTTTTATTATACTTGGATTTTGGGTCTTCCTCCTCTCTCTATTCCATTTTCTCTTCTTGCTCTTCCTTCTTTGGCTTACATTTTCCTCAGTGGTAGCAGGAAATGGTTAACAGAATAACTTCTGTTCATCAAGTAACCTCAAAAACATAGAGAGAAAAAGTTTTCTTTATGTTTCAGACAAGAAAATTTCATTCTGCCTTGGGTAAATAAAAACCAAACCCCATAACCTTACATGTGTTTTAAATTTAAAGCTTTGAATAATTTTGTAACTAAAAGACTCATTTCCCTAATTTGTAAGGGCCATGGAATTGTGTGAAAATAGGTGTTTGTAATAAAAAAAAAGAGTGTTTGTAGGACCCATAATAGCCTTAACAAACATTTCCACATTCGAGAGTTGAAAGGTTCTCATGGATTGAGTGTGTTATGCTCATACTTACAGTATTTTTAAAAAGCATTATGAAAAGACAACACAATATGCACTCTAGAGATAGCTTTTGTGTAAAAAGAAAACAGTTTCTTTTTCTTAAGGCCTAGAAATAACAGTAAAGATAAGCAATAAACATTATGCTCCAGCTGAGGCCTCAATAATGAAATGAAAATAAGCAGGTCATCATTATAGTGGCATCCCACTAGAAATGTCACATTTTTTGAGAGACTCAACAAAGACTGCAGGTTTGCATGTGTAATTCACCTCACTCTTGCAGGCACTGTGAACTTCCTGGGACTTTCTGCATGCATTTTTTTGTACATTTTTCCTTCAATATCCTTTTTGGAAACTAAGCCTGAAGGAAGTAAATTTCAGAGATTGTGTGAAAGTTGCAAGAGCCAGGAGGAAATTAAGCCCATTCTGAAATCCCAGCCACAGGATGGTGAGGTGAGTCTCATAAAACCATAGGTCAGGCTGGTGATCTCTTGCCTTTGGGCTTTCAGACAGATTTAGAAACATGAGAACCCTGAGGAATGCTGATCTAGGGTCTCTCTCCCAACTCCAAATTTTATAAAAGAAAAAAAGTGACAAACTAAATGCTATCTCCAGTGTTTGCAAAGAAGCTAAGTTACTTAATTTACCTAAGTTTGACTTTGTGACTCTTCACTTCTGCATGAAGACCCCCTCACACCTCCTTAAGGAGACTCTTCTCCATCCTCATGCCCCACAGCCCCTGACTTCTTGTTCTGCCAACCCCCTCACCCACTGCCTGAATTTTTCCTTTTGCTAACAGCACATTCCAGTCTTCCCCAAATTTTTCCAAGGCGACAGCAGACATAAAAATAATTCAATTAAACACAAATCATGTTTCCTTTTTTTTTCCTTTTTGGATAGGGTTATTACACTTAAGAATAGGAAAATACTTTAGATAATTATGTTTATATGCTTAGATAATAGGTTTTGTAGATAAGTTAGAGAAATATAAACTAAATGATAGTTGAACTTGGAATTTGTTGAACACTGTACCAGAAAGCTTGTTGATTAACAGATTTATATAAAACTAGAGAAGCCTTTCCTAACATCTCTAAAAGCTTGTATTCATTTAGTCCTAGTCGATATTTTTGTTACTAATTTGAATAAAGATAGAATACTTCTTACATAATATATTAAGCACCTGCTATGTGTTGGCCTTGTTCTAAGCACTTGTCATCTATTAACTAATCCTCGTTCAACCCTGAGAGGTAGATATTATTAATAGACATTGTTATTTCATCCATTTATAGATAAATTCTACCATTTGTAAATGCTTTTAACCACAATTAGAGCATCCTTTAGAAATCATGATTGTCGGGTGCCTGGGTGGCTCAGTCGGCTAAGCCTCTGACTCTTGATTTGGCTCAGGTCATGATTTCAGGATTGTGAGATCAATCCCCACATCGGGCTCTGGGCTGAACGTGGAGCCTACTTAAGATTCTCTCTCCTATCCTCGTGCACTCTCTCTCTCTCTCTCAAAAAAAGAAAAAAAAAAGAAGGAAAGAAAGAAAGAAAGAAAAAGAAAAAAGAAGTCATGATTGTCAACTATAAGGAAAATGAACAACTGGGAGTAAGCGCTGCTGGTTTGTGGGTGTGAAGGAGACTTGGCAGAGGATTTTCCTCCCTATTAGAAATAATTCAGCTCACCTAGCTATCTATGCACGTGAACATTTTCTCTCTCGTTCCATGTGTGTCCCTAGAAGCTATATGCATGATTGAAGTGTCAAATTCTTGTTCTATAAAATATCACCAAAACAATCTGTGATGAAGCAAAGCTGAATTTATTTTTGCTCAGTAAGAGAGAATACTACCGGGACAGAGAGAGCATCAGTACTCTCTCAGAGAGGGGAGGGTAAAATTGGGGCATTTATGGAGATGCTGAAGTCTGGTTTGAGGCAGGTCTTTCTGTGTAGAGGCTTAGATAGAACTATGCAGAGAAATAACATAATAGCTTATGATTAGTGGACATAGCTTTGAGGCAAAGAGCTTTGGGATATAAACTGTCATTGATGCTTTCTATTCAAAAACTGATGAATTTTTAGGAAGTTTGTGGAATCAGCAAAGGAGTTATCTGTAACTCTTCTTTCTCAACAAGAGATCCCTGGAGTCTTAAAGTTACGTTGATGTAGACAGTAAGCTGTAGAGATGGCCTTTATTCTGAAGCTCAACTTCCTATGATACATTAAATGAGGGAATGAAGATATTTTTTAAAATTCTTAGGCTTGATTGAAAGTTATAAAGTGAAATTCAACCAGTCAAACACAAAGTTAAGTGAACCATACAAGTATAGAATGAAGATGGGCTGGCTAATACTAATTCATTTGTTGAGGTTGGGGACGGGAGAACCCACGTCAAAATCTTGATGTTTCATTTAACTGTAACTCATAAAATCAGAAATACGTCATGGGTCCATAGAAACTAATATATTTTGAGTTGGGCTAATGAGGTATATTGTAGAGTATGCAAAGTAATAGCCCAGCACTCAAATGGCTCATATTCATTCATCCATCTATCCATCCATCCGCCATCCATCCATCCATCCAATAATTAATTGATTAATTATTTGAGCAAACTGTTCCCTGGGGATCTATAGTTCTCTGGAACTGGATGTGAGGAAAGGGAGAGCCAAGATAGTTCAGGTTCCTCAAATCTTCAAACAAGCAGTCCCATTCTTTTGTTTGTCAAAAGCCACTTGCGGCTAGACCCAATTTGGAAGTATTTGCCTTGGGGCTTCTATGATCTACTTAAGGCAAAGGATGTCTTTTCTCTCTTGGGGGAACAATTAAAAATGGCTACTTAGTGTAGGCTAGAAAGGTACTGTAGTGATAATGGGAAATTAAGAGAAAGAAAAAGACAAGGCAGGACATTTTTATATTTGATAGCCGTTAATAATCATTTAACTACAAACATGAGATTTGGGTCCTGCCTCCAATTAAACTCTGACCTCCTTGGGGACAAGGGCTATTTCTCACTTATTATGCTGTGACCACATTTTGTATAGGCTTAACATATCTCAGATGTTCAATAAATAGTCTTTTATTGACTGAAACAGTGGTAACTGAGGTTATTGTGGTAAACTGAACATAATCTGAGTATAAGTATTTTATTGAGACTGAGAAATTTGTAAACAGCAATGCCATAGAGCATGATAAAAGAATGAGTGTATGGAGCATGAAATAGGAAGCAGTTAGTCTCTGCTTAGAGGTGGGAAGTGCTTGACAGGGCAGTAGGCATTGATGGGGTTCAGCACATATTTAATACATGGCATCTTGGCATGTTGAATATCTTAAGCTAAAAGAATCTGAGAGAACATCAGAAGCCGGAAGGTCAATCTGACCTCCTCATCCTCCCACTTCTTCCCTGAAAGAGGACATAAAGCTCTCATGTGAAAAGATCATCCATGTATCAAGAGGAAGGAAGACATTTTTATAACCAGAGACAGGGAATTGGGGGCTAGGAAATCGGTATAAACAGACCTTGTTAAACTAACCCTTATCTTCCTAGTTACCTCTTCACCATTAAGGAACCCTAGCCTAAACCCCTTTGTCTTGTCAATTCTGCACAGATATATTATTTCTTTGTCTAAAATTTATAAAAGCTTCCTGATCTGGTCATTTCTTTGGGTTTTCCTTCTTTTGTAAAGTCTCCCATGTACATGTAAAAACTCACTAAAATTTGTATGCTCTTCTCTTGTCAATCAGTTTAATTTTCAGACCCAGCCTGGGACCCTAAGAGGTTGGAGAAAAATATTTTCTCCCCTACAGGATTTTCTAGACCAAGAAGCAGAGGAATACTGTGGGAAAAGTCATATCAGTAAAACAGCATAAAATGTTCAAGACTTAGCAAGTAGTTTTGCTGAAGCATAAGCTGTGGGTAGCAGTGACAGCACAGAAGACTGGGGATTTAAATAGGAAGCAGCTTGTCAGTGGCCATGGGTTATAGTAAGGAGTTTGGACTCGATCCATTTGTACTAGGGGCACTATCTAAGCAGAGGTGTTAAAAGATAATTTTCAAAAAAAGAGTAAAATCATGACTCTTGTACAGGTTTAAAAATGAACACATGTTAAGAATTTATTTAACTCATGAGGGAACCAGGCAGATGTTAAAACTGATTTATGAATGAATCCAAGAAACACAAATTTATATGGAGTAAAGGAATGTTGAAATTAATGTGTAACAGAGATAAAACTGGCTTTTCTACACTGAAGAAGGGAAATCGATTGAATCACTACCAGATAGACCAGAATTTGTATATCTATCAGTTATCTAAAACTGACAATGCTTAAAAGTAATTTAAAGATAATGGAAAATTAGAATCAGCTAATCTTGGCTAGTATCCTCTAGGCAATTCTTAGTCTTTCACTGATACACAAATTGTTTTTTTCTATGGTGACTTCTCTAGTTTGTTTTGAAAGACTATCAATGCTTTAGGGTAAAGAAAAGAACTAGGGAAATAAGAGAGAGATAATGCCTGAACCAATGTATTAAGGATGAACATGAAGAGACAGAATTGTGAAATGATGAAGCTAGAAATTATGTGACTTAGAAAGTGATTGAAAGTGGATGCTGAGGAAGAGGAAGTTTTCTACTTGGGCCACTAAATAAATTGTCTTCTAAGATCTGATGTAAGAAAAAAAAAAAATAGAAAAGGTATGAAGAGAATAATAGGTTTAGTTTTAGGGTCCATGGAGTTTGATGTGCCTTTGAGACATCCAAGAGGAGATGCTTAGTTGACAGTTGTTAGAAAATGGATCATCACCAGAAATACAAATTTGGGAACCATCAGTGAATCAGTGACCCTAAGTCTTGGGTATAAATAGGGACTTTCAGAAATAGTAAGAAAAGGAGAAGTCTGGGACAATATTTCTGCTGAATATCAACATTTAAATGATACCCAAAGGAAGAGGACACTTACAGAAGATTGAGATGGAATTTAGAGAGGTAAGTGGAGAATAAGAAGAAAATATGTCATAGTAGCTGTATTAGTTATCTTTTGCTTCTCTAATGCTATATAAAAATTACAGCCAAAATTTAGCAGCTTAACACAGTAAACACTCAACACAGTTTCTGAGAGTCAGGAATCTGGGTGCTGCTTATCTGGGTGGTTTTGGTTCAGTGTCTCTCACAAGGTGGTAGTCAAGATGTTGGCCAGGATGGCAACCATCTCAGGGAGAGGCCCCAGTTCCTCACTGATTGTTCCTTGGAGGCTTTTTTTTCTTGTTGTGTGAACCTCTCCAGGGGTGGTCTGAATGACCTCACAATCTGGTAGCTGGATTCCCCCATGGCATGTGATAGGAGAGAGATAGGGAAAGAGAGGATGAGAATGAGAAAGAAAATGCACAAGTGAGACAGCCCGAGACTGAAAGTGGAATCTCTTAAAGCCTGAACTCTGTAGAAATTGATCATTGCTTCTTCCATATGCTATTCATCACACAAACCAACCTTGGTCCAATGTGGAATGAGTCTCAATAAGGGTGTGAGTACCACAAGGTACTGATCATTGGGGGCTATCTTGGAGGCTGGCTACCATAAAAGCTAAGGAAAAAGAGTTAGAAGAAGGATGCACTCAATAAATATTAAAAAAATATATATATTACCATCATATTCTACCTTTTAAAAATGACACACATTAGAGTATAACTAGATAGTGAAGATTTTATAAATAGAATTCTGCAAAGAGGACATTGGGCGTATATGGACGTTTAAAGTGGAAAAGAGAATTAGGAAGCACGTGCTAGCTGTGTTAAAATATCTGCTCTCATTTTTGCCTTTAAAGCTCAAGGTTTTGAAGTTTTTCAAGTTTCAAGGAACAGGGAAATACTTAGGCAATGAAAATGGTTGATTCATGAGAAAGATTCACAAGACTAGGAAACAGTCTTTTTTTTTTAAAGATTTTATTTATTTATTTGAGAGAGAGAGCATGAGCGGAGGGAAGAGGCAGAGGGAGAGGGAGAAGCAGGCTTCCCACTGAGCAGGGAACCCTATGCAGAGCTCAATTCCAGGGTCCTGGGATCATGACCTAGGCCAAAGGTAGAGGATAAACTGACTGAGCCACCCAGGCACCCCAGGAAACAGTCTTAATAAGCACAGAATTTATGCTTCACAAGTAATGGAAGAACATTCTGGTTACAATCAAAGTTGCATAGTCAGGTTTGGAGAATGAAACTGTCTGGCTACACCATAATGTTATGACCTAATCTTACCATCTCTTAGCATCAAGGGGTAATCGATCCTAATCATTATAGTGACTGAGAACATCTCTGTTACTGTCAACCATCAACTGAATCCTCTCTTCTACTTTTGTTTAGTCATTGTTTCCACTGCCTTGTAACTTTTGCTTGTTCTTAACTTACCTTCTGTTAAGTTTTTCCTACTGCCTTCTGTCAGTGTGTCTGCAGGCTTGTGTCACCATACTACTGGAATGAAAATCTCTCTCTCTCTAGCACCTGTTCCCCTCCTCGTGGCTCTCTGTTCCCTCACCTACTTTATTCCTCTTTCTAGAAGTTATCTCTACTTGATATGACACTCATTCATTCATTCATTCATTCATTTTTGCTCGCTGTTGGAATGTAGCCCCATGAGATCAAGTTTTTAATTTTATATACAGCTTGCCCTGGCATATGAGGGACTCAATTATCATTTTTTAAAAACTTAACTAATGTGGCGTATTTAAATAATCCCATGAACCCATCTCTGACCTGATTGTCTGGAGGTAATTTCTATGGGTAAGGCAGGTTCCCTACCTGCTGTGGTGCTATAGGTTGTGTGAACTTCATCATGGGAAGTATGGTAACTACAGAAGGTGACCTCTTTTAATGAAAAAAACAAAAAAACAAAAAAACAGTATTTACTATCAGAAGTGTTTACTATTTAAAGAAACATTAGAATTAAAAGTTAGAAATGTAGAACAGTAGTACATCTTTAATCATGAAACTTCAAAAATTTTAACGTGTATTAAAGAGAATAAAATATCTTTGATTTTGTGTCTACTAAGTGAAACAAATACTTGTTTACCTTAGTATTAATAGAACTCCAGTATAAAGGAAAATCAGCAAATAATGAATGAGTCGTGAGATAATAGCTCAATATTCTCTATCACATTCCTATTAAGTTCCACTTCTCTTAAGAAACTACTGTAACTACTCTAGCACAGTGTAGGTATTACTTTTATAAATTTATATTTATTTTTCCCAGGTTATTAAGACATAATTGGGGTGGCTCAGTCGTTAAGCGTCTGCCCTCGGCTCAGGTCATGATCCCAGGGTCCTGGGATAGAGCCCCGCATTGGGCTCCCTGCTCTGCAGGAAGCCTGCTTCTCCCTCTCCCTCACTTGTGTTCCCTCTCTCGCTGTCTCTCTCTCTGTCAAATAAATAAATAAAATCTTTTAAAAAAAGACATAATTGACGTGCATCATTGTATAAGTTTAAGGTGTATAGCATGATGGTTTATTTACATATGTTGTGAAATTATTACCATAATAAGTTCAGCTACATCTCCCTCCTCATATAGAAACAATATAAAGAAGAGAAAGAAGTGAAGAAAGGAAAAAAAAATTTCTCATGATAAGAATTGTTAGGATTTACTCTCTTAACTTTCTTATGCATCATGCAGCCATATTAGCTCTAGTCATCATGTTGTACATTACATTCGTAATACTTATTTATCTTGTAACCGGAAGTTTATGCCTTTTGACCACATTTCTCCAATTCCCCTTCCCCCCACCCTACACCTCTCGTAAACAGATCTGATCTCTTTTTTGTTTGGTGTTTTTATTGTGGTGGTGGTGGTGGTAGTTTTTTTAGATTCCAAATATTAGTGAGATTATACAGTATTTGCCTTTTTGTGTCTGACTTACTTCATTTAGCATAATGTCTTCAAGGCCCATTCATGTCACAAATGGTAGGATTTCCTCGTTTTTTTTTATGGCTGAATAATATCCCATTGTATGTATACGCCACAACCTCTTTATCCATTTATCCGCTGACGGACACTGAGGTTGCTTCCATGTCTTGGCTCTTGTAGATAATGCTGCTATGAACATGGGGGCACGTATACCTTTCCAACTTAATGTTTTCATTACCGTTGAATATGTTCCCAGAAGTGGAATTGCTGGATCATAGAGTAGTACTAGTTTTAATTTTTCAAGGATCCTCCACACTGATTTCCATAGTGGCTATGCCAATTTATAATCCCACCAACAGTGTGTAAGGGTCCCCTTTTCTTCACATCCGTGCACCTTTGTTATCTTTTGTCTTCTTGACAAAAATGTTCTGTCTGCTCTTCTTTCCACTTGAGCGCTGTTGGGCCTCAGAGTTTCCAGGAATTGTTGCCAGCTCTTCTGCTCAGATTGGGCTAGAAGATGCTCTCCACGGTAGGGGGAGCTATGTCTCAGCCCCCTTGCCTGCGTGGGAAGGGGAAGGAAATGCTCCCAGCTGCTCTCCATTTCCCAAAGAGGCTCTCCATTTGCCTGAGCCACCAACTGAACTCCTACCCTCAATTTTTGCTATGAATTAATCTCCCACCTGTGCCTAGCATGGAACCTCCATGACTGGTACTGGTTTTGCTCTGGGGGTGATCAGCTCTGTTTACCCCCCTCTCTGCTGGAGTGGCACAGCTTCTAGGAGTTGTCACCAGCCCTTCTGGTGAGATGGGGCTGGAAGGCATCCCCCACAGTGGCTGGGGCTGTGATTTAGCACCTTGCCTGGTATGACAAACAAGGCTGTAGGGCTGGCACACCTCCTCATTTAAGGATCAGAATCAGAGAGATCTGCATCTCTCCAAGTTCCCTGGTATGAGTTGCATCCCCGGCTTAGTTTTGCAGATGAGCAAAACTGCTGGTTAGGATTACTACTTGGACGCTGCAAGTATGAATTCAGTCTGCCAAGATCCTTGTGTGGTTGTGGTAAGTCCCACCCAGCTTCTCTGTCACAGATTCCCAGTGGTTGAGCCCCACAGATTCCTCTGCAATCCCTGTGGTGCAAGATCAAAGTGGGGGCTCCCACAAAGTGACCCCACAGTGCTAGTGGAGGATGGTTGCCCAGCCCCGCACCCTGTTCTCTTTTTCCACTGGAGTAACTGGCAGCTCTGGGGAGACCTGTCCAAGTAGTACTGTCCTGTACTGGGGGATGGTCAGTGTGGTCAAGGGGTAGCTGCTGCTCTTAACCCTTCTTTTTTTTTTTTTTTTTAAGATTTATTTATTTTAGAAAGAGAGAGAGAGTGAGAGAGACAGTAAGTGTAAGTGAGGGTTGGCGGGGAGGGGCAGAGGAAGAGAGAGAATCCCACGCAGACAACCTTGCTGAGCATGGAGCCTGACTCGGGGCTCGATCTCATGACCCTGAGATCATGACCTGAGCCAAAACTAAAAGTCCGATGTTTAACCTACTGAGCCACCCAGGCTCCCTTGCACTTACCATTCTAATGCAATCTGTTTTGGTCTCTGTGGTATAGGAGGAGTGCTTCAGCCTTAACACCGTGTTCTAGGATTCTCTCAGTAACGTCTTGTTCTTGAAGAGTTGTTGGTTATTCTTCTTGTGAGGGGGAGTGAAGTCAGGAATAACCTATGTTGCCATCTTGGTGATGTCACTCTCTAAAGCTCAATTGCAATGAGATACAATAGCATTGAACTAAATTTATTAATTTTTAAAAAAATCAAAAGTCTCATCTTCTTAGGTAAACTTAATGGTTTTTTTGGGAGGTGTTATCTTTTGAAGTCAAGGACTTACACTATTTCTGGTTATTAAACCTCAGTGCCTTGTGCGTAGTTGAGGCTTAATACAGAATAATAATAATAATAATAATAATAACTATTATTGACATTGTTTAAAAGCCTATGAATTTTCATGAAAACTTAAGAATAAGTTCTATTTTGCTCTCATTTTAAAGATAAGAAAACTGTGTCAGAGAAGTTGGGTAAAAGAGCCAAAACTGGACATCGAACTCTCTTTCAACTTGTCAGTTGATATCCAGGATGTTTGAGGTCCATGGGATGATGTGGATTTGTCAGAAATAAATGTTCCTGTGTCCTTTCTCCTCACACACTATTTACAACAACTTTGAAGCCAAATTCTTTTTAGATATGACACTAAGAATAGGTTGGCTGTTCTCTGGTTGATGTTCTTGATTTGGAATAATTCTTAATTATTTTGGAGAGAATATATTTTTTAAGAGTATGGCCCCTATTAGCGGAGCACATGATGGTAATTCACTTTTGAATAAATAATTACTATTTTAAGTGACTTGCCTTCTTTTTGAAATGGATTGATGTGGTTTATGAATTAAGCCACAATTTAGGATGAATGTTTTCATTAAAAAATAGGGCAGAGTTCATCAGGAAAACACCATGCCTAGAGTATTTTAAGAACCATGTGTGGACAATGTGGCTCTAAGGTTTTTAGCAACTAAATCCAAAGGGAAAATCTATTGAGTCATTTGATTTTAATTTTTTTAACACAGAAAGAAAGTACATTGAAAAGTTTATAAAAATGGTTATTTTCCTCCCTTGGCTTAAATGTTTACCCTGCAAAATAAAGACATTACACAAGGTAGTCTCTTAGTTTCCTTCTTGCTCTATGATTTTATAAGCTTCAGTATAATATTACAAAAATAACATAAAAGGCATTTCTTATTGTAAACCTCTATAAAGGCATAGGACAGGGTGGAGTGAAGGTCTTTCCCTGAAGGAATATAAGCCAGCCCAGATGCTCTGAATTCTGATGGTCTCTAAGTTAATACAGGTTAAACAATCACAAATAAATAGTGGTTTTAATAGATTCCATCAAGGCATTCATTATAACCAGTGATTATTTAAAAATAACCAGTAGGTTGACCCAATTTTTTTGTTAAAGATTGGTTGCATATCTTGTATATATACACATAGCTTGACTCAGTGTTTGGGTGCAAAGTTTCACCTCTTCTGTATCTTTAGTTTTCTCTGTATTCTTATTAATCTGGATTTTTATTTTTACACTTAATTAATTAATTAATTAATTAATTTTACAGTAATAAAAGGAAATGTGACAGTGAGGAATAAAACATTGCTCTCCTGATCCCTTTCTCTCAAGAATTTCTGCCCTCGACAACGTTTCAACAAACACTTATTTAATGTCTGCTCTGAGACAAGTCCAGAACCTAACAGAGAGCACTCCCAGATCTGTATCTGAGACTCCCAACCTTGACCTTTTCTCTGGCTCCCAAAATCTTACAGCAACTTGCAGGGTATATCTTCACCTTGTTGTGCAGTTTTCGTATCAAATCCTATATACCCCAACTGAGTCCTTTCTAATTCTTCTTCTGAAAGGTACTCCCATATTCTTGCTTTATATCATAATCAACCCATTAAATCACTTAACACATATTGATTTAGCTCCCTCTACATGACAGGCATTTGGCTGGGTGTTGGAACAAGAGTGGCAAAGTTCCTGCTGGTATGCAACTTTTGGACAAGGAATAAACAAGTAAGTGTAGAAAATACATACAGTAATTACATGGTGGCGTGTAACCAGAGTTCAGTTTAGTGCTGTCAGAGAAGGCCTCTCTGAAATCTGAAAAAGGAGTAACTCACCGTAGTAACTATAGAGTCATCCCTACTTCTCATTTTTTTCATCCACTCCTTCATTCATTAATATTCATTTCGTATACATTTACTGAATGCCCACTAAATACTAGTCAGTGTGAAAATGCTTAAGAATGCAAAGATGAATAAAAGCATCCTCTGTTGTCCCTGGATGTTACAGTCTAGTGAGGAGGTAGATCAATAAGCAAATAAGGTCAATAAAGTGTTGTTATTTATTTATTTATTTATTTATTTGAGAGTGCAAGTGTCCGGGGGTCGGGGGAGCAGAGGGAGAGAGAGAATCTCAAGCAGACGCCACACTCAGCGTGGAGCCCAGTGCAAGTCTCCATCATGACCTGAGTCCAAATCAAGAATCAGAGGCTTAACAAACTGAGCCACCCAGGTGCCCCTAGTGTTGTAATTTATTTTGATCGATACCTATATGGGGCTCTGTAGGGGTAACCAGGATGAAGGGGCTTACTCAAGTATAAGCTTAAGAACATCATATATATCTTATTCCTCTTAATATTCCCAGCACAGGATGCAAATAAGCACTCAAAAGAATGTGAGGAATGGATATATGAATAACATCACACTGCTATTTATGCTGGAGTAGAGAGGAAAGTCCTATTGATTTGCTTTGTTTATCCATTATTCTATTGTTCCAGATATGGTATATTTCTCTCAATATCAATCTGTATTTCATTATTTATAATACCATACCTGGCATTTTGAAACACTTTTCTTTCTCTGGAGATTCCTTTCAGTAATAAAAAGATAAAATATTTTGCTATGTCTCAAAATACCAACATAGATCACAAAAACAAAACCAAAAAAAATCTGATAAAATTCTAATTGTTGTTTCCTTGGTATGTCATAGATTCTGGCACATATATTATCTAGTTACCCACACCTCAAAAGAATTGAGTACATTCTCCAAATCACAGGATTTACAAATGACATGGTCGGGCGGTGGAAACGCTGGCCCTTGACACAGAGGAGCAGACATGATTCTTGCTTGTCCCTCTACATCTGACAGTTAGCAAAAAATTAAAAGCCTGAGTCCTGTCTCCATTTTCAGTCCTGTAATTTTAAATACCATTTATTTCTCATTATTGGCAAGTTCATAATTGTTTTTAATTTTGCTCCTTGTTACTACGTATAACTGGAAACAGTTTTATTTTCCCCCAGCTTTGGTGTGCTGGAAGAACAGCAGGTCATCTTTCGTTTTAAGAGCTTTTCACAGGTGGAAAGATGAACTTGTCCTTCAAATGTCTCCTCATCCAGTTAAGTAATCCTTTTTGATGTTTTTAGCTCATTTTTTTAAAGCTGTCTCTTTAGTTTTAAAGAAAGTTAATTATTTCTTGCTGAAACAAAGGATCTTTACCTAAATCTTGTGCTAGAAATATGGTTTTAAACAAGAACCGTCCGTGCCTATTTGAGCTTTCCTCAAATGTGTTCATATTTGGAGGAAATTAGTTACACAGTTCACTAGAAAATGATTACTGATGATATTCCTATTTTTATTTCCTTATTAATTGATTTTATAATGACCTGAAATTCAGTAGAATTATATTATGTAAAAATAGGAACATTTAAGGTAGTGCTTTGTTTAATCCATGTTATTTTCTGTAACCATCCATACAAATATTTTCAGAATGCCCTTTGTCTCTCTGATATGTTTTGTCTTCTAGAACAGCAACCTAATAAGTTGATGGTCTTTTTTTAATGTACTTTAAAAAATTCAAACATCTGTCTGATTTATTATATTCACTGTAGACCATATAAATTTAATGGTGGGGAGAAAAAAAAGCTTTTCCAGAGATCTTAACCCTTCCATATGTAAGAATATTTTTTAATGGGGTTTTTGAACAAGAAAAAATATTTGATAGCCTGCAAGTTTATAGGCAGTTGATAACTGTGACTGGAAATCTTGATTTTTTTTTTTAAATACAGAGAATTGAGCAAGGCTATAAAAGATGACAGTTACTCAACCTGTCACTCTTAGGAACTAAGAACAAAGTTGCCTGATAAACATGACTGTTCAGGGGCAAAAAGACACTTTTGCAGAATTGAGCCTGAAAACAATGCAGGATTCATTCTTTTTGTCTCTTCCTTAAACTTTGAGGTAATGAGGTCAGAAGGCAAGTCAGAATCGTAATGCTATCCCAACAACTGTTAGGAGGGAGCATTGCTAAGAGAAGGAAGGTACCAAATTGGGAATGATGATAGAGGAAGAGTCATAGTTAGAGAATCCCCAGCATGGAAAGCAGAAACCTAATTGTAAGACGAGCATGCACAGAAAGTACCTTAGGTCTGAGGTCCTCTGGAATAAATCTTTGGTGATAACAACACAGTCCACAACAGGGATACTTTTATATTTATAGTTTATTCTCCATTATTGCCAGAGGCCTCAAATCCCACATAGTCAAAATCTCCATTCATTGCGGCCTGCTGGGCATTTAACAAGGGCTCTTGTAACAGGACCCAGAACAAGTATGAACATGAATAAAAAGTGCAGGGGCCAGCCAGGCACCACAGGCTGTGAAGTAGCCAAGTGGAGGCATTGGAGAGAAACAGAGAAAGCATCCAATGACCCTTAGTGCCTCAAGGCATGGCTTCAAAAGGTGTCAACACCAATTAAATTGTAAAAGCTCTGTCAGCTTCTGAAAAGTCATCCAGACAGGGACAAGACAGTACATAATCAAAGGGCTGGTATATGATTTTGTATGGTCTACACTGGACCTGGTATACACGTGCACGCCTGGCCATTTGTGACCCATATGTGAGCCTTCAAGGTAAGGCTGTCCTTAAAGGTGTAAATATCCTTCCTTTGGGAGCTGTCCAGGTCTAAGCTGGGGGATCTTGAAAACCTTTATTAACAGGTAGTGACTGGTGGCTCCCACAGGTAAATGGCCTGAAAATATAACCATAACTAAGACATGTACCACAGATTAGGACCATAGATCAGCTAACAGATAATTGCCTAGTCTCTTGGCTTGAGCTAAACAGAGGCAGAAAAGCAAATGTGACAAACAATATTACAGAGCGTTTTCTTTGTCAGCAAAGGCTTCATGGAATCTACTCTTTTGGGCAACAGGACATTTTTAGAGTAATGGATTTGCAGAGGGTTTGTTTCAAATAGCTACACTAATAAGAAGATAACTTTGCATTTTTTATTCGGCTTTGGAAAGTATTAATGTGGCTTTAAGGAATTTATTGGCTTTTGGCAAAGGTACCCTAATCTCAATTCATGAAACGATGTCTCTCTCTCTCTCTCTTTTTCTCTTTTTTGCCTACGGGTAACTATGATAGGTACGACCAATTTATTGGATGGCTTTCAAAGTGACAGCAGAGTTGGGGAGGAGAAGAAATGCATTTTATAGCTAGGGGAAAAAAGATAGGAAGAACTGTCAAAGTGTTTCTCACATATTTTATTGCTAAGTAATTTTCTTGGTTTATGGAACTTTTTCACTCACCAAATCAAGTAAAATGCCTGGGGTTTGAGGTAGATTGATTCATGCTGAAAAGTAGACTCTAATGACATTAAAGTTCCAAGCATGGTCAGTCTAAAAAAAAACTAAAACAAAAACACAAAGCTCAAAAAGATTATTCTTATCTAGGTTTTTTTTGAGAGGGAATGTCATTTAATATAAGGATTTAGAATGCAATCTTTTTAAAAAATTAAACTATTTGAATGCTCTTAACATAGTTAAAATTACCCTTTTATTTTGAAGAAAAGATAAACCAAGCATAAAATAATGTAGCATATTATGGAGTATCAGCATGAAGCTATAATTTTTAGATTATCTATTAGATACTTTATTTCAAAATATAATAGCTGTTTTAAAAAAATAAGTTCAATAACAAGTAGCAAATTGAGGAACACATTTATTGAAATTTTAGTATTGATCCTGGGTTAGTCGAGATGGGCTGAGTAATGCTATAGCAACAAAGAAAGAAACCTCAGTGGCTTAAAACAGATACACTTTCTCACGTAAATATCCTATGGGTCTGGGATACCCTATAGAACAGTGTTCCTCCACTTGCTTTTTAATATGGAAACTCTTTATCAATATGTGCTTGCAGAATTGTCATGAGAGGGAGCAGGAGTTAGGGAGTCAAGTACCTGCAACTAAATACTCCTACTCAGATGTGACGAACATCATTTTGCTCACATTTAATTAGCCAAAGCAAGTCATAGGGCTATCCTGAACTTCCAGGGCCAAATACAATTATCTCGTGAACTTGAAAGGAGAAGGAATTGGTATTAACAAACAGTTGTAAAGTCAGCCATAGACCAACCACTCCTTCAATAATCAAGTATTCTTTCCTCTCTTCTGCCCCATTCCTACATTTAAGCCCTCCAAAAGATGATCCAAAAGCTCTTCATCCAGCATGGAGTCCATGAGATCCCAGATAAGAATGTGGCTCTTGTTGGTATGGAGACATATAAACTTAAAGGAAAAGTTGTTTTCTCCCTTCATAATCCACAGACTCTGAAGGAATAGGATGATACTGAAACTCAATGTGGGAATTTAGAGAAGCTGATGGGCAGTCATTGTGAGGACCCCTTAGACTGAGTGGTGGGGAATGTTCTCAGTTAAGCCTGGCTTCTGTTCCCTGAGGGGGGATCCCAGACTCTTGTTCTTGGTGACATGTGACTTCACACTTGAAAGCTCAGTTCTTTCTTTATTCTTCTTTGTCGCATCTATAATGGGCATTGGGGAAAATAAGGAATAAAGAATTGAGAAATAAGCAGTTCTCTTAGCCCATTACCTGCCTGAGAAGTGTTAGGTACCAAGGGTGATTTTATTTGTTTATTTATTATTTATTGCTTTTTCTTTTATTATTTTATGTTAGTCACCATACATCATTAGTTTTTTTTATTTTATTATGTTATGTTAATCACCATACATTACATCATTGGTTTTTGATGTAGTGTTCCATGATTCATTGCTTGCGCATAACACTGAGTGCTCCATTCAATACATGTCAAGGGTGATTTTAAGTTATAAGTAGCCACAGTCTCTTTGAGTCCAGTCATGGGATTCCTTTGGCAGTGAAATTCTCTCAGAAGGTTCATAGGTTTCTTATCTATTTGATTCTACATGGTTCCATGTACCAATTCTATGCCCACAAGGTTTCTTTTTCTTTTTTTTTTTTTTTTGAGATTTGGTTCCTGAAATATTTGCTTTCTTATTTTCTCCCTTTTCCTCTATAAAAGAGGAAGGAGAAGAACCTTCTTTCAACTCTCCCCCCAACCTTCCCACCCCCTTTCATATTTGCAGTTGCTTTTCCATTAAGTCTATCGCGGTTCAGGAGGAGAGTCACATTTTCAGTCTCCTTTCCTTACAGATTTTGGCCAATTGAAAGGATAGATGGGGTGCCCCACTTTTAATCATATCTTTATTCTAAGATGACTTAATCTGTTTCCAGTTTTAAACATGGTGTGGTAGCCATCCCTTGATTTTACCCTAGGCTTAATATTTAGATTTCATTTTTCTGTTTTGCACAGACTCTAAGAAGCAGTAGCATTTTCTAATCCTACTAATTCCCATACTTCTTTATTCTTTCTTTCTTTATATTTAAATTCAATTAGCCAATATATAGTACATCATTAGTTTCAGATGTAGTGTTCAATAATTAATCAGTTGCATATAATACCCAGTGCTTATCACATCATGTGCCCTCCTTAATGCCCATCACCCAATTACCCCATGTCCCCAGCCACTTCCCCTCCAACAACCCTCAGTTTGTTTCCCAGAGTTAAGAATCTCTCATGGTTTATCTTCCTCTCTGATTGCTTCCCATTCAGTTTTCCCTCCCTTTCCCTATGAATCCTCTGTGCTGTTTCTTATATTCCACATATGAGTGAAACTATATGATAATTATCTTTCTCCAATTGATTTATTTCACTCAGCATAATACCCTCCAGTTCCATCCACATTGGTGTAAATTTTAAGTATTCATCCTTCTTGATGGCTGAGTAATATTCCTGTGTGTGTGTGTGTGTGTGTGTGTGTGTGTGTGTGTGTGTGTGTGTGGTATACCACATCTTCTTTATCCGTTCATCTGTCGACGGACATCTCAGCTCCTTCCACAGTTTGGCTATTGTGGACATTGCTGCTATGAACATTGGGGTGAAGTTGCCCCTTTGGATCACTACATTTGTATCTTGGGATAAATACCTAGTAGTGAAATTGCTGGGTCGTAGGGTGGCTCTATTTTTAACTTCTTGAGGAATCTCCTAATTGCAAACCAGTCTATTCTTCTCTGAGATCATCTTTTTATCTTTTTGTGATACCTTGCCAATTGCAGCTAACATCAATCTGCAGACACTCTAATTTTCTATTTAATCTTTCTTCTAGAGCAACATATTTTTGCATAAGATCTGTCTTATAAATTATCATTGATGATAATATTACCAAATGATTTGCCACTGCATATGATTGGTTTCCATCTTCTAGCCTCCACAGGAGGTGGCCATTCACACCTGCTACCCCCTGTAGGATCAACACTAAACCTATGCCACATATTTTAGAGTTTTTGTCATGGCAGCATCTATTCCTAGTATAAATTAGTGTTTTAGTCAGCATGGATTAGGTTAGGCTACACTAACAAACAACCCAAAATTTCAGTAGCTTAAAACACAAAGATTTATTTCTCTTTCATGCAAAGTGCACTATGAACCCAGAGAACTCTCAGGGCAGCTGAACAATCCTCCATGGGATGGCTCTTTGTTGTACTGTCTTAGCAATGTGGTTTTCCTATAGCTATAACAGAGACAAAGTGAAGTACAGAATTGGGAGCCAGTAATTAAAATTCTTCTTCCTGGATGTGACAATTGTAACTTCTGCCACTCCTAACTCTAAGAGGCAGGGATATATATTTATCTTATGTGTCCTGAAGGCAAGGAGATTTGGGTATCAGGGATTAGAGGTCATGTCTGCCAAATACCCTGACTTTGTGATTTGATGAATGGGAATGCCATTCATCAGTTAGTTTCTGAACTACTACTATAAGCATTTTTTTCTTCGTTATTAGAAGCATGATTATAATCCTAGCTGACAAATTTTATATATTTATTAAATTTTTAAAGTATTTAAAAGGTTCAATATAACTTTTGTGAATGGCTTTTACTAGTTTTTCAGATTCCAACTTACTTTCTAAATAGACACTATAACATGTTACTCAACGTTTTCCAATTACAATTATCAGGTATTTTATAGGACCACTATATGTCCCATTTTAATTTAGTGATATTTAGGGATAAGCATCAGTAGTTGGTTGAATGGTGGTGCCCCAAAAGATATGTCCATGTCTTGGAACGTGTGAATGTGACTGTATTTGGAAAAAGGGCCTTTGTAGATATAATTAGGTTAAAGATCTGGAGATGAGGAGATCATCTGAATTAGGATAGGTCCTAAATCCAATGGCAAGTGTCCTTATAAGAAGAGATGAGGAGAAGGTGTTCTCCAGAGCAGAAGGCCATGTGAAGACAGAAACAGAGACTGGGGTAGAGCTGTGAGGAAGGCTGACAGCCCCTAGAAGCCGAGAGAGACAAGGGAGAGTTCTCCTTTAGTGCCTTCAGAAGAGTGCAGCCCTGGTAACACCTTGATTTTGGACTTCTGACCTCCAGAACTATGAGAGAATGAATTGATGTCCTTTTTTTTTTTTTTTTTTTTTAAAGATTTTATTTATTTATTTGAGAGAGCGAATGAGAGACAGAGAGCATGAGAGGGAGGAGGGTCAGAGGGAGAAGCAGACTCCCTGCCAAGCAGGGAGCCCGATGCGGGACTCGATCCCGGGACTCCAGGATCATGACCTGAGCCGAAGGCAGTCGCTTAACCAACTGAGCCACCCAGGCGCCCCTAATTGATGTCCTTTTAAGCCATCAAATTTGTGGTAATTTATTACCACAGCCCTGGGAAATGAATAGTGTCCATGCGAGCTTTAGGCTTTTAAGAATAACAGATACAATGAATTAGTCACTATCATGACAAAGTCACAAGATTTAGTATTAAAAGTCCTAGGTTTGAATTTGGATGATCTGAATTCCAGGTTTAACTTTTTGAAGTAGTTATACCTTTAAAAAATAATCAGTTTCCTCATCTATAAAAGGAAAATTATAACAAGCCCTGCCCTGCTGATCTGGAGTACTGCTTTATGAATCAAATGAGGTTATTGATGCGGGGTGCCTTGAAATTAATAATACAGCAGATAAGTGAACTTTTAATTATGACAGTTGTTAATATCAGGTTAACAATAAATAGAAACAGACCTAGGCCTGACATTGTAATTTCTAAATAGTTTCTTTTTAAAATGGACTTCATTTAGTGAGCTTCTTAAGATTTACAAAAAAAGGATAAAATGGTCTAAGCACTGGGCAAGCAAAAGACTTGCCCTCTCTCAAAAAAAGACTTCAAACCTTTTATTTCTATTTATTACTGTAAACTATATCTGAAACATGGGAAGAAACTAGAAAAAGCCCACTTCTTTGGTCAGGTACTCAAGAAAAATGTAAATATATTTATATGAAAACAGCCCTAAAGGCTGATTAAAAATTTATTATATTTCAGTTCATAAAATCCTTCCTAGAAAATTACCATCATAATATAATAACTATATTCCAGGAATAATACTAACTTATTTCTAGGACTTCCCTTCTGTAACTAATTTTATCTATCTATCATCTATCTATCTATCTATCTATCTATCTATCTATCTATCTATCATCTATCTATCATCTATCTATTTATTTTAGAGGGGGGGGCAGGAGGGACAGAGGGAGAGGGAGAGAGAGAATCTCAAGCAGGCTCCATACCCAATGCAGAGCCTGACACTGGGCTCGATCTCACAATGCTGAGATCATGATTGAGCTGAAATCAAGAGTCGGATGCTTTGCCAAATGAGCCACCCAGGAGCGCCTATAACTAATTTTAAATATACTAATAAAGATTAACTCATAAATTCTCATCTTCACTTACAGATGTTGTTTCTATCTTACAGACAACCCAGAGAGGACACCACAAATCACAGATCTAACAGAGACTAAAACTTTGTGATGTAACTTTGAGGTAACAGTGACATCTGGGGTGTTTGTGTGTGTATGTGTGTGTTCTAGAAGGTATTGCTTTTTTCCTTTTGTAAATGGAGGCTTAAAAGTCAGTAAGTGTGGAATGTGAATCTTGAAGACAGAATTTTCTTCTTGTTCAGTCACTCCTTGGTTACCAGGAGCTTAAAGTTGTTGCTGCTCAGGGTACTTGATGTTTGGTCTACACTCCTGAAAATTTGGATGGCTGAGTCAAACACATATGCCCTTTGAGCAAAGATTTTTGTCTGTCTTATTACTAGGAGCCTGTGCCAACACTATTAGTCTAATTTCACTCTACCCCTTTGCTCCTGTCATGAAATATCCCTCCACACCTTTGGTGGAAACTTTATCTCTATGGATTTAGTATTTTTTTCAAAAAATTTATTTATTTATTTGATAGAGACAGAGAGAGTACAAGCAGGGGGAGAGGGAGAGGGGGAGGGAGAGGGAGAAGCAGACTCTCCGCTGAGCTGGGATCCCAATGTGTGGCTCCATCCCAGGACCGATCCCAGGACCTGGAGATCATGACCTGAGCTGAAGGCAGACGCCCAGCCATCTGAGCCACCCAGGCGCCCTCTATGGATTTATCTTCTCCTCCCATAAGAATACTAAGGATAAGGACGATTTTCATGCTGGTGCTGGTATCTAACCTTTGCAAGATCTCTAGATGTCTTCAGGGAGATAAGATAAGTGTATTGCTAGAAATTCTTTTATATTGCACATTAAAATCCTTGGTAGGATTAAAAGTCAATGCTATAAACTTTAGTTGGAATAAATCAGAACTGAAGGCATATTGTGAATTCAGGAAATTTGAAGAGAATGAAAGAGAGATTGCCATTATAAGATCTCAGAAGCTCATTCAATTGCAACTAAATTATAATGACCTGTTGGCTGTTGATTCATTTAGACTTCTTATTGGCAAGAACTCATCTCTCTAATCACGTCTGCAGCCCCCTGCTGCCGGCTGAACTATCATGTCTCACATCTCTGATCAGAAGCCCAACAGTCTATTATCACTGAGCTGCCCACTTTCACTAAAGCTCTGAACCCTCTACCCACTAATCTAACCAATCCCGCACTTGTCCTCCCTCCTCCCCAAACCTTCTGGAACTCCAAGTCTGTAATTAACAAAGCCATTCTGTACCATCAGCCTCTTCTTTGAATATTCCCTTCACCCACTAACTGAAACTTGGTAGCCTCCTGACATCCGCTTCCTTGGAAAATCTACCAAAGAGGAGCTAATTTTCCTCTTATACCTCTTTATTTCAAGGTCAGGCAGTAGGATAGGTATGGCCTTTGGTTCTCCATTGTTTTATAGCTATCTCCTTCCTCTTTCAAAACCCTAGCTCTTCGGAAGCTACAACATTCTTCTCCACTATCTCTTCTTAATTGTTTTCATCTACTGACTATAAGCCACTCATCCTCCCTCCTAATGACTTTCGCCTCTCACTTGCTGCTTTACTTTTCTGCTCCGTTGCCATCATCATTCTCAGAAATTTCAACTTTTGCATAGGAAATAAATTTAACTGATTTTCCAATTCCTTAATTTCACCTTCAAAATTCTTTTTCTCCTAATCACTTTTGTTTCCAACGTCAGTGACCGAATCTTAGGCCCTGTTATCAGTAGTAATTGTTGCCCCTACAAAACTGATTTCAAGCATTTGGGTTTTTGATTACCACCTTTTATTCTAGTTCATTTACAAAATATTAATAAGCAAGTGGGTAAAATTTGTGATATTTTTGGGATGGAGTCCTTAGACACCACGCCAGGACCAAACCCAGAAATGATCTTTGACATTTAAACACAAGGAAGCCTTATTTATATTACTCACTGGCTTTCCCAAGTCCTCTGCCTAAATAGATTTGAAATTAATTCTGGCCGGGGAAGAAAGTTTCTCATTTTCTGCTTTTTGTTATTTTTTTTATTCTTACATCCCAGACCTCCCCATTAGATAGACGGGTAACCGAAAATGCCTGAGGAAAAACATGACATTTTCTTTATGAACCCATCCTTATGCTCTACATATGTTTTACTCTCCTCAATTCAAAAACACAGAGATTATACTAAAAATATAATAGCAATTATATATATATGATATCATATATTTTGTTGTTGTTTGTTGTGGGTCCTGTTTAAAAAGAAGTCTAGTGTCATAACAATGCAGTTTCTCATTTGAAAATAGTATTTCCGGTACTAAAAACTGCCAGAGATAATGTAATATGTAATGAATGGAATCTCACTGTTTTCATCGTCAGAAAAGCACAGATTTCAATATGCTCAAAAGTTAGCACTTTAAAATTTACTTTAAATTTTCAAAATAAAATTTCTTATTAATACCTGTAAAAATATAAGATTAATGTTCTCGGTGGAAGAAAAGTGTGGGAGTGAAAACAGATTCATTGCCTATCATTCTGCCTCCATTTGTTCACTTTCTGTTCCTTCCTCCTCCCCACTGAAGACACCCTTTCTTATTTTACTTTATCTGTGTTGCATTTTAATATGCATAGCAGCATCACAGCAAGACAAGGACCAAATTAACATAATACAAATGTAGAGAAAATGCCATAACTTGGTTTCTTACAAACAAAATAGGAATATGATATGCTGTCACCTGGACTGCCAGATAGTTGCATCAAGGCTTGTGTGTTTTTCATTGACTGAGCTTATATTTTTATTTTCTAGCTCAAAACTGACATAAATAAATAAATGTAAATGCAGGCCAGTTTTGCAAGTTATTAAGTACACTCAAATAATCCACAAAATTTTTACATGGCTTATAAAATCTTATTGGGTAATGTCCTCATAAATCTATCAAGTTATACTCATTTCTTTATGACCATCTATGCAATTAGGTCTGGAAGAGATAAGCATCTGTCAGAATAAGTCTACATTGTTCATTGACTTAATTGGCTTATTTGATCTTCTGTTTCTGTTTCTAGTGCTTGTATTCAAAAGAATTTTTCAGTTTCAAGTGATAGTAAACAAATTCAGATACTTATTAGAAGAAAAGGTAACTTATCAAGACCTGTAATTAAAAAATACAAGGATAGATTCAGATAGGGCTTGATCTAGGAGCTAAAATGACATAACCATCTCTTTCTCTTCTTCTTCCTTCTTCCGTCCCTCTCTAGGCAGCTGCCCTCCCCCTTATTTATCTTCTCTTCCTTCTCATTGGCTTCATTCATGGTTCTTTCTGTGTGGTGGCTGCAAGAGGTTTAAAAGTTCTAGGCACATAGTATGCTAAGGTTGGCAATCTGATTAGAAAGTTCTGTTCACTTTCCAAGTAGTTAACAGAAGTCTGAGGAATGATCTTGATTCTAGGGGCTGGGTCACATACTTATCAATGAACTAACCACTATGGCCAAGAGATAGAATATTCTCATTAGCTAGGCCTGGGTTATAAGCCCATCTCTGAAGCCAGGTGACTGGGTTCAAATCCTCCCTGAGTCACGTGGACCAAGAATGGAAGATAAGAATTTCCTGATAACAAATCTGGATACAATTATTTAAAAGGAAAGGTTAGGGCAGGGAGAGAACAAAATTGTGTACTAAAGAACTCATTTGTAGGCAATAGCAGAATTGTTATAGCTTTATAGTTATGCTATTTACGTTAAAATATTTGATTCGTTCGTCCTGTTTTCCTAAGTTGTGGAAACTGCACAGTTGTTTGGTACCAGTGCTCCATTCAAATGGTTATCAGTTTTGTTGATAAAAGTTCAGTTTCCAGCTAGGTAGGTAGATCAGAACTAAAAAAAAGAGGAAAGACTCTTCAAATTGGTTGGGGTTTTATTGAATAAGAGAAACAAACAGTAGTGTTTGTAGGTTGGGTCAAGGTTGAAACGGAATGTTTTTTGAGAAACTCTGAGCACCTAATCATTGACTTCTTTTTTCCCCCCACTTCCCAATCCTTGAGAATTTTGTGTAGACAGTATTTCTCCACAAACACCTAATAAAAAGGGAAATGGGAAGGAGAAGTCGGGAATTTTAAATAGATTTTTGAGCTGCCACCTGGTTTTTATCAAACTCACACTCTGATATTCATTAGCCTGCCTTGATGTCTGTTAGTCCTCGTGAACATAAGATAGTGCTTATTTTAATGACTGCTGAAGACAGGCTTGTTTTTGAAGCCAGTAATAGTTTTGAGTCATTTAAGCTGAGTCTTGTGTCTTCTCTGAAATAATTAAAAGATGTGCGAGGTTCAGTTTGCCATTGGCTGTTTGTACGAACTTGAGGATTATGAAGAGACTTAGAAAGAACAAACTGAGAAGTTTTTACATGTGTCAGCTCCCTCCCTTCATGCAAAAACAACCATTTTAATTATTCAGCATAAATTGTACATTTTCAATGTGTAAGGACAGATTTCACAAATTTTCTATTGAATAAGAACTTATGCGGTAAACATCCTGGGCATAGCTGATATTTTAATGAGATAAATAATAATTATTATTTCTAAAGGTACACTTAAATGTGTTACAAAGAGATTTAGTCTTATTCTGTTTACAAAGCATATTAGTTTATGTAAATAAAACACTAAAACCTGAGATTTTTAGAAAGAATTTTGGCACCTGCTATTGAATTGAGACATTGGATATAATCAGAATGTATTTGTTGGACTAATATATTCTTAGTAGAGTTGGACCGAGTGCTGCAATAGGGTTATGGTCAAGGTATAATTAAAGTGGTAGAAGGACAGAGCTAGAGAGTCCCATCAAGGAGGAGCTGGGAGAGTAAATTGGAGTAAGCCCACTGGACAAGAAGATTTCAGAAAGAAGGGATATCATAAACAAAAGAGGTTAAATACTCAAACAGCCTCAGATGCCTTGAGAACCTCTAGAATCCAAAGGCTGTAGAGCTGGGAAGTACAATAGGTAGCCCAGAAGGATCACTGGAAGATAGTGCTGCTGATAGCGGAGGCGGGCAGGGCCAGGACTCACTGAAAGCCATGTTTTAACCCATTTCCTTTTTTCTGTACGGAGATTAATGATAAAGGGGGTGTGTTGACTATAAATCTCTGAATTACATAATCATCTCTCATTACTCCTTTCTAAAGCCTTCATTGGTGCTTATTCTTTGGACAAAATAAAGTCTAACCCTTTAGCTCAAAGCGAATAGCTTCTATCCCCCTTTATGTTCCCTTGGGCGCATTGTGTTCCTGAAGTCACTGTTTCCCAGACAACACTATATTGGGTTTTTTTGTGCTGTGTCCTCTGCCAGGATTTCCTCCTCCTCATTTCAAATGCCACCTTTCCATAAAGGTTTTGTTAATTCTAGCTACTTCTCTGTTTTGCTTCCAGGGAAAATATAGTCTTTCTCAGTTGTGATTTGAAAACACTTTTCTTTTTCTATCTTTCTTATACCATTTCTCACTTCTCTCTTGAATTATGATTATATATATGTGTATATATATATTAAAATATATGTGTGTGTATGTATGTATATATGTGTGTGTGTGTAGGCACATATGTATATATGTATTCAAATCTCATTACTAAATGTTAAGATCTTAGACAACAGGAATTGTCTAAATATATTTTATTAATTTCTTCTAGTAGCATCTAGCATAGTGCTTTGGACTTAAGTCTTTTGCTCTAGTTGAGAGAAACAGAAAGAGAGAAAAAGAAAGGAAAGGGACAGAGAGAGTACTATATCATTGCAAAGAGATTTTTTTAGGGAGCTCATCAACTTGAAACATTTGAGGCTTTTAGAATGACATGTCACATGTGAAATAGATAAATTGGTAAGGTACTTTTCAATTACTATTGAGTAGTGGTTGGAACAAAATAGTGGACCTTTATAAACCACTTTTCAATTTGCAAACCCTTAAGAATTTGCTTTAAAGAAATTCTTACTTGGGTAAGAATTTGGGCAAATGTGGTAGAAAAAAGCCTATAGTAAATACAAAAATTTTCAGTAACTGTCGCCTTACCTTTGAAAAGCCTGATGAATCTAATGTAATTGTTTCTGGATAAATTAATAGAAGTTCATCTCCTCAAATCTCTATACATCTCAAATTTTTTTTACACCTTGCCCACATATTCTTGGATTACTGAAGTTCATCATATATTTTATTTTTTAAGCTTCTAGGTATATTTCAATCTTTTTACCGGTGCCAGAAGAAAAAGTGCTTTGGCAGTAACATTCAATGGAAAATCCATTCTCAGATATGCTAGAATGCAGCTGACACACAGGGCACGTGTGAATTTTACGGACAGATTTAGTGGGCTGTTCGGCAGCAGGGAGATTAAGAAGCTGAACTCAGTAGTTTCATAGATGCTGACGTTATTCAACTTCTGGTAAAAAGCATTGCATATGCTAAAAGTCTGCTTCACTTTTAACCAAGTACAGTAATTTAAGTATCTTAAGTGACAGCACTTCTGTATAATCATAATCATATTCTTTGACTACCTGGAAAAATTTATCAGAAGAAAAACATGATTCAATATGTTTAGCTATTTTCACCTTACAGAACAATATTATACATTTAATAAATTACAATCTGAAAGAGAACAGCAGATTTACTATTTTACTTCTGAAAATATTTGCTTTAGTTTGAGCTGATTTTTGAAAAGAAATATTTTTTGATAAATCTTAAAGACAAATTATCAAAGTCTTGTTTTATCTTTAAGAAAGGTTACTTGTGGGGCACCTGGGTGGCTCAGTTGGTTAAGTGACTGCCTTCCGCTCAGGTCATGATCCTGGAGTCCCAGGATTGAGCCCCGCATCGGGCTCCCTGCTCAGCAGGGAGTCTGCTTCTCCCTCTGACCCTCCCCCCACCAGGTGCTCTCTCTCTCTCAAATAAATAAATAAAATCTTTATTAAAAAAAAAGAAAGATTACTTGTCCTGCTGACTGATACTGTTATCAGTGGCCAGGGCAGTTTTCCAGAATACACCACCTCTCTTTTTCCTTTCGTCTTCCTTCCCTTCCTGTTTTCTGGTTATCCCTTTATCTTCTTCTTCTTCTTCTTCTTCTTTTTTTTTTTTTTAACATATAATGTATTATTTGTTTCAGAGGTACAGGTCTGTGATTCAACAGTCTTACACAATTCACAGCGCTCACCATATCTTCTTCCTCTATTCTCCTTCTCCTCATTAAACTCATTTTTCTCTTCAGCTTATCCTACTGTGGTCCAAACCAACAACACTTCAATGTTACTTAATATTAATCTGTCAGAAATATTGAAAAGGAAAGCAGTTGTTTTGACATTTCAACCTTTTTTTTTCTTTCTCTTTTCCCTCCTCCTCCCTTTCTCCTTTCCTGTTTCCTTTTCTTTTTCTTCTTTCCTTTCTTCCTTCTTTCTTTATTTTTAAGGAAATCTGGAAATATTCTTTATAGCTTTGTTTTCTTTAGGCTTTCAGGTAATTTACTGTATTAAAAACATTTGTTTTTAAGACAGAAGAAACTTTTGATTTAATCCTATTAAAATGATATAAATCAACATTTGCTTCTAAAACATTATTTATAGTGTGTGTGTATATTTTTAGTTTCCATAGCACATTGGGGTTAAAGAGGACATAAAAACTTTCATACAATGTTTGAGTCCTTTTGTACAAAATTTTCTTCTATCCTACCATGGGTTGATAATCCAGCTGACTCCTGAGTATCCCCAGTGTGATGGGGATTTCTCCCCAACTTTCTCCACAAAGATCTTCCCTTCTTATCAAGGCTCATTTACATTTGCATTGACATTTGTCTTCTGCCTCCCCATTCTACTTTTTCTACTTTTCCCACTTTTCCCCTTTGCAGCCATTTAGAAAAGGCAACTTTTTTTTTTCAGTAGGAAAGCACTTCAAGTTTTAAATATGTTATCACAAAATATCCTAGAAGGGTACATGCAAACCTTTAAAAATGACTACTATTGTGAAATGGAGCTAAGAAGGCAGGGATGAGGGAGAAAATTCTGGAAATTAAGACTCACTAGATTCAAAGCATATAGTTATATGTTAATTTAATTCAATAATTGTGATCATTATTATTCTTTTAGAAGACCTTAAGTTCTTTCCAAGTCCCTTTTTAAAAAATTATTTCTATTTTTATTTTTATTTTATTTATTTATTTATTTATTTTTTTGGTGTAGTGTTCCATGATTCATTGTTTGCCTATAACACCCAGTGCTCCATGCAGTACGTGCCCTCTTTAATACCCATCACCAGGCTAACCCATCACCCCACCCCCCTCCCTTCTAGAACCCTCAGTTTGTTTCTCAGAGTCCATAGTCTCTCATGGTTCATCTCCCCCTCCAATTTTCCCCCCTTCACCTTTCCCTTCCTGCTATCTTCTTCTTTTTCTTCTTTTTTTTAACATATAATGTATTATTTGTTTCAGAGGTACAGATCTGTGATTCAACAGTCTTACACAATTCACAGCGCTCACCATAGCACATACCCTCCCCAATGTCTATCACTCAGCCACCCCATCCCTCCGACCCACCCCCACTCCAGCAACCCTCAGTTTGTTTCCTGAGATTAAGAATTCCTCATATCAGGGCGCCTGGGTGGCTCAGTTGGTTAAGCGACTGCCTTCGGCTCAGGTCATGGTCCTGGAGTCCCGGGATCGAGTCCCACATCAGGCTCCCTGCTCGGCGGGGAGTCTGCCTCTCCCTCTGACCCTCCTCCCTCTCATGCTCTCTGTCTCTCGTTCTCTCTCTCTCAAATAAATAAATAAAATCTTAAAAAAAAAAAAAAAAAAAGAATTCCTCATATCAGTGAGGTCATATGATACATGTCTTTCTCTAATTGACTTATTTCGCTCAGCATAATACCCTCCAGTTCCATCCACGTCATTGCAAATGGCAAGATTTCATTCCTTTTGATGGCTGCATAATATTCCATTGTGTATATATATATATATATATATATATATATATATATATATACACACACACCACATCATCTTTATCCATTCATCTGTCAGTGGACATCTTGGCTCTTTCCACAGTTTGGCTATTGTGGACATTGCTGCTATAAACATCAGGATGCACGTACCCCTTCGGATCCCTACATTTGTATCTTTCAGATAAATACCCAGTAGTGCAGTTGCTGGAACGTATGGTAGCTCTATTTTCAACTTTTTGAGGAACCTCCATACTATTTTCCAGAATCCAAGTCCCTTTTTAAAAAATGTAGATAGTTACAGTTTTTACAAACTTTTTATCATATAATAATTATTTTTAGGCCCTGCTTCTTCCTTCTTATTTTCTCTGCTCATGCTTCTACTTTCTTTTGAAAGGTATTCGAATGTGGCAGCTAGAATGGAAACAAAAGGATGAATTTATTTGATGGTGGTTCAGTTGTGAATATGTGTATCGACTTCTAGGCACTTATTTCATATATTCAAATTAGATAGTGTTTAGCATACAATCCCTAGCATAACACAATATGGCAATCCAAATTTAATAGAAGAAATTCTATTCTTCTTAATAAAAGAAATGATAGTTACTAAAAATTGAACAAAAAAAGATTTTAGTAGAAAAAATTGGCCTAAATAACAATATAATAGTTTTCTACACAGAATGGGAATAGGATCTCAATTTTTATATTATAGGTTTTCTGACCAAATTGTGTTAAATGAATGGAGAAAAAGAAAATCTAGCATATTATTCTAAATGTAACAACATACATGCAAAAATAAAATATGATTTTAAGGAAATTTATTATTTTTCAAATGCACATTTTTGGTATTGATTTGTAATACAAATTTACTTTTCTTAAGAAATATCTAGCCTATTATAATTTTTTAATTTAATTAATTAAAAATTTTTCTTTTCAGTGATGTAGAGACATCTAAAATAGTAGCATTTTAGATGGTCAAGAAAGTGCTTTCTTTTTTTCTCCCTTCCCACCCAAAAGACTGGTATTTTATAGTGAAGTAATGATGAATGCAGAGTATATATAAAGGTAACATGAGAATGTCACGGTTTTTACAAAGGTAAAGAATATTACCCTGCCAGCTGAAGTTATGGATTCAACATCTTTATGGGTTAATGACATTGAAGTAAGTAAGATCTTGGACCCAGTGCAAGGGTGTAATATGGTAAGATGTTGCAAGCCATGGCTTTTGTGCTATTTGTTGATTCTGTGAGTCAATTTCATGAGTCAACTCATGACAAGTCTATGTGGAATCTAATGAGAAGGTCTAGTGGAATGGAATTAGCCTTAGAGAAGTCTGTTGAGGGAAATCTGAATCTTGAGTTTCAGTGCCAGTTCTAGCACTGAAACCAATTAGCTGCAGTTAATCTCTCTGTGTCCATTTCTTTGTCTGTTAAATGAGAAGATTAAACTACATCAGTAGGCGGCTTTATGCTTCTGACTTTTGCAATTCTAGGGAATCGCTGTGGAGAACCTGAAAGACTACATCCAGAAGGAAAACCAAACAAAAATATTCCATAATGGGACAACAGCAAGCTTCTGCATTACCAATATTTTCTTAAAAATGTTAATAACCTTTGTTAGCAGCTGATTTCTTCTCTTTTTTGTAGTAAGGAGGAGATAGTCATGAAACAAGATGCAAAGTGATTAGATAAGAGATCAGCTATGCCAACAGTTCTGAGCACGAAACCTTTCCTGGCTCCCTCTCATGATTATAAATCTATTATATAAAGGGGTTCATAATTGTAAAATTTCTCTTTCATTCAGTATCTACAGAAAAATGTAGACAGAGAGCTAAAAATGATAGCCTGTGAAAATCCATGACTGAATATAAATGAAAACAGTTCTAAATATCTAATAACTCAATCTATTTGTTTTAAAAATAGTTGGAAATTCACAGCGCTTACCAGAGCACATACCCTCCCCAGTGTGCAAGACTGTTGAATCTCAGATCTGTACCTCTGAAACAAATAATGCAATATAAGTTAAGAAAAAAAAAAAAGAAGAAGATAGCAGGAGGGGAAGAATGAAGGGGGGGAAATCGGAGGGGGAAACAAACCATGAGAGACGATGGACTCTGAAAAACAAACTGAGGGTTCTAGAGGGGAGGGGGGTGGGAGGATGGGTTAGCCTGGTGATGGGTATTGAGGAGGGCACGTTCTGCATGGAGCACTGGGTGTTATGCACAAACAATGAATCATGGAACACTACATCTAAAACTAATGATGTAATGTATGGGGATTAACATAACAATAAAAACATTAAAAATAATAATAAATTTAAAAAAGGAATAAAAAACAAAAAAAACAAAAAACAAAAACTGAGGGTTCTAGAGGGGAGGGGGTGGGAGGATGGGTTAGCCTGGTGATGGGTATTAAAGAGGGCACGTTCTGCATGGAGCACTGGGTGTTATGCACAAACAATGAATCATGGAACACTACATCTAAAACTAATGATGTAATGTATGGGGATTAACATAACAATAAAAAAATTTTTTTAAAAACCTTAAAAAAATAGTTGGAAATTGTCATGAAACTCAGTCAACATTTTAAGAGACTGCTTTAAAATGTGCAATATTTTCTGTTCAACTCAGTGTTTCTACAGATTTGATTTCATTGTTAGAAGGAAAATTGATATACATTATGCATAGAAGGAGTAAATATCAAAGGAAGTGACTATGTAAGCAACAGCTACTTCCCTCCATTATGGTTCAAACATAGTATACTTCAAAATGAAATGCTTAAAGGTTCTTACTCTTGTAGCATAATTCTATTGGGTGTAAAAGAATTTCAGAAAAAAAAAGTTTTGTGACTTCTGAGATATCTTCTTCGTATTTTCTAATTGAAGGGTAATTAACAAGTTGAATTTATTGAGGTCAGATTTATGAAACTTGAAATAGGAATCTGTTTTCTGGGAAATTCTTATGGAAAATTTGCAAGCTGAGGAATTATGCTTATTAAGAAACAGCATTCAAATAAATAAAGAATTTTAAGAGTGATTTGATGGACAATGAACAATGGCCATTGCTCACATATTGTGGGAAGTCTTTGGAATGAAAATTTGTTTTTTTCATTCAACCTACACTTTAGAAGAAAATTACCAAATTTTGGAATGTGAATCAAAGAAAAGTATGACTACAGAATAACACAACTGATTTTATCATTCTGGTTTTTTTTTTTAGTGAATTCTTATAGTGGAAATTATTATAGAATAATAGTTGAAGAATTCACTGTGGCTGTGTAACCTTCCTTACTTCCATAGTTGAAATAAGACTGGTAAACTCATGAGATTAGGCACTCCCATAAGACTGTAAGAGCTTCCTGGCTTTATACTGGCCAAAAATAACAGCACAGAGTGTTTTTACAATAATCCTGCTTTTGGGTAAAAACAGGAAAGGGAGAGGCATGTTAAAATTAAATATTTTATAAGATGAACAGAACCAAAAGAAAAATAGAGAAATTTCCTTTCAGTTCAGGGAAAATTAAAATTGACTCCGATTATCTAAATTGTTTACTGACCTATTTTTGAATAAGCAATTTATACTAATATTCCCTTAGCATATAGTAACATTTCTGTTCTTTTTTTTTTATTTGAATTTAGGCTGCCAAGCTAAGGTGACAATATTTAATTCACTACTCTGCCCTACTTAGAATATTCACTTTGTTGGAAAGATCCACCATTGGAATTGACATCAATTCTCAAGGTCAGATATTTGTGTACTCGGAGAATTTTTTCAATATTTCTTAGGATTGAAATAGGCTACTAATACCTTTTTATTTTGTTATTATATTTCTCATCAGCAGCAATCAACATTTACCAAATATAAATTATTCAGCATTAACTGCATATCTTATTCTGAAGCCCCAATTGTAATACTTTCTAAATGACCAAAAAATCTCCTATTGTCAATAAACACAATATTATTTTTCCAATTTTGAAGGGGAGAGCATTATTATCTAAATGGGCTGTCAGGAAGAGATGATCCTTTGCCTTTTTGTGTTTTCCTTTTGGGTATCCATTCTCCGGGAAGACAATACACATATTTCCTGTGTCTATCTATCATGGTTATTTTCTTCTATTCCTTTTGAAATGGAATCAGTTTTTCTTCTGACACTACTGTTATTCTTTTTCTAGCATGGCAACCTTGGGCTAACGGCATACATCAGTAAATGCTATGCTTTTTCTTTAAGGCTTTTCTAATTTTTAATTAAAGAGAAGAGCTAGACTCTTGCTGATCACCTACAGGAGTGTGACTCTCCATGGTTACCTGTCACTCAAAGAGCTCCAGCTCTGAGGAATGCTAATTAGCCCTGCAAAAGCCCCATAATTGAACTGGAGAGAGACTGCCGGAGGTGCAGGTCTGCCTTCATTCACAACAGTCTTGCCATCTGAATGGAGGGAGCCGTCCTGACAATGTGAGGGAATAAAGGGAGATGGGGAGGAAAAAGAAAAACAAAATTCCATCTGCCATTTTTTACTCTCAGTTCTAAAGTGATTGTAACCTGGATACCACGTTGTTACTTAAAAAAAAAAAAAAGTTTTCTTTAACCATAAAATAATAAGCCATAGCATCTGCTTGACAGTGATCAGTATGATGGCTAATACGTTTGAACTGTATAAAAATGAATCATCTGGGATATCAATGCAGATAATCATCATGGTGATAATAAGTGTATGTTTGGGGGAAAATAGTCTTTTATTTAAGTGAAGGTAGTATTTGAACCCAGACAACTGGCCTTACAGAAATGTTTCTTGGTTATTTTTGGAGAAAAAAGAGAAAGTTCTTGATATTGCAATGTCAATGTCCCCCAAGCTGAGACAAACATGTATGTTCGCATTTAGACAATTGAAAGGAAAAAATATAAGATTTAGTGGATAAAAATCTTGGACCATCATTTAGAGTAAAAAAAAATTAAGATAATTATGTTCCAAGTAAGTTTCATCGCCTCTTCAACTCAGTACTAAATATTAATGTGGGAACGATCTAGTTGCAAAAAAATTATAGTAAACTCACACACATTAAAGAATGAAGTAGTTCTTGACTGCAAGCTTTCTACCTTCAGATTTTATATAATTATGGAATCATAGTGTTTTGGAATAATAGGCACTTTAGATAGAGCCAGGTTTGGAAACTGGGGCTCAAAGAAACTGTCACTAGCCCCAAATCACATAATGGATGATGGGTAGAGCTGGAAATAGAATTCAAGTCTCCTGGTCCCAAGTTCATCATTTGGAACCACGTGTACAAGGCAATAGATGATTCTAAGATATGGTGGTGTACAGTGCAAGAGGCAGAGGTCCGAGGATTTTGTCCTCTCCTTTTTCATAATGCAGCATCTGCAGCACTTGGATTAATGCCTGGTACTTCACATATATTTGTTGAAAGGATAAATGAATGGCTACATTCTTATATGACTTGAATATTTCAAATTGCTTTCAAATATTTAAAATGCTGGTCCATACAATAAAATAATTTTGCACACTTTTTTTTTCATGTTGAGTGTGACTCAGTCTGGAAGTTAAATTGGGTGTGGTGATTTTGACAAACACCTATTACTAGAATAACTGGGAACCACTGCTATCCTAACTTATTTAGCTATGTGTTATAGACTAGTTACTTTTTCCTTTAGAGAAAGAAATTACAACCTACCTAAGCAACATACACAGTAAGCCTAACATATGTGAATAAGAGAGACAAATGAAAACAAAATACTGGCCCCATTAAGTACAGTAGCTACTATGGTCCAGGTACACCATTATATAACTCTTAAAACACATCCATGTTTGATATTTTATACACATTTTACAGATGAGAAAACCAAGTTTTAGAATGTGTTAAGTAATTAGGTGATATAGTTAGTAAGTGAAAGAGCCAAGATTTAAACCCAAATGATTCTACTCCAAACCTATGCTCTTTTCACAATACTGTGCTTCATTACAATTCCCAATTACAACTCCTCGTCTCTTTAACATGTAAGTCCACACAACTGAACATCAATTCTCTTTGGCATTCCAATAGAATTCTGATAATCTGAATCATAGTATGGGCAACATTATCAAATGTGACTCTTCCAACTCTTGACCATCTTGCTTTGGCTGGAGTAGTCAGGGAAGACTTCCAGAGGCCATGACTTTAAAGCTGACACCTGAAGAAGGAAAAGGGACCAGCCAAGCTGCCATCTTGGAGAAAAAAGTTCAGGTAGAAGGAGAGGTTCAAAGACCCCATGAAATAAATAAACTTTGTGTGTTTGAGGAATACACAGAGAGCCCAGTTACCTGGAGCAAACTGAATCAAGGAAAAGGATGGTAGAAGTTGATGTCAGCAAGATAGAAGTCATCTAGTTTTCACAAGATCTTATAGGCAAGTGACGAATCAGAGTTGTATACCATTTCTAGTGAGAAGCAACTGCAGAGTGTTAAGCAGAGATGGACTATGATACTATAAAAGATCACTGAGAGGATAATACATCACAGGGAGCAAAAGTAGGATTAAGGGGCCCCGTGGGAGACTATTCCAACAGTTCCAGGCAAGAGATCAGAGTTTCAGCAGTGGAGAGGATGGGAAGTCATCAGGTTGAGGGTATATACTGGGGGCCGTACTGAGCTGATCTGTGGGTGATTGGAAGTGGGTTTGAGAGAAAGAGAGGACTCAGGATGTCTGTAATTTTTTTTGTCCTCAGAATGGGTAGATGGTATTTACCAGATAATGACTGAGGTATGATCAATTTGAGGGACATATTAAGATAATGGTTTCACATAGCATATTCTCCAAACACATTTGTAGGAAGAATAAGGATGATTGAGAATTTAGGCTGTTTGATTTGTGGACACTCAGTGAATATTTCACTGTGACAAAAAAAAAAAAAAATGATACAACTTAATGTGAAATTTGGCTACTATTTTAAACAATAAATAAATAAATAAATAAATATCCCCAGAGTCATAATTAATGGTAAAGTCTACCTCATTGTACCATTCAAGAAACAACTTATATTCAGAAAAGAAATGATAAGTGGTTGTGAGATTTCTTCTTAGGATCATTTGGTTAGGCTTCAAAAAATAAAAAAAAGGAAAAGAAAAGCAATAATTAAAAGTATGTCCAGTGGATCGGTTTACCACACCTTTTCTCACCTGGTAAAGAAGAAGTCACATCTTGTCAAATCTGCATTGCTCATGTGAATGGAATGCGATAAGGAGACCAACCCTTCTCCACACCCTGAACTCTTTCCTTTCTACTTAAAGTGAAATATATAAAAAATAAATTTGACTGTTGGTAAGAAGATACTGGCCATAGCATTAGAACCTGAAAGCAGTTATTAAAAATCCTCTGATTTTGCTGCATCCTATTTACAATTTGTGTGTGAGAGTGTGTTTGTATTTTTATATAAAGGCCTTTTCTTGTGTTCCAATAATGGCTCCTATTACTTTTATTAGCACAGGATAGGGTTTTTAACTTCTTTATTGAACATAAGCATCAACACATACGATGTGGATTAACAACCAACCAAAAATACCAGAATGTTAAGTCTGTTCTAAAATCAATAAAAGGACTTTTGCTGAATTTACTTATTAAGAATATTTCCATTAGTGTTCAAGTTTTGCTCCTGGTATTTTGCCAGAGAATTGCAGAGCTATTACTCACATTCACTCCCCTTATCTAAGTGATTGTTTTTTCTTTCCTCTTGCCTTGAAAACTTACATATTTAATTTCCACTGTATTTATTTTTCCTTTTTAATACTTTGCTTTTAAATATTGTTCATATATATATTTTTACCTCTTTTCAAGCTTCTCAAATCTTCTCCAGAAATGTATTTGGGGCAGAGGAGGGGATGAAGGAAAAGACTTCCTTCATGGTAGATGTGTATATAAAAAATGCCACTTTGATATGCTTGCTTTCTCTTTTATGACTCAGATATTGAGACCTCCATCTGGTGATCTGCACCCTCAGAGTTCATGTCATTTCTTCAGGGCTGAGTGTGGGCAGAGCATCAGGCTATGTATGAGCAGCAAATTGCTTTTCGTTCAAGATTTATACCCAATGGTTCATTCCATCATTTCTTTTATTTATTTACATGCTGAATATGTCTAATGTCTTCCCTTTCATATTCCTAACTCCTTTGAATTATTTCTCTGATCTTCACTATTATTAAGGAAACGGACCAATAGAGTGATACTCATATGGATGAGGAGGCTGAGAGGCGTAAGTGACACTAAAAAGTTAACCTAAGGCTATTGAAAGAAATGGACCAACAGTTCCTGTTTCTGAAATCAGGAATGTTCAATATAGTCGCTTATTACCTATATGCCTTCTATTCTCTTATGCTTGAAATTAAGATAAAGTGAATAATTATCAAAATAAAATATTTGGGAATTTGTTCAATTTGATTGCCATTTATCTTTTGACATTTAAACTGTCAGTGATGTTGAGTGGCAGGCCCTGGGGTTGTCCCTTCACATCTTCTGCAGTAATAGTAAAGGTTACATTTCCAGCTTCTCACATGGATCAAGTGGCAATGTGACTAAGTTCTGGTCAATGAGATGTAAACAGGTGTAGTGTGTACAATGTCTAGGTCATGCTTTAAGGAGATGGGGCATGTTGTCCCCTTCTTTACACCTTCCTGCTAAAGGAGATATGGATCTAGTAGTGAGCCATTTTGGACCGGACCAAGTGGATGTAGTCAACTCCCTAGGAATGGCAAAGTATCATGAGAGAAAAGGGTGTGAGCGTCTCATGACTTTATGGAAGAGAGCCATAAAGTAACTCAGACTCATAAGAGGGATAAATAATCTATCCTGTGTCTTTGTCACATACAGATCAGTCTATATTCTAACTAAGACAGCCTATATAAATATAATAGCAATATAATATATATTATAATGTACATAATAAAACATATAAAATATAGTCCTGAGAAACAGTATAAAATTCAAATTAACTTTTGAAATCATGTTAAAAATAGCTATAAAATGCTGAATTCAGTCTTATCTATTATTGTGAATAGTCCCAACTTAAGATATATTGATTTTGTTACACATGGGAGATGCATTTCTATTTAGATGAGCAAGAAATGTCTTTGCTATATTTATTGGCAGGTTTACACTGTGTATTATAGTATTAGCAATGTATTGAAATCAATGCATGAAAAAAAATAATCTAGGGGTGCCTGGGTGGCTCAGTCATTGGGCATCTGCCTTCGGCTCAGGTCATGATCCCAGGCTTCTGGGATCGAGCCCCGCATCGGGCTCCCTGCTCTGCGGGAAGCCTGCTTCTCCCTCTCCCACTCTCCCTGCTTGTGTTCCCTCTCTCACTATGTCTCTCCCTGTCAAATAAATAAATAAAATCTTAAAAAAAAAAAAGAAAAAATAATCTATGTAATAACACTTACATGAAAATCACATATTCAATATTAGAAATCAGAAATGTTTTTGAAACTGTGGTTTTTTAGTGTCTTATAAAGTTCCTCACATTTTGGAGGATGAGATATAGTGAACATTCAATCTTGCTGAGGAATATACTCCAGGCCTCCTTAAATCTCTTAATTTAGGGCTATAATTTTTATATAAAACACAGAAACTAGAATAGCCAAAAATATTAAGTAGTCTTTTTATATTTATTTATCATTATTTATTTATCATTTATTAAATTATTTATTCTTTATTCCTTAATGAGGATAAATGTATACATGAGGATAGAGGGGAACCTTAAAGCCAAGAGATGCTGAATGAAGCATTGGGCTTACTTGCTAGTTAGTAACTCATTCTTAATGTATCAAATTTGTAATCAAATTTGTGCCACAGAGCATCACAAATTGCTTCACGTCAATGACATCAGAGATTTCTTCAGAATTAAAGTGCCAACGATCTGCTCTATGGCATTTTATGGTTTGTTCTGTTTGATTCTCTGGGGAGCAATTTATGGCAGATGTTCCCTAAAGACACCGTTAGTGATTACCCAGGAACCACTCTGGGCCAGAATCAGCTCTGCTAATATAGTAAAAGAAGACCATGATAGTAGCTGGTGACAAGCAGCGTACCCATCCAATAGCGACTTGAATTTCTTGGTTTGTTAGTCACAACTTTTCCAGGTATTGCTTGGGGAGTATTAAGTGCTAAAAGGCTTAACACATAAAACCAAAAGGCTCTGGGTAAACATTGTGCTTACAAATAGAACATCTTAGGTAACTCTGGGAACATCCTAGCTAGTTTTTAGCTGCTAATTTGACTTCTTAGAGGGTAACCAGAATATTACAGTTGATAAGGATATTGAGACCTCCATCGGGTGATATGCACCCTCACAAAAACTGCAGAACCAACCCCAAAAACTGGAGAAACTTAAACCAAGTACTGTTACATGTTAGCTGAAGGGCCCCAAGCAGAATTATTGTGTGAAAGAAGTCTTTCTAGGGAGATTGGCGTAGGTTTACTAATGTAGCTATTGTTTATTGAGTATTTACCAAGGTTCAAAAATGTGCTAAATACTTTCTATGGATTATCTCATTGAATCGTTAGAGTAATCCTATGAAGTAGTTACTATTATTGATTTAAAAAAGAGACCAGTTTAGAGAGTTTAAGTACATTGCCCCAAACCACATAATTAGTAATTGTACCAGGATACACACCCAGCTTTGTCTGATGTCAAGGTTTATATTCTTAATATGAAGTTATCAATCTATTTATTAACAGAACAAATAACCATATTCCATTTATTATAAGAAATTGAATCAATGTGGGATGCCTGGGTGGCTCAGTTGTTTAAGCGTCTGTTTTTGGCTCAGGTCATGATCCCAGGGTCCTGGGATCCAGCCCCACATTGGACTCCCTGCTCAGTGGGAAGCCTACTTCTCCCTCTGCCTGCCACTCTCCCTGCTCGTGCTCTCTCTTTCTGACAATAAATAAATAAAATCTTAAAAAAAATGAAATTGAATCAATGTAATATACATATTTAAGACAGAGAAGATCAATGTCTTGTATAGCAAAGAATTTTCCAAATAAGTAGTTGAATCCATTTTACATATATAGCCCCTCTTAGAATCTCTTTTTTTCAAAGGCTCTACTCTTGTTATGGAGGCTTTCAGCAAAATGCACTTGGTCTTCCAAGCACATTGCTCAGTATCCTGGTATGCTTTGCTGTTCCCATGGAGATATTTGGACGCTCATTTTGTCTTGCTTTTAGCAGCAGAGGACACTCTAGAGCTTTGGACAGCTTTGTGATGTTACTGAGTGACTGCAGGTGTCTAAGAGAAGATAATGCAATTAGATTCATCGTATCTCTAATTAGATCAACATATAAATGATCAGAAACTAAATCCATATTTGAGAAATAGAAATCGGAGTTGAAATAGTATCTACGTAAGTTGAAATAATGTAGCCAAATCAATGTTTAAGATAAGACTTTTTGTGGGATTGAAAGGTTTAGCAAAGAAACAGAGTTGGAGGGAAAAAAGAGGAATCTTCACTTTACGGGATATTATGGCACATGCAAATTATTTTGTAAGACATTGGATGAAAGAGATTTGACATTTTGAATTTCTGAGGAAACCCCATCAACAACAAACCAGGTAAAATGGTGTTAAAATATTATTGTGTTGTTTCTCCCAACCATTTCTAACAAATCTGAATGTATTTATATACTGAATTCTAACACTTTTCATTTAAAAGGAATAGTGTGAAAATTTTTAGGATCGATTGCACAGGAAAGTTTAAAGGGAACTGAAATAATAGGTATGAAATTAATTGAACTTCACTAAAGAAAAATCTTACAAAATTAAAAGATTATACCCAATTATTAAAACTATTTCATTTCTTTATTTTATAACATTAGAATGTAAAGTTTTCAGTTTCTATCCATGACACATTTATTTTAAGCATCATTTAGTACTTGATGGTTTCAGAACAACAAAAGAATTGGACGTTTCTGAGTTTATTATAACGACATGGGGGGGGGTCTGCATTTATTCTCATTCTGTTACTGGAGAGAATATGTACCTAGTGAATTGAGATGTGGTGACTTTTCTATCTCCTCCCACCTTGTCTCTATGGAAGCCGACCAACAATTACACTTTAGGGAATAATAGTTCTCCTTCAAACTTGGACATTGTCTGTGGTGAGCTTCCAAATACTAACAAAACAAAACAAAACAAAACAAAACAAAACAAAACAAAAACAAAACAAAAACACACACACACACAAATAAAACTCAAAACAAAAATCTCTACCCAAAACAAAACAAAACACAAACCAAAACCTAGAGAATTGCATTAGAATCAAGGCACGTTGTTATTATCTCATTCACTGACAACACATTTTATCAAAATTCGTGTCATATTGGGTACCTCTAGATGAGAACAACAGAGATGATTTCCCCTGAATGTAGGTAAATTGATGCTCAAAAATCTGATTTTATTCCCCCTACAGTCTCTTACTAAGTAGAATAAAAAACGAATCACAGTTTCACTGACCAACTGCTAGAAGGTCTGCCCTTGTTAGGCGAGGCTGCCTCCATAGAAATGAAGCTGTTCCACGTGGTAGTCATCGCTTTAGAAATCAAACACCAGGAAGCTGAGGTAGAGGAAGGCTATGGCTTACAATTTCACTCCAGCTAGAAGTAGATAAAAGAGACAAGTGATCTGGTATTTACTTTTACTTTCCATCTAGCAATCACTAAATTCATGACTGCACATTCCCAGAGTGTTTAGCTATCTCTATTCTGACCTTTGCTAATCATTTTTTTAAAAACCTCCCGTGTGGGTCTGTAAGAAAATTCTCCATGATTACATTATATCGAAAACTTGGCCTAGCTAAATGCATTGTTATGTGGTGTGAAAAGGAATAATCTGCTTAGCTATAAAATTCCTTCCTGTATGATACATGTATTACTTCATAGATCGAAAGACATTTTTCTGGTTTGCAAACAGAAGACAAACTGTCCTGTAAAACATTTGTCTACATTAAGAGTCATAGTTTTTTCTGGCATCTAAATCTAATTGAATGATGTCCACTAACTGCAGCTACTTAAAAATCTGGAATAACAGCTTCCCTGATTTCAAAGTGTTGCTTAGGAGCTTTATGCAAGTATCCAGTGCAATATTGTTAAGACTTAACTTAGTATTCAGTTCTGGATTATGATCTTGGAACTTCTACTTACATGGAAAATGTTTGTTATACACACAGACATATACATGAAAAAATATAGAAATATATCAAAATAGAATTCCCCAATTTTTTATTATTTATTTTTAAAAACTGTATATATTTAGATTATACAACTTGATGTTTTAGAACCCTGAATGTTACTTTTTACTTATCAGCCAAAGCCTTACCATTGGGGATCATTTATTTAAGAAGGTTTTTGATACTAATCCATTCATCCCTTCATTTATTTTTAAAGTGTTTATAGATCACCTATAGGTGAACAAGCAGTTTGAAATTCAGAGTTCTTTTACATTGTTTTTTAACAAATGTGTGAGATTCTTATAATTAATTAATCTAGATGTGGAAATGAATTCAGTTATAATCATGTTAATGAACGTCAAGACTGGGTTCACATTGAGACGGAGTCATGTTGGAGAAAATATCCATCAATGGTGGCACGCAAATTGGAAACCTAGAACTCACCTTAGCCTCCTAACCCTGCCAGTGTTTGTTCAGGGAGCCAGCAGAAATGAATGTATGCTGATGTTATGGCCAGTGGGTAGGCTCGTATGGGGGAGATTCAGAGGATCTCACCTGAGTATACATCAGTGTATAATTACTTGACACATGCAAGTAATTCATCCATCTGAATAAACTGATAGGAAACTGTTGACTCAGCCAAAATGGTGGAATCAGATGTGTGGTCAGCAAAATCTGAACAACTTGGCACAGATTTATGTTTCAAAGGACATTATAGACTTCACAGTGATTTAAACTGCCACATTTTATATAGAAATGGCAGTGGGAAGGAGAATAAAGAAAAAGGAAGTAGATGAAACATCTTCTACAGGATGTGGACAAAGAACAAATGTTGATGAATACCATCGGTTTCATTTTCTGGAAATTAAGGAGAAAGAACCTTCCAAAGTCATTATGGCTCCACTCTGAATTCTTCCTGTTTGAAATTTTAATACATCTTGGATATGCATTACACTTGGCAATTAATAATATATAGCTTTGTTACAACCCTTGAGTAGTTCTCATAATTCACTATTTAACTTTTGTGTTGTTATTTACGTTTTTATCATTGGTATTGACTTTGCCTCTTTAATTGGATTGCAAATTTTTCTACTTACATGGCTCTGCCCCAAAATTTCATTCCTTGCAGCATTTCCAACTGCCTTCACAGCAGAGGAATTCAGGTAAGTACTTTTTAGTTTATGATTTGATACTTTCTATAAAGTTAAGAGTTTAAAATATATTTGTCAAGTTTCAGATACAATGTGTTATTGAAACTAGCATGTTTCATACATGTTTGAGATTATCTGTGTAAGGAACACATACAAGACAAGGTGCTTGAGATCTTTATGTATTAGGAAAACAACATAATTTTTAGTTAAAATTAAAATTCCACTTAAGTTTATTAATAGATATTTAGGAAACAGGATGAATACAATATGGTTAAAAAATAGAAACATAAGAAAAAGATTTGGGCCACTAAATGGTAAATATCATTTACAGAATCATTTTTTTTTTTAAGATTTTCTATTTACTCATTTGAGAGAGACAGAGTGCGAGAGAAAGAGAGAGAGAGAGAGCATGAGCAAGGGGAGGGGCAGAAGGAGAGGGAGAAGCAGACTCCTTGCTAAGCAGGGAGCCCATGTAGGGCTCCATCCCAGGACCCTGGGGTCATGACCTGAGCCGAAGGCAGACGCTTAACTGACTGAGCCACCCAGGTGACCCAATTTACGGAATTATTTTTGTTTTGTGTGAAATTTTTGTTAGAAGTGTAGAGACTACTTACTGTTTCATTTGGATAACTGTATCTTAATATCAATGAATTTGTGACAGATTCATAATAATTTCACACATTTGTTAAAAACAATGTAAAGGGACTCTCTGAATTTCAAAATTGCTTGCTCACATAGAGGTGGTCTATAAACACTAAAAATAAATGAAAGGATGAATGGATCAGTATCAAAAACCTTCTTGAATAAATGATTCCCAATTATAAGGTTTTGGCTACTAAGTGAAAGCAACAACTCAGTTAAAAAAGTTTACCTCAGTGGAAATTAGAAAGGAAAACATCTCTTACATTCATTCATTTTATAATTAAAATAGGATATGAGTTTTACAATTATGTATGGTGAAAATGGAAATTTTTTGAGTATATAAACTATATACATACATATTGTGTGTGTGTGTTTGTGTTGAATCAGGTATATATCTCAAATTCTAGTGATATCAGACTTTTCACTGTTTCCTAAACAAACCATTCATTTTCATGGCTTCAAGTGTCTGATCATGGTTTTCCCTCAGCACTGGATATTTTCTCCAGTTGTTCGTCTGGAAAGCTCTCATTTCTCCTCAAAGTCCAGCTCAAATGTAGTTTCCTTTCTGAAGACTTTTCTGACCCCCAACAGAGAATTAATGCTTTCTTTGGGTATATTCCCATATCAAAATTTAAAAGTATCTGATAAAATACTTTTCACTTTGTATTACAGTTTTTGTTATATGTCTGCCCCGCTCACCGCTCTACAGGTTTCTCAAGGACAGGAATGGAAATCTAAATTGAAATAGAGGATTATAGCATCTGATTAGGATTAGTGAACTCAGGAAATGAATATAAATTTTCAAGAAAGACAACTTCCAAAGATTGCTTAAAAAGGTTAAAATAATTCATGAAAAATGAAACACAAGAAGCCAATGAACATTTTTTAAATGCTTAATCTCACAAAAATCAGATTATAATAATGAATAAAATTACAACTTAAAGATCCTTAAAAAATATAATAGTTTCTGTGGAAAAGCTGTGGGGGAAATAGGCTCTCTCATACTCTGTCAGTAGGAATAAAAATAGCTATAATGCATCTGAAGGGCATTTTGGTAATAAATATCAAAATGCTATGAATATGAAATTTTTTGTTTCAGAAATTTTATATCATGAGGATATAATCACGAGTATATGCAAAGTATACACGTATAGTAAGGTTTACAATAGAAGAACATTAGGCACACCCTCAATGTCCAAAATTTTGATTAAATTAATATGAGGAATAATATGCAATCATTAAAGTAATACCATAAAGGAATATGTATTATTATTAAGGGGAAAAATTATAAGATATTATTTGATAATGTAAAATATCTCATAACATCTCTCCACCTAACAAGAATTATATAGAAAAAAATTGGAATAATTTATTATACACCAAAATGCAACAGGTTATTCTGGACAGTGCTTTCCAAATTTTGCAGTTTCTACATTAAACACCTGTCTCCATCTCTTATCAGAAACATTTTATAAAACTAAAATTGCAGTAAAAATCTCCCAAGTGAATAATAACATGATAAGTGGAGAGAGCACCCATCCGTTGGCTTGAAGGAAGCAGGGATACTGAGCGCTACCTCGGCTGTGGTGTTGAGGAGCGGGGGCGGGGCTGGGGCCAAGCTGCTAATTTAGCTTGGTTAAGAGATTGGCTAGATACAGATGGGTTGAGCACATAAGTAAATATATCAGATCTTTCTAATGATTATTTTCAACTTTTCATCTTTGGTAGGAGTGAACAGAAATGACACTGAGTTTTCCTCATTCTATCGTATCTGGGGCTTACAACCTCAGTTCATCTCATTAATGGAGATGTCCACTCTGCTCTCTTAATTAAAAGGGGACTTTCAGGCTTCTTCACAGTAAAGCTATAGTCCCCTCTTTGTAACTTAATTAGGATTTGGTGGTGTGATATGTTCAGACTCTGGCAATAACCCGTTCCTTATCAGTCCCTCAGTTTAATTAATTAGTGTCAGTATGAGTTCATGATATCCTATTTTATTCAATGGATGGTATTACCTATTACTATCATGTCTTTATGGTCAAATTATCTCAGATTTTGCCAGTGGAAATCTCTTTACGCTGATTCCTGCGTCCTTAGAGCAAGTCCCCACCATTCTTGGAGTACTTTCTTACTTTCCGGTAAAACCAGGTGTTCAGGCTCATTTAGTACTTTCATTGCCCCAACCCTGGAATAAGTCATTTCTCTGGGAAGCTCTGGAGCAGCGTGGTATTTAGAAACCAAGGTCTGGCTACTCTGTGTGCTCTAGAGAGGACGCTGTTGGAACGTGGACACTGCTCTCCCCATTGCCATCTCAGTGGAAAAACAAGGGCATATCTGTAAGTATGTATATACAAGTGGTCATACATTTACACACATTTATAGCTATACTTATTTCTATATCTAGCTATATATAATAAAAAGAAAACCTAAAAGGAAAAGAGGAGAAGGTAAAATATGGGAGAAGACTGGATGGAAGGAGAAGAGGAAGAGGGAAGCTCAGATATTTTCATCTTGAAACTAAGAAGCATTCATTTCTGGAATTTCCACATAAAAGTAAATCAAGATTCAAGTTTATGTTGAAAAAAAGATTTATATAACTTTAATTTATAATTTGTTATACATACGTTATACCTGTTTATCAGCACTGAAAATCTCAACTATTTTATTTATTTTTGAAAAAAGAATGCTAAACAGGATTCATGCCATTTAGGCAATTTTCGAGAAGTGAGGTTTAATAGATAAATATTATATGTAGTCTATGATACATATCTATATTAATTATATCTATCTACCAGTTTTACTGATAGCATATTTAATGTGATTTTTAAATAAAAAAGTCAGTGTCCAAGGCATGTTAAATTCATTTGGTTAACAATTACAGCAAATGACCAACATGTTTAAGTTAGAAAGTTAATTCTTTTATTTAATTTAATAAAAATGTATCGAGTCTGAATATATACCTGGCATTGTTTCAGTATAGTACCTAAAATATAAAGGATTCTAAAAATATTTTTTGTTTAGTAATATTACGGATATATTTTGTGAATTAATATTCAACGTAATATTCTTTAAACTGTAAGTCATGATATAAAATTAATGGGTCTCATTATTTAATGAATAATAAATAAATTTAATAAATGAATGAGAATAGAATAAAAAAGAATAGGAGTGGTTGTACCAGTGAAGCATATGTATTGTCCTATGAATGAGTTAAATGTATGTGTATGCCTGTATAAGTCTACTGTATCACTACATAACGTATTTCTTACTGTTAATTGTCAAAATAATTCAAAGACACAAAATGATTCAAAGAAATAATTCAAAAGATAATCAAAATTTTCCATAAAGCATCTTAAATGAAAGAAACTTCTCAGCATGTAAGTAAATGAATAAGTATCAAGTAGGAGGACAAATTTAATATCACAAATGTACTGAGAGTTATAATAAAAGAGTTATTATAAATTTTTTCCTCAGTACTAATGAACTTGTATTAAGCATTGCATTTTTGGTATTATTGGAAATAAATGTTTTTTCCTCTCAATTGCTGACTAAGGGACACATCATGTTTTTGCCCTTGGATTGGTGCAATGATGGTATTTCTCATTGCCAATGCAAGCTGCAGAGTGAGGATAAAAGAATCTAGAACAAAACAATTGCTTTTTTGCAATAATAAAAATATCACTGGGTGAATAGTCCCTATTCAACTGTCCCTAATGAGAAACAAGTACACAAAACTCGAGCTCAGAAGACCTGGATTTGTTATGACTTCTATAATTCCACCTGCTGTGCAATTCCAGGGGATACCATTTACATAGAATAAAATGTACAGAGGATGTATTTTGCAAAACAGGCTTGAGACTGCCATTCTTTTGCCACTGTTGCAATCATGTGAGCAAATTTTCTGAGCCTTCATTTCCTCACCTGGAAATGGGTGGAGCAAGTTTATCCTGTTCATAGTCATTATTCTTTATAATGGGCCATGTTAGCTCATGAAGAAGAAGGAATCTCTCTTGGTTCCTTCTAAATGTTTTCCATTACGTCTCTTCCCTGTGTCTGGTGGCTGAAGGAGCCCAGGCTTTGTTTGCTGTGTAAAACTGACTTAAAGTGGTATCCTTTGATTGTTTATATTTCAACAAGACTTTGGAGAACTTAAATGTCTAACATGAATTCTACTGGTGTGTTTTCAATCATCCCACCAAGGAAAAATGTCGGAACACAATTCACATTCTCTGGTGAATATTATGTGTAATCGATTCCTCACCCTTGTCCACTGATCATGGATGGAATTGACAATGGCTCTTTCCATCAGTTATTTTATAATCACTTTATTGTGCTACATGGGTATATTGTGTGGCACTCTCAATCTGTAGATATTTTTGAAGCCAGAGTCCAGGTCAATTTTCCTTCTTTCCTTCCTTCCCTCCTCCCTTTCAGGGGGTAGGTAGGGGTAAAGAATGTTACCACATTTACAAATAGCTCTTGAAAAAATAATACATAAATTTTATTCAAAATGATAATTTGATATGCAGATTTTTAAACTTTTTCTTTTAGAATACCTTTGTATCTATGAAAAAGATAGTGCAGAGGGTTCTCATGTATCCCGCACCCAATGTCTCCTATTATTAACATCATATAATAATAGGATACATTTGGGCGCCTGGGTGGCTCAGTTGGTTAAGCGACTGCCTTCGGCTCAGGTCATGATCCTGGAGTCCCGGGATCGAGTCCCGCATCGGGCTCCCTGCTCGTCAGGGAGTCTGCTTCTCCCTCTGACCCTCCCCTCTCTCATGTGCGCTCTCTCTCTCAAATAAATAAATAAAATCTTTAAAAAAAAAAAAAATAATAGGATACATTTATCAACATTAATGAACCAATACTGCTCTAGTACTAAGTGAATTCCCATACTTCATATTTCCTTGGTTTTAATCTACTATCCTTTTCCTGCTCCGGGATCCCATGTAGGATATCACATAACACTTAGCTGTCGTGTCTCCTTAGGTTCCTCTTGGCTGTGACAGTTTCCTTGTTTTTGATGACTATGACAATTTTGAGGAGCACTGATCCGATATTTTGCACAATGTTCTTCAATTGGGATTTGTCTGATCTCATGGTTCAATTGAAGTCATGGGTTTTGAGGAAAGGCCATAGTGATGAAGTACCATAAAAGTGACTTTTCAGTGTTAATGTTGACCTTGATCACCTGGCTGAGGTGTTTGCCAGGTTTTCCCATGGTAACTCACTCTTTTATCCCTCTTTCCATACTGTACTGTTTGAAGGGAAGTTACTATGTTCAGACCGCACGAAGGAGAGGGGAGTTATGTCCCGCCTTCTTGAGGGCGTCGTACCCGTATACTCTACTCAGGATTCTTCTGGAGAGGTGATTTAGCCCATCTCCCTACTTACCTACTTACTCAACTGTTTATTCGTGTTAATGAGGATTCATGGATATTTATTTTACATTTTGGTTTTCATCCCTTTTTCAATTTAGATTATGTAGAGCTTACCTGATTTAATTGGGACTCCTTGCCAGCTCAATGGCTGCCACTCCCCACCACATACCCAAAGTTCTAGGCTCAGGAAACACTTCTGTGTTCTCAAACATGCCTCTCCTCACACACCTCTATCTGCACTTGCTGTTTTTTTCATCTGAATGCTCTTGTCCATGTTTGGCTCTTGTTCACATCAATCCTTTACCATCTAGCTCATATGATTATCTAGAAGTGAGACTTTCTTTTTGCTTCTTTGGCAGTTTATGTATATATCTATTGTGGTATTTGTCAAATTATCTAATATTTGCTTGCCTATTTATTTTCCTAATGAGATGGCTAAGTCATTGTGTCACTGGCAGTTTCTTACTTCTCAACCCTTCAATATCTAGTGCCCTGCCTGGCGTAGAGAAGGTTCTTAAAGCTATGTTCGAAGGGATGGACAAGCAACACAACTTTGTTAGTTAACAGAGTTGATTTTAGAGGCAGTCTCGGAGACCTTTCTAGAGAGAAAAAAAAATGGCATTGCAGATCTCCTGTTAATAGGATATACATTTTGAGTTGCTTTTATCTCCTTGTAACGATGTGTTTATTCTGATCATCCAGATTTTCGTATGCAGTCATCTTTGAAGATCAGGCATTCGTGAGATGGCTGGTCAGAGGTAAGGTCACAGTTTCTAGCCCAGAAACAGCCTTTCTCTCTGTGAGGAGAACGTACCCCCCCGGGCAAGGATGGAAACCGGGATGACCTTGGCCTCATTAGTAGAGTGCCCTAACCAACTGAACTAACCAGCCACACTACAAAGGCAGCAGCAAAGAAATCTAACAAACACAGAAGTTCACTTTATAACATAAAAACTGCAGCCTGTATTGACACACACAAACTGGCCTAACTGTTTTGACTGTCAGGTAGTCAAGAAAGTCAAAAAGTAGTCAAGGTAGGCAACAAGCACGTCTGACTCTTTTTCTCTGACTAGACCCTGAGCGTTGATTTGACTGGTGTGTGTTTGTAGAAACAGTCACATTTCCCTTGCCAAAACAAGATGCCGTTTTTTTTTTTTCCCCACTGAAACTTAATGTAATAACTGTTACATCATATAAATTCATTTCCTTAAGAATATGTGTCAGACTATCACATCAGTTAAGGAAAATTCTCATCTCTTTTTCTGTTTGAAATTATGGTTGGGCTTTTTTGGGTCTAAATTAAGTGAATTCATAGTGCCATCTAGTGCTTCAAAAAAGAATTATCAGTGCAAGTGGGGAGAAATTTCAAATCAGGCTTTGGCTGTAAACCCAATATTCTCAGTTCTCTGCTTAAACAAGTCACTTGGCTGATTCAGGCTAGCACTTTCTATTTTTGGATTGTTACTCACAGTTGATCAGGTATTGAGTTTTTACGACACTTATTGGTGTGAGAAATCACTGATTCACGTACAGCTTGAAAAGAATCCCCCAAACATAACCAGAAACATATGTCCCTTTCCTTTTAAAAGTATTAAGCATGAAATGAATTCACAAATAAAACCAAACAGTGCTGCATAAGATAAATGAGGAAAATTGCAAACTTAGATAAATTAAGTCTCCTCCCACCTAAACAGGTGGTAAAATAGAAGGATCTGAAGACAGATATTATTTTATTCTATATACTTCTGAAAATGTATATTCTCTGAGTCTGTTTGGAATGAAAATCCAGAGAGGAAAATGTTCACCGAAGAGAAAAAGCAAATTACTTTGCTTCTACTTCAAGAAAATGAACCAACCTCTATTTACCAAAAAGTTTTTGCCTTGGTTGCCCTTTCTTCCCATACAAAATTGTTCTGATATTTTCAGGACTTGATTTAAAATTTATGAAGGAAACAAACATAATGAAGATGCTCTTGATTTGGAAGCATTTCTGAGCAAGGCACAAAATGTGACATATTTACATTATTTTCTTTGTCACTGAAATACAGTAATACATACTTCTCTTCACTTTAAAATTTCAGAAGCCTTGTATGTGTTATTTCATCTTCCAAGCAGCGCTGTGAAGTATTCTTAGCCCCATGTACAGTGAGCTGCAGGGTTGGCATCCAAAACCCGTCTCATGTACTCCATGGAGCTGCCGTGGCTGCAGGTGTCCTAGTTCCTTTCTCTTAGTGGCGTTTTGAAAGCTTGGGCGAAACAGTAAGAAAAGGAGTAGGGAAGGGGGAATAGAATTAAGTGCCCGGACAGGGAGAGAGGGGGCCTCAAGCTGCGTGCCAGAGAGTCAGCCTGCGGAAGCTTCATGCAACATTTTATGCAAGGCTTTGTAACCCATAAGGTTCTTTAAAGAATGGAAAAAAGAATTATGAATATTGTAAACAATCCATTTTAATGGGATATCCCTAAGTAGAATATTCATAATTATCAAACACTTAATGAAAATTAGTGATGTAAAGAGCTAATGAAAATTCAGTGGAGAGATCTTCCAACATCCCGAGTACCATTCTATCAACTGCAACTAGTCACATACACCCATTTTTTTTTTTCTTTTTCTTATCTATTCTGATTCATTTTGTATAATTTTCTTTTTGGTTTTAATATTGCTAGGGCAACAAATCCATATTTGATAAGTAGTTCACAATTAAAAAATGCTCAAATAGTATAGACTTAAGACAATTTTCAAACGAAGCCTAATTTTAAGTAGTGTTCTGTTTTTGCCATTATAGATCAGCCATTTAATGTACTCAATTAAAAGTAGTTTTATTTTCATGGGTTTTTTTTAATAGTTGTTCCCACCTCGCTCTAATTGCCCATCGTAGGGGAGGATCCTTTGCCATTGCAGTATTATGTCATTGAGGATGGAAAAACACGCTGAAATGCTGAAATATTTATGATTTAGTCCACCTGCATTATCAACTCATCATGACTTATTGGAAGGCAATCGCAGTGCCTCTTGGCTAAGAAAACAATGCCAGAAGTGATAAGACTCACGCAGACAGCTGTGTCTGGGCTCCCGTCAGCTACTTCAGTGCTCCTTGCCCTTGGCAAAGAACTTAGCGAGAGACCAATAAAACATATTGTTGTAAACAGTAAAATGTACCCAGTTTGCCAGTTTGCATATTTTTCTGCAGCTACCCATGATACAGGTAGCTATGGGCAGACTTGCGGGTCTGCCAGCCTCCCTGGCTTTGAACAAAAGTGTTTTGTTTCAGGCCATTCTATTGGGTGGGCTCCTGTGGGTATTTGGAGGAAGGTTGGAGAAAGAGGTATTTTTTTTGTTGCTGTTGTTTTGCCTTGTTTTGTTTTGTTTTTTATAACAACAAATCATGAATTAATTTGCCCCCCACAAAACCAACAGAGGAAAGAAAGCCTTTGGGAATCATCTTTGAAAGGGGCTGGCAGCCAGAAGAAAGAAAATATTTGCCACCGCAGTTAGGAGAACATATTTGTTTGACTGGATCGACATTTTATCATCCACCAAAAGGCTTCCTTTGATTTAGCTGTTGCATTTTTGTGGCACAAAACAAGCTCTGTCCACACCACACCGGGCAGCCCTCCTGCTTGGAGCCTCACTCCACCGGCGCAGTGTAAACTTACATTCACGGTAAATCCACGGACTACTTTGGCTGGGCTGGCAGAAGCAATGAGCTGACGCCAAGTGAGTCCCACAAAAAGTTAGACAGAAAGAACTCGCAATTCAAAATGAGGTAATATGGTAATAATTTTTGTATATCCCTGGAACAAAGAGCATGGGTTATTTTAAATTGTATTTTCCTGCCTTCCTGAAAATATCAACATTCCACTTCATCTAAACTTTAATAGTGCAGTTTGAAAACCCGTCCTTGGCACTGAACATTAAAAACTCTATTATGGGGGCTTCTGGGTGGTGCAGTTTGTTGAGTGTGGGACTCTTGGTTTCAGCTCAAGTCATGATTTCATGGTCCATGATCTCATGGGTTGTGAGATAGAGCCCCTTGTGGGGCTCCCCACTCAGGGGGGAGTCTGCTTGAAGATTCTCTCCGTCTGTCCCCTTCCACCACTCACGCTCGCACACTCCCACTCTCTCAAATAAATAAATCTTTAAAAATATATGTTTAAAATAAATAAATAAATAAAACTCTATTATATTTATGTCATTTTAGCCTTTGGAAGATTCTGGACATCTTTCATCTCTGTATCACATGGAGGCGTGCACAGAGCCTTGCATGCAATATCTGTTGAATGGTTTATTTGTTGAATGAATGAATTTACAAAATACTCTAGCGATATAGTAAAGAGACATTTCAAAATTAAAGTGAAGACAGTGAAGGTGAATGTTATATATTGATCAAATATATTTTAGAAGCGGCATAACATAGGTAAGTATGTGATTTGTGTAAGTATCCTCATGAGCACCCAACCAAGTTTTATGCCTGTACCTATCTGGCAATCTGTTCTTCCTTAATCATGTTTTAGTTTTTCTATAAACAATCAGAAATGGCCAATTCTCCATATTTTTTTTAAAAAGATAGTACTTTATTGTTAATTTTATTATAGAATAAAATTTTATTTCTAAAAGTAGACAATAAAATACATTTTTTTCAAAAGCAATTAAAAATTAACATTGGTTTAAGGCTAACTATGTTCGAGGAACTTAACTTTGTGTGTATTTCTATTGCTTATAAATCAATTGGCATGCAATGGTTAAAGAGCAAATTCAAATGAATTAATACAGACAGCCTTAACTATACCTGCTGCAGGTGTAAGAAACCTTTAATGGTACAAAAATAACCATGGTTTCTCCCTCCCTCCCTCCCGCCCTCCCTCCGTCCATCCCTCTCTTCCCTCCTTCCTTTCTCTCTTCCTCTCTCTGTCTCTCTCTCTTTCTTTCTTCTCTTCTTTCTGCTTTGTACCGAGGAATTTATGGAGAGAACATTAATCCAGAAGTTGTTATCTTCCTATTGTAATTCATGGCAGCATATAAAATCCTGCTTAGAATAGTAGTGTGTGAAGAGATCATCCCCAGTGCGTGTTTGGGAGAGTGTGTCATTGTTTCAGGTTTCCACATTTGCATAGATCTCTGCAGTAGAACATAGAAAAACAAAAATAAAAAGCTAAAGTTATGGAAATACCATGGCTGAAGAATGTTGATAATTGCAGACTACAAGACTGACAGAACATCCAAATAGAGCAAAGCACCCAGTGGAGATGAAACAAGTTCTTTAGCATAAAACACAGAAGAACAGAATGTGTGTGTAATCCTACACAGATGCACATACAGAGGCAACAAAAGAGCCTGAATAGGACCAAGACCAAAATATTTTTTGTAAATACATGTAGCTAAGTGCCTCACCTCATTGAGGAAAGATTGGCATCCAAGACTAGTGCTACCATGTAGTTATATCTGAACAGTTAAATAAAAAACAATGACTTTTTGTTGGCATATGAACATACACTTGAGCTTACCTTTTAGTAAACATGAATTTAGTTGTTCTGTACAAAACTGTTATAAAATTTCCAGATTTGACAAAGAATAAAAACTAAAGTTTAGGTGTGTTGTTAAGAAAGGACACCCATTCCAGTAGGATCCAACTGAAACTAAAGTCAAAACTCTTGCACTCAAAGTGGGAAAACCAGTTAAGCAGTGCCTGTTGGCGGCTCTCCATGGGCCATTTTTTGCAATGCAGGGTCTATATCCAGCTACATCATTGACATCTCTTGGATCTTCCTCCTTCTCTTGGTTCTCAATCATTGCACTGCCTTGGGCTCAGGTCTTCTTGTCTTTCATTTGTTACAATACAATACAAATCACCCTAAGTTTGAAGATCTCTGGTACCTCTGACATCAAATTTATGCTTAAGTTCCTTTCTCTCATTCCCTTATAGTATCTTGTATTTTTGCTTGTTGTGGACATATCTCTTCTTAACACGCAAGCACCACTCTTCGATATCTTCTCCTTGTTTCTTCTACAGATATTCAGCCTTTCGGTGAAGAGAAAGAACATGAGCTCACATTAAAAAGTACCTGAATTTGAATGCTAACTTTTTCCTTACTGATTGTGAAACTATGATATGGTTCCTCAGTTTTCTTGTTTGTAAAGTGAAGATAATACCTACTTTACAATCTGGTTTCAAAATTAAATTAGAAAGTGAATTATGTAGTACTCCTGTGCTGGTGCTAGATAGAGAGGAATTTCTAAGGAAATGCTAGTTTCTTTCTTGCAAAGGCCAGAAAGGCATCCTACCCCCAGGTTATTTTGTTAACCTTGGGCCGAATTAGTTACATGAATCACATTCATTATTCATTGTGGGAGAAAGAGGAAAAAAAAACCCCAAAACGCAAGAATATGGTTTGTCAACTATGTTGGTGGTCATCCTTCGTTACCACAACAAAGGATAACTGTGTGCTGTAGATCAACTCTCTGATAGGAGAGTTGAGGGAATATTGTGATTAGGGAAGGATTAGGGAATTCTTGTAAATGATGAATTTACCTTGGCAATAAGAAGAATCGCAACCAAGTAAATAGATTCAGGAGAACATTGGTAAATTCTCAACTCTACGTAAGAAGATCATATTCTATTCCTTAAAATACTCTCTGGGTTAGATGAGGAGCAGGCAGTGGGTATTTTAAAAATAATACATCACGAGGTCACATTTTTATAAGTTGTTTTAGAGATTGGTATTACCAATCTCCTTTCCTCTTTTGTATCTGTCATATTGTGATTTATAATAAGAAGTATGTATTTGGTCTTCATTTTCGTTTCTGGCATAGAGCTCCTAAGATGCTTGTAATTTCCTAAGTGATAAGAATGACAAAGGTACCTTTGTTGTGTTAACATGGTGACTTTTAGACCATGCCTGGGTCACCTAAAGGTAGGGGGATTGTCACCAGAAAAGCCAACCATGTAATTAGAGGATTGGAACTTTCAGAAACCCCCTGCTTTGGGGGGAATCAATCTCCAGTAGCCAATGATTTAATCAATCAATGGCTAGATATTCATTGCCTCAAGGAAAGAGTAATGCAACAGCAAGAAATTAACACTGAAATTTTTAGCTGGCTGTTGCATTTACAAAGCAGAGACCATAGACAGAAACTGATGGGATCATGAAACAAAATCTACAACAGCCTCTGGGGGAATACATGGTATAAGTACAGTGCATCTCACCAGATCTGGACAAGGAGCCTCAGGGAGGGAAAAAGAGAAACCAAAAGGAGAAGCATTGATACTGTGGATCTTTGAGAAAGGGGGAGTACCCTGTACTTCACACAAGTTTTGACTGATTTCCCAGGTTAGGGCAAAACTATCTCGGAAGGGATCTGGAGGAATCTAATTGGAGAGGCCTTTGGCGCCTCCCTTCCCAGGTGGAGCTCTGTGTACAGGAAGACCCTAGACAGGAAGTGGCTCCAGGATTTGTCCAGGGCTTTGGTCACCTCATGGAGTTCCCGGTATCCTGAGTGTTAAGGATCAGTGAAATAATATGTGCACAAAAAATGGCCTTGGGTAGCACCATACGACTTACCATGGCCCTTAAGGTATGCAGGCGCAGACAATTTTCATGATTTCATGTAGGAGATTTGAACAGCTGGGAGAGTATGGTCTAGAGCCACCTGGGGGAGCATAAGCAAGAAATGACTCAGTAGGAACTCTTGTGGGCTTCTGAGGAACAGATGGAAATGCAGTCAATTTGATGGATGTCCTTCCCCCTACTGCCTTGACACTAGAGAAAACTTCATCTCTGGACATTCAAGGTTCAATTAGAGTGACCTCGCCAAAGATTTAAAAGATGTAAGCAGGCTTAGTGGAGGTTGTGTAACCTTGGGCAAGTTTCATAAACTTTTTGGGCTTTGGTTCCCTAATAATCTACAAAATGGAAATATCAGTGATTCCTACTTGGTACGATTGTGGTGAAGATTAAATTAGATATCATGTAAAGTGTGTACATAGTGACTAGTGTATGATAAGAGCTCACTAGATGTTAGCCAAAATAAATACCTTAAATGTGATTTTAAGAAGATTCATCTATGAAGAAAGATACTTAGAACAGCGTTTAGAGTTAAAACCTAATAAACTTTGCTTGGGGTCTATGGATACGTTTAATAACGCTGGGGCTTGCTTTTGCAAGGCCCGTAGTACCTAATATGAATGAGAGTCATATGTATATGGTTAAATCAAATATTTATTTATTTTTCTCTTGTCTCTGATGCTTTTCCAACATCTTGACACACCATCAATTAGTATTCACAGCTTCTTTTTCATGCGCGGTTCAATACTTTTTATGGGCATTAATATAAATTAAGAAAAAAGTCTCAGTATGTTTCCAGCAGCTAGAATTTCCTTCCCTTGACTTTGCATATGTGTGTAAGAATAGTACCCATTTGCAATGGAATGATACAAAGTATAATCAGACAATGGTAATCTCCTCTGTGAAGGAGGGAAGTTAAACGTATGAGGAGGGAAACTATTTCAAGGTGGGGAACAAAGTTTTAGTGCCACTATTTTGATTTGCTGGCCTGTGAAGTTAGACCCTTTCTAGGAAGATGAACTCTTATGAAGCTATTTTTCCCTCTGCAGACAGGTGATCTTGCACCGTGGCTCCACTACCTGGGCGTGTGCTATTCTGAGGATGGAGCTGGACAGCCAGGCTCTCATTACGCTGATTCGCATATCAGCTCTTTGATCTGTATGCATCTGTTTACTCCATCTGTAAAATGAGCATAGAAATACTACATCCCAGGGTTATCTGTATCATTTCAGAACCTGTATGTAAAATACTATGTAAGTTTTAAAGAATTATACAAATATGAGCGATTAAGATGTTGCATATTTATATTTTCATATAATGTTTACATTTCTTTTTGTGTGTGACTTCAGACCTTGGTATTGAAAAGCAAACTAAACACTTTGATAGGAACAAAGTAAAGAGTTGTGGGCATATAGCATCTTCATCTAAGCATTGCTATATTCACCTGGCTTCTGTCCTCAGAAAGGAAAATCTTTTTGGTAGCTATTGTGTGCACTAAGGAGTTGTGGCCAGGTGACTTAAGTCTTAGCTGTGGAACAAAGCAAGTGCCTGGCTATTCAGTATGCTTCTTTCATTTATTTATACATTAATCTACTCACTCACCTATTCATTCGTTCACTTAATTATTTGTTTATTTATTTATTCATCATTTATCAAATATTTATTGAATACCAGACCAGGTGGTAAGGATCAGGATGCAGACATGAATAAAGTGGCTGTAATACATTATTGGATTTGGGATAAAAAATAGATCTGGTGTCAGTCTACCTTTCGCTACCCTGTTGTATATCTCTCTATCTCTCTCGTTCTCTGTCTCTCTGTCTCCCCCACAGCCCAGTCACAATAGTCTTATTTCAATCACTCAAAGTGTTCTTATTCTTGACCGCAGGACCTTTGCACTTGCATGTTGTTCCCAGTTCTTCACCTTTCCTTACCACTCTAGCTAAGTAGCTATTCTCAACCTCCTACTTATACTGTTTCCAGTTTTATGGTCCTTATAGTTCTTATTACTAGCTGAAAATTACCCTGTATATTTGTTCAGCCTCTCTCAACCCCCCCCCCCCCACACACACAGAATGTTAGCTTCAGGAGATCGGGAATATGGCTATTTCCATGTCTCAAGCAGCACCTGCTTCAAGTCTTCACTCTGGCTGAAAAGCAGGGGGGATGAGAAATGATACACATTTAGTATCTATCATCCTTCAACAGAATCATTCAGAATCAGAGGTAAATGAAAATATATACTGTCTTTCTCCAGGGAATTTTGGAGAATGAGGGAACTACATTCAGTTCTCTGACAAGGAGATGAGTAAAAACACTATCCATAACTATAGGAACTGGCAGGAAAAAGATCCTAGCTGCATACTGGGTAAGAGGAAGTAACATCTAAGGTCCACTAACATGACTTTTTGGCATATATTTTTAAATAGACAAAACTTTGTTCTTTAGGAGAAGTGAAGAAGCCAGCGGTGGTACTTCAAACATATTCAATATCTGCCTTTCACCCACTTCCCAACCAGGCTGGGTTAAATGCTCCTCATCTGTCCTAACACAATGGCAATATTTTTACGGTCATACTTTCTGTAGTGCATAACCCAGCAGTCATTTTCTCTGCTGCATCCGTCCTAGACACCCAGCCCTGTTTCTTATATTCCTTTGCTTTCCTAGAGTCAAACATGAGGCCTGAACAGATCAGGTAACTAGCACTTGTTTCTTGACAATTCCTTTGTGCAATAGAAAGAGAAACTTCTATGTGTGAGGGACTATACTCACAGGATGAACAGAGTGCATCATGAACCCAGGCTAAATTTGTTTAGCAGTGACAGCGGTAACAGGGATAAAGTCACTGTTCATCTCCAACTGCTGGATAGCAGTAAGTAGTTTGGCAAAGGAGCAGGAAGAGGATGAGAAGAAGGGTCTTTATTTGGTTGCAGAGGTTGACGTTACGTTAGACGATACAATGATTTCTACCAGATTTTGGTTAACCCCAAACATCAAACATTTAATAGGAATTTTAAGTCATAATGTGACACCTCTTACATCTCACTGTGTAGCATTAAGTAAAGCATTATGACTAATGTTATTAGAAAATTATTTTCTTTAAATATAAAAATTATGTTGCTACCTTCTGAAATATTAGAAGGATCTAAATATTTCCAGTGAAAGATTTGGCCCATAGAAAAAATACTCCCAGAAATAAAAGCCAAAACCGCAGTGTAATTTGAGAGTTACTTAGAGCCCTCCTTATCTCTTATATTTCTTTCCTGTATTTGACAAGAAGCAGACTATACTATTAGTCTGAGTTTAACATGAGGCTTTAATTATACATAAGAGTTTGAATTCAATTATTCATTAATTCATTCAACAAATATTTACTGAGGACCTACTATGTCCCTGACACTGTTCTACACTCTAGGAATGACAGTTAACAGTGGAAGGCTGGCAGGTAATGCAAGTGAGCACAGAAATGATCAAGATGATTTTAAATAATAAAATGATATTGGAAAGTAAAACAAGGTGGTAGGAGACAGGAGCTACTTTAATTGGGATGGTCAAGAACATCTCCTTGACATGGGGATTTAAGAAAGGAATAGTCTGTGTGGTTGAAAAGTTAGGAAAATAGGAAAAAAATCAATATGTATGTGATATAAGAATGAGCCACAGATGGTAGTTGTATGTTTACTATAAAAAGGTCAGCATAGATCTTCCTAACAGTTTTAGTACATCTTTAACAGGGAAGAATAACACTCCCCCCAAATATATTAAGCTAACAAATTGGCATGGAATTCCTCATGTGATCATGTCCTATAAATGCTACACTGATTATTAACAATATTCCAAGGTCATATTTACTAGAATTTTGCAGTAATGATGTTTGGATCATGTACTTACAGCCAGTGTTACCATTCCTTGAGGAGATTTCCTATGGTTTGAATTGTCTTCTACTATTGTAAATAGAAGGACAATAAAAGAAGAATGCAAAGCAGCTTTTTACTAACTCAATGATGTACTATGTCTGATATTTGCTAGGCCAGATACTTGCATAGCTCAAGAAATTAGTCTCTCAAAAAATGTTTATTGGTTTTATTTTATAGGCAAGGTGCTATCCTATATACTAAAGGTAGAAGTCCACCTTGAAGGATTTATTCAGACAAAGATTTATATTGTCCAAACACCATTCTGATGGAGAATTCCTTTTTTGGTATTTCCTATTCTATGGACTAAACTTTTGACTAAAATTGTAGTAAGTGAGGCCCATCTATTTCAGGGATTATTCTATAGCTGGAGGATTAATGTAAAGACAATAAAAAAAGATTAGTTATGACTCCCAAATTGTGAAATCAAATTTATACCATTTACGAAACAACTCACTTAGGCAACAAATACGTATATGCAGTGTGATCTTGATGTTAACAAGTAATATATCCTCACTCCAAACTGGTGAAACCCATAGCTTACTGTGGTCAAGGGGCATTTTCTCTGTCCTGATATCGGTAGAAGCATTTTCTTTTAGATCTCTGATTCCGACTATTATTCTACATTATTTCATCTCCTATGCTCTGTGTATCACATACAGTGGAGTGGTTAAGTCCACGGACATGGGAGTTAGGCCACCTGGGTTTAAAGATGGCTGTCCTCACTGTGTAGTTGTGAGACTGTTGCTAAACCTATAGGCTTTTGTTTACATTACATTCTGCATAGTTTACATTATAAGGAAGATGATTATAGTACCGTAGTGGGATGAATGGTGGTCTCCAAAAAAAAAAAAAACTTCCACATCCTAATCTCTGGAACCTACTGAAGTTACTTTATTTGGAAAAAGGATCCTTGTGGATGTAATTAAATTAAGGATCTTGAGATAAGATCAACTTGGGTTGGGCCCTCAATCCAATGACAAGTGTGCTTGTAAGACATAGAAGAGAAGATTCAAACAGAAAAGGAGAAGGTGATGTGAAGACAGAGGCAGAGGAAGCAGTAAGGTGGCCACGGGGCAATGGAAGCCATGGAATGTGGCAGCCAGCAGAAGCTGAAGGAGGCGAGGAGGATTCTCCAAGCCTCCAGCCCTGCTGCGAGTACAGTATACTGAAATCTGGACCTGGGACTCCTGGACTCCAGAATTGTGAGGGATTAAATTTCTGTGTGTTTAAGCCACCTGGCTTGCAGGTATTTGTTACACAACTCAGGAAACCCCTATGAGTACCTGCATCAGAAATTTGTTGTGAGGATGTAAATCAGTTGGTACGATGCCTGGCACTCAATAAAGTTAGGTGGTCATGGTTATTGGAACAATTGCCTTCTGTAGTGAGGTCTGTTGTTTTTTGTGCCTGGCATTCATTCCTCTAACTTCTTCATATCACCTTGACTTTCCTTGGGGGGGAACTACTGATTTTTCATCTTGAATGAATGACACATGGACACAAAATGATTGGTACCAATTCATCTAGGTGTCCTCAAGTGACTTCATTTTCTCTTGCCATCGGACCTCAAGATGCCCCATTTCTTGACCTTTTACTGCATCTGGTGAGTTGCACCTTTTCCTCTTGAGTTACACTTGTGTGTAGTATATAGGTAGTTACTGGAAAGTACGTAAGCAGCAAGTGCCACATGGTCAGAGTTAAATAAAATAGGAGCTATTAATATTATTTCTCGTCTTCCTCTCCAACTAATTTTGAGTTTAGTTTTTAAATTGCTTATTAGGTATTTCCACTTGGCTGTTTTGAGATGGTTTCACTCTCAGTATGTGTGAAATACAACTATCTTCCTCAAAAGCTCTATTTTTAGATTCTCCTTTCCTGATAATTACATTAATTTTTTTCTTATTCAAGTTTTGTTTTAGCTGGCTTTAACTTATTTCTATCTGTCATGACTAATAACCTATTAAGGCCACACAATATTATTCAAAATTCCTCAACATCTTTCCTTTTTTTTCTCTCAATACTCAGTCTAGTTCAATTCACAATCTTTCATAGTGAGATTAAGATAACTATTTAGCAGAATGAAAGATTTTTCCCTGCACTTTACTTACAATTCAGACTCCTGAAGATAACTCTTTCTTAAATATTGTTTTCATTCATAATATTTTCCTACTAAAATTGTAATTCTACTTATCTAACAATAGTACATGATAAAATAATGGATCTAATAGCTATATAGAAGACCATTTGTAGTTATTAACAATATGCGGATATATGAAGTAAAAACAGAGGGTACAATACTGTGTAGGCAATATGATCTCAATTTTGTTAAATACAGGCACTCATATTGAAAAAGGTTAATGAAATATGTCCAAATGAAAATAGCAGTTATCTTCAGTAATATCAACTAATTTTATTTCCTTTTTATGTTATTTCCCCCCCTCGCTTCTCTACAGTGGGTGTGTAAACATTTTATAATTTTAAATAGGAATATTATAAATTTAAGACACATATCTAGTCGCTCTTTGTGCTCTGTAATAAAATTTGGATCTCCTTGGTTGTCCTTCAAGGTCTTCTACAAATCTGACCCAGTTCACCTTATGTCCTACTCTATCTCAGGCAGAGATCTCTGTGCTTGAACCATAGCTGCGTTGACCTACAGGTACCCAATGCCTATTCCTGCCCAGTGTTTTCACTTTATTCTCTCCAGTTCACCTGATTCCTTTTGTATCCAAATCCCACCCATCTCTCAAGGCCCAGACCTGCGAAGACACTCTGAGATAGCCCTTCTTGATCTCTTTTCTTTCAAGTATCTTTGTGCCTTCTTCATCATTAATTGAGATAGCTGCAAATCCTATACCATCTCAGTACCGTAAGCTACCATTTTACATGTGTAAGTCCTAGCACTTTAAAGATCAAACTTCCTGAGAGTGGAATTGTATAGCCCCTATAGTCTTCCTAGGAGAGTTCGCAGTACATCAGAGATGTCTCAGGTAAACATTTTTAGGTTGTAAATAAGAGAAACCATACTCAAACCAGTTCTTAAAAAGGGGCATTTGTTGGTTATGTAAATGGAAATCCAGAGGTAGGGTGATCCTTATGGTGACCTTGACTTTCTCTGAGGGTTTCTAGGTTTTTCTCTCCACAGTGTGTTTGCTTCATTCTTAGGCAGACTTGCCTCATAGTAGCAAAGTGCTTGCTGTGATTCTAAGCACTATGTCTGCTGCAACATGCACTGTTCAACAATCCCCAGGTTCACTCTGATGGGGCAGGATTGGGTCACGTGACCACCTGGCACCCATATCTTTGACCAAGGACTAAACGTACTGGTTGGCTGACTTGTGTCAATTTCGTCATCCTTAGAGTTGTATCTGGAAGGTCTTTCGTCAACCACATAAATCTATAGAAATCAGGGATGATGGGAAGGCAAAGATGTCAGATAAGTTCCACTCTGGTAGGAATTCTATAAACACTGGCGGTGTGAACGATAGCATGCCTGAAAAACTGGTTAGTGCCATCAGTTAATCTCTGCATGTTGCCACAAAATTTAATCAAAATGTGTCATTTACTCAAGGAAAGATTTTAAAGGACTGAGATGTTTCACATATCAAAGCGCTTAATGAGATATGTTTTCAGGACATTTGCTTCAACAGGAGTTTCAGAATGAATTATTTGCTAAACCAACTGACTACTTTCAGAGAATAATCCCACTGATGTGCTGCACATGAGATTATCATGACTTGTAAACTTTTGTTAACTACAACTTGACATATTGAGAAACAATCCTGTGCTCAGGACTGTTCTAAAATAATGATTTTTCAGAATCTTATCTTAAAAATTTATAAAGCCTTTGTATTTTAAAAAAATCTGCAAAAAGCACATGTAAAATAATTGTCAAAATTATGGTTCAAATTAGCTATAGTTTAAATCTTATGCAGTTCTAATGTCTTCAGTTCCTGTTCTCGTGTTTTAGATATGCTTCATCATTGCTGCTAGATTTAAAGGGACTTATGAAATGATAGGTACTAGAAAACTTTTTATGTTCAACTTTTGCTTTCTAATATGTAGTCTCTTTAATAAATTAGTTTATTAAAAAGTACTGTATTATCACTTACAGTTGTCACAGTATAATGGTGTACTTTGGGGTCACATTTATATCTTTGCGATTCACTGCAACATCAGGAAACATTTGGGATGACATATCAAATCCAGCTTATTAGAAAGGAAATTCTCCCTCAGAAACAATAAAGATCCTTTTTAAGTAGAAAAAATTCAACTTCTGTCCTTCAATTTCTATGCTCATATCTTCCCTCCTTTCTTCGCCCTTCTATTAGAATGGTACTAGACACTCCATATTCGATGAGTCGTAATTCTTGGTTCAGATGTTCCTCAATTCTTGTGCCAGCCAGGTCCTGAGGAATATGGGCGAGCAGACAAACAGAAGAGAGGAGCCTATGGATGGTGCAACATCACCGTCTGGCAGAGTATGGAAAGAGATAGAAAGCCCCAATGGGAAAGTGGGGTCTCTCGAAGATGGCAAAGCAATTCTCAACAGTTCTCGTTCTGGATGATTTGGCTAACCAGTTCCTCTTTTAGTCTTCTAAGCCATAAGGTTGATTAAATCCATTAATATGTAGCTGATAACAGCTACAACCTAGGAATGTGGGGAAAAAAATTGCGGTAGGAGTGCAAGTCTGAGGATACAGAAAAATTTCCACAGCCTTGTGTACTTGGTTTGTTGAGGACCTGGGAGAGAAAGCATCAAAGTAGCAGGAGATCTTCAGAAAGAGAGGGATAAATAAGTATCAAGAGCTAAGGGGCAGGAATTGGTACAGGCACCAACCAGCTAATTGCAAGTAACTTTTCAGTTAAGTCAAGGGAAGTGTTCTGCCTTAAATAGGGTGAGTGAGGTTATTATCATTGGGTCGCTATGTTGTCAAGAAGTGATTTGGGTGTGGGGAGCAAGGACAGTGTAGAGTTCCTTGTTACAGTGATACTGTTTGTAACCTTCATGGTGAAGAAGGACAAATCTCCCCATAACATGTTATAATAAAATAGATTCAGAAGCAGCTGTGCCCTCTTCAGGCTCTGGGATGAAAGGGTCTGAAAGAAAACACTGGAGCAAGTCACATTAACTCACCTGAATGGGGGGAGTTCCTGGGGCTGTCAGAGGGAAGAGCCCATGGGAAGAGGCTTCTTGAAGTGAGAGAGAAAAATAAAGAACATAGGATTCTGGCTGTGGTGGGAAAACAAAGGAGATGGACACAATAGCTGAGGGTAAATAAGAGGTTGTTCTAGGAGAGCAGCAGAGAGAAGATGGTTCATGAAGATAGAGAGCACTTCATGAGAGAGGGCTTTGTCTGAGTCCTGGGATGAAAAGCAAAGAGGAGGGAAAGCATCACAGAATTGAATGCTGGGAAAAGCAAAGGAAACGAGAATAATAGGTCTTCTGTAGATGGGACCAGGCCCAAGACAGAGAGGGGGAGGGCTATCTAGCCTGAGCCGAAGGCAAAGCTTCATGCTCAAGGAGTGGAAAGAAAATGAGCCTTCAAACAACTGAACCTAAAATCCTACAAATATGGAGCTAGTGGAGCTTAGGGTAAAAATATATTCTCATACTTAAGAATATGGCAACTAGCCACGTATACACAACAATGAATCATGGAACAGTACATCAGAAACTAATGATGTAATGAATGGTGACTAACATAACATAATAAAATAAAATTAAAAAAAAAAAAGAATATGGCAACTAGCAATACAGTCTCCAAAATTCTGAAAGCAGAAAAACATGGTCTTCATATAATATGATTCAAAAGACTGGATACAAGGAATAAAATTTATTTTAGCCCTAGGTTCTGGATTTAATATTTCTAAGTGGCCCAAAATATAAGGCCCCTTCTGGGCAAGTTACCACCAGAATAAGGTGCATACATAAGAATAGTAGAATGGATATCTTAGCTCCTAGCATATTCAAGCACTGAATCTTCTCAACCGTAGGGTGGAGGAGGGAAGCTCCTTTAGTGGTGCCACTTTTCCAAGTGAGAAAAGTGAAATTGCAAGGTCACATAGCTAATGAAGCAATTTCAGTGATATTCTTTGGAATTACATGCACTCGGGTTCAAGTCCCTGTTTTACCGGGTTACTGGCTCTGTGACTTTGCACACATTATTTAACCTCTCTGGGCTTTACTTTTGTCATCTCTAAAATGGGGAGAAAGGTGATACAACAGATCTGGTCTGTAACGTGAAGGCTGTAGGCCAGTTACCAGTACCTTCTTTTGATTGTTCAGCAGATGACAGTGGAGAGGACTCATACTAAACTCCAGAGCCAAGGCCAACTGAGGACTTCTCTCCATCCACTCACAGAGCACATGAGGAAGAGTGGTGGCAGCTGGCTGAACACTGAAGGACCAACGTCTGTGTCTATGACCTCTATCTGGAAACTGTAAACTTTGACATCAACTACCTAGGTTGATATGAAGATTGAAAAAAGTAGTGCATTGGAAGAACTTTGTTCTGTGACTGGCAGATGGTAAGTGGTGGACATGAGGATGATGTTATTGTTGCTTTATGAGTATTGTTGAAACTGTGAGTCAGACCAGGACTGGAACAGACATCTACTCCAGGGTTCTTTCTACCAAATTGGGCAGCAAAGTAGGAGACCTGGATTGAAAATACATATATAGATGTGACTTAAAAGTGAGAGAATGTTAGACTCTGGAATGTAAGGAGTCATTTTTTGAAAGATATGGGGAGGTAGTTCAACTGGGCACAGGAAAAGTGATAGAAATAATAATAGTGATGAAAGTGGTCACAATGTCATCTGTGGATTTAACTGTTTAACTGTTTCCAGGGTTGATCACTACTTATTTACATGTGCATGTTAAAAGTTGGGAGCTATAATTATTCCAAACTGCTTAACTTATTTAATATTTGTGTTTATTAAAACAAGCCAAATGTTTGGGAGCTGTAGTGTGTGTGTGTATGTGTGCATGCGCTAGTGGGTACATTGCAAAATACAACATAAACTGTATGTTGTACATACAATTTACATTGTAAATTACATTGTAATTTGGATAAATTACATTGTAAATTTGGGCAAAATTACATTGTGTATACACAATGCCAAATTTTTAAGGACAAAGCAGAAGACAAACAATTACCATTTATAATATGAGCAGTTAGTTCACCTGGCTGGCTCAGTTGGTAGAACATGCAACTCTTGGTCTCGGGGTTGTGAGTTCAAGCCCCAACTTGCATAGAGAGATAACTTTAAAATCTTTAAGGGGCACCTGGGTGGCTCAGTCGGGTGGGTATTCCACTCTTGATTTCTGCTCAGGTCATGATCTGGTCCTGGGATCCGGGCCCCACGTCAAGCTCTGTGGTCAGCGGGGAGTCTGCTTGAGATTTTCTCTCTCCCTGCTCACGCTCTCTCTCTCAAATAAATAAATAAATCTTTTTTTAAAAAATAAAATCTCTAAAAAAATTTAAAACAAAATGTGAGCAGTTATTACAGGATTAATGTAGATTCTTAACAGCTAAATACCTCCACTTATCAGAGTTAATAACATTCATTTCATTTTAACACTTGGAGCCTCCACCAAATTCATCTCAACGTTTTTCCTGATAAGCTTCACATTTTCAAAATGTGCTTTTTTAAAAAAATTTTTATTGTTATGTTAATCCCCATACATTACATCATTAGTTTTAGATATAGTGTTCCATGATTCATTGTTTGTGCATAACACCCAGTGCTCCATGCAGAACGTGCCCTCCTTAATACCCATCACCAGGTTAACCCATCCTCCCAACCCCCTCCCCTCTAGAACCCTCAGTTTGTTTTTCAGAGTCCATCGTCTCTCATGGTTCGTCTACCCCTCCGATTTCCCCCCCTTCATTCTTCCCCTCCTGCTACATTCTTCTTTTTTTTTTCTTTCTTAACATATATTGCATTATTTGTTTCAGAGGTACAGATCTGAGATTCAACAGTCTTGCACAATTCACAGCGCTTACCAGAGCACATACCCTCCCCAGTGTCCATCACCCAGTCACCCCATCCCTCCCACCCCACCCCCCACTCCAGCAACCCTGTTTGTTTACTGAGATTAAGAATTCCTCATATCAGTGAGGTCATATGATACATGTCTTTCTCTGTTTGACTTATTTCGCTCAGCATAATACCCTCCAGTTCCATCCACGTCGTTGCAAATGGCAAAATCTCATTCCTTTTGATGGCCGCATAATATTCCATTGTATATCTCTTCAACAAATGGTATTGGGAAAATTGGACAGCCACATGCAGAAGAATGAAACTGGACCATTTCCTTACACCACACACAAAAATAGGCTCCAAATGGTTGAAAGACCTCAATGTGAGACAGGAGTCCATCAAAATCCTAAAGGAGAACACAGGCAGCAACCTATTCGACCTCAGCCGCAGCAACTTCTTCCTAGAAACATCGCCAAAGGCAAGGGAAGCAAGGGCAAAAATGAACTATTGGGACTTCATCAAGATAAAAAGCTTTTGCAAAGCAAAGGAAACAGTCAACAAAACCAAAAGACAACTGACAGAATGGGAGAAGATATTTGCAAATGACAAAATGTTCTTTTTAATCCTGAATCTAATCATCCCTAATTCATCTTTTTTAGTTATGTCTGTAGAAAGACATATAAAAGATAAGATAAGCACTGACAGTCCAGGTGTCCCAGACCAGAGAAATCACAGTTGAACACCAGGAGCCAAATCTGTGATTCATTAGATATGCACAGTGCTGTCCATGTTACTAGTTTCACGCTAATCTGCTAGAGACAGTAAGGGAATGTTTAGGTTGAGCTCTTGCACAAAAATGAAACTCAGTATTTTCAGAACATTTTGAATAAAACATTGCATTAAGGTGAAATGCACTGAATAAAGAAAAACTTGATATGACAGGAGTCCCAAAGAAAGAAATACTAACAATGAGTGTTATGATGCAAAGCTGAAACCTATTCTTCTTACCAAAAGTAAAGGAGACCATGTAACTAATAAGAGTAGGAGTCCAGAGGTAGAGAGATAGTAAAAATAGTGGAATGTTCTTCCTTCCCTGAAGTTAATGTTTCAAAAACTTGGAAACATGGCAGAACTCTGTGGAAGGTGAGCACATTACTGTTAAAAGGGGAAGGCATCAAAAATAAATAATCCAGAGATGAGAAGTCTTGCTCATATTTTCATACCAGAGAATAGAGGTAGGAAATGCTAGGCTGTAAACAATGAAGATAGAAAACATTCTAGAAAGAAGAAAAGCTAATGACTATGATGAGCAAAATGAACTTGAATAGCTGCTGGAGTGATTACTAGAATGCACTGGTTGATACACACTCAATGCATGGATTGTATCAGAAATAGCAAAATGAGATAAATACTTGTAAGACAAAGTTCAAGTGACATATGGAGGTAAAGAGTTCAAGCAAGGATAGAGGCACAGACTGCAGGCATCCTGTAGTATTTGGAGTCGTCAGTTTATGGGATTAAAATGGACAGGCTAAGAAAGAGAAACTGTGAATAATGAAATTCTTTAGAGCCTTGCTCAAAAGCAAGATAAAAGCACTCAGGAAGAAGATAGAATGTGGATTAATGTTACATCAAAGCAGGGAGGAGTAAGTGAATTAACAGAAGGCAGGGGTCAGGATGCCAGGGTTATGATAGGACTGATGGAGATGAGACGTTCTCTGGTCCAAAGTTATCACACTGGATTCTATGCACTTTTGAGCACCAACGGGGAAGCTTTCCTGGTTCCATTTTTCAGTGGCAGATAAATGGGGAAAAGGTGAAATGATTGGCACAAGTGATAGACAATGATGCCTTTAAAGGAAGTATAAAATTTGAATGTCAGTGACATGACAAAGTATTGATTTTTCGATTTTCTATTGGATCTTGCTTATAAAGTTTGTACGAAGTAGAGTTAACATGATGACAAGGCCTACTGTCCCTCTGTTTGACATACCTTTCCTACTTAGAGCAGCAAATTCCTTCTTAATCTTTGAGGGCTGCTCAAACGCGGCCTTCCCTGAAATGTCTTTCCTTTCTTGCTGGGGCATCTCTACCTGTCCTCTGCTCTAGCAGTGTGCCCACAGTTCTCCTACATTTCAGGAGGCATGAGTTTAAATTCTAGCTCCAAAAGTTGAATAGCTATGTAATCTTCTGCAAGATATTTAACTTTTTGGAGCCTTTATTTTTTTTCACCTGTGAAGTAGAGAGAATAATAATCTCATGAACAAAAATAACATTTCTTCAGCAAAATAAGAAATGAGGAGCAAACATGTAAAGCTGTTCAGGGGAATAAAGAAAATCTAGTAAAAGCATAAAGCTAAAATAATGAAAATATTATTCAAGCAATACTTGGCTATTAAAGTTATGTATTACACTATTAAAGCCACAAAAATGGGAAGACATGAAAATATTATGCTATTAAAGATATCAATGGAAGCTTTTAATCAGATATTTTACTCTTTGAATTAAGGAGCAATAACATGCAAAAGGAAGTTAGTAAGTTAAAATAAAGGAAGAACATTACTTCTGTAAACAGAGATTTAAAAACAATGTTAAGATGACTACAGTAAAAAAAAAGAAAAAAGAAAACAAGAATTTCATTTGTCATTATAGAAAATAAAAAGACTGCTCTTCTTTAAACAAAAATTAAGCAAAATTTCCTGTCCATTTCTTTGTGGCTGGCGTCTATGATCATTCTGTATGGAAGAGGGGGTACTGGAGACATTTTGGTCGTCCCACATAGCGATAAGAACATCTTAGCCAGAGGACACATCTGGCAGGAATGCTAAGCATAATTTACAATTGCTTTATAATATAATGCGAGTCACCTTTAAGAAAAGAGAGGATTCTAACAAGCCAGGGTCAAATTTTGCATTCCATTTCCTAGGCAATATGACCAGTGGAAATAGAGCACTCTGTTGAAAAAGATATTTTGAAAAGAAAGGGGCATTTGGTGACCCAAGAAAAGGACACAGAGAAGAGGGACACAGAGTGGAGGATAAAAGTCAACAACTTGAAAAGGAAAACCTGGATAGCTACAAAGAACGATCAAAGAACTTCGTACTTTAAAATAAATGTACATAGAACTTGATAAGGACATTTAGAGGGTATTTGAAAGACTTATGGAAATAGAAATCAGAGAAAGCAAGGATGTCTTGGGGAATGTCTGAGCTCTGAGGTAGGAGAGATGCTGTCTTCTCAGCAGAAGGTGAAATCAGGAAAAGGAATACATCTTTTGAGCTGGTAGTATGCGCCAGGCTCTGTACTGGGCTCTTTATGTACTTTGTACTTTACCTAATGTTTACAGCAAATTTGTGAGTTAAGCGTTATGTGTTCTGCTTTTTTAAAATGGACAAACTGATTCTTGGAGAGGCGCTCTAACTTGCTGAGCGTGAACCTGTGCAGTTTGATGAGCCAGCATTTCAACTAAGAGATGTCCACTTCAAACATAGCTTTGCCTCCCACTTCTCTTCCATGACCCTTTAATGGTCTACGGCAAAGGCTTTTGGAACCACTGAGGGTGAAAAGAAAAATAGCTGGCAAATGTATCACAAAGAAAGAATGTAAAGGATATGTGAGGGGGAGAAAAACAACAAAGACAGAATATTAAGAATAAAGAAATAGTTACACACACACACACACACACACACACACAGAAATGGATAACAGACCAAAGGATAAAAACTTTATTGTGGAAGAAGAAGAGGAATTAAATAGTAGGCCAGTCTTGTGAAAATTTTATTGGTTTTGTTGGATGGTTTTATTTGTACCAATTGCTTTTATTCATACAAATCAGTATAAATCCTGGTAGGATTTTTTTAAAGCAAAAGTTCAAGCTCTAAAATATAAAACATGTGCTATTTATTTTATAATTAATAATTCAGCAGAATATAAATATACAGTGCCTTCTCAATTTCTTTCTTATTCAATTTTCTCTTCTCAGTGTCCCACATTTAACACGTTCACACTTGGCTTGCATCTCATGCACTTTTTTTTTTCTGTCTCTAAATTTATAAAAATATTATTCTTCACAAAAGTGTCTCATTGTGGTAAACATACACATAAGATGAAACCTACCCTCAATAAATTTTAAGTGTACAGTACAGTATTGTTACTTATATGTATATTGTTGTACACCAGATCTCTAGAACTTTTTCATCTTACAGACTAAAACCCCGTACCCATTGAATAGCAACTCTGCATTCTCCTGTCTCTGACCCCTGGCAAATGCTTTCTACTCTCTGCTTCTATAAATTTGACTATTTTAGATACCTCATATAAGTGAGATCATGTAGTATTTGTTTTTCTGTGACTGGCTTATTTCACTTAGCATAATTTCCTCAAGATTTATCTATGTTGTAGCATATGACAGAATTTCTGTCTTTTTAAAGGCTGAACAATATTTCATTGCACGTAGCTACTACACTTTCTTCATCCATTTATCGTCAGTGGACACTGAGGTTGTTTCTACCTCTTGGCTATTTGAATAATGCTGCAATGAACATGGGAGTGCAAATATCTTTTTGAAATCCTGTTTTCAATTCTTTAGGATAAATACCCAGAAATGGGGTTGCTGATAATATGGTAATTCTATTTTTAATGTTTTGAGGAAACTCCATACTGTTTTCATATTATCGGCACCACTTTGCATTTCTACTAACAGTGCATAAAAGTTCTAATTTCTCCACATCCTTGTCAACACTTGTTTTCACCTCTTCTGTTGTTTTTTGTTTGTTTTTTGATAATGGCCTTCCTAACAGGTGTGAGGTGAAAAACTCACTGTGGTTTTAATTTGCATTTCCCTGAATGGTGATGTTGAGCATCTTTCCATATTCCTGTTGGCCATTTGTATATTTTCTTTGGAGAAATGTCTAATCAAGTTCTTTGCTCATTTTTAAATTGAGTTGTTCGGTTTTTTTGTTTTTGTTTTTTAGTTTTAGAAGTTTTCTATATATCCTGGATATTACTCTATTATTACATATATGATTTACAAATATTTTCTCCCATTCTGTGGGTTGCCGTTTCACTTCATGGCTAGTGTCTTTTGATGCACAAGTTTCTAAAATTTTATGAAAATCAATTTGCCTTTTTTCTTCTTCTTTTTTGGTAGGGAGAGTCCATATATTCCATTGGTGTATATGTATGTCTTTTTGCCAGTTCCACATTGTTTTGATTACTGTTTTGTTTTGAAATCAATAAGTTTTGAAATTAGGAATTGCAAGTCCACCAATATTTTTCTTTTTCAGTTTTGTTTTGGCTATTCAAGGTCCCTTGAGATTTCCTATGAATTTTAGGATGAATTTTTCTGTTTTCAAAAAATGTCATTCGAATTTGGATAGGCATGTCATGAAATTTGCAGATCACCTTGGTTAGTATTGACATTTTAACAATACGAAGTCTTCCGGGACACCTGGGTGGCTCAGATGGTTAAGCATCTGCCTTCAGCTCAGGTCATGATCCCAGGGTCTTGGGATCGAGCCCCACATCGGGCTCCTGGCTTAGCATGGAGTTTGCTTCTCCTTCTCCCTCTGCCTCTCTCCCTGCTCATGCTCTCTCTCTCTCTCTGTATCTCTGTGTCTCAAATGAATAAATAAAATCTTAAAAAAAAAAAAATGAAGTCTTCCAATTCATAAACACAGGATGTATTTTCATTTATTTATGTCTTTTTAAATTGCTTTCATAAATTTTCCTGTTTCCATTGTACAAATATTTCACCTTATTAGTTAATTCCGAAGTATTTTATTATTTTTTAAAAAATTTTTATTGTTATGTTAATCCCCATACATTACATCATTAGTTTTTGATGTCGTGTTCCATGATTCATTGTTTGTTTATTATTTTTGATGCAACTGTACCTGGGTTTGTTTTCTTAATTTCCTTTTTGGATTGTTCATTATTAGTGGATAGAAATACAGTTGATGTGTCCTGCAACTTTACTAAATTCGTTTATTAGTTCTAAGTTATTTTGTGTGTAATCCTTGGGGTTTTTTACATATAAGATCATGTCATCTGTAAACAGAAAGTACCCACCTTTAGGATGAAACCCTCACTACAGCAGGTCAAGCAGAGGAAAATGAAGATCTTCATGTCAGGACTGGAAACCAGGTCCTTATGTCATCATTCGATCAAGCCTCATCTGAATTAAGTTCCATTGTTGGAAGTTTTAGTTATCTTAAGCCAAAAAAAAAATCTTCTTTATTGTTTGAACCAGTTTGAATGGAATTTACTGTAGCCAAAAGCAAAAGCATGATAACCCATAGTCTTCAACTCTATAACTATAATCAGGACCATATTATACTGCATAATTATAACCAAACCCAAACCCTGTGAGGTTCTTGTCCTCACAGAATTTGTAGTATGTTGAAGAAAAACAGACAAGTAAATAAGAAAAAAGGAATTGTACTAAAGATTAGGATTGGGAAAAAGCAAGATATATATATATATATATATAAGCACATTTATATTTTTATTAGTACAAGAAGAATGTTAAATGTTACATATAACTAGAAAGAATACTGGAGATTTTATAAATAACCTTGATGATTGAAGGAAAACTTTATTTCAAGAAAAGGAAAACTATTAAATAAGTTTGGATTAGTGTACTTCAACTCTTTAGAATTTAAAATATCAAGAAAAAAACTTTAAAGCTTTATCTAAAATCCCTCTTCAGATTGGTATGTACATAATTTCATATTTAAGATTTCACACGCTGTCAAGAATGGGTTGCAGAGAAACTGGATAGCATGATTATCAGAATATTTGGAAACAGTCTTTTTTAATGAATAGAGTCTTTAAGCTTTAAATTTAGAAGTTGAATTCAAAAGGTTGCAAGGTTGGCTTTGTTGACTTTATGACTTTACTGTTAAGTAATTTTGTTGTAGAATGAAGGAAATTTTTTTGAGCTAAGCATTCTTTAACATTAACTATAACTTGAAATTTTTTTTCTGTCTAATGGCTAGTCATAATTTTTTGAGACAAATTATGATCACAAATAAAATGCACCAAATGATTTTCTTACAAATATATAAGGAATCTCATCCTTTTTATTCTATTACATAAGTTTTAGTACTACATTTTATAATTAACAAAGAATCAAGTTAGTGTTGAGAAATATGTGTTGGTTTATTTTCAGTCAACTTTTGTAAAAAATACTAAATTTTTAAAGGTGAAATTCATTGAAGATGTCTGTAGACATAAAATAAAGCTTCTCATTTTGATTAGGATTTTGGCTAAAATTAATACATTAAATGTGGTTATTCAGGGGCTTCTGGGTGGCTCAGTCCATTAAGCATATGCCTTCAGCTCAGGTCATTATCCCAGGGTCCTGGGATCCAACCCCACAACAGGATCCCTGCTCAGCAGGGAGTCTGCTTCTCCCTTTCCCTCTGCCCCTCTCCTGCTTGTGCTCTCTCTCTCTCTCTCTCTCTCTCTCAAATAAATAAATAAATAAATAAAATCTTTAAAAAATAACAATATCTTTCACTTATTGTATTAAAGTGCATTTTTGTGTTCTAGGCACTATCTAAGCATTTTACATTAACTCATCACAACAGTCTTATAAGATGCATTATTATCAGCCTCATTTTATAAAGAAAGAAATCCAAAGCATTACATTTTCACAGATTTTAAGTATCGGATCTGGGAGTTGAACTCAGACTCCAGGTCAAGTCTACATGCTCAGCACTGTGTCATACTGCCTTTATACAGATATCATGTATTTAGATACTATGGAGAATTTTTCTTCTCCAGCTTAAACAAACTCAACAAACTTGATGTCTTTTCCAGTGCATTTTCATTAGATTTTGCATCTGATTTATGATATCCTTTTATTACTTACTCTGCCATCATGTGCCCTCTGTATTTACTTGAATTCTATTCATCTTCTTAAAATGACAACTTCTAGTGTGGTGAAGCAGAAAAATTAATCCCAGTAAACGTATTCTCTGAACTAAGAATGCTTGGTATATGGAAATCCTATGCATGGAAACCACCTCCCCTCCGCCTTCAGATTGAAGCTGTTTACTCCCTTTCTGTTGGTCCTTTCTAATGCCCATACTTTCTTTTTTTTCTCTGTTTTTTTTTTTAAATTTTATTATGTTATGTTAGTCACCATACAATACATCATTAGTTTTTGATGTGGTGATCCACGATCCATTGTTTTCGTATAACACCCCCATGCTTTTAAATCTGAACCTTCCCCACTGAAATTAGAAATGTTTCTCGCTTTTTCCTTTCTTCCCCTCCTCCTTCTGATGCTCAGAAGTCCTGCTGTTACCATAAGAAAAGGGAAGAAGTCATTGCTACACCTGGGGGCTGAATTTCCTCAGACTGCTCCTAGCATCTGGAGTTGAACTCAAATTTTTCACTTAAATGGTAATTAAACTATTGAATCTCACAACATTTCTCAAAGCAAAGAGTCCTGCATCAGAATCACCAACAGTATCTGTTAAGCAGATTCATGGACTTCACCTCAGACCTACTGACTCAAAATCTCTATGGTCCCAAATCCACATTTTTAAAAAGACAAATTTAAAACTCAGTGTTACCATTCCTTCCTGGAATTTAAAATTTTTGCATCCTGCAAAAGGAGTGTTTTATGGATTATTCTGGAAACTTGTATAGTGTAACTAATTTAAGGTTAGGGGTTTTGTCATTTAAAATGCCCCCACTGCCTTAGTGGAGATTGGTTCCTGGTAGCTGGATGATTATTTGCTGAGGAAAGTGATGGGTGTGGGAATATTACCTTTGGAGATAGAAGCTGATGCTGTATTTAATTATGCTTGTTGTACAGGGAATATACAAGGGTGAGGGATGAGCAGGAAGCAGGGAAAGGAAGGCAATTTAAGAAAGGAAATTCCAGAAGGAAAGCTAGGTGGCTGGTCTCTGTGCTATTGAGGATGGCAGAGCATGACTGCTTGAAGGAATGGCCAGAGAGAATCAAGGGGAGAGGCAGGTAAAAAAGGAATTTTTCAAAGGAAATGTTGCATTTAAGGGCATGAAGGATCTCTTTGACTCCATCAATATTCAGGAAAAATATAAAACCCATAAGACGCTTAGAGCTGTGAGCTCTCTTGAGAAGGTGGATGATGGTGTGAGTTGCCTCCAGGTTATCACAGGTCAGAGCACAGTCCACCCACATATATGAGAAGGCAGCTGGACATCCTTTGGAATGATGCATGTATAATACTTGCAAAGGTATTTCACACCTCCCAGGTCTCCAGACTACCTGTGCTGTTTTATATTGTTTGGGGGCTGGGAAAAGAGGCACTGACCTGGCCTGGGAGGTGTAAGGGGACTGAGATGGGGAAAGCTAGAGAAAACCTGGGAGTCAAGATTCTGGTGGGGAGACGGGGTGAGAGTCTAGAGTTGCTGCGGCTGAGGTTGAAGAGATTGCTGTCTGTTTCTCCTCTAGGATTTTGATGGATTCCTGTCTCACATTTAGGTCTTTCATCTATTTTGAGTCTCTTTTTGTGTATGGTATAAGAGAATGGTCCAGTTTCATTCTTCTGCATGTGGCTGTCCAATTTTCCCAACACCATTTGTTGAAGAGACTGTCTTTCTTCCATTGGATATTCTTTCCTGCTTTGTCGAAGATGAGTTGACCATAGAGTTGAGGGTCCATTTCTGGGTTCTCTATTCTGTTTTGTGCCAGTAACATACTGTCTTGATGATTACAGATTTGTAATATAGCTTGAAGTCTGGAATTGTGATGCCACCAGCTTTTGTTTTCTTTCTCATCAGTCCTTTGGCTATTTGGGGTCTTTTCTTATTCCATACAAATTTTAGGATTATTTGTTCCAGCTCTGTGGAAAATGTTGATAGTGTTTTGATAGGGATTGCATTGAATGTATAGATTGCTCTAGGTGGCATAGACGTTTTAGGGCTAGTATCCCAAATCTATAAAGAACTTATCAAACTCAATACCCAAAGAACAAATAATCCAATCAAGAAATGGGCAGAAGACATGAACAGACATTTCTCCAAAGAAGACATCCAAATGGTCAACAGACACATGAAAAAGTTCTCCATATCCCTCGGCATCAGGGAAATTTAAATCAAAACCACAATGAGATACCATCTCACACCAGTCAGAATGGCTAAAATTAAGAAGTCAGGAAATGACAGATGTTGGCAAAGATGCAGAGAAAGGGGAACCCTCTCACATCATTGGTAGGAATGTAAATTGGTACAGCCAGTCTGGAAAACAGTATGGAGTTTCCTCAAAAAGTTGAAAATAGAGCTACCCTATGACTCAGCAATGCAGTACTAGGTATTTACCCCAACAATATAAAGGTAGTGATCTGAAGGGGCACTTGCACCCCGATGTTTATAGCAGCAATGTCCACAATAGCCAAACTATGGAAAGAGCACAGATGTCCATCAACAGATGAATGGATAAAGAAGATGTGGTATATATATACAATGGAATACTCCTCAGCCATCAAAATAAATGAAATCTTACCATTTGCAATGACATGGATGGAACTAGAGGGTATTATGTTAAGAGGGTATTATTCCACTCATATGTGGAATTTAAGAAACAAAACAGAGGAGCATAGGGAAAAGGAGGGAAAAATAAAACAAAACAAAATCCAAGAGGGAGACAAAGAGACTCTTAATCATAGGAAACAAATTGAGGGTTACTGGGGGAAGTGTGGGGAGGGAATGGAGTAATTGGGTGATGGGCACTAAGGAGGGCACAGGATGTAATGAGCACTGGGTGTTATATGCAACTGATGAATCACTAAACTCTACCTCTGAAACTTATAATACACTATATGTTAATTATTTAAATTTAAAGAAATTTTATGGTCTTTAACATTCTGTCTGTTCTCTCTCCCTCTTTCTCTCTTTTTTTTTTTTTCATATCCAGCCAGTTCTTAGTCAGGTCAATCCTACCTCTTTATCCTCTTATGTCCATTCTACTATAGATAAGGACCTACTCATCAACCACTTGGATTCCTACAATAGCCTCTGAACAGATGCCTTGGTCTCCAGTCTTGTCCCTGTTTCCAATCCACTGGATGCACTCTGCTCAATAAATGTACAATTCTCATTATGTTACTCTGCTGTTCACAGCTGCTCGAAGGCTCCCCATCCATTTCAGGTAAAGAAACAAACTTTGCATGGCCTAAAAGACCCTTCAAAAGCCACTGCTCTAACCTCTTCAAATGCAATTTAAGTCTTCTTCTCCTTAAATGCTAGCTTTCTACATCTGCATCATATTCTCTCCACCTCTGGGCCTTGGCTCATGTTCTTCTCTCTAGTTGTAGTGCCCCCGCCCCCTGCACCACCCCACATTCACCAGGCTAGCTCATAATCAACCTCATGTTTTTGGCAGATCAATAGGAGATTCTGAAAACTGTTCTAATTCTGTGAGATTCCTGTCAGTGTTCATGAGAAGCTACTCTCACATCATAACAATACTGATTATATGAAAATTAAATGTGTTAGTTAAGACAATGTGCCAAGCATTGAGTCAGGCCTTAGGAGATAAAGGTGAGTAAGACATAGCTTCTGTACTTGAGGAATACACAGTCCAGGGAGGACAAATGTGACTAAATATCTTACAATATGGAAAAGTGTTCTAGTAGAACTATAAAATCACCAAGAAGGTCATGGCCCCCTTTACTAGGGAAGTTGGGTAAGACTTCACAAGTTACACAAACCTTAAACCCTACTTAAGAAACAAAACAAAACAAGCAGGATTGGCCAGGTAGAGAAGGAAAGAAGAGAAACTCTAGGCAAAGGGAATACCATATTATTATAGTAACCAGCCTTAACATTATTATTTCATTTGCTAACACTTCTGCTAACACTGTTGCTTTGACTTTCTCACCATTTGCAAGGCCTTAAGTTGAGTTACAGAGAGTGGCACTGGGTAATTTTTACTAGACACATTTACTCATTTCACAGCTAGGGTAGGGAGTGGTATTGTGTTGATGTATATTTATTGTCTGAGAGTTCCTTGTTTCTTTCTGTGTGGTCACAGACAATTTTGGAAGTTCTTTCATAGATGGTGGCCTATGCAAGTTTCAATCACAGCTCTCTCAAAGCTTGCTGACTCCTGTATTTTCACCGTGGGAAAATTTTTGCCTCTTGTGTAGACTGAAATGTGTATTACATTCGGTGTTGGTGGTTTATTTGGGGTGTTTAGACATATTTACATTTTTGCTTAGGAAAGCATCTTTCCTAACTGTGACTAGAAACTGTGAATACCACTAGGAAACAGGTCTTTATAATATTGGCAAGGTTCTCATGTTCACTGTAAGCTCTATTTAAATATCTTTGGGGTTTGTCTGTGGAACACATATGTTCTAATTAATTGATTACACATTAATAAAGATGATAACAAATTAACAGTTGTAGATAATTTTTCAATGGTAGTGCTAGCATGATAAAACAGGCTTTGTTAAACTTCTGTTCCATGAATTCTACTTACCCAAATAGAAATGGTTTAGACTTGCTCTACTTTAAAAATGAGGTAATGGTCTATTAAAACTGGCTGCAAAAGTAAGTTACGGTGATTTTCTGCCATTCCTCATCTCATCACCCCCTTCTACACTCATTCGATCCTTAAATAAGCTTATTTGCTGCAGTTCTTTTTTCAACTGCAGTAATAATAATTGACATTATTATTATAAACACGTATATCACTCATTGTGTGCCAGGTAACATTTGGAGCATTTTATGGATATCTAATTATTTAATACTTACAGTAACTCTGTGGTTACACTATTAGGATTCCATTTTACAGACAAGGAAATTAAAATGAGAGGTCAGTAATGTGCTCAAGTTCACAGAGTTAGTAACTGATGGTGCTGGAATATGAATCCAGACAGTCTAGTCCCAGGGATTGTGCCCTTAAATAAACTACCTCTTTTTATAGCAGTCATAGTAAATATGCTTTTATTCACATAGAAGGGGTTTAGTTGATTTAAACAATTAAACACAGGGAACCTTGAATACTCAAAGTTTACCTAGTCTTAAACTGGAAGTGAGAACTTGAGTCAAAGGAGATGGTAGGATCAAGTAGGAGTAAGAATATGGACTTGTCGATTATGGTAATACCCATGGTTGTGATATAGATTCAAAGTGTGATACATAATAGGATTCAACAATCTTAGTTGAATAAATGAAAGAGTGAATGAATGATTAATATTGTGCAGGATGTAAAATCTCCCAGTTATGTCATTGGTAAGTAGCTCCTTCAGGCTACTCTTTGGAGTGAGAAAAGAAACTCAATACACTAGCAACTCCCTGCAGGGCCAACATCCAGCAATCCCAAGAGAATGGAGGTAGGGGAATGGGATATGGGAGAACCATATAGAAATAGTAGCAGTTACATTTCTTCCCATTGATAAAACGGAATCGTTACATTTTTAATGACCCCTGTGCTTAGATTCTTATCTTTCTTTTTTCATGCTTTCTTTCCATTAATCTTGTTCTCTTTAAAGTTTGGAATACAGTATTCATTTTGAGGAGAAGGATTTATCCCAGTTCAGCTTTAGAGCTGAAAGAAGCAGGACAAGGGAGCTGATGTCAGGTCTCCATTACTGAGTTTAGAGGTGGAACCAGACTATCTTCCTGCCCCATGCCTGCACCTGAGCAGCTCACCAACATCGGAGAAAAGCACACAACTGACTTTATTTCATTTTACAACGGTGACAATATATCTCATTTGGACACTCAACATTGCCTGACAGTCTTTTTTTTTTTTTTTAATTTTATTTATTTATTTGAGAGAGAGAGACACAGCGAGAGAGGAAACACAAGCAGGGGGAGTGAGAGAGGGAGAAGCAGGCTTCCCGCTGAGCAGGGAGCCCGATGTGGGGCTCGATCCCAGGACCCTGTGACCATGACCTGAGCCGAAGGCAGACGCTTAACGACTGAGCCACCCAGGTGCCCCTGCCTGACAGTCTTATTACAGTTCCCTAGCATAGTCATCTTCTCACTTTATAAAACGACCATTCACTCCTTCTCTTGTCTTGATAAGTCTCCTAAAATTTCTGTTCATTCCCAGCCAAATCATTTCCCTCATTCCATTTATTTTCCATTTCTCTCATTCCACTTATTTTGAGAACACCAGTAAATCATACAGGAAATTTCTCATCTTCCTACTGCTAAGTCTACCTACCCATTTGTCTGTCAACCCCACTGCCATCTTCCTGTTAATGTAAGTGTCCCTACTTTTATCTAAGCCTCTCTTTTACTCGGGATGGGAATCCTATGCTTCTTGCCCTTTCAAGGACTTTGCTTCTGCAATAGTTTTCTTCTATTCTTCATAGAAATATTTTCTTCTCTGATCGAACTTCAGTTGGCCTATGAATATGCTCTAACATTTCCTATTCCAAGCAAAAAAAAAAAAAAAAAAAGCATTGGACACATATCTCCCTCACGTGGCAGCCTCATCTCTCTGACCATTTTCATAGTTTTATAGTTAACCTGTAGCTGCTATCTCTCATTTGCTCTCCATGCATTTCCTCCTCAAAGTCCTTCTTCACAGATCTGAGTTGAACATTCACATATCTGTCTGATTTCACTTGAACTCTCAGCAGCCTTCAAGACAGTTGTCACCCTCTCTTTTTTAAAGCAATAGCTAATGGGTGTATCAGTTAGCTATTGCTTCATAACACATCATCCTAAAACTCCGTGGCTTAGAATAATTTATGATTTGGGGTCTTTTCTGGTTCCATACAAACTCAAAATGGATAAAAGACCTCAATGTGAGACAGGAATCCATCAAATCCTAGAGAAGAACATAGGCAGTAACCTCTTCGACTTCGGCCACAGCAACTTCTTTCAAGACACGTCTCCAAAGGCAAGGGAAACAAAAGTGAAAATGAACTTTTGGGACTTCATCAAGATGAAAACTTTTGCATAGGAAAGGAAACAGTCAACAAAACAAAGAGGCAACCTACGGAATGGGAGAAGATGTTTGCAAATGACACTACAAAGGGCTGATTTCCAAGATCTATAAAGAACTTCTCAATCTCAACACCCAAAAAACAAATAATCAAGTCAAAAAATGGGCAGAAGACATGAACAGACACTTCTCAAAAGAAGACATACAAATGGCTAACAGACACATGAAAAAAATGTTCATCATCATTAGCCATCAGGGAAATTCAAATCAAAACCACACTGAGATACCACCTTACACCAGTTAGAATGGCAAAAATTGACAAGGCAAGAAACAACAAATGTTGGAGAGGTTGTGGAGAAAGGGGAAACCTCTTACACTGTTGGTGGGAATGCAAGTTGGTTTAGCCACTTTGGAAAACAGTGTGGAGGTTCCTCAAAAAATTAAAAATAGAGTTACCCTATGACCCAGAAATTGCATTACTGGGTATTTAAGCCAAAGATAGAGATGTAGTGAAAAGAAGGGTCATATGCATCTCAGTGTTCACAGCAGTAATGTCCACAATAGCCATACTGTGGAAAGAGCTGAGATGTCCTTCAACAGACAGATGGATAAGGAAGATGTGGTCCATATATACAATGGAACATTACTCAGCCATCAGAAAGGATGAATAGCCAACTTTTGCATCAGCACGGATGGGAGGAGATTATGCTAAATGAAATAAGTCAAGCAGAGAAAGTCAATTATCATATGGTTTCACTTATTTGTGGAACATAAGGAATATGTTCCTAGTGTCCTCCTAATGGAGGACATTAGGAGAAGGAAGGGAAAACGAAGGGGGGGAAATCAAGAAGGGGAGATGAACCATGAGAGACTACGGACTCCGGGAAACAAACTGAGGATTTCAGAAGGGAGTGGGGGTGGGGAGATGGGTTAGCCCGGTGATGGGTATTAAGGAGGGAACGTACTGCATGGAGCACTGGGTGTTATATACAAACAATGAATCATGGAAGACTACATCAAAAACTAATGATGTACTGTATGGTGACTAATGTAACATAATAAAAAAATAATAATTTATGATTGCTCTGGAGTCTATGGGTCTTCTGGGTGGTTTATATGGTCTTCACTTTTCTCACTCACATGTTTATGGGCCGCTGCAGACAATGGATTCTTAACATGTTGAGGATTGACGGATTCTAAGGTGGCCTCATCTGGATATTTCAAAATTGGCAGGTTTTCATACTCTGGCCAACTCTCTTCTACTAGTTCTACTCATCTAGAAAGTAATAGTGCTGAATTATTGGTGGCAGTTCTCGACCTTATCTGTGTTTGTGTGCTAATATAGAGAAAAAAAATCAGAAACCTTTTTATTCCACTACATTTCTGTAAATTGCATGGCTTTGCTTTCAGGTACAATGGAAATGAGTAAGAAATTAATGGAGTCGTTTTTCATTTTGCACTTTCTGATTGTGCCAAGGATAAAAACAAGGACACAGGAGGAGTAAACACATCCTTACTTTATTGCATTTCTGTGTGAAGACCTGTATGAACAGGAAAATTATTTTAGGATAAGTACATGTGCAAAAAAAGTCAACATTTTTTTGTGACTGACAAAGCTGTCATAGATAAGTGAGTTGTCTCTGAAATATGTAAAACCTTTTTCATATGTAAATAAAGTAAAACCTGGCAGCTCAGCCATCTGTGAGAGTGTGAGAGCTCTTGAAAAATGACTCATTCAGTTAGGCAAAGATATGAAACCATATCTGAATGCAAAACTATGTGAGCTACAGAGAATCTAGAATGCTGAAGATCAGCACATACTCTTGCCAATATAGTGTGTTGAGTTTTTCCATCCTTTTTGGTTCTAGGGCTGGTCTAATAATCGAATTAACATAGGACAGATTAATTACACACATATAGGAGACCTGTAAGAATATGAGACCCAGGGACAGTGGGACAATTGAAACTTAAAGGCCATTTTTTTTTTTTCAAGTGGGCTCCACACTTTGTGGAGCCCAGCGCAGGGCTTGAACTGTTCATGACCCTGAGATGAAGACCTGAGGTGAGATCAAGAGGTGGACACTTACCTAACTGAGCCACCCAGGGGCCCCTTAAATGCCTTCTTGAACTAAGGAATGAGATAAGGACCTGGGGCTGCAAAAGGAAGGACAGTGAGTCACCGGATATTAAAAAGAGCAGATGTTTGGTAATTAGATGTTTGTCCTGCCATACAGATAGGTTATTCAGATACAGAAGTTATCTCTTAGTAAAATTCTCTTCCTGGGCTAGGTCCCCTACCCAAATTCTTTTAGGTAGCTTAAAGGAGAGGTGAAAGTTTTTCTTGAGTCTGCTGGGTCTTGATTGCTCTCAGCTTAAAATAGTCCACATGCCGAAGTGGCATACTTTGGGGAGATGTTCTGACATTCTTCAAGAGTTTAGAACAGATGTGGGGTCATTAAGAAAAATTAACAAATACTACAGAAGTGCATGAAAAAAATACAAGTCATGAGTACTGATATTTATAAATGGTCTGATGTAGTATGTAGAATTGAATATTAAAGGGCCCGTAGAGATCATTTACTTGAATGCCATATTGTTTATTAAAACATTAAAGGGAATCTGAGGCTCAGAGAGATTGAAGAAGTTGCCAATGGGACATAGAGAGTGTGGGGCACAGCTGGGACCAGACACACAGGATATTGACCCCCAGTCTTCATCACTGACTTCTGGCCTTGGTAGCCACTTTACGCTGAGAAAAATCCCATACTGATTTTAGTGTATTTCTATTGCATTTAAGCCTAAAAAATCATCCTATCTCCTGTGTAGACTCAGGAATGTGTTCCAGATATATATTCAAGCTTTTCCTATCCAGAAATTGACATCTTGATGGTTTTCATGAGGTAAGATATTCAAGACATTTTTTACAAGATAAGATATCTAAGGCAAATCACAAGGCTGTTTTTTAGAATTACCTTTTCACAGGATAATTTTTCAAATGTGCAGTTTGCTCATTGTTTTACATATCTCACCTTTGTAGGAGTAATCAAATTCTCCAAATCCGTGTTGAAGTGGATATCCTTCTTGGCTGTCCTTATTTTATTTTATTACTTTATTTTACTTTATTTCATTATTTCATTATTTTTTTTCACTGTGTGCACCAGAAAACATTTATTTTCCCCCGATATTGTCACAAACTTAATTTAATGAGTTATTTCTTTGTTAAATTCCAAATAACCAAGATAGTCATTCTTTTAGTGTAAGTTGGTTGGCAACAAATTCTTTTAGTTTTCCTTCATTTTAGGCTGTCTTGATTTCCCCTTTATATTTTTCTTTTTCAAGTTTTTATTTAAATTCTAGTTAGTTAACATATAGTGTGATACTGGTTTCAGGAGTAGATTTTATTGATTCATCACTTACATATAATATCCAGTGCTCAACACAAGTGGATCCTTAATACCCATCACGCATTTAGCACGTCCCTCACTCATCTCCCCTCCATCAACCCTCAGTTTGTTCTCTATAGTAAAGAGTCTCTTATGGTTTGCATCCCTCTCTCTCTTTTTTTTCCCTTCCTCTATGTTCATCTGTTTTGTTTCTTAAATTCCACATGTGAGTGAAATCATATGGTATTTGTCTTTCTCTTATTGACTTATTTCACTTAGCATAATACACTCTAGCTCTGTCCATGTCATTGTAAATGGCAAGATTTAATTCTTTTGGATGGCTGAGCAATATTCCACTGTATGGGTATATATCACCTCTTCTTAACCATTCATCAGTAGATGGACATTTGGGCTCATTCCATAATATGACTATTGTTGATAATGCTGCTATAAACATCAGGGTGCATGTATCCTTCAAATCAGTATTTTTGTCCTTATTTTAGGGAGGCAATTTTACTTGATGCCTTACCTCCCCCCATCCCCCAGGAAAAATTAAAGGACATTGTTCTAAAGAAAGGTTGATGGCTGCATAATATTCCATTGTATATATATATACCACATCTTCTTTATCCATTCATCTGTGGATGGACATCTTGGCTCTTTCCACAGTTTGGCTATTGTGGACATTGCTGCTATAAACATCAGGGTGCACATACCCCTTCGGGTCCCTACATTTGTATCTTTGGGGTAAATACCCAGTAGTGCATTTGCTGGATCGTATGGTATCTCTATTTTCAGCTTTTTGAGGAACCTCCATACTGTTTTCCAGAGTGGCTGCACCAGCTTGCATTCCAATCAATAATGTAGGAGGGTTCCCCTTTCTCCGCATCCCCGCCAACATCTGTCGTTTCCTGACTTGTTAATCTTAGCCATTCTGACTGGTGTGAGGTGATATCTCATTGAGGTTTTGATTTGGATTTCCCTGATGCCGAGCGATGTTGAGCACTTTTTCATGTGTCTGTTGGCCATATGACCTCACTGATATGAGGAATTCTTAATCTCAGGAAACAAACTGAGGTTGCTGGAGTGGTGGGGGGTGGGAGGGATGGGGTGGCTGGGTGATAGACATTGGGGAGGGTATGTGCTGTGGTGAGTGCTGTGAATTGTGCAAGACTGTTGAATCACAGATCTGTACCTCTGAAACAAATAATACATTATATGTTAAAAAAAAAAAAGAAGAAGATAACAGGAGGGGAAGAATGAAGGGGGGGAAATCGGAGGGGGAGACGAACCATGAGAGACGATGGACTCTGAAAAACAAACTGAGGGTTCTAGAGGGGAGGGGGGTGGGAAGATGGGTTAGCCTGGTGATGGGTATTAAAGAGGGCACGTTCTGCATGGAGCACTGGGTGTTATACGCAAACAATGGATCATGGAACACTACATCAAAAACTAATGATGTAATGTATGGTGATTAACATAACATAATAATAATAATAAAAAAAGAAAGGTTGATACCCTTCTGGTCATTAACTGGGGAATCAGTTGTCTTTCTGGCAAATAGAAAAATCTATCACAAGAAATTAAAAAAACTAATCTGTTTGGTTTTCCTTGCTCAAAAAGTTGGGAAAAACAAATGAAATTAAATTTTTCTTCGGTTTGCCAAATGTCAATATAAAATTGAATATTTCTCAGATTTAAAACTATGTGGTAAAGTTTTAATTTTGTCTGGAGAGGGAAACCTAAATCTAATTTGGGGTAATCTAAAACAATGACCAATTAGAATAATTTCAGTTTATATTTGGAATTGAATATATGAATAGTTTGGTAACAATTAAAATTCACTAATTAAATTTTGTTTAGACTGGAATTAAAATTTGTCTGCATATACTATTGGAAAATCAGAGTACTCAGGATTCTTAATGATGTAAATATAGAAACTTTTCAGGGAGGTAGTATGGTAAGTAATGAAGGGTGGGAACATTGGAGTCATTGGCCAGACAGGAAGTCCCCTGTCACTGTTACACAAACAACTCCAAGCAAGTTCCTTAATTTTTATTTCCCATTTTGTAAAACAGGGATGCTGACACTACCCACCACAATGGGATCAGGATAATCATACATGTTACCTAAAGTGCTTGGTACTTAACAAGAATTTAGCTATTGCTGTTTAGATGGCTGGGCTAACAGCATAATGTCTGTATCACTTTGGGGGGCTGATATAACCAAGTGCCATACAGACTGGATGGCTTATAAATAACAGAAAATTTATTTTTTCTTAGTTTTAGAGGCTGGAAGTCTGAGATCAGGGTGCCAGAATGGTCAGGTTCTGGTGAGAACCCTCTTCCAGGTTGCAGACTGCCAACTTCTATCCTCACATGATAGAGAGTGAGTGAACTAGCTCTCTGGCCTCTTCTTATAGGGGCAGTAATTCCAATCATGAGGGCTCCACTCTCATGACTTAATTACCCACCAAAAGGCCCACCTCCAAATACCATGACCCTAGGGATTAGATTTCAACATATAAACTTTGGGGGGATACAAACATTCAATTCATAACATATAACACATAACATCTCCTGGGACAATTTTTTATTTGTTTTTAAACCTAAACATCTATGTGAGCACCTCATTTAATTATCATTTACTTTTTTCTTTTAAAGAATAATAGTTGAAAGAGAAGAATATCTGGTTAGTTGAAGTTAGGCAGAAAGGATGATTATATAACCAACCCATTTCTCTTTCTCTATCATCCCTATCATCTATCTATCTATTTATCTATCTATCTATCATCTATTTATCTATCTATCTATCTTTCTATCTATCTTTCTATCATCGAGAATCTCTCATTTCTCTATCTTTGACATTCTTAGTATTCTTATTTGAACTAGTGGTAACATCTTACTGGTTTCCTCATTGATTAATGACAAATAAAATCTTTGACATCTGTTCATTTTATACCTGTATGAGGTACAAATCTTCCTTTAAAAATGATCTTTTAGAAATTAGAGAAACAATTCCATTTACAATAGCACCAAAAACCATAAGATACCTCGGAATAAACCTAACCAAAGAGGTAAAGGATCTATACTCTAGGAACTACAAAACACTCATGAAAGAAATTGAAGAAGACACAAAAAGATGGAAAAATATTCCATGCAATCTATACCTTCAATGCCATCCCGATCAAAATTCCAATGATATTTTTCAAAGTGCTGGAACAAACAATCCTAAAATTTGTATGGAATCAGAAAAGACCCCGAATCGCCAAGGAAATGTTGAAAAAGAAAAACAAAGCTGGGAGCATCACGTTGCCCGATTTCAAGCTATATTACAAAGCTGTGATCACCAAGACAGCATGGTACTGGCACAAAAACAGACATATAGACCAATGGAACCGAATAGAGAACCCAGATATGGACCTTCAACTCTATGGTCAAATAATCTTTGACAAAGCAGGAAAAAACATGCAATGGATAAAAGACAGTCTCTTCAATAAATGGTGCTGGGAAAATTGGACAGCCACATGCAGAAGAATGAAACTCGACCATTCTCTAATACCATTCACAAAAGTGGATGAAAGACCTCAATGTGAGACAGGAATCCATCAAAATCCTAGAGGATAATATAGGCAGTAACCTCTTTGACATCGGCCACAGCAACTTCTTTCAAGATACATCTCCAAAAGCTAGTGAAACAAAAGCAAAAATGAACTTTTGGGACTTCATCAAGATAAAAAGCTTCTGCACAGCAAAGGAAACAGTCAACAAAACAAAGAGGCAACCCACAGAATGGGAGAAGATATTTGCAAATGACACTACAGATAAAGGGCTGGTATCCAAGATCTATAATGAACTTCTCAAACTCAACACCCAAAAAACAAATAATCAAGTCAAAAAGTGGGCAGAAGAGATGAACAGACACTTCTCTGAAGAAGACATACAAATGGCTAACAGACACATGAAAAAATGTTCATCATCATTAGCCATCAGGGAAATCCAAATCAAAACCACACTGAGATACCACCTTATACCAGTTAGAATGGCCAAAATGGACAGGGAAAGAAACAACAAATGTTGGAGAGGTTGTGGAGAAAGGGGAACCCTCTTAACACTGTTGGTGAGAATGCAAGTTGGTACAGCCACTTTGGAAAACAGTGTGGAGGTTCCTCAAAAATTTAAAAATAGAGCTACCCTATGGACCCAGCAATTGCACTCCTGGGTATTTACCCCAAAGACACAGATGTAGTGAAAAGAAGGGCCATATGCACCCCAATGTTCATAGCAGCAATGTCCGCAATAGCCAAAGTGTGGAAAGAGCCGAGATGCCCTTCAACAGATGAATGGATAAAGAAGATGTGGTCCATATATACAATGGAATATTACTCAGCCATCAGAAAGGATGAATACCCAGCTTTTACATCAACATGGATGGGACTGGAGGAGATTATGCTAAGTGAAAAAAGTCAAGCAGAGAAAGTCAATTATCATATGGTTTCACTTATTTGTGGAACATAAGGAATAACATGGAGGACATTAGGAGAAGGAAAGGAAAAATGCGGGGGGGATTGGAAGGAGAGATGAACCATGAGAGACTATGGACCTGAGAAACAAACAGGGTTTTAGAGGGGAGGGGGGAGGGGGGATTGGTTAGCCCGGTGATGGGTATTAAGGAGGGCACGTACTGCATGGAGCACTGGGTGTTATACGAAAACAATGGATCGTGGATCACTACATCAAAAACTAACGATGTATTGTATGGTGACTAACATAACATAATAAAATTAAAAAAAAAATGATCTTTTAACAGCTACAACAAAGAAAAATTTTCTAAATTGCTAAAAAGAAGCATTTTTTTTAAACCACATATTCACTAAAAAGTGGCCAGGTTCATATTTTTCTGCCAAGTGTCAAAAAATATGTTACTCCGCATGTTTGATTTACTTCACATTAAATGACAAGTCATGCCTGTTACCCAGAAAGATGCAACAACTTTTTGTTTGTTTGCTTTCAAATTCAGTGCTCTTGTGTGAATTATGTCACATTGAAATCTGTAGATGTCTAGTAAATTTAAGATTTACATTTCAAGTTTCTTAATATAAACTTGAAACCATAAGCAACCAGGTGGCGTGCATATACCATTGATTGAACAGGAGGGTGCACATTTAGTTGGTGGCTCTGTAGTTTACATGGATTTCTGGCTTCACATCACAAACAATGTTCAAAAGCTGTTTCAACACACTTTCCATGTACTTGTTGTAGCTTCCGCTCAGTTCTTTTATCTTCCCTTGTGTTTGCTCTTCTATTTCTTCTGAGAGATTACTTTGAGAGCCCATTACCTAACAAAATAAAACAGAATTCACCACACTATACATCATTTTAAAGTGTAATTGTTTTACTAGTTAAACTTGTTTTGGCTTATTTATTAATGATTGTTCTATGGTGTACACCTTACATATTATTTTTCCAGAACTTTCTCAGAGAATGGATACAATCGCCAATACTGTAAGTAAGATGGATAAACATTCCTAAAGACGAAAAGTAGCCATGGTCAGTTACTTCTGCTTTGAGGCAGTATAAACTGAAGGCACATTCACAATCATGATACCATACTCAGAAGTTTTTTCATGTATTACATTTTTCATATATTTATAATAGTTTCAATTCTGTTCCTGTATCTTCCCCATGGCTTACTTTTCTGAATTAAAAGTCTGGAAAATAAAGTTGAAAGACATCATTAAACCAGTTTTGCTGGTTTTTAAAGAGCAAATAACTGGTTTGCCAATTTTTAAAATATATTATCTGAACTGATTGTTGTTTTTCAGGAAGATAAGCAACAACATGCCTGGTAAGATAATTTGACATGCATAGGTATCTCTTTTTGGGTAATAGATATAATTTTGAAAATTTTAATATAAATTGAATTTCTTTCAACTTAAGATATACTTGTCCATTTAGTTACATTATATTTTTACATGCAGTTTAATATATCTTTCTGGTTGCTCTCTCATAGGCAGGGTTTCCCAGTATTTCCCATTATCTCCAAGAGATTTGACCAAAATATAATTTCACCAGGGGATTGCCAATTTAAAGGGATTCTGCAGTGAAACCCTTTGTAAAGTTATCCTTTGCTAAGCAAACAATTAGCTCCTAATTTATCTCCTTTGTAAACTCAGCCTTTCTTAAACAGTATTGTTAAGGCTACACAGCTGGTTTTTGTTTTTGTTTTTCTCTTCTGTGAGTGTGCATTTAGTTCAATCCAAGAGACTCCACTAATGATTGACTTCTACTTCAGGGTCTTTAGACTATTCTAAATTCTAGAATTCACATTATCTTTCTGGGTCCTAAACTTGAAATCAAATGTGATTGAGGCCATCAGGTTCAAGTTCTTTTTTGTTTATACTCCATGCAATAAGGGCTTCCCAGTTTAGAGAAAATCACTTAAGGAAATCTAGCTTCTAAGACATCAAATAACTTTTATAAAATAACATTTTGATAAGTGAGAATACAAGGAGCAGAGACATATGGATTGAATTTCCCTTGCTAGGAAGAAGTTTAAAAATGGAAGAGAACTACTTACCAAAATAATTGTACCAAAATCTATTTTTCCTCTAAATCTACTATCTTAAGTGAGATTCTACCAAACTCAAAAAAAGTCTTAAATCCAATGTCTTTAGTGATGAAAAATTTATAAAACAAACTATTTTAAAATTATTATCTATTTTTCTTTGGAGCAGTGTTAAAAATAGCAATTATTAGGTTAGATTGCTGCAACTATCCTGTAGGACCTTGGAAAAATTCATTTCAACCTTAGGTTCTTTATTTCAGCATTGTCCAATAGAAATGTAACATGACCCACAAAGCAAGCCGTATAAGTAATCTTTTAAAAAGATTTTATTTCTTTATTTGAGAGAGAGAAGCTCAAGCAGACTACTTGCTGAGCGGGGAGCCCACCACGGGGCTCCATCTCACAACCCTGAGATCATGACCTGAACCGAAATCAAGTCAGTCACTTAACCAACTGAGCCACCCAGGTGCCCCAACAAGCCATATAAGTAATTTTAAATTTTATAGAGTCACATTAAAAAGGTAAGAAGAAAGAGGCAAAATTGATTTTAATAATATATTTTATTTAACCTAATGTATTCTTAATACTATTATCTTGTACAATCAGTATAAAAATTATTGCATTGTTGTTTTTCATACTAAGTTTTTGTAATCTGGTATATATTTTACACTTACAGAACATCTTAATAGGGACTAGCTACATTTCTTTTTTTAATTTAATTTAATTTAATTTAAATTCAATTAATTAACATATAGTGTATTATTAGTTTCAGAGGTAGAGTTCAGTGATTCATCAGTCGTATATAACACCCAGTGCTCATTACATCCTGTGCCCTCCTTAATGCCCATCACCCAGTTACACCCACCCCCCCCACCCATGGACGAGCTACATTTTGAGTGTTCCTTAGCTATATATGTGAAGTGGCCACCATTTTTGACTGTGCAGGTCTAATGCACAGACGACAGTTACTACTATTAGTTGTATTCTTCATGTGCTTTTCTAAGACAATATGATGATTTTCTGAAAGGATTATAGTAGAGACGGTACGTCACAAGGAGTTTAGCCCTGAGCAACTAATCAGTAAATACTAGTGATTATTATTATGAGTTTTTACTGATTGTGTTGCTTGTGCTTTTTAATTTTTTAATCCATTTTACAGTTCCAGAAACATTGGAATACCGTTAAAAAGTAGCCCATAGTCCATGTCTCGTCCTGAATAATTAAACATAATATTATTTTTGAGTTTATTTGATGTGCAGTAATTTGAATTTCTACAGTGTTTCTTAGACATTGTTATACCAATGACCAACCATATACTGTTTTATTATTTTTTTAATTTTAATTCCAGCATACTTAACATACAGTGTTATATTAGTTTCAGGTGTACAATACAGTGATTCAACAATTCTATTACTCGACGCTCATTAAGATAAATGTACTCTTAACACCCTTCACCCACCCACCTCTTCTCTGGTACCATATACTATTTTAAATGGCCTTCCTCAGGAAGAAGTCCATACCTTTATATAGGCAGACAGTGTTGATTTAAGCCATACAGGAGAGTAAAGGAATGAACATAAGCTCCACAAAGGATCAATCATCTTGTCCACTGATGTATTATAAGTGTCTCAACCACTGCTTGAAGCGTAGTAGATGCTCAATGCATATTTGCTGAACTGAATAGAATGATCAGAACTCTAGGCATTACAGAGAACTTATTACCTACATTCTGTTGCTCTTGTTGGCAGAAGCCTGCTATCTGAATGTTTGGGACACTATATAAATTAGAAGTTAATAATTGTGTGACATGGGGTGGTACATTTCATCAAAGGGTGCGCCTTAAGGACTTCTTCTTGTTAATTTTCAAAGCTTCAGTATTGAGATTGATGCATATAGATTTACAGCTAAATGACTGATGGTGTTGGTGAAATCTTTCAACATGCAATACGTTTCTTTATAAATTGTTCAAATGTTCCAATTGTTCAAATGTTCCTGTTTAAGAGAAAGCAGAGCGGGGGCACCTGGGTGGCTCAATTGGGTAAGCATCTTACTCTTGGTTTCAGCTTAGGTCATGATCTCATGAATTGTGGGATTGAGCCTCTGTGTTGGATTCCGCTCAGCGGGCAGTCTGCTTGGAGATTCTCTCCCTCTTCCTTCTCCTCCCCCCACCCCACACACACTCACTCTCTCTCTCAAATAAAATAAATAAAACTTTTTTTTTTTTTTTTTAAGAGAAAGCAGAGGTTCAGTTTCAGGCCCCACTATCATAAGGAAAACACAGTTTTACATTCTCAATCTATGGTTGTTTCAGGAAAACAGAATATTTTCATGATATGAATTCAGGAAGAAAGACTAAAGATACAAAAGTCTTCAAGATGCCCCAGGCAACCATTTTCATGTCTTCTGTTTAGACTCATGGTCCATCTAACTTCTACATGCATTAACAATAGATTTCATGTTTCTACTGTCGTCCAGATTTCCTTTTAGCAATGTAATATCTTCTTTTGTAGAAGAAATTATATCTGGTAGCAATGACAAGCAAGGGATAAATAAATCTTTAATAAAACAATATTTGTTGATAAACAACTCACATTGGGATACCTGCTTCTGTTGATACATCAGGGGAATTGAAACAACACATACATTAACAAGAGCTAAGACGCAACTAGAAAAAGTAACATGGAGGTGTCTCCCCCACAGCAGGCAGAAAACTGGCTTCTTGGGTCTCCTCCCAGACCTCCTACTTGCTCTGGGTTAATGATGATGAGATTTAACTGGAATAGCAATATGTCTGACATATGGAGGTCATGCCAAGGAAAGAATATCTTGTGCTAATGGTTTTACAATATGCTTGAAGTAGCGGAGGCCTAAGCACGTTGACCTTTCTCTGTGAGCTTTTGATCAACTAGCTGGAAAATTGGCTTAGAGCTCTAATTATGAGAGCAATGAGGAGTTTTAATTATTTTCCAAAGCAGAGAACAAATATCCTGAACCAGATTTACATCTTATGAGATCCTTCTGGAGAAACAATATTTCAAGAGATTTAACCCAACTACTTTCTAAAATTACAGTCAGTCTTGTTACTACTTAAAAATAGAAATAAATACATCAGAAATATTCTGCCTGGAATAATAAATGTTGGTTGGTATTAAGGATGACTATTTTCTCAGGTCCCAATATGTCATGGGTCATGACAGGACTCAATGGGAAAGATAAAGGCACAGAAGAAATGTTAGTTACCCATTCTCTCAGTGAATATTTATTGCATGCTTACTATGGAGCAGACACTATTCCATCGCTGGGGAAAGTGACAGAACAAAACATAGAACCTGCCATTTTGGTGTTATAGTTCAGAAGGAAAGATAGGCAAAAGTAAAAAAATGTAAATATATAATGTATCTAGTAATGATACATGATATGACTATAGTGGGGAATTATTTTCTTTTTTTAATGAAAGACACAGTTTTAAATAAAGTGATCAGAAAGAAGAGTTAACAAATGAACAGAGATCAAAGAAGGATGAAAATGTCTATAAGAAGATGATTCCAGGGAGCAAATATAACATGTGCAAAGGTGCTGTTGGCAATCGTGTGTTCAGTCTGTTTGAGGAAGAACTGGAAGGCAGATGTGGCTAGAATAGAACAAGTAGAGACAAAAGTAATAGAAAATGTTCCAAATGACCAAAGTAGATATTGTTTCACATTGCTGAACACTGTTCTATTTCCTTATGATTTCCTTTTCAATTGGCTGGCTTCTTTCAATAAATCTTTCATAGAATATAAAGAAATGCTTTTCCTTACACTAGCATTTAAAAAATATCTGCGTTTCACAGTAAAAAGTAAGCGCATGACATTTTCAGAACTGACAGATTAGCAAGATAGCCAAGGGCCAATCATGGAGGGCTGTATATAGACTTTGGATTTTATGATGCCTTTGTTGAAATACTGATAAGAAGAATTTATTTTAGCTGAGTGGTCCATTTTTATTCTAGGAAGGACTTTTTCTGTTAAGAAAGAGCCCACTGGGGGTGCCTGGGTGGCGCAGGCAGTTAAGCGTCTGCATTCGGCTCAGGTCATGATCCGGGGGTCCTGGGATGGAGCCCCACATTCGGCTCCCTGCTCAGCGGGGAGTCTGCTTCTCCCTCTCCCTCTGCCCCTCCCCTAGCTCATGCTCTCTGTGTGTGTGTGTGTGTGTGTCAAATAAATAAATAAAATCTTTTTTAAAAAAGAAAATTAAGAAAAAAGAAAAAAGAAAGAGCCCACTGGAAAAGTTTTTCTTACCATGGGATTCAATTTACCTGATCCTCCACAAGCCCCACATCCACTCCCACTAAAATAAAAGTTGTAAATAAGGGGATTTCCAAAGTGCTTGTAATTTATCTTGCAGTGTCAGCCTTTATTTATGTTTCTACTGAGGAAAAACCATACCATATCATATAAACTTTAGTTTGTGACACATGGAATTTAATAATTTTTTTTTAGTCCATGTTGCAACATAGAAGGGAGGATGTTGGTTCTGAAAGTTTCATGTACTTATTTTTTTTTTTACTGTAAATTGTAGATATTTTGAAAATGCTAGTGGAGGAAAAACCCTTTTAAAAATATTTTCATGAAAGATTTGTTGAATGAAGCCAGACAGTTGAAAAGGAAATTAAAAAAAACCCAAAAAACCAGAAGCCTTTTCAGCAATATGCAGCACTATCTACTTTGGTCATTTGTAAATCTTGAATTCACCAAAGAAGATGTGGCTTAACAAATTCATTCTGTAACGGTGTGCAACACTTCTTTATTGATTGTAGTAGTAAACGTTGATAGAAAAAATACGTTTTCTGAAGTGTTTTTCTTAATAAAATGTGTCAGTCAGTAATCTGTGGTAGGAATAATACTTCAACCAGGCCCTTCAATTTGAATATTTTAAAATATGATTTTTAACGGGTACCACATATTAGATATTAGCTATTGATTGACACTTTCTATAGCAAATCAAAAAGCCTTGAAAGTGAAAATGTAAAATCAGTAATTCTAGAATGTGTAAGATTTAGTTTGATGTTCAGGCTTAGCTGAACTGCATCTGCTCAATCCAGTGTATTTTTCTCCCTTGATATTCTGCATTATACCTTTTGAATATTAATATATTATAATCTATGCTGCATAAAAAAAAAGCTGTGTTTACTTTCTTGCTTACCTTAGATTGTTTCAGTCTAAACTCCTTCTCTCTCTGCATTCTGTACTGGTCAATTTCTGCCATAGCTTCTTCTTTAGCTTGCTTCAATCGCTTCTCTTTTCCTGAATATTAACAGTGGCATAGAAGGAATGATTTTTTTTTAAAATAGACATGGAATTTCAAACTTGATTTCTAAAAAAAAAAAAAACAAATAGGTAAGGTCTACATTATTTTCTTGACAAATTTTCCTAAAATAGCAAACTTCATTAAAAAACGATATTGAAAAATACCTTATTTTTTCAATTGGAATTTTCAGAACATGGAAATGACAACTTTCTTTCACACTTACGTGTTTAAATAAAATATCTGCCCATTTACTCACAGCAGTAAGAGCCAGAGAACAGATTTTAGCTGTCACTTATTCGAAAAGACATTATTTGGTCAGATTTTCTGTCCTGATTTGCTGCCAGGAATCCTTCAGTCCACACCAACTGGATCCTATTTAACACTGGCAGATCTCCAAAAGCGCTACAAACATGCAACTCAGACTCTATCAAACTGACTTACAATTTTTTAAAGCATTTTATTGGGGTTTTTTTCTTAGCATTAGTTGACTCTAGAATGTCTGATTAAGCCCCACAGCACATCAAAGTAGGTATTTTTTTTGTAGTAGCTTTCTCTGAGGGGGACTTGAAAGTGGCTGTAAAACCAATTGTTTTTAATGGTTAGGAGATTTAGTTAAATAGCTTTCTTTTCTTTTATTAAGAGCAAAGGTGTAAGCCTTAAGCCAGCGGACAGCGATGTAGATGAAAGTTTCAGACAAATACAATGCTGTAGGGATCATTAACTAAACACATGACTTTTTTTGACAACCAGAGTAAATTTGGGGGCTTACAGACTAATATTAATTGTTGCTATGCCACCATCCCCCACCACCTTCAGGGGGTTAGGTTCTAATGCTTTGTGATCATTAAAACTTTAAAGAAACTCTGAACTGTATTAAAATTTTTTTATCTGAATCTATTGTCTTCTAATTTCAGTTAAATGCCTTCATTCTTTTGCTTATTTAACATTCTCTGATAATGTCTCAAGCTTTTGTTTATAATTTTTGTCAACTGTTTGTTATATTGTGTAGACTTTGAACAAAATGTGTTCTCATTAAGTAGCACAAAGCAAAATCTTAGCATAAACTTCTGTCATCCACGTACATGTTTTTATATGCCTTTATTTTTATATATCTTTGTAGCATTTGAGTGTAAGTAGTTTCTAAATTTCTCTCCCTGCTAGGCATGAGTTGCTTTGCTAGTCGCATATATATATGTATATATATATACATATATATATGTATTCTATTTATTCTATAAAGATAGATTCACTGAGTTATAAATTGACATGTGTCTCTTTTAATGCCTATTGTCTTTGAATAGGACTGAGTAAACCTCATTCAAAACAGATAGTTAGCTTTGTCTTTACTCCCTATAAAATCCAAGATCTGGTGAAATTTAGTGCTCTTCTGATGCTTGAGGCTTAATGGAACATTAACAGCAATGCTTACCTTTTTCCTACTTAATGAATGCTCATTACCATTTTGTATATACAGATGCCTTCATTCTCCACATTTCTAACCATTTTGTGGCATCCAAACACATACTATTCACAGAACAAATACACAATATGTTGGGAAGGGAAACTGTTCCTTGATCCCCGGCTCTCTTTCTTATCACTGCTTGTCATTAACATTAGGACAAAAATACATTTAAGGTGTATTAACATTTTCTTAGTAATAATGGGTTGTAAGATATATAATCACTTTATAAAATAAATTACATGAGACATCACTACTTCGCCATGTTAATTACATAATATGTAAAAATATTGGTTTCAAAGTCACAACTCTAGGACATGAAAATAGTAATAATAATAGGAAAACCTCTGCATGCCCTATCCCTGAGCAGAATCCAGTGCGCCACTTAAAAGGGTGTCTATTAGCTCCGCCACACAGTGACCGGCTCAGAGCGGGTCTGTGATTCCCCCGTCATGGCACCAGTCACCTGCTGGTTCTCATTCAGTTAAACAGGAGGGCCGCGGGGAAATCGCTGCTGGCGCAGCCGTTTTCTGGACAGACTCAGCAGCTGCCGCTGCGTGAGAGCCTGCCTAGGCTACACCTGATTTAATCCAGGGGAAGAAACTGGAGCCTCAAGCCTGCAGTTTCCCTCGAGGTGAAGCAAAATGCATGCATCAGATCAGCTCCTATTAACCTCTAGCTTGCTTCTCTGTCTTTGTATGAAGATTTCCAAATTTTAATATTATACCTCTTTCTTCTTAAGCATTAAAAATATGGCTACTGTATCCCAAGCGGCGTTTAGGTTTATGTTCTTATTTCTCAATACTTTCTGTAGCAAACAGAGGGGTGACCATATGCGAAAGCCCAGATTTTTAAATATGACAATCAAATATTTGGTCCCCAAATTCTTACAAGGTCGTATATGCTATGAGACCAAATGTTCTAATGTTTGGTTTAAAAAATGTGGTTATCTTTTGCATCATGATTTTGAATATTACTCAAGCAGGTGCTCCAGAGTGGGGCAAGAAAGGACTGTTTTGATTCGTCCATCCATTATTCATTCAACGTGTACTGAACACCTAGTATATATTCTGCTACAGAGGGTAGAGAAATGCGTATGATATGGCCCTTGCCTCCAGTTGGCATAAAGTCAGTGTAATTTGGAAATGTGTACATGATTTCCGGCTTCCAAGAGGAAACTATAAAATACATAAAATTGTGAAGAATACACATAATCAGTTATGAAAACAATGGAACGTATGTTTTAGTTCTGTTTCTTCCATGGCAGTTAAAAACCACAAGTTTATGGAAATTAGCATCATGTCTAAATTCTAGACAATCTGTGCTTGCCTTTCATCCCAATAGTCATGTTATGTCTTATGTTATTAAGGTAAATCAAAAATATAAACAACGGAACCCAGATATGTAGAGTGGCGGTCAGAGGAGGCTGCCAAGGGAGGTCAGGGAAGAACTTCTGAGGAGGGAATGATTGAGCTGAATGGACTTTTTTTTTTTTTAAGATTTTATTTATTTATTTGACAGAGAGAGAGACAGTGAGAGAGGGAACACAAGCAGTGGGAGTGAGAGAGGGAGAAGCAGGCCTCCCGCAGAGCATGGAGCCCGATGCGGGGCTCGATCCCAGGACCCTGGGATCATGACCTGAGCTGAAGGCAGACGCTTAACGACTGCGCCACCCAGGCGCCCCGAGCTGAATGGACTTTTTAGGCAGGACAGCAATGGGGACAAATAGTCCATTTTGGAGATTAGAACAAGGCACAGTGACCCTTTCTAAGATACTTTTGGATATTCTTTGTAAACAGCTGCACCTTAATAATGCATTTCATTTTTAGACATGTGGCTTGTCATGCAAATATGTCTTACGTTCAACATGCCCTTATTGAGATATTTTACAGGAAATTTTGTGGGAAGGAAAGAGAGGGAGAGATGTTTGATTTCCAGAGGATTTGTGGGAAAAGAATGAAAAAATCAATTTGGGCAGGTTAAAACTGAACTCCATGTGGGAGTGAGGAGGGTGGTCAATGCTCAAGGATGGACTTTTCCTGGCTTTGTGGTTAGGAGATGCCAAGTGAATTGAGTATCCCAAATGCAAATGAGCCCTTGAGACACAGGGAGCCCTATTCTGTTGACCGGATTGTTAAATTGGTTCTGGAATCTTTTTGTGATTAGTGTACAGCTAAAATGAGATATTAGAAGCCTTGTAACCTTGAGCAAGTTAGTGTGTCTGAGCCTGAGTTTTCTCAATCACAAAACAGATTTAATAATCTACTGCAATGAATCATTATATGTATTAGGAAAAAATATAAATAAAATGCATAACAAAGAACAACTATTTGATGATTTTTAATCATTACTAGGAAAATAAGCCCAATTTCTGGGGACTTTTTGTTAGGAATAAAAACAATGAATACAATGTGTGTTTGAGGAACAGTCCTCAGGCTGTCACTAGAAAAGCCTCTGTAGGCTTCCCTGAGGACATGCAAGTGGAGGTATTGAAGGCATCTGGACAGACAAGTTTGGATCCAGAAGCAAGTTTTGAAATGGAGACAAAGATCTGCATGTCGGTCATCTGGGTTTGTGTAGGTTCTTGTCATAGCAATGGGATTTGGACTGAAACCAAGGGAGTGTATACAGAATGAAGAGAAAAGAGAGCTAAGGTCTCAATCTGGGGGGATGCCAACATTCAAGAGATGAGAAAAGGAAGAGGACCCTCAGGAGGAGCCTGAGAGTTAGCGGTCAGAGAAGTAGGGGAAACCAAACGAACATTCAAGAAGGATGTGGCCAACAGTGTCAAATGCTGCAGAGAATGGAAAAAAGAGACATTTAAACAACCAATGTTATCGAATATCCTCTATGTGCCACACGCTGTTTCTAGATCTATAAATACAGCAGTGAAAACCAAAAACAGACAAACTTTCTCTTCTCATGGAGCTTGTTTCTGAACACATTAAGGGGAGCTAGAAAACAGGTAGTGTATGATATGATAGAGATAATAAGTACCAAGAAGAAGAAAGAAGGAGCCTAAGGGATAGAGAGACGGTGGCTGTTAATTTAGGTAAGTCATCTTTTGGATGAAGAGATATATGAGCAGAGACATGAAGGAATAAGACAATGAGCCATGCAAATATCTAAAGGGGAAGGGCATTCCAAGCAGAGGCAACAGCAGATGCAAATACCCTGGGTATGTGACATGCTCGAGAAACAGCAAAAATGCTGTCACGGCTGGAACAAAGCGAATGAGATGATTGAATGTTAGGAGATGATATCATAGAAGTAGCACTGACACCAGGTCACATAGAGCTTCTGGGGCATGATACAGTGTTTGTTTCTTGAGACGCTAAATTCATGAAGGGTTTTTAGCAAAGGTGTGGCATAATACTATATATGATTTAAAAGGATTTCTTTGACTGGGTGTGGTGAGAACAGATTGTAGGGGCAGGGGAGACATAGGAAGACCAGTTTGAAATCCACTGCAATAGCTCAGATAAATGTTAATGATTGCTGGAAATAGTAAAGTAACAGAGGAGTTGGTAAGAAGTTATATATACTTTGAAGGCAGAGTCAATGAATAAACATGAGAGACAGAGATAAGGCAATGGTGACTCTAACGTTTAATTTTGGGAGTAGAGTCAAGAATTTAGTTTAACCGAGATGCTTATTAAACATCTAGTGGCAATGGTGAGAAGGCTGATGTTTACATGAATTTGGAGATTGAGGAAGCAATGAGGGCTGGAAATACTAAGTTTAGGAATCATCATTCATGCAGCTGGTGTTTAGAGCCATGGGATTAGATGGGATCACATAGGAAGTATCTCCAGATATAGAAGAAAATAGGTCCAAATTTGGAGCCCAACTTTAGAGACTGGAAAGATGACAGAAAGCCAACCATGAAAGTGGTGTCCCAAAGTCAAATAAAGGAAGAGTTTCAAAGATAAAAGAGGGATCCAGTTGTGACTGAGATATTTAATTAATAAAAGGTTTAGCAATGTTTGTGGTCTTGGCAAAGGGAGCTTTGGTGGAGTTGTAGGGACAAAAGTCTGATTAAAGAGGGTATTATGCTAAGTGAAATCAGTCAGACTGAGAAAAACAAATACCATATGATTTCACTCATATGCAGAATCTAAAAAAACACAAATGAATAAATAAACGAAAAGCAGAATTAGACCTACAAGTACAGAGAACAAAATGATGGTTGCCAGAGGGGAGGGGGGTGGGTGGATGAGCAAAATGGGTGAAGAGGAATGGGAGATACAGGCTTCCAGTATGGGATGAATACATCATAAGAATAAAAGGCACAGCATAAAGAATATAGTCAATGATATTGTCATAACGTTCTGTGGTGACAGATGGCAGCTCTACTTGTGGTGAGCGCAGGATAACGTATAGAGAAGTGGAATCACTCTATTGTATGTTAACTACACTCAAATAAAAAAAATTAATGAAAAAAGTGGGTTCAGGAGAAAATGGAATAAAAAATGTAAACACAAGGAATATAGGTAACTTCTGTGAGAAGTTTTCACTTACAACGGGGAACAAAGAAGATAAGGCTCAAGACAGTCAAGTGGATTTGACAATTAGAAGATGTTGTGAGTTGAACTGTGTTCTTCAAAAGGATTTGTTTAAATCCTTACCCCTGGTACTGTGAATGTGACCTTATTTGGAAATAAAGTGTTTGCAGATGTAATCAAGTTAAGATGAGGTCACACTGATTTAAGATGGGGCCTATAGCTGGTGTCCTTATAGGAGAGGGAGATTTGGACGTAGAGACATAGAGGCACACGGAAGACACATAAGGAAGGAGGTCTGTAATTACAGAGGCAAAGATTAGAATGATGCAGCTGCAAACCAAGGAATGCCAAGACTTGCTGGCAGTCACCAGAAGCTAGGACAGATTCCCCTTTAGTGCCTCCACGAGGGACCAACCCTGCCGGCACCTTATGTTTGGACATTTGGCCTCCAGAACTGAGATAATACACTTCTGTTGTTTTAAGCCATCCTGTATGTGGTAATTGTTACAGAAGCCCTAGGAAAACAATACAGAGGCTCAGTGAGGAACAGACAACAATGTCAGTTGAGCATTGGAAACAAAGCCAGATACCGGAGTGTGGTTGGAAGAGTAGGTATCCGAATGAATGAGACACCTGACAAAAATATGCATAAACAGGACAGAAGCTACCTTGACTTGGTAGGAAAACAAAGAGCACTTTGGGAATGTTTGGAGATTTCTATATGTGACTAATAATCGTTTTGATTCTGTTATACCATGCAGAAGAGAAACAACAACAGCTTTTCTGGGCTTTTGGGGATTGTTAATATTATGAGAAAACCAATGTGGTTCAAAGAATGTTATTATTTTGCTCACCTGCTACAAACATTGGAAAAAGTAATGTCACCAGAAAAACAATGAAGCAACCTCTCTTTTGGTGCCTGTGATTGTTAAAGAGCTTCTCTGCTGACCCTAATCTCTCATTTCATATCTTTGCTTTCTTGGTGTTCCCTTTGCTATTCTTTGTACTTGTATTTTCCTTATTTAAAAAAATCGTACGTAGTTTTGTGTAGATCTTGATTGCATATAATCAAATGCTATTACTAGATGAAAATGTTCTATGGCTATTATTTTAATATGACCCACTTGAAGAAATGAAAGTCCAGTATACTTACAAATACCCCATTAGTCTGTGGACTGTAAAGAAAGAAAAAATTTACAGGCCTACAAAACACACAAGACAGGGCCATGAAATTCGAATACAGCAACTTTTATTTTATTAGTTTATTAAAAGTCATGTCTTCATGAACCAAAGCATTCACATGCATAGAGAAGAATTTATTAAATCAAATCAAGGTGGTTGTTTAAATAATTTGGAATATCTGCATATTTGGAAACAAATAGGCAATTACCTGATTTAAAAAAATATTGATGGCTGGCATCCTATAAGCCCACAAAAATGAAATCTGCTTTACTGTATTAGCTGACATATTATCAAAGTAGATAGTTAAAATATTGTCTTAAGAATATATTTTGGGGGCACCTGGGTGGCTCAGTCGTTAAGCGTCTGCCTTCAGCTCAGGTCATGATCCCAGGGTCCTGGGATCGAGCCCCGCATCGGGCTCCCTGCTCGGCGGGGAGCCTGCTTCTCCCTCTCCCACTCCCCCTGCTTGTGTTCCCTCTCTCATTGTGTCTCTTTCTGTCAAATATAAATAAAATCTTTAAAAAAAAAGAATATATTTTGCACTTGTGTATAATTCAATGAGGTCCTCCTAGAAGACTGTGCCTAAGAGATCAATGGGACTCTGTTATTTTGCTGTATTTTTCAACAGAATTCTTTTTATTAAGTAGTGGAAGAATATCCATAGCTAACATTTATTGAGCACTTGCTATGTGCCAAGAGGTGTTTTAAGTCCTTTATAGGTATTAACTCTGGGAATTATGACAACTCCATGAGGTAGATACTGTTACCTCCATTTTGAGGCTGAGGAAATCACAGTGAGGTTAGAAGAGAACCTGGCCAATTCACCCCCCTAGTAGGAGGCAAAAGCTGGATTTGTAACCAGGCACAGCAGCTCCAGGGAGTGAGCGGTGACCATTTTCTATCTTGGTAGAAAATTCTGGATGTCCTTCACTTTTATTAAGATTATCTATTGCTTTTAGAACATTTTAAATATACCGGCTTGTTCAGTTTTTCTCATATTCAGATTTGAACATTTACATTGTTTATCACATCTTTTGATCTATATCCCGTCATGCAAGTTGTAATTTTGAGTTAAACAAAAACACTATTTTTGGCAGCTGCCAAAGTAGACAGATTGAGTGTTTATTTGTGAGAAAGCTATGGTTCACCTTTGAAAATAATTCGTTCTTTATGTGATGTGGAGTCACGTGCATTTGAGCATTTCAAAAGAGCTGTAGAGTTTTTCAAGTTTGTAAAGGGTGTAAATGGAATAAATACCGATCTCATAAAAAGTCATAACTACAAGTAAAAACGCCTTATATTTCAGAGAAATGTAAGTCTCTGCTCCTCCTACTGATGATGGTGTCTTGAATTTCTAATCTAATTCTGATGGGAGTTGTTCAGTTCCCCACACCTGGAGCTCCAGGGCAGGTCTGATGTTCTTCTGTAAAAATGTAACTTGTCTTGGACCAACATACTCACTTTTATGTTTTGATTAATGAACAATTTTTAAGGCGAAAAGTGTTAACTTCAAATAAGGTAATTTAAAGTAGTGCCAACCTACTGCAATTCCATCTAAATTTAACCAAACAGCAAGGTTATTTTGCACATAAAAATTTTTTTTGTCTTAACTAATTAATATAATTGGGGTGCCTGAGTGGCTCAGTCAGTTAAACATCTGCCTTTGGCTCAGGTCATGATCTCCACGTCCTGGGATTGAGCCCCTACTTGGACTCCCTGCACATCAAGGAGTCTGCTTCTCTCTCTCTCTCTCTTTCTCCCTCTGCCCCTCCTCCCTGCTTGGTCTCTTTCTCTCTCTCTCAAATAAATAAACAAAATCTTAAAAAAAAAAACTAACAAATATAATTTAATCTGTATCAATGAACAGAGGCAGATATCTGCGCTTTACCAGCCATCTACTAGAAGCAGTCCAAGTCTCCCTCATTACAGGAAAAGCTGACCCAGAAGTGGAGGCAGTTGTAAAAAGAAATGAAACTGGTTTGTCCTGTTCTTTTATTCCATTCCTTTACTTTTATAACTTATACTAATATTCAAGTATACATATTATGTAAGTTAAAAATAATTTTTTCGATTGCACTCTTAGGTAGTTTTCTGATCCTTAAAACATCATGGCCATATGTATAACCCTGATATTTATGTATATCATATATATCTTATATTTCTATTAAAAAAGAAGAGTGAAACTCAGAGATTCTAAATGACTTATACACAGAAACATAAGAAAAAGCCAATGCTTTTTCTACTCTGTTGCCTCACATCCCAGCTTTTCGAGTCTATTCACAATCTCCCCCCAGCCCACCCCCGCCACAACGTTCTCTCATAGCTGGTGAGTGTCGAGAGTAGGGACCTATATATTTCATTTCCACAGACCTAACAGCCTTCAGGAGAATTCCTGATATATCAGGTCTATAAACCCCTATCTATATCCCTTAAGGCAAAACATTTATACCCTATATTGTATTATGTAACAACTTCACTGAGATCTGAAGCAGCCCCCTTTAATGGAATATATTAATATTTTTGCAGCATAATATATAAATGCCATACCATTTTGCAGTCATTTGCATAGTTTGTTATAGAAAAAGAAATGGAGAAGTAGGTAAAGTTTGTCTTAATTTCTTCTCCTTCCTTTTCTTTTCTAGGTCTTTCCACATGGAGTCTTCCTTTTGCTGTTGTTGGTGCCTACATTGCTGACAGCTCAGGAAATCAACTTAGGAAAGAAAAATGATTTTACCTGTGGTCAAAAACCCAGCAGATCGAGTACTGCCTCACTCCTGGCTTCCTCTCTTACATTATAATATATTGTTCCCACATCTCATTCGATCCATTTTAACAAGCTTTTGTCACTACCTACTCTATTCCAGTCACTATATTCATCCCAAGAGTCACATAAGCAACACTTTTAAGACATGGCCCTATCTTGCTGAACTTTGAATCAGATTGCAGATGCAAGACATATAATTAGGAAGAAGGTAAATGGCACAAATCATTAAAGATTAAGTAATGATGTGATATGAAATGAGATAGTGGAGAAAACATAGGTCTTGGCCCAGAGAACCTGAATATGAGTTGTTGAGCTACAACATGTTAGTTTATTCATAATGAAAATTATATAAATTTTGTATAGTACAGTTACAATCCTTGCTTGGGGATCAGACTCTGTCCAAATCTTGTCTATACCCTTTACCCTCTGTGGGACCTTGGGCAAGCTGCATAATTTATCTAAGCATCACATTTTGTCTTTGCAGTAAGAGTTGGTGTGAGGAGTAAATAAGGTAAGAATTAAATGTGGTGCCTGCATGGTGTTTTCTATTTTTAAAATATGACCTTTGGCAAATAATGAACTTCAGTTTCTAAATACATAAAATTGAAATAATAGTAACATCTCATTCATATCTTTGTGGTGAATATCAAAGGGAGTAGGAAGGGGGTTGACCTTTATTGAGAACATTCTGTGCTAATATACAGATGTATGACTAAATAAAAAGAAAGTTAGAAAGTGAGAATAAAGTGGAAATATTATTAAAATATTGGAAATTAAAAGCCATTAAAAGAGGGATGAGAATGAGCTATTAAATGTTAATTATCACAATTTTACAGAAACAGAAACTGGTGTGTATGGAGGGTAAGTAACTTGCTCAAGTTCTCTTGCTAGTAAGTAGATTCATTCTGGAAGTTGTCTCTTAATCATTTCACAATACTGAGAAACTGAGGCGTGGCAACATTATGGAAGTTGCAGAGACAAGACTCAAGGTCATGTCTCCCTGTAACTTCAATGTCCATTATCATTTCACTTAGCACATAACCTCTCCAAAGGCTCTGAGTTAGAGGATTTCATCCCTCTATGGCCATAGGGACATATGACTGGGTAGTTTCAGTGAATTGGCCCAAAGTTTCTGAGGGAGTATGGTGGAGCCAGAGTTTTAGCCAGAGTCTGCCTGCCCCTGGAGGTCTATGCTCATTTTGCTGCATCCCCCTCACCCATTTTGTGACAAATCCCTCATAGGTCAGACAGAATGGAGACTTACTCTTCTTGGCTTCCTCTAGCTTGTCCTTGGCCCTTTTTTCTGCCTGAAGGAGCTGGTGGATCCCCTGAGACTGGCTGGTCATGGCAGCCTGCTTTGAGTTAGGTGGCTTCTGTGAAATCTGGAAAGTGGTGGATCTATTTATCCTTTTAGAAATCACCACATAACTCAGGTTGTTGTGTCAACGGTGAGTTCTAAACATGGGTGTTTGTTTCAAAATGGTCTGACTGGGCCAGATTGCTGGGCCCCAAGGAGAGCCCAAGGGTGGAATCCAGAAAAACAAGTTAAATCAAAATGAGGAAGCTGAAAACTTGTCCTTTCAGCCAACTTCAGTATTTGCTACGAACTAAGAGAAATAAATAAAAAATGAGTAAGATGCCTTTTGGAAGATTAGCTTCCTTCTTCTTCCAGGAAATATTGACTTGTTTACTAAATTTTTCTTTCAAGTTGCAAGACCTTTTTTTTAATTTGTCCATGCAGTTCTGGTTTTAGGGTTTTTTCCTCTATTTGTTTCTAGAGATTCAATTATCTGCTTAGGGCAAATTTTATTAACCTTTCGCTAGGAAGGAGACTTTCTGACTTTGTGCATAGAAGATAGGCTAGGAATCTATTCTTTTCTTTCTGTAGGCCTCAGGTGATAGGAATGAAAAGATTTCTTTGGGGCATTGTGTTACTTTTTTCGTAATGCTATATGCTGGAGTTCCAGGGAGATCTTAGTGTGGTGACAAAATCAACATGAAGAGAAATTATAACTGTAGGTTTTGAGGTTAAATTAAAATAATCTAAACATGTATTTTATATTACTCAGTGTTTATACGGGGTGTTGTCCTAAGATAGTACAGTGAAATCCATCTTGCTTGATTTGATTCAATCCAGTAGTGACTGGACAATGAGAATGTTGATCACAGTGCAGAATCATAAAATACCATTTTATATGTATCTAAAATTGTTATGTGAAATGAAAAGCTAATCTTTTGACTTGTGGTCAAGGCTTTTTATTTTTCCTGAAATGGTTTGCAAATTGGGATTTCACATATTATTTCTTCCATTTACTACACATTAATTGCCTCACTATAAACACCAGGTTGAATTTCTTTCAATAGGGTGCATGGATTTCAAAATAATTGTAAAACAATCTGAGAGCTAATTCTGTTAAGGTTTTAATGTTAATTTTCCCCTAAGTTTAGAGTTATCCCATCATCCATGCCTGTAGCACAATGTTATGTGTACGTCATCTTTAGCAAATCTTTCTCAAAGGATCAGCTCTTTTTCACAGGAATACCTTTCTTTCTTTTTGCATTCATATTTAATCAGTTTATAAAATTTAATTTTTATTGCATGATTACAATAATTAGTGTAATTGGAATAAACAGATATGTGAACAAATACAGCTCTGGTAATAGATACTTCAAATGCATAGGAGCAAAAGTGAAGGCAAACTGGAGTGTAGTTCATTAGTGTCAAATTAGACTTGTTTTAGGCATCAGTTAGTATTAGAACAGAAAATATATATTATGTGAAATGCATAAAATGCTTAACATCACTTCCTGCCACTACCATCAGGTAATATACATCAATGATTCACACTGGGACTAACTATACTATTAGCAAATTCAAACACTTGGAACTCAGCAATGTATTGATTAAATTTTAGTTGACAAATTCTCATACTCCTATCAGAATCCTGTACGTAATGTTGGATAGCAGTCATGACAAATTTTCAATGACCTAGATATTGAATGGAACAAAAGAATTACCCATTGTTAGTTGCTACTAATACAGTCATATTGTTAGACCTTTTATATATTTGTTTGTTTAATTAATTTTTAATTTTCATTTAAATTCAATTAATTAACATATAGTGTATTATTAGTTTCAGAGGTAGAGGTTAGTGATTCATCAGTTGCATATAACACCCAGTGCTTATTACATCAAGTGTCCTCCTTAATGCTCATCACCCAGTTACCCCCTCCCTCCCCACACCTCTCCCCCAGCAACCCTCAGTTTGTTTCCTATAGTTAAGAGTCTCTTATGGTTTGTCTCCTTCTCTCATTTCATACTATTTTATTTTTCCCTCCCTTCCTCTATGCTCCTTTGTTTTGTTTCCTAAATTCCACATGTGAGTGAAATCATATGATAATTGTCTTTCTTTGACTTATTTTGCTTAGCATAATACCCTCTAGTTCCATCCACAGTCGTTGCAAATGGTAAGATTTCATTTATTTTGATGGCTGGGTAATATTCCATTGTATATATATATACTATATCTTCTTTACCCACTCATTTGTTGATGGACATCCGTGTTCTTTCCATAGTTTGGCTATTGTAGACATTGCTGCTATAACATTGGGGTGCAGGTGCCCTTTCGGATCACTATGTTTGTGTCTTTTGGGTAAATACCTAATAGTGCAATTACTGGGTTGTAGGGTAGCTCTATTTTCAACTTTTTGAGGAACGTCCATACTGTTTTCCAGGGTGGCTGCACCAGCTTGCATTCCCACCAGTAGTATAAGAGGGTTCCCCTTTCTCTGCATCCTCGCCAACATCTGTCATTTCCTGATGTTAATCTTAGCCATTCTGACTGGTGTGAGGTGGTATCTAACTGTGGTTTTGATTTGTATTTCTCTGATGCTGAGTGATGTTGAACATTTTTTCATGTGTTGTTAGACCCTTTCTAAATACCTGTAACATTCAGTGAACATATCAATGGCAGAAAATTTTAATCATATTTTCTTTAAGATCAAAATACATAATTTTTAATTTTATGGCAGAAAGGTTTTTTTCCTTTTATTTAATGGAAAGGCTTTCTTGGCACAAAAATATAGACAGGACATTGTATAGTGTCTCTTGACAAAAAGATGCAAAGTGGAATATCTGGAAGAAGTGTCTTCTTAGGAGATAGACTTTGGACATAACTCAAAGTAGGGAGTTAGAATGGATTCTGTTTTCTCCTGACCCACAAAGGATTACCCTCCCAGTGGAAAGGAGAGATGAAAAAGACCATTCATAACAGAAAAATGGCAAGGAAGCTACTCATCTTATTCTGGGCTCTGGGTGGGAAAAAAAAAACGTAAAAATAAGTCTATACTTGTATTGGTTTGCAATTATATTACCATGTCTTCCATAGAGATAAAACCATGCTGAACAGAATAAAGTGCAAAACAAATGAGAAGGTAAAGTCAAGGAGAAGTGGACAGTATAGGTAGATAGAGCCAGATGCCTAGCAGTGGAATTTGAACTTTATCATACATGCAATGGATTATTTTTATATTTATTTACTATATTATTATATTATGACTATATCATATTAACTTCCTGTAACTGAGTTATTCCTTTTTTAAAAATCAAAGCTAATGCCTGATGTGACTTTTTATTTATAAAATTTACACTTTAAGGATAATCATATTTTGAAAAAATTTATCTGCTAATAACCTAGATTTTGAGTTGTGCTTTTAATATTTTGTAACATTGAGGTATCAGTAGACAAGCATTTCTTTTTCTAGTCACTAATAAAATACCAACTGTGTTTCAAAACTGGGTCTAATTGTAAACAATTTATACTGCGTATGTCTATACATTAACTCACTCAATTCTCACTGTAGCACTGGACATGGGTATCATTATCACATATCACATCTTTATTTATCAATAAAGAGACAGGGCTTCTATCAAATAAACAAGACTAATGGTCAAGAAACCATGGCTCAGAAAATATGAGTAAGAGGCCCAAGGTCACGACCTGACCTCAGGGTCAGTCATCTTCCTGCTGCACAATGCTTTTTCTTCCTAGGAAAAATGTCCTTCCATATTCCTTTTTTCTTGATGAAAAAGATAAACGGAAAACAAGGAATATCTATTGGCCTTTCCCTCTGTATAAAAAAAAACTGAAAATGTGGGTCAATGAAAATGCCAGATGCTGAAACAATTGATAATAAAAATATCAAAACGAAGTGAGATTTGGCTTAACTGAGATCTTGTTTGTTGAAGATTCCCCCTAGGAGTGCTCATGTTAAGCAACTAGAGCTCTTCCTATCCTATTTATTTGGGACCACTTGCTCTGGTCTTATGGTTTATTATATTCTACTTTTTTTTTTATACTTAGAAATTAAACCAAATAATAGAGTTTCCTTTAATTTGATTGATATAAATCATTTTTGGTTTTTATGTTAATGGAATATTAACATTGATGATTTCAATGTATAACACAATTTACTGATACTTATTCTTTATATTTTTTATTACATTATATATAGTGTTATTTTATTATTATTGACTACTATTTTCATGATAAATTGAATACTTAGCTATATATTTTTATAAAAATTCCAAGAAGTAGATAGGATTTGGCTTTTCAAATGAAGTAGAGAAATGGGTGTATCACTCATAGTAATTTGTAAAGAGGAAGTGTAAAAATCAATATAGTGTATATTTAGGTCTCTGTTCTTTGATTATCTTTTCTAAATACTTTCATATATTTTTATTAGTGAAAAATGCAAAAAAGTTGTTAAAAATGACAAAATCTTGGGGCGCCTGGGTGGCTTAGTCGGTTAAGCCTCTGCCTTCGGCTCAGGTCATGTTCCCAGGGTTCTGGGATTGAGCCTCGCATAGGGCTCCCTGCTCAGCAGTGAGTCTGTTTCTCCCTCTTCCTCTCCCCCTCTGCCTGCTTGTTCTCTCTCTCTCTCAAATAAAGAAATAAAATCTTTAAGAAAAAATGACAAAATCTTAAAATCTGTTCTTTTTGGAAAAGTTTTAATTGTTGAATGTTAAGGATTACAATGAAATGCCTCTTATTTTTACTTGTATTTAACTTGAAAAAAGTTTAACATCGAATGTTTGAATAGCTGTAATTATAAATTTAGCAAGGGTTCAGTATATATATATATATATATATATATATATGTATATATATATACACACACACACACACATATATATTGGGTTTCTCTTGTTTGAAGTTTCATTTCTACTCAGACTTCCTCTTGCTATCCATTCCATCATCACCTCTGCATATTTCAGCTAATCATATGATCCTTCCTTCTTTTGCCCATGTTGGTTTAGCCCCTGAATCTGATTAATAGTGAAAAGTAGATTAATCCCTGGTTTCCTGAAGGCCTGAAGCTTCTAAGCTGTCAACTTCAATCATTAAGCAAAACTCTAAGACTTGGTCTGGGTGCTTCTACAGAGCACAATATTATTATTCACTTCACATATTCATTAGAGCTGAGCAGTAATATATAAAGCAAATACAAGTGAACTATTGATCATCTTCTGTTTTCTTATCTCCACCACTAGATAGGGAAATGAGCCTCCTTATTCCTGTCTCTCATCCTCTGACTCTTCTCCCATATCTCCCTCCAGCTTACTCACCATGCTACCTATTGTCTCTTCAACACCAGAAACATTTCTCTACACTTTCATTCAGACTCTTTCTTCTTCCTGGAATAACTTTTTCATATTTCCCTAGAACAAAAATCATTCAAAGCCCAATTTTAATGTCTACTTTAAAGGATGAAACTTTCTAGGTCCTCTCAGACCTAACTGATCCCTTCTTCATCTAGAACTTTATAGGACTTTATGCGTTAATTTCAGAAGACATTCCCCAAGCTTCATTTGCTTTTTTTCACTCACAAACTATAAGCTTTGGGGGAATAAAGGTGGCATTTTACTTGTGATTGTTTCTGGAGCAGCACTTTGCACATAGTGGGCACAAACTTTTTTTTTTTTGGAAATTGTGGTAACATTTTCTTTCAGATGAAGTACAACAATGAACTCTATTTACTGTGAGAAATTTAAGCGGGGATTCTGCCATATTTCAAACTGTCGTTTTGTGAAGCAGGGCACTTCTTATATCAAAGGAACAAACTTGTAGTAAGCAATTATTATAGCACAAAAAGTAATAAAGGTGAAAACATTTTAATTAAATATGGTAGTTGCTTAGAGCTGAAATAAAATATTCCTAGTTATGGTGAGATTGTGCAAATTGATTCCTACGTAGATTCTACCATTGTGTGCTCTCAGGATTAGGTTATATAGACCTTTCATCTCCCTTTCTGGTTTTCTTAAAGAGTGCATTACATCTCCCTCTGTCTATTTTTTGCTCAATGCCTGCAAAACCTGACCTTCATTTATACATTCAAGAAAATGTTTTAAATACCTATGCCATGCTAGATTACCTGAGTAAGACTTCCACTCCTTGCCTTCCACTTGAAGTCTAATAGAAATAACTGTAATGGAAGGTAGACTATAGGGACTATGAGAATAGTTCCAAATGTAGAAGAAATACTAGACTGTGTGGGTGGTAGAGAGATGCAATTTTAACTGACAGTATTTCTTCATTATTTCTATAATGTGAGAAAATGCTGTCACTTTAGGTCTCAGTTTTGTGTTTCTTTTGTGGTATTAAATGGCTTCCCATTTCTAGTGAAGCTCATGTTGCTTTTTGAGATGGATTCTGTGGGAAATCTGAGTCTGAGGAAGTTGTTTTGAGATTGTTGTGTAAGTGTCTCCTCTCCCCTCCTACTCTCTAGTCTACCATATACTGCTACAATAAGTTTCACTACAGGATCTGGGTGTTTATTCAAACAGATGAAAGATAGAGCCCGAAGTACCCATGTTGTTCTGAAAGGTAGGCATGGGCCTTTCTGGAGTTTCTTTTACTCTATTCCATTACTCCTGGTTGGATCTCTTGAAATGCTTCTTTCACGTACCTTGAAGGACACCAACATTTTTTATTTTCTTTCTACTTCTAGCTGCTCCCTTTTAGTCTCTTTTTCTTTATCTAGTTTCTTCCCATTTTCTTTTTCTTTCTTTACTTTTCTCTGCTTTTTCCTTTTCTTTCTTCTTTTTTTTTTCTTTCAAATGTTGGAGTTACCCAGGATTCAATTTTGGACCACTTCTCTTTTTTATCTATATTCACTCCCTGGGTGATCTCATCCTGGCTCATGAGTTTAAATGTCATCTTTATGCTGATGACTCCTAAATTAAATTCCTACTTTACACCTACCCTATGAATGCCAGCCCCATTTTCACTTGCATGTTTAAAAGGTATCTTGGACTTAACATGCCCTAATCAGAGATCTTGAACCCCAACAAGTCTGCTCCTCTTATACTTTTCCCTCATTTAAAAAAAGTAGTAGGTCCAGGGGCGTCTGGGTGGCTCAGTCCATTGAGTGTCCGACTCTTGATATCAGCTCAGGTCTTGATCTCAGGGTCATAAGTTCAAACCCTGAGTTGGGTTCCACACTGGGCATGGAGTCTACTTAAAAAAAAAAAAGGTACTTCCATTCACATATTTGCTCAAAATCAAGTCTTCTTTTCTCTCATTCCCCATATCCAATCCTTCAACAAATATGTTGACTCTTCCTTCAAAATAAATTTAGAATCTGACTTCTCTTCATCTCTCCATTAATACTCTGGTCAAAGCCACATCATCTCTTGAATAGATGATTTGTCATAGTCTATGAACTGCTCTTCTATTTCTATTCTTGCCCTATTTAAATCTGTTTTCAATATAACAGTGAGAATAATCCTATTAAAACAGTGAGAACAATCTCATTCCTCTGTTCAAGGTCTTATAATGATTGCCCAGACCAGTTGGGTAAAGATGAGATCCTTACCAAGGCATCTAAAAGCTTCCACCATTCATTCCACTCAAGTTCCTCTGACCTCCCTGCTCCTGCATGCTGCTGCCTTAGAACCCATATACTTGCTCTTCTTTCTGTCTACAATGCTAATCCGTAAGTATCTGCGTGGCTTGCTTCCTCCCCACACTCATGTTCTGATTCAATGAGGACTTCTTTGACCAACCAATCTAAATTTGCCAGACTCTACCTCCCTCTCCTACTCAGATACTCCCTACCTTATTTTTCTATTTATTTTACTCCATAGCCATTAGCACCATATTACATTTTATTTTACTATTTCCTTTGTTTATTATCCACCTCTTCCCACTAGGGTACTATATTCCATCAAGGCATAGATTTTTCCTGTTTAATTCATTCCCTTATGCTCAGCATCTGGAACAATCCCTGCTACATGGTAGGTGTTCAAATATTGTTGCATGAGCAAATGCATATGAAGTTACCAGGGAGAGTATGATCACTGCAACTAATCTATCTGGTAATAAATGGGAATGTCTCTGTGTAAGAGGTCTGTGGAGACCTGTTTCTTACAGTATATTCATCACCATGTTACCTCTTTTCTTCTCTTCCTGTACATTTTAATCAAATGTATACCTAAGGTTTAATGAAGCAGAAAAGAGGGAAGGAAAGAAAGAAGGAATTGAAGAAAAGAAGATAGAGAAAGAGCAATAATGTTAAATAGACTAGTTGCTTTCTACTACCAGGGGAAAAAGCATCTCTTAAAATTTTTCTGTTTAATTTATTCTTTGAGAGGACATTCAACTAGGTTTAAACAATACTACAATATATTCAAAAATCATTGGGCAAATCATTAAGTGAGTATACCTTCATTTCCATGCCCTCACTTCCCAGTTAGGATTATGTATTGTCAATAATAAACTCAATGTAAAACTAGTTAATAGCATAGACTCGGGACTCAGCCTTTCTTCTAGCTGAGCCCATTTCTTCATCTGTAAAATGGGAGATAAAACCAGTACCTATCTTGCTGGTTTGCTCTGAATATTAAATTAGTTAATATTTATAAAGCTCTTAAAATAGTGCCTGGCACTACTGTCCAGGGAAGGTCTGAAAGAAAAGTGAGGAATTTTTATTAAGGATATTTTCTAGTCCTCAATGTTTAAATGCATCCCAATTAAAAGTGAAGATATCAGTGGGGTTCCCTTATTCAAAGACATGGTTTATGCTTTTTGCTTCAGAATTCCTTTAATAAATTTGCAACTGGAAGTCATTACCCTTGAAGCAGATAAACTGAAGGGTCACTAGACATTTGTATTTCATTTGCCATTGCTCCCAAAAGGCTGAATCCTTCAGCTCATCCCTGGCATGTGGGAGTATAGAGTGACTCAGTACTGGGGCCCAAAGACCAAGAGATGGGGCTCAAACCCCCATCACTTATAAGTTGGGTAATTTGGAGAAGTTATTTAACCTCATTTATAAAATGCTATAGATGAAACAGTACCAATGTCATAGAATTCATAAAGGTTAAATTGGATCAAGTATGAAAAATGTCATATAGTAAGTGCTCAATAAATGCTGGCTATTATTGTTAGCCATTGGATAAAGCAGAGATCTTACCAACAAGTATTACTTAACGTTCTTGCCCTTCACACAGCCTCAGGTATCAGAGTGACTTTGTCTAGTATCCTTCTGAAGTGTGCAGGCTTCCTTCTTCTGCGTCAATGGCATATAGTCTAATTGCTTGCTTGACGTTATGTTCTGCAAAGCAGAAGAAAAATCTTACTGAGCCAGTGAAGACTGCTCCTATTAAACACTCCATTTGTTCATGCTGACCATGTGACTGACTAGTCAGTTCTTGTTAGCAACTTGTGAAGAGTACCACTAAAAGCTTTAACCTCTTCCTTAATCAATGTTAGTATAATTATAAGTACAGTCCTGTCAAGCTTTCAGGTCCAGTCACCTCTTTCACCAGGCAAACAAGCAAACATAAACACCATATAGACCATTTAACCTATCGGGGCTGCTTACCACAGAAGAGATGTTTTTCTTGAAGATTTTACTCAGGTAATCATTATTGTGGTGTTTCACGGTGGAAAGAGCCATACACATGGAACCCATATTGGGCTTAGGTTTTGACTATACCATCTTCAAGCCATGTAAACTTCAAAGTGTTGCTTACCTTGACTGAGACTCTGTTTCTTGTTACTGTAAACTGCTGTAATTGCATCCACTTTTTCTGTCATTGTAAGCATCAGAGATAATAAATAAAGGATGCCTATGGTAATGACTGGTATATAGAAGGATCCTTACAAATAGTAGGTACTCGTGCCAGTTGTTGGCATGACCATGTGAAGGAAAGGACAGTGACAGCAGTAAAGAGTCCTACCCCTGGGGTTGACTTGTGTCTGATAAAGTCCATGGTTTGCCCACATCAAGATATGAATGAAAACCCTTAGAAGCCCTGTAAAATTTGGTTAACTTGGATTTGCTTATTTAAAAAACAAAAAACAAAAAAAACTTCGTATAATAATTCCATGCATCCTAAAGTTTGAGTACCACTGATATAGAAGAAAAGAACAAAAGGAAAAAATATCTGGGTATTCCAGTTTTCTGGCTTTCAGACAATTCTCAGATGCTTCATGGTAAATGGGAAGTTGGACAATTGGGAAGAGTTCCTGATGGCCTGGAATGTTTACTTTACTCTGTTTTACTATTAATCTGTAACCATAATATATGCCTTTTACATTTTTTTTGTTTTATGAAGATTAAACAAGATAATGGAAAAGCAAGTCATTTAGAGTTTGATTTTTTTTTTTTAATGTCAACGTAATAGACTTATGTAGAGCCTTCACCCTCGGTCTCTCAGATGTAGCTCTACATCAAAGGAAAATAAATGGTATAAAAATGCATTTTTTATTTGGGATATTTTAGATCAGCCTAGAAGTTATAGGTTATGGAAAATCGATATATCCTCCACAGAACTTTTTGTGATACGAATTAATTGACTTTTAACTCCACCAATTTCACAGTGCTTCTAGCACTTAATACTTTGCTAAGCACTTTCATATATATAACCTCATTTGAGTCTCACAATAATACCATGAGGCAGGCTCAACCAGCATAATTTTGCCCATTTTACATATGAAGAACCTGAGATGTGGGGAACTCAGGTAATTTGTCCAACTCATTTGGCTCTTAAAAGGTCAAGTTAGGACCAGGATTTGACATTTACTCTGACTTTTACTATTCTTTCTACTTAACATTACATCTTACTTTTAAGAGATTTAGGAATAAAAAAAAAAATCATGGATTTGCATGGAAAAGACTGAGTATTCTGCAGATAATTTGGGTTGTTTACATGTGGCAGGAAGTGATTGGAGGAGGGAAGTGTATCCAAACATTTTGTAGGCATCCACCATCAATGGCCACTGTAGTTGTCTTCTTCCTGACCTTTTGCCACGCTTATGAAAATAAAGAAAGCTGCAGGTAAAAGCTTGAGATGGAGGCTGAAAATGTGTAGCCTCCAAGGCAGTACTTTGAGGTCAAATGGGATTGGGACACCCTGTGCCTAACCATTGTTAAGGTATTGATGAGGCTGTCCTTGGCAGCCCCATGTTCTTGGCTGGAGTAAAAATTGCTTCTGGGAGACCTAGGACATCATAAGATTGGAGAGAAGAGGGTGTTTCCCAGCTTGTCTTATAGAGAACTGAGACTGATTTGCACGCCATCTGCCCATAACCTCCCTCACTGAAAACTCTTGTCAGAGAGGCATGGAGGGGCAGGTGTTCCTCTTTCCTTTCACCTCCCCTGGGGCTGCACTTTCATGACCTTATATTTTAATCTTCTAGGACTGCTCCAAATGGCTCCTTTAACCTAGTTTCCCCTCTATAGGTATATGGGAGAGGGAAAGAAGAAACAACCATTGTGCTACTCACCAGTAATCCTGGAGAATGTTCAGAAACCTCAACAAAAGAGAAGTAAGGTATTAAAAAGAAAGTGCCGAGAACCAGACCTAGAGAAAAGGTTGCCTAGTGCAGACCCTGTCCCCATGCACTCTTTCTGTGTTCTGGGACACTCTCAGCTCTGAGACTCAGGCTCCAAAGATGTTATCTCCCCTTGGCCAAAGAAGCATCTAACTGCAATGGATGTAGAAGACCATTAGTACAGGAGGGTGTTCACAGATATTAGGGAGCCAGCAAGAACCAATGGAAGCTCAAAAAGATTTGTGTTAGGAACTCAGAGAAAGAAGGGTTGGTTGGAAGAAGAGTCTGGGGCAGGAGAAGCTTCACACCCAAGCAGAAGGAAATGGCTTGTGGTAGGGAAAGGAAAAAGAAGGAGTCTGCTGGTGCAGAGTGGAACTGAGGCATGTGATGAAATGTGAGTGGCTGAGCTCATCTGCATGAAATAAGTTCCCATTCTCTTCAAATACAGGCAACATATAAGTCTCAGTTTGTGTCTATTACATACCTTCCAAGTCAAAATAGAAATAAAATACTTGCATTATTATTTAGAACTGATGTATATTGATGTAAGTTGAATATACTTAGCCAATTTGAAAAGTTCATTATTTTAAAGTCTGAGGTTGACCAATATCACACATTAAAAAAAATGCCCAGACCAAAGAGCTGCCTTGTGCAAAATGGTAGCTACTTGCCATACTTGCCTATTAAGATCTTAAAGTGTGACTCTCTACTCCAAAATGAGATGTGCTACAAATGTAATTGCATACTGGATTTGAAGAATGTAAATATCTCATTTTTTAATTAATTGCATGTTGAAATAATATTTTGAATGTACTGGGTAAAATAAAATGCGTAAGAATTAATTTAATCCAATTCTTCTTTGAATGTGACTGCTAGAGAGTTTAAATTTACATATGTGGCTCATAATATATTTGTAGTGGACAGTGCTGCTCTTGAGCCTGATTCTGCCATTTATTTGCTGTGCATGCTTGGGGAAGTTAGCTTCTCTGTACCTCCAATTCCTCAACTGTAAAGTAATTGAGTTATGAAGATGAAATGATTTGATATATGAAAAGTCTTTGGAGGAATATCTGGGATATAGAAAATTTAGCTGTTATCATCTATCATCTCTTGGCTATAACTTTGTTACATCAAATACATGTGTATTTGTATGTGCAGCACAGAATGTGACAGAAGCATTAAATAATACCAAGTTCTTTTATCATAGTTTTATTTCTGTTCTTCCCTCCCTCCATCTCTCTCTTTCTTTTCTTTCTTTCTTTCTTTCTTTCTTTCTTTCTTTCTTTCTTTCTTTCTTTCTTTCTTTCTTTCTTTCTTTCTTTCTTTTCTTTCTTTCTTTCTTTCTTTCTTTCTTCTTTCTTTCCTTCTTTCTCTTTCTTTCTTTCTTTCTTTCTTTCTTTCTTTCCTTTCTCTTCTTTCTCTTCATCTTCATCTTTTTTTGTTAGAGTTTCAGTGAACTACAATTACAAATCAGGGATGAATCTTACTTAAGGGAAGGATTGAATGGGGTATTTCTAGCTAACTGTTACAGCTATGAAAAGCATCTCAAGTGTTTTGCTGATAGTTGGAACAATGATAATTTAATTCCTTTTCTTTTTTTTTTTTTTTTTTCTTTTAAAGATTTTATTTATTTGAGAGAGAGAATGAGAGAGAGAGAGAGAGAGCATGAGAAGGGGAGGGTCAGAGGGAGAAGCAGACTCCCTGCTGAGCAGGGAGCCCGATGCGGGACTCGATCCCGGGACTCCAGGATCATGACCTGAGCCGAAGGCAGTCGCTTAACCAACTGAGCCACCCAGGTGCCCCTAATTCCTTTTCAAAATAGTTTCACAATCTTTTAAAAAATGTGAGCTCCCATAAAGCATCCTTGTTTTGTGACTGCCATGACAGGAAACATAAAATGCAGGGTCCAGAAGGTAGAGCGGGTATTTTAGTATAAACAGACAAATGTTTTTGGTTGTTTACTGTAAATAAGAAGAAATTACACTGGAATTAGTGACTTGTTTAATTAGAATCTACAGCTTATTTGTGTGTGTTTGCTTTGGCTAGTTTCTTCCCTTAAACTACTTTTCATTTGCTTCGAAGTGAGCCTAAAACCCACAACATGTGGACACTTCTAAAGACAGGGAAAATCCAAAAGCTGTGGTGGAATTGGAGGAGTGTGATTAAAAAGAAAAAGAGGAAATAGAAAAATTGCATTTGGTGTATTTTAAGGGACTCGATACGCTATCAAGAATATGATATGTTATTCAAAAAGTGCTTGCACAAATAGAAATCTATCCACATAACCCTGGGATGTATATAAACAGGAGTAGAATAATAGGAGAGTTCCTCTTTTATGTGACATGTATCATTGTTCCAGTGCTTTTTAAGGGAATGATTTTAATTTTTAGCTCCATAATTTAAAATGAATGTGATGGATATAGAGAGAACAGTAAAAATGATCGAAAGATTAGAAAATGAAATATCTGAGACCAGAGAATTTTAACACAGAGTTTTTAACCCCTAAAAGAAAACAATAGAGGGGAGCCTGGGTGGCTCATTTGGTTAAGCAACCGACTCTTGACTCTTGATTTTGGCTCAGGTCATAATCTCAATGTCCTGAGATGGAGCCCCGTGTTGTCTCTGAGCCAGGCGTGGAGCCGGCTTAAGATTCTCTCTGTCCCTCTCCATCTGCCCCTTCCCCCTTCTTGTTCTCTCTCTCTCTCTCTAAAAACAAACAAATAAACAAAAACGCAGATTTTTTAAGCTGGAAGAAGGATGAGTGACAATTTACCAAAATTGGAAATGACAAATGAGCCTGAGGCAGTGAGGATAATTATCATGTGAGAATCTCAGTTGAATCTCTGCCTCAGAATCCACTTTTCAGCCTTGGGCTGTCTTAATTGACATCATTTTTTTTTTTATTTTTTTACATTTTTCAGGAAGGGGGATATAGATCTCCTTCTTCTGCATACCCACTATACCCTATGCATCTCTTGAAAGTGCTCTGCCCTCTGGATCATGATTTTCAACTTATGTGTGCATCTCTTCAGATCTCCAAGGACAGGGACTCAAGGCTTCTTTTTCAATACCATCCCAGAACTTGGCAATGTCTTTGGCATATAGCAATAAGTACTTAATAAATATTTGTTGCCTGAATGCACGAATAAACAGAAAAATTGGGGGTGCTTGGCTCAGTCAGTTAAGCGTTGGACTCTTGATTTCAGCCCATGTCATGATCTCAGGTTCCCGAGATCGAGCTCTGCCTTGGGCTCTGCACTGAGCCTTCTTGAGATTCTCTCTCTCCTTCTCCCTCTGCCCCTCCCCCACCATGCATGCTGTCTCTAAAAAAAAAAGAAAAAAAGGAAAATTTGACTTTCTTGAAAAGATATTTTAGAATAATTTAAGGTAATTATTTTGTTGCCATTAGGGCCAGTACCAAATGGTTCATCAGTTGTTTTTGATTTCAAGACTGAAGATGAGATGGGATGATGGTGCATTGCTATAGGAACTTTAGAATCAGACAGCTCTGTTTCTAGCTTGGGCAAATTGCTTAACCTTTCTGAAGCTCATCTTGTTTGTAAAATAGGGACAGTAATACCTAATGCCCTATAGAATGATTGTCAACTTGTAAATTAAATGCAGTGATGTACAAAAAGTAGTTAAGCTAAGAGTCTATCACAATGCAAGCACTACATTCATTCATTCATTCATTCATTCGACAACTATCTATTACTACAGGATAGGCACTATTCTAGGTGTTAAGAATATGACAGTAAACAGGGCTATTATCAATATTATAAGATATAAAAGCTTTAGGTAAAATTACTAGCCTATCAGTGATGCTTTCTGTCTCGCATTACCAGGAGGCCAATTCCCAGAGCTGCTTCTATGGACCAGTAAATACCTAGAATAACATAGAATGTTGGGAACATAGGTGATCCTGTCCACCAATCTGCAATCTGAAGGATTCATGAGGACAATGTGGTCTCAAGACTGACTTGGGGATTTGGGTCCATGTTTTAGAATTCTCCCTGTTGGCCCTGAGCTTTCAGTGTTCAAAAACCCAGCTGACTCCAAAGAGCTTCCAGACTATTCTGCCTTGATAGCATTAGATTTGGCAGAAAAATACTCAGAAAAATGTACTTTAGCCCTTTCTACAATCTGCTATTGCTTTTTGTAATTCAGATTTAATAAGGACAGCTAAATATTTAATAGGAGGAAAGTAGATTTCTTGATTGTGTTTTCTGCGTCGATGGTTTTACTTTCACACACCTAAGTCCTTTGCAACTTCTGGGTGTTGCCAGAATGGACTTTAATTTCTTTTTACCTTCTTTGTGTTTCTCCTCTCTTTACTGTGATCTCAGTAGGAACCAGGAGACAAACTGAAGCACATGATGCTCCTCATCACTTAATCTGGAAAATTCAGTATGCCCAAATACAGAAACTAAGTCCTGAAATAAACTGAGGAGTCCTCTAAACCAGCAAGTCAGAAATAGTAGCATATCCGAAGGCAAGATCATCATATTCTTTATTTCTTTTATATCCTTCCTTGATTTCTTATTCATTTAAGTCTTTCTGGTGGGCTATTTCTGAGAGTGTTTTCTCTTAATTTAGGAAAAAGAAAAGCTGGAGGAAAAAATGGTCATGGAGGAGAGAGAGAAGTTACACTAAAAAAAATATAACAAAACAGATTCTAATTCTTACCTAAATAAGAAAATTTTCTTTGCTAATTTTGAAAGATTATTGAAGTCTAAATTGAGTAGAAAAATTAATTTTGTTAGAGAGATTTGTGTCTCTACAATTTAATGGTTTCATTGCACGTAATACGGAATTACAGGGTGCCAGAAGGTGAATATTAACAGATTTTTTTTTTTTTGGTCTCTCCTCCAAGAATTCAACTACTCTTTTCTTTTTCTTCCCTCCCTCTTCCTTCCTTCTTCCCTTCCTTCCTTCCTTCCTCCCTCCCTCCCTCTCTTTCTTTCTTTCTTTCTTCCTTCCTTCCTTCCTTCTTCCCTTCCTTCCTTCCTTCCTCCCTCCCTCCCTCTCTTTCTTTCTTTCTTCCTTCCTTCCTTCCTTCCTTTCTTTCTTTCTTTCTTTCTTTCTTTCTTTCTTTCTTTCTTTTTTCCTTTCTTTCTTTCTTCTTTCTTTCTTTCTTTCTTTTCTTTCTTTCTTCTTTCTTTCTTTCTTTCTTTCTTTCTTCATTCTTTCTTTTCTTTCTTTCTCTTTCTTTCTTTTTTTCTTTCTTTCTTTCTTTCTTTCTTTCTTTCTTTCTCTCTTTCTCTCTTTCTTTCTTCTTTCTTTCCCCCTCCCACTCCCCTTCCCCTCCCCCCTCCTCTTCCTCCCCCTCCTTATTCTTCTTCAGATTTAGATTCAGATTCAGATTTGGATTCAGTTCCAGGCTGAAAGAGTGATCCAGGAGTGTTGGCTAGGCTGGGTTTGCAAATGACCTTGAGGAGTTTCCTTCTTATCCAAGAAAATCAGGTTGATTTTAGGATCAATTGGGTATTTGAAGTGGATCTTCCCTCAAGTTGGCCTTAGATTATTCCCAAGTAATTTTGGTGTAATTGGAATGTTGGACCATCCTTTGACAATTCTCACCTGAATTTTTAGGCAGGATAATGTTTCTCTCTCAAAAGTTTTTGGTCTTAAAAAAAAAAAAGGTTTTATTCTTGGGGTTAACCTTAGGTTAAAGATATGCTAATATTACAGCTGACCTCTGACAGATGAAAAGATACTCCCAAATGCAAGGCACAGAGGGAAAGAAGTCAACTACTGCATGTTACTGTCAGTCACTATACTGGAAATGGTGTGTACATCAGCTCCAAAACTTCAAAACAACTGTCTTAGGCGATTATAACCCCATTTTTAGTTAAGGGAATTAGTGTTCAAATAACTTAAGTAATTTTTAAAATACCATTTAGCTAAAAAATGGCACTAGAGGAATTTAAACACAGGTCTGTCTGAGTCAAGGTCAAGATTATTCCTGTTTATACCGATGCCTCCTCAGCTAATAGGACTCCCTGTTCACAATATCTTGGTTTCCCTGAAGGTCTCAAGTACTTTTTAAACTCATATCTATTGCATATTCCAGAATAATTAATGCAAGTCTCCACAGAATTAAAGTTGAAGAGTTTAGGAAAGCAAATCCAACGTTGTGTTAGAAAATACTTTGTGCAGCAAATCTAGGAGATTCCCTCCAGTTGAGTGTAAGATATATCTTGCCCAAACTGAAACAGAAGTTGAGATCTACAGCTCAAACAAAACAATTTTGCCTTTCCAATGACCAACATGGGATTAAAGAAAAAGACTTAACCCTTGGAGGAGTGGAATATACTAGCCTAAAAGCAATGGAAATCCAAGAGCTAGGATTAAGGGATGGAAAAGATACTGAAAGAAAAAGTTTCATAAAAAAGATTGAGTAATCTATACCTAGTTTGTACCTATTCTTAGTTCTTTGAACTGAATTTAAAATAAACAATTTTAAATAGCTAGTCTCAGGTGCTGTATTGCAGTGGACATGGAACTAGAATCCTAACAGGGATTGTTAGAGGAGTGTAAAGGGAAAAGTCTATGGATTTCTCTTTTGGAGAGAATTTCCAGTCGCCTGGATAGTGGCAGTGATAACATCACTATAATCTGGTTGAGGGTCATCTGTCATCCTTTTGTCACACTGCATTTTCAGGACTGGACCTGGAATACATTTATCTCTGGTAATTTTTTTTACTTTAAGTGGAGATGAGAGTGGACAGATGGAGGCAGAAGAGGGAAACTGAATAATTCAACAGGGAATTGTCTTGACTTAAATTAGTCTTCCTTGTGCCAAGGCCTACTGTGTGATGCCAAAGGAAACAGTCAAAACTATCCATAGACAGGGGTGCCTGGGTGGTTCAGTCTGTTAAGCGTCTGCCTTCGGCTCAGGTCATGATCCCAGGGTCCTGGGATCGAGCCCTGCATCAGGCTCCCTGCTTGGCGGGAAGCCTGCCTTTCCCTCTCCCTCTGCCACTCCCCCTGCTTGTCCTCCCTCTTTCGCTCGGAGTCTCTCTATCAAATAAATAAATAAAATCTTAAAAAAAAAAAACAACTATCCATAGACAGAAATGTGCAGAGATGCATTGGGTATAGTTGCCTACGTAAATAGTACTTAGGGCTTTCTGTCATCTTAAGAAGAAGGAAGTGCAGAAGTATGTGTGTGCTAGTGTGTGAGTTTCTCACTGTGTATGTGAGTTTCGATATCTGTTTCTGGGTGAGGAAGGGGAGGATGGGTGCAGGGCAGAAATGTGAAGGAAGTACAGTAAATGTAGCATGCCTGTCCAACTCAGAATCAGCTTGCGATGCTTCTATGGTGCCCAACGTCACTCTCCATTTCTTCAGGTCTGGGAATGATTGTCCTTAATTACCTGTGTGGTTTTACGTCCATATTTCTGGGCTGCCACATCTGTTTTAAATTTTCTCTCAATTGCAAAAGCAATATATATTCAATGAAGGAAATTTGGAAAATATAGAAGACAAAGAAAATAAAATAAAACTGGCTCATAATTCTATCATCCTGCAATAACCACTATTAACATTTTGTTGTGCATTTTTCCAAGTATTTAGTTTTACAAAACTGGGATGATACTCTATATGTTGCTCTGTAACCTACTTTTCCCCTTGACTTTTATATGTTTTTATGTGACATACCCTTTTTTCAGTATGCTTTAGTATATGACTTGGACAATTCTCCATCTTCATGCAGACCCACCCATGCATTGACCTTACCACAATTTTTTCTCTCAGTAATTTCTCAGTGATTTCTACCATGTCTCCTTTGGATTTCCTGATCCCTCCATAAAATCACTTCCTTGCTTATACATTCGAATTCCTTTCTTTGTGATCACATGGTAGAGCCTTAAACTTCAAAAAATTGAACTACCTTTCAATTCCACATGAAACACTGCTGGAGAAAAACATACATCTGAGTTGATTCCTCAAAATGCTATTTCAGAAACATGAAACATAGTGTCCTTCTAACAAATGAAATGTGCTCCTAATTCTGGGTCTGTGTGTGTCTCCTCTGCCCAGAAATCCATTTCCTGACTTGTCTTCTGTGACTTACCATCAGGTTTCCCTTCAAATGTCACTAAACTCAAAGGAAACCTCTATCGCTGGCCTCTACACACTGGGCTGAAGTGACTGAGTTGTCTCTTTTCTCTTAGCCTGTAGGCTTCTTGAGGAGAAGAACAATACCTAGTGGAGTTTTGTCAGATGGGAAATCTTCAATAAATGTCTGCTAAGTAAAAGAACAGATTGATAAAAAAAAATTATGTTTCTCTTCTTTTCTAATTCATAAAGATCTTTAACTACAATATCATATTTGATTCTTTTTTTAAAGATTTTATTTTTAAGTAATCTCTACACCAAACATGGGGCTCAAATTTATAATCCCGAGATTAAGAGTCACATTCTCTACTAACTGAGCAAGCCATATTTAATTCCTTTAATCAAATCTTTGTAATATTGATTTGATTTAGTAATAATATTTTGGTCAATATATATATTTTTTGAGCAGGCTTTGACTAGGTTCACACCAGCAGCAGGGGGAAAACCAGAAGCTCAGTGTTACTCTTGCTTTACCATACTTCTCACACTTCCTCACCAACGTAGTCCTAAGAGCAGAATATAGAGAAGTTCTAAAAGAAATCAACCCTGGATGATATGGGATGCTGTAGCTGAATACGTCTTGCTGAAATATTTCTACTTAACATTTCTGTTAAGTATCCAAAATTTGCTTATCTTAAAAGATGTGTGCAAATTTAGTATATTAGTCTATTGCATGTTTGCCTCAATATTATTTTTTTTAATAACTTACCAATTTACTTTACATTACTTGACTCTTTCTGTCCTCCTCCCTCAAGTAAAACTGCTACTCCAGAAAGTGCCCATATCGTCCCATGACTTCCCAGGCCTTTTTGCATCCCATCAGTTTCTACAAAGGTATGTGAAAACCCAAATGGAGAAATAAAATGTTGTACCACACAGCCTTTCCCAGTGGTCAGCTGAAGGCAGAACCTGATAGTGTTGCTATTTATGTAAGTATTTGTAAATGAAATGAGAAACACCAACTCAATTAAGCAACATACATTTTAATTGTAAAATTGCTGAACAATATCCTAGCTCCAAGAGTATCAGAGATCTGTAACATCTGAATATGCTTTTAAGACATTTTACAACTTAGATTGAAAGAAACTTTTCCTGATTCTCCCAGATATGTAACCATACTCCACACCCCCTTCATCTGAACAACTAATGTACCTCCTGTGGATAGCTATGACATTTATTGCACCTATTTGGAGGATATAATGTTCCCTAGAGAGAAAAAAATAGTAAGTGCTTATATGTCCAGAATGAGAAAAAGTAACTAGAGAAGACAAAGTTCCATGTTACTTGACTCCTAGATACACCTGCTCAACCTTTCAGAGGCCTGAGTCATAATAAAAGGATAAAAAATGTAATATGAGAAACATCAATGCAAATTTTGATTGAATTACCAAGGGATTTCCATTTTATATAGCAGAAAAAGACAGGAAATCTTCTATTATTTATGGCAGATTATTTACGGGGGGGAGAATTCTCAAAAATCTGGCTTTCTGCTTTAGAAAATTATCTCCAAATGCAATAATCATACATAAATACTTCCTATCACTACTCATAATGACATTTTGATAAATATTTTCTTCTATCACTAAACAAATTTAAATAACCTTTGATTTATTTGCTGAAAAATCACTGTAAAATAGCAGGAATACTGTATTCTTGTGAGGACATAAAATGCATATATATGGCAAGAAAGTGAGCTCTAAAGGCAGATTTCAGAAACTACATACTTAAATTCCTTTTGCTATTTATCTTACTTTTAATTATCTTTTGTTCCCTTGCATATCTAAAAACTGGATCCCTCTCTGCTAGAGACATTGAATACTGCAAAGGTGCAAGGCCATACAGAATTCCAAAATTACAGAATACAATAAAAATTAAAATTAGTAAACCAAATGTTTAAAAATTAATAAATTGCTACTTGGGTCTCTGACCTGTTAGGTTTAGGATGGACACGTGGGGAGATTCAAGATTTCAAGCAAGAGTTGCATATCAGAATTGTCCTCTCTAGATTAAAACCATATTCCAAGAGTTCTGACTTGAGGGATCTAAATTTATAGCTTTCTTTTAAAATACTGATTGTATAGCAAAATATACAAGTAAACAGACTCTAGGGAGGCAAAAAACATTTGTTCCCTTCCTCCATAATATCAGCTTCCTCTGCACCACCCTGCTACAGTGGATATGAGCCAATTCCTGTGGCAAAACATTTAAAAACAACCGTGTGGCTCCGTATTGATTGGCAACACGAAATTTGGCTCCATAAAGTCTGGAGAATGAATCGGGAGCTAATGCTGTTACCTGCCTGACTTCAATGTATCTTTGTGTGCTTAGCGCAGGAAAAACAATTTAATAACAGGCAGTTTACAGTCTTGAGTATAGTGGACTGGTGAGGTTCAGCTCTAGATGCGCTGGCAAAACTCAGCCAACAGATTGGTAGTTTTATTTATTTATTTATTTATTTATTTATTTATTTATTTATTTATAAAGTTAACTTTTAATGGCCCATTTGTGATTGAATCCAGAATTTCATAGTCTATGTTACCAACCCCTGTTATAGCTAAGAACCCTAGATTTTACCAACAATTTCTGGTTATGTCTATAACATGCCAATATGGTCAGATTCAAAATACAGTAAAAGTGGCTACTTAGTCTAACAATTCTGATGTTACTTTTTAAAGATACCCAACCACTTTAACACAAATAGAAAGCGAACATAGTCACAAACGTCCATACGGAAATATGCACTGTGGAGTGTGCTTGTGTGAGTGATTTTTTAAAATACAGGTTTAGTAGGGGAAAATTACTTGTTTGTGTTAACCTATAAGGTCTACAACAGAGAGTAATATTCATCTTACTTGAAATCTAAGTGTTAAATTTAGTTGGAATGAGCAGGTTTATAATGATTCTTGTAATATGGTTCATGATAAATGAAAATATCAATTTATAAATTGTCATTGAGTATTAGGCTTTTTCCACTGCCTTAGGTTATTGTAGTTTGTCTTCATATATTTCTATTAAATTCAGGGTGTGGCTGACTGTCTTTCTGTTAGGGTGATAATAGAGACAGGTGGTTTTATTTTGGGGCGGGGGCTTTGAAAGGAATCAGGATCACCTTAAGCCATTTTACTTCTTTGTTTTGATCATTTTTCCTCCTCCTAGTCAAAAGAGATGATGACTATTTCAGACTCAGTGCAAAGTAAATAATCTAATTTGTATCAGGATTTAAGAGCACTTATTACACCATGATAAAAAAAATGAAATAGAAGCAAAACATAAAACACAGAGCATTCAAAACCTACTCCTTCAGTGTCCCAAGTGTTTCATTTCCCAAGCCCTTGCCCGCCTTTCTCTCATGCCTCTGTAAATCACCGAACAATCTGGCTTTCTGCCATGTTCTCCTTTCCTTTACACCAACAACATCTACATTTTAACACCAGCCTCTGGTACTACTTACATTAATCTGTCTTTTATGTGCCTTTTCATATTAAAAAAAAAAGAACAAGAACAAGAAGAAAGAAGAAAGAAAGAAAGAAAGAAAGAAAGAAAGAAAGAAAGAGAAAGAAAGAAAGAAGAAAGAAAGAAAGAAAGAAAAAGAAAGAAAGAAAGAAAGAAAGAAAGAAAGAAAGAAAGAAAGAAAGAAAGAAAGAAGGAAAGAAAGAAAAGGCTGAGAGATCTAATTGTCTTCTGCCTTTTTTATCCTGCTCCCCTCAGCCTCCTCTAGACTTCTGGGGAGAAAACAGTTCAGATACGTAGGATTTGCATGTATTTTTAACATAAATGTGATTCGGATTTTTCTACTCTGCTTTGGGAAAGTGATATAAACATCCTTGTCTCATTTGAGATCCACAGAAGATAGCTCTCCATGAATTATATGTTTGCTGTGGGTTTTATTTTTAATTTCAGATTAGTGAAATTCCTTTTATTCCTCATTTAGTAAAAGTATTTTGAATAGATGTTGAATTTTATCGCTGCCTTTTCTCTATCGGTTGAAAAGACCACATCATGTTTTCCCTTTATTACATTAATGTGGTAAATTACTTTGGTCTTTGAATATAAATGTAGTAGTGATGATCTCTTTTTTATTTCTGGTATTAGATATCTCTACCTTTTAAAAAAGTTGTCAGTAAACATGGATTCATCACCTTTATAAGTCTTTTTAAAGACACAACATTTGGATTTGTTAATTTGTTCTAAAAAAAATCTCTTCTTCTATTTCTTTCTGTCTTTATGTTTTCTTTTTCTACTTTCTTTAGTCCAATTGGAGCTTTCTTTTCAAGTGTCTTAAATTAATACTTAGATCAATGAAAATTATTCATTACTTTTCAGCCTTTCTTCTTTTCTAATGTATTTGTCAATGCTATAAATTTTCCTCTAAGCATGGCTTTAGCTACTTCCCCATGTTTTGATGTGCCATATTTTAATTAATGATTTAATTTAATTAATAGATATCACTACATTTTATTTAATGGTTTGATCAATGGGTAATTTAGAAACACATTGTTTAATTTCTAAACAGGTATTTTCTAGTTATCTTTTTGCTATTGTTTTCTCGTTTGGCAATGTAATCAAAGAACAGACTCTGTCTAATTTAAATCCTTTGCAATTTGCTCAGCTTCTCTTGGTCCATGTGGGAGGTTTGCTCTGCAGCTATCTCTGTGTTATAGAAGCCAAGTCATCGTATTTTATCTGCATTTTTTTGATTACCAGGGCAATTTTTCATTTTGTCTCTTGTTGAGAAATTTAAAATTTTGACACAGTCTGATTTGACTGATTTATAATTTGTATCTTTTATTTCGTGTTTCAGAAAATTATTCCCTATCTTGATATCCTAAAGATATTCTAACACATTGCATTTTTTAAAGTTTCTATGATAGTGAAAGAACATACTAACCAAATATGATACCAAGACAGCGTAGTACATAAATCAGGATTGGTCTAAGTAAATTGATAAATACTGTCACTCTATCCAGGACTTATCCCCTACTTTTTTTTTTTTTTTTTAAATCTCTTACCTTAGCTTATCTGTCCAAATCTAATTATGACCTCCAAATAACAATAGCTAACATTTATTATTGATTATGTGTTAGGAACTATGCTAAATGCTTTATGGACATGTTTTATTTAGTTCTCACACCAACCCGGTGAGATAGGTGTCATTATCATTTCTGGTTTACAAATGAGGGAAGTGTCATGCTAAAAGTAAGGGATCTGATAAGCAGCAGAGTTCTGCTGAGTTCAGGCAGCCTATGCAGGATCTGACTCTTAGTCACTACGGAATGCTAAGGTAATTACTAACACACAAAGAATTGTAGTAATTACTCTCTTTGCCTTTGGGATTTCTCTTGGTTCTGCTTCTCTTCTTCCATCTAGTTTCTAGTCCTTTGCTTTTGATTTGAATTCTGACTTTTTACTTAGGCACTTTTAATTGACAGCTCTATTTTAATGATCTGCCTACCTTTGATTTAGCACTAACTTTTTATTGCTACCTACTATACTTGGCTCTAACTTCAAACTCTTGGGCTTTCACTCCATTCGTTGCTCAGGATTGAGTCTAATGCTTACCTAATAAAGGATATTAAATAAGAAATATGCTAGACTCCTCCTATAACTCTAATAACTAGTGACACATCCAATACCTCCTCCAAAAACCATTTCTTCATTCACTTATCCATGTATTTAATCTTTCTTCCTTCTTTCCTTTCCTTCCTCCCTCCCTCCCTCCCTCCCTCTTTCTTCCCTCCTTCCTTCCTTCCTTCCTTCCTTCCTTCCTTTCTTCCTTCCTTCTATCCTTGAGTTTGTCAGACATTTATCAATGTTTAGCTGGTCTGTTCTAAGCATTGGGCATATGGGAATGAATAAGTTGTGTGCCTTGCCTTGTAGAGCTCATATTCCAGCAGAGAAGATAGGATTTAACAAATGTTGATGATAATCAGTGAAATAACATTGCATAAAATATTCTGAATTCATCATGGATGTTTTCACAAAAGAGGCAACAAATGAGCTGAACCTTCAAAGATAAGTTTTTCAGATAGATAGGGAAGAGGTGCTGGGAACTAGAGCTTAAATTAAGATGTTAGATTTCCATATATTCCTTTAAAATTGAATAGAAGTAGCCTGAAGGAAAGAACTTAGATGATCCTGGAAAAAGGGTTTATGGTCTCAAAACAAAACAAAACAAAACAAAAAAAACCCACAACAAATAGGATGTTTACTATGTTAAAATCTTACATTTGAGCCTTTACTTTTTTTATTCATTCCCTCCTTTTCTTTTTCTTATTTCTCAGGGTGGTGGTTTTGGTAACCACAAAGCTGGTGACATTTTATCACTATACTCATGTTTCAAATATAGCATATATTGTAAAGTTCCATAGTCGAGTGAAACCCTAAGAAGCCACAACGTTCCCCACAAGATCTGAGCACTCAGGCCCACTGTCCATTTTACTTGAGTAAACTGCCCTCAGTGTGGAGTAACCCAGTGAGTGATTTAAAATGTTTTTTCCTTTCTTCACTTTCTAGGGATTTTTCTTGACAAGCCACCAAAGCATTATTTTAGAAAATTCAATTACTTTAGCCAGGTTGAAAAAAAATCAGTCTATGCGTTGTTTTTGCATATATATATATCATTTCTACTGCATATCTTTTACATAGAAGAATGGCATCCAACAATAAATTTAGGCTCATAAAATATTTCCCTTCATTATACTTAGTTTGCCTATAAAATATGGCTTAGTCAAAATATTAAAAGTAATTTTCATTTGTCAAAAGTTGTTAATCTATATCTTCCCTAAATTAAAGATGACTTCTAACTTTAAATTATTGAGACTGAGTTGCTACTAATAAAAAATTACATTTAGGGGTGCCTGGATGGCTCAGTTCGTAGAGCTTGATTTCTGGGTCATGAGGTCAAGCCCCACATTGCACTTACAGCGTACAAAAAAGAAAAAGTCACATTTATTCATGTTACTAACCCTTATCTAACTTCATGTGGTTTCTAGTCTAGTCTATTATTTCTTTTCAGCTCTCCGAGAATTCATAGCAATTTTAAAGAACACTAATTTATCCATTCTTTGTTCTAATATTTTCTGAATTTGTTGGTTAGCTCTTTATTCCAAATACAATCATTGTTTTTGTTTTTTAATTCAATTACTTTACAAATGCATGAGTTTTTTTTTTAAAGTAGGCAAATTAACAAAAGAGAGAAAGAATGGATTGCACTCTCTTTTACCAAATTAAAAATGACAAAACGATTTTTTAAAGAAAAAAACCTAATGATCATCTTCAGGTTCAGAGCTTTAAGTAATTTTTTTGGATGGTTGTAAGAAGAGAAAATAGGTTTAATCTGTAAAAGAAATGATTAAATTATTACACAGCACTGCTGAACTATGTATTATATGCAAAAATGAAGACTTACCCGTGTTCCTCTAAATTTTGAGGCAAAGGCAGTTTAAGAATAGTTCTGGCTTGGGTCTCTAAATTAAACTCTTTTTTTTTGCCAAAACAGGAGACTGCCCACCCCTCCAAAATAAAGAGCAGTTTTACCTGGGGTAACCTAGAACCATCAAAAACAATAAATTCAGAGTGGAAAAATATTAATAAAACTTAGAGTTTAGAGTAAATGCCCAACTCATTTTGAAATGTCTCCTGAATATCTCTGATAGGTAATTGTGCAGATCACCAAACCCATATTTTACTACATAGCTCTCAAATTGAAATTTTTAAACATTTACCTCTGATTTCTGAATATTTTTTATTTAAAAATTATGTGAATTTTACAATGTACTCTAATATAACAAAATATTCTCAAAATTAAAAAAAATAAGTGGATGAGGTAAAGATCAAAGATATAATAATTTATAATGTATTTCATTTTATTTATGAATGATTCAACACATTTTAATTTCCCTGAAATGTTTTAACATGTAAAGTAAAATATCAAAACTGTTTTGTTTTCACAAAGAAGATGTATAAGAATATTTTCATACATGAAAAATATGGAAATACTTTATTATTATACAAAATTTTATGGTAAAGCAATTCTGATACTTGGTTATAATGGTTGTCATAACTGAAAAATATATGCCACGTTGGCATATAGAGCCAAAAGAAGAAATGCATTATTAATTGTGATTATTAAATTATGGTACTAAATTTCATCCACTAATTAAGCAAAGGTTTTTGTTGAAATTTATCCATTAAATTCCTGCCATCCTTGATGTCCATGAGGTATTGTTGCACAGTAATTGGAAAATTTGCAGTTTTGTATTTTTGGAAAATAATTTAAACTCTGCAGAAATTATACAGGAAAATTTAAGTTTCAAAAATTATGCTTGCGCAAAAAATATGCTTTTATATTTTTAAAGATGCCATGTCCTTTGTGGTAAAACAAAGCACAAAAGTTGGAAACATTTTTATCCATCCATTTTAATAGTGCAGAAAACTAATATACGCATTTCTCTGTTGACCACCTGTGTTGTGAAACTGTCACAGATCCTTCATGATACCTTCATCTCCTGAGAGAGACAGAGAACCAGGCTCAATTCTTCTATTAACTTCTTTCTCATTTAGGAATTGAATGTTCTCATTTTTTCCTCCTTCACTTAAGTGGACTGCCTTGAATGTCTCTGGTGGTGGGCACATTCCACTTTATAGACCATTAGGCTAGATAGGGTTAGGGTTAGGATTAAGTGGATTACATTTGGGGTTACCGTTCTGCTTGATTAACAGATTCTTCTTCTATTGAATCACTATCTTCCCTCTCTTAACTTTCTCTCTTTGGTCTTAGTTTGGTTTGCTGGAAATCGTAAAATCATGCTAGCTTGAGGATCTCAGGGCTAGATGCAACTTTAGAAGTCATATAGTTAGATTTCCCACATAGTTTAGGTGTAGAGTTGCCAGATTTACCAATAAAAAAACAGGGCATCCAGTTAAATTAGAATTTCAAATAAATAACACATTTTAATGTATAACTATGTCCCAAATATTTGCAAATACTTAGTGTCCTATATCTTATCTGGCAACCCTACATAGGTAACCACTCTGTAGGAATTCTAGCCTATGGGTAGCCAGCTTTCCCTTCTCCAAATGGAAAGAAATATTTCTTGGTAAAAGAGGGAGTGATTGATTGTAAACGGAGTGTGTGTGTACATAAACATCAAAATCAGCTAAGATGACATTTTTGTTTTTTCTTTCTCTTTGTTATGAATCATAAATTATCTAATATCCTGACATGTTACGTCCTCAGAAACTTTATGGAATAAGAGCAAAGGTAATACAAAAAGTGAATTTTGTCTTGAAGATCCACACCTCATGTGTCACCACTAAAGGAGATGTACTGCACAATGTCAAGTGAGCTGATGAAGGGTAAAAACAATGGTGGCTAAGTTGGACAGACAGCATGTGTTTTTGGACTTCTGGTCAAAGAAAGCTTTCTTCACTGGCCATAGAATATTCTCCATGCTTTCTAATGGGTTTAGCCTTCTAAGACATCTGTAGGCCCCCCAAAGGAAACAGCTGCTCTGGAACATGGCTAGCTGTCTAGGACTTTGGAGTTTACATTCCTTTTCAGTGCAGCTCCCCAAATGCACTTGTCAACTTGATGCACAGAGAGAAACTCATCTTAAAAAAGCACTCTCAGTCGGTCACGGAGAATGCATACTGCCATTCTGCCATATCTTGAATGTGAGTTGAGGGAAGAAAAAATTAAAAAGCTCCTTTAACGTGAAGTCACCATTGAAGTACAGCTATTTACTCTATGTGACAGATTGGGAAACTAACAAAAATGGGCTGTGGAGGCATGTTAAAAAGTTATGACCCCAATAAAAAAGTTCCTTAGTTATGGGCGTAGTAAAGCTGTACACTGTGGGAAAATATTCTTGAAATCCACTAGTCAAAAGAAACATGACTAGAGGCTCCATTTTGTAAATGTAGCATGCTTCTGGAATTACAGTAGCTAACCCACCCCTGAAGGATGCCAGGCTGGAGATAGGGGCAGGGTCAGATTCCTGGTCCTATGAATCTTTGTGTGCACAAGGCCCAGCGCTTTAGAAAGGCCCCATGCTTGGTTCATTGCTCTACTGTTACTGTCTTGAAAACCTTAATCATTTTCAATAAGGGTTCCCACATGTTCATTTATTTTATAGTGGGTCATGGAAATTATGTAGCTGGTCCTGCGTTAAGATGAGAATTTTGGTCAGGGCTGTGGTTTGTGACCAGAGGGCAGGGTTTTCCAATGTACTGTGTTACCTTCGGTAATAGGTCAGTGCCCATGTTTCCCATCAAGTGGGGAGTCCCACCTGCACACTATTATCCAAAACAGATCTAAAGTTTGGGTCTTCATTATCACTTCTACTATATCCAAGTGGTTATTAAGACCTGTGATTTCTATTGCCTCCTGTCTCTCTGCTACGGCTTTCTTCAAGTCTCCTCAGGTCTGGCTTGGTCATTGGATTATCTGACTCTGGTTCAGTCTTATGCTGTCCAATTAATCTTCTATAGTAAGGTCAAATTCTGCTTGCTACCGCTGCTTGATTCTGTAAATTAAGTTTTATGAGAATACAGCCATACCCATTAATTTATGTCTTACCTATGCCTTTTGTCCTATAGCAGCAAAATTGAGCAGTTGTAACCAAGGCTGGCAAAAGCTAAAATACTATGTGACCATTTACAGAAAAAGTTTGCCAGTCCATGTTTTATAGTTATCCCTAAATCATCTTCTAACATGCATATTTAATCTTTTTATTTCCCTGTTTAACTCTGGATTGGCACTCTATTGTTCGCAACATAAATTCTCAGCTGTTCAAACTGGCATACCCGGTTCTTGATAGGCCCCCTTCTTTTTTTTTTAAAGATAAGAGAGAATAATTTTATTTATTTAGTCAGTTATTTGTCAAAGAGAGCGAGCGAGCGAGAGCAAGCACAAGCAGGGGGAGAGGCAGGCAGAGGGAGAAGCAGGCTCCTGCTGAGCAAGGAACCAGATGCAAGACTCGATCCCAGGATCCTGGGATCATGACCTGAGCTGAAGGCAGACGCTTAACCGACTGAGCCACTCAGGTGTCCCAGAGAAATTTTTTTTTTTTAATTTTATTTATTTATTTGAGAGAGAGAGAGAGAAAGCATGAGCAGGGGGAGGGGCAGAGGGAGAAGCAGGCTCCCCGCTGAACAGGGAGCCCCATGCAGGGGGTGGGGGTTGATGCGGGGCTGAGCCAAAGGCAGATGCTTCATCGACTGAGCCTCCCAGGCACCCCGATTGATAGGCCCCCTTCTATTTCTTTGGACTCTCTGCTAACAATATCTGGACCATTGTGGTTCCTTTTGAAGTGGAGACAAGTGGGTGGGTGCGAGAAAGTTGGAGGAAAAGTGAAGTGGAAGGTTGATCAGATATACTTCAGAAGATACTCTAAATGCCCCCCTCTATTCAATGGCTTTTTGTGGGACCACACTTTTCTCAAGATTATTAAAGCTAATTTATATTCAGGCTGCAAATATAACTTACCCAACTGAATATCATCTGAACAGAAGAAATATTCATTGAGGAAAAACTATTTTCCCCAAAATGTAGTGCATTTCTATTTAGAATAACATTTATCGCTTACTATGTGCCAGGTGTTATCCTAAACATATGTGATGCATGTGCTCATTGAAATTTTTAACAGTGCTATTGTACTGGTGGAGAAAAGGAGGCTTGGAAGGGTTAAGCTATAATTAGTAGGCAGAGGGGCCAGAATTGAAACTCAGGTGTTCTCATTCCTGAAACTTCATATGTAATTACTATACTTGTGTCCTTCTGAAATAAAGCACTGCTTTTCCTTGATGTGAGGTCAGGTTCTCTGGAAAATATCATAAAGATAAATAGTTTGGAATTTTATTACTAAAATAAAACTCTGCATTTTGTTTAGAATGACCTACATGAAACAGGAAGGGCCATGGCTGCCTCTGTGATTGAGGAAGACTATGTAGCCAGACAATGCCTTTTCTTGGTTTGTCTGTTGGAAATTAAGGGTGACTACAGGACTTTGCGAAGTTTGAACCCCCATGGTACAGGGGGTTGACAGTTGACTTTGGGTTTTCTTATTTATTTATTCTCATCTACTGATGAAAATAACATATTTTGTTTTGGATTGAAAGAAAAAAACAACTTGTCAAGTCCCATTAAACCAACAATGATATATCATCTCTGGAATCGAAATAAAGATATTTAATTTTACCATGTTCAACCTGGATCAAACTTTATAGTTGGACATGGATGTTCAACAAGGCAAAGATTCTTGTTCAGGGTCATGGGGCAGAATCAGAAGTAGAACCAACGGCTTAATAGACGAACCAGTGTACTTAATTACCAGGTCCCTCATTTCCTGGTTGTATATACTGTGGCTTATTTCTTGTGGCTTTTGACATCCATATAATCTCTTATTATAAACAAAATAAAACCTTAAGCGGGTGATAGTATCTGTTGTCAGATATATGAAGTTGCAATATTCTCTCTTTAAATTCTTCAGCAAATCTACATCCAGCACATCATGTATGTGGTAATATCAAGTTCTTGATAATTCAAGTTGCTTATCCTTACCATGCTTGTGTTGGCAATGTCAATTATCTCCTTTATTTTTTATCATGACCTCGGTAATAATACCAGAGACCTCAGTTTTCCTCCTCTTCAGCTCAGAATGTCTCTGGTCCTCACTCTTCCCTTCTTTCTAGTTTCCATAAAATATAAGGTCTTTGGTATTTCTAAGACATCCATGTGTACCCTATTTCCTTTCCTCTTTTACTTCTTTCAAAACCTGGTTTTGAAATAGTTCTTTGTCTTTTTTAGTTTCCAACAACCTGTTTTTCCCTGGCCTCTTCCCATTATCTTGAAAACATGCTCAGGTGCTCCTTACGATGGGAAATACTCTCTTTGCCCTAACACCACCTACCGCTATAGCCTTGTTTTGTTTTGTTTTCAGTTAATTTCTAAATTTCTTGAAAAGTTCTCTGAATTAATTGCTTAACTTCCTAACTATTCCTTTATAGCCCCCTATCATATGCCTTGTTTACCCACCTCTCTGGTGAAATTGCTCCCTCAAAAGTCAACATGTTAACTAGACTTACTGTGGTGATCATTTTGCAATATATACAAACATCAAGTCATTATTTGTGCACCTGAAACTAATATAATGTTATATATCAATTATATCTCAGTAAACAAAAAAGTTAACAAAAACTCATTATTGTCAAATCCAGTCGATCTTTCTTGTATTTGAGCTTCTTTCACATAGCTGAAGTATGTGATATTTTTTTTCTTGTAAATATTTCCTCTTTTAGCTTCTGTGACCCTGCCATTTCCTGGTTTCCTCTTACCTGTCCATTACTTCTCAGTTTTTTTATCTGGTTCTTCCTCAGATAGTCCTCTAAGATTCTGTACTCATTTTTCTCATCTGCTTCTTCACACTCTTTGAATAATTCCTCCTGCCTTTCACAGCTTCACTTATCATAGTTGTTGAGTTTCCGAGTCACAGAACTCTTTGAGCAGCTGACCAAAGCTATGAACCCCTCACCCAAATTTTGACATGAGAATATAACATTTGTTAAGCTAACATTTTTTGAGCACTTACTATATGATCTATTAAATCCTTACAACAATCTCATGAGGTTGGGTAAGGAATTTGAATTGTGTTGAATAAAGAAACATAGCAAAGATTCACACCTCCTACATTAACTTGGCTAGGTTTCAAACCTAAGCAGAGTGACTATAAATATACAGTGGCATGCAAATTCTGCACACATTGTTAGCAGAATCATGGCCTTCTGAATCTCTTTTAGGGACTCCTGAACTATCGTCATCAAGACCATGGCCACAAAAACCTCTTTCCCTAGCTACAGTCTGAATTCTATTTAAACTCATCTTTTTAAAACACATTTTATTGAGGATTAATTGCCATACAATAAACTGCACATATTTAGTGTACAAGTTGATAAGTTTTGACATGTGTATATATCTGTGACACTGCAATCAAGACAGTAAACATATCCGCCACCTCCAAGAGTTTCCTGAGTGCCCTTTGCATCACTCCCTCCTGCCCCTTTCCAACCCACTTTGCTCAGAGGCAACTAATGATCTGTTTTCTGAGACTACAGAGCAGTTTGCATCTTCTAGTTTTATATTAATAGAATCACATAGTATTTACTCTTTTTTTTCCTGACTTCACCTATGTTGTATGTAACAGCAGTTTATTCCTACTTTATTGCTGAGTAGTATTCCATTGAATGGATAGATCAAAATTTATTTATTTATTCACCTGTGATGGACATTTGGGTTTTTTCCCATTCGGGGCTATCACAAATAAAGCTTCTATGAATACTTTTGTACAAGTCTTTGTTCAGAGTGGAGCGGTTAGAACATATAATATACATATATTTATTTATTTTTTAAGTGCCAAAGAGTTTTGCAAAGTGGCTGCACCATTTTGCATTTCCATCCTTGATGTATGAAAATTTGAGTTGTTTCATATCCTTGCCAGTACTTAGTGTGATCAATATTTTTAATTTTAGCCATTCTAATAGGAGTCTGCTGGTATCTTGAGTTTTAGTTTGAATTTTCCTAATGACTAATAGAATTGAGCATATATTCATGACCTTCATTGCCACCACATATATTCTTTGTTGAAATGGCTCTTCAAATATTTTTTCCATTTAAAAAATTGGACTTTTTCCCCTTATTTTTAAGTCCTGAGAGTTCTTTATATATTCTGAATACAAATCCCTTATTATATCTATCATATTTTCTTTCAGTTTGATTTTCATTATTTTGATAGTAATTTTTGACAACAGAAGTTTTAAATTTGGTGAACCCAATTTATCTTTTTTTTTAGATTTTTATTTATTTATTTGATAGTGAGAGAGAGAGAGAGCACAAGCAAAGGGAGGGACAGAAGAAGAGGGAGAAGCAGACTCCTAGCTGAGCAGGGAACCCAACATGGAGCTCAATTCCAGGACCCTGAGATCATGACCCGAGCCAAAAGCAGATGCTTAACTGCCTGAGCCACCCAGGCAGCCCATCTCTTTTTTTCCTTTATAGATATGTTTTTGATGTTGTATCAAAGAAATCTTTGCCTAATACAAGATTACAAAGATTTTTCTCCCATTTTCTTCTAGAAATGTTAGAGTTTTCAGTTTACCATTTAGGTCTAGAATCCCTCTGTAGTTAATTTGTATATGTGGTGGATTGAAGTTCATATTGTGCATATGATTATCTAATTGTTCAAGCACTATTTGCTGAAAAGAATTGCCTTTTCTCCTTTGCTAAAAATCAACTGTAGATGATAGAGGGGCCTTTTTCTTGACTATTTTGTTCCATTGATCTATTTGTCTATCTTTATACCAATACCACACAGTCTTTATTACTTCAGCCTTATAATTAGTCTTGAAATCACATAATCCTCTTTTGCTCTTATTTTTCAAATTTGTTTTGGATTTTTTATGTTTCTTGAATTTTCATGCAAATTTTGAATCAAATGTTAGAATCAGCTTATCACTTTGTACAGAAAAGCCCACTGGGATTTTTGAAAGATCAATAGATCTATATAGATCAATCTGAGGAGAATCAGTATAAAAAAATCTAGTTTTCTAACCCATGAGTAAAGAACATTTCTGCATTTATTTAGATTTTCTTTAATTTCTCTCAGCAATGTTTTACTGTTTTCAATTTATATGGAATAACCTTTAGTCAGATTCACCTCATTGTTTTTTTATGCTATTGTAAATACTAGTTTAAAAAATTTCAATTTCTGATTGCTCATTGTTAACATAGAAATACAATTTTGATTTTTGTATAGAGATCTTTTATTCTACAACATCTCTAAATTCACTTTTTTTCCTAATAGCATATTGTCCATCAGATTTTTTATGAAGATGATCATGTTGTCTTCAAATAAAGGCAGTTGTATTTCTTTCTTATAGTCAGGGTGGCTTTTGTTTAGCTACTCTTGCCTTAATGGCCAGAATCTTTCACACAAAGAAAGGAAGTGGTGAAAGTGGGCATCCTATCTTATTCCTGATCTTAAGGGGAAAGCATATAGTTTTCACATTAAGAATACATTAGCTGTAGAATTTTCATAGATACACTTTGTTAGGTTAAAGAACTTTCCTTCTATTCCTTGCATTGCTGAGAATTTCTATCAGAAATAGATATAGATATCAAATTTTGTCAAATGTGTTCTCTGTATCAATTGAGAAGGTCATAGAGATTTTATTTTTTATTTTTTTAATATGGTAAATTACACTGATTTTAAAATGTTAAGCCAACCTTGTGTTTTGGGCATAAACTCTGCTGGAATTCAATTTACTAAAATTTGTTTAGTATTTTTCCATCTATGCTCATGAGGAATATAGGTCTGTAGTTCTTTTTTTGTGTAAAATCTTTGCCTAGACTTACTATCAGGATATTGCTAACCTAATACAAAATGTTGAGAAGTATTCTTTCTTTTACAGTCTTAAGTAGTTTGTGTACAATTGGTATAATTTCTTCCTTAAATATTTAGTGGAATTCACCAGTAAAGCCATGTGGACTTAAAATTTTCTTTTCTAGGAAGACTTTTTTGAAAAAGATTTATTTATTTATTTGAGAAAGAGAGGTGGGGAGGGGCAGAGGGAGAAGGAGAGAAATCCTCAAGCAGACTCTGTTCTGAGTGCTGAGCCCAATGTGGGGCTAAATCCCAGGACTCTGAGATGATGACTTGAGCCAAAATCAAGAGTTGGCCACTTAACCAACTGAGTCGCCCAAGTGCCTCTTTCTGGGAAGATTTTTAACTTCAAATTTGATTTATTTAACAGATATAGGGTTATTCTAATTATCTATTTTTTCTTGAGTGAATTTGTTTATGACTTCTAAGGAATTTGTCCATTTTACCAATTTTTCCAGTGTTATTGGCATTAAGCTTTTCATAATATTTTATGATACTTTTAATATCTATAAATTTTGTAGTGATGTCAACTCTTTCACTCTGGACATTAGAATTTTGTGACTTCTCTTTTTTTTTCCTGAACTAACCAGTTAGAACTTTATTAATCTTATTGATTTTCTCAAAGAATGAGGTTTTGATTTCACTGATTTTTCTTTATTTTTTTTCTGGATTTGAGTTCAGTAATTTCTGTTCTAATCTTTATTAGTTTCTTTTGCCAGCTACTAGTTTAAGTTGCTGGGGTTTTTTTCCAAGTTTCTTAAGGTTGACGTTATCAGTTTAGGACTTTTTTTTTTTTTTTTTTTTTTGTGCTATAACTGTTTAGTGCTACAAATTCCTCTACATACTTCTTTCATGGAATCCCCCAAATTTTAATATACTGAGTTTTAATTTTTTTTCAAATCCTCCATAGTTCCATTCTCATTTCAAAATGCTCTCTAATTTTTCTCTTGATTTCTCCTTCAAACTATGGGTTATTTATAAATGTATTATTTAGTTTCCAATATATAGGGATATTCCAAGGATATTTCTATTATTGATTTTTAATTTAATTCCGTGTTCTCAGAAAACATATTTTAAAAGACTTGTCTCCTTGGGGCGCCTGGGTGGCTCAGTTGGTTAAGCGACTGCCTTCGGCTCAGGTCATGATCCTGGAGTCCCGGGATCGAGTCCCACATTAGGCTCCCTGCTTGGTAGGGAGTCTGCTTCTCCCTCTGACCCTCTCATGCTCTATCTCATTCTCTCTCTCAAATAAATAAATAAAATCTTTAAAAAAAAAAAAAAAAAAAAAAAAAGACTTGTCTCCTTTAAATTTATTGAGGCTTGTTTTATGACCTGGAATATAGTTTATCTTAGTAAGTGTCCCATGTGCATCTGAAAAAAAAGTATAATTTCCTATTGTTGGAAGGAGTACACTATAATTGTCGATTAAGTCAATTTAGTTGATAGTATTGTCAATTTAGTTGATAGTGTTGTCCAAGTCAATTTAGTTAATAGTATTGTTAATTAAGTCAATTTAGTTGATAGTATTGTCCAAGTATTCTATGTACTTCATGACATCTGTTTACTTTTTTTTAAGTCAATTATTGACAGAGGAGTATTGAAATCTTTAATTATAATTGTGGATTGTCTCTTTCTTATTGCAATTATATTAGTTTTGCTACACACTTTGGAAGCCCGGTAATCATATGCATAAATATTTAAGATTGTTATGGTCTCTTGAAAAATTCATCCCTTCAACATTATGAAATGATCACTTTTATTATTGATAATATTTCTTATTCTGATATTGAATTTTTCTGATCTTAATATAGCCACTCCAGCTTTCTTTTAATTAGTATCATCATGGCATTTCTTTTTCCATTCCGTTATTTTTAAACCCTTTGAATCTATTTAAACATTATTTCTGGGGCGCCTGGGTGGCTCAGTTGTTAAGCATCTGCCTCTGGCTCAGGTCATGATCCCAGGGTCCTGGGATCGAGCCCCATGTCAGGCTCCCTGCTCGACAGGGAGCCTGCTTCTCCCTCTCCCGCTTCCCCTGCCTGTGTTCTCTCTCTGTAAAATAAATAAATAAAATCTTTAAAAAAAATAAACATCATTTCTTATAAGCAGTATATAGTTAAGTTTTGTTTTTATATCCAATATGACAGTCTTTGCGTTTTAAGTGGTGTGTTTAGACTATTTATATTTGATGTGGTGTTAATAGTTAGATTTAAATATATTATTTTGCTAGTTGCTTTGTATTTGTCTCATTTGTTCTTTGTGACATTTTCTTCTTTTGTCTGTCTTCTTCTGAATTAATTGAGTATTTTTTTTTATTCCTATTATACCTTTGTTGACTTATTAACTATCATCACTTTTATTATAGTGATTGCCTAGGGTAGACTGTATACCTATTTAACTTGTTAGTCAACTTTTAATGATATGATATCACTTTATGTGTACTATAATAACTTCACAATAGTATATTTTATTTATCTTCCCCTGTCCTTTGTGATATTGTTGCATACATTTTATTGTTACATATGTCATAACCCCCATACCTTGTTGTTTTTTGTTCAATAATAATTAACAATAATTAATTACCTTCTAGATACATTTAAATAACAGGGAAAAACATGTATACATTTACCCTTCTAGTTACCATTTCTGCTGATCTTCATTCTTTCGTGTACATTAATATTTTTATGCAGTACCATTTTCTTTCTGCTGAAGTACTTTCTCTAATATTCTTTATGTTTTTGTAGTGTAGATCTGCTGGTGATGAATTCTTCAGCTTTGAAAAAGTTTTTTGCCTTTATTTTTGAAAGGTATTTTCTCTATAGCATTCTCAATAGTTTTCTTTTTTAAATGTCAGCATTTCAATAATGCTATTTTCTCATATGTATTGTTTCCAGTGAGAAATCTGTGGTCATGATCATCTTTGGTCTTCTGAATGTAAAGTTCCATTTTTTCTCAGGATGTTTTCAATATTTTCTCTGTGTTATTGGTCTTGAGCAATTTGATTATGATGTGCCTTACTATAGTTTTCTTCTTCTTCTTCTTCTTCTTCTTCCTCTTCTTCTTCTTTCTTCTTCTTCTTCTTCTTCTTCTTCTTCTTCTTCTTCTTCTTCTTCTTTCTTCTTCTTCTCCTCTTAGGTTTCATCAAACTTCTTGTACACATGTGGGTTTATGGTTTTCATCAAGTTTGGAAATTTTTCATCCATTTTTTTCAAATGTTTTTTCTATCCATCCCTTCCTGAGGACTTCAATTAAATGCATTTTAGGGACTGACATCACCAAAATGCAGAGTAGAAGAACCCAGCCTCTATTACCCCATGAAAGTAAACAATTAGCTATCCATGAACAAACATAACTCTGGGAGGGCTCAGGAGTTCACTTAAAATACTTTGGCAACACAGTGGTGAAAAAAAAAAAAAAACCCAAAAAAACAAAAACCGACCTGAGAATAACCACACAAAAAAGGGAAGGAAGAACAATTTCATTTTGCTTGTATTATTCAACCTCCCAGGCTGAAACTGCTCAGTGCCAAGAGGGAACTCCCTAGCTAAAGAGTTTCCCTTGACAGGGAAGGGATAGTGGGGTGGGTGATCAGCATCCTGAAACTTTTGGGGGCACTGCATGAAAGGCTCACTTTAGACTCATCTCACCCAGAGACAGCCTAGAACAAGGAAGAGGGCAGGGGCAACCAGAATTAGCCACATAGTGGGAGGGGCCATGGTTCCCAATGGCCTTCTCTGCAGGGGATCCCAGCTGCTTTTGCCACTGAAGAAACCAAAGGCCAGCACAGTCACTTTGGACCCTGCAGATTTCACTGTTGATGTTTTCCCCCATAGGTTTCATGTTCATAGGTGCCAGCTGCTTGAATACCTCCCCTGACCCTCCTACTACCCCCATCCCCTGCTGGAGCCCAAGATTCACACTGGCAGCCAGCTCTGGCCTCTGCAGTTGCACAGTAAGACACAAGTCCAGACCCTCTCAGCTGACTGCCACTGCTGTGTGCACACTCTGGGCTAACCTCTCCAGCTGTGTGCCTGTACTCTACTGTCCTGATTCTCATCCCAGGCCTCCACTGTCATGCGTGTACCCCTGGAGAGACCCTGAAACCATGGTAGTGCACACCAAGAGCGTGGGCTCCCATAGCTATTTGTGGGCCCAGATCCAGCCCTGTCTCTTGTCACAGACATGCACCATTGGGCTCACCTGCAGCTAGCCCAACCATCTGTGCACTTGCATGCCCCTGACCAGACTCTTGCTCCTGGCTTTCATTTGTACATGTGCCATGAAAATAACCTGCAGTCATAGGCGTGGACACTGACAACTAGGACCCCCACAGCTGTTGTGTTCTGGCAGTTGACCATTGCCCTTGCTTCTGGCCATGGCCCTTATTACTATATATGTCTGCAACCAGCCCTTGTCATTACACAGGATCTGCAACCAGCCCTGCAGCCAAGTGTGTGCACACCACCACTCAGGCCACACCACTGCTGGCCTGGTCTTAGCTGATGGATTGGAGGTGTTCCTGAGGATTCCAACAGTCCTTGCAACCACTGAAGACCTACCCTACAGTGCTTGCCAAGGAACATGCAGTTGTTGATCCCAGCAGCCTGAGCCATCAAGACATTGCACAGGTTGAACCCAGGGTCACCACACATACCACATGCTTCTGCACTTAGCACCTTGCAACATTAGACCGAGGATCACAGAATGCTCTAGTGTACTCCTACGCACAGACAAAGGCCTTTCCTTACTGAAGTCAGTGCATAAAGACTGAAGAAGACTGCTTCTTCAAATATGCAAATACTTGAAGGCTACAGAGATTGTGAAGAATCAAGGAAACATGACATCACCATAGAAATACAGTAAGCCTCTAGAAACTGACCGCCCCCACTAAGCTAGAGATACATGAATTGCCTGACAGAGCATTCAAACTAATTGTTCTAAAAATGCTCAGAGAGCTACAAGTGAACACAGATAAACAATTTAACAAAGTTAGGAAAACAATACAAGAGAAGAATGAGAAGTTCAAAACAGATAGGAACATAAAAAGGAGCTGAAGAATACAGTGGTTGAACCAAAGAATCAATAGATGAAAGAATCAGTGAAACTTGAAGACAAATCCTTTGAAATTATCCAGTCAGCAGAGCAAGAGAAAAAAGAATGAAAAGGAATAAAGAAAGCTTACAATTTTTATGATGTTATTAAAAGAAATAATCTATACATTCTTGGAGTCCCAGGAGGGAGAAAGGGGTAGATAACTTATTTAAAGAAATAATGTCTGAGAACTTCCCCAAACTAGGGAGATATTTGGAATCCAATTTCATGATGCTCATAGGTCCACAAAGAAGTTCAACTCAAAGACTTCTTTTTGGAGATATAATAAACTCTCAAAAATCAAAGACAAAAAAAAATCTTGAAAAGAACAAGAGAAAAGAAGCTTGTATTTTATAAGAGGAACTTAATAAGTCCATCAGTTAATTTCTCAGCAGAAACTGTAATGACTGGGAGAGTGGGATGATACATTAAATGTGCTGAAAGAAAAAATTTTGGTCAGTCAAAAATACTTTATTTGGTAAAATTGATCTTCAGAAATGAAGGAGAAATAAAGACTTTCCTAGACAAATAAAAGTTGAGAAAGTTTATCATCACTAGACCTGCCAACAAGAAATCCTAAAAGGAGTTCTTCAAGAATATATTTGCAATTCATATATCTGATAAGGGGTTAATATTCAAAATCTATAAGCAACTCATACAAGTCAAGAGCAACAACACAAATAATCAGATTAAAAAATGAATAAAGAATTTGAATAGACATTTTTCCAAAACAGACATACAAATAGCCAACAAGTGCATGAGAAGTTGTTCAGCATCTTTTATTATTAGGAAAATGCAAATCAAAATCACAATGAGATGTCAGCTTACAACAATTAGAACGACTATTATTGAAAAGCTAAGAGGTAATTGTTGGTGAGGAGGTGGAGAAAAGGGAACCCTTGTGCACTGTCGATGGGAATGTAAATTGGTATAGCCACGATGCAAAACAGTATGGAGATTTTTAAAAATTAAAAACAGAACTACCAGATGATCCAACAATCCCACTTCTGGTTATATACCCAAAGGTAATGAAATCACTATTCCAAAGAGGTGTCTGCAGTAGACATTTAATTTGTTTCTTTTTTATATCATTTATATATCTACTTAACTTTTTGAATAAATGGAATGCAGTTTTAATAACTATTTTAATGCTCTTCTCTGCTAATTCTGCCATCTGCATTAGTTCTGCATCAGTTTTAATTGATTGATTTTTATTCTCATTATCAGTCATATTTTCCTGCTTTTTTGCATATATGGTAAACTTTGGTTCAATGCCAAACACTTTAAATTTGCCTTGTTGGTGCTGGATGTTTTTGTATTTCTACAGCTTACTAAGTTTTATTCTAGGATACAGTTACTTAGAAATCATTTTGTATTTTTGAATCTTGCTTTTAAGATTTGTTAGGTTGGTCCAGATCAGTATTTAGTCTGAGGCTAATTATTCTCTACTACTGAGGCAAGACCCTTCCGAGTACCCTATCAACATCCTGTGATTTGTAATTTTGTCCATTTTGATTGATGTGAGCAGGCACTATTCCCAGCATGTGTGAATGCCAGATAGTTTCCTTTAATCCTCTTGAGTGGTTCTTTCTCTGGCCCTGTATTGTTTCCTCACATGCATGTGCTGATCAGTATTCTGCTGAATACTCAAGAGGACCTTCTGTGGTTTTTCTGTGTAGCTTTCTAATTTTCTGTACTCTGTCCCACAAACTTTAGCTGTGTTGGTTTTCCCAGACTCTAAGTTCCATTTCCTTAACTCAGGAGATTTTCTCAGCTCCACGGCCATGGCCAGCAGTCTCATTCAAGTTGGTAAGCCAAGGCAGTTGTAGAGCTTCCCTTGTTTGTCTCCAATCTTTCAGCGATTACTTTTCTTCATTGCCTCAGGTCCAACATCTTGAAGATCTTTGCTTCATATATTTATTTAGTCCTATTTTTGGTGACTATGAAGAATAATAAAGTAAGAAACAGAGATCATTGTGGAATAGAGTATAGATTTGGATAGGCTGCTCAGGACCCTCTATGAGTGATTAATCTGAAGAAACACTGAAAGAATTGAAGGAGTGAGCCATGAGGCTATCTTGGAGAAGCATATTTGAGGCAGAGAGAGCAGCAAAGTTTTATTTTATTTTTTATTTTTTTAAAGATTTTATTTATTAATTTGAGAGAGAGAGTGTGTGCACAAGCACGGGGAGAGGGAGAAGCAGACTCCCTGCTGAGCTGGGAGCCTGACATGGGGCTGGATCCCAGGACCTGGAGATCATGACCTGAGCCGAAGGCAGATGCTTAACAATCTGAGCCACCCAGGTGCCCCAAGAGATCAGCAAATTTGAGAACAGTGATGGGAACATCACTCACTAGCTTGCCAAAGAGTGCTGTGGAGGTCAATGTGGCTTGAGACAGTCAGACTGAGAAGATGAGATAGGAGAGAGAGCCACTCAAATAATCTTGAGACTCATAAAAAGGAAGAACTTTAGATTTCCTTCTAAGTATCATGAGAAGCTATTGTAGGATTTTTAGCAAGGGTGTATGTTTAAAAGAAAGAGATTTAACATTTTAAAGGGTATCACTAGATGCTATGTAGAAAATTGATTATAAGGGCTCAAGAGTAGAATCTGATTTAGACAAGGGTACTAACATTGGAGTTGATAAAAACTGATTCAGTTCTAGAATATTTTAAAAGAGATGATGAATATGAAATGAATTATGGGGTATGAAATGAAAGGGGTATGAATATAGGGTATAAAAAAAAGGTGTAAAAATGTATTACTAAGTTTTTGGCCTAAATAATGGTCTCATTTACTACCTCAGATAACAATGAAGAGAAAAGTTTTGGAGGGGAGAATTAAGTTTGAGATGGAAGTGGAAATGTCAAGGAGGCAGTTGGATATTCAACTCTTCTATATTCACTAGAGATATTCTAGACTCATCAGCATACATATGATGTATGGGGATCACTAGGATGTGTGAGGCTTAAAGAAACCTAAAGACTGAGTTTTGATGCATTTTAAGATGTCATGGCTGGAGAATTGAAGCTGCATCAGCAAGAGACCAAGAAGGAGCAGCCAGCAAGTTGGGATAAAAACCAGGATAGTGTGGCATCCTGGAAGCCAAGCACAGAAAGTGTTTCAAGAAATAGGGAGAAATCAACCATATCAAACATTATTGAGAGGTCAAAGAAGATAAAAACTGAGAATTAACTTTGGATTATTCGGTGTACAGGTCTTCAGTAATTGTTCATTTCCTATTATTCCACAAAGCCTCAAATATTGGAAGCATTCCATTTATTTAATTAGATTAAGATTCATGATGTGCTCACTTCTTTTACTCCTGAGTTTGGGTGAAAATTTTGCTTTTCTTATTTGTTGGTATTTAAATCAAGAGATTCTCCATGTTTTCCACTTTTCACTCACGAGGTTGTTGAAGCTCAATATGGAATCCAGTGCCCTACCATCTTAGGGATGAGTGCCTAATGGAACTCCTTCTAACAGCATGAGCAGTAACCTCTTGGGGGAAGGGGTCACCTTGTGCCTAGGGAAGAGTTAACTTCTCTTGACCAGGACGTAATGTAGGAAGCCAGTGTTCCATTTAAAGTTTGTTTCTGTTTATTTTTGAATATTATCATACTATATATGTACCCCCAAAGACACTTGAGATCCACAAGAACCCAAGGTACAATTTGATAAAGAATATACTTTACTTTTCATTCCATTAAAAATATTTCACTCTCATCTGTGATTAAAAATATAAGAACAAAATTTGAAAATAAAATAATTAACTATAAAACCTAATAGCCTGTTTGCGTTTTTTACCTTAGATAGTTTTTTATTTGAACACCCAAAAGGAATTTTAAAAGAAATGTCTATTAATAACCTCGTTAATTTTCTCAATATTTTATGTGCCTGATTCAACATGTTGGTTTAATTTTAACTTTACAAATGCACTGGCCTCATTTAATCTACTACATTCTTTATATCTGAGTTGACTCTACTCTGTACAATACATCTCTTGTTTATTTAATCATCTAGATGTCATTTAGGGAGGTTTAAATAATCCGTAAGTAATATATTTTCTAAATAAAGCAAACACTTTATTTATCAGACATGGTGGTAGCCTTGGGGAAAACGTCCTATGAGAGTTTTTAAGGGTTAGAAACAGAGTAGAAGTGGCTGTTTGGTGTAAATGTGTATTCTGCCCTCGGTGACAAGGGCCCTGCCAGTGACATTCTTTACCAATGAGAGCAGCTCTTCCATAGAGGTGCAAGAAGTTAGCAGGCCCACTTGATAGCTCTTCCTCCCAACCTCACAAAGGAAATATTCTAATTATCTGACTGGAAAGTAAGTAAAAGAAGAAAATGGAGACAAAATCTATTACTTTCAACCATATAACTTCATATTTTTGAAATAAATGGTACTGCAGTGTGATAGGAACCAGAAGCTGCATAGCTTCTCTTACACAAGAGTGAAGGAAATAAGTCAAGTATGAACCTCTCTCCTGCTTTTTTAGTACTCTGATTCATAGCATTTTTTTAAATTTCATCCTCTGTGATGGTTAATTTTATGTGTCAAATTCACTGGCCACAGGGTGCTGAGATCGAACATTATGTCTGGGTGTCTGTGAAGATGTTTCTGGCTGAGATTATCATTGGAATCAATAGATTCAATAAAGTAGGTTGTCCTCCCCAATGTGGGTGGGCATCATCCAATCTGTTGAGGGACTAAAAAGAACAATACAGAGGAAGAGGGAATTCCTCCCTTTTTGCTTCCCTGTTGAGCTGGGACACTTTACCTCAGACTGAAATTTACATCATTGGTTTCCCTGGTTTTCAGGCCTTTGGACTCAAACTGAATTACATCACTGACATTCCTGTGTCTTCAGCTTACGGGCAGATATATAAATATATACAGACACGTGTATATATGTATGTATGTGTGTGTGTATATAAATATGTATATATATGGGATATATATACATATATATATATATCTCCTATTGGTTTTGTTTCCCTGGGGAACCCTGACTAATACACCCTCCATTTCGTGCTTGAGCTTAACAAATAAAATAATGAGGCTGAAACACAGCCTCTGAAAAAAACACACTTTGTTATTACATGTCTTATGTGTAAGTAGGGGATCTTTGTTGAGCACTCCAGGAATGGCTCTTCCTGATCTGTAAATCTGAGTTCTTAAATTAGGCAAGAAGAACTTCCTTTAATGAGTTTTTGTCTAGATAAGGTAGGTTTGTCTAGACGGTGGAAGCCAACAACCTCAGCATCTCAGACACTGGACAGAGCAAAGTTCTGTTTCTCGCTCATACCACATGGATTGGCAGGGGATTTCTCTCTCTCTCTCTGACCACTGTAGTCATTTAGAGATCAGCTATGGATCTGTATTCATAGGTAGCTCAGTGAATCATATATGGCTCTTAATGCTGCCACCCAGAAATCACACGTCACTTGCACTCACATTTTATTGGGCCAAGCAAATATGATGGTGAAACTATTCAGGCTTGAGTAGAGAACAACAAAACCACATCGTTAAGCTAGAGGGTCGTTCTTCAGGTTCATGGCAGGGTTACCAGGCCGTGGTTAGAAACACAGCTGCCAATATCTTGGGCTGTAATAGCTACAAGTTTAATGATCCAAGGCCAGGAACACAGGTCAGGAAAGCATTCTAAAGAGAGAGAACCAAAAGTGAGACTTAGCTGGGATCAGTTCAAACTTCTGCTCTGGGAGGATAGATTGAAGAGGCAGATAGCAGGATCTCTCTAGAGTATCTAGAATGGGTATCTAGAAGCTTTCTATGCTCATCAACTCTTCCTGATATTTTTTCAAATATTAATTCCAATGGACAAAGAATGTCTGGTTCTTTATAGCCTTTGCATATTTAGGTTCAAGTCCTGACTTCAAAGAACTTCAAACTAAGTAGATTCTGACACTTTTCAAAGTTTTTCACCATACTCTAAAAATGGACATTTTGACTATATACTTTATTTCTACCAGAAATTATATATGAAAATGGTTATATCTAATCATCTATTTCCATTACCATAATAAAGGTGCTGTAGCTATTATTCTAGAGATAGAGTGATGAATATTTATTGAGAACTTTCTCTCTGCTAGACATTTGATATGCATTATATCACTTGATTCTCCCATCAAGCCTGTGAATACATGATCACTAATTTGATGCTCAGAGACTGTTTACCAATGCTTACCATATTCTGGGCCCTGTGCATTATGTATTTTAAATTGGTTATCTTATTTAATTCTCAAAACAAACTTAGGTAACTAGATAACTATTCACAGGTGAGGAAACAGAGGCACAAAAATGTTAGGTAACTTTACCAAAATCTCAAAGTTAAAATATAGAGGAGTGGATTTTTGTATTAAGTTTGTCTATTTGGCAAATCCCATTCCATCATACCAAGCTGCCTTGTTTATTAAGAAAACATTCTAAACTAAGAACTAACTTTAAAAAACTAAACTAACTTTTAAAAATCTGGTTTATCTCATCACATGCTACCAATTAAAATTTCAGGTAAGTTGGATTCCTAGAACTCTATCCATGACTTACCTGCTCTCCACTTATTTTTCTGCCAAGATTTCCACTTGAATGTTCTGCTCTCTATCAGCAAGAATTAATTCATAACTGAAAACTCCACCAACTATAGTTTCCAGCATAAAGATATTTACTGCTTTCTTAACTCCAGAAGTCTGGAGTAGGTGATATCGATGTTGATTCATCAAAATCCTGGGTTGATATTTTGCAATTCTATAGGATTTCTTAATGCTACCACCCAGAAATGATATATCATTTCCTCTTACATTTTATTGATCCAAGCAAGGATAGTGGCAGGACAATTGCTTGAGTAGAGACAACTAAACCACATAATTAAAAAGATGGTGGCTCATAGCTCAAACATCAAAGGGCCTGGGTAGAAAGCAAAGGGGACATCTAAGGAAAAGCAAGGGAAAGAAGAGGGAGAGGGAAAGAGAGATCTCTTCTGACTTTCCTCTATCAGGTAAGAAACATCTTTCCAGAAGCTGATGCACTAGGAACGTGCTTTCACTTATCTCTTATTGATGATAATAAGTCCACATTGCAATCCTTATCTACAAGGGAGGCTAACAAAGGAATCATGGCTTTTTCAAGATTTGTTGTGGTTGGTATTTTTCCAAAATTTGTTGTATGTAGTGAAAAAGGTGAAAAAGGGTGAAAATTTGCTGTACATAGTGAAAAAGGGAGAGGAGTTAGGGAGCCAACACTAGAAACTTTCCAACTATGATTGCCACATGCCTCCAATCTAGTATTAAATGATTCAAAAATAGTTTATTTGTTCATCCCTGAAATTCACCCCATTACCCAGTTTCAATACCACCTTCAATTAAAAATTAAAAAAAAAATTATGTCATCCAATTTACCAAAAATTTCTTCCAGTTTTAATATTTACTTTAATCCCTGCATTAAAGTGCCATAAAATTAACATCTAATTTCAGTGCGAAGAGCCTTCCAATTTTGAAACTTTCTACCTTCAAATCTCATCCCCACTCCATTTCCACCATCATATCCAAAATGGTGGTGTCAAGTCTTGTCAATTTTACATCAAAATTATATTTGCAACCTGTTCATTTCCTTCTACTCTTACCATCCTTATTTCTAGGCATCATCATTTCTCATTTTGACCACTGCAATAGCATCCAAGTTGTTTTCCTCACTTCTATTCTAGATTCCCTATAAGACATTCTTTCCAGAGTAGTTAAAGAAGATTTAGAAATGTAAATCAGATTATATTTCCCCTTGCTTAAAACTGTTCATGATCTTCCTATTGTGTAATTTTTACAGTCCTTGGTATGGACCACACCCTGATAGACTGAGAACTTCTTGAGGAGAGGGACTGTACCTGTCTTGTTCATATTCTACATTTAGCAATCAGGGCAGTGTCTATTATATATTGCAGGTGTGCATGTTAGATGGAAGAATGAATGCTAGAATTGTAAGTTACTATTATCATAGTATATAAAAGATTTATAGTAGGAACTCTTTGAGCAAGTTCTTCCTTTTTATGAAAAAGATATTCCAAAGACCCTTTTACACAACCATTTGGATAATGGGATCATATAGCCAAATGAGACTAAACAGTATTGACTGACTTAAACAATGTTAACAGTGAAATAATGTATATGAAAACATAACATATCTAATAGGGTATTTTCAATTCCGTTATTTTACAGGATCTTCCTACTTTAAGTGTCAACATTTTCTCTAAAAATACTTGGATTCACCATTTTACTGTCTTAAAATGATACTTGAAAGCTATTCTTTTTACATTTGACTATATAAAGCAAATAAGATAACTAGTCTGGCAGCGAAGAATCCTCTACTATGAAATAATATGTCTAGTTTACAGAACAATTTAACTTACACATAAATACATACCTACTATCTACAAGTAGTATAAAAATTTAACACAATGTTTTCTGTATTAGTTTCCATTTATTCTCATTAGATTATTAAATGAGAATCTTAGAAGCAGTTAATGCATTTTTTTTTTGTTCCTGCCCTATATGATGATTTTCTTCTTCTGACATCTCTCTGTTCATCTTTTATGCCTTACTCTGATCTATATCCCATATTAAGCCAAAACAATTCACGTGGATGGTAATTTACCTCAGAAATCATACACTAATTAAAGATGATCCCTTGTCTCTCCACACTTACTCCAAAGTCAGTCATTTAAAGTACAGTGTCTTAATTAACCTTGAACTCTACTGTTACAGTTCTGCTGTTTCTGTTCATGTTTGGCACCTCACAGATCCAGGCAATAGAATGCTTCCAATGGCAGTTGCTAGTTACATAATGCTTATAAGCAAGCCTGCTTTCCTTTTTAAGTCTGCACAGTAAAAGAGGTTTTACATAGACCAACATTTGTCTCTGATGTTACCCAGAAAACTCTCTCCAATATTACTCGGAAGTCCCTCATCCTACTTTATTTCACCTTTATTTTTGCATGACAAAATTTATACTCTATATCCCACTCCTGCTCCTAGAAAAAGTAACAATAATTAAAAACTATCTGCTTATTGTTCACTGGGATCTTACTCTACAATTTTTTATACTTTACTGTGTAATAACAGAAATGTCCTCTAAAATGCAAAGCTATTAAATGTAAAATATGGTATTTTTAAATGTCACTATTTCATTTGATTCTGTATTTTCTTATTTTTGTAATTATTCTACTTGTTACATATCAACCCTGATTCTCTCCACCGTAGTTTTCCTTCTGAATTATATATAGCAAATAGCCCTTATTTAAAGTTTATATGTCAAGAATAACGCTTGTAAAGTGCAATAAGTAAGCTCTATTTTAATCCTTTACTTGAATTAGATCAGAAATTACTCAGTTGCATTGATATCTACACCATTTTATAACATCAAAATGCACTTGGTTAAAAATATTTTTGGGGGATGTCTCGGTGGTTCAGTTGGTTGAGCGTCTAAATCTTGATTTCAGCTCAGGTCATGATTTCGTGGGTTGTGAGATCGAGCCCCTTGTAGGGCTCTGCGTGCACTGGGGAGCCTGCTTGAAGATTCTCTCCCTCTGCCCCTACCCCCACTCTCTCTCTCAAATAAATAAATAAATAAATCTTTACTCAAAAATATATTTTTTAATGTATCATATGTACTAGTGATATAAAAACCATATTAATTTAACTTTGAAGAATTTTTATGTGGCATTAACTGACTGTTGTTGCCTTGGCAGTATTTTTTATTTAAATCTTAAGTCATTTGGTTCCCTATTACCTGATCACAAATGTGTGATTGACAAGTTCACCTCATCTCATGGTGGAGCTTTCACCTGAAGCTCTCTGCAACACGGAGGTCCTGGACCTGATCAGGGAAAAATGAGAGGACCATATATACAGAGCATGTAATGACCAGAGAGAATTGTCATTATTTCTCTTGGCTGTGAAAAAATCCACTTACCGCTTAAATCACTCACAAAAATTGAAAAACGATGGTGTCCTACTGAATGGGTTTCTCTCCATTTCATATCAGGATATTTGGCAAAATTTAAAAATTAAGCCTATAAGAATTTTCCTTTCGGGAAAAAGAAAAGAAATTTGATGTTGTGGCTATCATTGTTTGTAGCAGTAAATACGTAACAATCCTAAAGTTCCAGCACATAATCGAATGACAAGTACTCACTCTGTGCTGCCTTAGGTCAGTGGTTCTCAATCAGGGGCAATATTACCCCCAGGGAACATTGGGCAATGTCTGGAGAGAATTTTGGTTGTCACCCTTGGGGGTGAGGGGGGGAGGTGCTACCGGCATGCAGTGGGGAGAGGCCAGGGGTCCTACTGAACATCCTCCATGCCCAGAAAAGACCCCGCAACAAAGAATAGCCGACCAAAATGTAAATAATGAGAAGACCTTGTTGGATTGAAGGAAATCTATCATTTTTTAAATGTCATCAGAATGTGAAATTTCTGTGGAAAAAGTTAATTCTAAGAATACATCTTTTCTTTTTTAGAGATACTTAAAATTTCAATTGTTGAAATCCAGATGAAAGCTGCTCAGAGTGACCAACTCTGATAGGGAATAATTTGGTGGAGGTGACAGAGTAGGGGGTATTTGTGGTGACTTTGGCAGTGCACAAACACAAAGCACCCCTATGAGCTGCCTTTTGAAGAAGGAAAAAAACTGTCTCTCAAGCCAAGTGTATGTAGCTCATTAGTTACCTAACTGGACTCTCTGTTCTTTTTAAGAGAAACTTCCTCTGGGGTTGGGAATGGGGGGAGGGGGGCACTCAAGGGATGGGAGGGGGTGGGCAGTTTGCAAGTCTGAGGAATACAAATCTTTGAGGTGACTAAATTAAAAACATGCTATGAAGCTATAAACTCACTACCGAAAACTGTGGCCTCAGGTCAGAATCCCTGCAGGAGAGCCGTTTCCTCAATGCCTGCGCTTGTTAACATTTTCTGTAAGGAGCAGCCCAGGGCTAAGTCAGCTCTGAGCAGGACTCTGGAAGCCCACATCAAAAATGACAACAGGCGGGCTAGTGTGATGAGGCCTCGGTGGGAGGTTCACCCCGTGTGAGGATTCTGTCCTGGCACACCCCGGGAGAGTAGCAAGGACAAATGTAAATGTTCTGTTTCATTGAAAATCACTTTGGATTATACAAAGCCTATTCTTTTTCACTTGAAAGGCTACCAATTTCTGCATTCATATGTGCAAGAGATGATTGTCGTTGGGCCACAGAACTACCCAGTGACAATTCCTGTGCGTGTTTTCTCCCCACAGTTCGGATGGCGTGATTTCACAGCGCTCCGTCCCCCTTATTGCAGATAACCCGGCATCCTTCTTCATTTCTCTTACGACTAGGCTTCATAGCTACGGGAAAAGAAGACAAAGAATGGCATCATTTACCTATGTGAATGGAAAATGGTGTAAAGCCATGCCAGTAAAAGACAATGTTCTCTTTCTAGTGTATTTTATTTATTTAAAAAAATTCCTAGCGCAAGTCATTGGTTTCAAGGTGGGGGGGGGGATGATTTTACCTCCTCCCTGCCCCCTCTGCCCCACTCCAGGACAATTGGCACTACTTGGAGACATTTTTTGGTTGGGATTGAGGGGTCTTACTGGCGTCTAGCGGGAAGAGGCCAGGAATGCTGTTGAACATGCTGCAATGCTCAGAACAAACTCTCCCAACAAAGAATTATCTGACCACAGTATTAATAGGGCCAAGACTGAGAAAGCCTGACCTCATCCAATGTCAAGGACATAAGTGGAACTCAATGCTAAATATTCCATCTACTTATTAAGGAAACTCAGTAATAATGCTGGGAGCCAAAAGATTTTGCTTCAAACTTTCTGGACCTTTCAAAGATAATCATATTACAGATTTTGAGCGTGGAATTAGTTGAAAAATATTTTCAACTCACACCTACTCAGCCACACCAGTTCAAGAACACCTCTCTGTCTAAAAAGAAAATTAGTTTAATTATAATTAAGTTATGAGTAATAAACAAAGTCTTAGAATATCAACCTCGATATATAAAGTAATCACAGTTCATAAATGAATGAGTTATCTCATTCATGTAACCAGGTATGGCAATTTTACCTATAATGCCAGCCATGCCACATTTAAATCCCTTTATGTCAGGCGCCTGGGTGGCTCAGTCAGTTCAGCGTCTGCCTTCAGCTCAGGTCATGGTCCCAGGGTCCTGGGATCAAGTCCTGTGTCGAGCTCCCTGTTCAGTGGGGAGCCTGCTTCTCCCTCTCCCTCTGCTGCTCCCCTGCTTGTGCTCTCTCTCTCTCTGTCAAATAATAAATAAAATCTTTAAAAATAAATAAATAAATCCCTTTATGTCATAATTATGGCGTTAAAATTGAAAGTCTCAAAGGCTCCAAGAAGACCCGGACTATTATAATTTCAGGGCACCTAGGTCAAACTCAAAAGAATAATACTAACTTAAAAATATAAGGGAATATCATGTGTTGTTGTTTTCTTTTTAATTATCTGCCTGCATTTTCATGTTGCAAGATTGAGTATAGAAAAGCCAGAGACCTGAGATGAAAATTATTTTGGAAAATACTTATTCTAAATCATTTTGACTTAAGGTCCGTGTGCTGTTTTCTTGGGTCAAATTGTTGGTCTTGATCCAGTAAATTATAAAACCCAGCTCCATGGCTGGATTCATTATGAATTATGTAAGTGCTCTATTGTTGCAGTCACTTAGGTGGTCAGCATTGGTTACATGACACAATGTTCAAAATATGTACTTTATGTAATTCATCATGCTCTTGGCATTTTCTTGCCTTTAAATGTTTATATTTTCTTTTATATTTGGAAGTGCTAAAATAAACGAGACACATTTTCTGCCAAATTTAGTGAGCTCCCAAATAACAGCTTGTTTTACACTGTATAAATAAAGTCTTTGTGCTAATGGGAGATGTACTTAGCAACTTTCAGATTTCTACAGGTAGAAGCACATGACTTAATGTTTGAAATCTTCATGTCTGTCAAATCAATCCATGCCATGTCGGGTAAGACACATGACAACACTTGCTGTGGAAACTGAAGAGCTATTTTTAATATTGTTCTTGCTAATAGATTTTCATTAAACTCTTTCAAGATGCATTGTTTTATTAGATGAATTTAGGAGCAGCCTCTGAGCTGTGATCATGGACCGTCTCTATTTACCACAGGGTTAACATTGTAACCATCTCCACACCAAGTGCTCTTACCATCCACAAAGAGACAAGGTCCACTCCAATTAAGTCAGATTAAATGAAAAAGACAATTCTAAAATCTCTCTTTTAGATAGTACCTGGAAATTGCACTCTAGAAATGTGATTCAACATCCATATCAGACAATAATTAACCATTAGCCATTGGCCTATGGGGATATGATCACAGGGCCTCAGTTGCCTCTCATGTAAAATTAAAGAGTTGCATGAAACTGTCAACTCGTCTCATTAAGCATATCCCTTAGAAAATCTTATCCTTTTAAAATAGTTGAGTTTTTGGAAGAGTTATTTTAAATTTGATGAACAATTGCCATTCTTGTTATTATATGCACAGTTGAACGTCTAACAGATAATCTTAACACTTCAAGCTCTTAAAATGGTTAGTGTTTTTAATTTTAAGTTACTACTTGAAATTTTAAGGCCTCTGTTATATTTTTAAGAGATCAAGAAAATATTTTATATGTACTATTGTGGACATTATTTGTGTTCGTTTCTATAAAGGAAAACTGCATTGATTTCTTTACTCATTAAATGTGAGCAACTTAGGGCGCCTGGGTGGCTCAGTTGGTTAAGCGACTGCCTTCGGCTCAGGTCATGATCCTGGAGTCCCGGGATCGAGTCCCACATCAGGCTCCCTGCTCAGCGGGGGGTCTGCTTCTCCCTCTGACCCTCTTCCTTCTCGTGCTCTCTGTCTCTCATTCTCTCTCTCTCAAATAAATAAATAAAATCTTAAAAAAAAAAAATGTGAGCAACTTATTTATGTCTTTGGTATTTAAAGTTGAGGTCCCTAAAATAACTTAATAATTAAATTTGCATATAGCCAAAACTTTCTCTCCACTTGTGATTTGGAAGAAGAATTCTTATGATTATTATAATATTATTTACAATGAATTACTTGTTATTATCAAACACAGCACTGCTATTTGAGAATCATTGTATGGCATTGTCATAAAGAAAGAGAGAGCTGAAAATAAAAGTAAAACCAAACCAAACCAAAAAAAAGGAAGAGACTCTTCGGAGCTTTCAGCCTGGTTGGGAAAAGCTCCTATTGCAGCAAATACTGAAATGTGTTTAATCACTAAGATTCGTTTTATTTACAGAGGGCATAAAAAAGCAAAGGCAATGTTTGTTGAAGTCCTTTTTCTCTATCTCATAACTCCTTGTACCTCTCCCCCACCATACATGTGCCCAAGAAGACTTATTAGCTAACCTGAATCACCTTACTGTCAAGGCACACACCATGTCCAAATGCTGTCTGTAATCCAGGAGATCCGACCTCTACCTGTAATGTGCGCTGCTATCTGTTATCACCACTCATTGGAATTCTAGGTGGCAGACTGGAGGTAGGCCAAAGCTCCTTCTCAACTGGAGCCTGAAAAATAACACGGTGGAAGAGATTTTTTTCAGCTTCTACAGCACATTTATTTTGTAAAGGGCAAAAGAAATCTCAGAGGGAATTTGGAATGAAGGAAAGACAGAGGTTAAAGCTCTAGCCAATATCAACAACCCTGTAGGTCTCATAGAATACGTATGAAAAGCTTAAGGCCCGCAGAGGGGGAGTGAAGTGGGGGTGATGGCAAGCTAGCCCAGGTCACAGGGTCCCCCATTCATGTCTGTGCACTCCTAGATCTATTCCTTTCCAGTCTCTGGGTCTGCAGTCTACTCACTCTTCTACCGTCAGTAAGACTCTATGTCTGCACAAAGGAAGAGATCTCAATCTTATCATTCCAGCAGCAGAGGATTTCCTTGATGTTCCTTTTCATATTAGAGATTTGTGCCCATTACAAAATAAGTAAATTCTCTTTTGCTGGCTCTTCTTTCTGTATATCCCCCATACTCAGACCCACTTGGGACGGTGCTTAATGAATGTTGTCCTTTTTTAAATTCAGAGTCTTTTAAAAATAAGGACGTTTGGGGAAGACTTGTCATTACCTCTGCACGTAGCTAATATATTTATAATAATATGAACAAACTGCATGTAAATAGTGATTTGTGCATTTTTGCAGAATACTTTTAGTATATAAAAACAAAAAGAGGGGCGCCTGGGTGGCTCAGTCGTTAAGCATCTGCCTTCGGCTCAGGTCATGATCCCAGGGTCCTGGGATCGAGCCCCGCATCGGGCTCCCTGCTCCGCGGGAAGCCTGCTTCTCCCTCTCCCACTCCCCCTGCTTGTGTTCCCTCTCTCACTGTGTCTCTCTCTGTCAAATAAATAAAATCTTTTTAAAAAAATAAAAATAAATAAAAAAAGAATATTCATTTGTACTCTCATAATTTAAATTCCTAAAATTTGCCATTTTTAAAAATATTATATTTTCAAAAGATAGCACTATTGTAATGTTCATGCTATTTTATGTTTAGCTTGCACTATTTAAATGTGTGAAATAAATTATGTGGAAGAAGAGCAGATGTATTGGTGAACTGTTTTCTGACAGGCTTTTCAGTTGGATGTCAAGAATTCAGGTCATTTGGGTAGTTGATGATCCTATTACTTGGCAGCAACTTAAAAAAATTATTTTGTTCCCTAAGAAATTGTAGTAGCTATTTTTGGAAAGTGCCTACTTTCTTACAAAAAGCCTGTCTTTGGAACATACATAAATTCAGTGTGACCCTCCCACATTTCCTTGGTCCCTTCTTATTTCTCTTTTTCCTTTCATAGTAGGAGCCTGAAGTTTTTATGATCAGGTGGCTCCTCTTTATCAAAAGGAATACAGAGAGATTTTACCTCTGCAAATGTTACTAGAGTATACAACCATGTAAACACCTTGCTAGGACCCTGAGAGAGACCTGTATAAGCCAGGAGCCCTGAAACCCACTTTAATAGTTTCAAAGTAATTTCATTTCTGCTTTATTCCTGAACTTATGCACACTGGGATTTAATACTTCCCTTTATTTCTTTCAGGTGGGAGAATGCTCATGTACGGGATACTTACCTGACTCCACAAAATTACTGGGAGATAAACAAAAGGATTCTGATATAAGAAGCTCCCTTCCTGGGGCACCTGGGTGGCTCAGTCAGTTAAGCGTCTGCCTTGGTCTTGGGTCATGATCCCTGCATCAGGTTGGGCTCTCTGCTCAGCGGGGAGCCTGCTGCTCCCTCTCACTCTGCCTGCCGCTCTGCCTACTTGTGCTCTCTCTCTCTTTGTCAAATCAATCAATAAAAAATCTTTAAAAAAAAGAAAAGAAAGAAACTCACTTTCTGAAGTCTAGACTGTATATGACTCTTCCTTTCTCCCTTTTTCCTCCCAGCACAATCCACATCTAGCCAAGTGATCTGCTTATTTTGTTGAGAACAGATATCAAAGGAGTCCAGTTGGGTAGGAAGTTTCTTTATCTTGGAATATGCACTCAAGTCTCAGCTGGTTCAGTTCTGGATTCAACTCTGATATGTGTTTGGGAAATATAAGTAAAAACAAAATCATCTTTGAACCCAGAAACACTCTCCACAAATGCAGTAGGAAAAAAAGAACAAACCTCCACTTTTATTAACGAATAAGCATTAAACCAAAATGTGATGTGTATCACGAAAAATCCACTAAGAGATTGCGAAGGCAGAAAGAAATCTCATCCCCTAATATAGCCATACAGATACAATCCATTACATACATGTTTTCAAGATTCAAGATACAAAAATAACTAGTTCTCAAGTAGGAGAGCTTTGATAGTCACACATAGTTCATCCTAACTTTACCGTAATTGGAGTCACTATCTATGGTAATTGTTTGGTTTTATTCAGCGGAGAAACAAACTTCTACTACCCTTATGACAGGAGGCAGTTTTGCAACTTGGAACAAGATACCCATCACAGTTAGGTTCCTACCCTCCCACAAAAACTGAAAGATAGGGGTACAATCTCCCTTAATGTTTATATTTCCAAATGATGGCTCCCAGGTCCTTAAGAGGGTCATGGGTCATAAAGCTAAGAAAAGGCCCATCTAGTTTTCAAAGGGATATGTATATACATTTTAAGGAGAAAGTACTTAAAATTACAAGTTTTCTAAGGTAAATGCTCTAGGAAAAAGGAGGGAGAAAATCTTTTTCCTTATTTTCAACAGGAAAGATTAAGCCTTTTATATTTAATTCATATTTGCTCTTACAATGTCAGACAAAAAATATAGGTCAATGAGAGAGGATTTTTTTACAACTGTCTCATGAATCATCTTTGTGCAAGGACTTGTCCTATTGAAACTTGTCTTGTCTAGATGTTGTTTTTCTTAGATTTTTTTTCTTTAATCTTAGAAAGAGAGAGCATGAGTGGGGTGGGGGGCAGGGAGGGAAAGAGAGAATCTTAAGCAGGCCCCACGCTCAGTGTGGAGCCAAACACGGGGCTTGATTTCATGACCTGAGCCAAAATCAAGAGTTGGACGCCCAACCAGCTGAGCCCTTTCTTAGATTTTTTTATACCAATTCTTTCCAAGGATTTTTTGATGTTAAAAACCGAAGTAATGTATATATTTTTTGCTATGTGCAATGATCTTTCTTGACTGATCCCATCTCATGTCTGTATCTCTGTAGTTCTGTAATTCTACAGCTATATAAAAAAAAAGGACTTAGTACACCAAGTGTCACTATTTGGCTGACGAAGGTTTATAGTTCCTGCCCCTGCTATGACATTCCCGAACTATACCATGTTGTTGGAGCTGTCTCACTGCACAGAGTTCCCTATCTACTTGAGAAAAGCATAAAATCCATTTAATCTAAAAACTGTTGTAATTTGGCTCCCACCTTCAGTAATATAATGGCTACTTGATTAAAAAAATACATCACCTTTTTCTTAAACTATATATTTTTAACCTTTTTATAACATTTCAAAATATTGATCATCATTTCCTTTTTGAAACTTTGTTATTAAAATGGAGAGGAACATGGGGCGCCTGGGTGGCTCAGTCGGTTGGGCGGCTGCCTTCGGCTCAGGTCATGATCCCAGGGTCCTGGGATCGAGCCCCGCATCAGGCTCCCTGCTCCGCAGGAAGTCTGCTTCTCCCTCTCCCACTCCACTTGCTTGTGTTCCCTCTCTCGCTGTGTCTCTCTCTGTCAAATAAATAAAATCTTTAAAAAAAAAAAAAATGGAGAGGAACATTGGAAATAATTAGACCATGTTTCTTGTGTTAGAAATGACGAAAGAGTGGCCACAGAAGATGGAGAGTCTTGTCCAAGTCCGCATACTTAGAAAGTATCTAGACACAACTTTCCCAGTTCTCCTCTCTTCTTTATCTCCTCCAGAAGCTGCTTTTTACTTGGCAATAAGTAAGTGTCAGTCAAGGTTCTTTCTTTCACCTTTCCTTACTTATTCCTCATTCTACCAAATGGCTTATATGATCAACCCTATATGACTACAAAAGACCATGGACTTAGGAGTAAGACAGCCTGGATTTGAATCTTTGTTCTGTTATTTCTTATTAACTTGTAAACATGTCACACTGACTTCAATAAGTTTAGGACAACTTAAAGGATTTGTAAACCCAAATGCTGTCAGAGATGAAGGAGGTAATATAAACGAATTAAGTTGGTGGTAGAAGACAATATTAGATATTTAAAATCAATCATTTAAGCCTCCATTTCAAGAAACTAGAAATAGAATAGCAAATCAAATCGAAGTAAAGTACAAGAAAGGAAAAATAATATCTATAAGAGCAAAAATCATGTCAACTAAATATAAAATAATTATATGTGAGAAAATAAACAAAACACCCAAAACTGGTTCTTTGAAAAGATTAGTATATATTTAGTAAAACTAATCAAGAAAAAAGGCAGAAAAGATAAAATATTAACACCAGCAATTTAAAAGAGTATCACTACAGATCTTATAAATTTTAAATTTTTTCCAGTTTCATTGAAATGTAATTTGACATATAACATATTAGTTTAAAGTGTACAACATAATGATTTGATATATGTATATGTTGAGAAATAATTACCACAGTAAGTTTAGTTAACATACATCACCTCACCTAGGTATAATTTTGTTTTCTTGTGATGACAACTGTTAAGATATACCTTGGTAACAACTTTTAAATATACAATACTGTATTGTTAACTATAGTCACCATTCTGTACATTACATCTCTAGAACTTATTACCTTATAATAGGAAGTTTGTACCTTTTGATCATCTTCACCCATTTCACCACCTCCCCATCTCTCACCTTCCCACCTCTGACAACCACCAATATCTTTTCTGTATCTATAAGTTCAAGGTTGTGTGTGTGGGTCTGTGTCCATGCACATGTGTTTAGATTCCACATGTAAATGAGATCATTTGGTATTTGTCTTCTTCTGTCTGGCTTATTTCACTTAGCATAATGACCTCAAGGTTCATCCATGTTGTTGCAAATAGTTGGACTTTCTTCTTTTTTTATAGCTGAATAATATTCCATTGTATATAGACACACCACATTTTTTTTATCCACTCATCCATTGATGGACACTTAGGTTGTTTCCATGTCTTGGCTATTGTAAATAATGCTGTCATAAACATGAGTATGTAAATGTCTCTTAGAGACAGTGATTTTTTTTCTTTCAGATATGTATCCAAAAGTAGAATTGCTAGATTATATAGTAGCTTTTTAAAAATTTTTTGAAGAAACTTCATACTGTGTTTCATAGTGGCTGTACCAGTTAGAGCTTATGAACTTTAAAAAGATAGTAAGAGAATATTAAGTGCAATTTTGTATCAAGAAAGTTGTCAATTTATATTAAATAAACAAATTTCTTGAAAACACAACTTATCAAAACTTCCTCTACAAGAATTAGAAAATCTAAAAGTTTTTTTTTTTAAACAAGTTGATTCCATTATTAAAATCTTTGCTCTCCTCTCCCCTCAAATACCCTCCAGCCAAAGTAGTTTTTGTAAGTGGCACCAATCTTACATGCAAACTCTACAAGAAAATGGAAAAAAGAAAACAATTTCCATTTTATTTTAAGAGAAAAGCAAAATCTTGTTATCAAAAACTTACACTGGCATTACAAGAAAGGAAAAATATAAAAGAATGCAAAAATACTAAATAAAATATTAGCACACAAACACAAAGAAATATAAAGAGCAAAATATATATCATAACCATGTACACTTGAGTCCAAGAATGCAAGGGAAGTTTAGCATTCAAAAAACAATCTATCTATCTATATATGTATATATATTTTTTTTAAAGAATTTATTTATTTATTTGACAGAGAGAGACACAGCGAGAGAGGGAACACAAGCAGGGGCAAGGAACACAGGCAGGGGGAGGGAACACAAGCAGGGGCAGGGAACACAAGCAGGGGGAGGGAACACAAGCAGGGGGAGCGGCAGGAAGAGGGAGAAGGAGAAGCAGGCTTTTCACAGAGCAGGGAGTCCGATGTGGGGCTCAATCCCAGGATCCTGGGATCATGACCTGAGCCAAAGGCAGACGCTTAATGATTGAGCCACCCAGATGCCCCAACAATCAATATATTTTACCACATAATTAAGAGAGAAAGAGAGAGAAGGATCCCCTAATCATCTCCTCAGATGCAGGAAAAATAAACACACTGTAACACAAAAAACTCAGTGAACTATGAAGAGAGAGGCACTTCCTTAATTTAAATATAGAACTTCTATAAAAAATCTACAGCAGATACCATAGTTAATTGTACATTAATGAAAGCTTTTCTCCTGTGTGGAGCTGAGAAACTCTTGCCCAGTATCATCACTGTTTTTCAACAGGGTACTGGAGATCCAACCTAGTACAATAAGACAAGAAAAGAAATAAAAGATATGAGGCTAAGAATGCAAGAGATATGGTCAAGTATATGGAAAATCCAAATGAACCCACAAACTATTAAAATTCACAAGTGAATTTAAGAACATGGAACTACAATTGCTTAATATGAGGTCATTATACAAAAACCAGTTACATTTCTATGTATCAGGAGCAAACAAATAGAAAATGAAAGTAAAAACACAATGCAATTTACAGTAGTATCAAATAACATTAAATCTCTAGGAATGCAACTAATAAAAATGTGCGAGGCATCTACAATTAAAACAACAGAACATTCCTGAGAAAAATTAAAGAAAATCTAAATAAATGGAGGTATACACCATATTACTCATGATTTGGAAGACAAATCATGTAAAGATATAAATTATCTCAAAATTGATCTATGCAATATAATGTAAGTCAAAATCCCACAGTATATTTTTTTTTAAAGACTTTTATTTATTTATTTATTTGACAGAGAGAGAGATAGCGAGAGAGGGAACACAAGCAGGGGGAGTGGGAGAGGGAGAAGTAGGCTTCCTGCCGAGCAGGGAGCCCGATGTGGGACTCGATCCCAGGACTCTGGGATCATGACCTGAGCCGAAGGCAGACGCTTAATGACTGAGCCACCCAGGCGCCCCCCACAGTATATTTTGAGAAAATTGCCAAACTATTTCTAAAATTTATGTGGAAGTACAAATGACCAAAATTAGTCAAGGCAGGGGCACCTGGGTGGCTCAGTTGGTTAAGCATCTGCCTTCGGCTCAGGTCATGATCCTAGGGTCCTGGGATTGAGTCCCGCATCAGGCTCCTTGCTCAGCAGGGGAGTCTGCTTCTCCCTCTCTCTCTGCCTGCCGCTCCCCCTGCTTGTGCTCTCTCTCTCTCAATCTCTCTCTGTCAAATAAATAAATAACATCTTTAAAAAAAATTTAGTCAAGGCAATCTTATAGAACACTGGAAGGCTTATATTTCCATGTATCAATTTTTTTCAAATAAAGTTATAGTAACGAAGACACTGTAGTATTGGTATAAGAATAAACCACAAAGAACTGAACAGAGTCCAGAAGAAGACCCAAACATTAATAGTGTAACAATTTATGACAAAGGTGCCACTGCAATTTACTAGAAGGAGAAGTGATTCTTTTCAATAAATGGTGCTGGGTAAACTGTACAACCATATAGAAAAAAGTAAACTGACCCATATCTCAACACCATGGAAAAAGGTCAATTTCAGAGGAATTATGGATCTGAATGTCAAAGTTAAATAATAAATATTCAGGAAGAAAATATAACAGAATATCTCCATGAAGTTCAGATAAGCAACAATTTTGTAAACAGGACACAAAAATTCATAGAAGGAAAAATAAAAAATATATGAAATGAACGAATGAATGAGATGAATGAAAAAGGAATGAAATAAAAAATGGCAAAATGGATTACATTAAAAGGGGTAATTTCTGTTCATTAAAAAACACTGTTAAGTGATAAAAATTCAAGCCATATAGTGGGAGAAAATGATTTGCAATACATATGTCTGACAAAGTCTTAAATTTAGAATATATAAAGGATTTCTACAAATCAACTAGGAAGGGAGGGAACTCAAAAAAAATAGGTACAAGACTTTAACACACACCCCACAAAAGAAAATATGCAAATAGTGAATAGACTTATGAAAGGTTCTCAATTTTATTCATCATCAGGGGAATGCAGATTAAAAATATGAGTCTATTATAACTCCCATTTAGTTGGAATAACTAAAAGGGAAAGGAAGGGAAGAATAAAAAGAAAAGGAAGACAACTCCAAGTATTGTTGAGAATTGGGAGCAGTTGTAATGCTCACACACTTCTGATGGGAGTGTAAATTGGTACAATCACTTTAGAAATAGTTTCAACAACATCTAACGAAGCTGATTATATGCAAAACACATGACCTAGAAATTCTCGTCTGAGGCCAATTCTCACAAGAAATTGTGTGTATGTTCACCAAAAGATAGACACCAGAATATTACAACAGCATTATTTGCAATAGCCAAAAACTGAAAAAGAGCCGGATGTCTATCAACAGTTGAATGGAGAGACACAACTGATATACTCATGAATGGAATTGTAGAACACAACTAGAATGAACAAGCTCCAAAGACAGTGCAACATGAATGGATATCAAAAATACAATGATGATGGGGCGCCTTGGTGGCTCAGTCATTAGGCGTCTGCCTTCGACTCTGGTCTTGATCCCGGGGTCCTGGGATTGAGCCCCACATCGGGCTCCCTGCTCGGCGGGAAGCCTGCTTCTCCCTCTCCCTCTGCCCCTGCTTGTGTTCCCTCTCTTGCGTTCTCTCTCTCTGTCAAATAAATAAAATAAAATCTTAAAAAAAAATACAATGATGAGTGATAGAAGCCACACACACTAAATTGTATATTATTTATGTAAAGTTTAAAGACAAGCAAAATAATCTATTGTGCTAGAGTTAAGACATCAGAGACCTTTGGCGTGGGGACCCAAATTTGGAGGGGGGGATTACTAGCAATAAGCACAAGGGGGGGATTGGAAATGTTGCTAATGATCTATTTACTTTTTCTTGCCTTTCTAAAAATTAATTTTGTACTAACTTTGCGAAAATTCATCAAGCTGATTGTGATTTTTTTTTGCATTTTTCTAAAAAATACATTGGTGGACAGTTGGATGCCTTATTTAGAGCAGGCATCAGTTACTCATATGATTTCTTATGCAAAAATTAGGTCCTAGTGTAGCTCAGTTTTCTGGTTTTCCAAGAAAAACTAAAAATGTGAATTTTAAGTAAATCCTTCTTTTCTTTTAATTCCAGTATAGCTAACATATACTGTTATATTAGTTAAATATTTTCAAATGCTAGCAACCAATTCAGATCAAAACAACCACAAAAACAACAATGTGGGTCAAAAAATAATAATAATAGCCACAAGTTTATAGTGCTTGCTTTGAAATCCGTCTCTCAGGTTTATAACAGGGGATAATACTACACTACACAATACTGATTTCAACATTTAAATGAAGAAATGTATGGAGGGGTTTATTAAAATGTCTGGTGTATAGCAAGTGATTGATAAAGGGCGGCTAGGGATATGTTGCTGTCTGAAATCATAACGTGTCTCTTAAAATTTATCTTCATGATCCTTTACTTTGGTGGACATTTTACTGATATACCACACCATTACTATAATAGCATTGCATCTACCATAGAGTAGATAATCAATACAAATTTCTGGCCTAAATATATGTGAATTGATTGATTGATAATGACTTATATTTATATGCTTCAGAGTTTCAGCATCGCTGACATTCTTTCTTTTTTTTTTTTAAAGATTTTATTTATTCATTTGAGAGAGAGAATGAGAGAGAGAGAGCATGAGAGGGGGGAGGGTCAGAGGGAGAAGCAGACTCCCCACCGAACGGGGAGCCCGACGCGGGACTCAATCCCGGGACTCCAGGATCATGACCTCAGCCGAAGGCAGTCGCTTAACCAACTGAGCCACCCAGGCGCCCGCTGACATTATTTCAATGGCATATACTATATCATGGAATATTGTATTAATGTTGGGATTCTGGAGATCACGGAAAATTTAGAGGTTAATTATAGATGATTTAAACTAGTTATAGATGATTTTCAGGTAGCTGGGGTTAAGTAAGTGTGTCATTAAAACACATGTAAAATGTGTTTCCTACTCCATCCTAGGCAGGTGGTAAGAATTGGTTCACAATATCCCTTTTGCCATTTGTGAACTCCATCTTGCATTCTTCATATTCTTTTCAAATAGTTCTGAGCATCCCCAGTGGGGCAGGAGAGTGTATTCTCATATGTGCTGCCGCTGACTCAACCACTTATGCCCCCGCTCTTACCATCTTTGGTCTTCCTTATTTTCAGCTCTGATGAAATGTCTCCTTCACTCCAATTTTAGTTTGCTACCGGTACCTGCCGCTGCAGCTGAAATCCACAGACATACACATCAAGGCGCCGACGTACACCATTAAGGGTGTCAATGTCTATGCCAAGGGCCAACGAGTCTTATCACAGCAGAAACTATCAGCACCATATCCTATTGCTGTAGAAACAGCTTGCAGCATTGCTCTGACACCTTGTATCCATAGCACTTTCAGATTTCAGTGGCATGTTTGCTGAAATCCTCTTTCCATTACAAGAATCCAAGGGAGTTGAACTGGTGCTAGATCTTGGTAAGCAACATACGATATTATGCAGGGAAGAGGGAATGGTCAGAGGGAGATGTCAAGTTAAAAAAAAAAAAATAGGCGCCCCAGAAACAAAGAGGGATGGAAAAAGCTGTTTAGCTGCAGGGAGGAAAAAATGGCTTCAAAAGAGAATCGAAGTCATATTCTAATGTTGTGATTTCAATCAGCTTACCTACTGCATCTGACGCAAACAACCAAGAGAGGGGACCCTTGAGGTGAATATCAGTTGCCTTGAACTGATACAGAAGAGACCTGCCAGCATCAGAAGACATCGATTTATCCACCAGGGCTGGATCCAGCTCCAGAACCTGGTTGTGCTGAATTGTCCTTGTGCATCATGTTCCTCTACTTAGGGGAAATTGACCCTTCCACTTTAACAGAGTTTTCCAGATCTTGAACATTAGCACATAAGAACCTTAGAAACCCCCAAGTCCAAAGCACTCGTTTTGCCAATTACAAAGTTGACAGTCACTCAGTTAAGTTAACTAATTTGCAGCTAATTCATAGAAACACAACTAGATTCTAGATCTTTGATTTTCAGTTGAGGACTCCATCTACTCTATCACGATGACAGAATTTTTCTGATCCTTTCCTGAGACTGGGTTTACTCAGAAGAATGAATGGAACAAACTAGAAAGAAAGGCACTAGTAATGGTGTCATTTCACTGTTTCTTGCTTGAACTCTGCTGTGTACATTCGCATGAACGACATCGAACACATTCTAATCCACTAAGGAAGAAAGTAGAGAAAGTTATCTCTGTCCTTTTCAAGCAACAACTGGAATCCTATTCTGTTTGTTGCACGTTGTTAACTTTGTAAATATGTGAGTGTGCTACTTTGTAAGTGGGGTCCAAGTCTAGCCATGGTGACTATCTAATAAATATGGCTGCAGGTGTTAAAAATTAAGACTAAATTTCATCACTCCAATAAACATGATGAAGGAAAGTATCAACTAGGCAATAATGTGATTTTAGTTTGTTCTATTTCATAATGAGGTACGCCGATATGAAAGCAATACATGTGCAAGTCATTTGTAAGATATGCCATGAGGTGGGAGTGAAAGTCAAATGTCAGCTCTCTGGATATGCTTAGGCTTGCTTCGCTAGTGATACTTTAAATGAGTAGAAAGAGATTTTTCCTTGAAAATGTAACAGTTTGACTTAACTTCTCTTATGATTAAGCCTGCCTCCAGTATATGAATAATTCTTTCCTTAGATAGGGAGGAAAATACAGTGTTAAGGAAGGTATTTATTTAGAATTTCAAATTCTTTGAAATAAAAACCACACAGTCAAATGCCATCCTGAGCGAAAAAGGAAAAGAAATGTGAGTATACACACAACCTTAAAAAGAGCTTAATGTCATTGTGTTTTTCTTGAGAAAGTCAGGATCATGCATGTGCGCTGTACATAGAATGTCGCTGGCCAACAAGTTCATGTATTTTTCAAATAGGACAGGATTAAAGTCAATGTGTCCTCTATGTGCCGTAAACCCTTTTAAAACCTGTGTGCTTTAAAATGATAGAACACTCATTACAGAAAACTGAATGAGACTACAACGTACAAAAAAGAGAATATCACCCAACAATCTGACGCTCAGAGATAATCAATGTTTTCCTCTTGGGATACATACCTCTGGACATCTCTCCACGCACACATTTGTGTTCACACACACACACACACACACACACACACTTACATGAATGGAATCTTACACAATGTGTTCTGCAGAACCTACTTTTCCCATCCATGAATAAATTTGCCCATTTCACAGGAAGATGGTTAAATTCATCATGAATGTGCATTTGAAAGTGACCTCTTTCTTAACTGAGCTTCAGTTGCACACTTTCAATACAGGAGCCAAGTGAGTACTACTGCATTATAGAACGCTGAACGGTAATATTTCAGAGGGTGAATATCAAATAGTTTGGATAAGATACCATTAGCTGGAAGCCCCACCTGTGAGGTAAATTTGCATGTTTCTTACACTTACTCTTTTTTAAGATTTGTATTATGAAAATTTAAACAAAAAGAAAAAGAATTGTACAGTGACCACCCACATACCTGCACTTCGATTCACCAACTGTTCGCATTTTTCTGTATTTTCTTTTTCTGCCTGCCTATGAAATTCTCAGTTTAATCTCTTTGATTTTTTTTGAAGCATTATAAAAAACGTCATGACACTTTGCTCTTAAAGACTTCAGCCTGAGTAAACAAGAACTTATCAACATTCTCCTACATTCACATTCATATTATCATACCATTACCACGTATGTAACAAAATTACCGCAAATTCTTCAATATTATTTAATATTGAGAGTTGACTTAGTTTGAAAGCCAACTTGTACAAGTTAGAAAAAAATTTCCTTTTCATTACAGTTGGTCAGTTTGATTCTCTTAATACAAATAGGTTTTTAAAAGCTGACTTTACCATTGATTCGTGATTTTATCTTACAAATATGTTACGTAATTTCAAGGTGAACATAAATACAAATATAACTATAATAGTGTGTGCATGTGTAGAACAGTAAGATTTTTTTTTATGTCATGATGAAATTTTGTCAAGTGAATAATAGGTGGTATGAATTTTGCACACAATTTACTTTGCACTTTATTTTTTGTATACATAGAGAATCCACAGGGTGACAACATTTATAAACTTTAAAAGAGCTGTTTATATCCTTTGACATGGAAGTACTATGTTTGTGCAATTAGCCCCTCTTCTATTCAGAAAACCTAGATTCACTTACATGCCTTTAAAACTATTACCACAGAACATCAAGCGGTGGGTCACTGTCTTCAAACACAGTACAACATGGACCTGGTTCTTATATTGCCAAGAAACAAAGATTAAAGCAACAGACAGCAAATATGAGCTGGCTTCCAGGGATTTTAGTCATCTGAATCCTTTGGGATCACAGGGATAAATCTACCAGAATGGAGTTCCTTCAGCAGTCATGAATCAGCTGATGAGGACCAAAATATATACTGTCCTTCATAATATACTTGAGGAGATAGAGTCACTTTTGTCATTGATATGGTCCTCTTCTCCCCCACCCTCTTTCTTTTCCATCATTCGTTTACCATTGCAGAGACAATCGACAACATGGTAACAAGGAAAGAGGTCTTTCCTTATTTATATATTCCGAGGCATAGTAGACATTTGCCACCTATCCTAGGTGTTCTCCAGTCATGTGTTATTTCAGTGAAGGCTCCTGTCTTGAGTTAGGTATATCTATTAGCGAGGGGCAGGGACTGCGTGAGCCCTGTATGTGTGCCCTGGGAGGGGAGCAGGTCTCTCCTGTTGAGGAGCTGCTGCCCGTGATAGCCATATGAACGCTGAGCTGCGGCTCGTGCAGCTCACTTCTGCAACAACAGGGGGACTCTCACCTGGGCACTGAATTCCTCCTGCAGCTGTGAGCTTGGAGCTCTGCCTCACCCTTGAGAAAACCTGCGCTGTGAAACTCAGATGGTTGCTTCCTGCCCCGCAACCTGCCCTCCACTCAGCCATTGGAAAGAAGTTCCACGGGAGGGTAGGGCAAAGATGACAGCCCCTCGAGCCCGTTCAACACAGAGAAGTTTTATATAAGGCCGTTACTGCAGACTAAACGGCGAGCAGGTATGGTTAAAAAGGGGAACGACTGACTTCCTGTGAGCGTGCGTTCCTGTCTGCCGAGCAGAGGCTGTTTAGTTCATCACAAAGGAAGTGCCCTCAGCACCGGGAACGTGCTGCTCCCAGGGGCTTTGAGTTGTGGGTGAGGAATTCATTCTGTAGCGAGATGAAAGGCCACGTTCCCATTGTTAAGGTCACTATGCCTCTGGTTTAGTTTGTCCCTAACTTACGGCCACAAGTCATGGATCTGTGGCTCTCAGAGGTTTGCTCACAGGGTTCACAGAACACACTTTGCAGCTGCACCACCCAGCTGGGGAGGAGTGAAACCAGTGGAGCATTGCAGGCTGAGCTCATTTCCGCCCACATCAGAAGCAGCAGAGGAGTTTGTGGAGAGCTACATTTGAGCCCTCCATTAGCTACTTTACATCTTATAGACCAAGATGCCACTTCCTATACCATGTGTTAGTGGGGAACCACGTGGATATAATGTCGCGGGAGGACCTAGCCCTAAATGTGCTAAGGCTTTGAGAAGTCTTTCCTTATTCACACTTGCTTTCCAGCGACATTCTTCACAAATAAGCTCCACTCCCTTTTTCCTCCTGGGATTTTACGACACTAGACACATTTTGAGTGCTTGGAGAAAAGGAAGGAAGGAAGGAAGGAAGGAAGGAGGGAAGGAAGAAGGAAGGAAGGAAGGAGAGAGAGAGATAAAGAAAGACAGGGAGGGAGAGAGAGAGAGAATGTACCAACCAAAAGTTTAGGGGCGCCTGGGTGGCTCAGTCGGTTGAGCATCTGGCTCTTGGTTTCAGCTCAGGTCATGATCTCATGGGTCCTGAGATCAAGCCCTGTGTGGGGCTCTGAGCTCAGCAGGGAGTCTGCTTATGCAGTCTCTCCCTCTGCTCCTCCCCCCACTCTCTCTTTCTCTCTCTCTCTCAAATAAATAATTCTTAAAAAAAAAAAAGATAAAATTTTAAAAATGAGATGTTACCAAGTTGTACGTTCTTTTTTGAGAGAAAATGAAAATGAGTTGGTAGCAGTGAGAAGGAGAAAAGATACAAAACAGGAGAAGACGTGATAGAGTGAGAAAGGGGAGATCTTTACTTTTACCCACATTTACTCTACCTTACAAGTCTGACTAGTATAAGTATGGTGAATACTCAAGAGTTTTTCATTCCATTGAAATCGACAGTCTCAAATGCATTGATGAGACATCTTTAAGACCTTTTGCCTCTGGTTCCTGCCATCAGCTCTATGGCTTTTCCTTTGGTTCTGGCCCTCATCATGGTGTCATGACTATGGTCCCTCCACTCAGTCAAATCTACCCTATGCCACTGACAAAAAGATTTAGCAAAAATAAATTTTATTATATTCCTCCCCTACTTAGACTGCTTTGATGATTCTTCATCACCCACAAGCTGAAATCCAAACTACGAGTAACACAGCCAAGGCTTTTCCTGGTCCAAGAATGGCCTGCCTCTCCATATTCCCACCTTTGCACACCATGATTCTGTGAAATTGAAGCGTTTTGTTGGAAACCTCTGTGCAGTACATTTGTACCTGTTGTTCCCCCAACCCCCACCCCAGCTCAATAATCTCATCTGTGCACCTTCTACTCACCACTCAAGCATAGTTGATCACTTCCTCCTTTATGCCACAATGTTATACTTTTATCACACTGTATTTTAAAATATTTGTCTATAAGTCTGTTTCCCTACTAGATAGTAAGCTGCTGGTGAGCGTAAGCTTTGTTCCCACTTATTTTTTGTGTTCTTATATCCTATTACCAATGCCTGGAATATACTAGATATAACTCTAAAAGTATTTGTTGAAGAGTAAATAATTGAATACTCCACTCTAAGAAAGTCTTGTCCCATGTGGTTATTCAGGACACTTTCTGTTGCAACTGTCACAAAATTTGACTTCATCCAATTTAAGCAAAGAGGTTAATTATCAGTTATCATAAGATAAAACACTTAGGGCTAGCACTAGATTAGAAATAACTAGATTTGACCCATGAAAATATCATGTTTTTCACACATCTCTTAGTTCTCCTCCCCATGGTTGCATTTAGGCTGTTTTGGTTTTAGCTTTAGAAATGATATGGTAGAAAGAGAAGGTCCAAACTCCAGCCTTTTTAATTTTTTCAATTTTCAGTCCAGCAGAAAAAGAAAATAATAAAGGGAAAGTTCTTTCCCAGAAATCCAGTTAAATTCACCAGAGCCAAACTGACTCTGACTGGGTTATGCGCCCACCGTGGAGCCAGTTTTTCTGGCCATGAGAGAGCTCTACCCCGACGGGCTTAAGGCCAAGTCATGTGCTTCACCTGAGAAGGCAGCGTCTTCAGAGCCCGGTGGCTGACAGTGGAGAGGAGGATATACTCACAGAGTCACCAGAAGGAGGAAGAATGAAACTGGGTGGCAAAACCAATGGGCCAATTATAGGGTAATGAAGGAAATACTTGGTTCCTTTAAACCAAGATTTGGGAAGTTGGGAGCTTCATTTGTTGCCTAATTTCTAATGGCAAAATCAGAAAAGTCATCTCCTACTTGATTTTAGTGTAACTCTTACCACTCATTGTAGATCTTTTAAATGGAAACTTTGTTCATTTTGATAATGGAGTTGTACTGATGGCACCAAGAAAACTAATTATTTTGATCAATACAGTCAGAATTGTTGATTCATATGGCCCAGTGGGAAAAGACATTTGTAAGGGATAAGGCTAGTGAAATAGTCACAGGTTTTGTTTGTTTTTTTTAATTAAATGTAGCTTTTCATCACCATGTTTATTTTAAGAGCCACCCTGGTTGTCCATTATTATCTAACAAACTATGCCAAAAATTACAGCTTAAAACAATTTATTATTATCCTATCTCATGACTCTGGGGACCAAGAATTTATATAGGACACAGTGCAGATGACTCATCTTGCCCTGCTATCTGGGGCCTCAGCTGGGTTCACACAAATGTCTGAGGGCTAGAACAATTGAAGACTGCTGAGTATCTCTTTTTCTCTCAAGATCTCACGCTGCCAAACCCAGTCTGCAGCCTATTGTATAGCCCTGAGCTAAGATTTAAAAATTTTTTAATGTTAAGAAAATCTGAAGAATAATGTACCATGAAGTCTGGAGCATTTTTGTGTCCCCTAATAAAGCTTTACTGGAATACAGCCACACGTATTTGTTTACATATTGTCTACTCTCTGCAATCATATATCCTGCAAAACCTAAGATATTTACTATTTGACATTTAACAGAAATATCTGCTGACTGTTACTTTAAATGACTTCTACATGTAGCTAGCTTAGGCTTAAGGCTTCAAGAGTAAGTATTCATAGGACAGGAAATGGAAGGGGCCATTTTCTTAAAGGCTTTTCTGTTGTTCAAGTCACAGAATGTGTAGCTGGGGCGCCTGGGTGGCTCAGTTGGTTGAGTGGCCGACTCTTGATTTTGGTTCATGTCATGATCTCAGGGTCCTGAGATTGAGCCCCACCCTGCATCAGGCATAGAGCCTGCTTAATATTCTCTCTCTCCCTCTCCTTTTGCCCCTCCGCCCCACATGCTTCCAATCTCTCTCTCTCTCTCTAAAAAAATAAAAGAGTGTGTGGCCATCTTCACTCTCTCACACTGGACCTATAGTCTCTTTCCAAAAGAGAAAATATTTGGACGACGGAGGGCATTTGTTGAATTATTTTTTCCTAAGTAAGTGAACATTTTTGTAATGACCATTCTTTAGTAAAGTGATAAAATCTCTTTGTCTTGATAAAATTTCTTTGCTTCCAAACAAACAAACAAACAAACAAAAGCTAGTTTTATCTTGCTTTCACCTTTAATTTGGAAATAAGGATCAAATGTAGAACTGAAGATTTTAGAATTTTAATAGCTCTCAGTGTTCTGATCTCATTCTAATAAACTTTAAGACATTTTGTTTCTGATCTTACCATATAGTATGTTCATCCAGGTGTTTCCAAACTAGGATAACTGATTCCTTTTTAATAAAGAACTTAATGATTATTAAATAGCTATTCCCTTGATTTTCTAGTTCATGCACAATCACAACGAAATGTTATTTTATTAGCTAGTAACACTTTCATGTGTTCAGACCGAACAATGAAATCCAAGTATGATTCTTGGCCTATGTGCTGACTAGAAAGTAGGCGGGTAGCTTCCTTTGCCCATTTCCCTAAAACATAACGAAACAATTAAAAACAAAGGTCAAAAACCCCTAACAGTCCATCTGAGCCAACTGATTACCTATGAAAGCAAAACACAGGTGCCATTCTGATGCATGCTGGCAGGTTCCTTCAGATTAGTGATTCTAAGAACTTGTACACGGTAATTAAATTGTTAAGTAAGAAGTTGAAGGGATGGATTTGCAGATTTTTGAAACTCATGTTTAAAGATGGCTACAAATTATGGGTTGGGATATTTTGAAAATTTGACTAGAATCTTATGTGGAAAAAGTTAGCATTTTAATTTTTGCCCCTTTTGCCACCATTCAGGTCTGCTGACAAACTATCCTAAACTTTTCCAATTGAGACAATAATGGATTGTCTAATCATTAGCTGAGGAAGCTAAGATATGAGAGATAATTTTATAGGTAGGAAGAAGTGAATAATTTCCCATAAATAGGGAAATAAGAAAAAGAATGGCTAAGTGGTCAGAGAGCAAATAAGTGGGAAACTCAAGAACAGAAAGAAAGTCTTCTGGTTCCTGAATCAATGTCTAGATCACAAGCTGTGTTCTCTAAAGAAATAACAGTTCTTGAGCCCCTTCCATGTATAAGACATCGTGCTAGATGCTTGGCATATCATTTCATTTAGTTCACATTCTAATGCTGTAAAGTAGTAACTACCATTTTATACTGAGGAAACTGTGCTAAGAAATGGTGCCAGTAAATGCAGATAACAAAATAACTTTTCATAAGGTCTCAAAACTTAGTGGCAGCATTTAAATTTTTAGGAAGGAAAGCTGCCTCAAAAGTACAAGCTATTTATGTATTATGCCAAATCTCTATCTAACAAAGTTATTTGTATGTTAAAGTTTCCTCATGTGGGAAAAAGAAATGCACATTTTTCATGTATTTGTGTATTAAGCTACTTGTTCATTTATACCATTATTCTCTGCTTTACTAACAGATATGTACTGGGCAGCTCTAGAAGACAGGCACTGTTCCTGGCACCATGACTTAAGGGTGGGCAAGACAAGTAGGCCCTTTGCCCTTATGGAGTTTACATTCGAGTGGAATGAACAGATGGGAGACTAGTAAATAAACGTACAAATAAAATATCACAGTTATTGAAAAATGTTACAAAGGAAAAGATTAAGAGGTTGAGATGAAGGAGAGAATGCATCTTCTTTAGAACCTGGTCAGGGACGTCCTTTCTGAGAGTTAAGCCATGATGTAAAAATGAGAAGGACTTGATGATGGGAGGTCAGAGGAAAAGAGCATTGTTCACGGAAGCAGCATATGTAATGACCAAGGTGTGGCCAAAATAAACACTGGACAACCACAGAGTGAGAGTCTGGAGGGTCAAGTGTGAGAACCAGGCTGGGGCTGGAATTTACAGGCCTTGTGGGTTCTGATAAGGAGTTTGGATTTGGATTTTATTTGAATTGCAAATGGAACCCATTGACAGTTTTTATGCAAGGACACAACAGAGGCATATTTACATTTTAAGAAACTCTCTTGCTGCCTTGTGGAGAAGGAAGAGTGGAAGCCAAGAGACAGGTTAAGATGCTGTACTAGTACTCTAGGAAAGAAGTGGTGTCCTATAGATAGAGCAGTAGCAGAAGTGGGAAGAAGGAGATGACATGGATACACATCTTAGACACTCAACTGAGAAAATGTGTTTCTGGATTGGGCTTGGTAGTTCAACATGAAGATGAGGAATGAGGAAAAGTGAGGATGCAAGGTGATCGGCTGGTATCTGACTCGAGAGTAACTGGGTAGATGGCCGTACCCTCCATCAAGGTAGGGAAGTATGCTGGACCAGGAGAGCAGGTGTGGGGCATGGTGAAGTCAGGAGTTCAGATTTGACATGATTGTCTGTGGAACACGCACATGCCTTGACATTTCAGGCAATAGGACACAGGGACCCAGAGGTAAGGTTTGGACTGAGCATAGAAAGTGTGAATAGATCTCTGAATCCATGGAAATCTACGGTTTTCCAGTTCAGGGCAGTCAATAAGAGAGAGAGTGTGGAAGAGGACGAGGGCTCTGAACTACAATATTTAAAAGCTGGATAGAAGAGTTTAAGTAGTAGACCCCTGAAAAATCGCTTTTTTGTATTACATGCATTAGCACTGTTGATTACTTCTAAGAGACAGGTAGGTAGATTTGATTCAAAATGTTACTTGATTCTGTGTCATTTCTGTTTCCATCTGAGTTACATAGGTTTACATTTATTCGTAAGTGAAAACTCTTTAATGCAGAATTTTGGGGAGTTAGGTTGGGTTCAGATTCTTAAACTCAGAACTTGGGTTCAAATTTAAATTCTGTCTCTTATAAATGAACGAAGGAAAGTTTCTTTCCTAATCCAGGCCTGTTCATTCATCTGAAAAAATGATGACACAATACTCCCTCACACAGGTGCAATGATCAAGAGGGTAAATTCACATTAGCGCTTAGCACAGTGCTTTGCACATAGTAAGGACTGAATATACCTACCCCTCCCTTACCACCACTACTCCATCCAAGCAGGATGCTGTGGTTAGTAGTGGCAGTATTTGAGAAAACATAACTAATTAGAGCTGAAACTTCCCCCTTGGTATTTTAAATTATATTCTTGTCCTATAGAATTGTACAGGTACATGATATTTTTCCAGTTTTACTCTAGTTTGCTCACTACTATGGTGTCCTGGTTATAGTGCTTAGTTTACTTTTTTTTTTTTTTGCTTAAAATGTTTGTTTCTTTTTTTAAATTTAAATTCAGTTAGTTAACATATAATGTATTATTGGTTTCAGAGGTAGAGGTCAGTGATTCATCAGTCTTATATAATACCCAGTGCTCATCACATCGTGTGTTCTCCTTAATGTCCATCACCCAGTCACCCCATCCCCCCCATCCTCCTCCCCTCCAGCAACCTACAATTTTTTGAAATTTTGAAAATTTGTTACTTTAGGGGCGCCTGGGTGGCTCAGATGGTTAAGCGTCTGCCTTCAGCTCAGGTCATGATCCCAGGGTCCTGGGATCGAGCCCCACATCAGGCTCCTGGCTCAGCGGGGAGCCTGCTTCTCCCTCTCCCTCTACTGTTCCCCCTGCTTGTGCTCTCTCATTCTCTCTGTCAAATAAATAAATAAAATCTTTAAAAAAAAAAAATTTGTTACTTTACATATTAAATACATCAGCAATCCATAAAAACGAAAATGCCAAGATTACTTGACAAGTAATAAGGATTCACAAATACTATGCTTCTCCTGTAAAACAAGTAACTTTTTAAAGATAATATTCCTTCAGTACCAAAAAAACCCAATGCTTGACAATCATCTGAAAGAAAACTAAGCAATTCTTAAGACCTAAATACACCCTGAAGATTTGAACTGTCTTATATTCATCAAAAAGCTGAACACACACACAGATATATTTGTTCATACATATATCACTTACATATGTCATATTATATTATACTATAGTTAGTTGTGCATTTGTCATTTTTCTCCGTGACCTGAATTCCTACAGGGTGTGGATAATATTCTACTTATTTTTTTATATGCACTGTACTCTACACATTGTACAATGTTTCAGCACTCTCGTTTCTACTACTAAGTTTTCGTGGAAATTTTTTTCTTATCCAAAGTTGGAGTATTTTTGGTAGAAATGTCTAGCTGTCTCCCAAAATTTGTATTTATTCTCCCCTTCCATAGGAAGCTTGCCAGTAGATGCCCAACTGGAGACTACATTTTCACATTACTCCTTTCCCCCTGTAGCTGGGTCTGACAATGTGACGAGTTATTGTCAAGAGAGTGGATGGCCAAGTGATGTGTGTCACTTCCAGGCGAGGTTTTTAAGAATTGTTTGTGCCTTGTCCATGCTTTCTTTCCCCTTCTGCCACTAAATGAAAATAACAGCAAGACCAGGAACTATGAAGCCTCAAGGTGGAAAGGACCGTGTCCCTGAATCACTATGTGAAGACTAACAGTCAACCTTGGAACAGCAGTTTGGTCTGTTTTGTGAGAAATAAGCTCCGTCTGTGTTTGAGCTTTTATCAATGTGAGGTGCTATTTGTTCCAGTGGGTAGCATTAACCCTAACGAACCCAGGGCTCATGAGAGTGAAAGGGACTTGCATTAAGACAGAGCTATATCTTTGGAAGCTGAGTTTAGTTTTACATGCTCATTCTGTTTCCTTCTGCATACAGTGCAGAAAAACGAATTTGTCTTTGTAAACAGGAAGAATAAGGTGCACAACTAAGCAAGTATAGCAGATATAATTTTGTAATCTTAGTTCAGGTGTTCAAAACTTGTCATACTTCTTTATTTCCTGTAACTCAATCTAGCTCTAACTGCCGATTAGAAAAATCTGCCAATTTTATACCAAAAAGGGCAGGACATTGCATTTCTATCTCAGGGTTGCAAATAAGTTCTGTAAATCTTGGGCTGCCCGGACACGTTAAGAAGGATGCTGTGGTTATTTATGCATTTAACAATGAATTACAGTACACCTCTGCCCATGGGCTAGGGTGGCCATCCTCATGAAACATAAGCTTTAGTGGGAGAGACAGACAGAAATTAAATAATTACCCAAACAATGTGACCAGTGCCATTAAAGAGATGAAAAAAACAAACAAACAAACAAACAAAAAACAGTGGGAGAAGAATGGAAGGCTATTTGTTCTAATCATAAAAGTAAAGGAAGACTTCTTACAGACAAAGGAAATAGATCCTACCTGTAGGACTGGGAGAATATTGCTAGATAGGAGAGTTTTTAAACTAAAGTAGAGAGGGCACTATAAATAAAGTCTCTTACTTGATAAGGCTATGGTAAACAGGAGGGTCTGAGCCTGTGCCCCCTGAATGGGAGAGGGAGATGGTAAAAACTGGGCTTGTAGAGGGAGATGAACATCAGGCATTTTTCTTTGAATCCAGATTCAGTGGAGAAATATTGACAGGATGAGGGTCAGGTGCACAAGATACAATTTCGTTTAGAAAAGACCTGTCTCGGGGCGCCTGGGTGGCTCAGTCGTTAAGCGTCTGCCTTCGGCTCAGGTTATGGTCCCAGGGTCCTGGGATGGAGCCCCACATCGGGCTCCCTGCTCAGCGGGAAGCCTGCTTCTCCCTCTCCCACTCCCCCTGATTGTGTTCCCTCTCTCGCTGTGTCTCTATCAAATAAATAAATAAAATCTTTAAAAAAAAAAAAAAAAAAGAAAAGACCTGTCTGACTGAAGTGTGGAGAATGGATTGGAGATTGAGAAATCATATTAGGGCAGATACAGGCAAAAGTGTTAGAAGGCCATTTTAGTTGTTTATTCAATCAATGTTAGTAGTTTGGACTAAGATGGTGGTGGTGTACGTGGAGACAAGTTGATAAGTTGAAGATATATTTAGGAAGTAATGTGGAGAAAAGCTAGTGATGGATGGGAGGAATTAAGTTTTGAGAGTGATCCCGAGGTTTCTATTTTCGCAATGGGATGGCTGGTGGTACCACAGACTGAGGTAGAGAACCCTAGAACAAAATCATATTTGGGGAAGAAAGATGATGAGTTTAATTTTCATCTCCTCTTTTCCACTGGTTCTCCCCCAGTGTGTCCACTGGGTCCATTTTCTAAGCCTATCCGGTCCTTGGAATTGTAGCTACACTGTTAGAGTTCTAATTATTTTGCCAGATGCTCTCATGACATCCTGGGGAACTCTCACTTTAACTACAGTGGCCAGAGTAAAGCATACAAAAGCAGAGTAAGAAACAAACATCCCAGAAGACCAGACCAAAGGGAGAGCTGAGTGCGGGTCTCTTACACACGTGACTCACAAAGTTAAGCACCACACACCTCTTCTCACTCTCCAGAGGAGTTTGGCTTCTCAGAAATCACACTAAGAAGTACTTTCATCCAACTCAGTGGCCCAAGCAGCAGGTTTTCTCACCTTTTTGTTCTCAGAAGCAGCAGCTCTGATGCCTAGTGAGGCAAAGTCTTGCAGCTATTGAACTCTCCTTTTATTGGTTTGTAATATAGTATGTGGAACTTCGATGCCCATGGCATTGGCCCTGTTCCTCATGGGCGGTGTAACGCATAGAGTATTTGTCATGAAGCACTCCATCTTGGCGTGGGCACAAGCATAACATGACCCTAATACTGCCCACAGGGGCTTTGGGGGGAGGGGCTGGGTGACCAGGATTCCTCAGAGGAAGTGGCATTAGGTCTCTCCACAGGTGGGCCTTACTGAAGAAAACAAAATGAGACATTTATGTTTTTCAAATTGTTTTTTTTTTTTTAAATAATACAGGATTTTCCAACCCCAAATAGCATGTTGTATCCCATGTTGTCAACCTGAGGAAGAATTTAAGATTGCATCTAACTAAAACCAGCCTAACCAGAGCTAATGTGTTAAAGACTTTCGACAAATCAGAGTAGAGAATGAGTCTTTTTAATGCATTTCAGTGATTGGCCAAAGCGATCTGCAATGGTGTTAAGATGTCAAGAACATGACTTTTAAAAATTGCAACAGATTGAAGTTCTAGGAACTCATTACATCAAATTTGCACATTCTCTCATGTGTTTGGCCCTTGTTTTACTTAATTTAGTTTTATTTGATTTAATTTAGCAGAGTCCAACCCATAGCTCATCTAACACTGTTTGCTTTGTGACTCTGTATTACAACCTGAGAACGTCTGCACACCGACATTCTTTGAAATATATGGGATCTGCTGTTAGCTTTTTTGAAAAAAAAAGCATTTTTGTTTTGTTTTGCTTTTATTGTCCATTATATATTTGCACCAATTTCAAGCTGGATGCAGAAATTGTAACTTAAAACTGCCTATTTTGCAACTTTGTTTAGTGTATGACACTGTCTACCGATTGTTTATTGATGTTTTGCAGCTGTTCCACTTGCTGTTCAAGCCATTGTGTGATTCAAAGATGGGCTTTTAGAAATGTTTTATAAAAATATGAAAAAATATGTAAAGACTACTATTTAACATCACTTTCAAATAATCAGAGCTACAAAGAAAGAAGCTACCACCAACCCCTGCTTCCATTATTAAATTGATGAAAAATTGGAGAGTCGTTTCAGTGATAGAAAACTGGTTGAAAGGGCAGACACATCCGTACAGGTGAGCAGGACACCAGCTGGGTAGACAGGGTGGGAGGGAGACATCAGTGACAGTTAAGATACAGCAAAGTGTGCATCACCTTTCATTTTTTATTTTCTATCTGTTGAGAAAGTAATAATACTATCTGAGTGCTGTTGTGAAACAAAGTTAACTAATTAAGCAAGCATGCAATAATTATTATATTTTACCAGATGCTCTCATGACATCTTAGTGAACCTGTTATCATTAAATCATACACAATAGATCGTAAATGGAGTCATGACTTCCATCTTACGCTGTTGTCCTATTTTCCAACATTTTATTTCATCATAAATATGGAAGCTGATACATCACCTGTGCTATATTTGCTACATGTGATATGTATGCATCTAGCTATGTGATTGGAATAGTCCGGAAAGGAAAGTCATCCGTTGCCAGGAGCCAGTAAAGAAAGAAATGCGGAGAGAGAGTTCACCTTCCTGAAGTCTTCAAAAGAATCAACAAATTTTAAGCATGGCTTGTAATCAGTAATGTGGGGATTGAAGGAAAACATACACATCTCAGCTTTGTCCTTTTGGAATAAGAACAATGTGGAATCCACAGAAGATCAGGCCAGAGTGGAATACTCTCTTAGTTTGTTAAAAGCTACAAGACTTTCTGAGTGAGGCAGATTTGGAAATTGGTAGAAGAATTCATTGCCTATATCATAGTTTTTTAATATAATTACCTGTTTATTAAACAGTCTGAACTCACTTAGTTATAAACAAGATCGTATTTTTCCCCTGCCACTGGTCAGCTAACCTGCTACATTCCATTGATTCTAAGATGCACATTTTATAAAATGTATCTTAACATCACTGAAATCAGGATGCATCTTGCAATGGACAGAGCCTTTAAGTCAATTAAAGAAAACAGAATAGTGAAGTTCCTTTTTTCATGTCTTAACAATATATAGGGCAGTTCTCATAACTTTCTAGTTACTTTTGGGTACAAAAAAAAAGGTTTGTTCCAGCAAATCAAACCCTTCCATTTCATATTCAATTTAACTCCTTCATGTCCATCAGAACTCTGCCTGTGTGATTTGCAGAAAGGAACTGGTAGGGCCAGGTCCTAGGGGAGCTCCTCTCCCTCCCTCCTTTGAGTCTTTATTTCTCTTTTTTGTTGGGGCTGGAAGGAGGAGTAGAATACATATTCTATCGTATATGCTTTTAATTCTAACCCCATGTGTTTACTCTACAATATTAATTGGATTCATTTTTTTTTTTAAAGATTTTATTTGACAGAGAGAGCACAAGCAGAGGGACAAGCAGGCTCCCCGCTGAGCAAGGAGCCCGATGTGGGACTCGATCCCAGGACCCTGGGATCATGACCTGGGCCGAAGGCAGCTGCTTAACAGACTGAGCCACCCAGGCGTCCCTATTAATTGGATTCTTGCTTCATTAATTAATTTGGTTCTGAAAGCAACACTAAGGTAGTATGATTAGCTCCATATTAAAGAGATTAAATACTTGCTAGAACTCAGGTTTAACTCTGTTTCTTGACCACTAGTAAAAAATACATAGACATCAGTATTGTATTTTGTGCATCAGTTGGCATCAATGTATAGGAAAACATGGACCAGGTTTACCTACACTCGCTAGGAGAGTTAAAGTTGTGGTGCTCAGAGTAAGAACATCTGTCAAAGCAGGGTCACCTCCCCCCTGATGCAGCTTGATGCTGCTGAGACTTATTTTTGTCTGGATTTGCATTTCACACAAAGACAGGGGGCAGATTTATTGAGTAACATGGATTCCTTTGCTCAATACCTACATTTTCAAAGGCAAAATGGCAGAATACAAGAATGTATTTTTAGAGCAAATCATAAAAATGTAGTATTCCCTCTTTTGTGCTCTTATAATATTTTGTTAATTGATAACAATATGTACTAAATTTTTTAATTGCTGGTGTTAAGTAATTCAGTCATTTCTTTCACTGGTAAACATTTCTACTGCCATCACCCCTTGCCTGTAGTACAACAAAGCTTCCCAACCATTTTGCTGGCCCTACTCTTGTCAACTCCCAATATGTTTGCCACACCACAGCTTCATATGTAAGTCTTTTCATTCATTCATTCATTCATTTATTCAGTCAGTCATTTATTCATTCAACAAATATCACTTATGGCAACCACTGTAATAAGCATCCCTTATACCTCATGGTTTATAATCCAGAACATAGGTTTATGTTCTAGTGGGGAAGGTGGTTATGAATAAAATAAAATATGTCCCTAGATTTGGAAAAAATAAACATGATTTTGAAATAGAAAAGAACATAGGAAGGGCCAGAATTTAATGTGAACAAGGTGGAAAAGGGCATTACATGAGTTGAGAAATGTGTACCAAAGCTGGATTTTATTCAACATGTAAAGTGGAAAACCATTGAGAGGTTTTAAGGATCTATCACAATTCGATTTGTATTTAGAGAAGATCAAATCTGTTGCTCCATGGAGGAAATACTGAAGGGAGGTAAGATAGAAGCTTGAAGATCAGTTAAAAGGCTGTTTCAGCAGTGATGGTGGCTTGGTCCCAAGTGATATAATTGGAAATGGAGCACAGTTAAGATGGTGGAGATAGAATAAATTGAATGTAATTGTGACAGAACAGGAGAAATAAAAAATAACACTAATGTTTCTAGCATAAGTTATTTGGTATACATAAGTACATTTGCAGATATGGATAAGATTGGGAGTTAGGACAGGTTTAAAGAAGACTTTCACATGCCATTGTGAGGCTGTGAGGCAATGAGGTGTACATGTCAAGAAGGAAGTACCAAATGTGAATCCAGAGACCAAAACTGTAGAGCTGGCTGGAGGTATATATCTGTGAGTCCACCAGCATGAAAGAGCTCACCCAAGAAGAGAGAAGTAGACCCAGAACTGAGCTTCAATGTATCACAACACTCAGAAATCAGGTAGAGGAACAGGACTCAACATGGTGGCTGCTAAGGATAAGACAGTGAGGGTCAAGAAAAATCAGGAGGCAATGGTGTTTTGGAAACTGGCAAAAGATAAGGATTGGGGGAGAGGCTAACCATATTTTATGCTCCTGAGAAATCACATAAGATGAGAACAGAGAAATAAGTGATGGTGTAAGATCTGGCAATATAGATATCACTGGCAAGAATAATGCTTAAAAAGTTTCAATAGCTCCCTGTATCTCTTAAGATAAAGTTAGATCTCTTAGAACCACAAAGCCTAGCAGAGTTTGGCTATCATCTCCCTCGGAAAGCACATGTGTTTTGTTGTTGTTGTTGTTTCTTTCTTTCTTTTTCTTTTATGTCTCTTTTTTTTTTAAATTGAGATATAATTGATATGTAACATTGTGGAAGTTTAAGGTATATAATGTGTTGATTTGATACATTTATATATTGCAACATTCCAAGCTCTGCTTCTCTTTATGCCAGCAATACATGTCTCTTTCAGTTCCTTGAACACACTCTCCTTCTTTCAATATATATGGTTCTTTCTGCCCGGAGTGCTCTTTTTTTCTTCTCCCCATGCCCACTAAACTTCCATTATTTTTTTAGGTCTACCTTCATTGCTTTTTATTTCAGGCAAACTTCACGTCACAACTAGACCAAATACCCTATTATATGCTTAAATCATAACATCAAGTACATCCTGTGTGCTGAACTTGTCATGGTGATTAGTTAATTAATTATTTTCTCTTCCACTAAAATGGAATAGGGAGGGAGCATGTCTGTTCTGATCACCATTCCTTCTTCATATTAGAAAAAATACCTGTCTTATATGCTAGGAGATATTTGTTGAATAAATGAATGGATAATGTCTGCTTCTGCAGTTAATCTCATGTAATCTGTTTCTCTCTTTTTTTAAAAAAAAAATGTATTTATTTGAGAGAAAGAGAGAGAGAGAGGAAGAGGAAGTGTGGGGGGGAAGGGCAGAGGGAGAAGGAGAGAAAGTCTTAAGCGGATTCCATGCTAAGCTTGGAGCCTGACACGAGGCTTGATCTCACAACCCTGAGATCACGACCTGAGCTGAAACCAAGAGTCTGACGCTAACTTACTGTGCCATCCAGGTGTCCCTCTGTTCTTTACATAACCTTTATTATATGTGACTGAAATATTTGGGAAATGATGATTAATTTAAATAAATACCATTTACTTATTTAATATTACAGTTTTTAGAATTTATTATAAATTAATCAGCTATGATTATTTTAAAATGTTATTGATCAAACTTCGTGACTATTCTGGATACATGCTATTTCAATCACTCAAGAAGTACCACACTCCTTACTACATTTAAATTCTGATGTTGTTTCCTGGTCCCTTCCCAGACTCAGTTGTTCAGAATCAAGAGAGTAGATCACATCAATTTGTCACAAATAGTCCTATTTCTATGAAAGTGTTCTGCTCCTCCTGTCTAGGGCTTGGATACTAGGCCCATACATGATAAAGCACAGATTTCCTCAGATGCCCTGTGGAAAGGCTAGCTACTAACCAGACTCCTGCCTAGATAACCCAGTTTAGTGCTGTCCACTATCAAAGGGAAGCTGTGCTCTTTCCCCCAGCAAACCGCTAGGGTCTTCCTTCTTGTCTCCCTCCTGACACTTTTTATCTCAGGATTATCAATCCTCAGGTTCACCATTGCCTCCATTCTGAGAATATCTGAACTGAACACAAATTTATCCATTGCTATCTGTCTACATTAGGCTCTACTTCTTTATACCTTTGTAGTATACAATATAAGTTTGGCTGACCAAAGTCTAATACTTCCTGTAGACACTAGACTCGATTTTAATACATTAAAACAAAACATATAATTCAACTCATGTATTGCAAATTAGTCTCAGTATTGCTTGGGTAGACTCTCTCTGCCCACTTATTTAAAATGGAATTTAGTCTAAGTTCTTACTGTTTCTTCAAAGTCATGATCTGCAAAGCCCCTTTAAAAGTATCTCTTTAAGGCTTTTAAACCCCTCCTATCTTTAGCTTGTTATAGAGTATACTTCTTATACTTGACTCCCTTGAATGTCATGCACTCTCTTCCTGGCCTCTAGTTTTGCTAAATATGCTGCCATAATAGCAAGTTAATAGAACACAAGTATTTGCTTACAGATATTTAAAGAAAACCCCTGGATAGTTTTCCATTGCAAATGTATTTGGAGAAATAGGTTCGATAGTTGAGTACTTGAATTTGTGACTCCTGACACATATTTCTTATTAAGCTTACCTCCTGAAGAATAGTGCTCCTATTCGCAGCTATTTTATTTAAGAAGACACTTGCAAAAAGAGAACATCATCATTTTTATGGAATCAATGTTCTATCTTTTAGAGATTGAAAATTTTTTAAATACATAGTAAAAAAGACCGGGGAAAGAAGTGAGAAAAAATGAAGAAGGTTAGTAAAGCAAGAAAGGAAAGTAACATGAAACTTAGAGATGGTTCAAAACATAACTTGTCTACTTCTTAGCTGTGAGAACTTGGACATATCACCTAAACCCTCTGAACTAGATGGGTAAGATGGGGAATAATAACATTATTTGTCTCAAGCATTGTTGTACAAATTAGATTATGCAATTAAAGTGCTAAGTATATTCCTGGGCATAGCAACAGCCCAATAATTTAGCTATGGTAATAATCAAAATAAAATCAATATCATACCAAAAACCTCATTATAATGTTATTATTCAGAATTTCAGATGTGGGATTATTTTCATTTGCTCAAAGGGATGGTGTGCAAATTTAGCTCTGTAGTTCCCAGTGGCCAGTGACAGGGTAAAACAATGAGTTTGTAAATATGAAAAGATCTATTCACTGTAACACAAGAATCCTTCAATAGTGCTTTCTAACCGAGGATTGTAGAGTTACTGCAAGGGTTCTGTTTGTCTGTAAGTCCCTTAAGTATCGTATATGGCTCAAATCATAGTGCCTATTCGTTTTAAATGAATCCGATATTGTGATAATGATACCAATTTATTTAATTGTGTTACTGAATTCATAGTAGCTTTTTACCAGTATGCATTTTCCTAACCAATGGACTTGCCAAGGACACTATCAGAATCATGAAGAGTGCTGTACATTCATTTGCTGTCTTTTAATCAAAAAGATTGGGAGTGTATTGCTGAGGGGGAGAAAAGTTAGCTTTTGTAAAAAAAACAAAAACAAAAACAAAACAAAACAAAACCAAAAAACCCCACCAAAAAACAAAAACCCCAGCTCTTAATTGCATCGCTCTTCTTTCCCTCATCAACAGCACTGAAGACCTCTCAAGTCACAGAAGCACTCTTTTTTTAAAGCAGGATTTGCTGCTGTAGACAGGACTTTCTGATTCATGGCTAGCCCCATGGGGATATCTGTCAAAGATTTGGGGCAAAGCTGTTAAGCTTTAGGAGAGTGCTTTTGCATAGAAAATGGGTCTGACTGCTAAAATTGTTCTATTGGTGGGGTTTGAATGTCTTCCTAGTAAATGACACTGGTTGCAAAAATTAACCAGATAGGTAATTGTTTAATTGTTCACTTGGTCATTTTGAATCAAATACATGTATTTTCTACTAATTCAATCCTTGTGTCATCTTGCCAACCCCCATTTTGGTATATCCACCCTGGGTCTGTTTTATCATCTTGTAGGTAAAAAAATTCTTGATTATTTGGGGGGGGGAGGATATGATTTTTTAAGTCATAATGAATAGTGTAAGGGAGTATTATTTGGAGACTTAAAAAAACATCTTCCTTGAAGGAAAAAATCTTTTAAAAGGCCTACTAACTTGGTCTAATTACTTGAATTAAGGAAGTAAGATGCTTTTGCACTGACTTTGAACAACTTTCTTGACTTCCTGCAAAGAGGATTCTTGACAGTATTTTTGGAGAAGTTAGTAAAACCGAATCTGACATCACTACCTAGCAGTTTGTGTAGCTAGCAAAGTGGTTTGTTCTTAGGGTAGCAGAGGAGGAAATTGCTCCCTGTCTGATAAGACAACAGCAAAGAGTATGCATTCATTTCTTTTATTTTTGACTCAGTTTCACAAAGAAAACCTTTTGCAGAGATAACTATTATTTTGCCTTTCAGAAGGACGCATGCTGTTTCATAGGAATACGGCTGATTTCCAGATATGACCATGTATTTGTGGCTTAAACTTTTGGCATTTGGCTTTGCCTTTCTGGATACAGGAGTGTTTGTTACAGGTAAGTACAAGGATATTAATCTATCCTTAGTTATTTTTTTTTTTCCTTGTGGGGGGACGTGGGTTTGAAATAGACATAAAAATAAGTTAAGTGTTGGTGATTGGAAATGAGGAAGCTCACTATAAAATGGTCAAAGCTATTGTAGCTCAGAGAGACAAGTCTTGCTATGTGACAGAATACATTGTTACTGTTTAAAAAGGCATAAATGTTTTGGGGAAAAAAATCACAATTTAAAAGAAACGTCTATCCGTATCTTTGTTTACAAACTGTTCAAGGCTATTACAAAAGCAATGTTGTTACTTAACCCTCAAATACGTGAATATAAGTTTATGAAAGTCTGAAGAAATCTTAATGACAAAGCAAGTGAATTTTCATCCTTTTAACAAAAAATGATTTTTTAAAAGTCATAATATGGCTTTGGTTGCATGTAAGCCACTCTTTCTTTTTGAACTGGAGTTTGCTTCCTCAAATTTTGATTACTACTGAAATATTTTTATTGAATACTTAGCTATATGATAGTTTAAAATAATACATTTGGGTATTTAACAAAATATTAATTTTATGCATACTCTCAACACAGAATATATTTCAAAACAAGTTTTTGGTTTTTTCCTAATAGTTTTAATGATTATTTGCTTTGGAAATTTTTACGGGGCCACCGCCCTTCCTGGGTGATGGGTAAATATTAGAGCCTTGATGAGATAAAAATATTTAAACTCTTAAGAGTCATGCAAATACTATATTCTATAGGAACATGTAATGGGGAATCTCAAATACTCATTTAAGTTGAAGATCTTGGTATATTTGTTATCTATTTAATGGACATTTCTTGAATAGTTTCGGTTTGGGTCATGAGTGCATTTCGGTTGATTGTTAAATGTAACTAATAAATCGATATTTAATAGATACTACTTATGATGTAGTATCTAAAAGCTGTTCTTCATTATTGAAAGGACATTGAAAATGGCATTTTTGTAGAAATTCCAAGTAAGTTTTTAAAAAAGGGAAAAAATATTTTTTAAAAGTCTTGCTTACTTGAATTGACTTTGAAATCTGTTTTTGACTTTCCACCACTCTTCTTTCCTCTAAAAGGCAGGGCAGTAGCTGCCTCTAGAGCTTGTTACATTGTCAGTTGATACTTTGTGTAACCAAGAAGAGTGGAAAGCAGTGTAAAATACTGTTTGGTTTTTAACTGCAAAGATGGGTTAAAATTTGTTTATAGAAATACAGCATTTTGTCTTAATACAAAAAATGTTTATCAATTTACCTTCCCTATAAAATGAGTTTATCATAACCAAAACCAAATTATAATGAATAATGATTTTAACCGAGTGATAATATATATATTATCATAAATCAGAGTGAATATTCATTAAAAATTCCCACTCAAGAACTGTTGCAAAGCATTTCTAAATGAGCACAAAGAAACACTGAAGTATTTTCTAAGACACAGAGCAAATCACCACAAAAATTTTAACTCACTCTATTAAGGATTTTTACCATAAGAAATATCTTTCAATTTATGATCAAAATAAGAGAATATACTTATTTTTAGAAAAAAACCATAAGAATCTAATTATCTATGTCTGCAAATCTTACTTATCCTTTTAGGTTCTGAGGGATGTTTTGTAATTCAATGTATGATTTGGGAAGTTATTAATGTTTTAAATTATATTTTTCTTTATTAGCAACAAATGAGTTTGATTGTATGCTTGATTTTAATGTGTTACAATTGAGTTTAGTGATCATAGGAAGTATTAGGCTTCTGGGCATCAAATTTATATTGTGTACTCTAAGGGAATAAAAAACCAGAGCCAAATGTAGAGAGACATCAATTAATGGATAAATATATGCACAATTCAGATGTGTTATTTAATACCTAAAGTACAAATACAGGCAAGGCAAAATTAAACTTTGCCATGGCAACAATGCTGGGTTGAGTTTTATGCAAAACTTTCTAATCTCTTTGCTCTGTGCCTCTTTGCCATGATAACTGGAAACCTTTGTTAAACATTTCTAAATAATTCTAGGGGATGATGATAGTTTTGAGAATGCAGATAGAGATGAGTGTTCTCTGACTCCAAAAAGGTGTAAAGCTAGGCAAATCTATCAGTCTATAACATACCAGCTAGAGTTTATGAGTTAGATTATGTGAGTTATGAGTCATAACAGTTTAGATTCATTTCCTGGTCATAAGTCTCCATTTTCCCAGCGACATTAAAAGAAATATTTCATGTTACAAACATGTATTATGCCTTGCACATCTCAGGCTTTCAATACAAATTATGAATTGAATTTAATAAGCAATCTTATTAAGTCCTAAATACTCCACAATTTAGAGATTTGTGGGTATAGACATTATTTTTTATGAATCTTTTACAAGTATTTTTCTAATAAAAATTTGCCTGTGATCCTTATCATTGCTAGAATTTGAAATGCATTTTGTTTGAGAAAAGGTAAGGTAGACTTAGGGATCTGTCTTTCCTTTTCCTCTCTTGTTCTATATAATTAAGTAGAGGGGCAGAGTGGTTAGCTTGGGGGGCTAGGTCTTTTCTCTGTTCTGGGATACTTGATATCCTTTCACCAGTGACAATTAACTAGTGTAAAGAATATAGATATTTAAAAAAAAAGAATATAGATATTTTGACACTCTTCGTATAAATACACATATACTGATACACACACATATATATTCTAGTGTTTATGTGTGAATTATACAATACACACATACACGTATCTACTTATCTATCTTCTGGTTCTTCATATTTGTCTGCTTTTAAATATTGGAGTTCTATGGGCTTTAATCCTTGGCCAGTTTTATTCTTGTTTTCTCTGTTCAGAGTTCCTTACCATTACCTGCTATCTATTGATGATCCTGATTTTCCATCTCCAGACTCATTTCTCTGAGGTGCAAGAAAAAAAAAAAGAAAAAGAAAAAAATCTGAAATATATTTAAATGCTCCTCAAGTCTTATAATTTTACTTTTTAATAATCTTTAAAATCTTTTCCCCTTTCTTTATCTCCATTGACATCGCCTTAATTCATGCCTTTATCATTTTTTACCTGGAGTATTATTATAGTTTCTCAATCTCTCCGCAGTCTCATCCATTTCCTTCTATACTCTACACCTTAAAAATATAAAATAAAAGGAAGAAAAAAACCCTCTGATAACTTCTCATTGCCTTTGGTATACACGCTAACCTCCTTGCCAGAACAACTGAGTCCACCAGTGAGCTAGGAGCTGGGCCTGGGGCTGGGCAGGGAGTATTTTGTCTTTTTTCCTGTATGATTCATTAACTCACAGGAAGCAGTTTCAACACTCTGCTTGGCTCATCTACACTTCCTCAGGACCTTGAAGGCTCTGTGCAAGTCCTATTTCGTCTTGAATGTTTTCTTCTGTCACTCATGCCACAAAATATCTCCACTGAAATTGTAGACATTTTGCCACCTTTCAGTGGCATTTTTCACATACTATTTCAATTTGTTGGTGGTGGTGGTATTAGTATTATTATTTACCAATCAGTGTATTTTCTTCCATTGTAACCTGTGTGTATTCGCAAACTATGTTTTATGCCTTTTTCTGTATCATCTGTACCTGATTTCTTACCAGATACTAAAAAAGTAATGGATGTTTTTTGACAAAACTGAAGGTTATAATAATGAAGGAGAAAGAGAAGAACACAAAAAAATTCAGAAATAGAAGACAGAGGACGAGAGAAATGTGAGACAAAATTTAGCCAGAGGCAAAGTGGAAGGATAGAGGGAGTTAGACAAAGTCATCAAGATTAAATAAAATAATTTTGGATTTGGATCTTTATAGGTTTTACATTTTTTAAAATTTAATTTGTTATTATTATTATTATTATTATTATTATTATTATTTTGCTATTTCCTTATTTCATCTTCCCATTTTCCCTCTTATCTGGAAGGCCCTCCTAAATTCTTAAAAATCCATAGTTCAAGAATGTTATTCCTAAGTATTTCTTGGCCTACTCTTTGGACATTTTTGCAAATGTTATTTCATTTGGTGGGTTAGTTTTGTTCTTCAAATATAGGTGACTCTAGGAAGAAAAGTAAGGAATCAGGCGGGGGAGGACATACTCATCTAACATAGGGACAAAACACATGGAGTCAGGTCCAGTCCTTGAGAGCACAGCCATGGACACCAGTAGTGTTGTGGGACTGTTTCCAGGGCTCACTCTATGCATTGCATTCTGTGCACACAAAAAGTTTGTAGGGAGTCTGGGTATCATTTCTTACTAGACAACATGATAATGAATTTCAGTCTGAGTGGGTAAAAAGCAGAGATTTATAGTTAGGTCGATTAGTTTTGTTGGTGAAAGCACAGTGTTAAAACACACAAGGTTTTCTGTTCAGATCATGTATATGTAAGTTACCTTGGTACAGAGAAAGAAATTTGTCATCACCAAACACCTGTGATCTTTTTCAGTCATCATATAAATTTATGGGAATATTTACACAGGAGAAAATTGGAATGGAAATTGAACTTAATCTCACTTTAAACTTAATTTCAGTCTAGTCTAAATAGCTGTGTCAGTACTAGAAACCCAACTCCATACTATTTGCCTATCACTAAAGGATTAGTGCTATGACTTTTATATACATAAAGGTAATACTCTTAAGGGAATGATGAAGAAAAAAATGAAATATTGCAAGCTATTCATTTAGCCATATGATATGATATCTATTTCTACATAATACTGAAATATATAGACATACTTTGTGTACATGGCCATAATCAACATTTAGATGAGAAAATATCTAATCATTGCCTAAAATTTTTAATATGCATTCATTTTTATATGTCAAGGTGCTACTTCAGTTTCAGTCTGTCAAGAGTCTTAGAAATGGATACTGTAAGCAGAGAATTGTGTGTTCAGGAATAATAACAAAAACAAAAAAAGATATAGAAACAAAACTTTGGCATAAATACACATTAAAGTCAATGTTAGTGAAATATATAAGCACCTTCCATGTGCATTCATATCATTAACTGACTGACCTCTGAAAAGATAATCAACAAGGTTATCAATGCTTTTATTAGATTCTTTACTGAAGACCCACTCAAACAACTTTAACATCTTCCATGGTACTTAACTATATATACAGTGTTTAAAGATTAAACATTTATTTCCTACTAAAAATGAGCCACAAATGCCTGAAATGAAAAAGTTATTTTACTAAAACTTCAATTTCTCCTATATATACTGCATGTGAGATAAAATTATAACTACATGCAATGATATTCCAATGAAAATGATTGCCATTCATATATTTAAAAACTATTTCCAACCAAAATGTGAACATCTGCAGGAAAATCATCAGCCCTTCAAAAAGGTGATCTGCTAATATTGGAGCACAAATCAAGAGCTAAGGGCAACTGAGCATCACACTCATATATATTAGAAAATGAACAGCTACTCTGGCAATCTTAACAAAAAGCATTGATATGCAAGAAGAAACTCTGCATTGTAAATATTAGTAATAATAAATTGTGCTCATAGTCATGAAAATAGATTAGAGAATCCTATATAAATAATAATGATGTTAAGAGATGATAGCAAAGGGACGATATCATGGCAATAAAGTGTGGTCACCATATTTTAAATATCTCCACTTAAAGAAAAAGAAAACAGTAATTTGTTTACTGATAAAAGAAATACTAAGCATCACAGGAAATGAGTCAGCTGCCATACTGTGTTGGAGATGGCATTTGGATCAAGATGCATTTTAAAAATCTAATTCTATGAATTGTATGATCTCTATTCAAATCACTTTCCATTTTTGATACACAGTGTCCTCATCTGTAAGCATTGAAATTGAGAATATTTGTGAAAATGCTTTGAAAACTATGAGATACCTTGCAAAGTTATATATTGTATTTACATGATCCTATAAAATCACAGCACATAGCTCTTTATCATTGACACATGATTCCAAATCACATCTCTTCCTTTGAGAGACTCGTAGGAGATACAGTTTAAGGCTATGTGGTAAAGGAATAAACCCTTAGAGATCTTTGAATTCTTTTAACTTTGCATCCCCTATTTTAGGGATTTTTCAGGCTACTCTGGATTCTACCTCTTAAATAGTTTGTAAATCCAACTCTTTACCAGATTCTTATCATTTCTTATTGTAACAATAGCTGCAATCTTGCCTCCCTTCGATCCCTAGTGTGTTCCTACCTACCTCTACTAGGATAATCTCTGTAAAAGGCAAAACTTACCTTTGTACATCCTTCCTTCAGTGGCTCCCTATTGGATAGAGAATATACTGATCCCATGATTTCGATCCCAAGGATGCTTAAGAAAATAAGCATTCCATTAGAATATACCTACATTTATGAGTTTTCCTTGAGAACAGCTCTCACAGAAAAAAAACTCTATTAAGCCAAGTTAATTCCCTGAGTATTTTTATATAGCCTGATTAAATCATTACCAATTTTTTCATTAAAAGAATTTTACTGAACTAATGTTCAATAGCATTACTTTTCGTTCAATTTTTATAGTTACTATTAAATTCATGAATCAAGTTTTTTAACCACATCCAATTTTACTGACTATAGACTTATGCCTCTGGGAATTTTCCTTTATAGTTATTATATTTTTGAAGTGAATTTTTTTTGTCAAATAATATAGATCTAAAGTTCCCAAAAAGGTTTTAATTCTTCTTTTTAGCCAGAAACAACATTACTTCTGTGCAGTTTTAGCCATTGCTTGTTTCTTTCTCTCTCTCTCTTTTTTTTTACGTTTCAATATTACACAAAATGTAATTGATCTAATGTCATTATTTACTTCTGTCGAATTTTAAATTGGGCAGTATTAGACATTTTCAAATTTATATTGTGCTGATATATCTATCATTAACAACCATTTTGTGATTGAGAGCTCTTTCAGCAAGATCCATTTTGAGATTTTTAAGGGTTTTGATTATTTCTCAAGTAACCAGTGGAAACTTCAGAAATACTTACAAGACTGCTGTAGAGTCTAGAATTGCATTTTAACTCTCATTCATTTGTGTGGCATTCTTCTTATTAGCTTATACACCTTATGCCAACTTCTTACTAATTGGAATAGCAAAAATTAGAGAGAAGAATCAAGATGATAAGTTTAATGTGTTCAATATACATCAGTGGGTGAGATCAAAATAAGGTGTCAAATCATCCTACTTTTGTCTCTGCATTTAGGAAAAATAAAGCTATTAGCATGGTATACACAGCTTTAATTTAATCCTGCCAGATTTTTCTAGCTTTATCTGTAACTTTGTGACATGTACTCTACAGTTGACCCTTGAACAATGGAGATTAGGGAGGTTGATGCCCTACACAGCCAAAAGTCTATGCATAACCTTTGATTCCCTCAGAATTTAACTACTAATAGTCTACTATTGACCATAAGACTTCCTAATAACATAAAAAGTTGATGAATGCATATTTTGTATGTCATATGTATTATATACTGTATTTTTATGATAAAGTAAACTTGAGAAAAGAAATATTAAGAAAATAATAAGAAAAAAACACCTATAGTACTATACTGTATTTTTTTAAATAATTGTTCAGAGGTTTTATTTTTTTTATTATTTTATGTTAATCACCATACATTACATTATTAGTTTTTGATGTAGTGTTCCATGATTCATTGTTTGCATATAACACCCAGTGCTCCATTCAGTATGTGCCCTCCTTAATACCATCACCAGGCTAACCCATCCCCTCACCCCCTCCCCTCTAGAACCCTCAGTTTGTATTTATCAGAAAAAGTCCATATCAGAAGTAGACCTGCACAGTTCAAACCACTGTTGTTCAAAGGTCAACTGTATACTCCTGTTGTAACTTGCATTTTCCTAAAAATATAATGTTTTCTTGTCTCTAAACTGTTGGCCAGGTTGTTTCTTCTTCCCTCCACATTTTTTTTTTAAACTCGGCAAATTATAATTGCTCTTTAAACTTTAGTTCAAAGAAATTTACTGAACTAATGGGCAACTTCCTCTGGGCAACCCTCCTGCATGTCCCCTGCTCTTCCAGTCCTTTCACACCTGGGCAGGTGTTCGTCTGCTGTGATGATCCCATGAATAACCCTCTTGGAGATCTCTTTATTTGGCTGTCTCTCATAGTAGCTGGCGAGCTCGTGTAGATCATCATTGGGTCTCTGCGTATTTACCAGTGAGCACCTGCAGGTCCTTGGAACTTGTTTGTTAAATGAATGGATAGTTGTCAGTATAATCTAACCCTGTATGTAGAAAAGTACTTAAGAACTCATAAAAACAATTTTAAATCTGTCCTTTTGTTGTTGTTATTACAGTGAATTATTTATAGTAAAGTTTCTACATGATAGAAAAGTTCAAGAAATGGAAGAAAAAATTGCTTAAAATCCTTGATCACACTTTTTCTTTCCCTCTTGTCTTCTATCTCTGTTTTGATTATGTGCTATGTATAAAATTGCACATCCAATTTTTTTCCTAAGTAAACCATGATTATTTTAGGCAACTTGAGAAACACAGAAATGAATAAATAGGAAAATAAAAATCTCATGGGTTCTCAAAACCCATCACTAAAAATTTTACCAGTCTAGCTAAATCTGTTTATTTATTCATTATTAACTCGTTTCATGAACAAATATTTTATGAGTGCTTTCCCTGTACCTTCCTTCAGCTGGGAATGCCATATTCTATGCCTAGCCCTGGAAGTCTATATTCTCATTGTGGCAATGGCTGCTTGGAGACGGGGTTTTAAATCTTCCAAATTCTCCATAAGCTTTCTCCTCAAAGTAATAATATACCTTGCAACAGATAATTAATTGTGTTCTCAATCTTTTATAAATTATAGATTAAAAAATTATTATTTTAAAATCTGCTTATAATACATTATTTAAGTAAAATCTCTGTTCTTGCCAGACAACATCTAGGCCCCTGTTTCAACTAGATTTCTTCTGTAGGCTTTCAGTTATAGAAGTTCTGAAGCTGCCACTGAGTTGTGTAGGTTATTATTAGATATTTAATAAATAAAGTTGGTAGATGCAAAGAGGAACTAGCCAAAAGTCCCAATTCTCTTTGGTTTGTTTGTTTTGTGATTTAAGCTGAAAATAAAAGCTTTATTTGGAGAGACATGTTAAAACATACACACATACACAGCATGCAAACAAATCCTTAAATTTTTTGGTGATCTTTCATAGCAATTTTCCAAGGTCATCAGCTAATAAGGGCTGATATTTCATCCTGGGTCGGTCTGATTCTCGGTCCATTCTTTTTCGACTGGATTACTCAGGCTTCTTAGTGGTTAGCCTAGTAACCAGGTAATTGAGGACGTGACTACTTGATGGTAGACAAATCACACCAGGACTAAAGGGTGGTTGGTAGTGTCTCAGAGGTCATTTGTGTGAAACATACATTTCAGCCCCATGCAGCTTATTTAGCTACATAGGTGAAAACATTGGGTGCCCAGCCACTTCCATATCTTTAGCAAGATCTAAGCCACCTAAGATTTTGTCTCTTATAAGAAAACAAAAGACATCTTTGATTAATTTGTATTTACTATGAATGTTGATGCTGCATTAATAATGCAGAAGTAATGTTGCCATCATCTTGAAATGGAGCATAAGAAGGTACACCTCTGAGTCTGTCTGGAGGTGAGTGATATGACAGAAAGAATGGATTTTCCCCTACCTAATTTGTTTTTGATATTACATAAAGTGAAAGCCATTGAATAATTTACCAAAATATCTAGATTGTTTTTTGTTGTTTTTGAAGTGTAAGGGAAGTAACTTGACCTTTGTTAAACACTTTGATCATGGAAAACACATGAGGTTCTCATCTTATTCCAGGAAGTGTAGACACCAGATAAGCTTTTTATAGTTATCCAAGAGGCATATTAAATGAATCTGGTAGAGCTATCTTATAGTTTTCTACTCCAGGGACAGGTTGGCTAAAACTCAAGGTAGTGGAAAGAATAAAAAATATGTTTATTGTTTGGTTACTGTGATAAATGTGGGCTGTCAATCAAATAACTTAGGTCAAGTATTCTACTTTGAATTCTTAGACTCAGGTTTCCAAATCCCTTTTTTGGTTTCTAAACTAAGATTTTAACTTATGCCTAATAAGTCCTAAGTCTTTCTATTTTTTTAGTGACCATGTTTTTATTTTCTGAATTTACTGATGGAAGCTTTAGGTATGTTCAAGATACGTAGTAGCTAAGAAAAAATAAATTAAGCAGAAGATATCAGTTCAGAGCATTGACTGTGAGAGGGAGTGATGATATGTGGGAAGTAGATAAGCAAAAGAAAAGGGCCAGGGAGCTGATGAAAATAATTTAAAGAGATAATACTAGAAATATTGAATTCAAACAAGCTCTAACCTTTAATGTGCTTAAGAAATCAGTCTTTGAAATGTTGCCTGGATTCCATTTTGAGCTTTCCAATTAAAAACATTACCTTTTAGATCCTCAGTTTCCTTATCTGTACAATGGGAATAATAGTGGTAGCTATTAAATGAGATAATTTATTCATTGACTTAGCCATTTTTAAAATAGAACCCCTATTATGTGGTAGGAACTATTCTAAGTGCTGACACAGTGGTAAATAAAACAGAAAAGGTACCAACTTTCATGAAGCTTACATCTTAGTAAAAGAGATAACGAAACCAAATAAATAACTGAGAAAGTTTCAGATATTGATAAGGGCTGTGAAATAAAACAGTGTTTCATGATAGAGACAGACCAAATTGGGGAGTGACTGGCCCTTTTGACAGTGATCAAAGAAGGCCTCTTAGAAGTAGCATCATTAGGTTGCTAACATTGGCTGACAAGAGTGTAAAGATTTTTGTAAAGAAGAACTGGCAGGTGCAAAGATTCTTCAAAAAAAGCAAAAACTTGGTAGGTTCAAAGCAAGGAAAGGAGGTCAGGTGCTTGCAGTATGGTGGGTAAAGGCTGCGTGGTTTGTGGTGAAGCTGGAGAGATACGTAGAAGGGTAAGGTCTTTGTTGGAAATGGGCCTTGTTGGAAATGGAAAGAATTTGGATTTTGGATTTTTGGATTTTTACCTTAAGTGTGAAGAGAAGAAGCTATTTGGAAGTCTTAAGCAGAGAATAAGCTGATCTTATTTCCATTTTAAAGAGACTACTCTGGCTGCTGTGGGAATAGATTGGAAGTGAGTTAAAACCTGGAGACCAGTTAGGAGCCAGTTGGATTGGTGGAAGGGAGAAAGGGGATGGTATCCAGACTAGGTGCTGGCAGTAGAGGTGGAAAGAAAGGTCAAATGTATATAGAATCAAGAGAAGTTGCTGTGTGAAAGAAAAATAGGAAATTATACAGGACGACTCATTTTTTCCTCATGAGCAGTTAAAATGAGAAACTCCCCAGTCAGGGTAGGCAATCAAGGGTTCTGTTTTATCCATATTAATGCTTGAATTCTCATTAGACATCCAGCTAGAGATATCTAGAAATCAACTGGAGTTATAGTGTGGGGCTCATTAGGACTAGATTGGAGCCATACATTTGGAAGTCACTGTATATAGATGGAATTTAAAGCCAAGGGACTGAAGACCTTATTCTGAGCCCTGGGACACTTCATATTTGGAGGGATTGAGAGGAGGGACTAGTAAAAGAAAAAGTGAGAAGGGGTAGCCAAAGTGGAAAAGGAAAAAAAAATATTTTGCTTTGGATGTTGAGAAAAAGAGCTGATGATTTAAAGGGCTTAGCACATTTGTTGGCATATAATGAGAATCCAGTTAATTTCACATAAAAGTCCAAATTCATGTCTCTTGAAAGGCTGATTGAACAGTGATTGTAAACATACTTATTATTGTCAAATATCCCTATTTAACTTTAATACTGGCACAAAAGTAAGTATGAAAATAATTTGTAACAATATTCATAAGAATTAAATATATATGTATATGTGTGTATATATATATACATATATAATATATACCTCCCTTGCTAGCTTAGCTATTAGAAAAAAGAAGAATATGACTTAAAATAATATTTTAATAAAATCTATGTAAAGTGTATTGAGAGACTAATGAATTAGTAATTTAATTGAAAATGTCTTGAAAAGTAATGTTATGTTGATTCCTTTGTGTGGTATATTTTGTTTTGATGCATATTTATAAAAATCTTTAAAAATACTATTTAAGCTAATACATGGACAGGTTAGGAGGTTTTCAGAACATTAATTGGTTACATAAAAGTCTTATTTCTAAATCAAATTTTAAATCTTTCATTTCTTTGAGGAATTTGAAAAATAATTGGTTATTACTTAGGCTTATATTAGGTAGGACCGAATAGCCTTGATAATTATACAGCTTACAAATAGAAATTTGTCCTTTTGGGAATATATATATATTATACATACATACATATATATGTAGTTAATAAGATAAATAGTGCTACCATGTGCCAGGCACTATTCTCACACTTTATAAATGTGATCTCATTTAACTTAGGTATACATATACAAATCATTATGGAGTCTTGCTTATACTTGTCTTTAAATTCAGTAAAGTTGTTAATTTATTTCCCTATATTTTATCATAAAATTTACTGATTATCATATTCTAAAAGGGAATAGCTAAATTTAATTTTTCTTGTTCTAATTTTAAATACTAAAATTGAGAAAGAAGGACAGAAGAAAGGGAACTAATAATGAGCTCCTCCCATTTGCCTGGTGCTAAGATGCTTCGCCTGCATTGTACTATTCAGCTTTATCTTTCTTTCTATATTTTGTTTCTAATTGTTCAGAGTATTAAATGTTCAAATAAACCCTGGTCACTAGTGTGAACTGAGGAAAACAGAATTATGATTAAACCAAAAGAATAAGCAATCTAAATACTATTGATATTTGTTGTTGTATTATGGTATTTTGCTCAAGTTGAAAACTGGGCACATCAGATGTCTGGGTAGTTTACTATGATTTCAAAAATGAAATCATATTGAAAAGGCTCAGCACGGGAGAAAGTTGTGTAGCTTTCTCTTCCTGCCCTGCTTCATTTTCACAAGGATATAAAGCCATAGTTTAAGCACATCTGCTTCATAGCAGAGAGAGAGAGAGAGAGAGGAAGAGAAGGATTGAGGGCAGAGGGAGGGAATGAGAGAAAGTGAATCAGTTTATTGCAAACAATATTTTAGTGTGTGGAAAATAGATAATCATGCATGCAGGCACTATCATCAGTGAGTCCGAAAGCATAATTTATTGTAATGCAGAAAATCTAGCTGTATGTAAGTAGGGAAATAAAAAGCCTAAGTAAACCTACGTAATCCATTTTAAGATGTGTTAGCTCAATTATGCAAGAAAATGTCACTATTTCTCTGCCCCCTACTTTGAGGATAAAAGTTGGAATGAATGGAAATAACTTTCCATCTTAAAAAAAAAAGAGGAGTCAGTATCATTTCAATGTGCAGAGCTGGGATACCACATGGCAACTTTAAGAACAAATGGAACCCACAAGTCCATCTACATGTTCAAGAAAGAGAGGTTCTCACACAGAGGAAGATTAAAAATATTTTCAGGGTGATCTAAAGCAGAAAATCACCAAAGCCTTTGAAATCAAAGATTTTCCCTGTTCTAAGAATAGAAGGTGGTTTTATGTTGAGGGCAACTAGAAGGCATGATGGAAGAACTATAGAGAATGGCTGGTGGGAGATCAAAGGCAAGTAGAACCTCAAAATTCTGGAAGTGGAGCAAGTCAGATACAACATAAGGAGTACTTCAAAGACAAGGAAATAAGAATAATAAAAGTATCTTTAGTTGTCAAATGTAAAATGTGTGCCAGTTTTGTCACATTTTATTTTTCAAGAGCCCTGTAAAACCAAAGACATTTTCTGTTAACATCAACCTAACTATACATATTTTTCTCATCTATCTTAATTAGTCAATTTTCCAAAAGAAAAAAAATGCATTATGCTCAGAGTCCAAAATGTCTTTTTTTGTTGTTGTTCTCCTCACTAGAATGCCTTCTCTTAAACTAAATTTTAATATTTACATTTCTAAGTATAGGGTGGCCAGAGAAAATGAATGAGATATCACTTCATAAAGTAGAATGAGATGAAATAATAAAGGAATTGTTACATTCTCCAAGCATCTGCAAAACTATAAAGGAGTGCAGAAATTCTGTTATTACTGTTATAATTAGCTTCTCTTTTGGTTTTTTCACTTTAAGAGTTGGAATCTTGATTTAAAAAATAAGAAAGAGTTTGCATATTAATCTATACATCCAAGTCCAGAAATAATGGAATGTTCAAACCACTGTCAATGTAGATTCTTATTTTGTATTTAAGCCATCCTACAAACATTTGTATTTGTTAAAGAGCTAAGAAGAAAGAATCAGTGCAACCTACAATGCCATGATTTTGTAGAATCTTTGCTCTGGCATATGTTTTGTCAATTTATGAAAGAAAATGCTTACCATGGACCTATTTTTTGCTAAAATGTGACCTTTATGACCTTTAGATTTTAAACAAGCAATATGTACATATGGGGTTTCTGGAAAAAAAAAATCATGTGCTTTTAATTTTAATTCATCCATTATTCTGTTCCTTATTTAATTTAGAATATATTTCTATAATTCCTTTAAAACCAAAATAAAGCATGATTCATTTAAAAATTTATTCTTGCTTTCCTTATCCATGATTTTTTTCTGAATTAACACTTCTGAAGGATATCAGATACCATAACTTGTCCTTCACTCTAGGCCTCCATTTTATGGGCTGAACATCTGGATTTGATGGCCAAGAAAACATTTCCTTCCGCTGACTTTTCTAATAATCTTCTCTAACAGATACACATCCTTCACGTTCGTCAGTAAAATTGACATAATTTTCATGTCTAATGTTTTAACACATGATTAGGGGATTTTCTTTGGCTAGTTTTTAAAATACATTTTAATTTTGTATGAAAATGATATTAAGAACCAGTCTAAAAAAATATTGGAACCACAGATGTTTTCCTTTATTGTATTCATTGATTTAAGATCCACCAGCATGTCGTTAAAATGTCCAGAGGTTAACAATAATGATGGCACGTGGGGTAAATTAAAATTCTTTTTGTGAAAAAAAATTATTTAAATTTTATTTAATACCTTATTTTCTTCTAATTGAAACAAAACTAGCTAGTGGAATGAGACACTCCAACGTTTAAAATTTCACTCTCTTGTTTTATAATGAAAGGGGATTTGAAATTAGGATATTTAAGAGTTATATGGCACTCCCAAAATTTATTCATTCAGGTTACAAGTACTAGTTTTGTTTTCACTGAAGAGAGGACAAGGATACATTATCTCTTAATATCTATTGTCCTACTTTACAATTGTAGCAACTGATCTACTGAACTCTTCAATCTGTAAAATGTAACACGTAACAAGCAACTTTGGTACCTCTCTCCCTCTAAATATAGGAATATTAAAATGAAAAATTTAAAAACTGATCCATGTCTCTTGTCTACAATATTTAAGTTGCTAAGAATGAATTTACAGATCCAAAAATACTTTGGGGAACTTTTATCTCAGGAAATATATCATTGGGTTTCAGTGAATTAATTAACCCATTCAATGAATTAATTAACACTGCTATTTAGATGGCCGATTTTCTTTTATTTTTATAGTCTCTGTATTGCAGGTATATAGTCAAAATAAGTTAATATACACATAGGATATAAAAGGACCAGAAGAACTTGTCTTCACATTAAAACAATAAACAATGAAGATGCCTTTTTAATTTTAGATAATGCATTTAAATTTTATTAGGTTCTTCACTATTTACTGAGAGTCAGTATTGTTCAAGACACAGGATTCTATCAAAGTAGCAACAATATTTCCTACCTTTATTTGGGTTTGGATTCCTAGAGAAGAAGTTTTGAAGAAAGAGGAAGGGAATTTGGAAATTTGGAGAGTACAATAACATAAACCATCAGTATTTACATAATAGTACAATTTTACAGAAAAAGGAGACTAGAAGTCATCTAGCTTAACTCATCTATTTTACAAAAATTAGAAAACTGAAACTCAAAAACATTTAGTGATTTGTCCCATGTTTTACCAAAAATGAAGGAACTTGGCCCAGCATTCCTGCAGTGTTAGTCACGAGGTTTTACCCATTTATTAGGTTTGCCTGATATAATGAAATAGTATCAGATTGGACATTCAGGGACACATTTTGAATCCTTAGTCTATCATTAATTCCTTTTCCCTAGACTTAGAGTCTGACATGTGGTATTGGATAAATTATTTAACTTACTTAAACCTCAGTTCCTTTTTCAGTGAAATGATTGCTTCTTTCAATTTCTCAGCCTCGACTTGATTGATATGTTGGGTTGGATAAATGAGCTGTCCTGTGCATTGAAGGATGTCTCACAGTATCCCTGGCCTTTACAAACTAGATGCAGTAGCTCACCTCCCTCCTCTCCCCCCGCAACAGTCATGACAACCAACAAAAATGTCTACAGGCAATCAATGTCCCTTGAAGACAAAATTGCCAGCCCTCACCACCTTCCTTAAATTAGAAACACTAATTTATTTGAAATCATTTCTTTAGTACTTACCCAGCAGTAACACTGTGCTATTCTAGACCACATGTTTAACTCTTGGATGCTTCATTAGAAAGCACTCACTAAGCATTATTCCATGAAGTTTGTTGTGTACTTATTACAGTGACCAAAGGGGGCATCATAAAATTTTTGGAAACAAAATAAAAGATCAGGGGTGCCAGGATGGCTCACTTGTTTAAGCATCCGATTTTCGATCTTAGCTCAGGTCTTGATCCCAGGGTAGTGAGTTCAAGCCCTGCTTTGGGCAACACGTTGGGCATGGAGCCTACTTAAAAAAAAAAAAAAAAGATCAGAAATATTCACAAGTAAGAAATTTATAGTATCAATGAGATATTAAGTATTAGGAAGGTTTAGGAAGACTTAACAAAACAACATTAAAACTATTCAATATAATTGAATAATTTTTCACGTAAGACTTATCTATATATTTACCAGTTGTACCAAAATGTACAACAACAGTTTACTCATTGTAGAGACTCACTCCAAATCATAGGTGTCCACTATGCATGTTTCTTTGTAAGACCACTTTAACTGTGTAGGGCAATTATTTCTGGTAAGATTTGCTAGGGCAAATATGAAGTATTTCGTAGTGAAAAGGGTCACAGGTATATTCTCATCCTTTGCACAGGGAAAAAATAGACTCCTGTTATCCTCAGTTTTAAATTAAAAGATTCTGTTGCTTCCCTTTCTTTCTCTCCTCCACCCACATTTTTCCCCAAGTGGGTCCAGATATCTGCCAATAGAAGATGAGAGCCTCCTATTGAGACAGTTTATGTACAGGTGCTACAAAGGGACATTGGGAATTTGTGTCTAGCAATTGATAGCTGATCAGAGAGCTGGTCTGATGAACTGAGCTACACACTGCAGGGTGACTTTGTCATACATTACTACAAATTCCCCAAGGAAGTTTACTGACTTGTGGTTTTAGGAGAAATACACGTCATGGAGACGGCCTGGGGGGTGGATGCACAAGGAAAATTTGTTGCTACAAAGTGGGAGTTGAGAGCTCAAATAGGTTGGTTATGTTTCGCCAGATGGAGATAAAACTTGAGGCAGCCACATCCTGTGACTAGAAATTGTTAAAGTAGGCAGACTTCTATCCGGAAATAATAGTAAAGTGCACAAGACAAGGAGACTAAATTAGAGAGAGGAAATCAATTTTGTTTAAATTGGAAGATCTTTTTCTTGATTTTATAGAATATTTTAGCACCATGAGGGAATTAAGATCATGTTTCACTTATTGTATATGTATGTATTCATATCTAAAATAAATATTGTGATTTGTCTTTTTTCCAGTAAAGCGAAGTTCAGACTGAGGTCCAAAATATTTGGTTACTGGAGCAGAGAAAATTAGCTGGGTCTTTTTACTAATTACAGTGTTGATAATTAATATTTCAGAAATGCAATTTTTCCCATTTTACTAGTTGATTAAAAAAATGAATGGAAAAAATCTTTTTCTGACACTGAATACTGTCACCAGATTACTGGTGCTTTAGATTTTTTTTTCCATTAAATAAATTCAACTTTTATAAACCTTACTATTGTTCTGTTTTTACTGGTGCCAAACAGTGGAGATTTAATTTTTTCCCCAAGTTAAAATAAAGGATGTCATGAATAAACTACTTTTTCATTTTAAATAAAAATAGATTCATTATAGATATTCACCTAAAATCTCAAACATACCTGGATAAATTATAGTCAGTTTTGTGGATGAAAATCAATTGTCATTTAAAAAAATAAACCGTATTTTCATTTTTATCTCTGTTGCTACTTCTGGGTTCTGACTGAGTCCGGAAGCAGAAGTTGCAAAACATTGTGAGAAAAATTTTGCTCTATTTTTTTTTTTCAATCTCCGCCCAAATGGAAATACCAGAAGTCTGAGAGGAAAGTCCATTTTTGCTAAATGCCCAATTCAGTGTTGCATCTCCATTGCTGTCTTCGGTTATCTCTTTACAGCTACCTTCTATCCATTCAGAAACATGCTGCTCATGTTCTAACATCCCTGTCCTCATCCTGAGAGAATTCTTTTGGGTTTCTTGTTGCCATTGGCTTCCTCTGTGCCCCATGAAAACATGCATTGGTAACATCTTTTTCCATATTTATACAGAAATAGTCTAATTATGGTTACCCAATGAACGTGTTAAACTGAGCTGATCCACATAAACAGCTTTGTGGAATAGCACAGTTTTTTTGGTTTTGGTTTTTTTTTCACTGTTCCAAGGAAGAGGTATAAAGTCATGTAGATTGCAGCCAACCCATGTGCCCACAGGGGCATCTTTCTGATCCCTGTCTCACTGGAATGCCCTTTTTTACTTACTTTTTAGTTTTTCTGTACAATATTGTAAGCACCACTGGGGGAGAAACTTTTCCCTAATTCCTTCTGTATCTTCAGTGCCTGACATTGCAGAGTAGTTTTTAAACATATAGGTACTGAATTAATAATGAAATGGATGAATGAATGAATGAATGAACCCCTATGACTCTTTGAGATAATTCGGTACTGTGGGAATATTTTAGACTGTTTTGTGTAGACAGACTGGTACTCATAACTGATATTCTGATAGAATAATGGCAAACTACTGAACTTGAGTATTATTTTATTATGTTACTTTCTTATATAAAGAAGGGATAAAATAAGGGAATATATGGATAACAGTATTCATGAAACACAATACATACATGCTTCACTTCCTTGAGACAGAATGACATGGAGAGCCTAGAATGTTCACCTTGATTTATCAATCTTTGGTATAAGACTTAATGGAATTGCTTTTCTGTTCTTCTTATGCTGCTTTTTGGAAAATTATGATAATTTGGGCCCCCAGTGAAGACTTTAGAGAGACTAGCACAGTTTTCTGGTTGCTTTTCATAATAATAAGAAAAGAACCCCAGTTCTCCCTTCCCTTTGGAGTAGAAGTCTTTAGAAGAAAAAGTATTTTTTACTCCAACCATTGGAGAATGTTAAGTTGAATACATGATATGGTCCCACCTTACAGAAGGGTGTAGCAGATACCTACGCGGGCAAGCAGCGTTCTGCCTTTGGAAAAAAATTTTTTTTCTTCCAGACAAGATGTTTCAAAATAAACATTTTTAAAAAGTCTTAATGATGAACTTAAAATCAAGGACCAAGTTATTTCAAGTAAAACAAACTCTTCTAGAGATGTGACATTATATTTCATTAAGGTTAGAAACTCAGAGGCTGATTAAGATGGACCAATGACACCTGGACTTAAAGTAGTTTCCAAATAAGTCTTTAAGAAGGAGGTAGCAGCTTCTTCATATTTTGACTTCTGCTTGTCACCACCAGGCACATGCTATGTCATAGTAATCATTCGCTTATTTTGTAGGAAAGACAGGCATCCTTCCTAAAATAGTCAACATATGTATCACTCGATGCTAGGGAATAGAATACAAAGCAGGTGTAAGACATGTGCCCCTCCCTATTCGGAACTTCCGGTGCAAGCCCCCCCCCCCACACACACACACTGTGGAGGTGTTCCACTGTGGAGAAATGGAAAGAGACCCATGCTTCCTCCCAGGCCACCGTAGTGGGGGGACTATCTGAAGAAATGGACAATGTATGCTTGATGACCAAACCAATTTTGGCTTGAAGGATATTTTGCTTAATTTTTCTGTGGAACTAGTTCATTAGTTTCCAGTCAAAGAAGAATATTTTGGCAATTTCTGCTTAAAATGAATATAATTATACAGAAAACCTTCCCCATAGACATATGACCATTTCTTTAAGAGAGGGTCTTAGACATGGAATTACTGTGCCAAAGAACAGGAACATTTTAAGTCTCTTCATGCATATTAATAAGTGGCTCTTCAGAAAATTTCTCTTGCCTATGCTCTTCCTGGCAATGTCTGAGTTTCCTTTTGCACGTATTTGTTAGAGTTTAATTTCATCATTTTAAAACATATGTTAATTTTATAAGTGCAACTGGTATTTCTGAAAATTTCTATCTTGCATTTAATTTGACTTCTATTGTTTTTTTCATATACATATCATCATTTGCATCCCTTCTGTGAATTGCATTCACGTGGTTTGCACGCTTATCATTTGTGCAGCTGTGTTTAAATTTTTATCCCAAGTTATATGGAAGAGGTGAGGACTAGATGTATTCTGAGTTGATACAAATGTTAGAACCAGGACCATAAGTCGAGATTACTAGGTTGTCAACTGTGATATAGTCTAGATGAGGAACCGTATGTGCTTCTGTCAATTTTCCTTTTTGAAAAACCCTTAACTATTAGTCTCTGGAATGTTTAGGGTGTACTTAGGAAGCCATGATGGAGACCAGTGTCCAGGAAGAGATCCCCTTATGAATTCTGGGTGACTTTGGCAGTAGCCCTTGAGCCTCCTTATCTTCTTCAGAGAACCTACCAACAGCACAGCGATCCAAAGTACACCGTATCTTGCACTGGGCTTCTTCACTTTTTGCTTCACCCCAAAACTTGATGCCTAACCACATGCCTATCTACCAACTTTCACAGCAGCCTTGTGAGAACAATATTCTCAGTAAGCTCCTTTCTCAATTCCTGTTGGAGTGGCATTGTACTATCTGAATGAAAGAAATCTTAGAGGCCACAAAGGTCAATGCATGCCATCCCTTTTACCACAAACCCTCACTGTTTGAATATAAATCCAAAGACTACTTTTTAAAATGAAAAGCCTAGTTTAATGGTGATAGCGCAAATTATTTGAAATTTGTGGTTTCCAGATCTCTTATGCTTTGGCTGAAACTGGTGGTTCTCGAACATTTTAATCTCAATATACTTTAAATGGCCTTAAAAAGAAAATAAACTCCATTCTTAAGCATAATTATAGACCCTGTAGAATTTTTCTTGATTTGGGTTATATGTATATTTATCATAATGAATATTAAAACTGAAAATTTAAAAATACTTATTTACTTTTAATTTAATAATAGTAAACTCAATACATGTTAATATAAATAGCAAATTTTTATAAAAGATAATGACATGTTACAAAACAAAGATTTAATAAGAATAGTGGCACTCATACATTTTTACAAATCTCATTAATGTCTGTCTTAAAAGGATATCTGGATTCTCATATCTGCTTTTACATTCTATCTGTTGCAATATTGCATGCCATGCAGTCTCTGAAAGCATCCATTTTCTACTAGTAAGGGAAAAAAGGTAACTAATATCTTAGTATAAAAATAATTTGACCTTGAAGTCACCTTGAAAGGTTTTTGGGGAACCCCTTGTGTCTCCGGAATACATTTGAGAACCAATGGCTTAAACCAACTGGATAAAACTCTTTCCCTCACAGCTTCATAGAATAGGACTATACCTTCAGCCATATAATACTATTTTAAATATTTCAAATGCTTTTCTTGTATTCTCACACACCTCTTCTCAGAAAAAGATATCCTATATTTTCATATAACTTTTCTACATTTGGCATGCTATATGGCATCCCTTCCCACCTCCTGCCCTCGGGTTAACCTCTTCTAAATACTCCTGGATTTCAACTCCTTTCTTAATGTATGATATCCTAGACTGGACATAGCAATTCAGGGATCTGGGATTGACTCAACAAACATATACATTCCAAAAACTGGCTCTTGAGAAGCTACCGTGTCCATCTGGTTATCCAACTTTTTTATATTGTATTAAACACTAGCAATCTCAGAGTCAAACCTCACCAGGTTCAAGTAACGTGTTTCCTCCATACAGTATTAGTTATTTTTAATAACAATATCAATAGGAATAATCATTAAAATTACAAACAATAGTCAGTACTTGAAAAGTGCTAGATGCTGTGCTTAATGCATATATTCGTTCACTCATCTAAATCTTACAATAATCCTGTGTACATATATTTATTATCCCCCTTTTACAGATAAAGAAGGGAGGTACAGAGAAATTAGATAAATTGTTTAAGATTACATAGCTAATAGAAAACAGAGCCAGGATTTGATCCCAAACAACTCAATCCCAGAGTCATTTCGGGTAGGAATTTTCTGGGAGCTGTGTGTTTAGATGAACATATAAAAATATAAACATAAGCCTACATTAGTATAAACATAAATATCAATATTTATTTTAAAAATTTATTTATCTATTATTTTAGAGAGTGAGAGAGTGCAAGCGGGGCAGAGGAGGAGGGAGAGGGGCAGAGGGAGAGGAACAAGCAGGCTCCCTGTTGAGCGAGGAGCCCTATGCCTGCCTGCGGGGCTACCTCTCAGGACCCTGAGATCAGGACCTGAACTGAAATGAAGAGTCCGCCACCTAACCGACTGAGTCGGTCAGGAGCCCCTTATTTTAAACTGGAATGTCGGGGCGCCTGGGTGGCTCAGTCGTTAAGCGTCTGCCTTCGGCTCAGGTCATGATCCCGGGGTCCTGGGATCGAGCCCCGCATCGGGCTCCCCGCTCTGCGGGAAGCCTGCTTCTCCCTCTCCCACTCCCCCTGCTTGTGTTCCCTCTCTGTCAAATAAATAAAACCTTTAAAAAATAAAAAATAAACTGGAATGTCATGTGCAGGAGTGGTTTATTTGGTAACAATGAGAGAAACAGAAGCAAATGGAGAGAGAGAGAGAGAGAGAGGAAAGAAAAAGGGAATTATGAAGAATGAAAAACCTAAAAAGCATCCTCTCCTTATTCTCGATACTCTTGCCTTTTTTTCAGCTTTAAATCCACAGCGACTCTCCCCACACTGACCAGTTTCACTCTCGCCTTCGTGAGGACGACCTCACAGATAGCACAGATATTCTTAGCTATTTGACAGCTACGTTTGTGTTCTTTAAGCATATCTGTGTCTCTAAGTGTCTCGTCAAGATGTTTTCACAGGAATTATGAAAATTGTGGTTTCTCCTTTAACGTCGAGGACTTCATTCTGGACTAACCATTCCCTTTGTGCAGTTGCCATAACTATGCCCTGTGCTCATTGTGCAAATGTAGGAGAGAGGAGCTGAATTACCAAGGTCCCAGCCAGAGCACTAACCCCTTTGCCATGGGAGAGATGGAGCATGTGTGTCTGTTACTTCCCAGGTCTCCTCACTGAGGAAATGCACCAGACTCCCAAGTCTGTGATCACTCTATTGTTGAATGAAGATATTCTCCCGACACAATGGCACTGCGGGCAGGACTGAATTTACGAGGGCTTCTTCTATGTAATTCCGAATTCCCTAGACCCGAGCCCTGCTGAGTACACCTGCTTCCCTCTCTACCTTGCTGCATTTCATTCTTTTCAGTCCATTAAGGGAGCCAACCCAAGCTGGGAGTGGTAACAATTTGAATAATAATGGTCTTTAACTTTTTATCTTTCCTTAAAAAAACAGAATTCTGAGAGCACTTTTAGCTATAAGGTTTTTCTATCTAATTAAATGAGCTTAAACTTCATGTGAAGTGTAAAAAGGCACAGGTGGGTTTGTGGAAGTAGAAGGAAACAATCCTCAGTCTGAATGACTTGAGGGACTGGCAAGCTTCCAGAACCAGTCAAAGGAAACTTTGCTTCGAAGCTTACTTAGTCCAACAGATAATGCCCTCACCTGAACACTGGGGACCTGTGGCCTCCTGCTGAATGCAGAGCTGAGTTGGTGGCCTTGATAAATCATATCAATCCCAAGGTAGTTTTGTGGTTGGTTAAGACTCTGGACTTTATTTTTAAGTTTTTAAATTTTTAATTTTTTTTAAGATATTTTATTCTTTCATGAGAGACAGAAAGAGAGAGAGAGAGGCAGAGGAAGAAGCAGGATCCCCACAGAGCAGGGAGCCCGATGCGGGGCTCGGTCCCAGGACCCTGGGATCATGACCTGAGCCCAAGGCAGATGCTTAACTGACTGAGCCACACAGGTGCCCCTATTTTTCATTTTTCATTTTTTTTTTTTTTAAGATTGTGGACTTTAAAATCTAGACTTCCTGGATTTAAAGTGTAGCTCTGCTACTCACCGTATTTCTTTGGGAAAGTTGCTTAGCCTCTATACCTCATCAATAAATGGTGATAATTTGAGTATCTACCTCAGGGGACTAAAGAATAAGTGATTAGCACGTAGAAAGTATTAAATATATGTTAGTAATTATTATGATCGTTGCTATGCTATTATTCTTTTTATTATTATTCCTTTTTGCATGACAGCATGTTACCTGTCTACCAACAGAATAGGAGAACACAAACAAAATAACTTTTCAAATTAATAATAGCAATAAACACTTTCAGGGCTTTGGAACTATGCCTGTCCCTCCTCCCCCCCCCCCCCCCCCCCCGCCCTTCACACGCCTTAAGGTCATCTAAGGAATAGGATGTCAAATAGCAAGATGATACCAGGGGGAAGAGGAAGGAAATAGTATCATTTAAGGCAGCGTCTACTATCATTTTTATGTATCCAGATAGGCTTGTATGTTTTAAGAAAGTTGTTCTGTGGATAATTGAGATGAGAGTGTGGGTTTTCAGTTTCTTTCTTTCAGATAGTGCCTGTGGCCTGAGAAATAAGGAACAGACCATCTTCCCACATTTGAAAGGGAAATGTGTAACAATGGGAACATATTTGTTCAAAACAGCTGTTTGACATGAAGTCTGCCATAACTGTAAAGTATTTTGACAGCATAAAAAAATTATGTGGTTGGCAAGAAGATTTAAAGTTGTTATATGTGTAGAAAAACCAAGTCTCTACCTATATTTCTGAAAACAGGTTTCAGAGAACATGGTTTTTCTTTGTACCCTTATAACTACCTCATTGGGGCCCAATGTAGGAACTGTTTCCCTATAGAAAGCAACTGGGTTTTTCCTTTGTCAATAATAATTTTTAATAGTCATGTTACTTGATGACAATATCAAATAGAATGGTAATACTTTTTGAAAATTTTGAAATTCCAACTGAGATATTTAGTGAGTGCTGTTTGAAAGTTTCGAAAATTCCAACTCTCATATGCCGTGAGCTGTTTTCCATCTTTGTGTCAGGCGTTTATGTCAGGCTTGTGCGTGCGAAGCTCTGGAACAGGCTGTTTGGAAAAGAACACAAAATCTCCTTTCTGAAGCTAACTTGACCCTGAGGGTTGCCAGATTGCAGGAGAAGGACTTACTCTCCCACTGGCCTGGCCCTCCTCCTCACGTTCCTTATAGCTCTAACACTGGATGCTTGAACAGCTCTTTCCTTTGGACCCTGTGATACTCACATATCAACAGTGCTTAATAATAAGAGACAGAAAAAATACGATCTTTATCCTCTCGAGGCTGATGTTCTGGGAGACCCATGGTGAAAAATTCAGGTCTCCCAATTTGGAGAGTTGAATGGGATCGGAGCCAGTACAAGGGGGACACTTTTGGAGTATTCCTGCAGCCTTTTAGAGCAGCCTAATAAATCATTTGAATATATTTCATAAAGGAATACATTCTATTATTTATTATCATTTTGATGGGCATGTTTTGACATCAGGACGGGCCAAAGTAGGCAAGTTAGTCATGAGTGCAGTGGGAGTCAGGTGGAGGCAAAGACAGTAAGCAATGCAAAGAGCCAAGCCCCCAGAGTACAGGCAGAGACATTCCTCAGTGGCCACCCCTCGTGACAGTGTGAGCCAGATTCCCATCTTGAGGGAACAAGGGCAACTATAATGACATTTTCATTCCAGTGTCTCCAAGTACTTATGTGTCTCCAAGAACAGAAAAACTCTGAACCTAGTTCATGTGTCCCCCTTCCTTGGCTCCTTATCATCTGATTGATAAACACAGGAGAAACATTCAAGTATGTTCTATACAGTGCATGGCAATAAGTACCATGGCACAGAGTGAGAAGCATGTTTGGCAAAGTGCTGCAGTGTTGGCAAATAAAATCTGATTGGCACATTTAGGATAAAATGAGAATATGGAGACATATGAGTGAATCTCTTCCGTGTAAGAGCGAGTTTTACACATGCAGTAGTCTGTAACAGAGATGGTAGTGAATAGATTTTACCCAGCCTTAGTGAGACCAGACACAGAGGTTCACAGCATAATATACCCCATGAGTGAAGTGATCTTAACATAGTACTATTTTCAAGGTAGACTATAAATACTTCTACCATGGATCTACTTTTTAAAATAGTAGATTCATTTTTATTTGTCTTTATAAGTTAAATACCTTCTTTCTTGAAAACAGACGACTGCAAGAAACTTCAGCGATAATCCTATAGGTTACTGTATCAGTCAGCCTTGCATTCATTTAGCAAACAAAATAAAATGTAATTACTAGTGGTTTAAATAAAGAGGAGCTACACAACTAGACGTCTGGAGGAATGTCAGGGGACTGGCACAGAGGCATCAGGATGACTTAAGCAACCCAGCCTCTTTTCATGTTTCATTTCTCCATCCTATTCTATAGGCTTTTGTCCTTGTGCTAGCCATCTAATGTCTCTTGATGGCTGCTGGGCATCCACACCTTTCGTCTGCATTCCAGGCAGAAAGAAAGAGAAGGACAAAGTAGCAAGAGATTTTTCCTAATGAGCTTCTGCCTTTTTATTCATGGATGAAAACCTTCCCCAAAGACTTTGTGTACTCTTATTGGCCAGAAATACATCATTTGGCCATCCTTTACTGTAAGGGGTGGGAAGGAAGCCCTGAGAAAGAAAATGTTAGCTTTCCAGACTCTATTGCAGAGTTAGACAAAAAAGAATGGGGTTATGAATAGCTTTTGAGTACTTATCGTTGTCTGTTATTTGCTGTAGCTGGTAGTCACTGCATGCATTTGAATTGATATTAGGCCATTTTATCAGACAAGCTTCCCAATGTACAAAGGTCAAAGAAAAATAGTAAGCTTGCCTCACATGGGAACAATTCTATCTTATAATTAGTGACGATGTAAGGTCCCAACTTCTTCAGCCAAATGAGTTTGGAAAGCCAAGATTTTGGCTTGCTTGCATTACCAATGGACAACAGAAAATGGGGCCATTTATCCATTCATTCAGTCATTCTAGCTGTGTTTTTGAATTCTTACTAACTGCAAAGCAGTGAGCTCAATTCTGGGAAGAGCACAGGGGAAAAAAAGTCACAGTGTCTGCCTTGAAAATATGTTTCTTCTATTTGTTGGATGAGACACGTACACATGTATGCAAACCAGCAGTTCACAACATGCCATGGAAATATAGAAAAAAGATACAAATGAAGGCTGGAATGTTCAGAGAAATATTCAAGTAATTGATAGAATTTAAATCCTAAGATGTCACAGGCATTGTAGGCAATAAACAGCATGAGAAAATATGGTAATAAAAGCAAACCCTAGGGAGAGTGAGCAAACTGGTACTATATTTGCTTGCAGAGTAAACAAAGAAATGTTAGAAAATTACTCACGGATTTAGTCTGCAGCTAACCCTGGATGCGGAAGTCAGAATTAAAAGGTGCTCTCAAAACAGTGGAATATTAATTGTAACATGGTCAGCATGACCAGTAGACCCTGGACAAAGAGCAGAAATGCAGAGAGTCAGCATATGGCTCTGGGGGAAGAGCATTCCAGGTACGCAAATCAAAGGTAAAAACACAATGTGATGAGTTTTATATAAACATATGCACAAAATGACACGGTAGCATAATACAGTATCATCTAACTGAGGGTTTTACTGACCATACAGGAATTAGCTAGATGAAGAAGACAGGGGAGGACATAACACACAGAAGAAATAGAAGTCGTTAAGACATCTGAGGTATGGACTTGCTTACAAACTGAGTGCTTTAATTTTGCTAAGCACCTCCCAGAAGGCTACTAAGGATGGGCAGTATTCAGAAAAAGGAAGTAAGGGGACCTAAGGACCTACAAAAGGGCCCTTGCTTTGAGCAACCAAATACCAAATGAGGATAATAATCCAAATAGCATGGTTTGGAGGAAAGACAAATGATCAAGGTTAAGGTCAGATGGATGAGATGCCATTAGGTAGATTCTGTAGCAGGAAAAGTGATTTTAAAAGGGAAGAGAGAACTATAGCAGCAACTAAAATGTACTTCAACAAAAATCAAAGACTTTTCCAGATTAGGTGGGAAGGGTACATGTTTAAGAGCAGAAGGAAAGGAGCAGAGAAAACTAAGACTCTATACGTTCCAGAGGAGGAGATAAACATGGAGTCACAGAGATGTCAGACCCCACAGGGCACAGGTAAATGTTCTAGCCTTTCAGGACTGAGGAATCCATTTCTCCCAATGGAAGAATTGGAGCCCTATGGTGAACAGATATATATTGAAGGGAGATTAAGAGAATTTAACAAAAGCCTGCCATCCATACATATTGCAAGCAGGAACAAGACTACTGGAGGGCAATGGTACATTTAGCTAGAAGGTATTTTCATATGTTCATTGGGTGACAAGTGACATATAGACTGCAACATGTGGAATTGATATGTGGTCATTGTTAGTGACCTACAAAGAAACCCTTTTGTATGATTCAGCCTAATGGGAATAGTTTCAAAGGAATGACTTCTGTGCAAATAACATGGTTGAAATAGTACCCACAACTATCACATTGGGCAAAAATTACAAAGAAATAGCTAAGTGTTTGCATAGTGACCACAAAAAATGAACACACTTATTTTCAAAATTCAAATCGTGGTAGATTTTAGAGTGTGTTTGAAAATGACTAATTCTTAGTGTCGTTTCCTCTGGTGCCAAATTCCTATGCAAGGTTCATCTCCGACTGGTCATGCTCACATTGGTTGTCTGCCAGTTTTTCCGGTGCTCACACCCACCCACCTGCACCCAACATCCTCCTTTCATGCTTTCTGCCTTCCTTGCTTGTACCGTGTGGGCCTCCCTACTACCTAATCTGCTGTGTACTCATAAAACTAGAGTTTTTTAAAAACCCTGAGTATCTTCATTCTTCACCTTCATAAGTCTCTACTATTACCTCTAGCCAATTGTTAATGGATTGCTCTTTTTGCAGATGAAGACTATGTTTGCTTGTGGGGATGCGTGTGTTTATGCAGCAAATGATAGCACATTTGTTTTTGACCATAACTAGAAGCTATTATATGCTTAGAAAAAAAATAACTTCTTTGATTCTCTAAGAAAAAATTTGATGGCTTAGAAACTCTACCTTATGGGCTTTATTTATGTAGGGGGTGGGAGATAATGGAGTTGTTGGATCAAGGTTTTTTCAAATCATCAAGTCTGAGACGTAAATTGGCTTACTTCTCTTGAAAGAAATTATATAATTAGATTTAAAAGTTAAATATTTTTAAAAATATTTTCCTTCATTTTTAAATCTTCACATTTTTAAAGTTTAAACTTTAACTGTTGCTAAACATCCCGCTGCTGGATCCTATGGAAACCAAGGATATGGCGAATCCTTGACTTGCCCATTCTGTTAGAAGCAGAGCCAGCTTCTCATCCAGGACTCCTGCCCATCACTCTAGAACCCCTTTCTCCCCCAAGCAAATGAAAAACCTATTTCTTGGACAGTGACATACAATTGGGGAAATTAAAAAAAATCAAGTTGTATTTTAACTGAACTAATAACCTAGTCTTGAGCTGAAAAGTCCAACGAATAACAAGTCATTTTTTCCAAACTATACCTTCTTCTCCACCTTTCTTCACATTCTTATCGTCCTGAAAGTTACATTTGTAAAGAGAATAAATTTCAATCAAATATTTCTTTGGCCTCACTAAAAAGATCTTAGTAAAGTTAATATATGTTCCACTTTTATTTTTCTGTTAGGAGCATCTTAATTCAGAGCTGTAAGAGCAAATGCTATTTTTTCATGCTAAAGGAACTCAAGTATTATTATTAGCTTCTGCTTTGAATTTACTTTTATACTCATCTCAGGAGTTTTGACAGTGATATAGATATTTTATAAATTAGGTCACGAGTGAAATACACTCCTGGCATAGCTCAGCTAGGGTCCACATGACAGAATCAGCCTTAAATGCTAAATATGAATGTTTCTATTGTTGATTTTCTTTAGCATTTTAAAGGAAAGACACTGGAAGACAAAAACCTCCATGACAACATTTTTATAATAATTTATTATTCTCATCCGACCCTACTAGGTATAAAAATCCCTAAATATGAAACCTGATCAGTTTGGGGTTTAAAAATTGACAATAAAAAGAAACACTACTGAAGGAATACATAGAAAACAGGATGCAAGATAATTTCGGACACATTCAATACTTAAAATTAAAACAAAGACTCAAAAAAAAAAACTTTAAAGAAATTCCCTAATGGATTTATTGTATACTAAAAACATTAGGGGATTTCCTTAAAGTTTTTTTTTAATCTGTTTTAATTTTACATTACATTTGTTAAATCTAAAGCTTTACTTCCATAGGCTCCAAAACCATTTATAAATATAATCATCAAAACACAATTTTGAGAGAATGACAATGAGTACAATTAACAAATAAATAAGTACCTTCTCTTCACTCTAAGTGTCTATCTAATTACTCTTCTCTAGGTGTTTCTTCTCCTTCACAGACTCTTAATGTTTTTGGTTTTTTTTTTTTAGAGTAGGCTCCACGCCTAAGCGCGGGGCTTGAATCATGGCCCTGAGATCCCATGCTCTACCAAATGAACCAGCCAGACTCCCCTCATTCGCAGACTACTTAAAGTTGTTTTTTTTTTTTCCCCGCAGCCTCACAGTCTACACTCTCTCACTTCCCATTCCCTTATCCGCCTACAGCTCTCTGGCTTTCTTTCCCAGCATGCCACTGAAACTACATGCATGCATTCACCATCCCTGCCCCCAGATTCTAAAAAGTCAGATCCAATGGACCAAACTTGAGCATTTACTTTACTTCAGGTCTCAGACACATTGGACATTATTGACAATTTCCTTCTTTTTGAAACTCTTTCCTCTCCCGGTTTCCCCAAAACTTACCACCACCTTTTCTGGGTTTTCTTACTTATCTCAGGCCTCTGGCTCCTCTTCCTGGGATAGCTCCTTAAACGTTGGTGTTGGTAAATTTCTGGTTGATAACACATTTGTCTTCTATTAAGTGGTGACTTCCACATTGACATCTCTAGCTTTGCCGTCTCTTCTGTACTGAAGGCTCCTCTGTCCAACTGTGTGCTAGGCATCTTTAGCTGGTAGCCCATTGGCATCTTGAACACAACATTACCAAAACTGAACTCAGAATCTTCTTCCATTAACCTGCTTTGCTCCCATTTTCCCTATACCAGTGAATTCTGTACCTTGACCAGATCACTTTGCTTCCTAAAGTAGCCTCTGAGATTGTTATCCTCCACACCTCTGCGTTTTCTAGCTAATGGAAACGTCTTTTTTTTTAAATAACTTTATTTTGTATTTATTTAATTATTTCACTCTTTATGCCTTCCTACGTGACTTGGAGTTCAAGTTGAGCTTGCTCTTTCCATGTGACCTAAACTTAGGTCTTGACTGGTCAACGTGAATCATGGTGACTACATTCTCTTTGACAGTGATGCAATTTAGAGCAGTAAAACACAAAGGGGGCTGGGGGAAATTGTCCTTAATCTTAAAAGGAAACAAAAGGAAACCAAGGCCCCTTTCCTGTCTCTAGCTGTTATTTTATGAAAATAAAAGGTGTTATTTTGACACCTTCAGGGCAGTTAGGCCCATACCCTGTGAATGTCACAGAAAAAAACATGGAAGAAACCTGGACTCTGGTACCATTATTGAGGCACGAAATTAATCTTTTTTGGGGAAATAATAAACTCCTTAGTGTGTATTCTGTTTAAGGTGTCTTTTTTTTTTTTCTCTTAGTTGTGGCTGAAAGTATGTTAACAGCATCTTGAAAACATTTTACAGCCTTCTAACCCATATCCTCATCTTGCATGCCTAACTTCGACTCTGCAAACCAGGAGTGGGATTGCTCCCTGCTTAAAGCTCTGCAGTAACTCCTGTTGCCTGGGGATAATGTTCAAACTTCTTAGTATATAATAGGATGCCTTCATCAGCAGTATCGTGGTCCCTTCCAAAAACATTTCTAGCCCCTTTTGCCCCTTACATTTTGTTTTCTAGCCAAGAAGAACTTTCACTTTCTGAAATGTACTAGGTTCTCAGCTCTGGACCATACTGTTCTCCTCCTCTGAAGGACCATCTTCCCTTCCTGCCTAATTCCTTTTCAACTTAGACATTCCTTTTTTTCTTTTCAGGGAGTCTTCCATTGTCACCCCAAGGATGGATTAGGCACTCTTTCTCTCTCTGCTTCCATAGCACGCTGTGCTTATCTCCACCAGAGCACTTAGCACATTGCAAATGTGGTTATAGTCAGGTGGTTGAAAGGATTGACTTTGAGCCTATCTCTGCCACTCACAAGCCAGATGAGCTTGGACAAGTTATTTGATGTGACTTATTGGCTTTCCTCGTCTCTTAAATCAGGATGGTAATTATACGTACCTCATATGATTACAACGATTGAGGAAGCTTATAGATATGGTACATATTTACGGATATTATAAGTAACCTGGTATAGTATTTAATACACAGTAAGTGCCATGTACACAACAGTTGTAATTATGACTGCGCCTACATAACCCACTGTTTCTATTAGGCTGTAAGGTGGCTGAGGTCAGATTGTGTGTCCATAGCACCAAACATGGTGTCTTATACATAATAGGGATTTGAAAATATTGAGTGAATCAAGTGTTTACTTTAAATAAATGGAAAGACCTTGTTTTTGATTGTTTCCATGACAGAGGCAACACCCCCCTTCCATATCCTCAATTCATTATTCACAAAAATGAAAGAGTTCATTTTTATCACTCCTCCAGTAATATTAAGGAAAACCGTCTTTTGGGAAAATCAAAAAAATATAATGAAAGACTACAGAATAATATACTCTCAGAGTAAAAAAAAAAAAAAATCCCCAGGAAGACAGTAGGATAAACCTTTTGATTTATAGTTTTTTTTTTTTTTAACTTGCTGGTACTTTTTAAAGAGCAAACTCAAATTTAAGAATTTTGAAGTCATGAGATGCCACAACAATATACTTCCCTCCAAACATGGTCTTAATTCAATGATTTTTATGCTATGGGTAAAGCCTGTATTCATATGGGGGGCAAAAACCCTAAAAACAAGCTTCTTTAATTGATCAGTAAGCTTCTGTGTAGTCATTTGGTATACCACAAAGTAGCAATCAAAATTTTTTTTGAAAAAAACAATCGCATTTAAACACTTTCAACTTCATCTAGATTTATCTTCTTAAACCAAAGACCTTTCTTTCCCTGCAATTGTTATTCTTTATGTGCAGTAGAAGTGACCCTGCCTCTTTGTCCTAATGATCATGTCCTTTTTGATGTGCACTGGAGAAACATCTCATGTTCATTGCCATTTCGGTTTTGGATAATGAAATACTATAGACATCCGTAAAACGTTGTGAGTGAATTTTCAATAGAGACGTTTAAGAATGAACTCACAATTAAGGAATAGGGATTTTTTTTCCTTTTCTTATATTGAAGTATAATTAACACACAATGTTATATTGGTTTCAGGTTACAATATACCGATTCAACACTTCTATTCATCACTCAGTGCTCACCACCATAGGTGTAGTCACCATCAGTCACCAAGCAACGTTACTGCAATATTATTGACTATATTTCCTCTGCTGTACTTTTTATCTCTGTGACTTATTTATTTTCTAACTGGAAGTTTGTACCTCTTAATGCCCTTTAGCCTTTTCACCCATTCCCCTACCCACCTGCCCCCATAGGGATTTTATAAAACAGTTTCATGTATTAGCTAGGTGGTTAGGTAAGCTTTATTATATCTCTCAGTTGTAACATTTTAATTCCTTAATGTGGCGTGACATATGACATTGCCTTTTTAGGATTGTTACTTACAACATCTACATTATGACTGTATGATGACTGGGGCCATCACTGCAAACCTGTATCAGATGTGCAAGAAAGTGCCCAATGTCAAAAATATCTACTTTAAAAATGAAAGGAAAGTTGTTTCATCTTTCTCTGAACTGTAGAAACATTTTTTAAAAATAACCTTTAGGGATGCCTAGTGGCTCAGTCAGTTAAGGGTCTGCCTTGGGCTCAGGTCATGATCCCAGGGTCCTGGAATCAAGTCCCGCATTGGGCTCCCTGCTCAGCTTCTCCCTCTCCCTCTGCTGCTCCCCCTGCTTGTGCTCTCTCTCTCTCTCTCTGTGTCAAATAAATAAAATAAAATCTTAAAAAAAACTCTTTAAGAATAATTTCAGATTTACAGAAAAGTTGCACAGAAAGTTCCCATTTATTTTTAAAAAGATTTTATTTATTTGAGAGAGAGAGAGTGAGTGAAAAAGAGAAAATGGGCAGGGGGAGGGGCAGAGGGAGAGGGGGAAGCAGATCCCCCATTGGGCGGGGAGCTCGATGTGGGGCTCGATCCTAGGACCCCAGGATCATGACCTAAGCTGAAGGCAGACGCTTAACTGACTGAGCCACCCAGGCGCCCCTCCCATTTACTTTTTGCTTAGCTTTCTCTAATGTTAACATTTTACAAGACATCTGTCAAAACTAAGAAATAATCATTCAGATTTCACCACTTTCCCACCAATGTCACTTTTATGCTATTGTATCTAATCCAGAACAGCACTTTGCATTTCTTCCTCCCATCTCTTTGGTCTCCTTGGATCTGTGACAGTTTTACAGTCTTTCGTTGTTTTTCACGATCTTGAAACTTCTGAAGAGTTACCGGTTAGATATTTTGTAGAACATCCTTGAATTTGGGTTCATCTGATATACAAATTAAGTCGTGATGCTGTTTCTTGAATATAGATGCTAATCATAAATAATTTTCAAGAAAAATTTTATTAAAACATTTTTTAGGACTGAGTACTTTACAATATTGTCACTAACAGTTTATCATTTGATTTTCACAATGACACTGAAGCTCAGAGATCTGTGACCCCTGACCCCTTGTCTTCCTTTTCAGCTCTGTCATTAGCATAGCTGTTTTTTCTCATCAACTTTCCATTCACTTCCCCTCTGTGAAAATCATGCAGTTTGAGCATACATCAGATTCCCTTCCACAGATATTAGTGAACTCAGATTTCCTTACAGAGACTTCCAATTGAAATTTGCTATAGCTTTTCTGCAGCTGGTCATTTCCTACTTCAAATTTGCATCCCTGGTAATGAAAACAGCTGTCTATTACTTGGAATGCCTTCTATAGATCTGACATGCTTTACATATCTCTAATCTTTACCACACCACTGCAAGATAGGTATTATCTACCCAGTTTTCAGATAAGAAGGCAAAGCTTACTCTGGGACTTTATTCCAGCAGTAGTAAGAGGCAGAGCTTTTACCAGATTACCTTGGACCAAGGGACCATGCACTCTGTTTATGTGGTCCTCTAGTCCATGGTAATTGTAACATACTGCCTAGTCTCTCCCAGGACATATATTAAAGAAATAGTAAGCTTGAAGAGGTACTGGGTTGAGACATATCTGGGGAAACAATAAGGGAGGGAAATTATCAATACTAGTCAAAGAATGTGCAGAGAGAGGCATGATGCTACATGAAGGGAGGTTTATTTAAACATGTCAGTGTAATATTAGCACATAGTGAGGGCTCAATATTAACTATTGTCATTATTATTACAGCCACTATTTCAACTACCAGGGAGAAGCTCCAAGTGATTTTAAGTCTTTTCTCATTTTCCTAATTCTGCCATTTTATATGCTCCATCCTAAAAGTATGTTGCTCTGTGTTCTAAGATACTCAATGGGGCAACTGTTCTGATTTATTAAAAATGTGTCAGCATATTATTTAAGCATCATCCTTACCTTCTAAAAAATATCTACGTTTCTTTTTTATTATCTTTCAATCATTGTATCGAGACCAATTAGCAGAAAATATAGAGATTAAATATAGTTTTAAATAAATTTCTCTTAGACACATACAGCCAATATTAATTTTCTTTCTTTTTTTTTTTTTTTAAAGATTTTATAATTTTCTAATTACAAATATAGTAGGTTCGTTTTAACAATTTAAACACAGAAATATGTGAGTTAGATGGATATTAATTTTAATAGTTAATCGTGTTTAATAGTTAATGTTAATATAATGATGTGTGTGCTTCTAGACTTCCTTCTCATGCATGCATCAAAGTGTCTATTTTTAACTTACCAAAATATTTAATTATACTGTATATGGCAAAACTACTCTACTAGAATTCACACTCCACTTTCAGAGACTGATCATTGCCACCATTAGTTTGCATAACCTTTCAAAAGTTATTAACATCATAGAGCATGCGAATTTCACCTATTTCTGATCTGAAGGCCTGATTTCAAGGGTTTCAAGTAAAGAAAGACTCTCACAAATTTTGCAGTCATCCTTGGAAAACTGAATATTTCTCAGTTCTATTCATTTTATGAATATAATAATTGTATTTTTTTTAAGATTTTATTTATTTATTTATTTGAGAGAGAGAAAGAGAGAGAGAGGGCACTTGCATGCGAGAGTGCAGGCAGGAGGAGGAGCAGAGGAGGAGGAAGAAGGAGGGGAAAGAATCTCAAGCAGACTCTCCAATGAGCGTGGAGCCCAACGCAGGGCTTGATCTCCTGACCCTGGGATCATGACGTAGGCCAAAACTAAGTCACACGCTTAACTGACTGAACAACCCAGGCGTCCTCTAATTATACTTATTGACATGCAATTAATTTTTTTTGAGAAACAAACATCTAAATTTTAAAGAAAATGTAATTTTGTTGAAATAGGTGATAGACTATGAAGAAAGTATTTATTATTAAAAAATCCTAAAGTTTTCTCAATAAATGTGCCTCAAATTTACCTTTATTTCATTATCAATATTTAGCTTTTATTCTTCTAAAAAGTATATGCCATTGATAATATCTCATTAAAAATAAGAACCTACTTAATTTTAGCCCCACCTTCCCCTTCATTAGGATCAAGTGGAATAGATTATCATAAAGAGACAAAATAATGCAAAAAAACCCAAAACTAAATCTATGAACTTTTTATAAGATTTCCCATAAGAATTATTTCAGTCTAAACTTCTTCTTTGTTTTATGACATGAAATGACATACTGTGTCAAGAACCAGATTTCCCTTGTCATATATCAGGCATAAAAATATTTTTCTAGGGGCGCTTGGGTGGCTCAGTCGTTAAGCGTCTGCCTTCAGCTCAGGTCATGATCCCAGGGTCCTGGGATCAAGCCCCACATTGGGCTCCCCGCTCCCCGGGAAGCCTGCTTCTCCCTCTCCCATTGCCCCTGCTTGTGTTCCCTCTCTCGCTGTCTCTCTCTCTCCATCAAATAAAATAAATAAAATATTTAAAAAAATTTTTCTATCTCTGTAAATTAGGTATAAGTTATGAAAATATGCTAATGAATTGATAATTCAAAATTTGGGGTCCTTTTCTCTTGGGAGGTTTTATTACTATGAAAGGGAGGCAGGCATCTCTTTCCTTCATGTTTAGCTTCACCTGACCAGGGGCTACATTCCTGGAACTGAAATGAGTGGGGTAATTTTTATTTTAACTGCTGATTTCATTTAAGATGATAACTAGAGAATATTAGAAGCATTATTCTAGAACTGTGCCAATGACCAGCATGCTATTCCTGCCTCAAAATCAAAGACTATTCTTCAAATTGAGGCTGTGGGTGCTATATAAGATTTAAAATTTCACCTGAAGGATAAAAATAAGTAAAAGAAATGGTTGAAATGAAAAATAGACCAGTCATGGGTCATTTTATTCAGGCCATTGCATGTCCACAGAGATCTCCAAATGTGGCTGAATGCCTTGTAATTGTTGTGGTTGCTTTTAAATAACTCAATTCAGTCAAACCAGACAGGGTACTGCTGTGCTGTATGAAGCCCAGGTTAACACTGGACACTGTGAGGACCCAAGCCTAAAGGAGGCATGTCCTGAGGTTTTAAAATGGCGACTATTTTAGCATAGGCATAACATAAGCCCAAGGTGTTCTTTTGACTTTTGGGAGTGCTTCAGCCAATCAAGAAGGAGGAAAAGTAAACTAAATATGAAGCTGAAAGGGGGCCACATCCATTTCCATACAGCTGTGAAAAACTTTTTGTGTAGAGATGTCAAACTTAAGAAACAGATGGTAGATCTCTATCAGTCAGTGAAAGGGTTCTGAGGTAGTTTTGGGGATGGTTGCCAGGAAGCTGGCCCTCGGGACTGCAAGGCACGAGCATTGTCTGAGCACCTTTGTGAGGGGAGCCCTGGATTCAGAACCTGTGGGATGCAGCCATTTCCATTACTTGCATGAAGATAGAATCAGAGATAATAAGTCATTGGAAAATCACGTGTTTTTGAGGGTTGGGATCTTTACTGTGACTCATAAGACTTGTTTGATAAAATTTCTTCGAAGCCCTCCAAAGGATGAGGGAGAGTGCAAAAGAAATATGATAAAATACAGCATCGGATGTGATAATCACATTCAAGCTAGGGGGCATACTAAATACTATAATCTGATAATGTAACTCTCTTTTATTCCTCGCTGAGCAAAAATTGCAAAATCATGGAAAAATTATGCCAAATCTAGAATTCGAGACGATAGCCACATAGAGATTCTTGCCCAACTCATAATTAAAAAGAAAATGAGATTTTGTGTGCCAGTTATACAAATAGATGGCTCATCCCTGATAGGTTCTTCAAATAGCTTTAACTATTACTGGATTTCTGAATCTTATTTGAAAATTATCCACTGATGGACAACAAGTGGAAAGGGCAGAGAGATGGATATGTACTAACTGCAATGAACATTTGTTTAACACCACCTGTGTGCCTGCTATCCATTTTGTAAAGCCCTCTGCAAATATTACTCCATCTAGTCCTCATATCAACCTATATATCGACTAGGTATGATGAGCCTATCTCTACATACAAGGAGAGTGAAGCTCACAAGCATTGTTTAACCCACGCAAGGCCGTAATTGGCTGGGCTAGGATTCAAACCCAAGTCAGTTTGAGTACAATGCAAAGCCAAGCTCTTTCTGGGTACAGTTTTGCATTTTGTTCTTCCTTGCATGACATAAATATAGATATATGTGAAAATTTGAGAACATATGAAAATGTCAAGAGGAAATGCAATACCATCTTATGAAAGGAGAAATTACACATCTTACAATGAGTTTCAAAATTATATTGCTCAAAGTTTTGTGACTTTGTTTTGGACCATAGGCCCAAACAATATTAAGATTAAAACCAAGAATATTTATTAGGATATAAGGGATGCCGATTTCACCAGTGCCCTTAAGAAACACAAATAGAGTTAATAAGTCAAATGCCTAATGGTGGTAATCATGATGATGAGTAACAATGATTAGTACCTGTTACTGAGTTCCAAGTGAAGAGGTGCTCAGTGCTTACTTACCTACTAGATACTTCATATTGTCTGTCTTATTTAATAGTCATAACAACCTTATGAGTAGATATTATAGATTAACTGATGAGGAACAGATGCTCAAAGACAGTATGTCATTTTTCCCAAGGCCACATAGCTAGAGAGTTGCAACAGAGAGATCCAAACTCTTGTGTGCTGTTTCCAAAGTCTATGATCTTAACTGGAACACTTCATGTAAAAAGATAGCTAATCACATAAGTCAATGTATGATATGCATCCCTATGATTAGTACACGTGATTATTGCTCTAAACATTAGGAGAAGTCGGTGGCCTGAAGAGACCAGGAAAATTGTCATGAAGTTGGAATTTGAACCACAACCTGAAAATGGCTATGATTAAGGGTCATTAAAAGAAGGCAAGATATTCCAGGCTAGGGTCATGTTAAACTGAAAGGGAGAGAGAAGACATGTGCTGAAACCTCGTTGGGTTATAAGAAATTGCCTTTGAACTGAATTTGAAATGAAAAAAGTGATTTTATTTAAGCATATTGATAACGCCATTGGAAAGGCAGGATGGAGATGGAGTGTGATAGTAATTCCATGATAGTAGTAAAGATTTTGGAATTTCCTGCTAAAATATTTTAGCAGGAAACATATCAGTACATCTAAAAAGCAGACTAATGTGGCAATCTGTATCATGCATGGGGAAGGGAGGGAGGAAGTTGCAGTTTAGAAACAGTCTAAAGGTCAGTGAAATAGGGGCACCTGGCTGGCTCAGTCAGCGAAGCATGCAACTTTTGATCTCTGGTGATGAGTTCGAGCCCCACATTGGGCATAGAGCTCACTAAAAAAAAAAAAAAGTCACTGAAATAGAACATGACCAGTACTTGGACTAGGGTAAAAGCAGTGGAAAGGGAAAGGAAGCACAGACCCTGGGTGTTAGATATTCAAGGATTAGGTCCTGAAGTTCAAAAGAATGATATGAAATGAATGCTCTGGATCCTCTCCTTCCACACATGGCACTATGTGGTTAGTAGAAAATGCAGGAGCTTTGGCATCTTGTGGACCTGGGATTGAGCTTTTCCATCATTACTTACTCTCTTTTGGAATAATTTATTTAAACTGTCAATGTCTTCATTTCCTCATTTGTAAAACAAGAGTAATAGTACTTAACTTGTAAAGATATTATAAGAATAGGAAGTATTCAAAAATTGTTTTTTTTACTCGAGATAGAGCACAAATTATCTGACATCAAAGGGGCATGAAAAACTGATCCAATATAAATTTTTCCAAAGAAGCTAAATAAAAAATTGTCTCATGACCTTTTCCAGGATATATGATTAATGGATGTTAATACATTATTTAAATATTTTCTCTGTCATGAAACAATTGTTTTTAGTCAAAATATGAGACAATCGGTAGAAGTACTCAGCTTGGAAAATTGTTACCAGCCAGGGCTGAAACATGCCAGGTACCGTGGCGAGGCAGCAAATGCTCCGATACATTTCTGTGTTTTCTGACATTACCTTTCCTGAGACTTCAAGTGTGATATCAAGGAAGTCACTCAACTCATTTACATTTGCCTGCAAAGAGTGTGACACAGAATGTCCTAGTGGTAGAACAATGCTTGTATGTGATGATGAAGGATTCTGCACGCATAGGAAATATCCTTGCCTTGTCTCTGTTTGGTCATTTCATCATCTTGAAGTAAAAGGAACATGAAATCTATTTACAAATAAGCACGTTTGTGTTTTTTGTTTGTTTGTTTGTTTGTCATCTATTTTCTTCAAGTTTCCTTATGTGACTAATTAATCAAATTTAATTGGTGCCAAAGAGATGGTGACTTTTTATGTTATGAAAGATAAGATTGGATCTAACTTTTTTCTCATTAAAATATCATTTGCCAAATGTTTTCGAAACAAAGTGCTTTCTCAGTGAAACGAATCACCACCATAATAATCAACCTTATCTTTGAAATACCTTTTCAGGGAAACAAAAACAAATCAACCTGAAATTCAGTTTTCTTTCTTCTTTTTCTTTCTTTTTCTTTTTCTTTCTTTCTTTCTTTCTTTTTTCTTTTTTCTTTCTTTTTCTTTCTTTCTTTCTTTCTTTCTTTCTTTCTTTCTTTCTTTCTCTTTTTCTTTCTTTCTTTCTTTCTTTCTTTCTTTCTTTCTTTCTTTCTTTCTTTCTTTCTTCCTTCCTTCCTTCCTTCCTTCCTTCCTTTCCTTTCCTTTCCTTCTTTCTTTCTCTCTTCTTTCTTTCTTTCTTTCTTTTCTTCTTCTTCTTCTTTCTTTCTTCCTTTCTTTCTTCTTTCCTGCTTATTGTCTTTCTGCCTTTCTTTTTGTCTTTCTGTCTTTTACATTTTTCTTTTCTTTTTCTTTTTCTGTAGCAGTTAAATGTATATCAGACAGCTTCAACATACTGCAGAAGTTGTGGTTTAACCCTGAGATAGAGCTGATTATGCCGGCGCTATGGCAACCCGTTTCACCATTTGGACTGCTTGTGTGCTTAACCACAGAAGCTGCACCTCTTCCTTTCCTATAAAGACTTAGAATCAGAAAAACAGAAGTACACCGAAGAGAAGAAACCACAAGAGCAGTAAAGACACTGCTGTTAGCTTTTAGCTGTGCAAACAGCACACTTGTGAGAACAACATATTGAAAACCTTTTCTATTTGAAAGTGTAGCTTTTCCCGTTAAGCCTGGGATTCCTTTAATGATTCTGAAAGTAAATCAAAGGTTTCTGTTCAGAGTTTTCATTAAGGGGAAATGAGAAGTTAGTGGTGCATTTATCACCCTTTGCTTTTATTACCCTTCCCTTAGGAGAGAAGGCTTTTGTGCAGCTTCCGCAGACCTGTGATTCTGTTTGTGAGATAAGAGCCGAGTTTGGTAGGCAGACTCCCTCAAACCTAGCATTTATTTTCTGTTTATTTCTTATTATCTTGCATTTAGTTCACCAAAAAAAAAAAAAAAAAAATGATTCTCATTTAAAGTTCGGTCCTTGTTCTTTTAAAAAGTTTGTGGGTGATGCTATAAGTCATTGACTCCAGAACTAGAGTAAATGCACCGCACTCCCCACTCCTCGCTGGCTTCCTGCCCCACACAGTGCCTCACCTACCCATTCACTCCGGCACTTCTTCTACAGGATATAGGTTCTTTCTTTTTTTAAACAGCATTTTTTAAAGATTTATTTATTTACTTGAGAGAGAGAGAGAGTGCAGGGGGAGGGGCAGAGGGAGACAGGGAGAGAGACTCCCAAGCAGACTCCAGGCATGCAGGGTGGATCCCCACACATGCAGGCTGGATCCCACCACCCTGAGATCATGACCTGAGCCAAAACTAAGAGTCGGAGGCTTAACCAACTATGCCACCCAGGCACCCCTACAAGGTATAGATTTCATCAGCACAAGCTTTTTGTGTTATTTTGTTTTGTTTTAAAGCACAGACATAGTAAGAGTAAACCATTTCAAGCATGTTTTATTTTTCCTTCCTTGAGGATTTGGGTAAAAATACTGAAGGGTAAGTCCTTACCTTGGTTTTACTTTGTCACAGCCTGTTCACACCCTCCCCCCACTTTTTTTTTCCTAAAGAAAGTTTTTTCTTACTCTTTTATAGTCATAATTCAACAATTTGCACTTCTTAAAAATAAATTTTAATGTGTGACTTAACTCCAAATCCCATTTTAATGGTTCATCCATGATGTTTTACTCATGCTTGGGTCTCTGCTAGGTCTTTCACACAACTACTGGATTTAGCATACACAGTTTTCCCTTAGAGCAGAGTATAGTTGAATAAGCACAAAGCTTTTAGTGTCAAACAGATGAGCATTTAAAATCAAACTCTTTAGCCTTGCACAAATTTATTTTTTGAGGCTTCATCTGTAAAAAGAAGATAATGCTGTCTACATCGTAAGGTTTCTGTAAAGATTACATGAAGTAATATATAAAATTATTTAGCGTAGTGCCATCTACATAGTAGCTGATTATTAAACAGTAACTATTATGAATGCTACTAAGGACACTAACAAAACAATTTCACCACTTGTACAAACAGCCTTTCATGATTCTTTGTATTTCTTTGACTATAATTTTATTCTATCCTAGAAAAAGCCAACCACTACAAAAACATACACTTACTAAGGGATTAATAAAATTAGGAAGTTTTTGCTATCCGAGATATATTTTATAAATTAAGTACTTATCCCTGGATTTAGATAAATAAAAACAGATGTTTTCCTAAGAAACAAAAAGACATTTAACTTGAGAATACAGGCATCCTTCATTTTATTGCACTTTGGCTCACTGTGCTTCTCAGACACTGAGTTTTTTTTTTACAAATGAGAGGTTTGTGACAATCTTGCTTCCAGCAAGTCTATCAGCATCATTTTTCTAATAGCATTTGCTCAATTCGTGTCTCTGTGTCACACTTTGGTAATTTTTGCAACATTTCAAACTTTTTCATTATTATTATATTTGTTATGGATCTGTGATCAGTGCCTATGATTTGCTGAAAGCCCGATAGTGATTAGAATTTTTTAGGAATAAATGTATTTTTAAAATAAAGTATGTACTTTTTTTAGCCATATGATATTGTACACTTAATAAACTACAGTATAGTGTAAACATAACATAAGCACTGGGAAACCAAAAAATTCATTTGACTCTCTTATTGTGCTATTTGCTTTATTGTGGTGGTCTGGAGCTGAACCTGCAATATCTCTGAGGTATGCTCTGTAAATCTATTATGGGAAATGTTTTTAGAGTACAGTTGACCCTTGAATGACAGGGGGATGAAGGGTGCCAACTGCCCTGCACAGTTGAAAATCCAAGTATAACTTTTGGCTCTCCCAAAACTTTTGGCCTACTGTTGATTGGAAGACTTACTGGTAACAAAAACAGTCTATTAGCACATATTTTATATCTTTATATGTATTACATAGTGTATTATTACAATAAAGTCAGCTAGAGAAAAGAAAATGCTGTTAAGAAAATTACAAAGAAAATACATTCACAGTACTGTACTATAAAAAATCTGCCTGTAAGTGACCTGGGCAGTTCACACCTGTGTTTTTCAAGGGTTAACTGTACATGCATAAGAGAAGTATCTTTACCAATCATTCTTAATCCTTGTTCCTCCCCCATAATCACCATTAGAGCTTTAAGAAATTACTAGTGCACAAATCACACCTCAAATCTACTGAATCAGAATCTAGAGAGGTGGAGCCCAGAATTTTGAATCTGATTTAATCTGAAATTTTAATCTGGTGCAAATACAAATCCTAATTTTGTATTTATCGGGATTATAATATTGTTTATTCATTCTCTTTCTCTTTTTATATATGTAAAGTTATATGTAACTAATACAAACCAGAATCATAAACTGTGTTCCACTGAGGTTCCACAGTGCTCTTATTTCATGACAGTGTCCATACTATGTCCATGGAAAAAAATGGGTTGGTGGCAAATACTTCTGGGTCAAACAAAGCTACATAAATTTCTCTTTGACTTTGATACGTTAACATGTTATAAATGTCTTTGAGGGACATGTAGCATGAAATACTTCTGAAAAAACTTGACTGCAGGACTTTTTAAGACTTGTGAATCTAAATCAAAGACCTCAGGCTGACCATCATTACACAGGAAGAGATCATCTAGTTTTTTTTTTCTTTCCCCATGACTTAGAGATAAATATTTTAGGATAAAAATTCAGGGAAAGTAACCAATCTTTTATAGATGGTCATCTTGCATTTATTAATTTTTTTGTTATGATTTGTTTCATCAACATGGCTGAAATTGACCATATGATGTTTTAAGCCAAATATGAAAGACATATAAATACATGTCTGGTTTTAGAGATGAGTGTGTTTGCATACTCATATGTACTCACAATCGAACAATAGCTGTGATCTTTCACATAAAAATTCTTTAGGAGACAGCTAGATATGATTGCTATATTTAACAATAATGAATTCCTTGATTTTATTCTACCCCAGGCCTTATGCTTTTGCCCTCTTTACCCTCAACTCAATTTTACATACTGATAACTTTATTTGTATTTTTATTCAAGTGTGTGTGTGTGTGTGTGTGTGTGTGTGTGTGTGTAGTTTGAAAGTTTGAATAGTACTATTAGGTTTATAGTAAATAAGATCAGTCCTTTGTCCCCTCCTGCTTCCCATCTTCAATTCCTGCTTTCCAGAAGCAAACATAAACACTTTGAGATATTTTGGCATTTTAAATGGTGCTTTCTATTGAACTGCTGTTTCTTTTTTTCTTTTTTCCTTTTTCAAATATTTTATCAAGTATCTATTGGCTTCCTTTCTTAATATTGAAATGTTGCTTTTTTGCTCTTTGTTCATGGATGCCATGTTGTCTCATTTCTGAGAGTATGAATTACAGTTGGTTTCAGGGTTTCTTCCACTCCTTGCATTGTCTCTATTTTTCCCAAGTCTCTCTTCTGTTTATCTTGGTCTATGTCTTTCTTTTTAGAGGCTTTGATCTAGTGTTTCTTGAATGTCCATTTGTACTTAAAGTATGTTGAAATTCTGTGGTAATTGGTGGAGCTTGGAAATCGTGGTTCTTACTAAATTGCTTGAAATCAGAAAGGCATTGAAGATCACCCAGTTTTAGTTTCCTTATCTATCAAATGAACTACATGTCAATAGACATTAACATCCTATGTTTCCATATGACTAGAAATCTCTGAAATTATTTTCTGGTGGTTATCAGTAGCTGTTTTATTCATGAGATTCCAGGCATAATAACAACACAACCAATGTTTTAACATAAAGTCTGAGTAAAGAAGGGGAAAATTATGATGAGACAGACACTCCTTCAAATCTAACACTTCCTAGGTATGTGGCTGTGAGCAGTTTACTAAACTCTGAGTCTCAGTTTCATTCCCTATAAAATAGGAAAAATACTTGGCTTGCTTGAATGACTAAATGCAAAAACATGCAAAGCTGTTAGCATAATGTCTGATACATAATAACATTTCAATAAACTGCTGCTGTCATTATTATATTTACTGATAAGTTAATGAAGGAAAGACTATTTCCTATGTTTCCCTGAAATCCAGATAAAACCCTGTTTGTCCCTTGCACAGAGCGCTTACCCCATAGATACTTAATAATTTGATGGGATTTGTGGGATTTGCTGTCTGTGGACCACATACCAGGTTTACAGAGTAAGTAAAAGTAGAATCCTTTTATTTTTATTTATGTTCTTTATTATTATCATGCCTTACTAAACAAGGAAAACCATGCATAGAGCTGACCCTTATTTTTTTTTTGTCTTGATGTGCTTATTTCACTTTTGTAGGGCCTTTATATTTATAGAGGTCAGATATGCATTCTCAGCCTTCAAAACATGCCACTGTTCATTTTAGGGCAGATGCTGAGAATAAGTATGTATTTCATCTATTCTGTTTCACCCTTCTGTCCTTGTACTTTTCCTAGAGTTGCCAAACTAGACATGTTTAAATCCCTTTGGAAATGACATTCCATTTCTTTTTGGGGGTGGGGGGGGTGGGGGTAGGGGTGATGGTGAGAACGGGTGGTATTTAAAGCCCAAGTACGTCTTTTGAAATGTCATTTTCACTCAACTGATTCCCAGTTTTTACTGAAATTTCTTGGGGGTGTGACTTCAAGGTAACTTTGATTTGTGATCACTTAAACATTTTGAGTCCTAAAGGAAACATATTGGGAAAGGTAAATTCAGTAACAATGCATCTGTTAGAATAACATAGGTTTGAAGATCAAGTGCTCTGTTATCTACATTTTCATCTGTTTAATGTACTTAGTCAATTCTCCTGGTGATTCACAAAAGGATTATAATGGAAAATAGCACTTGCCCTATGATTTACAGATTTTTGGAGCTATGGTGCCACCTACTGGAATATTTCTAAATATTCCCTTGTCTAAATAATGAAAATAAGACACTTACCTTTTAAAAAAAAACGTAGAAAATGTTGCCCCAGAAGAATGAAGTCAAAAGATAACATATAGAAATACTAAGTATCTTACTATGTTCTATTTTATTACATTTGTTTCCTGCGCTTATAGAATTTAAGAACTCTCAATGCAGTTCTTACTTTTAGAAGTACTGATGCCTTCTTTTTATAGTCACACATATATACATGCCCCCTCTTAATCCCCACTACTATTTCACATATTTTTCTTTACCTGTTTTTTCCACACCCTCCCAGTGCTGTTCATATAGAATGTTTACACATATGGTAATGCTATTTATATTAATACAATCTCCTAATATTAAATAGGTATTTATTATGCACTAGTCATTAAGTACTTTCTGCAGATGTTTATTTGCTTTTTCCAAGTCTATTTGACTCCACTAACAGTATATGATTGCTTTTAAGTCTACATGAACTAGGGCATAAGGAGTACAGCGCTGTCTACCCATGCCAAACAGCTGAGACAACTATACCAGTTCTCTCGCTTTGCACTGGCCAAGCAGATCACTCTGTCACCATATACTGAAGAAGAGTGAGTAGGTCATGAAACAATTAAATATTCCATGCAACCAGTCTGATCAGGTCTTCTTGTTTAACGATGAGGCTTCAGCACAGTTGCTTCTTCCGATGATTTCGGTAACATTCCGAATACTGTCTGCATATGTAAAATATAATCGACTATTGAAGTCATTGCTCATATAATTTAGGAAGAATTACAAAATGTGATGGCAGATATTGACAAAGTACTGCAGACATTTGGTACTACTGTCTCCTCTAAATATTTAAGTAACTTCATCTATCTACCTTATATGATATGTAGAAACAGTCTCCATGGAAGTATCTGTTGCTGGACTGCTTATATTTATGCAAGTCATTAGAGTGGTTTTTGAGGGGATATGTTCTTTAGATATTAGATTTTTGACTAGGCTATTTCATGTAGGTTGTCTTTATATGTGTTCCTCCTTTGAGATTTGTAGTTAAGTTTTTTGATATTTTACAAATAATTGAAAAACTTTTTAATTTATGTAATCTAGTAGATATGGTTTATGGAAATTAATGTCATTTCAAGTTGCATTGCTATAGTTCCTGAATATTTTCTTAAGGACATTAACTTAAGTTTGGAAGTGGTTTCTATTTATGGAATTTTATTTTAGTGTGTTTCTGTAAGATTTACTGAGTGCATAAGTAATTTTCATGTGATTTATCATGTTGACTGAAAGTGTTACAGAGACTGAAAATCTGTTTATAGGGATTTTGTGACTATGAGAATAAGTAAGTTTAGTCTTATATTGAGTCTAAACTGTGATGCTGAAGACTTGGAATTTTCTTTCAAAGATAAAACACTGTGTGTGTGTGTGTGTATGTGTGTGTGTGTGTAATACTCTATAAAGAAAGTGAAATAAAATATAAAATAAGCTATGGTGTTTCAAAATAGCCTAAAAATCACTCAACAGAGGAATTTAGAATCAGATTCTGAGATAAAAGGGTGTAAAGGAAAACACGTATTCAATTTGAGAAGCCTTTATGGGAAGTAAGCATGAACACAGAGGAAAGGAAAATGTGATCCATCTTTAGATATTATGTTGTTTGCCATGGATGCTAAATTTTGTTGCATTGAAGATTAAAGGATTTGGGGAAATGTTGAATGGACCCATGATTAGACCAGAAATACATAGATGAAGATATACATTTGGAGAGAAGCTATTTTTCTGTTTCCAAGCTACGGAAGCCTATTCACAGATAAACACAAGGTCTGTGAGTTACGATACTTTTGTTTGATGTCACTGTAGTTTGGTTGACTTTCCTGTCAAAATAATATTCTGTAGTAAATTAAATTGACACACCTCTGATTTTTCTCTAGTATTTACCTATATCATACATAGAGCATTTATCCAGCAAACTATAATTTAACCTAAATGTCTATATTTAGGGTCAAGTTTGTTTTAGCAAGTGTAGCACTATTAGTCATTTATTTTGTAGTCCAAGCCTGATTAAGATGCGTTTTTATTTAGCTTATGAGCTTTTAACAAATACCCATCTCTATATAACTTAAAACATTGGCTAAAAGAATTTCCATGCTGAGAGGTCAGGTGGAGAGGAAAGGCGGTAAGGATAGATTAATGAGGAAAGCAGGAGACCTGGGGGTTGACAGCATGGTCTGCAAAGTCAGACAGGCTCAGGTTCAAACCTGGGCTGGCATATACTAGCCTTGTGAACTTAGCCAAGACACTTGACTTCTCTAAGCTTCTTAGGGTGTTGTGATCCTTAAGGGAGAAAATACAACAACATGCTTACTATAGTGCCTAGCATGCCCTGAACATTCAATACATATTAGCAATGTATTATAATAAAATATCACTTCTGAATTATCCTTTTAAAAAGATACACCTGTAGAAATTGTCTTCTCCGTTTTGGTAATTTTCCTGCTCTTCTTTTCAAAACTTGGATTAAAATACCATACATCACGTATTTCCTTTAAGAAGATTCATTGCTTTTTTATTTTTTAAAGATTTTATTTGTTTATTTATTTATTTAGAGCATGAGTGGGAGGAGGGGCAGAGAGAGGGAGAGAGAGAATCCCAAACAGACTCCACACTGAGTGTGGAGCCCGACACAGGGCTGAGTCCCAGGACCCTGAGATCATGAACTGAGCCGAGATCATGAACTGAGCCGAAATCAAAAGTGAGACACTTAACCGACGGAGCCACCCAGGTGCCTCTAAAAACAAATTCCTTGCATTTGAAGCAGTTAGAATTAAATGAATATCCTTGGGGTATTTAACATGTATGTGGCCTGATGAATAGTCTACTGTTTAGAAATATTTCTAGCATATTTACTCTAGTATTCATAGTTCTTATGTTAAAGCAAAAGCTTCCTTATTATCCCAACATTCCTTTTTTCATTTCCGTAATAAATATGTGACAAATTGTAAATCCTTCTTACAACATGTTCTATGTCATTTGTGCTGCATGTTTTGGTGGCAACAAACTAATAAACTACAGCAATCGAGCACAGTGGTGCGTGGAGTTAGTGATGGATACAGTACAGACAACATTAAGATTCCTCTTTTCTCTGTCATCAAATCTACTATTTGATTTCTCTTCTACACGTATTGATCCAATGGCTTCCATCACTCTCAGGAAAAAATTCAATCTCTTATCATAGCCTAGAAGGCTTGTTCCTGGCTCTTCTCCAAAGGTGTTGTCATCAGATCTCTTTGATTTCTCCCTTGCATTTACTCATGTTCAAAACCATTCAACAATTACTTATCAACCACTTATGATATGCAAGGCTCTTAGCTACATATCCACGGCTGCTTTTCTTCCTCCTCGTCTTGTTGTGTGATTCTTGCTGATCTCCAATGGAAGGAATTTTAATTATTAGTCATAATCAGGTTCACCTATGACCTAAATATCTTTTCAGACTCTTGGAAATTTCTATCGATATGGATATAGGTATCTCACAGATGGTAATTTTTCCCAGAGCAAAGGACCATGCCTTTTATATGTTCAAACCTAACACCTAATATCATGCCAGCAAAACAACAAATACTTTTTTGATTTAAATGAATCAAATTAACTTGTTCGAAGTTCTAAGGAATTAGGTGTTTATATTGAGAAGGGGCATATCAAAATAGTTTTAGATATTTAAAAACTTACGTACTTCTTAGATAAAGAGAAGAGATGTATCATATGAAACATGTTTATACACTCTAACTCAAATATTTTGAATCTGGCAATATGTTAAATGATCTACATTTATCATGAGGATTATTTTTTCTTTCACTTAAAACACAAGAGCTGTTAGTCACTCCTATAGTAATAATTTTTAATTTTTCTTATTACTTCTTTTGCAAATCAACACAATTCTAAGAACTTAATTTAGAAGGAAATAAAAACAAATGAGAAGAGAGAAAACTACTAACAGGAAAAAAATAAAATAAAAAATAAAAATATTATTTTATATGAGCTAGAAAAATAAAAGCTGACTAAACAAGAGGAGGGACAAAAATCCAAATCATGTAAATTAAAAACAATACTTAAGTTTGAATGATGAAGAAAAAGTAGAGAACTATAATGAGAAAGTAAGAAAATATTTGATACAATATACATTTTAATAATATATATTTTAATAATTACACATTTACATATGATATACATAATACATAACATATATATATAGGATCTATACATATATAAAATATATAATACACAAATACTTTTTTATCAATGTCATTGAAGAATACTGGGTCATACCCATCTGATGGCACTTCTGAGGGAAAGAAATTTTTTCAGATTGGAAAATAAAATCGCAAGGCAGGAAGGTGCCTTAAATACTAGCCAATCTGTTCTTTTATCTGATGCGTGATTCCTTTTCACATCAGGTGGACTATCATTTGGGAAAGAACTTTATGATCTTTTTAATAGTCATTTACAAAGAGGGGGAATGAAAACATGTCTCACTTCGCTGCAGACTGAATCCAGTTCCCATCACGGCAATAAAACTGACCTTTCCAACATTCCCACGAGCCCTCTTTGATAAATCCAGTCGATCCATGTTAGCTCTCATTTGATTTGATTTCATTAATTTCCTTCTTTTATTTTTAAGATTTTATTTATTTATTTGCAAGAGAGAGCATGAGCAGGGGGGAAGGGTAGAGGCAGAGGGAGAAGCAGACTCCCTGTTGAGCAGAGAGCCCGATGCAGGACTTGATCCCAGGATTCTGGGATCATGACCTGAGCCAAAGGCAGACCCTTAACCGACTGAGCCACCCAGGCGCCCCTCATTAATTTCCTTCTTGAAACACCCTCTACTCATAACCCTTGTTGACTTCAATTGCCCTTCTACATAGAAAATTAGGTCACCTTTGCTGGCCCTCTCCTTTAATATTTATTCAACTTCAGAATTCTATCCTGGACGCTCCTCTTTTTTTTATACCTGGGGAATCTCCTTCACCTTCGTAGTTACAATATTCATCTATATGCTGATCCATAGCCTTAGCCCAGATGTATATCTTGAGCTACCAACCTCCACCTCCAAATATTACCAAGTATTTTTACATAGAAGTCTCAAGCATATCAAATTTTCCTGTCTCTTTGGCTTTTCTTTCTTCTTTAGCTTAGTGAAAACTTCCATAATCTACCTAACTGCAATTGCCTAGTATGTTAAACTATCAACCTGAATGTTTTCCTTTTTACTCATTCTCTGCCTTTCTTTACTTGCAAAGATTTACAAAGTCTTGATGACTACTTTCAAAGTGTTTCATGGATTTTTTTCATGTCTTTTTTTTTTTTTTTTTGGTACCATTTTGGAATGTAGGTATTTGGAATGATATTCCCTTTAGTCTCTTTGTAATTCAAATGTAAAAGAAACAACGACTGTAACAACTGTACTATCATCTTTCTCATATGCTTTTTTTTTAGTCTCTGATGTTTCTTTCCCAGCTTTGCCTTCTGATAATCTATTTTCCATTTTACAACAAGGTCAATACAAAATTGAAATGCTTCTCCATTAGACCTCCCCTTAAACACCTTCCTCTGATGACTGTTTAAAGCCTGTAAGACAAATCCCAGCTTATTCCTCTAGCACTAAGCTAACTGTCCATAATCCTTTAGGTCACAGCTTAAATGTATCCAAGAAACCCTCTCTATCGCATCTTCCCCCAGCTGGCCACCAACCCCAGAAAGCTAAATTAGGTGATCTCCCTATATGATTCTATAGCACATTCTGTCTCATTTGTCATCACACCATATGATTTTTTTTTTCTTTGTTTTCTGTATCTCACACTGAACCCAGCTCATTGGGGGCAGGAAATTTCTATATCTTGGTTATATTATATCCCTAGAATGTGGCATGATGTCTAGCACATAATAGGCACTCAATAAATAATCATTATCTAAATAAATGAATGCATTTGGGGGAAAATTTCCAAGGTCTTCTGCAAGCTTAAAATTAATTCTAATAGCTCTCCTTTATTGCATTATTTTTCTTATTTTACCTGAGAATTCAAAAACTAATAGCATAATTTTGACACACTTGGGCTTTGTAAACATGACATTAAAAAGGAATGTAGTTTCAGTGGGGAAAAAGGTACTGAAAATTGCCACCTTGTGAATGTTAACTAACATAGAGATGACTTTATATATAACTTATATTTAGATAAGTATGTATGAAATTTGAAATTTTTTAAGAGATGTTTTTTTTCCTTTTTTCAGGAGAAACCCCTTCCACTCTTGGTAAGAATTAATATTTGCATTTTACTTATTTTTTGTTGTTGTTGCAAAGTTTATATATTTTAATGTTGATAGAATTTTCTATTATTATCTAGTAAAATCATTTTATAAGGACAAATGTTCTTGATGTTTGTTATGAATGGTTCTTGATGTTTTCTTGTTCTTAATATTCCTGCTTATAAGATATAAAGTTTGATAACTACTTGAATGTATTTGTATATGTATTATTGTGTATAAATTACAGCTTTTCTTAAACTTGACAATAAGTTGCATGGCAGGACTCCAATCTCTTTTTAAATTTTAACATTACAAACAATTCAAGTTAGATCACAAAATTTTATGGCTCAAAAATTGGTTAAGGAATTATCTGAGAAATTAGAATTCTAAACATATTATATATATGTTATACATATATGGGTATATATAAAAAAGAGAAACTTTGAGATTAGTAAGATATTTTATAATAATCATTTCCAAATTCTATTGTCACAATTAAATTAATAGTCTTAATGAGTATTCTAATCCTGAGATAAATTAAATTTAAACAATGAAAATGTTAAAAATAAATTCATACATACTACATGCAAAATAAGAGAGAAAATAAGTTATATCACTCAAATGTTACTGCTATTTAAAATGTATTACTGATTTCTTGATTCATCATATGGTTGACAGTATGCATTAAAAGAGTAAGTAAAGCCACTAAGATAATTCTGATTTAATAACTATAACGCACAGTTCTAGTTAGGTTCATTCAAAATATTCTGAGAATTGGGTAATTAAAGGAATTTTTTTTTTAATTAAGTGAAAATTCATTTCAAACTATGGAAACAAAGAACTAAGTGGAAACTAACAAAATGTTCCTGAATCTGCATAAGAAGTATACTCTCTTATTTTTTAAAAGATGTAGTATTAGGATTTTATCATTGTCTAGTATGGCAGAGAATTTTTATAGATTTTTATAGATACATGGAAGTCATTTATAGATACATGGAAGTCATTAAGGCATAGTAGATGTGATGGGTTTATGCCAGCTACTCTCATGTATGTTAGCATTTCCGCCTTTTACAAATGATTAAGTTCATTTCAATCATGTAAATTGGTTATTGTTGCAGGAGGGGAGTGGGAATGGGGTAGAATGGGGAGTGAATGTTTAAAATGATAGATGACTCATCATTTTATTGAGAGCGTTTCCACTGTCTCTGCACTGACTGTTATAACAAGCCTCCAAATGATGACATAAGGTAAGTCAAAATAGTGACCCCAAATGCAAATGCGAATGTCCTCTTGCAAATATTGCCAACAAGAAGATGATCAATGGAAACGAGTAGCATCTCCAAAGTGAAGATGAAGGACAATGTAGAATTGGCCGTTGGAGTGTGTTTTCTAATCCTGAATTAAATTCTTATTCATTGAATTAGGGAATGTGCCCCGAGCTTAAGACATGTGCAAGAATATTAAGGCTTCTAGGTAGGAGGATAGTTTTCTGAACACCCTTTTTTGCATAGACCTTGGAGTGAATTTGCTTGAGAGATATAATCTTTATGAATGCTACTCTTCAACAGAGCACAGCACTATTATGCGAGGTATTTGGAATGATATTCCCTTTAGTCTCTTTGTAATTCAAATGTAAAAGAAAAGAGGGAATGGGTGATAAAGGGAAAATGTCGCCACATTTCTCTCAAAGCAGAACGGATCATTGGAATCCTGCCGAAACCAAAGACAGTTGAACCTAAAAACAACAAATGAGTAATTGTTCAAGTCTATAATGATGAAAGTGCACCGAATTTTAACTCCTCCCTCTCTCCCTTCCCTGTTCTCTCTCCTTCTCTTTCCTCCTGCTGTCTTTTCCTCTTCCCCCACCCCTCCCTTCCTTTTATTCAACAAAGAGCAGGTGAGAGAATAAATCGAGTTAAACTTATGATTTTACACTGAAGCCAGGAAGGAGCTACTTGCCTATTACTTAGCTAGATATGTTGGCTTGTATTATGGGTGAAAGTTTGTTAGTAAATATGTTGATTTGTGAGTTATTAGGTTATAAAATTCTAGAGTTTGAAAATTTTCCTTGGGAAACGACTGTAACAACTGTACTATCACTTTAGATTTCTGAACCACAGCAGAGTTCCACATTATTTTATGTGCATGGCCTCGGGGAAGTTCAATAGGGTTTAGATGGTTTTTATCTGTATTTAGTAAACATTGATTTCACTTTGCCTTTGACATTAAATGAATGAAGTAAGGACTTCTGTGTGTCCTTTCTACTTCTATTTTCTTAATTCCCTATTCAGTAATCTTTTAATTTCGGTTCTTAATTCTTACCACTTCTACTCTTTTCCAGTTTCTCCCCTTCTTCCTCTTCCCATATTCATGCCATTTTCTCTTACCCACTCTTGTTGAACTGAATGGTTAAAATACTTGCGTGATATAATTCAATTTTTTGTTAATTATTGAAAAACATAAATTTGGCTATTCATAGAAGTGAATACATGTTAAACATAGATGATTTAGAAAAAAAGCCACATCACTATAACCTCATATCCAGAAATCACAATGTATTTTTTTTTTAAACAATTTTTGGTGTATTCTCCACAACTGCCTACCCGCCCACCCTCCCCTGCCAATTCTTTAATAAAGAAATACACATTCTGAATAAGAGAACACCAAAAATTTAAAGGCCTTTAATACGTGGTGCTAATGTGCCCTGCAGGAAGCTTTCACCAATCGAATACTCCAATCAGCTGTGCTGGTACCTATTTCAACACTGCCTTGTCATATTGTTTTTTCTTCTGAGGTGAATTGGAACTGTAGAAAGTGTTGTTTCAGTATCTCAAATTGTACTTCTTATATTATCAAAAAGTTCAAAACATTTTTGTAGACTTGGGCCATTTGTGTATCTGTTTGAGACTTTTGTTTCCCTGTCTTTTACCCAATCTTTGCTTTGTTTGACTTTGATTTATGAAAAATTATCACTTTGTACCTAGAACTTTATCTTTCATCTTTTTTCTCCTGGAACACTAGTCCTCCTAATAATCTCTTTTGGAGTTTATCTTTCTCTATTCCTCATTGGTAAGTCCTTTACATTTTTTTTTACAATTTCTGTTAATCAATTTTCTTTATGCATGTGCTCTATCCTTCTTTTCTTTTCTTTTCTTTTTTAAATTTAAATTCAATTATCCAACATATAGTACATCATTAGTTTTTGATATAGTGTCCAATGATTCATTAGTTGCATATAATACCCAGTGCTCATCACATCACGTGCCCTCCTTAGTGCCTATCACCCAGTTACCCCATCCTCCCACCCACCTCCCTTTGCACAACCCTCAGTTTGTTTCCCAGAGTCCTTCTGAACCCAATTGCTTTGGACAGTTGAGAATCCAGCAATCGAAAGGGAAGAGGGCAGGGAATAGTTGCTTTCAGTTTCATTTCCCCATTTGTATCTTTAGCCTCTGTTCTGTAGCTTGTTTTATATCTAAGTCTACATATCTATACCTCTGTATGCATTTATATTTATATATATGTGTGTATATATGTATATGTATTTACTAATATATACACACACTGTGTACACATGCATATATATACACACACATATCATGTCTATGTTGTGCATGTATGCGTGTATATATACATATACGTATATCTATATATTTATATACATGCCATAATGGACTGGGGAGTTAGTAAACGCAGATGAGTATATGTTGCAGGATATGATTCACGTATTTATTTTGTTTTTCTTCTTCCATCTCCCATGAATACAATAGGACTGAACTCAACAGAAAAGCCCAGTGCTCTGACTCCAGGCGACCCCTTACCTGCCCGCATCACTGCATTCTCACTCACAAGCATCTCTGAAAGAGAAAATAACTCCTCAGAGACCACACCTCCTCTTGATCCAGACAATACTTCAACTGAAAGATTCCAGAGCCCTTTGGATAATACTAATACTCTTAATGTGACAGGTTGGCACAGAGATGTTAAATGAGTTTAGGAGAACTTGTCTTTCTTTTTGAATTCTAAAATTATCAAAACAGTTTTCTTTAAATTATGTGTGCAATTTCTATGTATGTGATTTTATTCAGGCATGTTAAGTGTAGGACATCTAGGTGTTCATGAAGTATTGACTGACCAAAGTAATGAATGCTCGCTGTTAAGGAGACGATGGAGAGGGATGGGGGGGAAGCCCCCACAAGTAATATTGTGGGGGAGGAGGATTGTCCCTAGCTGTAATTTCAAAGCAGAGTCTTTCTTTGTTCAACTCCAGATTCTCAATATCAGAAAATTACTGGAGATATACAATTTATTTTTTAAAAACTACACTGAGGATTAATAATCCCACTTTGCTATTTGGATTTCCTCCAGGGGCATTTGCATTATTTAAAAAATTTAATCAAGGTTGTGGGTCCTAATGGTGGAATTTAAGGTAATGTGGCCACATTCATACCAAAATATGAGTGATGTGGTAAGCATTTTTGCCAGGGAATACCACTGAGGCTCCTCAGAATCCCAATAAATCTGTGATTTGCTCGTTCCCTATTTATTGTTAGGTCTGCCAGTGTATTTGGTACATAAATCAACCCTCATGAAGGTTGTTCATACATTTTCTGAAATAATGTGCTATATTGCCATTTTCTGAGGCAAACAGGTTTGTAGACATACTCTGATTAGAGACTAAGCTATTTGCTTAACAGGACCATTAATCCTAGTTTGGAAAACAAGTATGTATAACACTACCAAAAATTTGGGGAGAAGTACATTATAATGCTTTGAGTACCATACTGATGAAGTTTATTGGCTTTAATAAGCAGTTAAATAAATGATAAATGCCTCTTTATGTTGATTACAGGACTGTACATTCAATCTTTCCTCCATTTTTTCCCGCTACACTAGCAGAGTAGTGGCTAGGACCTATGTAAACATTGTAAGCATTTGAATTCATTGCCCAAAATTTTAACAAAAGGAATGTGAGGATGAGGGTGTTGATGGCTAGGTAGAACATTTCAGGCTAAACTTTTTTACTGACTGAGTAAATGTCACACAGAGCTTTCCATTTCAAAGGTTCCACATTTAACTTCTTGTACACAAATACACGCATACAAAATTCCATATGAAGCAAAATGTGAGAAGAAATATTTAAAATGGAATAGATTGGGAATAAGGGTGAATAATATTAAAATACTAACTTGCTCTAACACAATAATACTGATGGTAAAATTAGCTTGGAAAGTTTCTTACACTTTCAAATAAAAGAACACATTTTTCCCCCTAGAAAATAATCTTGCTATCAGGTGATATTTCAATTATCTACTGGGATAAAATCTATATGTGTTATTTAATTTTTGTTTGTAATTGATTTATATTGTGGAATACAATAAAATTTTCAGGCTTGCTAATATATGTAGGGAAAAAATCCCTTAATCCATTTTTCTAACACTGTAATATTTTCAAACATTTTCAAAATTGTTCAAAAATCATCAAACTTAATTATGTAATATTATTTTTACAAAAATATTTTATGCATGTTGCAAGACATCAATATAGTATATACAAAGTATATACTTAGACTTATATATACTAAAATTTATGTATTATATTTATATATATATAAAAAAGTATTTACACACATACACAATGGAAATACTATTTCTGATTTTTAAAGATACTGTTTTATCCGTGATATACACTCCAGACTCTAGACATTGGATTCTGTCAGAGAATGTGTGTATGTGTGTGTGCAACTGTTTCCCTGCATCTTTTCTAGTACTAGATATTAAACTTTTAAAACTCTGCCAATACGATAGTTAAAGTATTTCATTTGTACACCGAAAAAAAATTTCATAGTGATGAGCATTTTTGCATATACTTTTTGGCCATTGTATATATTAGATGTCGTTACATGTCTTGTCCATTTTTCTTTTTTTTATGATTTGCCTATTGTATATTGAGGGATTCTTTATTGATTCTGCCTACAAAGAAATATCCCAACTTTCAGTTTGTAAAGTTGAAGGAGACTTCACAAAGCTCATAGTGACTTGGAGGTAAAAAAAAAAAAAAAAAAAAAAACGCCTGGAAACCTGAGTCATCTGTGACTTCATGGCCCAGAGGGAGCCTCTGGGAATCCGAAAATGAAGAACACAGGTGCCCACCTTCCTGCCAGGTGAATTTGAATAGAGGCAGACACACATTTTAATAGACTGAGTCATTTCACGGTTCGGTAAACAAATATACTTATAACCTCTTAGTATTTGTATTTTTCATCTATGGTGGGGAAACGCTGAAATGATTTCACTTTCTTACCTTAGGTGTTACACAGCCGCCTCTCCACCCCACGCACGCAGACTCGCAGGCGCCCTCTGCCGGATCTGACCCGCAGACACCCAGCACCGCTGCTGCCCTTCCCCCACGCACCCCTGCTCCGGGCGGGAATGACACAGCAGGTTTGCGGGGCTGTTAGACTTGTGCAAAGACGAAGAGAGCATGACAACTGCCTGTGTTTAAGAATAGTGTGAGGGAATCCAACCACTTGTTAAACATGTAGCACTTGCTAGTTGGTGAATTTGGAATTTCATACTTTCATAGTTATCCTTCGTTTATGAGGCCACATAACTAAGGTCCTTGTGATAGAGATGAAATAATAAAGAATGAGACTTACAAGAATAAAGGAAAGACCTGTTCCAGAGGAAACAGTTATTTAGGGTACTCTATATGTTTTTTTATATTTGGGGCAAGTATCATTGCAGAGTGAGAACTTTTTGCTGGTAATAAAGGATAATATGTATGAATTGTTGCTTAAAGATCCCCGACCAATACACAAAATCATGAAGAGTGGATGACTTCCATCATCAATGAAGGGCACCAAGAAATTGTAATCACAATTTAATTGTTTTTTAAAAGAATGGAAAAAAAGAAATAGATACTTCATATTCCCCATTCAAACATTAAGATTCTTTTGGCTTAGCATCTCTGTACATAAAAGCAATGCAAAATATCCCCTCCGTTGTCTTTCCAAAATCAGCGTCTAAGTCACTTCATGGTGCCCCCCCCTTTTTTATCCTGAAAAACAAAAATCCACATGGACACATATAAAAATGTAGTGGCCTGAGTGTCTGAAGGTTAAAGATGGCAATGGGGGGGCCTACAGAGTTGGTACTAAAGAGGCCTTGCTTTAAGTACGAATCAAACATGGAAGTCAACCCTATCAAATAGGGGCACAAAAATCATTCCAGGCAATGTACAAGCTTGAAACAACTGGAAAAAGAGCTGCCCTCGCCTCCCTGCCTCGTTCCACCCACCCTAGCTGCCAGGAGAACCGCAGTAAAAAGATTTGGAGCTTTTAGCAAATGCACAGATCCAGAAGTCGTGGATGAGAAGGAGCTGTAAAAGACCTAAAGGGGACTGACCTGCAGGGGCTGATAGATGCACAAACCACCCTATTTGCCCTCATGAAGAAATCCTTCCTCTCCAAGTGGCTAATTTCACTAATGAATTAGGATTAATTAACTTAAATAAAATGGTAAAAGCCACTCCTAAACCGGCACTGAGATTACCTACACAAGGGAGTCATAGTTTTCATATGAAGGAGGAAGGGAAGGGACTTGGGGAGGGAGCATGGGGGCCTCAGAGCAGAAGGACAAGGGACTCTGGGGGGGGGGGCGGTGAAGAGAACAAGCTCGTGAAAGAGAAGTAGGGAAGAATATGGAAGGAGACAAAAGACAAACCCATTGATTTTTAAAACGTGGCAGAGGACCAGTTCTGTGTCTAAATTTTTTATCTATATATTTATTTATTATTTTTTAAGATTTTATTTATTTATTTGACAGAGAGAGACACAGCGAGAGTGGGAACACAAGCACGGGGAGTGAGAGAGGGGGAAGCAGGCTTCCCGCCTAGCAGGGAGCCCGATGTGGGGCTCGGTCCCGGGACCCTGGGACCACGACCTGAGCTGAAGCAGATGCTCAACGACTGAGCCACCCAGGGGTCCCTAAATTTTTTTTTTTAAAGAAAATAAAAAGAAACCTTCCTGCTCTTCTCCTTGTTCTGTTGGAGCCCTTCTATGGGGATCCAGAACTGAAGAACTGATGTTTATATCATTCATTCTGCTCTATGGGTTAGTGAGATGGGAGGATGGGTAGTGGATTGTGTAGACCGAGCTGAGAACCCAAACTCAAATTTTTGGAAGATGCTTTTTCAATTCTAACGGATGTGGATGTGAAGTTATGGACTGTTCTGGGTTTGTAACTGGAGGATGCCTGCATGATGGCCTTGAAACCATTTTCAGAATGTGCATGCATGTTTTACTGTGCTCAAATACTGAGAATCTTACTGCAAATGCAAGGCTAATCTCCTATCATTGAACTGAGGACCCCAGGGATCATGACAGGGAAATAACCAAACAAGCTTAAATAGAGCCTCGTTAGTATTTCTTTTTGCTTTTGCCATGACAACTACCAGAGTGCTAGTCATGTAATAGGCACCCAATGCATACATATTGATTGCTTGTGCTGTAATTCTGGCTGTGATGTCTGCAGGAAGATGTCACATGCATGAGGTGCTTTGAAGCTTGAGAGCGAAAGGTCCTAACCAAATACATTGTGCCGTTTCTTCAGCAACGATGCCTGATTCTGTACCAATTGACTTAGATGTGCTTTTTCCTGACAAGGGCAGTCTACACAGTGGAAGTCGAATTGTAACCTTCAGCTGGAAAGGGAGCGCCCTGAGCTCAGCAACTGCACAGGCAGAAGCCCACTCAGCTTTGATTTAAGAACAGTAGACCTAAGCACCTGCACCCAGAAATCTGCCCCCCCCAGAGAGGTGCACCCCATGCGAGGCTTTCAGCACATGGCAGGTCGGGCTTCCTCTTCTGCCAACCTTAACACAGCCTTTTACACCCAGAACTCCACTCCCATCTCTGTGGTGTCAGCACTGGCAAGCCAGCCCCCCACTCTCTCGCCATGGTGCATTCTCACTAGCACCCAAGGCATGCCTCGGCCGGGGAGTTTGGTTTCCCTAAGTTGTGCAAGCTGGCTCCTCAAGTCCCAAAGACTTTTAAATTTGTGCTCCGAAGACAGAACTGCATAGGTTTTGAGTTGCCTGATGTTAAACTTAACCTCTTCCACAAAGCTTGCTGTTTTTCATTCAGTTTTGCAGAACACATAGAGCAAAGTGCCTGATTGTTGCTTGGCCTTAGCTTCAATAATCTGTTTATGTTGACTGTCTGGCCGTTGCCCTTGGGTGGCAGAAATGGACGACAGTGATGATGGCCTTTCTGATTGCAGGCTTCCCAGGAGAACGGATTACACCCAGCATCTTCCGTGTAGACACAGCTTTCACACCAGTAGCCACCCTCAGCCCTGCACACAGCAGCTCTGCTGCCTTACCTTCACGCATCTCCAGCACCACCCATGATAACGCCTCAGGTTTGACCATGATGCTCTAGGTGTCTTAGGTGATGGATAATGAGATGGAAACTTGAAACTTTAATGCAGCTCTTTTACTTCATACCAAATATTATTTGCAGGTTTCCTGTTTTACAAAGTTTCATATCTTGATACTAAATTAGACAAAATAAACTTGCCGGTAAGCTTTTTCTTCTGGGCATACTTTATTTTGTTATTCATAGTATGAATGTTGATGGCAAAGAAGAAAGATAATAGACTTTAGTGTCATATAGCTGGATCAAATCCAGCCTCCTTAACTTCCTGGCTGACTTTAGCACAAGCCACGAATAATTTGTGTGTGTCAGTTTTCCCTTCTGTAAAACTGGATATTATAATATTCATTTTATAGGATTGATGTGAGAACTGAGTATGTAAAAAAGGCTGGTAGGCAGTGAATATTAAAAAAGAGTAAGTGGTATCCTTATTAGTAATTAAAATAATAAAGTTGTAATTGAAGGAGAAAAGAGTAGTTTGACCATCAGGTAAGAATTACACCAAGGAATGAATAGTTTCTCTCAACTTATTTAATGTCATGCTCTAATTATTTGAACTATTGCTTATCTTCAAGGGCCATTGGTAGATAAAGCTTTGATTCACTTTTTTATTTTGAAAATGAGCAAGTGTTAATTCCAATGAGATCTCCTGTAGTAAAGACTTGGTTGGGAAAATATCTTTGCTGAAGAGTTTTTCCTTTGCCCTTTATTATGACAAACTCATTAACTTTTCTTCTCTGTTCATTTTCTTGCAGATGTGACTCTTACGTCCACTTCACCTGCAGCAAGCATTATCCATACAACTGCTCCCCCAACAATAGGTGACAATCTTACCTTCAGCCATGCAGTCATACCATGTACCTGGGATGTGCTCATAGAAGGGTCTCCCATTTGCTCTACACGGGGCTCCTTTTTTTGAGAAGTTCTATTGAGTATTCTAATCGTGGGGGCTGTGGAATAGCAGTTAGTCTTAAAACCCTTATTTTAGCAAGGCAACAACTGGTGAGATCAGAGCATAATGTTACTGTCATAACCTATCATGTCATTATAGCACCCCCCTGCTCTCCTAACTTTGTACTTTATGCAAATGCATAGAAAAATAATCAAATATACTAGGACTTCTTTCTCTAAGAGTGGGTTTAGGTATTAATATGAAAAGGAACTAGTCTATCAATGGGATTCTCCATTCCAAGTGGTGAATAGCAGAGGATTGACTGTCATGCAACATGGAGCATGGAAGCAAAAGCAAGGGCCCTCTAGGGAATGAACAGAGCAATCGGCAGTGGGTCGGCCATGGCAGAGCCGGCAAGCCCACTCTTCTTTCCCCAATTCTTCCAACTCAAAGACCAGATTAGCAGAGACCTCTTCGCTTTCACAAAGCACATTTCCACTCATTCTTCAGTTAATGCTTCACCCAAGATATGTTTCAATTCATTGAAAGAGCCATTAATTACTCTGGATCCAGTATATGTGCAAAGAACTTAACAAAAATTAAACTAGGGAATGAAGCAGCTTTTGCCTGTTTTCTGATGTTTTTAAACAAAGGTGTAAACTGAACTCTCTCGAGGTTATAATTATATAATCTATTTTGAGATTAATCAAGGGGATGAGGATCTTTTAAATGTTTTTGGCTGCGTGTAGAGGTAGCCATGTCACCACACCATAATCAAATGGGTGCTCAAAAATGCCAATATTATTATTATCACAATCATGTTTTTTGGGTAAATTCATGAAAATGTTTTATAGAACTAGCTCATTAGTTTATAACATTTGAAGTTTTGAGATTAAAACACTGTACTAGGCACTGTGAACCCTGCATTGTCTCTTAAACCTAACTCATAGACTTTACAATTTATGAAGTTGAAACATTGTAAAACCACCCTTTCCCAAAATGACTATAGCAGAGATATTGTAAATGACATTTTAATAATTTGCATTCTCTTTTTTTTTCTATTATAGTTCCTACTACACCTATGCAATCATGTGGTAAGTTTGTTTATCTAGAGGAAGCATATATCACTTTAGAATATTGCTTGAATTATTTCCTTCTTCGTTATAAGCTTCAAGACCCACTAGCAAGCTATACTCACTGGCTCTCATTTCCCAGTAATCATTAGTTCCAAATCTTAAGAGCTAGTGTCCTTCAGGAGCAAGAAGATTGATGTCATATTCAGACCTAGTTTTGAGCATCAGGATTAATAATTACTAGCTAAACAACTTTGGTGAAGCCACTTAACTCTCCCCGTTTGGGTGTGCATGAAATGGAAGATAACAAGTTTGCTTTGGGGTTGCAGGGGGTGAGGATTCAGTGTAATGATACATGTGAAATGTGGAGAATACCTTCAAGGCTTGTGAAGAAAAAGAATCTGTTTTTGTCTCTGCCTCTCTGTCTTTCTGTTTTGTCAGGGTTTTGGCTCAAAGCAGGTGTTTGAGAGCAGTTTGTGCAACCCTTTTCCCATTTTCCTACTCTCTTCTCAGTGAAGGTCTTTCGTGATGGGGGCTTCACCCTCCATATTGTTTGTGAATCTCATCGCTGAAGCCTCTGCCTTCGGTAGCTCCCCATACATTTAATGTAAAGATCAGCCTTCATATGTTTGCTTAATTAATATGGTATTTTATGATCATATTTCTCCTATATTATTGCCTCCTTACACTCTTCACTTAACTAATATGAAATTACTTACAGTTTTCTAAACCCATAGTGGTTACATAATGTCTCTGTGTTCTCTCCTGCTTTTCTTCCTCTACGCTTAGAATTCCACTCCGCCTTCATCCAGCGCACCCCCTCCCACCATCTCTTTTCCTATGTCCTACTCATATTTTAAAACACAAACTGAGTCACCCACCTCCTCTGGAGAGCCTCTGCTATCCCTGCAATCTGAATAGATTTCTCCCCACCCTACTCCCATGTTATTTTGTGCATAATCTTGTTTTAGGTGTTTGCGTGTCTTCTGCAACTCATGTCTATGTTTGTCTCCATGTTAGGACTCTACATTTCTAAGAGCTGATCATTTGTATTCCTAGGGCTTGGGACAATGTCTTAAAGATAATAAGGGCTTAATAATGTTCATTGGATTAAAAATGAGTGAATAAATTAGCATTTGTGGAAAACATATTTTTACCAGTCAACGGAATTTGTTTAAATAAAGGAGAGAATGTGAGATGTCACTAAGGAGAGGTCCTTAGGAGGGTTTATTATTGATAATTTTACCTAGGTAAAGGAGTAATGAGGCCTGTGGTCCCTGAATTAATGTTCCACATATTTGGAGAAACAGGTAATCAAGAACTGCATTTTAGAAAGAAAGGGAAATGATAAAGCAAGGAGAAGAAATTTGTCAGATGCTTCATTCATTTGTGCATCAATTCAACAAGTAATATTCAAACAAACGAGCCCCTACTAATGACAGGTTTTACGCAAAAACTTGGATTTATGTTGATGCTCAAAGTAAACTGGACTTTGCTGTCATAGAATGAATATACAGTTCAGTCAGGAAGACAGACATTAATCTGTCAATCACCCAAGTATAAACTTAAAAGCTGAGGTCCTTGATAGGCAGGGATATAAAGGGAATATTGAAAAATAATTATGGACACACCTGATGTGTTTCCTCTCTTTTTCATGTTTCTGGGGATACTTTGTTAGATATTTGATATTTTTGAAAATCTATAATATAATAAGGTGCTTGCATTTGATGTAGATTTATTTGTTCTGAAAATTTTTTTTAAAAGATAATCCTCACTTCTATTTTCTTTCAGATGAGAAGTATGCATACATCTCTGTGAAATATCATTATGATAATGAAACTAAGTCATTTAAGGCAAAACTAAATGTTAGTGATAAAGTGAATTGTGGAAATGACAAATGTGTAGAGAATGAGATCCGCAGCCTACCAGAATGTACAAATACTAATGTTACTATAAGTCATAATTCATGTCATATTCCAAATAAAATTTTAAACTTGGAAGTACCACCAGGTAAATATAAATTGGTTTCTATTTGTATATTTACAAAAAAGTACAATTTTATGTGTCTTGCATGCTAGGGGTTGCAGGAATCTGTCAGGTGAGTGAGCAGGGTGAAGGAAAGGAAGTCGGCAGGACGCAAGTGTGTGAACTTTCTGCTCTCCTACCCCAGTGAGTTTAGGAACTCTTATAAGCCGTCTTAATTCTTTTTCCCTCCCTACACTCCTTCTACACAGTGTATCGCGTAGATTAAGTATTATTTATCCCTCTGTGGATAAGCGATTATCCACAAGCTTTCTTCCCCCCCCATTTAATTCAAGTCATTAAATACATATGTGCACATATTTATCCTTCTAAATACAGTTGTGTCTGGACTATATTGGGGGAAAACACAAAGTCAAGGATTTGATGGTTGTGGAAAGAACAAAAATACTTGCACATAAAAAAAGAGATTATGATCATTTTAAGGTGATCAAGCCGGTTTTGCCAGCTCAGCTCCTGCTGGGAAGAAGGGACCAGGGTATCAAGCCCACTCCACTAAAGCATATCTTTACAAAATGCATTTTGGAAAAGGGATTCAGGAACTGTAAATGTTTTGACTATCTCACATCACATAATAATTCAAGAACATTGATTTGTTAACATTTCAATAGGTTAAAGTTTGCTTTCATATCTTGGTTATTGTAAATAATGCTGCTTTAAACATAGGGGTGCATGTAACCTTTTGAATTAATGTTCTTGTATTCTTTGGGTGAATATCTAGCAGTGAGATTGCTGGATCATAGGGTAGTTCTATTTTTAACTTTTTGAGGAACCGCCATACTGTTTTCCACAGTGGCTGCCCCAGTTTGTATCCCCACCAACAGTGCACAAGGGGACCTTTTTCTCCACATCCTCACCAACACCTGTTGTTTCTTGTGTTGTTGATTTTAGCCATTCTGACAGGTGTGATGTGATAGCTCATGTAGTTTTGATTCGCATTTCCCTGATGGTCTGTGATGATGAGCATCTTTTCATGTGTCTGTTGGCCATCTGCATGTCTTCTTTGGAGAAATGTCTGTTTATGCCTTCTGCCCGACTATTTGTTTTTTGGGTGTTGATTTGTGTAAGTTCTTTATATATTTTGGATACGAACCCTTTATTGGATTTGTCATTTGCAACAACATGGATGTAGCTAGAGAATATAATGCTAAATGAAATAGAGAAAGACAAATACTATATGACTTCACTCATATATGGAATTTAAGAAACAAAACAAAGGGAAAAAATAAGAGAGAGAGAGACAGAAAGCAAGAAACAGACTTTTTTTTTTTTTTTAAAGATTTTATTTATTTGACAGAGAGAGATACAGCAAGAGAGGGAACACAAGCAGGGGGAGTGGGAGAGTGAGAAGCAGGCTTCCCGCTGAGGAGGGAGCAGGGCTCCATCCCAAGACCCTGGGATCATGACCTAAGTTGAAGGCAGACGCTTAACAACTGAGCCACGCAGATGCCCCAAGAAACAGACTCTTAACTATAGAGAACAAACTGATGGTGACCAGAGGGGAAGGGGATTAAAAAGGTGATGCAGATTAAGGAGTGCACTTGTTATTGTAGGGAATTGTTGAATTGCTAAATAAAATAAAATAAAAACTTAAAAATACATAGGTTAAAGATTGATTTTTTTGAAAAATTATTGAAATAAATTATCAATTAGGAACAGAAAATGACGATGTAAAAAACATTCTCCAAGACAGAACCCCCTATACTCTGTGTAATAATCATTTAATAAAAAAATCAAGAGTAAATAAAAAAATTGAAGATATAAGGAAAAGAATGAAGTGAGTGTGTTAAAATGTGCAAAAAATGCAATTTCACCTAGACATTTGCTTGGGTCCCATTTTTTAAAGGTAAGATAAATTCTAAATAAAATGCTGCCAAAATGTGTGATGTTAAAAAGAATAAATAATTGAGACATGCAAAACCCTGAATTATTAGACTTTGCCAAAAGCACTCTAAATGCTTGCCAAAGACTATATCATGAATATAATTTCAGTCACTTTAATTGAGCATATGGCACACATTATGAAACATTAATCATCTATTTCTATATCTTCTTTTTGACAGGTCCTGAAGGTTTTGATTTGGAAGATTGTACAGAGGATGAAAAAGCAAATACTTCTATTTGTTTAAAAGTAGAAGAAAACAAAAATTTTACTTGTGATAATAATAAAATTAGATACACATTTCAATGTGGTAAGAATATAGCTTTGATTAGAGTATTTTTATGGTAGAAAGTTGTTCTAGATGTATCTAATCCTTCCTTCCTTCCTTTCTTCCCTTCCTTCTACCCCCTCCCTTCTTTATTTTTTTCCTTCTTTCTCCCCCTTTCCTCTCCCTACCACTGTCTCCCTCCCCCTCCCCTTCCCCACTTTTGGTCCATGGTATATTTGGAGTCAAAACATTGTATTCTTTATACCACTCAAATTCACAAAATAGACAAATACTTTCCTTAAAAAATAATCTTTGAAATAGTAACAATTAATTTACAAGAATTTTCTTGGCAATTGTTATACACAAGATATTGTTGAAGGGATTATCACAGAAGGATGTTATAAAAAAATTATGATACACATACTGTTAGAATAAAAGCAAACATAAGATCATATTACTCAAGAGTTTATGTGGTCAGCCCTCCATCAACAAAATTCATAGACAACCTCAAGAACACTTACATGAGAGACAAGTGGGAAAAGCACAGTAAGTGCCTCTAGGAATATGAATTCGGGTTCATATGGGGGGCAATAACTGAGATACCGGTTCTTTTTAATAATTAATGACTTAATGAATTTTTATTTCTTTTTATTTGAATTTATTAAGGTGGAAGCTCCTTCTTTGGTATAAAGCCATCTGCTAAGCCATATTTGGCAAAACAGAGACAGACAGACAGACACACACACACACACATACACACACAAAGGATGTAGTGCGACACCGGTTGTAATCATCATGCTATAAAGAAGATTCATGGCTGTGATATAAATAGTATGAGGAAAGCAAGAACAAACTGATGATGAACTGATGGTAAAACAATGATGTATCTAAAATATTTGTTAGGCAAAAGCTAACTCAGGTTCAATCTCAGTTTCTGAACAGAGAACTCCTTCCATCAGTTATATTAGAGACACTCTCAAATTCAGTTGGACTTTTTAATATTTTCTTTAAAATGGAGTATGGCAAAACCATGCATTATGATAGTAGTTTTTTGTAGTATCATTTACTTATTATTTACTATTTGTAAAAGTTTTCAATTCTGATAGATATTAAATTATTGTAGATAGGAAATCTAAAGAGAAAATTAAATGTGATATATTGTATTCATATACTGATATATGATACTTATGTCTTTCAGGTAATTATACTGCATATAATAAGACAGAAGTTAACTTTGAACACTTTTCACCTAACCAAAGTTATTCCTGTAGTTTACAAGCATCCTATGGTGGCCATATGTTTTTGCACATAAATAAAACTGTTCAAACAGATATTGGAAGTGAGTATATTAGTTATATGTGTATGTAAAATTTCTTCTTCTGTTCTTACAATTCTTTGAGAATCACAGAAAATGATGCTGTAGATTTGGAGA